>NC_090943.1:38778212-40028212 GCF_040807025.1 Struthio camelus | reverse complement strand
GCCTTCATATTTAGTGATAGCCTAGCGTGGTGGAGTTGAAATCCATTCATTAGCTCTGGCAGGCAGCTCCAGCTTTCTGTGTAAGGAGCAAAGATTAATGTGAACATTGTACTCAGGGTGGCCCTCATACTGCGATCCCAATGGTTTCAGCTTCGTTTACAAATCCAGAAATCTTTTTCTTTGCTCAGGAGCAAAACTGTTACTGAATTAAAGTGGTAGTATTTGTAAAGAAAGTTACCATGCAAGGTATTGCTGATTTTTGTATTATTTACATATAAACTGGGATATTCTTCTTACTTATTTTAAATTACATGCCACTAGCTTTTCCTCATGCCTAAAAATGCACTGGGACAAACTTTTGATTGGAATGTGACTGATAGGGATGGGAGAGAAAGCGTGCCAATTTTGTAATGAGCAATAATGCCTAAATACAAAATAGTAGTATATCTCCAGAAAACAATTCAGAACTGGAGAAATTTATACATATTCCTGGCCTTTTTTCAGGTGATTTAATTTATGCCATATTTTTCATCCTAAATATTTCTTCCTCTTTGTAAATTTATCTTTTTGACATCGAAACTCATGCTGATAGGTAACTGTAATTTAATTTTCTAAGTTAAGATTTGATTTCCCCAAAGCACTTGAGCATACGCTTAATTATATACAGAAATCACACCATAAAGAAAGAAGCACAAAGGCTCACAATCTAACTGTGAACTGGAATGTTTATTGTCTGGGTTGTCTATGTTGTAATTTCACTCTATATCTGCCATCTATTACCCTGGTACTTTATGTAAACATAGCTAAACATTATCTAATTTGAACCATAAATGAACACATGGTTATTCTGAATCAGAGTTTAGTAGCACATAAGATATTCTGAGAATACTCTGCTTAAACTATCCATGCATTTAAAATATATTCATTTAGCTTAAAAGCTAAACAGAGACAATAGATCTCTTGCACAGCTCATCACTGATATCAGACAGATTTTCCAACTTGCCTTCAATAGCATCTTCTTTTTCTGAAATAAAAGGACTGATGGCATTCAACATCCTCCCCCCATTCCCGTATTAAAAAAATATATTCCAAAACGCACATCATTTGGAAGGAAATTGTCAGGAAATTACGAATTTGTTCATAATTCTTTATATGTTGGTTCATAATTCCTTTTTGTGTGGAACTGACAGGAGAGCTACACTAATTTAATAAATTTACTTCTCTGCTTGCTTCAGAGCAAAATAAGTTAAATCCTAGTCCGAGCTCTGGCTTCAGGGAATCTAGGATTTCACTAACACAATAGCAGTAAATTTATATGGTCCAAGACATCCTAGGAAAGCCATGGATAAATTTCAAAATATCTTATTTCTCCACTGTCTATGGTTCTCTATCTCATAGTAGCCTTATTTTAAGTAAACACCATTTATGGTTTTTCCATTCATTTGAACTTGGTTTGCATACCTAGAAGTGTATCTCTAAGTGCTCTGAAGTCTTCTCTGGTTGTACTGCCAGAGTTGTGTGTGGACTCTTGACAACTCCCAGACCCTGCAAACCCATCCTCAACAGCCTCTTTCAAAGACCAGGAATCTTTCCATTGCTCAGGGCAGAATTAATCTTTCAAAATCATTTGGGAGGCCACAAATTAATGCACACCTTAGTGCTATCCAAGAATAATGCCTAAAAAAGTAATAGCTGTGCCCCACTCTGGCCACATGAAATGATATCATGGGTCCTTCCAGACCCTGAGCTGTGGGTTCCCTTGGGTCCAGTGGATTCAGAGGTCTTCCTGATTTGAACATATGCATGATTTCAGCCCTCTGAACATCACAAAAGCCATTAATCATGACCTCATGGTACACAGAAGAAGAGGGAAATAGAAAGTGCTGAACTAATCTTTGAAGCATCTTTTTCTTTTTCCAAATCCTTTTTAGAGTGACAAGACATTTCTTCAATGCCTAAATCTCCACTGGCTCTTCTAGCAGTCACTGAAGAGATTATACATATACGCACGCACATATTACAGCAAAAGGTAAAAGGCCTGATCTAAGTATGTTAGAAGTCCAGAAACCTGAATTTTTAAGCAGATGAGGTGTCAATGCCTGCTCAGGGTTTATACACTTTAGTATGGAGCACAGAGAATGGACCTGGCCAGGAGCGAGAGAGGAAGCAATATGAGCTGGGGATGAACACAAGCCCAGTGAGGTTGATAGTAAGACTTTGGACACTCCACACTGTATCAGTAATACACCTTTTGCCAGATACAACAAAGTCGTGGCAAAGATGGGTGATGACTCAGGAGGCACAAAAAAAAAAATAGTCTCTGAAAAAGTAAGCAAAACCGCTTCAGTCCATTTCAAGTGTAAAAGTATTATCAACAAAATTAAAAGCAGGATCTGACAACTGGCTCCCCCCATTTAATTCTGACTGTGCTTCATTAGAGTTCAAAGATGTCTCTAGCAAAGTCCAAAGGCCAACGGAGAAAAACAGTTCAGAGCTCCCACTCTCAGACAACTTACGGGTCATTTCTCCCATAAGGAAGACTCTGAATATAGAACAGAAACACCCTCTATGAAGTTTCCAGCATGGAAAACAAAATATTTCCCTGAGGATATTTTTCCTGTACTGGGCTGGTAGGGCTGGTAACCTAATGTGCACCTTCTCTTGAACTTCCTGCTCCGGGTAGTGGCACGGGCCCAGCTTCTGGGATTGCTAACCTGGGAGAGAGTCTCGGAGCAGAAGGGGTGGCTGACTGACCTCCAAAGGCAGTGCACTCAAGCCTGATTTATTCTGCATTGTAATGGACTGGGAATGTGGACACAATGAGTTACCACATCTCAGCAAAGGGTACAGCTTAGACTGCTCAAACTCCATCTTAAAAGCACATCTGACTGCCTTATGAGAGGGCTCCACCATGTCATATGGGTGAGTGTGGTAAACCTAAGGCTCTGTGCTGTTATTAGACGTAGAAATTATTAGCCTCTCCAGTGCTGTCGGGCCCTCTGGCCTCATGGTGCAAGAGGGTGTGGAGATGGCAGGCAATGTGGAAAGCAGTGGTGAGCACTGGGCGGTTCTTCATCTCCTAAGCATTGCTAATTCTTCATCGTATTGCAAGTGAGGTCAAATATATGAAGTCAAACAACATTATTTCTATATGTATTGGAGGGGGCCTTTTACAGTATCCTAACTGAAAATCTCGCTCTTCGTATTCACTTGAACAAAATAATACACATGCTAATAATAATTTAGAGTAATCAAAAAGTACTAGGAGGTTAATATATCACGGTGATACATGTCTGAGTAAAGCTTTGGAGACAGAGACAGAGAGAGAAATACCAGTGGAAGACAGTAAGGTTTTATAGTGTTAGTGTCCCTAGGCCAAATCCATCCTTTGCGAAATTGTGCTGACACCATTAAAGATACCCCAAGGATGAATTAGAACCATTACATCTTGCATTACATAATGAGGTCTGTATATGGGAATTTCTTACAGTTTTACTGTTACAGGTTCTAGTGTTAAATAAGACTTGCACATCCCTACCTTAAAATTAAGTTTCCAAAGTATTTTATGGCATACATCACCTAAACTATGTAAAGCTAATTTGTGAAGCAGGTTTCCAAAACATACATGCTTCCTTCTATGGCCAGGGCTGTTTCACAGCATTGTTATGCGCTGCTAAATTGCTGCCATAGTCCCACTCAGGACAAGACTGCATTTCCCAACTGGAAGTGAGACCTAACACATAAGAATATAACAAGCTGCTGACACCTTATGATCTCCAGAGAGTAAAAAGCAAGAAGTACTGTCCCTGCGGCTGACTATTGAAATGAGCCATCGGCACATGAAAAAGTCTTCCCAGCAAAGCTCTCTGAAGCCATCTCATTTTAGGTAGTAGGAAAATAGAACGCAAGACACTGCACTTACTTATCCTTCAAACTGTAGGTTAATCCTGGGTAAAACAGTGTACACCCAGTGAACCTGAAGGAGAAGGTTAAGTAAGACTGCTTGTATGATTGCAAGCTCTGTGCTGTTTTCTAGCCTCCAGAATAGAGCTCAGCTTGACATTGAAAAGCTTTGTAGAGGTTGGTCATTCTTTCAAACTTGACAGAGTCATAAATCCAAGGAACTGTGCAGCCAGGCACAGAGTTGTTTTTTTTTCCAGGATGAGAACACATCTGAAACAACATGCTCAGACAGTATGGTATTATTTACTTACAGCTGAGCTTAGGAGCTCGGGTAGCAGACTCAGAAATTATCCCAATTATTTGAAATTGCAGTATATTGTAAGCGTTCTGTCAGGAGAGAGGAGTGCAAGAGACAGAGCAGTGTGAAAAATTAAGATGGCATTTTTTTTAATGAAGCAAAATGAATGAAGGCAAGCATTCAAAAATAAGTTACTAAAACCATTTTATAAATTAGCTTTAAAATCTCTTAATAGCATTAGCTTACCTTTTGTTGTGTCTGAAAAATATATATGAACCAATAATGTTCTCATGAGATTTCATTACTGAAAAGGCTCATTAGAAAAGGCATTAAAATACTAATTACCTCATAAACTATTTAGTTGCGTACCCACTGGGATAGTACTTACGAGTGCTCAAGCTCTTCATAGATCCAGCTAATCAATTAATGCTCATTACAACCAGAAAGAGTATGCAGACTGCTGCATGCAAGAGAAATAAATAAGTCAGAGGTTAGCTAAGAAAGTGACTTGGCTGTAATAGAGCCTTCCTTTGTAACACAACTGTTGTCTGCTACAATTTAATTTTAATCAGCCTTTTTGGTACTTCTGGTAACGTGACTCTTCTCGTCTCAAGAATCTCAGCTATTGTTATTGCTCCTTTAAGTACATAATTCATTATGGGAGATACATCAAATGGCACACGGAGATTCAAGTGGACAGGTATAGTTTGCACTGATGCCATGCTAACATTACCTACTAGGTGTGCAGATGAAGTGGGGAGGGGCTTAGGGGATTGTTTTGTGAGTTTCCAGAGAAGAGGAGCTGCCACAGAGGCACAGATATACTACAAACTTTTCTGCATATGTTCCCAGAGAAAATTGTCCAATGCCAGTGCCTGTCCTTCTCCAGGGCTGGGGAAGGGGCACGACTGGTCTGCCCGTACAAACTGGGCTCTCATAGTGTTTCACCAAAAAACAGCCCAGGGGAAGGGCCAGTGTTCTGCCTTACACCTTGCAGAGTGGGCACGCTCACTCCACAGCTGCAGGAGCCTCAGGAGTGTGGACCCTCGCTCCCCCTGTCCGGGACACGGCTGCCCAGTATTGACTTCAGGAGCACCTGGATCCTGGATGGGAGCCCCCTGGGCTTCTCTCCTTGCCTTTATTTGTAGAGACTCTTGCGAGGGGGCTCCAAGAGCACTTGCTGTCATCATTAGTGTTTCATGGATAGCAGTCCATCATTCATGATGCTAAGATCCCACTGAGAAACACAGGACAGTGACTGAACAGCAGACAGCATGCGACTTCAGACAAATGACATTTCCCCACCATGTGCACATCGTGACATAACCAGCCCTGTCACAGCCAGGGGGCCGGCTGTTGTATTTTTGAGAAAAGATGCCTTGGAAAGTGCAACCCTCAGCATGACCTACGGCATCTCTGGTTAAAGACATCCAGGACTTACAGCTTGTTACTTATCATTCCCTTCACAAACCCAAGTCAAGAGAGCTTCTCTTCAGCTTGAGACCTTAAAAAGATCTTACATGCCCCAAAGAAAAGTGTGTTCACAGTCTCTGTTGTTTTCACTGTGGAGAGAATAAGCCAAAGATGTGGACTAGTAAAGTGACGAAACGGCTACTTCATCGAGCTGGTCACTGCCCAGGTTGTGGTGGCTGGGAGCCCTAGGGCTGGCCTGAGAGGGGAGTACCTGCTGGACAGGTACTCCAAGTTACAGCCACTTTAATTGGGCTTTTATAGGGGATATTAAACTAGCTTCATATTGACTAGCTTTACTAAGACTGGAGTAACCGCATCTTGACTTTTAAGTATTGTAGAGAGGGAAGCGCTTCCTTTCTAAAATCTTTAAAATGGGATCAATCTATCTACCTTGTTTTCCAAAATACTGGATTTAGATATCCTTGGAGAGTCCCATAACTACAGATTTCACCACGGGAAATTCATTCCTATATTAATTCTCAGCAGTGATCTAGTTATATACCAGTTTTTGCATAAACCCTAGATTCCCTCTGGGAACTCTTTATTCAACTAATTCAAACATTGCTTGGATCAAGTTTCCAATCAAACTAATCCACCACTAACATCATTTAGAAGATAGACAGCTCTCTGCAAATTGATGTAGCAGAACAAATTTCCCATTATTTGTGCAAATGATAGTCATCCTAAATAGATGTTAGTAGCTGATTTTGGGGTAATATATATGCATTTTTAGTTGTTTATTGATCCTCAGCATTCTAAAGTATTTCAGGAACACTAAGTGGTTTTTTTTACAAAAGATAAGATAATGCACAAATAAATAGATGGGCAAATTTAGCCAGATAGGCATAGATGAGATTATGCATGCATAGCAAAAATGCATGGAATGAAGAATAAAAAAGAAAATATGGAAAAGAAAAAAAAAACATACACACACACACATCTGCAGACATTTGACCAACAGAGTTTAAGAGTGGAGCTCTTCAAATGTCCTGCCACTGCCTCTTGTTTAGATGAAGTGTTCAGAGCATCCAGATTTCACAGGCATTCAGATATTAAGGCTTTGGCAGGATTTTTTAGTTAACAGAATTCCTAGAAGAATATTCACTCCACAAATGAAGTTAGATGAACGTCTGCTACAGAAACTCTAATATATTATTTTCCCTGATGCGCGCATACACACACACACACACACACACACACACACACTATAAACCAGCAGTAGACTTCAGAGCAGCTGTACACATCCATCAGATCGAAAGCAGATCAGGGCTTTACACACCCTTATCCTGGGTATCTCCTGGCTGCGATGTTGGCAGGCAAAACAAAGCTCATGCTTAACCTCATCCTAAAGAACATCTGTTAGCAGCAGGGGAACACAGCCTATCCTCTTCCCATATATTTGTCCTGAACCACAAGCAGCACATAAAGCAGACTCTAGTCAAATCCAGTAATGATGCTGGATATTTTGGGAAGAAAAAAAAAAAAGAAAAGCAAGAAGTTGGCACAGTAAGGCAAATGTCATACTTTGGTGTATAGTAGTGTTCTGTCAGAAGCCAGACATATTAAAAATATTTACATAATTTAAAATAATTTGTACAGGTCTAGTAAAGTCTATTTTGGGCTTTAGGCTTTAATAAAAGTTAAAACCTTTGCTAGATCCCATTGGACTTCATGCGTAACCTTGGCATTTGAGGGCAGTATTGAGGATATGCCATTACTAAACTTTTCATATTAGTAGGAGTGTGAACTGAAATACCATAATAAAAATATAACAATATTTCTTGCAACTTGAAAACAGCACTGGACTTTATATGTATTTCCAGATGGGAAACTAAAAATGTATTCTGTGTTTGCACATACATACTCAGAGGTGGCTTTTAGTCTAATTTAAACATTCCAGAATAATGTGGCCTAAATATAACAACATGAATCATCCATTAGTTTCAAAGAAATATCTGGCAATTTTTGGATATGAATCACTAGGGACAGGTACCAATACCTGTCGCTGACTAATATTTGAGAGTCAAAAAGTCCCTGGGATTGCTTGGCAGGACAAATCAATTATCAAGTCTCCTGATGTTATTTTTAGGACTGTACGAAGTAATTTATCTTTAAATATTATGTAATAAACACCTGTAGGAAGCAAAGCTGAAAAATTAAGTCAGAAAAAGTTCACATAAGATGCTAGAAGAGCTGGCAAAACACCAGTGTGCAAAAAGAAGAGACAAATATGTACTGTATTCTAAATACAAGAATAACATTAAAACCAAAAGCCAAAACCAACAAAATGCTTAACTGGCAGCATCAAACTGTAGGAGGGACAGAGTTGGCCTAAAGGAAAATTTTGAGATTCAAAAGCATAAACTGGGTCCTCAACTGATACGAAAACCACACAGTTTCTTTGAAGACAATGTGTTTACACTGGTTTAGAGCACTTGAGGATCAGGACTATATTTTAAAAGTATTCTTTGAGTACACCAATAACATTGCCTCTATTTTTTAAAAGTAGAGGAATACTAAAGTCTCATTTAAGCTGCTTATGCAGCTTGTTTCCTTTCTGAACACTCATTCTGGAAAACGAAAACAGACAAGTCAGGTTCTGTTTTTCTGTTAGAGAAGAGAAGAGAGAAGGGAGGAGAGAGAAAAGCAGTGCTTGAGCTACAGGGGAAAGGTGGCTATTTCGTTTTAGATGATTTCCACTAGACAGAAAAATAAAACTACAGGAATCCTAGCTGCTTTTTGCCAATTTAGCAAAAGCTTACTTTTAAAGCAACGTAATTTTAAAGCCAAGCATTCATGAATGAAAATGTAATATAATGAAGGTAACAGTCCTAAATTAAACTACTTCCATACTGATAATGTTACTAAATGAACAATTACATGCTATCTTAAAATAACATTTTTAGAATATTTTTCAATACGGTAATGAGTTGGTTTCAGTGTGACTTCAATATATAAAGCAAGAGAAAAAATTTCACAACCATGAATGAAAGAAGGGAGATGTACATAAATTAAATTCTATTCCTAAAGGACTTAGAGCCTGTTAGTCGAATCTTTAAAGCTCATCTTTCAGCTGGTCAAAGCCCATGTTCCCCGTGCCTCTGCAATACTAATGGAAAATTATTCCAGTTATAGCTAGTATTTTGCTATCTTCTTTGTAACATAAAACATGTAAAATGGAGTAAAGCAGAGTAACTTGGAGATGCCCACATTTTCAGAGAAACTGCAGTCAGTCCCAGCACACGAGTAAGATGCCCAAAGTACAGTAAAGGGGCTGATCAGGCTGCTGTGATCCCATCAGGCCCCCAGTAAGCTAGGCTACGCAGCAGTTGTAGCAGAGGTGGGATACAAAATGCAGAGGACACAACCAGCTACACGACGCCCTGTGCCATCTGCCCACAGAGCACATTCAAGAAGATTACTCACAGCATTACATACCCCAAATATTCAGATAAACATTACAGGTCAACGATTTGCTAGTAAAAACAGCAAGCGGAGCTAAGTCTGCTACATAAGTGTTTCCAGGGTGGGAGACTCAGCCTGTCTCAGGTTTTTTAAATTACCTCCTAGATGCTCTCTGAATGTAAATAAGACAAGTTGCACTAATGAACATCTGGAAGACAGTATGTAACCCTCTCGCTGCTGAGGAGTGTCACTGGCCGTATTTGACAGAAGCAAAACAACAAATGCTGTGAGCATTTCCTCAAACTGAACACAGCTTGTAGCAGTATTTCAAATATGCCTATGATCTTTGAATGAGCTCTACGGGGGTACTTGCTAGTCCTGGTTTGGATGTGGTTGACATTATGTGAAAGCAAGTGCTCTCCTGAGATTCCTGTGAAAGCCACAATGCCAGGGAAGCTGATCTCACAAGACTTCCATCATCTCAGACGACAGAAGTCTCAGAAGATCACTTAACTTTGTCACTTTGAGCCAAAATCTCTTCAGTAAAGTTCAGAAGATTTCAGGGGCATTAAAGCCATATACAAACCATTGTCTTCATTTGGATTTGAATCCTGCACTTGAGCCTGTGCCTATTCTAATGTGGCTATATGAGAAGCTCAGAACCCCCCCCCCCCCATTTTTGCAGTATGTCCTGAAAAAACATACTACGTTTTGATAACTATATTAATATTATCGATTTAATAATTAGTATGAGCTTGTATTAATTATATATACATAAATTCCACTCAGAGAGAAGTTGTGCAGTCTGGAACTGGAAACCAGACACACTGCTGTGCTCATTTCAGTTCTTCACTGACAAACTGTGTGGCCTCTAGCAAGTCATTTTGCTCTTCTGTCTCAATTCTTCAGCAGTCTAAAAATATTTATCTCACAGGAATGTTATCATAATTAATAAACTGCTTCATTAGTGACTGCACAGACTTGAGAAAAGGCCTTTTAAGTTTGTCCATAAGGAAGAGATTTATTGTCATGAGATTTTACTTCCAGCTCTTGTGTCTTCAGCGGTTAAAACACAGAGCTGGTGAAGTGTGTGATACCATCCCCTCCGGCCCAGAGCCCACGTTTGCAACGAGATGCGCTTGTGCATCCCAAGCAAATGTCAGAGCTAGGCGCAGCAGCCCCAAGTGCAAAACAGCTCCTATTACGCATGGCTCTTGCAAAAATGTTGGAAAGTGAAAGCTGAATAAACTCCAAGCAAAAGACTGCAATCTATCTATGTGAAGCAGAACTTCCCTGTAACATAACCGTGTTTTTATTTTTATAATTTCCTTTTTCCCTGGCTGCACTACCATAAGGACTTGCTTTTACTTGCACCAGCTCACACTGACTCACAGGTTTACACAAGCAAAACCTTTTCTGAAAGGGGCAGCTCAGCACCAAGTCTCCCTCACATGCATAGATGCATCTGACCTAAGTTTTAAAAACTTACAATAAGTGCACAAAAGCCAGATCCAACGGTTCACGTGTTGGGCTAGATGATAGCTGCAGCAAGCAAATATTAGGATTGTATTTCACTTATTGCTATGGTTACAAAATCAGGGTGGACACTGGAGAAAAAGGGAGAAAGAAACAAATCTAAGAAAGTAAATCCTGTGAGAATAAGGAGGGTGGCGGAGAAACAGAAAGAAAGAGAAAGGGTGGACAGTTGGTGAAGGCTGTTGGGTGGGGGAGAGAGCGAGGTCATTTTAACACCCAGCTGAATAAAGGCAAACAAAATAATAAATATACAAGTTCTTCTAGGGAAATAATACTGATAAGATCACCACAGGATAAAGTGACACAAAGAAAGAAAAATGCAAGGAATTGTTACAACTCGTGGCTGCAACAAGCAAAGCAATTTGTATGCACTTGGTAGAAGTGAGATCAAATATTCAACACGTATCCTCCGCAGCTATGACTAACTGAACCAGCTCTCTTCTCTTCTCTATTTCACTTATTCAGCCACTGACAGCTTAAGAAGAATTAGTTTCTACTGAGCTTAGTTCATAATCCAGCATTTAGGCATGACGGGGACAAGGTCCTGTTTCAGTAAACAAAACAAAATATGATTAGCTTCACCTATAACATTAATACCTTAATCCACAGCAAGGCATACTGTCTACAGGCAAAGCTACTGCCTGGGGAGGATTTTAAAATGTAGATCAGGAGCACACCGAAATGCTAGCTTTGGGGCCTTTCAAATATAAGCGCAAATGTAACAGGAGATACAGTTTCAGACAGTGAGTTTTGTCAACAGTTGTAGAAGCTCCATAACTTTTAACTATTTAGCAAACTATTCCTTAAAAACATTTCTCAGTTAATGATATGAGGAATGTCATCTCAACTCTTCCTGTTTTAAATTGTAACGCTTCATTTTGCACTTTTTTTTTTTTCCTAACACGGCTTTCATTGCTTTATTGTGAAGGACAATATGAGAAATTGCTGTTGAAAGCTCCACCGAGCTGAGACATTTTTCTTTTGCTCAGTAGTCCAGAATCTGTGCTAAGAAAGTCTTCTGGCCCTGAAAGGACGTGTACTGCTCTATTAAGCTGATTCTTTTCCCAGTCAGTTCAATATAAAAGCACTGACCTAAGATCTTTTATTATATTTAACAAAATATTTTCAGTCATTAAATGCTAAGTAGGTAAACCTAGAACTTTAGTGGCTTTGATCCTGCCCATACTCCCTGCGTCAGAGTCTCCTGTCTGAAAGCAATATCAAAAGCACGCAGACCTGGGCCCAGGGTTTGTAACCAGTTGAATTTCCATTCCAAGCAGCCTCCGAGGCGGCGAGCTGTCCCAGGATGCCACCGCTATAATAGAGGAGCTCTTGCTCCACATCCAACAGCTGCTAAAACGCCTCAAATGAATATCAAACTGGGGCAGGAGAGTAAACTCCTGGACTAAGAGTAAATGCCAATATTTTCTCCCTTTACATCAGTTGTGCTACCACAATTCCTAGGCACAGAAACAGAAGTTATTTGTAACCTAGGAAGCAGCAGAAGACTCCACCCCAAAAAAGCCAACCCACCTACTTCAGAGGAAAGCTGACCATCTTTGCGGCCAAGCCTTTTCAACTTGGTTGAAATTTTATGTTTATGGCGACGGTGAACATTTCATATTTTAAAGCTGAACAAAATACACACTGGTTCCCTGAGTCGGTCCTACCATTCTGCCGGGGTAGAGAGCTGACCGACACTGGCACCGGGATCTTCAAAGCCACCAGCAGGATCTGCACCCTTCCTTACTTCTCATTAAGTAGAACAAAAAACAGTTCTGATGACAACTGGCTAGCCACAATTTGTTTCAGCTTCCTCCTCCTCCTGCTCCTCCAAAGCTGTCCAGCACTTTTAGCTACATTTTAAGGTTCAAGTAATATGGACAATTTTACCATTATAACTAGGAACATACTCATTACTGGTTTATTATTTTTCTTCCCTTCTATGTTTTCACTCGTACATCTGACAGACATTTTCACGTTAATTTTCTTATCATTACTGCTCATACTAGTAATGCATACGGGGCACAAACAATAGCACATCACGCTATACACGTACGAAAATGGCAATTTTTTTTTGAGTGGTACAGATTCTGTCAGGAAGGCAGGTACAGCCAAGGCACACATACTACGTTTTATTTAAATTTCATAAAACTATGTATCTGACGGGAAAGGAGAAAAAAGGAAAAAGAAAAATCTAACAGGTCAAATTGAAACTTGTATTTTTCAGTCAGGTTATTTTCATTGCCAGCTGGCTTTTTATACCTCCTTTCAGAGCGCGCAAAATATTGTGGGTGTGTATTCTATAAACCCATATAGCCAAAGAACAGGGCTTCGTAAAATTCAGATGGAGAGGCACCAGCTCTGCCGGAAAGAGCTGCGGTAACCCAGCCTTCCGGGGCTTTGTCAGTGCAGGCTGTTTATCTTTCACTCAGGTAATCCACGTGGCACTGCACTTCGCGTTAGAAGAACCTGAATGCTCTGAAACTGCAAACTAAACTGTACGTAAGCGGTATATGAAGGCAAAGACACAGGCAACAATTCCCCGTTCATAATAGTCTCAGCCTATTGAACCGCATGTTAATATGCTACATGTGCTATTCAGCCTACTTTTACAGTGTACGTTTAGAGGTATATCTTTCCTCCACTTTCCAATGCAATATATTTTAATATAAAATCAATGTGTGTTTTCGGTGGGCAACATAAAGGTTTTATCCTCTCAGGTCTTAATCTAAGAAGGAAGCAGTATTGATTTAGATGTTCATTCTTTGATTTACTAAGTCAGTTTTAAAGCATTAGGTGATACACTAAGTGAGCGGCACGCCACGACGGAAAATGAGATTGTTGTGATGAATTAAATCAGTTCTGGGACATCATCTACAATACATTAATATTTGAAGTAACATGCTCCAGAAAAAATTTAAAAAGTAAAGAAGTGGCAGAGTTTTGCTTTCCATAAAAGCCCGGAAGTGTAAGCATACATATATAAAAACTATGTAGGTATAAGCTTATGTATATATAATATTTATACATATCAAAATATAAATAAATTAAAAAGTATTTGCATTTTATAAAACCGTAACATTAATGTAATACATATTCTATATGTGTACGTGTGTGTATATGTATGTGTATATTTATATGAACTTGCTTCCATTTCCTGCTACAAACTGACTACAGACCAATCAAGGGGGTGAAACTTTTGCCATCTATCTGCTCTCTCCGAAAAACCTGCCATCACACAGCAGCCACAGTGATATTATTTATTCATTTTTATTTTACAGAAGCAAAGTAGGTCACATGGGTCACCAAATGGGGTTTCGACTGCTGCATACCAAATCATGCTTGCACCGCTCAGGTGCATAATTTCATGAGCATAAGGCCAGAAGGATGTGGTACTACATCTGGGTCTCACATTTGGAGGCGTCTGTCCTGCATTCTTTCGTATAGGCTCAAAGAAAATGTTGGTCCATCTGCCACGGATTTGGATGGCAGATGAATCAGGCCCAAAGTCCCCCCAAACTTCTCCCGTTACTGCCATCATTAGCTGCAAGCAGCTTGGATGACTTCTGCTGAGCGTTCAACACTTACATACCTCGCAGAGCGCTGCCAGCCAAAGAGAATATATGCAGCACTGGATCCACCATCAGTAATAGCATTAGCAGAATCTGAAGAAATCTGAAATTCCTTCCTAATGCAGGGCTCAATCCGGTAAGGTACTAAGTACCCCCTTTTTTAACTTTTTTTTTTTTAAATTCAGCAGAGTATGCAGTTTCATGCTTTGAGCATGAAGCAAAGCGCACTAGTTGACAATAAGAACAAACAACATGATTGTAATATAGATGATTCAGATTTGAAATTCATGAACTTAGATATAAGAAATAATTTTGCTCTGAATATTTCCTACTTTTTTTTGCTTTTGTGTTCATGCAGAGTATTGTTAATAAATTCATCCTTCAAAGCAACAGCTACATTAAGTGGCTTTTTATATTATTTGTATGTTCGAACAGAAACAAAATATAAAATATAATATTTTTAAAAATGCATTTGAAAAGAAGGAAGTTCCTGGAGCTCTGACTGATGCCTCTTACTCGTAAGAGTTAATGTATGTGGGTTTTTTCTGCCCCTCAAAGAGTGGCAGAAAGCCCCTTAGAAGCAAAGGAGCTGTTTGTTCACTCCACTCTGTTTTGGAACTGATAGCAATTTATGTCTGAAAGGGTGATACCTCTATATGTTAGGTTTGAGGACAAAATCTCTTCTCCAGATTATAAAGTAATTTGCATTAATGTATGCTTTTAGATACTAAAGCACAGAATTCTCACCATGCACACCAATAATTTAATCTTGTTTTTAAGTAGGCTCACACTTCCAGTAAAAAAAAAAAAAAAAAGGAGGAGGAGGGGGAAATAATCTACAGAACCTTTAGTCCCCAAAACAGATGCCAGTTTTGGATTTATTCAGCCAAGTAGTATTTAGCTTGGCTCAGCCTTGCTCGCGTTGAAAAAACACTCGCCTATTCCAAAAAGTTTTTAACAAGCTCTGCTGCAGATGCTGTTGCCATTTGGCTTGTCACCGTTACTGTGTGGTGCAGCAGAGAGAGAACTCTTGACCACAGGTTTTCCTTGGCTGAGGTAGGCAGCATTTTTGGCTATTACCATTCTCCTGGCCAACTGGCTGCATGTTTACGGAGTGCGGTTTTAGACGGGGTGTTAACAGAGGTTGGGTTAACAGCCTAACCCAAACCAACAGTGAGGTGAAGGCACGACCTATCCGGTCAAAGAAAACAGAGATCGAATAAGCTTGCTTATTTTGCTGCTCCTAACTAAGGGTTTCTTGCATGCACTACATCTATAGACAAGTTCACTGAATCTATAGACGAGAAGGTATTTTTATTTGCCTCAGGACAGATGACAACTCTAAAGCCACACCAGTCATGCAGAGTAGAAATATATAAAAACATGCGGTTGCTTAATCTTTGTCAGCTTGGTTTCATTCTCTCACTTACGACAATTTTACATTGGCATAATGCCACTGAAAGAAGCTCAATGAAGTTACTCCTATTTTCCACTGTGATGAGATGTCTTGAAAGGATAAAAACCGTACAGAGTTAAACTGCAAACTGCTGCCCTCATATTTATACTAGCCAGCAAACGGCAGCTCTGAAACTGGAAAAGCATATGAATTTCAACACTGATGAACTCAATTCCAGGGTATTACTACCAAATACCTCTGTGACAGTGCATATAAAGCTGGGGAAAACTTATATACACACACCTGTAATTTAGTTATCTACGTTAATTCTGTATCAATACATACGCTTGAGAAGTCTTGACCTTATAAGACATAACACTAAAAACACTATGACATTTCACTTGTAAATTATTTTTTATCCAAATTCTGACACTTTTTTTTTGAAAGCAGTCACTTTGTTGCACTCAAGCAAAAGAAAATATCCTGGTTTTATATGTGTCATTCAGTCTGCTTTTCTAACGCTGGCACTGCCCTGACACACCATGCCCCTATCCGGAAAACACAAAGACCAGGTACACTTCCTCCACATCAGATACTTTTTACTACGCTGTTTATTTACCGAGAATTTTTTTCTAAGCCACATCGCAGTGCACAGATACCATCACAGAACCAGCCAAACCATTTGCTTTAATTCTATGAATCTGCACCAAAAATCCTATTAAATACGGTATGGATCAGATAGTCCACTCTTTAAATCAGCTCCTTCTCACTGAGAGTTCAGCTAGAACTGGTAACATCTTGAAAGTTCATAGACTAAACTGACACAAAGGCAATTTACAGCAGCATATTAAAAAGAGTATAATATATGACTAAGAATGAAGTAAGCAGTGTCTGGCTACATCCCGCACTGTCTGGCTAACCAGTATGTAAGAGCAATATAAGAAAACAAAATAAATTTTTGAATTGTTTCTTTTTACCATTTTGGCTTCTGAATGCATTGGGGGGACTTGAGGTGAAGCACAGGGATTACTGAGGTTCGGCCCCTGCATTCCCATGATGTTGGAGTTCATTGACATTTGTCGCTCCATCTTTTAAAAGAAAAAGAAAAAATAGTTTCAGATCATCTAGAGACATTTGCAAGAATTTATGCTCAGTTTCTATTTAAATGAACTCAGCTTTATGTCTTTAAGTCATGACTGGAAAAATAACAATTTGTTTCATGAATTGTGTGTGTGAATGCACACAGGCATGTGTTTCATCAGAATCGGCCCTGAAACCTCACAGCCAATTATAAAGAAAATGATTCTTTACTAAACAAATGTATCAGCCACCCAGGTTTGCGCTTTTTTGTAAGGATTTTCTCCCTTTTAGTATAACAACACTCCGAGTTAAGTGGTTTTAAAAGCATCACTGTATAAAGTTGTGGCTTCTCCTGTCAATGCAGCCCAACTTAGCTTGTTAAAAACATAAATAAAAATCTACAATCTAGAGTATATGGAAAATGAGTTGGCTTTTTTTCCTTCACGCGGACTGTTCAACGGAGAAGAGTTTTCCATATGTCTCATTAGGGAAGCTTTCATGTACTGCTGATACAGCAAAACCAAAGCAGAAGCCCTTCTGGCTATTCAGAGCACGTACTGCAAGCTAACTCACCGCACAGCGAGCTAGGGATACAGTTTAGAAATAAAACCTAATTGCAGACAGGGCTGGATAAAATACTTTTCTGTGGTGTTTTCTCTGAAAAGGTACAAGCACTGTTACACCCTAGTCACTGCTCAGAAGGGTAGGGTGAAAAGTAGGGTTATGGTGCTGCTTTTAACTGGAGCTGAGCATCCCACCTTGCTTTGGGCCATTCTCCTAAGTCTTATCTCCAGGCAGGAAGCAGCTCTGGGGTCCTCCTGGGCTCTGCCAAGCAGGGGAGCTACTTTGTGTGCCCTGCGGTCATGCAGTGACTCCCACCCCTTTATAAACCCAGCAAGGTCTGCTGGGGCTGGGTGAGGGGGAAATATCCCACTGCTCACCTTGGGCGGGACCCAGCACCCAGCTCTGTGCGGCCTGAGTTGCTGTCGGGGCAGCTGTAGGTGGTAGGGTCCGTCTCGCCTCCGCGCTCACGTCTCCGGGGGCTCTCAGGCAGAGCGCATCTGCTTGTCTGCAAGCAGAGCTGCCCAAATGGCTCCCCAGCAACAACCTGGGCCCTGAGCTTGGAGGAAGCTGCACTGAAGCTGCAACGTTTCTTGTATTTTTAGTTGAACTTCCTGGTCGATACTTCAGGAGAGCCTTACTGATAAGTTATTAATTAATAACTTATTAATGGCTGCTTGCAAAGCAGCCAAACCTGAATTTTCTGAGCCCTGAATGCCCCCCTTGCTCCAGCAGAGCCAGAACAAACAGTACCTCCCTCCATGCTGTATTGGGTTGCTCTCAGGTTGCCTTCCAAAGTGAACATCATGCAATGACACAGAAACTTCTTTCACAGTCCCCTCTTCCCCATGCCACCCTTACTCGTTTCCACCTCTTGTCTGCCCAAATGTTTTATATTGACAAAGCTGTTAAAAACATTTAATAATTTGAAGCTACAATTGCAAAGCGCTCTGTGTCACCCAGGAAGATGGTGAATATTCCCAACCCCTCAGAAATTAGTTGGAGATGAAGATGAGCAGCGATCATGAAGGACGAAATTCTGTCTTAGTGCAAGTAACCAGACCTGGAAAGTAAGTCACTTTTCTTTCTTATTAGCTGATAACCACCCAGAAGCAAGAGGATTACTTTTAGAGTTCGCTGGCATAACTTAGGTACATGAATTTTCCAGTATGTTCTGAGGCTGACTTCAAAAAAATCTTTTTGTTCCAGCAGACATACTGATCTCACCTACATGATCAAGAGTGAGAACCAGAAATTGCAGTTTCCTGTAAACTGCTTCAAATCACTCTCACACTAATTAACATGCCATTAACTGCACCAGAAATCCTCTTGTGTAAGATGAAATAGAGAATAAGGTCTAGCGTCCCTACTTTAGCTCATTATGCTTTCATTTTTTTTTAGAAACTCCAACAGACTCACCTCTGCATAGGTTGAATCAAGGAAACAAACAGACAGAACCCCCCCACCCCACTCGGCTCCCCCCCCCCCAAAAAAAAATCCACCCCAAACTTACAGGCATTAGTACAGCAGAAGATCCAGGCATGGTGGGGTTGGGCAGGGTGCCAGGCATAGAGGCAGGCATAGGCTGTCTTTGTCGGTTGTGTAGGTGCAGTAGTGAAGACAGAGAACCTGGGACAGGCCTAGGAGAAAAGGAAAGAGCACTGTCATGGGCTACGGACACTAAAACAGTACCAGCCATTACTAGGCACAGACAACTCTAGACAAGCAGGCACAGTTAAGCCAATCCACCGTTTGTCTTCTCCTGCATAAATCAGTAGAACAGAAAGTTTTCAAGAAATAGATGAATCACATTTCCTTTACTCTTTATTGGTTAAAGCACCAATATATTTCATATGGCAGAACACGAACGCAAACATAACAACTATTCTGAGTCTACTCCCCCCAGCATCATACAGTGGCAAGTAACAGATTTCTACAGACAGAGCAGGAAACTTTCCCGACATGCTACATCAGTGCATTGCCCTTGGGAGAAAAAAGTATGATAGTTTTTCAGATTAGGACAGAAAGTTAAGCATACTTAAATTAATTTTGAGGTTTATTACCTGTAAATAAACTACTCTAAAATGAGCATTTCATCTCCACTCATGATATTCTCCCTGTAAACTCTACCAAGCATTTATTCCAAAGTGAGGGTCCTAATATTACTTGTTAGAATGTCAACAGGGCACAGGAAATGGGGGGAAAAGAAGGAGGAAAATCAGCAAAATTACATTCAGATTAAGTGGCTTGTAAAGGCAAAAAGTAAGGACTATAAAAAAGCAGAGAGAGCTATTTTGGCAAAAGGAGTTTAAAAGATTTAGAAGGATTTTTGTAAGTGCAGCACAGGGAAAAGAAAAAGTAGGTCCACTAACAAAGAAGAAGAATCATAAAACTGATGGAATAAAAGAAGCTGGGACTACTCTTTGATAACAGTCTTTAAGAATGCGGTCTTGGGAGTTAGTTAAGTAAATCTGCCTTTTTAAAAAGTTTTTGAAGGAAATGTGAATTGCATGGAGTTTGGGGTAAATAAAACAAATGCTATCTTTTCAGAAAAACAGAAAAATAAGATAGCTTTCACATACAGTGCCTCAACAAACATTGCCAGCATAATCTGGCATGCTGAAGTCAGAAGAGAGTTAAAGACGTGGAGCCTCTAAACTTGAGGGTTGCTTCTGCCTTGGCAGAAGCACCTTTCACTTTAGTGACGAATCCACAGCCAGCCATTAAAGCCTCAAAATTAGGCTGGGCTGGTCAGGGAATCACAGTCATAACCCCAGCGCCGGGAGGTGGGAGACAGTTCACTTTTCCTGCTTGGTCTTAACGAGTACACCAAGAGATGGGTGCTATTTCTTGGTCCTCCAATTATAAACAACGCTGGCAATCATGAACATATACACCCCTTCTCTAACTTTAGCCCTCACTCCCATTTTTCTAACAAGAACAGGCCAAAGGCTGTGAGCAATGGGATTCATGGACACCCACGATGGAAAACACTGTGCCCAGGCTCCCAAACCAGAGATGACTGTCTCATAGGGACAGCTTCTTCTGACCTAGAAGTACCATCCGCTCCTGTGCAGAGTTCAAACCTCCTAATCCCCATTTCCACAAAGCTCCCCAGTATTTCCCATCCTTGGGTTTTCAATCCTGCAGCCCTCCTCTCTGCAAGTCCACTCCCCCAGAGCCATTTCTGCCCCCACAATTCCCCCCTCTCCGTCCTTGCCTGCCTGCTCCCGCACACCCGGCACCTCCATCCCTCTGCCCTCAGCTGCCCTCTCTTTGGCAGCTGCAAGTGACTGAGCCCATCCTTTTGTCTCGGTTCTCCATGAAGAGAAAAAGCCTGTGTTCTGCAGGATGTTTAAAAAAATCTCCCAGACACATACAGTACTTATTCAGAAGGAAAAAAAAAAACAACAAATATACCTCAGATATAGAGCTCTTCCTATGCCTCCCCGATTATCTGCTGGTGGAGGAATATGCTGTACATCTTCCTACTGCACAAAGAAACTCAAGACAATGTTTCCCAAATACATGGTAGAACCCTGTGAGAGGGTGCAAGAAGCACTGTGGGGTAACATGAATCAGCTCCTGGGACAGCAGAGAGTATGGTCAACTCAGCACAGCACTAAGCCTGGGTAGGTGTGCAGGTGGCATAAGTGGAATGAATGTAGTACAGGAGAAAAGAGCTCAGACAGTATACTTAAAGTACACAGCCCCTGACCCACCCTACTATCCACCTAAAATACAGCTGCTTCAGGTAATTTTTCAAGTAAAAGGACTGGAGATTCATCGGGACAAAGTGAAAAAGCAAGAAGAGAAAGTTCAGTGAGCCTCTGAAAAGAAAAAGAAAAAAGGAGGAAAACACCAGGCTGAGTGAAAAGAAGCAGCAGCTCAGTTTGGTTTTTAAAGGTTGTGGTCACCTCCCACAAGAAAAGTCCATTTCCTAGAGGCACAGATTCAATGCAACTACAGTCCTGCAGAGCAACAGACACGTTTGCTCTAAAAGGTCTTTTCTATCTCTTGCTTTTAAGTCAGTTTGACGGCCTCCAGATTGAGCGGCTGAGACCCACGCTCCAGGCTGAGGAGCTAAACAGAGCGTGCCACAGCCCCTGCAGGGATTCCCGCTGGGTTTCCTCCCAGGGAAACATAGACCGGGGGGGGGGGGGGGGGGGAGGCTCTCACATCGACCTGGGACAAGATTGAGGCATGCACCCCCGTATCTGCCAGCTCTGAAACCCTCTGGGTCCACCAGCCTAGACAAGCCCACGTAAACCGCATTGGCTAACAGAAGGAACGTATTCAGCAAAAATATCTCTTGAGGTTTCAGCGTGACCAAAGTAAAATTAATACCATGACAACAGCCCCCCCCGCCTTTAGTCATTCTGAGACTGTCCCACATATAGACCCTTTGTACAACTCACCAGCTTCATAATAACCTTAGGTGTTAGGCTGTTTGACAGAAACTTATTTTGGCCTGACCTATGCAATTTGTGCAAGTGATTCTCAAGGGACTGCACGGTTTGAATTTTGCTTATATGTTCCAGAGCCAAAAAAATTTCTGAAATTGCTTTAATGAGCTTGGGAATATGGGAGTTGAGCAAAAGGGAATTATTTGTATTTATTAAAATGGCAAAGAAGCTTCCTTGCTGTCCCCAGTTTCACCTTTAATGCTGCTTTGCTCTGGGGGTCTGCATATGCTTTACACTTGGTGGAAGAAAAAAAAAAATCCTCCGTACTTTCAGGTATTTTTTCCTGCTAAAACTCCTGCTAGTCTATTCCCAAGTGTGTTTTTGCAGAGCAGTTGGAGAAACCTTGTGCTTCAAGGCTGACCCTGTTTGTTGAAAAGTCTGCACCACTCCTGCCACCAATAAAAGTGCTACATAACGTACACCAGATCTGGCTCTCTATCAGAGAAGTCTGACATTGGCCAGTATTCACAAATACTTCTGTTGCTTCCACATTGAGTACAGGTCATTGATTAACATGTGTTCACGTGCACTCGCACAAGTTCTCAGGGAATGCTTATGGCATTGAATCTTTTTGGCCGAAATACTCAATTTGTCTACCTCTAAGACATTTATTCTGCCGAGGACAACAAAATCTCTTTGTTGTTGTGCTTTAACCTGCAGCAAAGGAAAGTCAGTAAGACTTTATAGTTACCATTTTGAATGTGGAATGCATTGATTCTGCTCCTCTCTTTGTAAATGCTGAGGAGGTGCAGCCTTCAACCTGTTCGTGAACATTGCTGACTGAAGAATTTTAATTCCTTGGCATCTGTGTCGCCAAATAAATATGGTAATTAGGCAAACAGCCAGCAAATAAAGGAGAGATAAGATAGAGAACTGGCAAGTGCTCAACCTCACTGAAAATCTGGCCATCTATGTTTTTTTCCCCTAAGTTTAAGAATTTTCACCTTGTTCCAGCAGGAGCCTGCTGCTGGATACAATGGGATCTCAGTCAGGATTTGCACACTATCTCTTTGGGCATACACAGCCTGGATGGGTAGCGCTACAGTAGCTCAGTAAAACGCCATGTTTTAACTGAGCTGTTGTAAATGACCGCACGGTTGTATTAACACCGTGAGTCATCGTTACTAACGTTTAGGCAGATGGGTGGTACCCCACTAAGCCATGGTGACTCCATCATGTTCCATCATATGACTCTGCCCGATGATTAGAGATAACTCCACTAATTTAATCAAATATGCACGCCATACACTTCACTAAGTGCCTCCTTGTTTAATACTAAATATTGTCTGCTATGTTGCAACAGCTATCTGCCCCGCTCTTCTAGATTGTCTAACGAGTACAAACCACATTTGCCTATTAAAAGCCTAGGCTTCCCTTAACTTGTACTTTTCAAAGATAGTTTCCACAGCTAGCAATTTCCTGCTGAAGTCTCATGAGACTAAGTCCACACTGACCAAGACCCTCTAGGCCTAGGTGCAGATGGACTGGCACTGTTTAAAGCATCACTGCAGTGTTTTCTATTACAGCAAAACACTCCAGATCAGTGGGTCTTATCATGACATCTCTCCTGCTCCTTACTTGCCTGCCTATACCATTGGGACTACCATGGGGTAGTCCACAAGGACATCTGTACCACAACTGAATTTGTTCTTCTTCAGCTAGCTCTGGTCTGGAAAAAGTACAGCCAGATGCACATGGAGTTGTGTCTGAGCTAAGGAACTCATCTCTTGACTTTCTATGGCCTCCAGACCCAGCCAGTTCACATGGAAGCAGCCCACAGGTGGTTGGTTGTGCTGTGGCAATTTGCCATCTTTGGTCAGCACTGGCTCAGGGATTTCTGCACCACACTCCAGTTACAAACATAGACTTGCCCAGACTTTCATCATTTCTCTCTATATACGTGTGTGTGTGTGTGTGTGTGTGTGTGTGTATGTATGTATATAAGTTTATTACAACAGTGCCTGGAAGCCTTGTTTGAAAACTGTGGGAGAGATCCTGCCCCAAAAAGCTTATAGACCAAGGATAAAACGAGAGAGAGCAAACGGAAACAACAGAGAGACACAGGTAAATAAGGCCTCAGTGGTACCATTAAGATCAACATGAAAAGGAACAACCACTGCACACCAACAACCTAGATATTTTTAAGGTATATTCGCATGTGCATGTGGGTTGGGCTTCTTTCAAACTGAGGCAACCAAGCACCCTACCATGCTGAGAATGAACACAGTTGACTACTGCCAATCCTCTGGCTGGCTCACAGACCACCACACGCTGTAGTAATTAAACTTTACATTGATAAACTGTAAGTTCACTGGAGCATGTGGTTCTACAGACCAGCTGGAAACCACTTATTTGGGCGACAGCAACTTCTGAGGCTGGAATACCTGAAGTGCTCTTTTTGGCCTTCAATATCTGAAAAACTCAGCCAGAGGGCAAAGATAAAAGCTCTGGCTGCAAAGGTGGAGGGGATAAATGTTTTAACCTGCGAAAAAAGGGGGCTGACGGGAGGGATTGGCTCACTTGCAGCATCTGTTGTTGTTTGATCTATAGTGCCATTATTTAAGCCGATCAATCCAACTCCAGCTTTCCTCATTTGTAGCCCATTATTTGAGATGCTCCCTCCCAGAAAAAGTTAGGGCAGTTCTGTCTAATTTCAATTTATTCATTTGTCATTCAGAGGAGGAAAGCAAAAACAAACAGAAGAAAGCAACAATAAAGCACCAGACAAGCACTTGGAATACCTTGCATAGTTCCAGGGACCTCCCCTGACCTGCAATACCCCCTGTTTAACAATATTTTAGTTATAGCAACATCAGAGAGCCACGCTTTCCAAGAAATGGAAGCTTTATGTCACCAGGTTTTTCAGAGAGCCAAACCATATTCAGAGGAAAAGAAAACTGGCACCTAAAATGAATGGATCTTTGCCAACCTAGTAAAGATCCTTGTTTGTATTTCTCAGACAATTCAGACATCTGCATGATGTGGGTAGATTATTATTATCAGTAGCAAACACTTATATTGTGGTGGTGCCCAAAGGTCCCAGTCAGGACTGGGACCCCATTGAGCCTGGCACTGTACAAACAAAGATAAGAAACAATTCTTACACAGTGTGTTTGCAATCTAGAGACACAAAATAGATTAAAAGTAGAAAATGGAGATAGAGCATAGAAGCAAATAAATATACTAAGAAACCGGAGGCAGTTTAGTAGCACTTCTCTGGATGCTTGGCGGAGGAAGCTGTATTTTTTTTATTTAATTCCTATGCATATGGTCAAGAATGACAGGATTGGCAAAGTCTGCAAGAGGAAGGGAGTAACTAAGATTAAGACACAGGAAGGGCAACACTCTAAAGCAGGAAAATTGCAACTCACGACTTAAGAGGATTTTGGGAGCATCCAGACAAACCTGTGCTTTCTGTAGAGATCTTTAAACAGTGTGCATATATTTTTACATTACGTGCATTTCCTTAAGAATTTTCCCAAGGTTGAACAAGATGAGATTTGAGCCTTTGAAAGAGAAACTAACTGTTGTTAAAGGCACTGGCAAAGTGAAAGTGATGCTTGACACCATAATGAGAAACTGGAGGAGTGAGATAAGATAAGGCTAAACCATGAGAAGTCTTAAAGACAAGAAGCTTGATTCACAAGTGAAGGAAAAGTCAGTACGCATGTTTGAGGAGAGCTGGCACAATTAAGGTAACAAGCTACACATCAGCACAGAAGTAGAAGGAATCCAGTAACGAGCATCAAAAAAAGGAGGAAGATGCAACAGACATATGAAATTATATGAACTCAGTCAAAAGCAAGCAGAGATGTTGCTTTGCAGTTCCTATACCCTTTGACGTCATGTGAGAAGCTGTTCACCGGAAGTAATGCAACTCCATCAGAAATGCATCCGTGCTCACTTCTTTTAATGCACAGGGACAGGCAGGGACAGAATATCTAACTGAGGGAATGATTAAGCAAAAAATAGTAATAATTAAAAAGACAGGGTATGGAGATATGTACAGTCCAATACTAGAAACCTGTGGAAAAATGCCTGTACACTGTACTTCTCACCTGACCTTATGGGAGGAAAGCCCCACAAAGCAGCAGCTCCACTGCTGCAACATATTTAGTGCAAACTGTTTAAAGATTTAGTCAATGATAAATCTTGCTTTTAGACTCCAATTGTGTTAATACCACCTATATTTCCTGAACACATGTTTAAGGAGCCTCTGCAAATTCAGCGTAAGTACAAGGACCAGCAGGTCCTTGGAAGCCTCAGAGAACACATTAACATCTGCCTTTTGGCTCTTTCAGGTCTTAGAAACTGCTGGTTTCAATCTTCCCTTCCCTCTAAACATTTTGCTGGGTCTTACTGCCTGACCCATTACAAGAAAAATAAGAAAAGCTAGAATGGTTTCTTAGCATACAACCTCCTCAAAGCAGTTTATGCTCTACACAGTGTTATGCACGCAGCTGGAACTCGCAAATGATACAGGGAGGATAATGGCATACTTAAAAAAAAACATGGAAACACAGCAAAAAGCAGGTTCAGGAGATTATAAAGAACTAGCTTATATAAAAACACATTTGTGTAATTAAAAAAAAAAGTGGGATAAGAACAAAAACCTGCAGCATAAACATGACAAAGCAATCATGAAAGCAAGCAATGATGTCAAACTGATTCCTTCACTGTCATGTTCTCTGAGCTCAAATAGGACCTAAGGCTTAATTCTTCAGGAAAACAAATGATTTTGCTTCACCACAAATAAGAGTGCACCAGTTTTCATTGAAGAAAAAAGGTGGCAATAATACACAAGCATATCAAATGGCAGCTCAGACTTAAATATAAAAACAATAACAAACTTTGCACAAACATTTTCTAACATGTCCATTCCTTTTAAGGGTCAGGCGTAAGGCTCAAGCCTGGCATGTAGAATTAAGGAACAATTGAAAATTTAAGGCTCAGTGAAGAAAAATGTCAACAGGTTAAACAATTGGAAAGAATCCCAACCCCTGCAACCAGACAAAAGCGACAAGTGAACGCGTAGTAATTGTTCTTGCGCAGAGAGGTAATTGTAATTGTATAGCGCAGGAGGTCTGCGCTATATAAAGCTGTTTGAGCATTCATTTGCTCCCGTGACCGCCGAAGGTGTACATTCGCAAACTTTCTTAACGAACGCAAACTTCCATAACTTTGCATCAGAAAAGAACAACAGCTCACAAAAAAGATGTAGAAAAGAAACCCTTTTACTCTTAAAGGGCTGAGAGAGTATTTGGAGAGCTCTCAGTGCATACTTACTACCAAAGCTCCCTATACTGCAAACGTGGTAGAATAAATTTCTCAATTAAAATTCTGTTTCCATTCACCCTATTATTTGGACCACCGAAATTTAATAGAAACACAACGATAAAAGAACTTTGTCAAGCCTGCTTTATAATAAAAATGAAAAAAGAATCTTTTTGAAGTGATTTATTTTTCTTTTTTGTTCATTTTTTTTTAACTTTCCAAACAAAGCAGAAGTTTGTCTCTGAAAATAAGACGGTAAATTACAGCAAAGTCATGAAAACAAAGAACCAACAGTTTCTCCAGTGCAGGCTTGTTACCATGAGCTAATAATTCCAGACTTTAAGCAAGCTGAGCCTCTTTTTTAATAACTGCATGCCTCTAGGCAAAGTATTTCTACTAAAAATTATTGAGGCATGGAACAAGGCAAGGTGTGTGAGCTAATGTTGGATTGTTCAGTTACTAAACCAACTCCTATAGCAATGAGCCTGCTCTGAACTGACAGATTATGTCTCTGTATACACTTGTATAAACACACTGCTTAAGGTCGAAATCTGTGTAAGCTTTCTTTTCAATTAAAATGTCAAAGATGACAGCACATGTTTTCACTGTCCTCAACAGAATGATGGATGCTGCAGCAGCAGTTTCATGCCCCTGTGTTTCAGAGATGTTTGCCTGCCTGGGTGTCTAAGAAAGATGGACTTGCTGATCTTCTCATATGCCCGTAGGCAGAAAGGTCTACTTTGGAAACCTCATGTTTCAGACGGCTTAATATCTCTTGACTCCTTCTTCGTCAAAGTCCCCTCATGTGCCCCCGAAATCCAGTGACTGAAAAGTTAGAGCAGAAAGTTTGTTGTGCCCAACGAGGTGGGAAAACAGTCTTGACTGAAAACACCGGATTGCTACTTAAGTGACAGGCCTTAAATCCCAGGTTGGCTTCTGATCAGGGGCAATTTGCTTCAGGCACCTAACTAAAGTCTCCGTGGAAACAGAGCTGCCCTGTGTAGTCAACAGAAAGACAGAGAGCACCCCAAAAGGAGCTTCAAAAAAACGGGATCTTTACATTTCTTCAGCTCCACATCAGTGAAACTGAAATAAAACTTTATCCATCAGCTTCTCATTCATCTTATCTGCTTAAACTGCTTTTTGAGGCAGAATATTGTCTTTCACTATAGACCTTGTACAAGGCCAAAGGTAGCAGGCTGCAAACGTTGCCGGGTCTGAAGCCCATGTGGCAATACAACTTGTAGCATGCACAGCCACAAGACTATTGTGGGACCTGTAGCATCATTTTGATCAGAATGTTGCCAGAAAAAGACTGACACATGAAAACAGTCTCTGTGAGAGAAAAACACACCAGCATCTGCCACCAGCAACTGTTTGCTCTCCAGTCTGCCTGGTGTATTCAGTCTGCCTGAGGCTGACAAGAAACAACTGTGCTATATGCAACATGGAAAGCAGAGTTTGCCCACAGTGACTAGTGAGGAAAAGCAAGTAGATACACAGGAATGAGATGCTTTATTTACTGAGATTTAAATTCTATCCCTAACACTAAAAATATTATAAAAGTAACATATACCTTGGATTTTTTTAAAAATTATTTAAGAAAATACAAAACATGATTTTTTTAAACAAAATATCAGATAAGTAAAATAAAAAATTAGAAGCTTAGGGAAGTCTAAAATGACATATGAGATCAGTGGAAGACCAAAATCCAGTTCCTAGTCCCACCCTTTAATAAGAATATCACAGAAATAGCACGCACTGTGTGCTTGGTAATGGCCGTTGCTTCCGTAACGCTTCTGCCACTAGCCGATGCTCCCATGATGTCCAGCTTTCTCCACAGCGCAAGGAGAAGTTGGCGTTTGTGCAGAGCCCACACCAATTACAGCCCCATACTTGTTCAATGTCTCCAAGCTGCTGGTTTCAGCAGGTGGCACTCGGGGTAGAGAGAGAGAAGAGCAATATGGATGTGAGGGTGTTCTCTCAATTATCTGTTTAGCAAGTCACCTCCAGGTATAAAATTTTCTGCTAGCTGCCAAATAACTATGTGACAGTGCAGTCCATCCGCGACAAACTGTGTACCTTCAGTGACCCTCTTCCCGTCCCCAACCCACTTCACTGTTTCCTTTCAAACTTCTATAAAGATCAAAATGAATATATGCCGTTTCTTGAAAGGAACCTTTGTGGACGCTTCATCTTTTAAACATGCTAAAAATACCAGCTGACAACTGTATTAGTACAGATGATGAGAAGCACAGGATAGAGGTGAATCTTAAGGCAAAAAGAACCAAGCCAGCGAGAACTGCTTCAACTGTTCTTCAGCCGAAATCAGCTCTGTGCCAGCGTTGACTGCTCTCCTTATTTAAAAGCACGTATTACATTCTCTGTTTACATGCCAATGGGAGTTGCCACCGACTGAGGGCATACAGGTATTTAACGCTATTCTTTCTGCTAAGGATAATGCTGAAAAGCTCAAGCAAACATGAATCCCAAACTCATCTACAGCATTTTTCACACAGCTAGAGCAAAATTCTCTAACGGGTACAAATCACATCTGCTGTTTGCTTATAAAGTCCCCCAGAGGACTGTATATTACTGAATTGCGTGTTCCAAAAACGCCCAATGAAAGTGGTAAAAGTACTACAAGCAGCGGCAGCTGTGGATTTCACCGACGTTTAAATGCTGGTACAGGCTAGCAAGGACAGGCCCTGTTTCCCAGCAGCGTCCAAGGGGAAGAAGTGATAGGAATTTAAAGCCAATGTCCATTGAAGTGAAACCACAAATACATGGATAAATTTCTCTCCATGCACATGTATGAGGACATGCATACTGGCAGAGACAGCGAAAGAGAGAAGGCATTAAAAACAAAGCAATTTTATCCTTGTAACAAAGTATGTACTGTCAGTGCCATTTCCAGTTCGTATCTGTGCCTGCTCCCTCCCTTTTAAGTACTAGATTGAGCACAAACCTGCAGCTAATTTTGAGGTTGGAGTTCATTTGTTTTCACATCAATGCAATTAATTTCCACTGGAAACTGCATCTCAGGCATTCAATCAAAACAGGCCTAAAATAATTCTGAAAAGCTCATCTGTCTCCAATCTATATAATGTTTTAAAAATTGGATGCATGCCCTGCAATAACATTGCACTTCACAAAGCTTAAAGCTTTAAACTTGAGGGTATCAGTTACATTGAAACTGTAGTAAATTAAAACATCCAGTTTCTGGTTTGCATTGATTTATAAATATCGACAAAACTACTATTGCAGTCATTACCACTTTGGGTGCTCAGAGTTAAATTTTCAACAGTTCAGGGTTATTTTCATTCTTATTGTGGCTACAGTAGCCTTTCAAGTTATAGATCAAATTCCAGATAACACGTAAATCTTAAATCTTAGCTTTAAAAATATGCATACAAATCAACCAATATTCATAATAAAAAGCAGTAAGTCTAGTGGCCCGTAACGTCAAACTCCAAGTATGTTTTCAGAGAATCTACAGCATCAAGTGGAAAGCACACTTACTGTTACAAAATATTTTATAAAAAAGCAAGTGTAAATAGGATAAAATACGAAAAGGCAAATATATAATATCTCTAGTTTTGTTACCAAGACTTTGCTGTTCTCTTTTGAGTAGTTCTTTAGAAGGAGAATAAGAGATGGAAAAAAGCAGAAGAATGTCAACGTGCTTTTTCTTTTCAGCCAGAATACTCAAAACCCCTCCTAAAGAGATTTGCATATTAGTCTACCTGGTGACCTTCGAAATGTGCTTGTTTATGAGCAAAATATCACTGAGGTAATATAAACCTGAAAATAAATAGAGCTCATAAGCTGTAACCCAGTTAACACAATAATTTGAGAAAACAATAGGAAAAGCATGAACATATCAACAGCAATAGAGCCAATTCTCAATAGTGTAAAACATGTAGCTTTGCCAAAGACAATGGATTTAAATCAACTGGGAATCTCACTCACATACACATATGCACGCACATGCCATAAACACATAGGATATAACATATGTTATATCTAGCAGTAAAACAAGTTTTGACAGTGACCAATGTTTTATGCTTCAGAAGAAAACAAAAATCTCCACCTTACACTTTGACATCTGCGGACTACCACTGAGTAATTCCTCCTGAGCCCTGGTGGCGACTGGCTTATGGAGTGAAGCAGGAGGATAACCACAATATTCATAGCATTTCCCCTGATAGAACTGGCCAAAGTCTACCCTTGCTGCACTTCTTGACACGGTTGCTGAAGCAAGTATCACCGGACAGTAAAGCTAAAAACGACAAGGAGAGTTTGTTCCTATTGAGGCAGATACTTGTTTGGGCATGATGCTCCTGCCATTGAAGTTCACAGGAGTGCTGCTAGTGCCATCAATTAGAACAGAATGAAACCCACAAAAATGTATGAAACCTAGGAAGATAGGCTGGGTTCATAATAATGCTCTGAAGAAGTGACTTGCACAGGTTGATGATACAGTACATTGCGCTAAAAAATGCAATAAAAATGAAGTTTATTTTATATCTTTGCCTTCCAATTTTATGGACCTTTCTGGTTTGGTGTTTCACAGCTGTATTTTTTTCCCCATTTCCTCGATAGAAAACTTTTTTTAAAGAACTATTCTCCCAAAACAGAACTTTATGTTAAAGGCTAAGACAACATCTATTGCAGCAATTCACAGTAAAGGGCTTCATGATCAGTAGTCGATCATGCAAAAGCTTAGGTCATCCTGCCAGCTTCCACGAGTTTGCAGTATGAACTAACACACTAGTATTTTCTTCTCTGAATTTTTATTTCGTATGTCTTTAACATGAGTTGTAAGTGTTCACACAGTCCATGAGTACACTTGGGCTTTGCACCAATTTTTTTTCCCCAGTTTCCCTTATGAGGACCACTGCTGAAACAGAGCTTTAGCTAAAACGCTCCCACACCACGGGAGATAATATATCAATAGTCTAATCAGCATAGCTAAAAATTGAATTAGGTGAATTTTGAAACTCTCGAGTGTACTGGATAATCTTAAGATTTTGCACATTTCTCTGATTCAGCCAACAATTTTCAGTATTAGAGTTCAGCACTACCAGGCGAGGAGAAACTTATCTTTGTATAATATATACAATAGACAAAACCCACCAGACTAGAAGGACTTCTCTAGCTCCACTTGCATGGCTGACGTAATGCAACTTGTGTTCCTAGACGAGGCCTGAGTCTCCCATAAACATACAGTCCTGAAAACAAACCTTCGAGGAAAACCAGTGTAGGTTTAACTTGCATTGACTGCCTGACGCTGTGAAACCACACTCCAAAGCACTGCTTTTAAGTGCAGTGCCACTATAATCATTGGAATCAAGTGCAGTATTTGCATTAAGAGTTTCCAGATTTAAACTGTGGGAACTGGTACCCTGCAGTTGTCAGTGGAAGGCCTTTGACAATGTAATTTGTTTCTCCTGCTGGCCTGACAAAATCAGAGCATGTTGACATTCAAGAAACATTACTTTTTTTTTTTTTTTTAACTGTTTGCTTGGAGCTGTTGGAGGGGCAGAGGAAAAGTGCTATTTGTTAGATTAGCAGGGCATAGAGCCAGAAGGGGGAGAACGGAAAGAAGATATGCCCTTTTCTATATGTCTCCTATAAAATAAGCAAAGTGTATGTCTTCCTTCAGTCATTAGCACCACACACACCCTGAGACATGCCAATATAGTGCCCGTGAACATGTGAAAAATGCTAACTTTACCTAAATGGCAAAGTGACAGCTCCCTTCAGATTAGCGTAAGATCAAATCTATTCGATTTGGTCCATAGGGAGTCTGGCACTTGACTGATCTGGTTGAAATACCTCAACAGCCACGTGAATAGCCATGGTCAAAGGCTGTTGCATCACTTACATTTATTTTTTACTCTTAATATTTAGCAATGGAAGAAAGATACAGATCTGGGCTCTACACACTTGCCATCTCCAACAATATGATCTCAGCTCAGAGAGCAGCAGGAATTTGCACAGCAGTGAATATGGCTGATTTCCAGGTGTCAGAAGCCATGGCTTACTCACTCCACTGTGCTCTTTTTTGTTGTTGTTCTGTTTCTTTTTTTTTCTTTTAATAGGAAAGACAAATATGATGAATGCAAAGAATAGTGACAAAGTTGGTTTGCAGGTCAGCATGTTTCTTTTCCTTGTCTCTCTCAGTTTTGTGAAGCACAGACTTAGCTGTGGTATCAGCCTTCTTAGATAACAAGTCCTTAAAATGCTCATACATAAAATTTGATGAGAAGCTGAGTCTTCAGGGATAATAATTCAAATGTGTACCTTTTAGACCAGTACTGAAATCTATCTTTATCTCTTTTTCTCTGTAGAAACAAACCAACTGCCTGCATCAACATTACACCTCATATAAATCTGGCCCAGTCTATGTAGAGTATGCAGCAAAGGTAATCTGTGGCTTAAGAGAAGAAAATGCAGCAGTATATATGCAAGGCATTTTGCATTTGGCAGACACGCACAACCAGCTGTTTGTTCTTTAGCTTGTGGCTATACATCTATTGGGAACTCCCCTGAAAACCGTGCTTAGCTCCTGGTCTTCTTTCCACTGTAGATTTAACCCTAAGCCACGGATAAGCATAGCGTTTGGCATTCAGAGTTAAGTGTCATTTAGCATCATTCCTGACATCTCCATACATTATAATGAGCTTCTTTTCACAGGGGACTTGGGATCTGACTTTAATTTGTGGTAAGGTTATGGTCACAATAAATGTCTATCTCAGATATTCATGAGAAGTCTCTAATGAAAACGGAAATAGAAAGTGGCTGTTTTCTTGTACTTTCAAAGCTATGTATGTAAAACACACATATAGTACAGATCTGTTCCACATGGAAACCCATTATTGATCCACCATTGTGCCACGGCTCCTCCCCTGGCAGCAGGCACCATCGTGCTGAAACAGTCTCAGCAGGTTTTATAGCTTGCATAATAAAAGAACAGGTTATGAAATCTTCAGCACCTCAGCTGAGGCTGCCACAGGGATGCCCCTCTGTGTTGTGAAACGTTTCTTTGGCAGCTGTGTCCTAGAAGCATATTTGGATGTTGTTGCTTCAGTATCACCACACAGTGTGGAAAGTAAATCAGTAGCTTCACGTTCTGGACTTAATGTAGGGTATGGACGTTTCTCTGCTCCACCTCTTGGCTAATTCTTCCCATTCACACACACTTAATTCAAGCCATGAAGACCTATAGAAAGCCCAGATATTTATAATCACCCTCCCAGCCCTATGCAGCCAGTGCTGCCAAGGACCTGCGCCATGCCTAGGGAGGCTGGAAGAGATTTCAGCTTCACCAAGCATCACACGTTCCAGCTCTCCTTGTCCTGCAGGCAACCACTGCTAGCAGTGCTTCAGAGCAGCCCAGACGCAGCTGAGGGCTGCCTTCCTCTTAGGTGGAGCCCTGTGACAGGCTACAATGCACAACTCACTGGCACTTTCCCCTCAGAAAACGCAGTCGCAGCTGAAACTGTCAGTCCAAGCAGCTGAAGCTAACCTCGCTTGTCCGTCCATAGGAGAATACACATCCCAAACAAAGAGAAACAAAATCCCCTGCAACTTCAAAGCCAGGAAATATTCTCTCAGCTGGTCACTGACTGAAACATCTAGGGCACTTTGGATGGTCCTTAGTCCAAGGCTGAGACCCTTCCTGCAAGGTTCAGAAGTATCTGTGAACCTTGCTTTTGCAAATCACTAAGATAGCACAACTGCGACCTGGGCCAAGGTGAATTGGTAGTTCTAAATAACTAGCTGGATTTCCATTCAGTTGACTTAGACAGAGTTGCCAAATAAGTGATGAGTGTATGAATCTAAGACAACTAAAAGTTGTGCAACTTGAATGAAAGCACTAGCACCAGACTGGGAAGGGGAACTTGTTGGACACAGTGAAATTCCACCAACTTGAGCCAACCAAAGATCTGGTGCAGCAGTATTTGCAAAATTGAATTAAGTCAGTGTGACTAATTGCATGTGATCAGAGAACCTGAAGAAAGGACATATGTCAATCAAGTTCATGAACATTAAGTACAGCTAGTTTGTATTGCATTCTTTCTGAACCAATGCACAGGGTCATGATGTAAGTAATTGAGGTATTGGGACTTTTTAAAGCGGCTTAAGTAAATAGCTCAGCTTGATGTGATATAAAAAGCACTATAACAGAAAAGAGAATTTAATGTAGGACTGACAATCATGTATCCTTAATCATCCCGGAGACAGTGTTTTTACAACATTATTTGATTTATTCAACCAGCAAACATGCCTCCTTTGACTTTTCAAATAACAGGTCATCTTAGCCATGTTTGTTGGGATTTGAGTTTGGTCTTTTTAATCATCATCCCAAGTGCATTATTTAAAAGTCTTTGATGCCTTTTCTTTGAAAGGATTTGCTAAGCAATAAATCATATTTATTTGCAAAGAAGACAGAAAAGTCCCACAACCCAAAACATTACTGGAAAAGTTTACAGAAATCAGAGGTTTGGCCACAGGTGTGTAACCAATGTTGCACATTCCTAGAGTACATTACTGCTTGAAGATTTACTGAAGCCCACATTCATTGCTGCTGACAAGCATGCTACTTAGTGCATGAGACTGTATGAAACGTTGTTCCCTGCATGATTTATGATTGTACCCTTACACTAAATAGGAGGAACTGTAAGCTACCTGCGCTCTGCTGAGCAGCCCCATGCTTCCTCTTGCATGGAAGGGCCTCAGCTTTTGGAAAAGCTGGACAATTTCTCATGTGAGTTTGTTCTTGTGACACTGAGGCTAGCCAGACCACAACTATTTTATTATGCTGTGCAAAAACCTATGTGCAAAAAAACCTTCTTTAATTAAGATAGAGCAACCAGCACTATGGTTGTAATTACCTTGGACTGCTTTACCCATGGGCATAATGAAATAAAATTGGGCCCTCTCTATTTTTGTTTTTAAACTAAGTAAACCCAAATTAATTTATTCAACTCAAACCAGACAGGTTTCTCTTTAAAAGGAAGGCATATATGGTTGGAGGGGTTGGTGCAGGAGGTAAAGCGACATGCAACAATGACTGTGAACTGCAAACTGCTGGCAAAACATTTGGCTTGCCGTTGGTCCGTGGCCAGTATTTTCCTTTGTTAATGAATCCCACATCTTTTCTAAGTCAAGCATTTTTCTTCTCCCCCCACCTTTTATTTGAAACATATTTTAAATATTTTTGTTTTTATGACGTTGTGGAACATGATATAGCCCCTTCCTAACCCCGAATCTGGGAAAATCAATTAAAATTTTGACATTAGGAGCTATCATTTAAATATGTGGTTCAAGTACTCAGACTTCTTTTTTTTTAAGCAGCATATGAAAGATCAGTGCAGAGAGAAATAACCAAATGAGAACCCTACATTACTGGATTAAAAAAAAAAAGCAACCCAAAGCATATCACAGCCAGAACCCTGCTACTCATGAAACAGAAAGACATCTGCAAATTTAAATTTTGACAGACTTCCTCTAAGACTTAGGCATACATATTTTTCAGTTGCATTTTTTTCTGAAGAAAATGTCCATTAAAAAAAAAAGCCATCCTGAATGCCATGTTTAATATTTAATGCATTTTGTCTCTCTCACCCAAAGGATCTTCATTTTATGACACAGAATACAACCTTGAAATGTAGTTTCATGGACTTACTCATTAACTCCTGACTCTTCCCAGAAGAAAAACAGAAGAAAAAATAATGGATAGTTTTCCCTTTAGAACAGAAATATTATTTTCAAATGCAATCAACATTTAGGGCATCCAGTCAGACCTGCCCTACCGACCACCAGGACTATGTAACAACGAAACCCCTTCTAGCTCCTTTGATATTTTAAAACATCAAAAACCCAGACAGACAAAAGCACAACTCCCTGAAGCTCCAAAAAACACTGACACCAAACAGCAGATTTAACCCTTGAGGTCACTATGCACAGGATTCCTGTTGAAGCAAAAAGGAGTTCTCTCCCAGAGGTCTTGCATGATTCGAAATGGCGTTACGCGCAGCTTAAAGCAGAGAGTTATTTTTAACCTGTCACCAGCAAGAAAACAAGTTTTCCCAATCATCTTCCGTGGACATCTAGTCTGCAATCCTGCAAGTGCTCAGCTGCATGAATTTACATGCCCTCCTTTAATATTCTCAAGCCTTACAAACCTTGCAAGTTTTCTTCAACTGTTGTAACTAGTAGCCGGTTCTACGCATGGAAAAGATGACGAACGTACAGCATAGTGCATTGCTACCCTACAGTCTACACTGTGTAAGGGAAGAAGATACAGTAGAAAATAAAATTAAGTTGCAAAAGCCTTTTCTGCCCCAAGCCCCCTGCTCTTGCTAACGTGACTGCTGGGCTTGTTAGAAAGGATGGAAAACTTTTCCTAAAGGCTCCTGATATCAACTTAAACACCAAAGTCATATTAAAATAGAGACTTCAACTATCTACGGAGTACGTGCAAATTAAATAGCCTCTATCACAGGGAATTCACTGGCACTGTAACAGAGATGATTTACAGAGAAAACTGCAGCCAAGCCCAAAAGCTAGAGGGTGGCATTTCCCCCCCCCCTTTTTTTTTTCCAGTTGAATAGAAAATTTAACCTTATAGCACTTTTAGGTTGAGCAAAATTATTAAATTCACTAATAAATTATAGTTAGTAAATACTATAAGTGGAGAAGAACAGCTATTTGGAAAAGCAAGGTTTTTTCAGTATTCCTGAATGTTACAGTTCAAAGGGACGTGTTCACTCTCAAATTCACCTAACTTGTTTTACAGAGTAAATGTTTTGGAAAACCTGAAATTATTTTTATTGCCCTTTTTATTTGCAAAAAATAATTAAAAAATTAAGTCATATTCAGTTAATATAAATGATTTGTTCTCATTTCAGCCATTAAGTCAACAACTTTGTCAACACACAACTAGTTACCGTTGTGGCTCACCTGCCCACAAACATACCAATGACACAAAGTAACCCTTAAACCCTTTTTTCATTTCCTGTTCTATGAAAAACAATCTAATATCCAGAGGATTCCTCTCTTCCACACTGTCACTCCTAAATTTTTCCTAAACTGCTTCTCGCAACTGGTTAGAAACCTGAACAGCAATACTGACGCATTAATTAAAAAAACCAACATTACCAACACTGATATTTTCAAAACTAATTTACTTAAAGACTCACTGGGTACGTCCATAAATTCACTGGATAGGAATGCCATTTTCAGTGCAAAGGGTAAGTAGTATATTCTGCAAGAAAGTATGGGATTTTTTGTTCTGTTTTCTGAGGGGATTAGCTCTTCCAGACAGGAAGTTTTTACCACATGCCCAGATTTACTGATTTGCTCCTCGGCCGACAGTCTCGTTCCGACCGTGGTACAAAATAATCCCTGACATTTACCAAACTGTCAGACACAGCACTTTAAAAAAAAAAAATAAGCTGGTCTTCATTCAATGAAAGAGGATGCAAGCAAGGTGACTATGTGACAGGGCAGAACGTGACAGGGCCGTACAGAGGGAGGACACTGCGTGCTCGAGGACTGCACTTTTCGAAATTTCATAATTATGAGCATTATCCTTCCCTACACCTTTTAGCTCAAGATGAATGTAAGACTGAGCCTGCGTGCCTGCACAGGCTTATCTCAGTGAAAATTCATGTCCAGTGACTGTTCCTCAGTCTTCACATTATATTCCATAATAAATAATTAATTTGGCAATAGTAAAATAACTGAGCATGCAGAAGGGCAAGGTTCGATTGCACATGTGATATTAGATAGACATATTGGATAGACATTAGTTAATGGATAAATATGAACACAGAGTAAGGTATATAGGGAGTTCATTGCCAAAAGGCATTAACGTGCCATTACTTTTAAAGTGGGAACAGCTTTTGCTAGCTAAGCTCCTGTAAAACATACCTTTGAGCTTACAGAGATATTAGCAAATGGATCCCCACATAGCGATGGACAAAGCTCAAAAGGTTGAAAAACTATCCTTGTCTCTTGGTTTTGCAAAACATGCCCCAAATTACCACAAGGGCCTGGGAGTTTTGTTTGTTATGGTTTAGTTCTCTTATTTTTGTAAAAAGGAAAAAAAATGGCACTTTAAACAGCTGATTGGTTTGGAAATACCTCAGAGATGGATTTTCTCATGGCATTTTAGAGTTTTCTTGACTACAAGCAGAAAATAATACAGATGTTTATGAAAGTCAAACAGAGAAGAATTCCTTCAGCTGTTTATAAACCAAAAACATTTGGTTTCATTTTGGCTCACATTTCACCCCAAAATGGTTGGGTGTCAGGATCACTGTTTTATCTTTGCTGGTTTATCAGTCATCTCCTAAAACTTAGATGAACATCAGTGGCAGTATGGTGAGAAATCTAGGAAATGAAAATATACTCGGAAATATAATTCATTCTCCCCCAAGTAGCAGCAATCCAAAGTCTACAGTTACACCTCTTTTACATTGGGAACATATGTTCTTTACTTCATAAAAAGGTGGATCTAAGCAAGCACAAGGTATGCTTGAGATGACATTTATGTTCCTGTTTTGCCATTTGCTTTTCTTCTTGCTTTTTCCTCACCAAAATTCTTCTTGTTTCCCCACCTCTTACAGACAGCCAGTTCTGCCATCATTGCTCAGAGGAAGATCATAGAATAATTTAAGTTAGAAGAGACCTCTGAAGGTCACCTAGCCCAACCTCCTGCTCAAACAGGGCTAACTGCAATATTAGAGCAGGTTGCTCAGGGCCTTTTCCAGTCGAGTTTTGAAAATCTCCAGCAATGGAGATTATACCACCTCTTCTGCAGCCTGCTGCTGCACTTCACCCTGCTCCCCGCGCGGGTGTCTTTCTTTCCTTACGACCTACGGGAACTTCTCTTGCTGCAACTTGTGACTGTTGTCTTTTGTTTTGTGTGCTGCAAACCTCCTGTCTTCTCTGTAACCTCATTTTGGGGAGCTAAAGGCTGCAATTAGATCCCCCCTTCAGCCTTCTCCTCCCCAGGCTAAACAAAGTGAGTTCCCCTATTCTGCCTCTCCTCACACTCCCTCCCTTCAGCCCGGGGACGGTGTCAGCGATGATGTCTATCCTCCCCACAACTTGCCACCTACCTCTACCACAGTGCCACAAGTCTTTGCAGACTCACACTGGAGCCTGCGTACTCTTTCGGGGTATCCATTTGCTTAGAGCTAGAGCAATTCCACAACCAAAACAGATTTTCATCCTAAACTGTCCAAGACTTTGGCTGACTGGCTGATTTTTTTTTTTTTTAAATTCCTCTCACAATAGAGAAGATCTTTCTAAGTCTTCTGGGGATTGTTTGGGCCACCCAAATAATTGACACTGCGCCAATCAGTTAATTATTATAATGTTTGTCGTATTTGAGAATTACGGTGCACAAGAGACACATGCCCATGCCACTGAGAGCCAGCGCCGCTGCGCTCGGTGCCACATGGGGATGAACCAGATTCATCTCCTTCTTACATCTAATTCGATTAGATCTACACTCAAAAGTGTCCTCTAACTCAGGCATTGCTTCTCGAAAACAGGTCTTTCCAAGATTTAAAAAAAAAAAAACCTTTGAGGAAAGAAAAGGATGCATTAGATATAGTGCTATTGCTGGCTGTGCTATCAGTCAAGAATTTGTCTCCGGCACCAGGTGAACAGCTTGAGACCAAAGTTTACAACTCTGGAATGTAACATGTGACTGCCAGAGTATTATTGCTTGTTTCTTAAACTCTGCACACTGTTTGATCCTCTTGCAAAAAAAAAAAAAAAATTAGAAGAAACTCTGTCCTCAATCAGAAAATAAAACATAAAATTTCATATTTTTTCAATGTACAGCAAGTAAGAAACTCAATTTCTTTTCCAAGATTTTTTAAACAAAAAACTGCTTCTCAGCAAAAATAATTATCAATTTTCAAAGGAAGGCAGACATTTCCTGAAACAATTGTTATTTGTCAAAAGTCCAAATTTTAACAATATTGAACCTTGATGGAGACTTTTCAGTAAACCATATTTCACATTTTTAAGTAGACCTTAATCTGTGCATTTAGAACTAACTCTCTACTTCATTTTTTTCGTTAATATTGATTTAGTTTCTCAGTATATTCTTGTAAGTTTCGTACTTTCCCTGAAGTATGCTGCAGAACTTTCAAAGGGCATTACAAAGTATTGTCGAAATAGTGGAAAACTAAACTGAAAATGCAAAATTAGTCACTAAAAGGGAAGCTTTATATCTATAAATATAAAGACAGACATAAATATAGATATAAATATAGGTATATATACACATATATATATTTATATATAAGCTACAAATTGTCCTGCTTGTTCATTAACAATATCTACTGTTTGCAGTGGATCTATCAGTTACTGCTCTCATTTGGCAAAGTCCCATACTACACAAAAGTAGCAGGTAAAAAACAAACAAAATACATAATAATGCAAATGTCCCCCCCTTTCACCATTGCTTAAATTTTTGTCCAAGATTTGATTTCTCATTCTGAAGAAACTTGAACTGGGAGGTAGAGCTGAGGGGTAATGATAAAGTTCCAGTTTCAGGAAGAAATAAACTGTTGTTCAAATATATATACATACATCACTCCCTTAAGTCATGCAAGTTTGATTCTTATTCATGTTATACATTATTTCTGGTAGGATTGCTTAGGAATAACAGAATTTAATTTTTCCTTGCATCATCAGATATATTTGTGTGTGTTTGTGTCTATATATGCATATAAATACATGCACACACACAGAGTTCTGTAATAATTTGCACTTTGTGCAAGGCTGGTAAATCCAAATGGCTACAGGAGATATTTGTCCACACAGGATTCTAATGGCAAGGAAATACTACAGAAACTATTTATTCAGTCAATGTGTGTGCTGGAGCTTGATTTAGTCTTTATTTTGACTTTCAGTCAATCTTATTTCTATGTGAATTTATGAGAAAAAAATTACTTATTCAAATTATGTCAGAGAACTAAATAGTCTTCTGAGAAATGAAAATTACTGCAGTCCTGTGAGTGACAATATAAGAGCAATATAACACAGATCACATCCTCAGCTGCAGCAAAAGAGAAGTTCATTTAGATCTGGAAATCGAACGACAACAACAAAAACAATATTGGAACTTTTTTACATGATACTGATTGCACTCAGCTGAGGTCAAGAGAAGATCTGGTCTAGTAAGCTTTTCTTGTTCTGTTTTTTAAGACTCAGTTTGGAAAAAAATACCTCATGTTAAAACCGACATATAAATTATTGGTTTGGATGGGCTTTTTCCAGTGTGGCAAAAAGTATTACAGGCATTGTGCTAATGAGTTATCATTTAGCGAAAAAGTAATGAATTTTTTTGATCATTTTGCTGCTGCAAATGGGCACAGATTTATTGAGCTCTAGAAAACAACACCCATTTGAACCAATTTGACCCATTTCCTTTATGGTCATGTAGCAGCGCAAGAGTTGTAAATATCTTCAGTAAAATCCTCCGCCTTGTAATTTATATGAATACCTCTGGTATTCATACTCCTGAAGAGCTTTAATATGTTTGACTGCATGGGAGTAATGGCTGCAATTTGCAAAATGTCCTGTGATACTCTTGAATGAAAAATATTATATAAAGGTATTATATTTTTATTATAATAAAGAACAACATACAAATACAGGTTCCACTAATCAGACAGACTACAATTCTCACACTTGACCAGTACGTTTACCAAGACATTGGCTAATTTTAATTATGACGTGCAGAAATTTTTCAGAGTAAATTCTAAGTAAGATGTTCTCAGTACAGTTATTCATTTTAACATAGGAACCTCAGGCTACAAGGAATTATCAGGACATAAAATAAAGAATGGAAGTGGGGATGGAATAAACAGTGTTCTATTACGTAGATGATATTTTCCTGGCTGTGTCAGAATCTGAAGCAAAATGTGTGTCACTGGGACTAAAAAATAATTCATGTTATTTGACAATCAAGGCCTTAAAAATGTTTTTGGAGGAAGAGGAGGGAGAAGACAGCAAGCACCACCACACAGAAAGTCCATGCCACATTTAAAAACAGATACAAATACCTATGTAGGGAGGAAATCACTTGTTAATAGACATCCAAGTTTCGTCAGTCTCTGGGATCAGCTGTGACTGAACAAGCAGTTTTTCAGGAGGGCACATCCCCAAGCGAGAGATGCTGAAAAAAGATGTGGGTGCTCAAAGGGATAAAAAGAGGATAATTGTACAGGCCTTACCCAAAGTCTGTCAAAGCAGCACTCCCATTCACTGCAATAAGCTTTGGTTCAGGTTCAAAATCCAAACATATTCCTCCCTAACTAGAATTGGCTGGTCACATCGGAAACTGTTTGGGCAAGGTACCCCACCCATAAACAGAGCACTGTGGGAGACTACGGTAGTAAGCAACAAATAATTTGTCTCTTTGCCAAGATTAAGGGTTATGTCTCCTACTTGCTCACCCTCGGAGACAATAAACGAAGGCTATAATAAGGTACTATCTCTCAGGCAATCTAAAAAGAAATGCCACATGAATGAGTACAGAGAGGATAAGGACTCCTTCGATTTTGACACTGAAGTGGAAGAAATGAGTAAGCGATGGGGTACAAAAAGTCACTAACATGCATGGATGCAGTGTTTCCATCAGCTCCTCCTTTCTTTGGGATTATATAAATAGGAAGAGAAATAGAAAGGAAACTCAAATGTGAGTGTGGAAACAGAGTTCCACTAAGGGAATTGCCACATCAGCTAGGTGGAAGACAGAGATACACAAGTCCATTTGCAGGAGAAAGAGCATAAACACAGTTAAGTGGATATTAATGAACACTAAACAAGGATGGCAAGCCTGCTCTGAACTTACAAATCACATCCGCATTAATACCAAATGAGTTCATTAAGATTAACATTATTATGATGAGTATCAAAGGGATTAAAAGAGATTATGGCAAATAAGAGAGTCAGATAGGAATGAGATGTAATTACCTTCATATCTGGTTTATCTATAGCTGCAGAGAAAGACCCAGCATTCACTTCCTACTGGAGGAACCTAACTCACATTTTGATCTGAAGTGTAATTTTCAGCAAAGCTGATCTCAACAGTTTGGGCTGAACGTGGCCCAGGCATGTGCGGGAAGCACAAAAGAGCTCGTGGGAGGGAGAGCAGAGGGAGAAGGGAAGGGTGTACATGGCGTGCTCCTACCCCAGTGCTCCCACCAAAGCGCAGGACACAGGTCGGTCTTTGCGCCCCTGTGTACCAAATGCTGCGTGGCCATTGCTGCCAGGGCCTCTCTGTCTTCCCAAAACATGGCCTGCTCCCACCGCACCACTCACTGGGCCACCAAACCCCGCCAGGTGCAGGTCACAGCACAGCACACGTGGCAGCTGCATAAAGTTCCCTGCAGGGGCACAAAGCTTCTAAGAGTAGATGCTTAGGGGCAACGAGGTAGCACATCTAATTCACGCTCAAGGCAAGGCAGTCTATTAAAGCACATAAACCCTATGTCAGGACTACACCGGAGAGAAAGCAGTCCACCACCCCTATTTTTTACTATTACTGTCCAACTCATATGTATATTATACAGAGAGGATTCCTTTCAAACGATCTATAATAGCTCTGATGAAGACAAATGCCTTCTCTGGCACCCTGCATTTGAAGATTTCATCAGGCTTTACAAGTATTAGCTAAGTCTTCCAAAACTATTTAGGGAAAATATTCTCATTGTAGAGATAGGAAAATTGAGGATTACAGGATGCAGGGATCGCACATAGTGAACTAAAAATACATTCTTTTACTTTTACCTCTTTCTTTTGTACTGCAGCTACAGAGCCAATTCTTTTATGCACGCAAGAGACCAGCTACAGAGCACCAAATTACTGCTTAAAATCACATAGCTTATAGAGAGGACAGTCTGCCAATGCACACATTAAACGATGCAGGCGGAAATGTTCCTTGGGATCTTGGTGGGAAAATTTACTGGGACTCTTCCAGGCAGGCCTTGCTTTGAGCAAACTGCCTTTCTTCACAGGCTGACCACGCACGGTCAGCATTCCAGCGCAAACATCGCTTCCGAACTTTGGTTTGTTTGGCCTCTGGTTTGTTTGACAGGTTACATGTGCTTCTGAATATATCTTCAGATGCTCATTTTCAGAGTGCTGTTAACATTTCTCTTGGCTGCTTTTTAAAAATTAGGTCCCTAAAGATATCATCCTTCAATAAGAAAATTCTCTTGCCAGAAGGCCCAGCTTCAAACACTTTGGAGCCGCCTGTCAGAGGTGTTAACCTCTGACTACGGAGCTGTAAGTCCATAGGCATACCTGAATGTTTGCACCAAGGTAATTCAAGATGGGCAACTAGCACTGGAAGAAACCAAAATGAGCAGATACTTTAACCTTTTTTTGTCCACGATGAATGTGCTTTTCAAAAGCACCTATGGTCAAACATGACCATAGCTATCTGGCTCCCCTCAGAACCGTTACACCTCATTAATGATGTGCTCTGTTGCTTGGATAGGCACAGGAGGTGTTTATACATACGTATACAAACACACATATGTATGCATGCATATACAATTTGCAATTGCACCATTTTGAAAAAAGCCTTCAAAACTGTTTTTCTGTGGTGCTGTATTAAAGCTAATTAAGTAGCAGAAGTAACAGTAACTTAGAGATGCAATGTACTTTTGGAAGGGAAGGGAAGGGAAGGGAAGGGAAGGGAAGGGAAAGGAAGGGAAGGGAAGGGAAGGGAAGGGAAGGGAAGGGAAGGGAAGGGAAGGGAAGGGAAGGGAAGGGAAGGGAAGGGAAGGGAAGGGAAGGGAAGGGAAGAAGGACTTGCACCTTTATACCTTCTACCTAACTTCACCAAGCATGAATCAGCAGGGTGGAGAAGATGTAGTTGCTTTATGAAAGTCATCAGCTCAGGTTCGGGTCACCAGTCAGTCCAAACTGACTAAAGCAGCAAGATGTTCTCCTCTGTCGCCTTCCCAGCCAGATAAGCCATTAACAGCTAGTTCTACACAAGTTAAACTCTGATCCCCTGGGGAACAAAGCCTGATGCTCAAAGACTTCCAGGGCATGCTGCACAGTGTATTTTACATGCGTTTTGATAAGAGAAATAGCAATGATGTGTTTCTGCATAGGCAAAGATGGAGCGTGACAAAGCCTGTCATCCTCTGCCCAGTATCTTGCCAACAAGGCTAGACACAGCATCCTAGGACAACACTGACGCATGTCTCCCTCACAAAATATCCACTCAGAGAAGGCAGGAAGAGAAAGAGCGAAGATAAATCCATCCTCGCATCCGAACTGGATAGGCAAAGGGAAGAATCTAGTCTGCTTCTCTCTAATGGTTTGTGGAGCTGCACTTCCCAACATTTCTAGGAGAAAATATGAGTCAGAATTCCTATGGGAACTCCTGCAGCAACACAGCTCCCTCCACAACCCACACGTCCTCACCAGAGCGCTGTGCAGTCTAAGCCGTATGGTATGGCTGCGCTGCAGCGTGGGCCTGAGCCGGGTGCGGCCTTACGTGGGGCTCGAAAACGATAGAAGTTTGGCACATGAGCAACTGTTTGTGCTTTAGCGGTTGACTGGGAAGCTCGGAAATCAGGGCATTTATGAAAACCTGTGAGTAATGTGTGGAGATGTATCAGCTAGACACAAGATGGCTTTGCAGAGGGCTACCGGGGGGAAGGGAAGACAGGAGCTGGCCAGAGGCTCTGTTCTGTTCAGACGGATGTGATGAGTTTTGTGATCACAGCAGAACGCCACCATTTGTGAGCAGAACTCAACATTCTGCTCTCTTGGGCCCCAACACAGGGCAGAAAACTCCCCCAGTCCCTCGAGAGCGTGTTTAAGGCTATCTTTAGTTAGCCAAGCAAATCTTTGGTCTACTGCCGATCCAGTGGACACCAATACCCTGCTTTACTCTGTGATATAAATTCCCTGAAGGGGGCACTTCCGAGTCTTGCATCTTAAGAGCAGACAGCTCTTGACACAGAAACCTGATTCAGAGCTCCTCCGAGCAGGACGGGTATCCTGAGGACACCGACAGGCACCTGGTATCTCGCACTCATCCCACTCCAAAACACAAGCACCGTACGAGGAGGGACTTGCTCAGTGTTAAGCTTTGCGTGGCTCACACTAATTGGAATGTACTCACAGTGAACCTGTGGAAAAGATACCTTCCCCCCCCCCCCCCAAACCTAGAGGCTGTTAGTCATAAGGAAAAAGGCTTAAAGGTAGGATTTAGTGAGGCAAGCATGGTGCTCTGTCTAGCAAAGGAAACCCCCAGAGGCCGATGCTCATACTTGATGCGCCAACTCGCAGGTGGTTCTGGAAAGCAGGACCGTTACGGTGAGGTGATCTGCCATGCAGGATCGGGACCTCGGCACTCTCAGAAACAGCGACAAAGCAGCCCATCAAACCAGTGATGAGCCCGGGGGCAAGCTAAGGATCCGAAGGCTGCTGTTAGAGACGAAACACCGAGGCTCCTCGGGATGCGCTCTGCAAATTGCCTCCTTTAATGACTGCTTCTCTACAGCCTATCTCCAACAGGAGGACCTTTTACTCCCTCGGCTAGCCAGAGGCTGAACTGCTCTGTTCGTACAGTTTCAAATTCACCAGCTACGCTCAAAGAACCACCCCTTTCTTTTGCCTTTCTCTTTTCTTTTCGCTCTGAGCTTTTTGTGAAAGAGACACCCGGTTTCAAACCATTTAAAAAATATCAAAAACCCCGGTGGAAAATAATTTGCAGCTGTGATAATATCACATTTTTTAAAATACCGTAATATAGTTTTACTTTTAATAATAAAAGATAAAAAAGGGGAGTCTGTGAATAATTAGAGAGTGCAGTCTGAAGCCAGTTACAGTCACTGCAATTGATAATAAACTTAAACCCCCTTGACAGCAGGTAAATGCTTTGCAACCCTGACCCCCTTCCTCTCACATTACTTAACAACCCTGCAGTTCCAGCATTACATCACCACTGAAGCGATTGGTTCCTGCATTTTAACTCTCTCCCTGTCTCCTCCGATTAGGAGCAACACAATGATGAAAAAAAAAAAAAAAAAACTTCTCTCAAGTTTGCTGCTCCTTGTTTGGGTTCGGTTTGGTTTAAAAACCAGCTTGCGCTCCAGCAGTCCAGGTTACACGCAGCAGCAAACAAACTCTTGTCGAAGTGGAGAAGACAGTGGAAAGGGGAACTAGGGAGGGGAGGAGAAGAGGAGGAGGAAGGCGGCGGGGGGAAAAAAGTATATAGAAATCAGAAAAGGAAAAGAAAATTAAAAACAAACCTCATGGACATCACTGAGCCTGAATTCCCTGCTGAGGTGCAGAACATGAGAGCCCTGGAATGAGTGTATGTAGAACTTGAGCCAAAGCTTAACTAGCCCGAGTGAGTCATATCCTTCCCATTTGATTCCAGGCCAAATGATGATGTAATGCCCTGGCCCTCTCCCGCGCTCGCGCTCGCTCTCGCTACACTAGACCTCCCTCCTCCCCTTTTCTCCTTTTTAGCTCAGCGCTGGTGAAGTCACCATTTAAATCTGGCAGAGCTGAAGCAAAAACTTCAATGTAACCAAAACAGCCCCAGGCCAAGTTCCAGACGGACTGAGACTCGGTGGTGCAATTGCCATTGGAAACGAGTAAACAGAGAAAGAAACAGTGCCGCCTCAGAAGGGCCTGCGCAGCTGCCTGCAGGATCGCCGCAAAATCCAGGGAACCGGGCTGACATGATTGACTGGGGCTCACCAGAAGATATGAGGCACCCGCGCGCGCTAATGCCCGACTGTTTCGGGGCTTCAGGAAGATCCCGCAACCAGGAAAGGAGGACCCTAGAGCAGGAGACGAGTAGAGCAGGAGAGAAAATTTGGAGCGTACGCCGTGCGTTTGTTTGGGTCTGGGGAGAACGAGTAACACTGCTTTTACAGGTTATGGCATTAGACTGTGATTTCTCTCCCGTAGCCACGCAGAGCTGGCGTATACGCACGGCTGGAAGCAAGCCCCGCGTTTCTGAACGATAACTACGGGGCTCTTTCTCGGTGTGGCTGCAGACGTACAGGTGCAAGGCACCTTCTTTCTCCTCTACGCAAAAAGTGCCAGAAACCCCCCTCCCCGCCATACAGCACTCCAAGGGTAGGAAGCCATTCACTGCAGCGCTGCTGTCGTTCACCTTGCGTTGAAAACAATTCTGTTACGGTGTTTATTTCACAAGTCTGGCGTTCAGGATTTTTTAAGGATAGAGAATATTTCTAAGTGGAACTAGTAACGATCGTTCAAAACAAGCAAAGCTTTTCAAGTGCCCAAGTACACGCTACTGGGGGGTGAACTGCTCTGCTGTATCATCCCATAGATTCACAGAAGTCTTTTCAATGTTAAATGCTACATTGACCGGGGCTGAAATACATCCTGCGTCCTCCTCCCACAGAAGTTATTTTCACTGTTCATCGTTCACGGTTAACTGCGATCAACACAGTACAAAACAGTTAGTCCACAAGAGAATGCAAAGCCGCAGTAAAATTAACAATAAGATGTGAAAAAAGTCTGAGCACATTTATCATCCCTCAGCAATCCAAAGGCTAACAGCTTCATTGCCAAACTGCAGAAAAGTGGGCATTCGTGGCACCTGAAAACACTGGAGAGGTATTTAAAAGTGACTCCGTTCATTACGGATGGAGAATTTCAGCGCTTCTAACAAAGTTACCTCACCCAGTGTCTCAGAGTGAAATTCAGTTTTACAACAGAACACACCTATCTCCCCAAAATTCAGAAAACAAAGGGAAGATATAAAAGTCAGTCAGGGTTTTTTTCTCCTTCATTATAATGATGCAATTTTATAGAAAAGTAATTTGTATTGCCTAGCAGCATCTTAGCAATACACTTCTTTTTGGTGATGCATTAATTGATCACAGCAGCCATTTAACGCTCCTTATGTGGCAAAGCAACAGAAATTACTGTAAAGTAGCAAAGTTTCCCCAAGATGCTATTATGGCTATAAATGATTTTTAAGATATATTTCCATGGATCAACGTGGCTAGCTTCAGTCATCGTTCAGTCTTGAATACAAGTAGTTTCAGTCATGAATTCAAATGTTTTGTATTTAAGGTATACATGATTTTTACAGGCAGAATGAGGAGGAGGAGAAAAATGAAAGGTTTACCCTATTCAATTAAAAAAAAAGGCAGCTCTCTGCAAGTAGGCTGACCTGCTGGGTGACATCCTCAATTGATATTGATGCTGCAGCCATTCAGAGTGACACCTTTATCAAGCAAGGCAGCTCTGAATTAGAGGTGATCGGCCATAATTATTACTGGCGCCACTGAAGCCTGTGGCTTGACAGCATCAGATGTGGCTGTTATAAAGTTTGGTCCATTGTGTCAATGGCCCGTATAACTCATTTATGTCTGAATTACCAGCTATTGATTTTTTGTCTTCTGTAATGTAATAAAATAAAAGTTAGATCATTCCTAAAGCTTTCTTTTAATTCCAGGCTTTGCTGATAGTTTTATTTTAAGCTCAGCCCTCTTCTTCCTCTCCATTTAAAAAATGTGACTTACTACCCTTTTTCTGTGCATGTCTAAGAGGTCATCTTCCTTCCCCTCTTCTTCTATTTTGTCCTTACATTTGCAGTGCTGGATTACACCGCTTCTGCTCTTTGTCTGCTATCTAATTATGCTACTAGCATTGCTAAAACTTTCTGATTGACCCAGGACTGATTCCCCAGCTCAGAACAGCTTCAAAGTGATGGGAAGTGTGGCTGCTAACTTGGATCATCAGGTCCACTCTGGAGGGAAAGAAGCTGCCACCAAAGAAAAACCCTATTATCCTGAGAAATGAAAATTACTCTTGGCCATTTGTCCGTACACATCCAGCCCTTGTTAGTGAACTGGCCTCTCATCACTCCTCTGTGAGTGCCCACAAAAGAAAGAGCCACACTTCCACCATTCTGCTGTATTCAGAGCAAAACACGACCAAAAAGGTGGTGCAGGAGCTGTGTGGTAGTTCCATGTCCTTCTGAGGCATCAAGTGCTTGCCTGGCAAATGTGCTCCTTCCTAGTACCAAGAAATACAGACATTAACAGCAACATAAAACACTGCTGATCAGAATCAAAGCCAGACCTGCTCTCCATTCTGTGAGCATCTTAGTCAAAATATTACAGAAATGACTGTATTCGTATGGCAAATGGCCCATTTAATTATTATTATGTACCCAGACAGAAAAATTAAAGTGCCTTGAAAACAGCTTTTGTCTTAAAGAATGTATTTTCAGGAATTAGAGCATATCTGAAGCAAACAAAAAAGGTCTAATCTATCAATCATTTTTAAATGGTGCGTTTACACTGAAGTCCCTTTTCAAGAGGCAAACACTTTATAACAGAGCTCATGCTCCAAAGGAGTTAAAAACTTGTTTGTGCTTGTGAGTGGGAACACAAAAGGTTCTTTCCAGGCAGGTATTTCTAAAGCCTATTGATTTTGTCTTCCCTCTAACAGGAAACACTGTTTTCCCATTTTCCTTCCTGTGACAGACCAGCTCATGATAAAGAATGTCCTGTACTCAGAGGAAATTCCACTTGCATGCAAGAGCTCCCCCTTTATCTGTTTACTTGTCTCTCTGTTCTTTCTCCCCCCCTACTCCACCCCCCATCCTTAAATTTCCATGTTCAGCCGCACTCAAGAATAGGGCTGTTGTGATGAGAGTTGTGGGATGTTTTAATTCTAATGGGAGACTTCTTCAAAGTAGCGCCCTGGCCAACACAGTTATGACTCCAGCTTAGCTGTCTAGCTCAGGAATGCTTACACGACCCTCCCTGCAGCGTGTTGCATCCTCAGGGAGAGGGTGGTGGGGCACACCACAGATGTTTGGTTTAACAAAAACTCAAGAAAAATCACAGCTCCTGCGGAAAGTTTCCAGTCAGAACAACCAGAAAGCTCTGAAGTTCAAGAGCCCAAATCTCTGAGCACCCTGGGATTATCTCAAAAGCATATTGCAACAAGGAATTGGGTGTACTACAGCTGAGATTGCAGACGGACAAATCATCAGTTCTACATGCATTTTAGGTGAGTGTATCTCATATAGCCTTTGGGCTTGATCCAGTGCCTGTTTAGATCAATGGCCCAAGACATGGCATAAAAACCAATCTGTGGATGAAAGCAGTAAAGCCTGATTATTTTTTTCTCCATTACTTGACTCTTAAAGAGTCCTGATTAAGAAAATATTCTGTAATAACGGTCCTGCACTCAGGAAAGTCTCATTTTCATTCAGACATTATTTTTCATTTTTAACCCAAGAGCCTTACAGTCCCTGTGGAATTAAAGAGGCCAGATAATTTCAGGGTTAAATAAGCTTTAATGACTATCACATGTATGGAACCTTAAACCTAGTATTAAAAATTATTTTTTTAAAGTGGCATCTCTTCCTTTTTTAATTTAAAATAACCATCCAGGTGGTTTCCTAAGAATTTCTGTGCAAATTGTTTCCAGTGGACCATTTCAGCTACAGACCACTGCAAACGCATGTGGTGTTATTCAGTGTTCAGTTCAACTTGGGTGTCCCATGTTGTTGTAGCGGACAGAGGGACCGTCTGCAAAAGGACCTACACAGGGAGAACGAGGTCTCAGCCTGCTAGTTGTCACTAACACAAGACATAAGCATGCACAGATCCACTAATTTCAGTGGAAATAAAGTAAGCTAGAGTTAAGAGTGGATTTTTCAAATATGCTAATGAGATAACAGGATGTTCCTAAGTCACCTAGGTGCTTCAGAAAAAGCCCTTCTCTTTTAAGGAAACTCAGATCAAAGGGCTCAGCATTGAGCCTGTAAGAGAGGTAGAGCAGGTTTTCCTGCGAGTTCCCTGTATTGTGCAGTAGAATATCTAGAAATATTCTTTGTAGGAGCTGCCTCAGATTTCTTGTGCATAAGCCCTGTAAGAAACCAGACTGGACTAAGTCTAAATGAATCCAGGAACAAAGAGCTCTCACTCATATGCACAAATGTACCGCTAAGTTAGAAACATATTATTGAAACTATTATAGGAAATGGTACTCGAAAAGTGTTCAGGGCCAACAGCTCCGGAGACAGGTGCTCTATAACAGTCCCTGCAGATGCGCAATGGCCATGAGTGGTAATGAGACTTCCCCACAACATTTTTGCCATGAATCTTAACCCAAACCTTCAAGAACAATCTCAAGATAAGAAGCCCTTCTCAGGTGACGCTCCTAAGCAGGTTAATGCCACATGGGATCACGTTTTTCTGTGCTGGTGACACTCAAATGAAACATTGTCTACTTATTATACATTTGCCAAATAGCCTCGGGCCAGCTATTGAGCAGCTGACCTGGAAGTGAAGAGCTCTGTATCCAATTACATATCACTGAGTCATCCAGTCTGAGTAGCCAGCTATTTTATTACAGTTGTAAACCACAAATTCCTAAAACAAATAATGCAGGAATTTATGCAAAATAATAAATAATGCTTTACATTTCTATAGAACCTTTCACCCTGAAAGATCCCAAAGCACCTCACAGACGAGCCATAAAATGTAATGCAATGCAATGCAATCACCCTTGACATGGGAGATGGCAGCCTGCCAGCAAACTGCACAGGAGCACAGAGATGGGAGATGTTGACTAAAGACAAAAGTAAAACAGCTGCAATTATTTTAAAAATGCCATGTAATCTTTAATGTTCATGCATAGTAAACAGGAGATCCCATTCTTCCCTCCTAGGGCAATTCTGCCTATTCTCACTGGGTGTTTAGCAGGTGCTTTGTGAAGAGTGGGAACCACTGTTATTTTTACTCTTGCTTGAAGAAGCTTTGGCATCCATTTCCATATCCTAAATATTTTGACCCCACATCTCAGATATCTTAATCTTTAGTTTGAAACTCTGCAGGCTTTATCTTGGATCCAGTTTAAAACTTGAAACACATATAGTCATATCTCAGTTCTTATAACAGGAAATAGGATCTGTTTTTGGTGTTCTTTACCCTATTGTGCTTCTAAAAGACAAAAAAGTAACCTGAAATTGGGAAAGCTGGATTAAAAGAACAACTCTAATGCTGTAATGAAATATGTGTTGTGGAGCACAGTGTGGTGAACACTGAATAATAGTTCAGATCAGGTCTAAAATGAATTTTAGTCTTCTTTTGAGCTGTCGTTTTCACTCATTTTCTTTAGCTTTCTAAAAGCTAAATTTCTTTAGCATTTTAGTCTTCACTTTTCAGCATGATAAAAATAATTAATATTCTAATGAAGCTTTAAAAAAATTAGGCAAAGCTCAGAGACTGAATTCCAGTTGAAAAATGAGAATTCTGGGATTTAGTTCTCCTCATTATGGCGGCATAGATTTACAACGTTATCGGATAAAAAACACACACATGGTCACTTGCTTTTAAAGATATGTCTCCTTTTATTAGCAATTCAGCCAACAGTTCAATATTTCCTCCATGAAAACCACTAGCAAATATTTACTGAATTCTTGTTGGGTAAATTGGCTTAAGTTTTTAAGCTCCATGAATTACAGGTAGCCGTGTAATTCTGCTGCTCCTGGCTCATCCTCAGGCACCCAGATTATACTGCTCTTCACTATCAGGATGATGAGAATTCATTACCCAAGTTGTACCATTTTTAACTTGGCTCTATCCAAAACTCTGATTTTAATTTACATGCAGCATCTTCACGCCTTAACTACATCCTCTTTTATATAGGTTAGCATTTTTCAATGTTTCTTAAAAAACAAAGAAGTCTGTGACAAGCAGAATGAGATGCAGGCACAGCTAAGGGCAGCCTGCAGTGCCCTAATTTGCAGTGAATCCAATTGAAATAAGTGCTTTCCAATATAACAACTCAGCTGTAAGAATTAAAACTTTATTATTGATGACATAAAGCTATTACATGATTAGGCATTTTATTTTAAAAAGGAAAAAACTATTGTCTTTTTTCTTTCAGTGATGGGAGTTAAACAGGAAATCCTAGTTCAGTTTTCTTCATAGTAAATTCTCCAGACGCAGGCTCACAGCATTATCGGAGAGATCCTTTCTGAAACTAAAGTGAGTTCCATGTGCACTCATTTATGTTTTTACAATTTATGTACTAAATTTAGACCTCCAGTGCTTTTCTTTTCAGAAAGAAGGGCTATCTATAATCTATAAGCATTAAAACCAAACAGATCTCTACACACACTCACACAAATCTTTCAGGACTCTGAAAGGAATGTATCTGCATGTTACTGACATCCGAGTCAGAGTTACAGCACCAGTTTTGCTGCGATGATAAATGAGATTATTTCTAATTTCACTTCCACATTCTGTGGTGCAAGGTGCTGCTTTACTAATTTTAATGCTAGACTTTGTGAATCAAAATTTCCAGCTTTTCTGGTCTTGCACCAAAAAATGAAATAAAAACTAGCTACAAAATTTACCTGTACACTAAAATCCACAGCGGGCGACTGAATAGTCCAAACAAAGTGTGCCTACAAGATATGTGCATAGGAACAGTCTTCTGCTTCAATACGTACCTAACGTGCCTGTTTTCCCCATACCTTCTCCTACCACTGTGCAAAATCAAATGGTTGTGTTTGAGCCCTTAGCGCCCACAGTCCATGCCAATAAGACACTTCTGTAGATTCTGTATTGGAAAAATATGCACTGGCACGCTGGCATCCCTGGTGACTTTTCACATAAGCACAGAAGATTAATCTTTTGTTGAAGAATGAACCATAGTCAGTCCAACTATAAAAATCCCAACAAACTAGATTTTGTTTCAATGAAAGAAAGATTTATTATGGAAACAGGATAAACAAATTAAAACAATGATGACTAAGTCATCTGAGAGCCTGCAGAGTTCATTTAAAGCCCAGGATTCCCTTTGACATGAGTGGACACTTCTTTGAATGTAAGTGAATGTTTTTTATACAAAAGAAGAAGCACCTAGATCAGTTTCCCACCTTCACTGGGACATGTCCCTTAAGGTTTTAATGTTCTAAACCCTGAGCCTTTACCGTCTCTCTCCTTCTGTCTCCCCCAAACATCTCCCCTCATTTACTCCTTCCACTTCACATCGATTTAATTTCCAAGGGTTTAAAATTTTTCTACTCTTTGTCCCTCATGTTCATGCTTTTCTGTGTTAATTATTCTGTATGGAGATGCCAGTCTGAACTGAGCTTGAAACCACTTCAGGGCTTATATATCCCTGTAGTTGCTTCATAACTGGAATATATGTCTCATCACCCTGTACGTCAATAGTTGCAACATCGTTTTCTCTGGTTCTTACCAGGGCAATTTTTCCTCTTTCCTATCTGTCCAGATTGCTGCTGCAAAGACCTTCTTTCTAACTCTGTTTTGAACACGCCAGCTCCAAGTATCCCTTATTAACTCCCTCTTTCTTACTGAAAAGTTACTTTTTTTTCATTTTCAAAACCCTTGGTAACCAACCGACCCCCACCTTCCCTATCACGTTGTCCTCAGCAGCAAAAAGTCGGCTCGGACCAGTCTACCGTGCCAGTCTACAGTCCACTTTCCAGTACCTCTGGGAAACCCTCTTCCCGATGCACTGTTATTTAAGAGTGCTTGTACCTTGACAGTGAGCAGCCTGCAACAGAAGTGTGCCATCGCTTCATGACCACTAGCACTCTCCGTGAGCCTTCCTCTTACATAGCTGTCACTAGATGATGAGCTCCCTGCTTCTTTTTCTAGAAATTTTTATTAGTCCCCCCCAGGCACAGCCTTGCATTTTTTAATATTGAATTTCATTCCATTGCCATTACTTCAGTACTCAAAGCTCATCCAGTCTTTTTCTGTATGATATCCAGGTCCTCGTCTGTACTGACAATGTCACCAAACCCTGCGTCACGAGCAGTACTTGTTATGCTTGGGTTACAGTCATTAATGAAAGGCTAAACAAAATCAGGACCATGTTGAACTTTGTGTATCCCCATAGGCAACCTCCTCCAACCTGACACCGTCCTTTTCAACGCCATCCTGGTTCTTTCCACTCCAGCAAACCCCTTTTTTAACCATGCTGAATGAAGTCTACCTGCCCTGTTCCCTAGAGGAGATTCCCCCCACGTTAGCTGTAGTTCTTGAGCAGCCCCCAGCTGTCAACAGCTTTTCCTGATGGCATTTGCCAACACTAATAACAATATAAGACAAAGCGTTTACTCCTTTTTATTGATGAACTCCGTACTTACATACCAGCTTTGCCTGAAACTTCTTTCAGTTGACAGTGGGATAAGCACCTTTAGGAAGTTTTTAAGAAGAGAAAACGTTTTACTTACAATGTAAGTGATATTAATATTACTGAAATATTTAAGTAATATTTCAGATGTCTGCTGACTATGACCACTTTATCAGAGGAATCTTGCATGTGTCCCAAAGAACTGAGAAGCCCTCTGTGTCCCTGAATGCCATTCTACTCTAATTACACTCATTATTAGGAAGTATCATTATGTACTTCTGGTGTCTCTAAAACAGATTTCAGGAATGCCACAGCAAAAATGGATGGTTTGTTTACTTGATTGATGCTGCAATCCATGATTACAAATCTGTCTACTGTTGCTTTCACAGGAAATTATTTCAATAACTTCACTTCTGGGTGTTGCTTAACATCCAGCACCGACTCCACTATAAACTCGTACACATGATTTATCTGGTGGCCAGGGTGCGTGGGAGGAAAGATCTAGGAGTCTGACAAAACTCTTCCATCCCTGTAACTTTTAGGCCATCACACGCTGAAATCTAGGCTGTTACACTCAATAAGCCTGTTTGTAAATCCTCAGCCAATGCAAACTATTAATATTGAGCTAAGTGAGTGTAAAATGAAAGTGATTAGACACATCCATTTTTTTTTGGAGTTTATACGCGTATGTTTTACTAGCTCTAAATGTTAAACCAGCCGATTACATCATACTAACACAGTTAAAATAACTCCAAGGTAACCTAGGAAACTGTTTTTGCTAAATAACAACTGAGTCCCTTCATTTAATCTGAATTCACACATGATGCAAATTTAGCTTAATCTCACTTCACAGAAATCTCATGCCGTAATTCCACAGTGGCTGCTCAGCCCGGCTGGGATGCGCTTGCTGTCCGTTCCTGGGGCAAAGCCCTCTGGGGAGTGGAGCAAGGCGTTCTCAGATGAGGGGCCCTTGTCTTTTGTATTTGCTGTTCTTGGTGGCCTGCCAGCAGCCCCAAATTTGGCAAGCTTCAGAACATAATCTACAGTCCAGTTGCCTGATAATCATTACTATTATTATTACTGGTTTGGTTAATATGTTTTTACTTTTTTATGTCTTAATTTTGCTGGGGTGTTCAGTGTTGGCTATCCTCTATCTCTGGGCTGTTCAGACACAATGATAGGCCAGTGGCAGCCATCACAGCCATCATCTGACTGTTATCGTATTCCCAGAACAGGCCGTAGGATTTATGTTCCTCTATATTCTGGAGGCTGATTCATGAAGTCACTATTCAGTTTCCTCTGATTCCTTAGCTGGCCAGCATTTCCATAGTGCTCAAACAAAAAGATACTAAATACTTGGCGATAACTGTTAAAAGAAACAGAAGCTGCAGGTGCCCACAAGCAGCTTTAGGGATTTAGTCAAATGGGAATCAGTCAGGTAAACACCAAGCCGAATATACTCCAGGATGTGACTGTTGTGATTTCACCTGCCTAGCTGCTGTGCGTATGACACATGTATGTAGGTGCATGTATCTCAGAAACACGCACCTAGATAACAAATATTAGCATATAGAAAATACAGTACATATATTCTAAACGTAACTACATAAACAAAAAAAGCTGACTAAGATTATTAAAGGTTAAAAGATTATTGCCAGATGAATGACATTACAACTTATGTTTACCGTTGCATCTTCATTTTCATTCTATCCCCCTTTTTTAGATAATTTTAAAACCTTCCAAAACTTTCCCTTTTTAGGCTGAAATACTGCAAGCCTGGTCTCTGCCAGATAATGAATATTTTAAAAAATATTTCCTTAAACCATTTTGTCTGTCTTTTATAAGGACAGTGAAAACTGTAAAGTGTTCAACAGTCAGAAACCCTGGGAACTGAAAGTTGAACTTTGCCATAAAAACAGTCCACTATAAAAATGCTTTAGAGGGCATTGATAAAAACTGCATTTTATTTGCTGAAGCTTTTCAAAGTTTTGTTCCGTTTAGGCCCATTATGTTTTCCACAAGTTTTCTTGCTAAGCTTATAAATCATGCACCTAAGAAAAATAAAGACTATATATTCATTTCAGCTAACCTGGCTCCCATAAAAAATTTACAGGGACTAAGGAAAAGGTCTGTAAAGTGCAGAGTGGCAGTGAATGTAGAAAGATACACAAATGAGCAGGACAGTCTAATATACCAGCTGGAGCTCAGCTCAGCTAATTCACAAGAAATGTTTTCATATAATAGCTTTCTGTTCTGTCTTCTTCACACGTATATTTGATCTTATCTGTTGGCTCTCCTAGCCTACAATACCAATTTTATTCTTCCCGTTCTCTCTCACTCAGCCCACTCCACGCTACATCTGTGACCTCCGTAGTCCTTCGGTTCCCTTCCACCCCATCTCCTTCCTTCCAATAAAAATACCAACCCCTTGAAGTCTCATTCTTCTCTTTCCTAATGACAAAGTCCCAGCTGAATTCACTAAGCCACCGCTCCTTTTTCTTCAAATCCCACCCAACTCATATCCTTCATATTGCTGATCTCCGCTGAGCTAATAAGCAGCAAAACCAGCACAAGTGACCATCTGAGTTATCTTCTCTTCCTAAACATATTTCCATATGCTTTCTTTCCTCCATACAAATCTACTCTTGCTCGGTAATCTTGCAAACAAAATTATCTTGCTGGGAAATAACCAGGCCCAAGATATCTTTACAAATGACTTTAAGAAATGTGTTTTTAGCATGTGCCAAGTAAGCTGGCAGCAGGTGGAAAATGGACAGGAGGGTCAAAAGGGAATATAAATAGAATTAAAAACAGTCTTTTTTTCATTAAAATAGTCTTAATGTCTGAGAAAGATCAGAATTCATATGTTTTACTCTCCAAACTGTTGCTACAAATGTTTTTCAAACATTTACCACAAGGTGCCAGCAGTTCTTTAATGCTTTTTTATTTTCAATTCCTGTTGTATACATTCAAAGCAGTGGCGTGATGAGGCAAAGATTTCATACAGGGAAATCATAGCGGGTATTAGTGCCAGGATTGGAGACGGTTCACAGAGAACAAGATGCCAGTCACATACCAGTACCTCCAAAATTAAAAAAAAAGATGGAGGCCAGGTTTAGGCATTTGTATAGATGTATAAAGCATGCCAATCTGTGGTGGTTTGAGGTGGCGATTTTTTCTGAAGCCCAGACGACTGCACTAGTCCAGGCTATAACGAGGATACTCTGCTACCAATGTCCGTTCTCCTTTAGATCTTCCCTACAAAAATTAGAGAGAGGGAGTAAATCCCCTTATACCATATAGTTACAACTACCCTCTTCAGGTGAGAATCCCTACTAATACCAGGAGACTTGTACAGCACAGCTCTAAGGCGGCCATCAAGGATCCAGCCCAGAATGAGCAAATAAGGTGTGTTATGCAAAGCAAGCCACCATTTGTAAGTTCACTAATAATATCAGTTAGAACTTACTGCAGGCAATGGAATTGTATTTTAATTAATATTAGCTCAAAAGTGCTGATCCAAGTACTCACTATTGGTAGATTTAAACAACCATATTAGTGAAGATTTACTTGCATTTAAGTATGAAAAACAGACTTTCAACAGTGAAATCAGAATAATTCAGTACTAAAAGACCAGGACTTAAAAGAGGCTGCCTTCCCAGTTCCTCTTCTGTTTTATTACATTTTCAATCATATAGCTATAACATGAAAGGTTATTATAAAAATGACCTGAAACTATCCATACATGTTACATGCACTCCATTAAGTCTTAATATTTTATACATATGCAGCTCTTTCCACTCAGAAAGGGTCGCAAAGCAATTTACAAACAATATAGGCAGAACTAACTTGAGACATTTAATGCAATATGGTCTCCCTTCATAGAGATACATGACTAAACATCCCCAATGAGTAATATGGCTAGCAGCCATAACAGCCTCAGGCTGTGATCTGGTCTGCTCTCATAAGCTAAATAGGGTTGGTCTTGGCCAAATGCGTTTGGGAGCCCTCCAAGGAAATCCCAGGGTGCTTCAGGAAGCGGTGCTGGTGATTCAGGAGGTGGCACGCTTCCCCTGGAGCCAGCCCCGAACCAACAACTGCAGGGGAGATGGTGCTAGGTGCAACACAATCAACCAAATGGGTTTTCAGGCAAGATCCCTTAACACAGACCGGTCATTTGTCACACTGTCATGATTTATTAGCGATGCTATGGATTTTGCAATAAAAAAATAAAAAGCCGTTGCTGCTGAGCAGTCCTTCCTCTGCAGAGCTTCTTTAGTTTGGACTTTGAAAGCATTTATTTCTAGCTTTTTCAGTTGCAAATATTTTGTTTCAAATGGGAACCATGTGTAACTGCTGCTGTGCTTCTTCTTGGTCCTCACCAATATCAAGTGCATTTTTTCCAGGATTTTTTCCCTTCTCCTCACATTTTTAAATATAATGTGTGCTTATAGAGTTCTTCAGGTGTGCGGATCATTTCTTTTGCCTTAACATTGGTAGGCCTCATCTGAAGTACCACATCTGATTTTAGGCCCTGTGTTCCTAGGTAAAGATGGGCCAGTCAGACAGAAGTCCCTGGACAGCCAAAGGAGCGCTTAAAGGTCTGGAAAAGATTACCAAGGGCAGACTAAGCAGGTTGCTCAGTCTACAGACGACAAGACAGAGGGTAGATGTAACACACTTTCAAATATGCAAGACACTGCTGAAGACAGAGAGAGGAAATAATATGTTTCTTCCCATCCCTCTTGAACGGGACAAAAAAAGGAACTTAAATTTGCATCAAGGAAGGCTCAAGTTAGACTTCAAGAAAAACTTACCTCAAAGTGAGTACAATGAAGCACTGAAACAGTATGGCTAGGACGTGTGTTTCTCCATGACTGGAGATTTTCAAAAACACATTTGAGATATTTCTGTCAGAAATGATTTAGATATTACTTAATCCTGCTTTGGGCAAAGGACTGGATAAACAGTTGAAGTCCTCTCCAGCCATATCGTTCAACGATTCCATAATTTTTATAATTTTTTAATGAGGTATTGCTTTGGCATTACAGATTTCTTCCTATATGAATTAATTCAAAAATAATAATATTCACACACACACACACACACACAAAAAGCCTAAAACACATCACATTTGATATCCTTAAAAACCTGTGATTTTAGGGGAATTTCAGCTAGAATTATGTATTTTTAAAAATTTTATGCGAAATGAATCCTGTGATCTTGTCCTCTTTTATTTTTGCAGTGGCAGCCAAGGCACAGACACAACTAAGACTTCTTTCCTTGAAGAGTCACAGAGAAAAATTGAGTTTCACACCTAAGTCAAAAAGCAATGCCAAGAACAATGAAGAATCTACCTAAGATTTGGAGAAATGCCAGATCATTTTTTACTTAAAGGAGGGGGGAAGGGAGAGGAGTGGGAGGAAAAAGGAGGAGAGGGGGGTGGAAGTAAAAAAAGGATGACATTCCCTGAGCCATAAACATGACCTCAACAGACATACCAACTTTTCCTAGGGACTTCCTCATCAATTTTACACCTGCTTAGCTGCTAACTTCTAGGCAGTGTGAGGCTCTCCATGAAGCAGAAGTTACAGTGCAGGTATTAACTGCTAACCCTTTTAGCTGAGAGGGCCTCTTGCATCCTGCATGAAAAAAGCTAAGGGTGAACATAACCCCAGACCATATATTGCTGAAGTCTAACCTAAACCTCTTTGAAACTTCCCTTCCTTTCCCTGTTTTCTTTTTTTTTCTCTCAGGAAAAAAAGGGAAAAAATACAAAGCTGTTCAGTAATTTGGATGATCTGGGGGAAAAAGTTTTTGCCAAGTACTAGCTTTGGAAAGCCCATGTGAGTAGATCAGTGTCACACCAGGGCGCTGAAGAGGCAATATATAAATACAAGAAGAAGAAAGGTTTAAAACAGCCTGAACAGCACTAGCGTGAGGCCCTGAAAAAAATCACGTTTTTGAGTCAGGGTGCTAAGTACGGGGGCTGGGTCTGGAGAAGGGAAGCCATCTTTGGTTGCTCCCTATGCTTAACAGAGAAGGACCCAATTTGCTGCAGTAAATACATAGCACTACCTCAAGATATTCCTGATCCTTTCAAAAATGCCTTTTCTAATTCAGAACAACAATACAGACTCTCACTTTTTGCTTGGCAACCTGTGCCAAGCCAGAAAACAACAAAAATGTTTGTAAATTAAATTTCTTAGAAACTTTAAAATGCATGTTTTCTATGATTTAGGAGAACAGTTCAAAATGTAGATGGGACTGCATAAATCTGCTAAGTGCTTTTGTCAGTTTGTAGTCAAACAACCAGATTTGTTAGAAGAATATCACAGGAGAAAGAATAGTTTATTCTTCGATGGATGGCTCTTAACTGAGATTTACAGTACAGACAGATTACAAGCTTTACTTTCTTCACAGAAAGAAACAAAGAATGAAGCCCCTCTAAACCAAATATTAAAACAATTCTAGAGGCTAAAGAAAGAAACATCTCTCCTCTTCTTGGCTAGACAGATTTGATACCTTAATGACTGTCGCATGCTAACAGCTGTGGGAAAACTGACATTAAAAAAATAACCAGCCCAGAAACATGGCCTGTGTACAACATCTTTGAGCTCTTATGTTTTATTAGCAATTTGGATTCATTACTGTTTTAAGGAGGAAGGAAGGGAGGTAGATGTTCCTGAGAGCTGTTTCTCTAAATGTATTAAGCAGAGATTTCCAAGCACGATTTCATGTAACACAACCTAAACCTCAAAACTGGGTAACGGGTGAGATGTCACCATTTATCCCGTCATTGAAATTCATTCCCCAGCACAAGAGGTCAAAGCAGGTATTTGAGGGATCTTCCTTATGAAAATGAGATAACCTCCTTTCATCCCAAAGCATTCTCTGATCTCGCTTTTTTTCCCCCCTTTCAGCCTCATGCTAGGCTGCAGCTCGCAGTTACCACACTGTCACCTTTCTTTTGAATTATGATGCTCTGAAAGAGCACTGTAGTATTTAATAGCCTGAGATCACAGACTCTCCTGACACAATACTTAACCAGGTTCTGCCTTTCTTTCAGTGTGCTCATTATTTGTACATAGTCTATGACATATAGGGAGAATATGTTATCACAAAAGTTCTCTTTTCTTCTGGTGTTTGCTCTTCCATTGTATTTATCTCTCTTACCTGACAGGTTTTCGACTGCACTGTCAATTTTTGTCAAAAAAGAGCATTAGCACAGATTTGGGAGGCCCTCTTCACTAATCTTTTAGGAATCCTAAGGTGCCCTTTAGGATTTAAAACAAACACTGATGACTGGAAATGCTTATGTTCTGAAGCTCAACACCCATCTCCTGATTACCCCATCAGAAACCCCTCGAAGTCTGTATTCAAACTTCATCGGTCTCAACTGCTCACAGACCTCAGGGTGCAGAAACAGACATGATGAGTGTTCAGAAATATTACACAGAGAGACACAGATTAAATGTTTTTCAGTAGAGAGTTTTAGGGGAATAGTTCTGCTTCGTTACAGCCATATTGAAGCTGTCCTTTTGGGAGGAATATAAATAAGGTGGCTAACACAAGCTGAAACACGAAATACACTTCTTTTGCCCTTATAGGCTCTTAGATCCCATTTTGGTTACAGTTAAAAGAGTTTGTTGTTTTGTTTTTAATAGCTAGCTCCCTTTCCGAGGTCCCTCCCTCACTAGGATAGAGCTGAACAGCACAGTGAGATTTTATTATTGGAATATATTATGAGTTCAAGTTTTCCCAAGCAGGAAGGCCAGCAATTCAATCTTTTAAGTAAGCCATACAGCTTTCTAACACAGAAAAATCCTCCCCTTTTAGAAAGACTCACATCCCTACCATGGATATTATATCCTCTTGTGCTGGTCAGAGAGGCCTGTATGGAAAGCCACAGTTCTGGATCGAGCAGTGTTGATGATGCCCTGAGTGGGACAGCATTTTCTTTTCGTGCAAATGCCCACACTCCCTCAGTCGAACATACATTCCCAAATCAGAAATGTTTGCTCCTCTGACTTCAACAATTATCCCCAAATTAAGCAAAGGAGATAAGATCTGACATATGGACTGTTATTTTAAATCTTCTGCCTCAGCTTCTAATCAGCAGGAAAGAGTGCTTCACGGCAACCTTCCCTGTCAGCCTCCACCATGCACCTGACTAGCATCTGCTTCAGTGTGCTACAGAGCAAAGAAACAGACGATTTCAATCCGGCTTCAAACTCGCAGCCCCTTGGAAGAAGCCTCTCGTGGCTATCAGCCCAGTTGCCTGGCACTGCAAAGTGTGTTTCCCCTCCTTTGATACTAAGGACGTTTCTGCTTCATTAATAGCTTAGAGAGACCTTAAGTATCATGCTCAAATTGCCCTAATCTCACTTTGCTCTCACCTTTTAAAATCACTGTTAGTGGTTGGCCCCTGGCAACACAACAGTATTTTAACTCAAACTTCCATGCAATAAATAGCTCAGATTTCCTTTAGAGGAACACATACACAACAGTCTATGGGGGCACAGAAGTTTTATGCATCTAGCAGTTTTTACATATTCCACTGTTATTCATTTAAGGCCGACCAAGTGGTCCTCAGGGGATGGCATGCACAAGCACAACATTATAAGTGTTAATAGGAAACGGATCTGAACAAAGAACCGCATTTCCCCGTTATATTGTGTTTCTGCTTTAGTACATCATGTTAGTTTCCTTCGCAGCTGGCTGCTTTGCCTGTTGTTTCAGGAGCAACTATCATTTGCTCCTAACTTTCCTTTTTTCAGTCTATTTTGTATGCATGCATATGCATGTGGGATTCTTGCTTTATTTTTAATATAAACGATTTATCTCACAACATGATTCGGAACTCTTGTAACGTAAAAAACCGTAACAATTCAAAAACGACAACAGAAAAATGTGACCTGTGCTGCCAGCCTAGAGAACAAAATAGAAAGCTGCAGTCCAGTCAGCATAAACGTGATCAGAAAAAATAAATCAATTAGCTGTTTATTAATATAAAGAAAATAACAAGAAAGGTGCAAGGCAATTTCTTTCTTTTTGTAACTCCAACTCAGCTTCAATAATAGTCTGATTTTTATGAGTCCTCAAACTAATTTCCTCCCTCTCAATATGTATGCACTTTGTCCTGCCGGGCAGGATAGCCTCCCTATTGGATGGAAAAAAAAATCCAAAAAGTAAGGACAAGGAACACCCAAAGATACACTCTGGGAACTGCCTTGTGGCAAGATGGAAGAAGATTAATTTCATCATACTGACTAAACCATCTAGGGACATATTTTTAAAGACACCAAGCCAGCCAGGTAGGCGTGCATGCCCACATTGCTTGTGCAACTCTGGACAAGCTCTTGTGCTTATAGCAATGGGATTCATATGTGGGAACACCACTGCCTGCTCTTTCTGCACAGGCAAATGGGGCAGGGTTTACACATGTAAGAAGGGCTGGAAGCTGTACAAGACTGACTACACACTGACAAATCGATGACTGCACTTTGACATATGATGTCTCAATTAAAAAAAGAATCTTTTTTTAAATTCAGAAATACTCGTTCATTTTTAAAGAAATAGGGACCACCCTTCCCACTGCACTCTGCAGTGAAGTTAGCAACACTCAGAGCATGACAGGACTATAATTGCTTTCTCCCAAACACACACCATATTAATGTGCAACTCTGAAAAAGGAAGGGTGTTCCTCATTCCCAAAGATCCTGTAACTAAAAAATAGTTGTAACATCACACTTTCGTAAGGCTTCAGCAGACTTCTAGATTCAAATATTTAAGATACAGTTATAGAGGACCATCAAAGGAAGATTTATTCCAGCCTCCAGAAAAGTTCCACCAGTGACAAAAAGTCCCAAGCTGTTCAAAGCGACTTTCACTCTCTCAGCCTGTCTCAGCTTCTTTAATGCTCAGTGAAGTCCAAGGTGTATTCTTTCCCCCAGGTTCCTTGCTTTTAAAGATCTATTTCCTAAATGAGGCATAACTCCTTTCAGGATGACAGCTTGTAAAAATCACTTTAGGGTACAGTTTCCCTTTTAAGGAAACAGCTTAGCCACTCCTTTATCCCCAGATTGTGTACATCTCATTCCCCCCGGCAACAGTTCTCATCACTAGAATTTCCCGTTCCTCAAATATGCTCCTGAGAGAAATCTCAGCCATGTCAATCAGCCCCATGCATGCACAGACTAGGCAGAAACATTTGTTGTGCTTTCAGAAAACAATATTGGAAAAGATACTCAGTTATCCAAAAAGATATTAAGTTAGGAAAAAAGCATTTCATCCGCACTGTCCACTGGACACCAACTATATGTGATCTTTAAAGAACCCATGCAATTATTAATAACAGTGTGGATGATGGATGGTTAAAAATATTTTACCAAAGTGAGGGGGTGGGGAGTGAGTGATTTGAAAAACTAGAACTTTCGTCATTTCTCAATTGCACAGAAAAAGTTTGCTTTCTGTGAGAACGCCCTTATTTCTCCACCCCAGCAGAAAACCGAATGGAAAACTGTGGGGTGTTGAATGAGAAGCCATATAGTCTCCATTCAAATTTTTAACAGTTTTATTTTAATCCTGAGGCAAAGAAGTTTTTCATAGAAATAGACCTCATTGTTACACCGCTCTGCTGAGACAGCCCGGTTGATACCATATCTCAGTTCCAGCTCAGGAAACTGCACTCTCTGGTGTAAGTTCTCCTAAAATTTCTCTTTGCTCTTACTCGAGTATGCTATTATCTGTCATATATACTTTGGAACATCAGTGATGTCCTATTACAGGGTTTGCAGCACCTAGTTGGTCATAGTTCAACGTTAAAGAGATCTTAAAGTAAGCATGCAAAGTTTAGTTGCAGTTTGAAAAGCATTTTTGAACCTGAACTGTGCAATACAAGTGCATGGAAAGTAAAGTAGAAATTTGCACTTAATTCAGCCAAAATTTTTGTCTATTAAGATCAACAATCCATTATACTAGCAACTAATTTTAGATCCAATGGATTGATTATGGATTTATTTTGTAAAATACACTTATTTTGAAAAGAGCTGACATAAGGCTTGCTTAATTACTGCTGGAATGATTCTTGAGTTCAGTATGATTTTAATGATCATGGAGAAAGAAGTGTTTTATAGACCTTTCCAAGTCCCTGTAACCTGACAGCACAACTACTGATCCACCTGCTACAAAAGATATTCATGGCTATTGTGTTCATTTTCAGTAGCTTAAGGCACTTCACTGCATAAAGAATAAGCAGCCAAAGAGCAAGACGTTAGTGGAAAGAGCTGGTAGTCAGTATTATTCCTCTTTTCCATTATGTAGTCAGCTGAACGACCAGGTAAGGTAATTAAGGAAGATGATATGGTACACAGTCCATTCCTTAATTTTCTGGCAATAAAGCCTAGACTACAGGGGTGATGTGCTAACCCCAGGGCTACAACACGAGTGACTTCAGCCTGTCCTTAACTGCAAACTACACAATAATCTCACCAAAGACACACAATCTGGAACTTAGCTATAAAAACAATCTTCAGAGCAAAGAATTCAAGGGACATGGCAAATCAATACAATATAGTTAGTAAGCAATACATTCAGAAAATTAAGAAATCTTTGGCATGCTATTTATCACTGCAGTTAATTTATTGTATTTTTGGAGGAGACATATTATGTGGTCCATCATAAAAAAGTAAGGCACCAACTTTTAAAGAAAAAACTCAGGGGTCAAATTCTGAGTTACTTAACCTTCTCTTTAAGTCCTATTGGCAAAAGTCACTGATGACACTTCCAGAAAGTGCATCATTGCCAAGTGTGACAAATAGGATTTGTTAGCTTTACATCCTAGGCATTGTAAAATCAACATCCTCTCTCAGAGTCCTCTGAGCTTCATATATTCCTCTGACGCAGCATTACAAATTCTCAAAGAGATTTTCAACTCATAGGATATAAAACAGACTAAATTGGGCACAAAAACTCACTCATACATTCTCAACAAGCTTCAGTACCATGTTTAAAATTCTGCCCAGAGCTTTTTCAACTGTTATCAGACACTCTGCAATATAACAATGACATTTTAGGAAAGAGCTGTAGGGAAGAAATGCCGTTACAAAAACATCTGTGTTATACTCAGTAAATTTTCAGATCTGAGATTTCTATGACTTGACCTCAACAAATCTCAAATATGAATGCTGCAAATTTAAGAGATTAGATCTAGATTTTACTATGATGATGCGCATTTCTTTTACTGTGACAGCAATCTCTATTTTTTATGATATGCCAATAGCACCTACTTTTTCTACAAGCTTTTTTGTATTTCCTCATTCCAGTACATCCTTTCCACTTGCTGTTTAACATATTGCCTCTTTTTACCCAGATCTCTCAGAAAGAAGTATGTCATTTGCATGACACCCAAGGCATAGACTACTCTTTTCAAAACTATCTCCTGTGGCAATCACAACTACGTAAGTATGTAACCACAGCCACACATACGTAGGCATCCTAGTTATTCCCAGTGAGTCCTGTCTGTTTTGTTCAAACAACATTTATGTTATAGGGTCTTTAGGACAGGGGCTGTCTATATCATGTATCTTCTAGAACATTAATAATAACTAATGGTGTTCAGTTCATTGGATTATTTATACTTAAAATTAGTTAACAGGTACTCCTGTATTTTAAGATACAGTAAGCACAGCACTCCAGTGTCTAATTTTGGCCTTCTAAGCCTACTCAGAAATTCAGTGACTATTTTTGAATATATACTTACTCTGAAGAAAAACACAGGCATACTAGGATTTAATTTTTTCTTTACTATCTCTCTCTAAAGTTGATTTTCCCATACTTGCGGCTGCTATCTGTGCCCCTTTTACCTCCAGTTGCAAGACAGCTGTCAGCTTCTTCCACACTAACCCCAGTATCGAGACTTGATATGGCTTTCACATTACCTCTTGTTTTAATCAGCTTAGAGCCTGAGAAACCTAGCCTAAGTCCTCCTGGGAGCACTATGAGCTGCTTTGTGGGCCAGTGGGCTAGACCTCATCTAGCTGTCTATCTGATACCGTCTTCTACATTTCTGTGTGAATCAGTGCAGACGTGCTCTTTCTGGTGCATGCCACAGTCCTTCAGCCCAGCTGTGAGATCTGAATGAGCTTTTATAAAGAAGATACAGAGTGGGTAAAAAAGAAAAGAAAAGATACAATAAAAAAAATACATAGTCACCCACACACTACACACACGCACGCGCGCACACGCACACACACACATACACGCTCTCAAAAAGCAATTAGAGGCCAAAAATGGCAAGGTGGGCACATTTGAGAAGTATTTCCAAATGAGTTATATATAGAAGTCGGCAGCCCCTGTTAACTATCCTGCAAAAAGTTCTGTTGCAGACTCTGAAATGTGACTAACTTCTGGACTCCCAATACATGAGATGATCAATATATCTCAGTACAGGGAAGCATGAGGTTGGACAACTGCACAACTGCCTGCAGAGATGGTGGCAAGCCAGAAAGTTGGCATCATTTTATATTAATTCATTAGCAGCAATTACTGCCAGTGCTCAAGGTGGATATGACACGGTCTTGTCCATGTACCTTATTTTGTGTCTATTCATTAAAGAGGTGATAGGTGCAAAGTGAATGATGTCAGCAGTAGCTGATTTAAACACATGACAGTGTCATAAGCCAGGCTATTATACCTGCTCAGTAAACGGCCTGGAAATTATAACTAGCAGTTGATCATTCTGCTCAATCAGTGTTCAGTGTGTACAAAGAGATTTACAAACATAATAAACCAATAAAAACATCCCCCAGAATATTTCACTGAACGAGTTTATGACTGCGCTGATAGCTATGCCAGCATATATCTAACCAGCCGGTTTAACATGGCTGATTAGTTCCACGATATTACACAGGAGACTGACCAGCTAGAATTTTGCAAAATGAATTATTCAAGCAAAAACACAGAGCCTCAACTGACAACAAACCATCCTACCGTCACCACAAAATGAGACAAACACACAGCCCAGCCCAAACTTCTAGGTGCTAAGGGTAAAGTAGTAGGAGATATGAATGGAGGCTCTGTTTTAGATCATTTCGATATTAATCTCGCAAGCTGCATCTGAAGATCAATATTCCAATGATCATCCATCCTAGTCATTTATTCTGCAGGGTATGGAAAAATTCCTGAGTTGCCAGATAGGTTACACTGCAATGATGGGGAATCCTTATAAAGTAGAAAAAGGTGTTGAATATATGGCAGTACTTAATACACACCCATGAGTTTCATGTGCGCAGATAGCTGAAAAGCCGTGTCATAAAATGACAACAAAGAAACAGCTTAGACATGGCAAAGACACTAAGCTTGGTTTTAAAAGTGAATATTCTAAGGTTACAAGCTACACTGATTCAAGACTCGATTTTGGGATAGGATCATTCCAAGCAGTTCTCATGCATATCATCTGCATATACAGGCAGATCACCATATACGTGGAGTAAGTCTATACTGCCTTAACTGTAGTTCACAAAGTATTCCCAGTTGGTCTGAAACTACCTAGCTCTGGCTCTGTAAGCCACATAGTAGTGACAGCAAAGAGGTTAGTACAGCTCAACTTCCATGTTTCATAGCCTACTGAGATAATCGGAGCTCAGCCAGTTAGTTGAAAGTAACATGAACTGCTGAATGGATGTTTCCGGCCCACAGATACAGTCATAGTTGGGTAACAGCTGCAAATAGTGGAAAAGCAAATGCTGAAATCGTCACAATTCATAGCCTAGAAAGTCTAGTTAATTTACCCAGATCTGATGGCCAACTAACTCCAACTAAGGCCAACTAAGTGATCAGTCACGTGGAAATCACAGCACATGAGACCATGATATCATCGTGTTTCATTAGGTACTGCATTGCTGTGCTAGATCACATTTTTGGCTTAGCGGCCTCCTAGGAAAACCCAAGTGCTCAGTGTTAACAATTCAGCCGGTAGCAGCCTACCCTCTGAGTCAAAACTGGCTAAACGTCAATTGACTACGAGTCAAATCTCTGTATCGGTATTAGGATTTCTTTGGCAAGTCTCTGCTTTTGAAGTTCACACCTCTTAGAATGGCAATTAAGCCCTCCCCCATCATTTTTCCTAAGACTAAGAATTGACGCTTTATTCTCAGTGCAAAGTACCATTTTCTCTTCATATAATCCCCCTATAGATAAATTAGGTACAACACTTCCGTTAAACCCAGCTCTTAAACTACCAACTACTGATGGTGAGCGGCCTATCTCCTATGCCACACAACAGTCACACAAGACTTGCTCTATGCAACACTAAATAAAAGAAAGGACTGAAGGTGAGGAGTGGGGAACAAAAGAAGGGCCGCAGGTGGAGAAAACAGCCCAAACTTACCCATGAAATCCCCCACTGCTCTGCAAAATTAGTATACAAGAGTTGCAGACAGTGTTTTTCTGCAGAGTTCCTTTGCAATCACCCTAAACTTACCTGCACCCAAACCCAGGACACAGTACTGGAAAAAAAGAAGCAATAGCATTCCTCTCTGTGTCGTGCTCCAGGCCAGACATTCAACCATCAACAAAACATGAACTTTTGCCTGCGGGACTGAAAACAGCAACTGTCAAAGTAGCAGGGCCAGCTATATGGCTGTCCTAGAGTGCAAAAGGAAGAAGCCTGACGCACAATAAAAGCAAAGAATAAAACCTAAGCAGGAACTATGCCATAATTTACCTTGAAATACATCTTTGTCAGAAGTATAAATCTCCTACTCCTATAAGAAGTTTAATACAGAGCCCAACTTGTATTAATATCATATGGGTAATTGATTGGGTCAAATCTCCACCTGTTGCCCGTGCACTAATAAATACAAGATCTCTAATTAGTCACTTTAGTGCAAGCACAGATTGAACTCAGTTAGTAGTCAGGCTTGAGGTAAATGCACATATAAACTAGTTGTGCATTTAGTAGCACTAGTTGTGCTACTTATACCTCTCCTGTATGCAATTGAAAATTTTTTCTTTTTTTTTTAACTCACCCTGGCAATGAGAATTTTTCCGGAATTCAATAAAACATCCCCTCAAAATACGTTCTTTCTTAGAATCAGAATGCTTTTGTCTCTGCAGCTTATTTTTTTGCATACTGACCAGTGTTTGCTGTCTAAGTCACATAACTGTTCTTTCTAAATAAGCATGTTTTCTTCAGGTCATAAATAATGTGAAGGGACATGGGATGGCTCAGAGCCTTAAAAATGCATGCGTCTGGGAGAGGAGGGAACAAGGAAGAGAAAGGCTTTTGTCCTATGATAAATTAAATGAATTGGAATTACAGACTAAAGCACAGTAATAGAAAAGGGATGTGCAAAGATGGCAAATATACGCAGAACTCAAATCCTTACTCTGTTCTGGTCTGAAATAAAACATCCCTTTGCTCTGTTACTCCATAGCTGTGAGTAGTTCTCAGAATCTACACTGACTGAATGAACAAAAAAGCTCCAGGAAAACTCTGCTCCCAAGAAGTAATCCAAATATCTGAGCAAAATCACTCTGAAGTATTTCAGAATAAAAGGTTCCTGTCACCTTCCAATTAGACTTTCTAAATAATAAGAAGAAATGCTTTCAAAAAGACATCAAACAGGATTGTAAGAGAAGAGTTGTGTTTGAACAAAAATACTGCATGTGTGGGGGTTTAAAAGACAACTGATAACAGGGCAATTAAGCCATATAAAGATATCTTATGTAGATAAGCGGGCATGTCAGTAAAGGTTTGCTATATAAACATCAGGATCAACAATACCCAAGCAGGGTTAAATGACTGCCTGTATTTTAGAATGTTTTGCTTTATGGCTTCCCATGCCAAGTTTGGTTTTGTCTTATTTACTGCGATCATTAAAAAAGCTGGCCTTTTTCCTAAATTCTTTTAAACAGATTCCAAATCTGTAGGTACATCTTGTCTTTTTTTTTGTGAAGTTGTTGATTGATTTTCTAAGCACATGAATCATTTTGCTCTTTTCTCCTAGTTTAGTAGCAGAAATACTTTACAGAATCAATGTGGAAAAGACAAAAATCAAAGTTCAACAGGATTTGAGTGAACAATCTTGGAAACAGAAATGATTGATATATATATATATAATAGCCAGTAGGCTACTTTTTTTCATTTGCAGAAAGACATTTTTTACAGGTTAAATTAGCTAGTGGGTGGGTTTCCTACTGTTCCCTGAATTCAATAGAAGTACTCTCAGAAGCAAAATAAAAAAAATCGTAAAATGAAATAGAAGTGCTGTGGAATTAATGCAAAATGTGTTTCTCGGTTCACAAAATTTATATGCCTATATAATTTCACACAAAACAATTTATAGCATATTTTTCCTCTTTAATAATAAAGTAAAAAAATATACAACAAAAAATTGTTAATATTTTCTTCATATACAGAATGCCAGTTATTTCCTTTTCTCATTTCTATTGTTAAAAATGAAAAAATAAAGTTACAATACTTGCTGTTTGGAGAACACTGTGTGCTACTCACCGCTGAATTTGATTTGATGCACATACTAGTAAATATGTTTTATTAAAGTCCAAACTATGAGTTTCACATAGGTTTAATGTTACTTAAGCAAATACCATAACTGAAGTTAATGAATAAAATGAAATCGCATTAACTTCACAAGCTCAGTTTCACAAACTTTTATCGTCCTGGTGAGTATCTCTGCAATTAAATAAACAAAGTATTTGGGTCTCAAGAAATTTGTCTGGTGCATATTGAAAAATGTTTACTGGAAAATAAACGTATTTAACTTGCACAGGACACAATACCTGTCTTTCTTGGACTTTGTGTATAAGACATGGCAGACAAGTTTGCATTCTGGCAGACTTCCCAAGTTGGTCTTAAAAGATTTTGGGGGATCCAAGCACAAGATGGAAAGTGGGCCCTCCGATATATAAATAGAAAGAGATATGAAAGACCATTTAAATGTGAATTCTAATTTTAAAGAGAAGGTTAATTGAATGTGTTTTACTTTGATGCAAAAGGTTAATGACAATGGATAGAGGCTTTTAAACCTACCAGCATGGCTACAGTCTGAGCGCTCTTCAGCACAGCAAGCGTGATGTCTTACAGCTGCTATAGCCCTAAAAGACCAGCTTAGCTGACATCCTTTGATATCATTCCTGATTAGGTCTTCTTCTTTGTTCATGTCCTCAAAACCACCACAGTTCAGCCTCAGTTCTGTCAAAAATACTTCTTCCAATTGCTATTGGCCAAAGGCCTCACCTCGCTAAATAACACTGCTCAGGACTCTCTTAAGACCTAGACGAAAACCATCTATCGTTTTTGCAGAATGGCAGAACGAGGTAGCAGTCTGGACCCTGCCTTGCTTCAAAAAGCCAGCTATTTCAAAAGACTGTAAAACCTGCCCTGCAGTCTCCATGGTCTATTTGGATGCAACAGCATTTGGGCAGTCAGAGGAATCTGTGGCAGGTAAGTCTCTTTCCACTTCCTTGCTTAGGTGGTAGAGGAGATGGATTGCAAAACCACAGAAAAGAAAAACAAGAGTATGGTTCTCTCAAAAGGACAACTTTTTGTTAGTTTAAGTGTTCTCATCTTGGTGCTCTGACTCCTTTCTGACAGAGTTTTAAAGCAGAAGTGATATCCCTCTGACAGGCAGGAGTTGGTTTTCTTACCCAATGCAGCAGTGGTCTGTCTGCTTGCTCAGCTTGCTTCGAGACTTCCACTCAATTATCTCTGTTTTCCTGTTTTGTATGGAAACATGCAAGAAACGTAAGGCTAGCTCTGTACAGATTAGAGCCATGATTTCCTCGAGTGAACTGACAACTATTAATTTGAGGAAAAGCATTGAAAGTGAGGACCTTTGCAGTTTTAAAAAACATATTTGACCATCTCAACGTTCAACTGTACCCTTCAAAGAAAGCTTGCTGTAAAAGAGAGTGCTAGATTCACAGTGCCATTTGAGAAGCGGCCGTTGGAAAGGGAACGTCCGGTGGGTGGGGGACCACCTTCTACTGCTGCTTGCCTCTTTGGGACATCTCTGGGGAAGAGGAAGCGAGAGGATCTCGCCGGTCCCCACTTTTAGGGTTACAATTGTGCTGGGCTCTTAGGCAGGCTGCCCCAGGTCCAGGATGGCTCCTTACACCTCCCTCACCACTGTGCACCCTTGTAAGGCCAGATGGAGGCTGGCCCTTAGCTGAGGATTAGTGGTGCTTAAAAATAGAAGCTGAGACATGCAAACAGACTGAGTTATAACTACTAAATTCCAGTGTGAAAAGAAAGTGTCAGCTGGCAATGCTGAAGCTTTGCTGTATGGACAAGAAAGGTGTTGGAATGTCAATCCAAGCACCATCTCCTGTCATGGCACGTAGATGAACACTACTAGCAACTTCAGATGTACTACTGTAAATGGTACTAAGGACTGCCATTTATAATGCCATGGCATTACAAAATACCAAGTTGCTCAGCAGTATCAGGGGTGCGCTAATAATCCTCCATGATGGCATACGTTTAAATATCATTTTGACACAGACAAAGATGAAAATCTTTACAAAAAGCTGATACAAGCTGCACCATAGCGGCAACTGTGACTAATACCCAGCTATTAATTATTAATAATATTTACAGATTTACAGCGGTGTAGGATACCTTCAAGGCAAATAATCACCCTTATTTTTATCTAATACTAACATAACACCATTGGCTTCAGAGGAGCTCCTCCAGGCACATATCAGTGTGTTTATTATTACTTATATTATGATGATGTCTACAGGTCACAAGCCATGAAGACATGAAAGAAATATTCCCAACTCCTGACCTAAAGCAAGAGAGAACATCTGGCTCTCTGACTCTACCCTCAGGATTCAATAATCTAGAAGCCAGAGATCAAACTGGGGGCAGTACCAGGAGCTAAAAATACTTAAAAAGTAAATAATCTATTTACTCAGTATGGATACTTATTTGGCTTCTTTTTTAGAAACAAGTGCACTATGTCAACATGCTAGTCCAGCTTTTTTTTTGTTTTAATTTAAAATATTCTGGGATAGTAAAGTTCACTTTGTTTCAAAATGAAAATAAACATTCCCCAGGATAACAAAAATGCATCTGGAAGTTGGTACCCTGGTCTGAGTTCTGCTCTTGTTAGAAATGGATGAATGGATGTTTGTAGAAAATAATCATGAAAAAATAAGTATTCCAACAAGCAACAATGCAGGTGATTTCTCAGGTAATTCTATTCTCTTTTCCAACCTTAGGGGCTAAGCTATTAAAAAGCGCTTGTATTCAGGCTTCTGTCTTAAAATGGAAAGCAACATTTCAGTTCTACCTTATTAAATAATGGCAACAGACACACTTTCATATGTTATTTGGACCACTAGAGGGGAAGCCCTCTTGGATTCAACAGTTTGCAACATCTTGTTCTCTGCAAGCAGTTTGGTCTAATACTCTTTGGTTACTTGCAATTCATGAAGAAGACTTAGCACTAATATTCCACCCTTTGAATGTAAACAAAGCAAGCTTTCTCCATAGTTCATGCTGCTGGTGTCATGCTGGAGAGACAACAGCACCAAGAAATACTGTGAGGATGACAGCTGATGAACTGCTCTTCAGGGACTATAGCTGCATTTCAACAGTTGCTGTTCTCTTTTCGTCCACAATCTGGGTTCTTGCGCAGGCTGGGGTTTTACAACAAGTCCAAGAAAACTCTCGGTTCACAATAAGCCATGTCTTGCACAGCAACATTGACTCAGGTTAACACGAAATGGCTGATTTAAACTTTGAGATCTCAGTATGTAAGAAAAATTGAGAGCTGTTGTGAACAGCGTATCCTCAGATGAACCAAAGTCCAAAGCTTTCCAAGCTTTCTGAGGCTGAACGCAGCTGACTAGGTACTCCATGGTCACGAAAGGGAAAAAAGGCAACACAAATGGCTATTAAGCACTGAAATGTATCTGCAGCAGGCGGGGGACTTTTCTTTTTCTTTTTTTTTTCTCAGTCTACCAGTTCATATTACCTTGGGCTGAAATCACATCACACTGCAAGGTCAGAGGGGGCCAGTAGTTTAACAGATGACCTTAAAAGGGGCTATGTATTTTAAGAAATGGCGATGGTGATCCAGCAGGTGCCAATAATTCTTCCTCCTTCACTGGAGGGATTTTCCAAGGATCTCACTGGCCAGTTTTAATTGCCTCACTGGCATTTGTGCAAGGGAAGCATAACTTCATGGACTAGAAGGCTGAGGAGTCTCAGGGCTGAGGAGCACACTTCTCTGTCAACTTGTCTTAAAAAAATAATCACCTTCTCATGAGGAATGGCTTTCTAAGACCTGTCAGTTACTTAAGACATGACTGGATATAAAGACTTGTAAATAAACCTCCCCCAAAGGTACTTAAAGGGACATTGCACTGACAAAGGAGCCTTCCTACAAACGAATCACACAATATTTTGGGAGCATTATGGACATTGCTGACTGCAGTTTTACAAAATCCTAAACTCTTTCTCAATCTTTACGCATCAAATTCACAAAGTTTTCTCTGAGTAGGGGTCTTCGAAGTAACCCTTCATAGTGTTTCAGTCCTTTGAAATATGATGTATAAATACCATTATTATGTAAACGTTCTTTCAAATCTGGACAGTTCTCAGAAAGATATGAGGGGTAATTAGCTCATCTCTGAGTCCAGCTAATCTCTTGGGAGACATCCTAAGCAGTCCAAAGCCCAAGAGACCATCCCAGGCGTTTTCAACTTGAGAGAGCTAAATTCACATCTGATTAAAGTGCCTAACTGTTCCATTAGGAGATAATTATTGTCAGGCTGCTGAACAAGGTGTTTGTTTCCATAACTGTTATACCTGGGAAACTCTCAAATCATATTAAAAGTTTCAGATTCAGAAAAGCCCTCTGTAAACCAAACAGTAAAGTAAAATTTCAGCATGACCTATAAAAATGAAATGAAATAAAAAACACAAGTCAGTAAATGCATGATTCTGTTGTGCCAAACTGTATGTTAGTATTAGTAACAGCTTCTCACTTTCTGGAGTTTTAATTATGACTCAGGGGACTGGGAAAAAGAGAGGGCGGGAGGGAACGTAACCTTTAATAGCCTCACTGGTTGCTGTCCCTACCTTTACTGCTGTTGAACGAAAAATCTCCACAGGCTAAAATTCCTTACATTGCAAATAAAATAGTTTTTCCCTGGTTTTTATCAGCCCAGGTCCCACAAGGAACTGACAGCCGGTTTATGTCAATGAACAAGAATTATTGTTTTCAGATATTTTTCCTCCCTGCAAAAAATAGTCAGGAACTGAAAGCAAATGTTACTAATAACAAACAGAAGGCCCAAGGTTGGGGGTTCCACTAAAATTGCATTTAGGGGTATAACATATGGTACAAATAGGTTTGCAGAAGATGCTATTCCACCGTACTTCTTTATTGAAGTCATTCATCCATGTCACTGATGCTAGACCTACCACCATGAATCTTAAGTGATGTGACTAGACTGTCTAAACCTCCAAGCTTTCTTGGACTCTAGGACGGGAAAGAGCGTGGAGTTTGGAGGCTGAATCTCAATAAGATAATACTAGGCTTTCTCTCTTCCATGATATGTATTTCACAGAAGGTCTGGAAAAAGAAGGGAAAATTCACTTAGGCCTCATTCTGTGCGACACGTCCACTAAGGTATTTGGTGCTTTCAAAACCTGACTTCAGATTCTATCCTAAGAAATTAAAAGGGAATGTGCCTAAAGCATCAGAGATTAACTCCTCTACAAGATCTCACAGCTGAGAGCAACGTCCCCTCTTGGCTGGCTGGCTGATCCCGCACTGCTGATATTGTGAGATACCATTTTGCTAATCTGTTTAGTTTGTGGATGAACAAAGTGAGAGGGTTCACTGGGTTTCCTTTGTCCTTTAGTGGAAATGTGTCCATTGGTTTGAGATAGAAGGAGTGATGATCTTCAAGTAGATACTCAGTCAATCACTCTTACACGACGGGTGTAATATAGTTTAAAAGCAAGTTGGAAGCCCTGGGGATGTGTTCAAACCTTTTGGTCAACAAACAATTTAAAACCATATTTCAACTAGAAGCACTTAAAATGCTGAGTCGGGAAAGTACTGTGACTCTTACAAGAATGGCAAGGTTGCTATTTTGTCGACTAAGTCCCGCTTCCAACAGCCACCAACACACCACAGTTAAGTAGATAATAAGTGAGGAAGCTGACTGACCTTAGAAAAGAACGCGGACTAGAATAGACTACAGTAATACATGATATTTTCTGTATGTTTAGTGAAAACCCAAATTATATCCCAGGAAAGTATTTCAGGTTCAACAAAGAAAGAAGAAAATCTCTGGCCACGTTTATCTTTTCAGGCACTTTAAAAAGCTAAAATGTTTGAGCTGGCTATGATATTCAGTTGAGTCTCTCCGAAGCTCATTCTTGGACTCAGACAAAAGAACAGTCTTGCTCTTCCCTCCACCCAATTACTACTTTTGCTTGTCCTGCAGAGAGTGGCCACGTTATCTCAAACATTGCAAGCCAAATCTGAAGGAGAGCCATACTTGCAATATAGATAGAGAGAATATCATGAAAGATCACTGTAGAAATCTTGTCAGAATTATTACTTGGTCAACAGCATTACTTTGAAAGATGTCCCCAGCTTATTCCTAAATTCCTATCTCGAAGGACTAGAGTTTCAACAGCTTATAAAACCTTGAGGAGCCAGAAAAGAATAGGAGATGACATGATCATTGGCCGGAGAGAAATCTAGAAGTAAAAATCTTACTGATTTTCAATGTATACAAGCTTTCAGCACTTTTTCTTAAAATGTTAAGTGTAAATTAATGCTTTCACCATTTGTCTATGGCATTCAGCCTATAGATGAAAATAACGAAGCATATAGTTTCAAAAAAAAAAAAAAAGGAAAAGAAAAAGAAGTTGCATTTTATCAAAGTTTTATAGCTGCTGCTATAGGTCTTTATTATCCCAGATCAGCATTCACGTTAAGGAAGAAAAAAAGAGAGAGGGAGAGAGAGAGAGAGAACTCTAGAGAACTCTGTTCACCAGTATTAGTATATAAAGATGTGATAGTTAACTTCAGATCTAGCAGTATTGTGTCAATGAAATGAAATCATTTCTTGGTTTTTGCAGTATTATATTTTTAGATTTATTGAACAACTGTGAAAACAATTTTGCAATATCCTCCTCCCTCCGAAATACTTATCTTTGTTTCCCTATTTTGTTTAAAGAGACAGCATTGAATGGTTTCATTTCAAAGATTTTTTTAGCTAAGAGGAAAAAGATATAATTCTTGAGATGACAAATTTAGTAAAAACAGAAAGGTTTCCATTGATTATAGTAAAGAATAACATACATTTGCATGTTATTCTCTGAAGAGCATAAAGTTGAGGTGACAGAACTGGCTATAGGGAAAAATCTCAAAGTGCTGCCCAGGAACTCCAGTAAGTCCAATGAGAAAAGAGTGCTAGCACATAAATAAAATCAAGAACAGTTTCATGCTGTTAGTGAATAAAATACAAAAGATCAAACAGACTGTATAAACAATGAAAAATATTTCTGACTTTCAGATAGAAACCAAGACATTTCTACTAACAAAGGTGAAGATTTTTTTTTCTGCCATCTCAACAGTATCTCTGCGAACCAGCTGAACAGTCCTGTTTATTACCATATATCTGAGAGCAGCATGTTTCAGTGTAAGTGGAAATGTCAGTCAGTGTGTGGCATTGCGGATCAAAGCCCTGCCTCAGTTTATGTACCTTCTCTCTCTTCTCATCGGGGCTTCCAATTTGAGATGGAACAGAAGGAGCAAGAAGTCAGCTTCAAACAGATGTTGTAAAATGTCTGGTGGGAACAAGCTCCCCTCAGGAGCAGTCGATTATGTGGAATAGCATCTGTTAACTTTCATTTGAAAGTCTCCACACTAGAGAGTCAGAACACAGGACAGGAAAAAATAATAACAGTAATGGAAGAAATGGAGAAAAGGAAGAAATGAAGAAAAAGGAAGAAATGAATTATGGCTTTTTTTTTTAATTGAATTGCCCATTTTTCCTAGCTTTGCAATATTCAGCATATAAAATTTGCATCAGTTTAATTTAAAAATGAATAGGTGGTTATAACAAATAAAAACATGCCCCGGAAGTATTCATAGGGCTCTATGTGTATCACAAATTGAGAGGGCTTTTGTCTTTCATTATTTGTATGAAAACTCTGGTAAATCATCTACTTACATTTACCAAACAAGGTTAAAATCCTGTTTTTGTCAAGAACAAGCCAGCGTCACATAAGTACACGTGTTAAAGAAACAGGCTTTTTTGTAATGTGTCAGGAGTGGAGAGTACTTGTTTAAAGATTCTTCCCTGGGTATGTTTCCCAGCAGGTATTTAGGTGCGGATTACATCAATGAGGGTCACACACAAAGCAATAATCTAATTCTAGATCAAAGATCCATGCTGCATTGCTGCCACGTGGGAGTGATTCTTTGTTCCTCTTAACCCTCTTATTATTACACAACTCCTTGCTCTTCCATCTTTCCACTTGCCTTTTTTAGCAGTTTTAAAATTTATATTGCCCACTTCTTTTGTTGCTCATCCTCGTCTAACTTTGAAGAGGGGTTTCTAGTTTCAAATCAAACATATGTGATAGCACTTTAGGACACTAGAATCAACAGCAATTGCATGTTAGGTAAGAAGTAATCTATAAATCTGGTTTTCTTTGCTCCATGGACTCTCTCTGCTCACATCAATACCATTACTAATCAGGCTGAGGGAGGTATAGCGAGGATACATGGATATTTGACTTTTTTATTGTAGAATATCAGTATAATTTGATCCATAAAGAAACAGATAACCATACATCTCAGTCAAGCCAAAAGGAACTAAAGGCAATTGAATTTTTCATGACATAATAAGAAAGAAATCCCCCAGCCAAAAGGAGTGAGAGTCTAGCCATTTCAGAGGAAAAGCCTCAGCTATAAACCGAAATTCATGAAATTCTTTTCCCCTTTTGGGAGTTTTACTCTTAGCACAAAAGATATCTTAGAAAACTAAGAAACATTGTTCCAAACATTTTCAATTTTGGGGGCCCACAATCTAACTTTATGTAAATCAAACCCAAACTAATTGTGTAAATTAAACCCAAACTTATTTCCACCTGTGGAGGATCTTGTTCTCTTTTCCTCTTAATGTTAAAGGCCTTTACTTTCAAATAATGGAGTTTCCCAATCATTAATGGTCTTCACTGAGCAGAACACGTTAAAAAGGACTTATAATCACAGTAGCATATCTTGATGGCCTATGAGCATCTAATTGTTTTAAGTCAACAGTAATAAATAAAAAGGCATTAGATGTACATTTGCTGCAAAGTGCTTAGACTATGCTGATCCAGTACCTTAAAGGTAATAAAAAGGCAAGAACATAAACATGCCATAGCACTTCCTTTCAATCAAGAATTCATCCTAGTACTAGCCAGACTGTTCAGCCACAGATATCAATGTCCTGTTATTAGTCAACTTCAGGAAATATTCAGCATTTGTTATCCAATCTGCAAAGACAGGAAGTAGAGGAAATGGAAAAGCTGGGGGAGGGAGAAGGTTCTGCACTTTTAGTAGGTGACAGAAAACAGTGAGAACATTACTGCCCTGTTTGTTCAATCTAGTCATCTAGGGACTTGTAGAGGAACAAAGACAATTACCTCCTTTTGTGGGAATGAACATTGCAAAGACGGAATTTGAAGACAAGTTTTGACCTGAAGACAGTATAAAGGAAACTACAGAGTCAGTAAATGCAAGTTGTGCTGTTACCTTCTTCCAAACACTCAGTGTTTTAGACTACAGCTCAACTTGCAGAAGTAGGCTCTAAAGCCTATGGAAGTAAGTGGAAAGACTCCCATTCATTTCAACAGGCCACCACCACCATCACTTCAAAAAGCTGTGCATAGTTTGAAGATGTTAAATAACTCCTCCTAAGCAAGTCCCAAAGCTTAGTAGCGATACTCTAGAAACACATTACAGACAGAAAAGGATCACAGATGTTATCAAATTGATCACTGCAAAATGCATGGATAGAGGCGGTAACTGAATTTTGAGTGCTGAAAAATACCACAGCCTAGGAATTGACACAATCTTCTTTAAAGAATTCAGGAGGTTCCTCTTCTCTCTCTCCCTCTCTTCCATTCCCATCCTCTACTGTCTACAGCTCAAAATACTGGCAACCCTGTAATTGCCTTAATCTATTTCAAAATTCAAAGAGCTTTACCTTGCTCATTTATTTCTCATATCCTTGTGAGATCTTGTTTCCATTGCCCTTGTTTAGAGTTAAATTTGCTACAGTTGCTGGGCTTATAGCCATGATCTCCCTAAACCTCTCAGATTTTCCTTGTAACTTAAAAATTAGTGTAGTATAAAATACAGCAGGGAAGGTGGTCACAATATAAGCGGCAAGCATTCTACCAAGGAAGCTTTAGTCATCTAAAAGGGAAGCTGAGTTGCATGTTGGGGGCTATCAGCTCCCATTTTTAATTGTATGGAAGACAGGAGGTGATTGGGGTAGACCTGCTGGTGTGCGTGAGAGGCAATGCTCATCAAGAAGGGTCCCTGGAAGCACAGCTGCCCACAGAGCACACATCTGAAATTCGCTTTCAAGAATTCACATAGGTCTGATTTGCAGAGGTGTGAGCAATTTCAACAGAACTCAATGAAAGCTGCAGGTGTTCACCTCCTCTAAAAGTTGTGTCTCTAAATATAGATTTGGGAACGCAATGTATGGGCACTCACACTTTTAAAGTGACACATCAGGAACTGGTGAAGGGATAAATAGCTCCTCTCAAGCTATGCTGTTGATTCCAATTCAACTTGGATCAGTAACAGCTGGATAGCAGATTGATAGCCTAATTTAAATGACTTCTTACAGAGGCAATGCTATAATAGGCATTAATTAGATTCTCTTGCTGGGATAAGCAAAAAACCCTGAAAGCCTGGAGAGAGCATTATCTCTTACAATTAGTTGAAAAGAGCATAGACAGTAAGCTGGAGGGATAGTCTGAGGACAACCTAACTTAGCCAAAATTCCTCCTGGGTTGTCTGGGGAGCACGTGTTGCATGAGGTATAAGTGCTTCACTCTGACCTCACCGACTGCTTGTGAGCACATGGCAGCTCCAGCATAGCCCTCAGTGCAAACGTTCGGGTAGTTAATAGCAGGACAACTAGGAGGGAATAGTTCCTGCAGTACCCAGAGGGACTACAAAAGGCCAATATGCAAGCATGCAAATCTGCATGTGCTCTCCCTCACATGCTTTGAAGAAAATCCATAAGCAAACTCTTTGCAGGTACTTAGTTCCCTTTCTTTTCTAAGGAACAACTAAGGAAAACAAATGCTTTCAAAGCATTATATGCTTTCAAAGTTATATTTATCAAACAAATGTGTCTCTGCATTTCTGTTCATGAGGAAAGGCACGGTCAGATTTTGTTTCCCCCTTTCCTTCCCTATATTTTTTTAAAACAAAACAAAAAGCTTTTGCAAGCTCAAACATAATCTAACAAAAAAAAATCTAAAAAGATAGCTAAAAAGTGTGCTAAAGAATGCCTGTGTTAAAGACTACTAAAGACTATTGCCTACATTGCACACTCACAGAGCAATTTTGTCTTTCATTTTGAAATTTTATTAGTCAACCAAACTAAATGGCAGTAAAATATTGCTTTTACTACAATGTGAGCAGTAGTTGGTAGTTAGTTATGTTGGTGGGGTTTTCATTGCTTAAAATCTCAAGTTTACACTGTCTGGCTGGTCACTAATCAGTTGTTACAAGTTATACAAGATCACAGATATTCTTTCTGAGGTTAAAAATTCAATACAGTGAGGAATCAATTAAGTATTTATACACTGATACACCATTACACAAGGATTAATTCTGCCTTTACAATTTATAAGATAATATTTTGACACGGCTACAATAGTTTTACCATGTAACACTAGAAATGGCGTGTTAGTATCTCATACTCTTCATCAGTGCAGAGATCACCTATGAATGACATAGATTCAAGGATAAATCAGTAAGCAGGGCAATGCCCCAAAACAGGTCAATCTTCAGTCTCCATTTGAAGGCTGTTAAGTCAAATCACTGATTGGCTATGCTTAGCAACAGTGAGAACCCCACATTACCAAACTAACCATTAACTAACCCAAAGTGCTGCTTTGTAGGTGCTTATTTCTTGAAGACAGAACCCATATAGAGAAGTTGTCGAACTGAAAATAACTTTCATTTCTTGGCTGATCTCTGTCAGAAACTCTACTCATGGGCATTCACCAGGAGAAGCTGGAGAAAGAGCTCACTGCATGGGTTATATTTCCAGATGCTCCCATCCCCTTTTTTCTTCCCTTTTTTTTTTTTTTAATTCTTTATTTACCAGCTACAGCAAGTTCAGACTCTTGATCCTTGAGTGTCTCCCTGGTATTAAAAAACTCCTCACAGGTCAAGGCTGAAGCAATAGTTTCCACAATCAGTGGTAAAGTTAGCTTGGTTTACTGTTATCCTCATTCCATATTGAGAACAACACTGTAAATCTAACATTAACTTGTGAGAATAATAATTAGATATGCTGCCAGGATACAAAAATGCTAACCTTACTTTTTACTTTCACTGGAATTTTTATTCCAATGAATACAGTCTAGAATAACAACAACATAATCTACACTGCTGGGTGAAAAGGACAGCAAGCGCAATATATATATATTGCTCTTCCAGAAGAGCAATAATATTAAATACTGTTACAGCATTCCTCGTACACTTCAGTGGTATGCAAGGCTTGAATAACATGAAAATGTAATGGTCTCAATCACCAGTTCAATATTGTTCTAGCATTTGCCAGTCATTTAGACAAAAACAGCCTCAGAAACCCTCAACTAAAATAGAGTGAGTGTCACAGGGCTGTATTCAGGGTTGTTGGTTTTTTTAATAGATGTGCACATATTTTTTCTCCCCAGTGGATCTACTGCCCGGCATGGTAGTTTCATTGGCTGTATGGAATCCAGCAGACAGAAACATATGACCACTAGCATCTGCAAGGGGTTTAGCTCAATGTTTGAGTTCCACAGTAAGACCACGGATTCCCTCCCTTTTGACAGTAACAGCATACCGTTACTTTACCATGCATGCTAACGTTTTCTAATTTTTTAAGGTCATGTAATGCTCCCTTTTCTAAAAATGCAAAAAAGCCAAAAATTAAAGCAAAAAACCCCAGAAAATTAAGGGGAATATAAGTTTATAATCCAGGTAATAGTGATGATAAACCAATACAAACTCTTTGCAAAACTTCATGCCCTTCTAAAAACCAAGAAATTGCATGTGATGTTCAAAAAGACGCATTAATTTACTGGTTCTGTTCAGTAGGACTGAGTGAGCACAGAGTGCATCTGCAGTGCTCCCAGCCCTTCCATTTTTGAGGACTGATGCAATATACTGTGCCATGACAGCTGGCCCGGAACACACAACCTGTCTACTTGTGCTAAAAACAAAGAAATCCATCTTCAAAACCAGCAGAAGCTGCTAGACACTGAGTGACAACTCCATGACAATGTGATTTTTGATCCAAATTCCTTCCCCACACAGCCATCTCTCCCTTCAGAAAAGAAATTTCAAAGAGTAGACAGGAGCAGACTCTTCCACTCTCAGTAAATGTTCCCTTGAACTAGAATTGAGAAGAGGCTTAAATGCAAATGTCCCTAAAATTTTGTTTTATTGATTTGTGTGTGTGTGTGTTTATTTGTGTTTATGGAAGCCATTTTGTATGTTATACATTATGCCTCCTTGCTTTTATATCAAGATAGCCATAACAAGTTGTCAAGTTCTCTGTCAGCTATACTGCTGAAATCACTTTATCTTTCCTCCATTCTCTTCATCACCATGGGAATTTTAACTGCATTTTAGTATTTATCATTGTTTTCATTTTAAAAAGTGGACCAGAGTATATTTATTTGCAAACGACTCTGCACTGCATCTTGCGTCTTTGTGTTTTTTCCTATCCATTAAAAAAAAGAATACCCTGTATGTCGGCAGAAGAACAGCACACACAAGCTCACATGCTTCATGGAACAAGGAAGTGTCTACATTTGCCTGTTTTCTGTTCAAGCTGCTCACAGAAAGTTTGCTGAAGGGTGTAACAGACAGTCGAAAGACACAAAACCACTGTCAGAGGGTCCTTATATTACAGGTCAAGTTGAAAGGATATTCCCTGAGGCGACATATTCCAGTTTGGAGCCATCTCTTGATCAGAAACAAATGCTCCCTATAGAATCTGTTTCTTTAAGATTCTGAAAATATATTGATCTATAAGTGACTGTGCTGTAACACAATGAGTCACATCAAGGAGTATGAGCCATTTTTAGGCTATAAAATAAACTTTACTCTGAATTAAAGGCTTAATCTGTAGAGAGAAGAAAGAAGTTTTCAGGTTTTCTTGGTGTAATAATCTGAGGACACAGAGGAGAGGGAGGAAGGGCAGAGACATGCTTAAGTGGTGCTCAACATCTGAGCAATGTGTTGCTCTTTTGTGATGAAAATGCAGCCATAGTAGAAAAAGTAGAAAATAATAATAAATAGAATAATAACTAATAAACCAAAAGTCCTCTAAATGCAGCTAGAGCTGAAGGTACAAGGATGAAGAGATGCAGGAGAGGCAGCGATGCTGTGGTAGGAGTTTGGACATGACAGGCTCAGAGCTGTATCTATAAGGTAGGGGCCATGAGAGATGCAGGGGGGGCAATCTCTCCAATTTTGCAGAAGCCTGTGGCTCTTCATTATCCTTTACTTTATTTGTTGGCTGTTAGACTGTGACAGATGTGCCATTCCTGTCTTAAATAATCCTTATTCAAAATAGGCAGCAGCATGGGTAAGCAGGATTTCAAGCACATGAAGCGGTTAGCAGAAGACATTTAATCTAGCACTTGCAGATCTCACAGCTTTTTACACTTTACCCATAGCAATGGTTCCAGTATAAGGAGCAGAAATCAGGCATTCTCATTTTTACCACCTACATATAGGCCCTGGAAATGAGAAAACCACTTTAACCAGCGTTAGAGGCAATAGTTCTTCAGCTTTATTAATTTAATAACAAGAAACTAAAACTCGTGACACTTGAAAAGTCACTTCTGTTATCAAGACATATCTTGTTTCTAGAACACATCAACATTTTATCTTTGTTTTTCATGATTTAGTATTTATCGCAGTTGTAGGGGATTACGCAGCACACTTGATTATTACCAAAAAAGAGTGATTACTGTGTGAGTGATATGACTCTCGATGAAAAGGGACTAGATTGTAGAATTGTCTGTAGTTTCAAAATCCAAAATACCTCGTTAATTCTACAATGACAGTCTTCATATCACATGACATCAACATCTGTAATTTATTCACAACTGAGTGTGGCACAGTAGCTATTGTATTACTGTCTTAAAATTAATATAACAAAATGTGTCCACTTATAAGGAAACGTATAATTTCCCAGTAATAGTATTAGAAAGCTCATGCGGAATAGCCAGAGTCCTATATGTGATCCGTAGGCTTAAATGCAGAGTGTTTTTCAAAGAATATAAATTAGGACTGTATTATCTGCAATTGCAGAACTGTATACAAATATCCAGAAAATCACAGGGGAGAGAAGGACCAAAAGAGAGAGAGAAAGAAAACAAAAAAGAAAACAAAAGTGAGCTTGCAACACCAACTTCGTTCAAGGTCAAATATCTTTATCTCAAGTACAATTCTCAATCAGGTAGTAATTTTACCACACTGTTAAGTAATTACAACCCAAAAAACGTTTGCCAGAAAAATCAACTGTATTAGATGGGCCAGCAGGATTTTATTTTAATGTAGTCTAAATCTGCCAAGTGTTTACAGGATAATTCAGCATCTTTCTGTGCTATTGGAAGCATAATTTAAGCATAAATTTAAGCATAATTATACAACTGGAAGTACTGAATTCTTTATTGTGAATTAAAGCAACAGGTGTCTACTGTATCTACTCTAACAATTATTAAAACTTCTGAATTCTACAGAAAGGGATGTGAAAAGTATGGTAACCTATAAAATTTAATGAAGAATTTATCTCAGAATACAAGAAGTTTTATAGGCCAGATTTTCATATGTATTTAAGTACCTTTATGAAGCTAAAATGGTGTAAATGGGACATTAATATAGCAGAAATTCCATCCCTATAGGTGAATTTACAAATTCTGTAGAAACGTCACCAATCACAATTAAATGCTACAGTTCTTTTGAACAGGGGTTTCGTAGGAAATACTTTTATTATATCAGGTGCAGATTGCCCTTTTTTGGTACATTTATTGATGCACAGTCTATTTATTACATACTTATTTTTGCAAAAGAATTTTTAATTTAACTTCTGAAGTATGATGTTAAAAAGAAAATCGTACTTTTTGTTGTTACAGCTGTGACGTCCAACAGCCATCCAGAACACAATTAACATTCATTCACGAGCACAAAGGAGAATGATTGAAACACTCAGCTTTCGTGATCTATCATGTAACCTATGGAGCACAGACACAAGATACGCCTCTGGTAGCTGGCATTAAGATTTTGTTCATATTTGACACCCAATACAGCCAGGTAAGTCCAGCAGTTTGCCTGATTTCCTTGTATGACACTAAAGCAGAAGGACAGTTTGGATAACAGTTTATTGGCTTCATTCACTAGCACAGTGTGGCCATCCAGAACTCCCTCCATATCCTGAAGTTAAAGCACATGTGAAGTTTTAATGCTTCTTGTATTCACAAAAAGGCTCTTTGAGCACTGAGTAGTGCCAACAAAAGAATACTAGAACTAGAAAACATTTCCTAAGGAATAACTTCTCAGGGCCGCTGATCTACAGAAGAGATGGCTATAGTGATGTTCTGCCAGCTTTGAACAAGGGCCTCCCTCGATATTTTCTGTCCAGATAAATCTACTTGAGTTCAAGTGGATTTTGGATGTCATCTGCAAATCACACTAGTGGAGCCATTCCACAGCTCCCATAACGTGAAGCCCCTCAGCGCAAAGGCTCTGCCCTTCAGCTCCCACATTACAACTGATTTCCATATTGTTTCCTCAAATCCATCTTACATGCTCCTGTCACCTAACTGTTAACAGAGACTGTGCAGCAACTCTAGACCCCTGTGTTCGGAAAGGTAATGTGCACCAGTCTAGGCAGCACTCCAGATAAATGGGTCAGGCCTGCCAGAGACAGAGCAGGATGATACCTCCAACAGGGAACTACTGGCAACATCAGTAGTGTTTAGGGACGGTACATTGTGTAGGTGCAAAAAGTTCCAGTTCAGTAGCAGCCATTTTCCAATTTAGTGCAGCAAAAACCACAGAGCTGGTAATATTTGTGTCTCATTGGAGAGAGCACTATGTTGACAGACTTCTGAGAGTCAAATCTCAGCAAAGTCTGCATGAATTTCTCTCTCTCTGTCTTCTATTCAGGACATGCTCCAAGCATTATTCCTCTTTTTCTCTACAAAAGTACTGTATTTTATATGTCCTTTCCCATAGGCAGTAATTTTTTATTTACTTGAAAAGGTTTTTTACAGCTTGCAATTCAATGAGATACAATATACACACAGAGAAGGAGGGAAAATATATCTAATTCTCATTTTTAGATGGGACAGTTTCACATTAAATTAGTATGAGGGATAGCATGTAACTCTCCTTGTCTAGGTTGCTCTGGTTGCTCCTGAGTTGGAGCAACCACCAGAACGTGCAGATGTTATTGTAACACTTAGGATGTCATAGGCCAGCCAGAATCATACCAAGTGAAATACTATGTATTATTGCCCAGTGTGTTAAAAGCCATAATCTCCCCCACACCCTTACACAGTTTGCCACAGAAACAGAATTCACAAGAAAGCAGAGGCCACTTTTTCTGGCATCCAGTGTCAATTTCCCTAAAAATACAGACTGTGCATCTTTGTACAACTAGATAGGAGGTAGGAATTAATGTGAGCAAGGTTTTTCTCAGGTCTATATCCACGGGTTTTCTTTGTTGTATGAGCACACTGATTTTATATATCTCTTCTGACTGCTTCTTCTCTCCAGTTGATGCAAGTGCAGCCTTGGCAAAATATCCCCAGTCATAGGGCCAGCTGCTTCAGGAATGCACATCCATGAATTCTTTGTAGAGTGTTTGTCTAATTTTCAGTGAGAGATAGTTTCATGGGTATGAAAAAAACGGATATGCAAACACAACTGGAAAGATATTATAGGTAGACTGTAACCCAAGATTTGAATTGTAGCATTCACTGCCCCCCCATCCTCTTCTCTTCGCACACACTCCCACAGGAAAACATGCGTAACTTCTAACGCAAACTTTATAATTGGGCTTGACCTCTAGGAACCTGAACACTCTGGATCTTAAGCTCAGTCAGAAGCCAGTTTGGGCCATCATGAAATTACTACCCACCCAAGGAGAAATGTTACTGCACAGTATGTGCCTCAAACAGTAAAACAGGAATACAATTGCTCCACTCAAAAAATCCGCCCTCCTAATATATCCGCCCAGCTGCCGCACAGCAGAACTCAACAAAGATTAGTTTTAATGAGACTGTGTCTACACTAAGCTCTTAAACAGTTTTCTGTCCCACTGAATGAGATTCTGAGTTGATACGCAGATGTATCTTTCCATTCATTAATGGTTACACACATTTCTTCAAACCCATACAGGAAGGTTAGCACTACAAAAGGTTAGCGCTTTACATATACCATGATAAAAGTAAGGCTCCCTCCTAGCACCAAAAGTCAGAGTTCAAAAACAGATTATAGTGTTTAGCCTTTAATAACCCTCCAAGTGAGCACAGTGCTAGTGATAAAAGAAAGCATTAACTGCACCTAGCACTGACCACAGCACTAAAGCTGGAACAGATAGGCACAAGGTGATAACCCGCAAGTCAAGAGCGTCCTGAAAGGGCACACAGCCAGGCTAATGTCTTTTAAGCTCCTCAGGCACGGCTGAAAAGTCTTCACCAGGAATGAGTACTTGGTGAGCAGTATGACAACTGCTGCATCAGACTGCTGGCAACTGGCAGCACTGGGATCCTGCGGAGCCCACTCAGGTTTAAATGGAAAGAAAATAGCTTTAAAATACCTTTACATGTCCATCCTGAATTGCACTGTAGGGTCTTTAGGTGTAGCCTGTCTGGACTTTGGCTAAACTTCCTCTCCTTTACCTCTGTGCTTTTGTGAGATAAAGGTTGCAACTCAGTGAGGGCAAGGAATAGAACAACTTGGAGAAAAAAGAACTTTGAAAGGAGAGTCAGCCACTTCTCAAAAAGCCTGCACAGAAGCTGAGCATGCAGTGAGCTTTAGACTGCAGCATGTCTTTACTCAGTATTCACAAATATGGGGAAGTGATCATTATTTATAAAAATCCCATAAAAGGTATCCATTTTTTTACTCCGTAAATGAGTAATGGCTTGATCATTTAGCACCCATGAGTCATAAGTGTTCTCTTGTAAATAGGATAAGATCAAATCCCATGGCAACATGTTCAGTCACATTTAAGTCTTAACTGTATGTTTGCCCCCTTTCTTCCTCTGCCTTCCACCTTTACAGCATTCTCTAACGTACAAAGACGCAGTTTCATCTACAATACATGAAAACCCAGATCTTGACTTTTTTAAGCAGGCCCAGAACAAGGATGCTAGGAAAAAAATGCCAAAAACCTTTCACTGGAGTCAAATCAGTCAAAATGCTCATCCTCCTGCTGAATTTTTATGCAGTAATGTTGACCATTGTCACAAGTAATAGGAACACTGATACGTCAAATCTGTTTGGGTTTTTTGCTGTTGCTCTTATTTCCCACCCCACCCCTCATCAAGAGAGAAAAAGAGAATTGCCAGCAGGCTTTAATCATAATGCAGTACGCATAGGCTGCTAGTGAGATACTCTGTGTCTGGAAGGCAATAAAAAAAATCTTGAGAAAGAATATTTTGGATTTCATTGCTCCCTTGCTGTGTCTATGCTTTGGGGAAGAACAACCAATAGCCACATTTTTCAATGCCATTCGAGCAGGGTTGAACACACAAATCCCATTAACAATAATGGGATTTGTGCACATAATTCTGAATACTTTGAACACTCTCCCGTGAAGTTTCTCCCAACCCTTCAAGAAGCAGGAACAATTCTACGTTATTTAAACATAATCTCACTGACAGGTAATTTTGTGACACAAAATTTATTGCTGGCTTGTCCTTTGAGGGCATGTTTCACCATTAATGTTTCCTTTTAAAAACTTCAGCATACATTAAATGCTCATACCAAGCTTCCTGGTGTTTTCCTTGGAAAATCTTGCTTTCTGTGGTATTTCACATTATCCAAATCCCTCTTTACTTCCCCCTCCTCTTCTTCGAATACTCAGGACACCCTTGAAAATGAAATATTTGATCTCCAAAGACCCTACTGGTAAAATATTTTTTTTAAATAAACCCTTTACAGTATTCACCTATTACCTCAGACATTCATGTGGTATAAATTTTAAATAAACGTCTACCAGCTTGCAATTGATCAAGTGAGCTAGAGGCCATGAATTTAACATGACTAGTCCAGCAGGCTGCCTCGTACAACCTACCATTTGCCACTAGACTTCAATGCAGTCATTAACAAAGAGGGCCACAGGCTCATGGTCCTACGGGCTAAAAGGCTATCTCTGATATCTAGATAGTCTGCTTTGGCTTTTGGCCCTTCTGTAACACAAGTGGCTTTAGCTCATGTGCGTTTATGTCAGTGAGTCATCTGGAGATCTCAGACATACCTTTGAGATAGTGAATTGCTGAAACAGGTCGTGCTATCAATTAACATGAAAAACAAAGTAATTTCCTACCAATGAACAGACTACAGGACTGGAAGAAGGAAATTAAAAATGCCATTATGTCACATGACCCAACAGGAGTCAAGCATAGCTACTGCACAGATCACAGTCATAACACATTAGACGGGCACAAGCTAAGACTTGAAAACTGCAGTTTAACATACATCATCATTACCTTAGAGGGAAAGCTCTCAAGTTCTAATAAGAAAAGTATCTGATGAGATGAAAAGTTAAGAATAGGATCTACGTAGCTAACTTAAAATACATGGGGTGTTCTTGTGGCCACAGAGCTGGGAAGGGTTTCAACGAATACGACTTGCACTGCTACTCTGCCAAGGATGTCCAGTGTTACTCTGAGATGAAACAACTGAAATCGGCAAATGGTAGCTGCAGAAAATTGTACACTCCCCTCTGCCACAGAATTCGTGCCGTTGCTCCTGAGGCTTCACACCACTGCGGTTCCTAATGAGCGTTTTGCTTAATTGCTATCAACACTTTCAAATTTAAAAATATAAATTTTGCATAAAGGAGCGCTATTAGTTGTATTAAGAAACTGCCCCGAGGACATGAGCCATTAATTGGTTCAGCACTGCATAAGCAACTAACAAAAAGATGGTGAGATGAATTAAGTGTACAATGGCACGGGGAAGGACTTCTCGTCACCTACACAGAGGACAGCTCAACAAATAATAAGGAAAAAAAGGGATTTATTTTCCTAGATGTACTCTCAGGAAAGAACGGAAAAGAATACTCTCTTCAACAGAGCACAGTTAGAAAAAAATAATCCCATATTCTAGACCCTCAACAAGACCCTCAACAGTTTGAAAGCCTCGTTTCCCCATTGCCAGCCACTTTTAAAGAATAGATGTGGCAGCTGAACCATGGAGTCCCGCTCACATGGTTCTGCCGTCTCGTCACCCCACCATTGCGCTGGCGGTGCTTCTCTGCAAGGCATTTTATGAAAACTCTGCTGTAATCCTGCCTCAATGTCTCGGCTCCCACTACCTGCAGACCACTGGATTGTACATATATCCCTCAGGCAAAGGATGATATAGGCCAAAAGAGCCAGCAATTAATGTCAGAGAAATAATTTCACTCGTGTGCTGTTGGGACTCAAGAGTGCTGCTGATGGCCTGATAAACAGCTGCAGCTTCTGACCCTCGGAAATGCCAGCCCGAGTTTTGTGAGGCAAATCTCACACTGGGCATCAGGGCTAGATAACAGGAGGTTTTACTAGACTAAAGTCAAGGGAAAATCCTCCATTAGCATAAATGGAAACAAGGCTAAGTCCATAATTTATTAGAAAGACATAAAACTGAATAAACAAGTAAAATACAAGATATTTTATGACAAGGTGTTTTCTCGCTTGGGGGAAAAATTATTTCCAGATTCAAACACATCATAGTAATGTACAATTCTGTAGTAAATACCATCTGAGGATCTCAACTGCAGAGCCTGCTGGCAAGCCTGCTTTCCAGAAATCATTGTCTTTCCCATTTAAAATGGGTTCTAAAAGGCTGACTCCAGAAAATCTCACAGTATTTCCACTCTATATCATCTTGACCATCTCCATCATCACCACAAAGCTATTAGTGCATGTACACACACATGCAAAAGCACACAAACGCACATACACACACAAGGATAGGAATAAGTAGGGCAATGGAAAATACATTCCGTCTCTGCTCACTTATTCCGTATACAGGCCAATTTCTAAACCACAGGGGAGCAAATGTTCTATAAAGCCCTCTTATCCTACAACTAAATACCCTTGCTAACGAAGACTTAGCAGCACAGCCATCACTATCAAAAGCACTAACTTTTAGATTAGTAGCAGTTGGCAACTCAGTCATCCATTTTTCATTTTAAGGAAACCTTTTTAAGACTGCACTCTTATTTTCAGGAGGACTATAAATGCACTTCTCATGTTTTTATTTTATTTATTTTGCCCTGGGGATTTTGGTCCCTCTTTGCAAGCAATAAATTTTTCTTTAAATCTTTTTGGTAATAATATATTTTCAAATGAATCGGACAAGGAAAGCAGAAACGCAGGCCTCCTCTCAAAGCATTTTGGCAAAGCGTCACTGCTACATGGTGTTTGTAATCAAATTGTGGTCACTAGGCAGAGTGCTAACGACCTCTGCAAAAAAGGAAAGCCACATGTGTCAAAACATGGCTTTCACCCCTCCGCTCTATTCCACCCCCACCTTCCACACAAGGCCACCTTCCCCTTACCAGGCTGACAGACTGCACCATATAAATTAATAAAGAGGAAGGCAAGACAGCAAGAAAGACAGAGAAGGGAAGAGACACTACGGCAGCTTTTAAAATTGTTGCTGTAAAGGATTTATCTGAAGGTCTGAAGGGACAGCACTCAGTCCTTGACAGAATGAGTTACAGCAGCTAGGGGGGAAGGAGGAGGAGGAGGAGAAGGAGGGAAAGCAGCCTGGGAGGAGAAAACCTCCAAAGTCTCGTGTCTAAAATGCTCTTGGAATATTTCCAATTACCAGTTCAGAACAATGTTGACATTTAGCCTTTTCTAATCAGTGTTGTCCGTCACCCAGGGCAGAGATTCCTGCCGTATGACGGAGCTCTCCTACAATTGGCAGTGCCGTCCCTCCCTCCCTGTTGCTCCTCTCTGCCCACCACCACCAGCACCCAACCTGGCACTCATGTCAGACCCCGCTAATTTTAACTCCACAACAACAGGCCGGGGCACATAATGGCTGTGGGTTGGGGCCAATATATACACTAGGTTTAGTGCGCAGCAAGAATAGCTGCATGTGAGATACTAAAATACCTCTGATGTACCTTAATCTGCTAAAAGCTGAATGGCTCCTTTCACGCTACAAGAAAAGGTGAGAAAACCCTCCTTTTAACACAGGTTCTGTTTAAAGAAATGTAATAGGTACTACAAAATGAACTATCTCACATGGCAACAAACTAAGGCTTTAGGAATGGTTAAATTCAGGCATAGGCTCTTTCGTTGATCAAAGTGATGTTGTAAAAACCTGCAATTTTACTTTTTTACCAGTTTCTGGTTTTGAGCAGAGGAAAAAAAAGACAGAAATGCTAGAAATAAATATTTAATTGCTATTAATAATTGTTCTCATTATTTACAAATCAATTTAACACCTTTACACCTCTGACAAGTTCGCTCTCCTGCGCTGCGCAGATCAAAGAAGCACAGAGAGAAGTTGCGCTAGGGCACGTTTTCTCCGTCATCACAGAACAAAGCAACGTTTTGGCACTACTTAGGCCTAAGTTCCTGTCAGCTCAGAAGCATCAGGACTGGAAAAGGTCAGAGATCACAAAGGAGCTGGCACTGATAGAGCTAGACAAGGTATGTTGGACAGTGATAGCCTGCCTTATCTCACCAAGGACAGTAAAGAGGGAGGAAAGCATTCTCAGCACGAGGCAATGCACTCTGCAGCAGCTGTCTGTCATCGCGGACACTCATCGTGGACACTCATTGTGGACACTCAAGCCCTACTGGCATGTCAGAGGGTGTTTCCTTGCAGTGGGAGGCTGAAAATCTTGCTTTCTTCATCATAAGTGTAGATACCTTACTCAAGGAAGGTAGCTAAGCAGCTGACTGATTTAAACTACGTTCTCCAGTCTCATTGATTTCAACTGGATTAAGTAGGTTAATGTGGAAGATGATGAGACTACACATACATCAAATTAGGTAAATGCAGGATTAGGATTATGGCTCAGTGGACATAAGTAAATTATTTTTCAGAAGCTATTTAGGAATATAATCAATTAATTTTCAGTGAAATTTAAAAAAAGCTTTTAAAAATCATTGTCAAACATCTCTCAAGAATATCTTTCAATATAGTGCTGTGAAAGACCTCAGGCAACAAGACTACTCACAGGTAAGTTTGTACATCTACTTAAATTCTTGCAAAATAATAGGATGTAGCTTTGAGGTAGTAGGTTATTTCAGCTTGGGCTTCACTTACTAGAGTAACTGCTGCAAAGTCAGCACAACTAGGTAACGTGTGAGGTTTGTGCATCCCTAAGTTTTTGCAGCGTCCTGATAGAATGTCTGGAAACTGAAACGGCCTATTTCCGCTGTATCAGATGTGGACGTGGACCTAACTCTGAGAAAGTCTGGAGAGATAAAGCCTCTGTGAAACATAACTTTCCTACAGCTTCAAAATTAGTTTTGACTTAACTCTTATAACATTTTACACTTGCTCCGCTTTTTCTGACAAGTTCCAGCCCGTGACAATACTCTTTTGAAACCTTCGCCAATCTATTTACAAGCAAGATAGATAGAAAGCAAAAGAGAACAGGTTCAGTTATAGATTTCAAGGCAAAACAACGGGCACCCGTTAAGGCTATAAAAATTGTGTTAAATGGGCAGTGGTAGAGAACAAGGGAGAAGGAAGTACCTTACTGTCTTAGTCTCAATCTTTAGACATAGGTCCTGATGCTACAGTGAGCACCATGCATCACAGGTCTTGACTTGGGCTTTGGGGGAGGGAGAGGGTACAACTGAAATATTATTTGAGAGAAGGAAATCTGCTATGGTAAACTCAGGCACAATTCAAAACTAATTCTTTAAAGGAACTTGGATTTTTAAAAATATATTTTTATTTTTGTTTCCAAATCTGGCAGTATTTATGAAAATCACCATTTAATAAAACTTCCAAGATTCATCTTCCATTTTCCAAAAAATAAACCAAATAATTTAGCTCATTCCGCTTAGGATAACATGTGGTTTAATTCCCACATTTTCCTTTCTTCTTACTTTCATACTTATCCACCTTTGAAGAAACAACAAGAACAAAACAATGAAGAAAACCATGTTAAGGGCACTTGGAAGAAATCTACATCCTGATTTCAGCTAAAGAGGAAAGGCAGACATGAATGGAGAAGAAAAGCAGAGGAGGTTAGGGGGAAATCTGTCTACAAGATGAAAAAATATAAGAAAACCTCTATACTCCTGCCTATGTCAGGACTGATAAACAACACTCTCCGCCAGTTACACAGGCCAGAAAATCCTGCGTCCTGTGCTATTTTGTGTAGCACAGAACACATTTGGATTAGAAGACCAAGAAGAGACTGATGTGGAGAAAGGATAATATGGTAACTCTTCTAAACTGAGTTACAGATGAAAAGTTGATTTATTCAGCAAAAATTGTTCACTAACTTTTAAAATGCAGAAACAAATGCTCAACTCTCACACAAGTGGATAGTCACGGTAAATATGATTATGGCAAGTTGCTCTGCAGAAAAGGTTTGCAGGATGTAGGATATAAGAGAGAAGTCTTAGCTATACTCAGATCAATAAAAGTTTTGCCAATAGCTTCACTGGGACTAAGAATCAGCAGAAGATGACTTCCAAACCATTTCTTAAATAAAATGCTGAGATTTTTGTTAAGACTACATTAGTTATCCTTCCAACTCTCCAGACAATTTTATTAACACATACGTTCATTTTAAAAAGTATTAATTTACATCCCAGCCAAATTGTTATACATTCTTAGTGCACTGTTATGTGAATGCCATACGCATGGACCTTTGCTTTTCAAGACTTTTCCAAAGCTGAAAGGAGGAAGCCATTTGCCATGTGTTCGCTCGCATGCTGTTTCTCCCTCCCACCCATCCCCAAAGGCCCTATGACTCTCACAGTAACTCTCCTGCCAGCCAAGGAAGGCCGGACACAGGTCCCCCAGCGACGTGCCAGTGCCAGCGTGTCAGCCAGACGGTCCCTCCCTGCCCAAAGGGGCAGAGTGTGCTCACTCAGCTGCACTCCCATGCACTCCCAGCCCTTGCTGCGCCAGCGCAAGCATTACTTACCAGCATTTTTTTTTTTCTTTGAAAGGAACCATTTTAAAGCAGGGCCACCACCTTTTCCATTCTGTCATCTCCTGTGGGTGGGAAGCGCCTTAATTGGGCAGCAACAAAAAGAAAGCACCCAGTTTCTGTGCGAGCTACTGTTCACATCCATGCAGTCAGCAGACAGCTTTCCAGGAGTGTGTCAAAGAACTTGACAGTAGCTAACACTATTGACACTTTTATTTACCCCTAAAAGTAATTTACCACTGCTAGAGAAATCCTGCACTTATAGATATGTGAGGGGTTAAGAGGCACCAGCTTTTGTAACACAGACAGAAGTCCCCATGTCTTTCCTCATGTGTAAGTAATTCCTGGTGAAAGTAGACATGCAGGCAGCAGCCCTTTGCCCAGGCACAGCTCACTTATTGGAGATGGCTGCCACCGTAAGGTAAGTGAACCCAGAAACTTCACTGGAAGGCCCAAACCATGCCTATAGACTGCCAGTCTCAGAGCGAGGTCAAATCGTTCAATATATTCATCTCTATCATTCATCTGTAGTAGTTCATTCGGTTCTAGCACTTGCTTAACAGATGTGAAAAAGTACAGGAGCGGAGCTGGAAAGTAACTGGAGCAGTGAGACAGACGTTAAGAAAACAGATAGCTGAACACTATCAAGATGCCAAGAGACCCTTTCTATCTTTCCCTTACAATCTCTTCAGTGTGAACATTAGCATTGTTACCATGAGCCTCACAGCGGTTTTTGTTCTTACAATACTAGCTCTGGAATCAAGTGGTTACCTGTGACATTAATGCTCCATTTAAAAAGAAAACTTACATTACTAGCCCTCATGGACACAGAGAAAACCTTGAAAGCATGACATAGATATACTCCCCCGGGATCAAAAACCAGATGTCAAACAAAAGGAACACCTACTTTACTATCAATTACATTAATATTTGTGCCTGACTCCTGATTAGAGCCAGGAATATGTGAGTCCTCCAATGTAAAAAATGCATTACAATTAAATAAGTTGGCTATATACAAGTCCCTAATGTGACAAAACGATACACCTATCAGCTACAACAAATACAAGACCGGAATCAGCCCGAGATATGCACAAGCAACTGATCTAGTTTGATAAGCCAGACCATCTTCAGAGCCAAACAGAGTTTCTGCTGGGTTACACGAATGCCTCCAGCAGATCCAGAAGTGCCCCTCTGATGGCACCTGAGGCCAGTCATATAATAACAACAGACAAAATGTTTTTGGTCCAGCAGCTTTTAAGCGTATAGTAGCTTAATGTCCTCCAGAAGCTGATCTTAAGTCGGAACACTTAAGGGCATATTGCAGAAACTTCCTCTTTTGATAAACTGATGTCCCCAAGATAAGACGGTTAAAATGGAAGAATGGCTACTACCATTAACACTGCCCTCTACCACCCAAAGATGAAGAAAAACAGAGGACTTTGTCAAGTTCTTTAGAGACTAGACACTGAAAATACAGAAAATGTTTAACGTTATGACAGTAGGAACAAAAGAAAATCCACTGAAGAATAGATTAAATCAAGTAGATATTGGATGACAGCAAGAAAACAATGTCAGAAATGATTAAAGTGCAGGCCTGGGACCTAGCAGAGTACTCTTCAGTTTTTTGTTGACCACTGATTCCTTTATGATCTTAAGCAAATTTCTTAGCCTCTCTCAGCCTTAGTTCACCAACTGTAAAATAAGGAAGGAAGGACTTCCTTGCTTTACAGGAATGTTGCGATGAGTTTAGGTACTATAGGAGTAGAAGCTGTAGAGGTTCTTGTGATACAATTTGTCTTAAACATTTGGTGTAATTAAATATCAGGAATTTTTCTGAATGTATAGTTCCCTGCCACAGAAATAAAGAAGAATGATAGTATTATGTAAAAATATCTAGCATAATACACTATTAATTTGATGGACGCTCAAAGGTGCTGCATAAGGTGCTTTAAACAGAAAAATCAGAAAACTAGACTTTTTCTCAGGCGTAATGACCATTTGCAGACAAAGAAATTGAAATGGAGTTCATTATCAAAGATATATTTGTAAAGGCAACAGAATGCTAATACAAACAAGAAACATAAATAATTAAAAGCAATTTCCTTCAACTTTTCAAAATCAAGACAAAAGGAGAGCTAATAAACATTGAATTAAGATTTATTTCAAAGGAGGTCAACATATTTAAATATCGGAAGATTTTCATTTTCTTTCTCTCTCTTTTTGCTTCTTCAGTTAAAGTAAAGTTGTTAATGTCCTGTTGAAGTGGACTTCCACAAATCCTGCAAACACTAATTTTTCTTTTGAAAAATACTATGCTTCACTTTTTCTTTTCTCATTCCAAGTAGTCAGTTCTTTTACAGTAGCCCTAAAAGAATTTAAATCAAGACTCCATTCTTTGCAAAATACAAAAAAATGAGGTCTATATCAAGACAAGTACAAGCCTACAACCCTCTCCCTTGTCTTCAATCCCCTGTTAAATGCTTTCTTCTGTCTCTTTAGAAGGTATTTATTCAGTCACCATCTTTTGCATTTGTTTTGCTTGTTTTCTCTACTCTAGGTTGTCCAAACTGTCTTAGTGGCAGACAGAGTATGAGAGAGCTTTCCATCCTAATTCCTTTCCAGTAATGAAAGTTATGAAACTGCCAGTAGGCACACTGCCCGCATAAAATGAAAGAAATACATCTCCCTAACCAGTCTTTGACCGTGGGGCACCTGGGACAGGCAACAGGTAAGAGTGACACACTACAGCAGCAAATGTCAGGGGCATATCCATGCAAGCATTTTAAATTAGGCAAAGCGTTTCAAAAAAGAACAGAATTAAGTTTTCCCCGTACATTGGAATGAACTGCATTTTACTTCCCCGTAAAGGGAAGAGACCACTGGATTCTACAGGAGTCTCTCCATTGCCTTTAATGGACAGTCTATAACAGCCTCAAAGGGCAGCTGAAAAGGTGTTTACAGGCCATAGAAAAGTGCTGTGTATGCTCTCATATCAGCAAACTTGAGCTTCTGATTAGGATATGAGAATACCAATCTAAAGATGTAGGAGACTAAATCCATTACGCCACACTCTGAAAATATCCAGCTTCTTTGAGCAGGGACAAACTAAAATCAAACAATGGATTGCCCAGCAGCCCTTCAAAGCAAAAATCTTTCTTTCTAAAATAAATTCCACCTGGTGCACATTCTAGGCTACTAGAACAGATTGCTCCAAGAACATTTCATGCCTTTTTAAAAAAAAAAAAAACAAGCTATTAACAACAGATGAAGAATAACACCTTCCACACAATTAATGCAGCCTGGGGCCTAACCAGAAAATCATTATTTCCAAAAAGTCTTATTGAGAGAAAGGCTGCAGTAACCTTTCAAAGCTGCCCCCACATCCGACAACAACAATAAAACGCTGTGCTATTTTTCTTACCTCATAAAGTTGTCATCTCAACACAGCTAAACATCTTAGTTGCCACCCAGCCCGTAAACATCCTTATGGGGGGGAAGGTTATCAGAAAGGTCACTGAGAAGCAGCTCTGAAATTATCTAGAGTATTATCTAGAGCCCTCAGATTTCCTGGAGCCTTTTCAATCTGGTTTAAGACGTGGTTATGTTACAAAGGCACAGCTATTTCTTGGCCATTTCTAGTCTCACTGATTTATTAGCTTCTGCTAATGGATAAAGACTAAGTGTTCAATCTAATCTGATCCTTTCAGACATGCTGGCTGTCAGAGTGCCTTTGCCGGTCACCTCGTCTCTTTTCCTGGGTGTTCCTCCAGGAAAGTGTAACGTTCTGACAAGAAGGGATGCAGATTCGCTTTGAGCAACAGTCTTAATTCTGTGTCATTTGCAACTTCCAGTATTAAACGTGGAATACCAGGTTGTTCATGCTGGGAACAGGCCTAAGCAGTCCATGACAACAGGTCCATGCCAATCACTTTCCAGCAGGACCTTTTCAAGGCTGCTCTCAATCAGACAAGTAACAGTCTGCGCAGCATTTACAGTAGCTTGAGACTCCCTCCCCTTTAGTACCTATTGGCCATGCCAGCCTCCAGCTTGCTGGCTGCCACCCCCTCCTTTCCTTGCTTTCTTCAAGACTATAAAGCAAGCAGAATACACTGTCCCCTCCTCTCCACTTCTTAAGGCAGATTCACTTCAGAGGTCTGTAATCAAGTTTGGCTGACAGTAAAACTGAGATTATGCAAAACATGGATGCCTTGACAGTATTCAAAAAAGAAGTGGCAAAGTAAACTTTCCCTGAAGAGCAGCTTTTGCTGTTCAAAAGCAATGTATTCCTAGATTCTGGGGCTGCTTAAAGACTCCTCCCTTTGCACAGCCAAGGGTCTGCACCTCATCAGCAAACAATGGAAAAGAATCCTGTAGCAGGATCTTGCCCAGTTCACATTTATTTAACCCTTTCTCACCACTACCCTCTTTTCACCAGGCATCCTCCTGCTACCTAATGATGCTGGGATTACTGGTGCCAGAGAATTAATCTTATAGTTTCTCTATTGTCAGAGTGACCTGGTTGCACTCTCATCTCCGGCCAGTAAGTCAAGAGGTTCAAGTTCCTCACCAAGGTTTGGACTGAATCTCAGTGCTGACTGTGCACATTTGTCCCAGGAGAGAAGAAATATGCTGCATTGGTACAAATCCTGCATTTCCAGTAAGACATGACAGTGAGGTCTCTCCTAGCTTCTCCTGCCTTCTCCAAATACACTCCAGGTAGAAATTACTGAACTCTTTATGCATTAGGTTTTCCTTTCTTTTGCCCCATAGAGTATAAACCTGGTCCCTTTCATGGCCTTCCCTCCCCCCCCCCCCCCCGGGGAATTCTAAAAGCCTATATCTGCATGTCAGCTAGTGCTGCATGTATAATGACACTGTCAGAGATTATAGAGTGATGCAATGTTGCTGTCTAGTGCTTTGCTTTGCTAAGCACACTTTTTTTTTTCTTTTAAGTTGGGAAAAAGGACAATGCAAAAAAGACACTCAAGAAAAAACAGAGATTCGAGTGAACACATTGTCCAACAGCTTTGTTTGGATTCTGTGAACTCGTAACCTCTGAAAGCTCAGTATAGCGGGTATAAAAGCTCAGAGTTGACAACTGCATTTCACCCCTTTCAAACAATGGAAAGATGTTAGTTTGTATACCCTACAACCAAGCACCTCCAGCGTTTGAGAAGGGAGGGCAGTAAGGCTACCTCACAACACTGCCACCAAGCAGGAGAGCTGCTGCGTGGTCTTCCCAGATGTCCCTTAGGAGGTATGCTGGGGAGGCAGAGTTTTACACATTGGAAAGCAGGGCCCACGCACCTGAGGTAGAAGGGGCTGACACACTTAACTGGTAATAAGTACATTATAGATTTCTGTTGGGAGAAGGAAAGAGTGAAGAGTCCAAACTCCTCTTCACTGGATGGGAGTGGTAATTAAGCTCAAAAGAGGGGAAAGGGAATGAAGGGGAAAACACTGTTTTCTTTGGGCTCTCCCTGGAACTGTCCCTTCGTCTTAGTTAAGTGGAAACTTTAGGAGTTCATCTCAGCCTCTCACCCACTCCTTCTCCACACTTGGGAAAGCAGCAGAGGGGGTAAGAATGGAAAAGCACTAGGGCTCAAGCGTTTCCAAATGTTTCGCAGTCATAGGCATTTATGGTTTCTCACCCTCCACCCTATCACCACTCCCTCCACATAAAATCAGACCTCTGAGCTCAGGCATCCAGGCAAGAAGGAAGCCTCCTTTTCCTTTCCTAGAAACCTGCACGTCCCACTCCAATGTTTCTAAAGCATCTCAGCTAGGATAGCTTGCCAGAAGGCAACATCAGAGAGGTGCTGAAAGAGATGCAGTTCAAAGATTTCCCAGAGAGCCAGGTAATTCAGTGTGGGAACCATGCAATAGTACTTTCTGGGCTCATGTATGTAGAAAGCTTCAGCTAGACTGAAAAGAAGGGTTAGCAAAACTGCTCTCCCACCATACCCCCGCCTTTGGTACAAAAACAGCAGTTACTTTCCACTCCACTCTGTGCAAAATGAGGCTGAAATTTGATATTTAAATTATCCCCAAGGATGCATCTGCTGAAAAAGAAGGCATGAGCCAGATCCTCCCTCATGCTTGTTCTTTGTCATAGTCTTGAATTTTGGATCATTTTAAGGAGGAAGAGAACACACTAATTCCTAACACTGTTCGTGTTTCAGTGAGCACTGCTATCAATCATTACGTTCTCACTATTTCTTATTATATTTGGATAAGTAAAATTGCCAATAGTTCAACAGAATCAGCCAAAGTCAACCCACAGAAAAAACAATAGGACTGAATGTGGTCCATTGTCTATTTCTGTACAGTACAGAATTAGTAAAACAGCATGAGTGTATGAGACGAGATCATGCTTAGAAAGAGCCATAGCACAGCTGATGCATAGCTTATAAATATGGGTTGCAATGCCACTTTGCTGCTGGCTACTTTAATGGCTAGTTGTGTGGCCTTGTCATTTAAGTGCACTGGGCCTGAATTCAGACTCACTTCCACTATTCCAGCTTCTTTTTAAGGATGCTGGGAAGAGTAATTTCTTTATATATCAATGCAAGCATAAAACCGACTTTAGAACCTTTTATTAATGTCATTATTTTCTGAAAGAAAATAGCTACCACAAACTGCTTTACAAAACATGTCTTTTCTTCTTTCAAAGTAAGCTTGTTGCTTGTTGCTTGTCCTTATATCACCAATAAAAAGAACAATATTGGAATAACTATTAGATTTTCATATGCAAGATCTCAAGACAAAAAAATGAGAGAGTAAGGGTGCCAAAAAAACACCACAACTGGGTGCCTAAACCAGGGAACCCAGCACCACAGTGTCTCCAGCTACTGATTTCCTCACATATCTTGCAACTTGAGATATTTTCAGTAAAGTCCCAGCTCCCACATTTCTGCACCTGCAGGAGGTGTTCCTCTCCCATTTTCAAGACATTCCAAACCCTTGCAATCAAAGAGAGATCTTGAAAACATGATCCAACATTTCACAATTTGAACAAAAACATTTTTTTTAATTTTTAACTAGGAAAAGAGGGGTTTCTGGGAATGAAATATTGCTCCCATGGAATCACTGTGAGCATCCTGAACTGCCTGCCAAGGCCAGTACTTAACAAAAGGGAGAGAGTGCGGAGTGTGTCGACTTCCACCCTCCCCGTTTTGGTCCCCATAAACCAGAAGAGAGTCTGTGCCTCTGTGCAGGTGGAGTCTTTCCGCCAGTCCCACCACTTCTGAGAAACAGCAACAGCCGCCCAGGCTCCCAGCAGTAACACCTTGAAAAAAAGGGCCACTGCTTGGGAATGGTGATATAAGGGACATTTCCTTAAACAAAACAAGTCTTTTCCTACATTTTTAACTGAGCTTAAAAAAAGAGAATCAACACAGATCTTTCCTGTCTAATTGTTTGCTTCTAGAAAGCAAGCATGAGTACAGATCTTCAAGCTGTTCCCCTTTAGGGGCAGGAGGAGAGTTTTTGAATGCTGATTATTTTCTGGCCCCCGGAAAGAACAGCAGTCAAAAAACTGTCTGGGTGATGCATAACCCTAGGTTTCCATCAGGCCAAACTGAGAGCCCGTGCCTGAACAGGATCTGTGCCACATTAGCCCCAAACACTTAGGGGAGAGGGGGGTGGCAAAGACAATAGAGTGGCCGGCTTTACACAAGAAACAGTGAAGAAAGCTCTTATATAGACACATCAGGACAGCTGTTGGGGGAAACGAGCTATCCACTCAGGATAGCAGTTGTGCTCCGGAGCCAGGAAGCTGGGCTCCGTTGTTGATAGCCAGGAGGCTCTGTGCCAAAAAGCAGAAGGGCATGAGGTTTGTGTTTAAGTGTCTCAGAGATACCAGAAAAGGGGTGGGGCCCTAAAAAGTTCTTCCTTCAGGACAGAATATAATATGTACAAGAGCTGTGGGCCCGAACCTTTTTCCTAACGCCAGAAAGTCTTCCCAAAATCGTGGAAAATTGTTGTTACAGAGCACAATGCAAAAATTGGTCCATTGAATGATCCTGCTACTAACTGCACCAGCCCTTTTATTCCCTTTGGATGTAAACCATATCCTTCTCCTGAAGTTAAATGTAGTATTTGGGCTCATTTAGCACTGTTCACCTCCAACCAGATATTCTGAAGGGTTCAAGACTTTTATTCAGTGTCTCTGTTCAGCAGATAGATAGAGAAATAAACTAAACCAGTTTTGAACTGCTCCAGCTGTAAGTCTATTTGTTCCACACATAAGACCTATCTAATGTCAGCAGAGTGTTGGCAAATGAGAAACTACGTACACATCTATTTGTATCACAAAAAGAGACTGCAAATAAAACACCTATTTTCTTATCCTCACATACTTGTGCTCTTATTGTGCCAAGTATTTTAAATGTCAGCTCCTTAGAATTATGTCAGAGCTGTATGACCAATCCCCAAACTATGTGCATCAATGGGAATATCAGTGGTTCCACAGTACATCCAAACTTACCCTGAAATACTGCAAATAAAAGACCGTTGGGTTTAGAATTGCTTTTTAAACCAAACATTTATTCTAAAAGATAAGAAAATGGCTATTGTAGTGCTAAAAGCTGAGGACAAAATTCTATATATATGTGGTAGTTTTTAAATATATCATTCATTTATATTTCTTTAAGAGGAAAAAAATTTGGCTGTAGTTGCAATCAGTCTTAATTCATTCTTTATTGCTGCTCTGGTTCTGTGTTATTTGAGCTGGTTTAACTATTAAAAGCGTTTCAAATGTTCACATGGTCTGCATTAGGTTACAGAATAAAAGTAAGTACAGCCCACCAAATGTAACTTTCTGAAATGCAAACCACATGAATTTGATTTCTTTGTGGTACAACTTTAATTGGGTTCAGAGGTCTTTCAGTCTTACCTGTCTATCTGCTCTCTGATGGCCCGACCTGATAAGGCTAATACAAAGAATCTGAGAATGTGATCCAAACTGATTACTCTCCACTATAGTACATGGCTTTATTCCTGACAGTAACAGCCCTTTAGTCCAGTCCATTTTCAGGCTGTAAGTTTGAACTCTAGAGCCACCACTGAACTGGCAGTGGAAATGTCACAACTCATAGTAAAAGATCATGTTCCCTTGAAGCCCAGCAAAACTAGAGAACCAGAGGGGGAGAAAGCATCTATGAGTAACTGTAAGTGTTCATGTATCCTAAAAAAACTGTGTGTCTGTGAGTGTGTGTGTGAGTGTGTGTGTGTGTGTGTGTGCGCGCGCGCGCGCACGCATATATGCTTTACACTATCACATCAAAACAGAGAATGTGTCCAAAACACACTACACAATACAGAAACATCTGCAAAGAGAAGCCAGAACAAAGCCTGAAATCTTCAGAGATTGACTTTCAACTGATTTCAGATTTTCTGTTTTTTCTTTTGACAATACACAATGTTGCCTTAATGACAATGACTCATCATTTACTCATGAACCCTCCTCCCTGCTGTACTGGGTTGTGCCGTATGCCTTTTTGGAGTGAATCAACATTTCTGCTGCTTCCTATCCAGAAATCTGCATTGTATCTCATCACCAAAAGGAAAGCACTGAACAACAGGAGCTCATTTGCTCACCTTGTATCCTGTGACCCAGCTCTCCAACAAAGACCTACATCAGCTTGTGGGAGCAGATCCGCTAAATTTCTGAGAAGAAATGTAGGGAGAAAGGGAGAGGCAGTGTTTAACTACCAATACTATGGCCTTCCCTCCATACAAAGTTTCTTGGTAAGAAAGAAGCATTTCAACAACACAAATACTAGAAGTTCCTTCACCTAGGTAACTTGTTTCGTCTTTTTGGGATGTACAGCACGGATGTTGAAAAAGTAGCATGAAAAGCATATTCACAGTGCTCACAGTTCTTTGAAAAACAAATCATAGAAAGGAACACTCAGCAGACCCAGTAACCGGTAAATTAGTATAGCCAACATCGAAGATTACTCAACTGAAACTTTCACTGCAATTCATGACTTTCATTCAAGGAAGTAAATCATTAGCAGGTAAAAAATGACAAGTCATCATCTAGTTCAGGCAAATTACATTCTGTTTTCCCCACTGGAAGACAAAATATCTGACTTTCAAAAACCACTGTAGTGAATTGTTTTAGGCTAATATTTTTCATCCTAATCGCCCAAAGCTGTTGTTGCATTTGTCATCTTTCTGTAGTTCTATCACAGAACGCTGTTCTTTACTGGTAGAGCTGTTCTCTCAAGTAATTTCCAATGGTGAACATACGTGCACTAACAAATGAGGTTCCTTAATCAGTTTCAGGTTTTTCCAATAAGCAGTGTTGGCAACATAGCTTTTAGCTCTTTGTCCATCATACAACAGAAGGCCTGCAAACATGGCAGGGGTGTCTCTATTTTCCTGTTCAAATACTGGACAAGCACAGGAGCAAGAAGGAAATGTATATCTCAGTGGCAGGTTTTTATTGTCAACATGGAATAGTTTTGGCTTTGAGTCATTTGCACTGTCTTCAAGGACACATCCTACAGCTTCCTAACTTGGTCATAAGGAAAACTGAACATTTCCAAGGCCATTTCCTCCAAAACAAAAATTAATTTTTTTTCCTTTGAGGTTTGAAATGTGGCTTTGCTTCTGTTCTCAACCCCTATTTTCTTTTATATACCAATTTTTGCTTCTCACTGCATTGATGGGTTCTGCTTGGGTCCAATATTGTTTTTAGCATTTGCTTTATAGGAGTTAGGGCCCCACAACCCTTGATGTTGCACTAACTTGCAACAAAAAGATCCATGCTACTAGGCTGTGTACAGAAAGACCGGACTGGAAGGGACCCCAGCTTTCCCCGCAGAGAAATAGAGTCTCACTTGATGGCTTCTGGAATGAACTTTGCTTATTATGTTCTATATGGATTGTGAATAAATCCTTTGAGTCACAAATTTCTTATTGGAACAACAGAACTATATAGAGGCCAGGGGAAAAGTTGGAAGCAAGTATGGATTTTCTTCCCTGTCATGGAGCCCAGAATCCGTATCTTTCTCCACATCCATTTAGTAGGGCACAAAGGGAACTCACTAACTCCTTTCTTCCAACTTTGCTACTTCACAGTAGAAATATTATTCTGCTTCCTATTTTATTTCCCCATAGATCACAAACAACTCGGACATTCTAGGTCTCCTGCCTATGTGGGCCTGCAATGCACAGCAGAAAAAGAAGGAACTAAAATGGGCTAAAAAGCAAATTAATTGTACAGAGGTAAAGTTTTCCCCAAGAGTCTTCCATCTGGTGTATGTATTAACAGGCTCTGATTTTAAAAATCTACTGATCACATATCTTCAATATAGGCTTAGTTTAATATCAGTGCCATGCAACCTTAATGCAAACGAACCCACTTGAACCACTTGGGAGCGTTACGTGACATACATAACAGCAAAGTGGTTCAAATATGGCCTTATTTGATTTATGTTTTATGTTTCTGTTCATTTCTTCAAATGTTGAATCAGTATTTCAACCAGAGTTAGCTGTCCGTAACAGCCTATTGAGTTCAACAGTTCTTTTTGTTTGGCTAAGTATCTGATGAGTATTGCTGCCTTTGGCCCACTTTCATAATGCTCATTTACTTGTGCTGCCCCAATAACTTACATCAATAATGCGCAGCAATAATTAATTAATGACGTCCAGCATAACCAAAGGGAGATTCCTTCACGAACTTTAAGTTTGCAGTTCATCTCTCCAGGGGCTGTTTCCAGCAACAACGCAAAAGTACACACTGAGAGCACAAGCTCAACCCATGAATGAGTTAGGGAAGCTTCCCACATGCAGCTCTGCCCAGATATTCCAAGACAACTTTACCATTCAGATCTATGTATCTCCTAAGTATCTTCCTATGCAACAGCTGGGACAATACTACTGCATATTACAAGCCAGGGGACACAGAAAAAAGAATACGGATATTCAGCTATCGCCAGCATCTGCTTCCTAATGGCATTTCTTTGAGCTCAGTGGCCCCCCAGACAGCACCTTGTAGCTGAAGTACAGCGGCATGGTGCTCTCCAGACACCAGAGGCAGCAGCCTATCTAAGATGTGACAAGCAACAGCTGGCACAAGGGGACTGAGATACCATGACAAGCCACAATGTAATGTTGGATAAACACCCAGCTACAGGTGTGAAAGTGGATGCTGACAACAGTATGAGCTTCAAGCCAGCCAGCTGAGGTGTGATCAATCTGAAAACTCATTTCATTATTCTTTAAGGAACTTCTCATGACGTTCTCTGTTTATATGCTCTTTGGGTCATCTTACATTCAAAGCTGAGGTCATCCCGTTTTTGTCTTGGAAGTAACAGACATTTCTGGGAGAAAAGAAGGATGTGTCTGCAGAGATCCTGATATATGCCAGCCCTAAATAAAAAAGTGTTTAATTCCAAGACTGCTGGTTGGACTTGAAGCTGTCCCCAGTGAGATGAACAAATGGTTCAAAACAACTACTCTATTAAGAATTTAGGATTAACATATCTGACTCCTGACCAGCTCTAGAAAATTATAAGCTGTTTGAAGAAACAGCTCTTTTTTTGGTCTCTTATGAAGACCAAAAATGACCATTTTCATTAAATAAATCTTCTGATTAGAAGGGCTAGAAGGCTTTTTGTCTCAGACCATTTGATCCTACCTCTGCCATTTTCTTTTACCTTACCAAAAAGAGCAAGAGATGGGGGGAAAAAAAGGTACAAAGATAGAAGCAAAGAAGGATAGAAAACAACACCACTTTTTTTGTGAATACAACTTCCTCTTATATCTAATGTGTATACACTATATATCCTCATATGTATACACTGTGTCTCAAGTTTTAGGGTTAAAGAAAAGAAGTAAGAATTTTAGTTTGAGTCCTTACATTTACAGCACTGGGTAGTCTGGATGCTTCGGTTAAAGAACTAGATAAGGTAACATAATATGAACCAAAATTCTCCGGGAAGTATATACAGCTCTCTAAAGACTGTCATATAATCTAGAGATTCAGATTCCACTTATTTGGAGACTTGTCCACTGAAAACTTTTTACTACCTCACCAAGTTTTTATGGACCCTATCAGAACAGCTGCGATTCACTTCACTTGCCGCAGAGGAAGCTGGTAATAGCTCAGAGATTGCCCCCTTCATTTCATAAACCAATTAGGAGTTGGATTCTGCAACTGGACTAACACAAACCCTTTTTTTATTGGCAAAGTTCCACTTCATTTATGTGAACTCAGAATAAAGGTCTCTGTTGGCAGAACACAGACGCTTGTAGCAGCAAATGTTTCTAAAGCACATTCTTGTCTCTTCCAAGGAATACTCTTCCCACACTCATCAAAATGAACACTTGTCACTCTACCTGCACGTTCTATCTAATCACCAGTTCCTTATTCATCTCAGTAATTTGTCACTAAACTACACTAGGAGAATTTATAATAATGATTTACCATGTGGAACTTTGCTAGAAGTTCTCCATAATGACAGATTTCCCTCCTTTACATCAAATATCATTTCAGTTGCTCAAAAGAAGGCATTTAGTAATACTGTCATCTTAGATTTATCTATGCTTTTAATGTAAATGATGCTGTGTTTTTTCAAATGCATATTTGGCTTGTCCCTAAGTATAAAAAGCCATATACAGGCCTTATATGGGACTAGAGCGTTATCATTGATTTCTAAACTCAATTCATCATTTCAGTTAATGGGAAAGCATGCTTTTACAGATGGTGAAGTAGGATCCATACACTCTATGCTTAGTCTATAATGCTTGTGTTTTCCCCAGGAACTTCTCTCTGAACTATAGTCATTGTTTTTCAGTCATGCACCAGCTAAAAAAAAAAAATAATGCTTTACTAACTGTATTTACATCCCTTTGAAAGTGTTCACAAATAATACACTGATGAGACAAGCCATGTAAAACCTAGGTGGCTTATGTTTACCACATCAGTGCCAACTCCCTTGCTGAAAAAGATACAACTATAACTTCTAAGTGAGCAATGAAATTTGTATGAGGGTTTTTTGCATATAAAGTTGTTCGCTTTGCAGGCACTCATTATAACTACTGTGCCACCACTACCAAACATTTAAGCACTTCTCTGAAATGGCATGACATGAGGCAGCATCTCAAAGCTTGTCCTCTCTCTGGAACCTGCAAATTATTCTCTTAGATTAAAAAAAAAAAAAAAGAAAAGGAAAGAAGAAAAAAGAAAGAAAGAAAGAAACTTCACACCAAACAAGGTCTATATTGTTTCAGTTAGTGTTTTACTGCGGCTTAGGTACCTGTCAAACAGGCTGACACTCGGATAAAACACATACTGGAAGCATGCATCAGGGCACGTTAAGTGAAAACCTGTGATGAAGAGCAGAGCTGTGCAATTTAGCTGTGCAGAGCTCTAATGATCATTTCTGCTCTAGAGAAGCTTGATCTGTTACACCAAACCTACTGCAACTCTGAGATGCTCTTCCATCCGAAAATGATTTTACATCTGTTTTAGTTCAAAGAGCCATATAAATCAGAAGCTCTGACTATAAATTTTGAGGACACTTTTAAAGAAGATTTATACAGTGTATATAATACATATATACTAGGTGTATGTAAGAGGTATCAACCACTAAAATTAAGCAATCAAAGCTGTATTTTCCAAGTTCTGTATATCATTTAAGTCCTACTTATGACTTACTCTGATGCAAAAGCTGACCTATACCTCTGAAGGCTCAGTATTTCTGTTCAGACATGGAAATAGCTCCAGTACACTATTCTGACCTCGCTTTCCTATTGTTCTTGGGTGGGACAAGCTTTCAAGAACAGAAACTTCATGTTCCATTTCTTAGAAACTGATTATATAAGAATTGCTTGAGTGTGTCATCCCTACCTACGTGAAACAACCATATGGAGAGGAGGACAGCTATTGAAAATGGAAAAGAAAGTTTCTCTTGACAACAAAAGACAACAATCCTAATAGAAGTCAGTGGCCAGGAAGTCCCAGAATATCCATGGCATTTTTTGTTGTTGTTTTTATTGTTGTTGTTGTTATTATTGTCCAGAACAACAGCATTTCTAATACACTTAAGACTTGTGTTAAGCAGAAAGTACGAGGCTTATGATACTGTGTTCACTAATAAATTTAACCAATGTATATACCAAGCATGTGTCTTTCAGGATAAGAGTTGACTCCAAAAGTCAGATAAGAAACACGCTAAGCTGTTTCCATTCCTGGTTGACAGGCTATTTATTACATAGCTAATGATCCTCCTTTCAGTTCCTTGAAAGTCATCTTAATATATCTGTACTTCCAAACTACTTCCAGCCTCTCCCTGGACCTTTCAGAAAGAAACAGGTTTTGGGAAGGCATGGGAGTGTGTGGTTTGGGATACTAGAAAGATGTTAACAATCACCCTTTTGTACGGTGTTTGAAGCACCAGCTGGAGTTGCTTTTTTTCTTTCTCTTGCTAACTCAGCAGCGTCAGAAGGGATTGAGTCAGCAGCTCCTGAACACGTTAATGCAAACAACAACAAGGGAAGCAGAGGAACAGAGCTTTCCAACGTCACACATAGACCAGCACAGTTCAGTGTGTAGGTAAACACGTGGATCCTGGCAACAGCTAGCTAAAAGGGAAGAAGCAGCTTGAAAGGATCCCTCTGTCAGGCTACATTTTCTCCCACATCATCCCACATCACTAGCCTTACTCTATGAGACAATTTGTTTCTGTGAATGGTTCATTCATAATAATTTCCTAAGTAATTCACCTGAGCTTCCCAGAGACTTATGGCTACTGTTCTCATGTGCCTTGATGGGATTCCACGTTAAGGCTGGCTGAGGTCAGTGTGGTACACCAAACTACAGAAAACATGTCTTAGCACAAACAAACAGACATTGTCAAGAAAAAGACGCAGACACATTAAACAGTGAATAAAGCTAAAACTTTGAGTACAAAGAGAAAAAAAAAATATCTGGACAGAATGTCATTGTCAGATGTTTTCCCTTCCCATCTCTCCCTTTTCCTCCCCTCCCAGTGATAGAGTAGATGTTCTTAAATCCTGCACAACAAAAGCTGGGGGATGGACCTACTAAAGTAACAAAGAGGTCAGCTGATACTTCATCTCTCAATCAATATGTCTTCTCTCCTCATCACACACCATTCTGCAGCACCACTGTTCAACTACTAGAGCAAAGGCTGTTCACCCAGGTTTCCTAGAAAGGGAACTGGTCTTGGAATTTAATAAAAGCGTATAATTCCATGGCCTCTTTCATGATACACACTCCTCCAACTTTCTGGGAGCTTAAAGAAAGACTTTCTCTGACATGTACAGAGATACAAAGCCCTATCTCAGTTACCAGTTTATTCCAGTGCCTTCCAGAACTAGATGCATTATGAAAGGATTTCTGCGGCTGAAGCTTACAGAAGACTTTTCTGTCTCCTCGAGCTGTAAAAGATGATAGCAAAAAGCTTTAAGAACCCAACTAGTAGCTGTACTTCTCAGGTAGCTTGTTGCTGTAGTGAAACTCCTGTGTTTGTCAGGGGAGCCCTGTCCTTCTGCCACCTTGGGTGTCTCAGATTAGAACTAATCTGAGAAATTATTTTCATTTTCCAAATCTCCAAAGCCAGCCATAAAGAGTCTGCTCTTCATTGTCTCCCTGCACCTCTGTAAGTCCCACTACATGCGGTTTTCATAACCATTCCATTTCCCATGCTCCTCTGTTTGGAAAGCACCTGATCCCAGGAAAAGATGATAAGCTGGAAGGAGAAATGTATGGCAGCAAGGGAGTGAAAAGGGAGATGAACAGGAAGGAAATGCAGAGGTGTTAAAATCAGTGCTGCAGGTGGGGACTGAAAGGCTGTCCTCCCATTGGTACTATGATTCATCAGCACACAGAGGCATCTTCCAAACCCCTCTTGTTGCCATCTTCTACCTGCTTGCATTTCACCAAATGTGGTTGCAATCTTTTTCCTTCTGACGCTGTGCCAAAAACCATCTTATCTTGATTAAAATATGCTACAACACTTTGAAACCAGATGATCTATATCTCACATGGTTAGTGTTGTATGTCCACTTTGGAGTCTGAGCTCACTGAAAGTGGACTCACATCTCCCTCTCTATTTAGTACAGTGTTAACAAGTTGCTGGATTTGTGACAACCTGAATCCTCTTATGTTCCCTTTCAGCTGCAAAGATGTACCAGTGAGTTTCACACTGGAATAATTACTAGTTGTTATGTCTGCTACTGGCTTTAAAAACAGCAGCAGTTTACTTCCTCCAGGAAGACGGAGCTGTTAGGCTGCAGCCACCTACGGAGTCTTTGCTGGTCTAAAAAAGACATCTTACCTAGCCAAAGACACGCCCAGATAAAGCAACCAGTGTACTGTGTTGACACTAATTTGTCCGACCATAATTTTCACATTCATTGCTGAATATACTGTTACTAAAAAAAAAAAAAGGACTTATTAAAAAGGAGACAAATGCAGCTATTGTACACCCCACGTCAGAGTCCTCTATCTTGAGCTGATTCAGCTTATCTGCTTTCTATTCCTGTGACAAACGTATGTCTTATATCATTTTTTCTCCCCTTCCTCCATATACCTTACTGCTTTTCGTCCATGTAACTTATCTCCAAATGAAGTGCTATTAATCAGCCAAAGACACCCTTCACCGTTAAGTGTTCCTGAACTGATTTTTCATCAGCACAAGTAGTTACTAGTTACAGCGTTCCTCCCACATGATAAACATTTTTGGGGGGGAGGAGGGGAAGGGGATGGCAAGGAGCTTAGAGAGTGCCTCACCACATAAGTACTATCTGGAACCCTTATAGGAACCTGACACTTTGCTATAATAATAATATTGCTGCTTTTTCTCAACCAGGTACATGGTGGGAGGAAGGTGGGACTGAGCCCTGTCTTATTTTTAAAGTTATTACCCGATATGCTCTTCCCTTTTTCTGATTAATCTAGCCGGATGCCTGTTCAGTGGTAGCTGAAGCTTAATACCTGAAACAATAAGTATATATATGCTGTGCCAGTAAGGCTTGCCCAAAAACGCTCCTTCTGTCATGTTTTCCCATGCCTTGTGTCAATATCTCTTCGCATATGCAAGCCCCCAGAGCCAGCATGGGGAATAGAAAAAAAAGAGAGACAGAATGAGAAAGAGAGAGAGAGAGAGAGGAAGAGAAGAAAGGAGAGGAAAATGACATCCCTCAGGAATGTCAGCTGCTGTGAACTCACCCGTTCCTCACCACGAAACAAACTGTGCACGGGCCCAGGTGGGTCCCACTCTCTGTTACTGGAACACAGCCTACAAGCAGGGTCTAAATGAAGACTTTCATTGCTGTTTTCTGTTTTCATTGGAGAAGGGCCATCACAAACATTTGCAGGTGGCTTGGCCATAGTCTGACACTAAAATATTTGTGGTTGCGATAAAAATCAGAATATTCCTACAAGATGGTTCTATATAACCTTTAGGGCTTGATCCTGCTCCTACAGAACTCAATGAGAGTTTCACCCAGTTGCTTTCTGCCATTTTTATTGCTCATTAAAAGGCATATTCTCTGGTACAGCTCTCCATGGTAAGGACTCATATACCCTTTGGGGCAACTTCAGACATTTTAAAAACAGGTGGAGCCCAACCCAAAACCACTGATTTGAGCACCTCAGAATCTGGGCTCATTAAAAAGTTGAACTATTACAACTTTGTAAGGCCAGACTAAAACCACCAAACTTTGCAGAGCTTGTAAATACGCTCTGAATCTTCTGGTTATAACCCATCCACATTTATCTTCAATTGCCTAATATTGAAACCATTGTCCAGTCTGTATTCCTCATGAATGATTCTTGGACATAATTCTTAATACTGTTTAGAAGGGTACGATGAAGATAAATGGAAATGACAAGATATGTTCTTTGAATAAATAAAGCAGGCACCACGGGGAAAAGACTGAAGGAAAAGTAGGCAAACAACAAGGATGCTCAACACTTTGGCAAGTAGATAAAGTCCAAAATGCAGCTATTATCTCCTAGGACACACCATGGAAAAAAACAAAACTTCCTAGGCAGAGGGAAGAATGGGGAACAGAGTATGCTGGAGGTCACAGCATAAGCCTCATTCACACAACAACTCACACAGAGACTAAAATGCTCACGATTGCCTCCCAATAGAGCAGCTTTAGACTCAGACTTAGGAGACGTCTGTGTGAATCAATCACATAGGAGAATTAAGATATGTCATGACACAGTTTGCCAAATGAGACACTCACCACTGACTAGGAAATAGGCCTTTTTATCCTAAATCCCTCTCACTCTGGAGATTCTAATCATCATGGCCCCGAACCAGTGCAAACCTAAAACCTCACTGACAGGGTCTTGCAAAATCACATGCAGTTTTTTCTCATTGTACAGAAACAATTGTTTGGAAGCCAAGTACAATCCCATATAAAATACCTCACCACTGAGTACTAAATGTTTGGGGGGGGAGGGCGGTTTTAATTAGGATCATAATTACCACTAGACCTATTAAGTCAGAATTTGAACAGGCAGCTTAATCATCCTTAACCCAAATAATGACATTAACTGCTTTTCTTTCTAAAACTGAAAAAGAAATTGGTTCTTCCTACCCCTCTCCCCGAGTCTTTGTCTTCAAAGAGAAGGGGATGTCTGTAAGAAGACAACTTTCTTGGGTTCACAGCTGGGCATTCAAGCGAAAGGTATTGCACATGAACTTTCAGTGAACGCTATGTTTTGTCAATATATAACATATACAAAGGCACATCTGTCAAATATGTTTGCCTTACCCATGCTATCAGATTTCTGTATTAAGACTCAAACCTTGGAACGGTAGGAAAAAGAAAAGTAAAAGGGCTTTGTCAGGAGCACAGAATAGGGTTTGGGGATGGAATTCTTTTTCTGCCTGTGGCTGTGTAACTCTTCTGAAGCAGTTAGTGCCCCAGGCCACCCCTGCCATCAGGGCGTTTGGAGAGGGAGAGCTGTGCTCTGTCTTCTGCGCCAGCCACCAAGAATCCTGAAGGAAAACTCAAGGATAACTGGATTTTGAGCTTTCAGTGCCAGGACTTCACTTTCCAGTTTTACTCTGAAGAGACTGCAAGTTGCTCATCAATTAATTATTTAAACAATGACTAGGGACAGAGATTGCTTTTGTACTTATCATATAATGGATGTGACCAAATTACAAACGACAGAAAATGAATCTAAACTGCTGTTTCATTCTCAGTCCACTGGTTTATGTTTTATCCATACATTTTCATCCATAAAAAGCCCAAATTCTCAGAGTTATGGCACAAAAAGCTGTACCCCTCAAACCATCTGCGTAGTTTCTGTATAATTAAAAACAAGTTATTGTGACTTGTGAGGACCTCGTGTTGGCTTTAAGTAATGGAGCGTACAAAACATACATGTTTTTGTACATGCAGTTCTCCAAACATGAGCATACAATTGGCATTCAAGCCAATACAACAAGCATCCATACTGTCAATGCGTCAGAATAAACATGGATCCATCATCACAAATTGAACAACTGTTCTCAGAGGAATCTGTGCCAAACTCCATTGTCTAGATGGTCATCTTATTTTTTCTCCAACCATTTCTCAAATATAGAGAGTACCTAGGAAATAGCCTAATCCTACCGCGAGCCCAAAATTCTCGTTGAAGGAAGTGAAAGGATGAGCTCCAGAAATACTGTGTCTTTCTTCCTAGAACAGTTTTAGGAACAGCGTTAACTTTGAAATGTAAGCAGATAAAAACAAAACACTGCAGGGGAAAGCTTCCCTGCAAGCAGAACACTCTATCCCCACTGAACCAAAGTGACAGGTTTGGAATAGCTCTAATATCCTGGCCATTTCGCCACATACTGCAACTTGTATTATAGGGGTTCTTGCTGCATGGTGACAAGATCAAGTTACTCCATAACCTTAAGAACCAAGAGGACAACATCTGGTCCTACTGGAACAAGAAATATGGAGAAATTAAAAAAAGGAAATGGACTTACCCAATCTGTCGATTCGTGGAAGGTGCTTGTGTAATGACAGAACTGGACTGTGGAGATGGCATGGCTTGTTGAATCACAACGCTGGTGTCGTGGTTTGGCATCCTTGTATTTGTGAGCTGGTGAGATCCAGGTCCGGCCATCGCTCCTCCAACTGTGTTATGCATGGAGATATTCTGTGAAAGGAAGAGAAATGGGAGAAGATGGAGGAAAATGAAAAAAAAAGCCTTATTTTGTTTTTGTGTTCTATAGGACTACAATTAGAAATCTGAAAGCATCAACAAAATGATACGTTACTAGCTCTTGGCAAATCCCAAGTCGACAGATCTTGTTGTAACCAACAGCCATAAAGAAATGAAAAATAACTATTTACTTTTACAGAGCAATATAAATGGAAAAATATCTGCAAGTTGACTCATCACTCTTCTGTGATTCTGACTTGTGATTTATAATGGGGACATTTAGCACACACATTCTCCTGACTGAATGTGATATATATTTTGTTTGAAAATGACTTCTGTGGTGAGTGCATGGCACTTTGATTTACTATACAGGTTGTTTACTGTGTATGAGGTCTGCTCAGACTGACAAGCAAATCAAGTTTTACAGTCCCAAAGTAACAAATAGTACATGGTACGTCACAAAACAGCCATTTCTATTAGCCTCCATATATTCTGTATAGCAATAATATCCTAGAGCCCTAGAATAATAGCATTGTATTTTCAAATATAGAGCCTATGCTTCAGGTAACTTGGAGCCCTTCAAAAGTTCTTAAAAAAAAAAGTTCACACATAACTTACATCCACAGATTGAAGAAAACAGTAGTCAAGGGAAAGGAGAACAGAGGGGAAAAGCCATGGGAGATAATAATGAGGGAACTCCAAAATAAAATTTCTCCTGTATTATCCCTACACATACAATACACACTGTTGCTAAACCACAGAGTTTGACTTGGCCTGGGTTTAAAAATAAACAAACACCTCAAGCCAGAGAAAATCCACTGTGTATACAGGGGAAAGATATGGTAACCTTGAGAGCACTCTTCTTCCTATCAAGGATCAACCTGTGGATTGTTAGTAGGAAAAAGAAAAAAAAAAATCTTTCCATTGTCACCTAGTGGTAGGCTGAGGAAAAGAAAAAAAAATCCTTTATGTCCACACTCTCGCACCAAGACTCGGGCAAATCATCTTCCATGACCGCTTCAGCACTGAAAAGTAAAGTTCAATTTCATGCAGAATTCCAATTTATGACCCCATTTATTTAGGAAACACAGAAAACACAAGGTAATGGTAGACAAAGCTGGTGAGAAAACATGAAAGGAACTCAGTTCTCTGCTTCAAACTGGAGGTCAGGAGACGCAGACAATATTCTACAGATGTCACAGGGAGGATATATTCAGTTGTCACTTTTACAGAAAAACTACAAAAACTTCAAGAGAAAGTAAACAACAATGCTGGTGCTGATGGGCTGCTGAATTTTGACGTTCTTTGGCAGATGGAGAGCGTTTAGCGTGATAAAATCTTTGATAGTACATTCATTTCCTAGTTTGAACCCCAGATCTAAAAGAAAGATTCCATCTCAACTGAACAAGAATAAATGCTTTAGAAGACATTTTTCATGGAAAAGGAGCCAATAAAAAGAGGACTCAGGCTGAAGTTCTTAGCTGTCATCCCTGTCTCACAAATACTACCTATTTCAGGTTATTTCCCGGGCTATTGTGGACGTAGGGAACTCTCGTTTCTCTTACAGGAATTGTTCCAGTTTTCGTAAACAAATAAAGAGGCAGAGGGGCTGATTACGCTTGGGCCACTCACCCTATACGTAGAAGACCCAGTTCTGAGTTCCTATTCCAGTAAATAATTTACACAATTTGAATCAGATCCAATAGAACAGTCCGTATTCACTGGATTCAGCAGGGATTGCAAGAGGAAGCCAGACCAAAGACTTTAATGGTAATTTTTCATACTCCAGTTGTAGATCGTGACCCATCAGGCTCTTACAACCTTAGATATATGGAATCTTTTCCAAAACAATTTCTCCCTGACCTAGCACATTCCTATAAAAAATACATCTTCAATACATTAGCATTTTCTATTGAAAAACTGTTTCACTGGAAAAAAAATTTTCAGCCAAATCTACTTTAGAGTTCACAATTATACTTTTTTGGTCATTGCAGGAATTGCAAAACCATGCCTAATTTCTGTCCATCATCTAGTAAATCTTTAACATTATCACTTCTCAGAGCTTCTCCCTTACATTAAACGCATGTGTTCCAATTAAAACCTATCACTATGCGATATTTCCTTGTTTCAAAGTTAAACCTCATTTAATGTCTCCCTTACTGTCCTTCCATAAGTTTCTTAATCCTTCACAATATTTCTGTATTGACTGTTTGCTTTGAGTAGTACGCTTATTAGAGGAAATGTTAAATCGTAAGGGAGGTATATAGTACTTGTACCTCTGGGTCCATAGGGGAGCAATAAAGAAAAAAAATATCAGCCACTCAGAATGAGTTTGTTCTGCAATGCTGTGCAAAAGCCTCCTGCCATTGGTAGCACAGATCTTCTGCCTACACATGCCTTGCTTCCAAAAAGGGCTGCCTCCATGAAGTAACAGGATTCATCTAAAGGTGCTTAGGATTCAGAAGGCCTTGCCCTAGACCAGTCTCTCTCCAAGAGACACAACGCTGATCTACTAAATAGGAGGATCTTTAAAGGCAACAGGGAGGGTGCCGTAAGTCAAAGAGGTCTGGAAAGAGACAGGATGTAAATCTGTAACGAGCTTCACATAGGCAGTACCCCAGTCCTTGTCCAAATTTTCATGGTACTATGTAAAAGCAGAACTCCTTAAAGATTTAACATCAGATTCTTGTGCTCCTGGATTCAATGCTTCCATTTGCTTCTCCTCCTTCTCTTTCCCCTTTTCTCTATAATTCGAGACCTCTCTAAGATAGAAATGCTTTGAGTAATGATGGGTCTGAAAATTTTTAATTGCACATGAGATGTTAAATCTGTAATTGCTAGTTTACACACAGAAACTTGTAATGCTGACTCAACATTTTAGCCATTTCAAATAAACTGTATGTTTTCAGTGAGATGCAGAAAGTAGGATGAACGCCTGATGTGTGGAAAGCAAAACCAAAATGAAAACCCGTCAGTGCATCCAGCTGTCCATTCTTTTCAGTCATGCAAGTGCTGTTGTTAGGCAGGAGCTACATACATATACAAAGCTGCCAAGAGAAAGCCTAAGATTTTCCAACCAAACGTCAAACTCAACGTGACTCTCACATTCACAAGAAAAGGATTTTCCAGTCTCAGAATAATCTGCATTGGTGAGATGTCTATAAATTTACAGAGAAGTTCAAGCAAGTTCATATCTAAATGACAATGCCTATGCTTTGAAAGTTGGTAGGATGATAAGGCACAATAGGTCTGACTCTAAGCCTATCTGATCTTATCCTATGCATCATGACATGTAGAATGACTCTGCATCACCAGCACAGCAAGACTAGGCTCAATGCAGATACAACGCAGATGGTCTTCAGAACTCCCAGAATGACCTTGCCATGTGGAGCTCTGAACCCGACTCAGAACACATCTGGATATGATATTAAAGTGCTCCTTGCAGACTCGACTTCGAGGGACTTCAGGCCCTCCTAGAAAGAGGCAAAATTCAGAAATAGTAACACTGACTTAAATGGAGAACCTCACTTTATAATTAAACTGTTAGTTGGCTAGGCTGCTTCCAGCTCTGTTTTTAAGGAGTTCTGCGTGCTTTTCCTCCAGGGATCCATGAAGAACATCTCACTTTGACTCCCCTTTTCATTCTCCTCCAGTTCCTGAGCTGACGGTTATGATGAATTGCTACAAGATGGGGGGCTCCCAAGCTCAGAGGAGGAGTCAGTGGGAGCCATGCTACAGGCAAAGCCCTTCCTCTGCTTTTAACACTTGCAAGCCCTCAATCATATCCGTATTCGGAGAGAGGATGATACATACACAGATTTTTCTCAGAAATCTTCAGAACTGTCCTTCAGCATTCAGAGAGAGCATTTGAGCTAATTGTTATTATTAATTTGATCACAGTTGGGCCTAAACATCCACACAAGGAACAGGCTACCCACAGGCCAGGGGCTGTAGAGACATGAGAGACATCTTCTGCCTTTAAGATCGATACCCAGGAATTTCTTTCCTCTAGGGCTAAGTTTCATTTCCCACCAAAATTCCCAGTCACACTCACTGAAGAGGAAACTAGGATTATATCCTATATAACACTGAAGAAATTTTATAGAAATATCCCCTGTACCCATTGGCTCATACTACGCTTTCCAGCATTCAAGTAAAACATATATATATATATATACAGACTACTTTTAAATCAAGGTGCTCATTCTCTGCCTCTCCAACTGCAAGAGGAAAGAGGATAGACCAACATCATATTATCTTCTGCCTACTTTCACTATATTTCCCCTTTTAACAACAATCAAGAAACTTTCAAGAGAACATTTGAGCATTTTTCTTCCCCATGCAACTTTTTAACCCTGGAAAAGCAACACACTTCTTTCTTCTAAACACTAAAAACTTCTGGAGGTCATTCTTCCATGTTGTAGTGGAGAAGATTACACATCACTCTGCAAGAAACACACGCCCTGTTGGCATGCGTAGCAGAGAAACGATGGCTCTGTAGACAGAGGCGAAAAACGCCCTGTGACTCTAGGCAGTCACCATTTCTGCTGAACACAGCTTTTCCAGTAAAACACCCGTGCACATCACACACACCACCTTTACCACATATCCCTATTGACTAAAGGCAAAGGATGAAGAAGATGGATCTATCCTCTACTATCCACTGTAGTATACTGAGTTTCATATAGGGTTTGTTTGTGTTTTTAAACTATCAATCAGAGCTAGTTTCTGAACCAAAGATAACTTATATTCTCCTAATATGCTTTTTTAACTAGGAGGTTTTATGAACATTGCGAATACCAGTTTTATATGAACTGACAACTCATTCAGGATTGTTCTGAGTGAGCCTTTAGATGAAGAGGACTTTAACCTATAACCAATTGTACATAAAATATATGACCAATTTGCAGAATATTATATAACTTCTAAAATCAGAAGGTATTTCCCATGAAAAAAGAAGACAATTCAATTCATTTAAACGCTGACAAAAGCACATTTTTGCACTTTTTTATGTTTTCGGCAAAAATTGTTTATCTATATTTTCCCAAACAACAACTTCAAGAGTTTTTCCAGTAAATCAAGGGAAGAGGTATCAACTTTAAAAAGAAATATTTAAAGGACAGAAATCAAAGACACAGCAGTACTTTAGACCTGATACAGCCTGGCTTCTCAAGTAAAACATTTTAATAAGAAGAAATATTCTAAGCTGTCTCCCTTTCAGATATTAGACACTCTACAGGAAAAAAAAAAAAGACATTTCTAATCTACAGTCTTCTAAAAGATTCTACAGACACACACCATTCAGGACAACCAATATACAGATTTAAATGACAGCAACGTGTGCACTTCTAAAAAAGTATACAGTAGCATCTTGCCTGATGATGGAGATCGTAACTCCACAATACGTATATAGACATGAGTGGAAGCCTTCTGTGACATAGTCCTCAATTGCATATGATGATCACACACCTGAAGAACCTGCTAGCTTAAAATCTTAGAAGCCAATATCATAAAGAAAATTACAGGCTAACTGTGCCAAATAATAGCAGTATACTTCAAAATTATTTTAATCATATATAATCTCTTATCAAAATTACTGAGTCCCTATCAAATCTCTTCTGACAGAAGAGGAGGATATCTGAAAACAAAAGTTACCAAATCTCCCCGCAAACAGCCCCAATCTCTTTTTATTTTCTCATTATTCAAATCAATATATAAGGAAAACACCCTCACACCATTCCAATTGTCTCATCTGCTCCCAGTGCACCACATCTAAGCTGCCATAACCATAGATCCAAGTTCTGCACCTTCACTGTCCACACAATACCAGCAAACATATCAGAGGAACTAGAGAAAAAAAGTGAGATAAAAAATGAGTCAGACAGATTGCTAATGCTATTGAAGGATTATAGGAAAAAAAAGTTTATTACAAAAATCTAAACTAAAAAAAAAAACCCCGCCATTATGCAGGAGATGGGAGAGCGTAAACTTGATGGAGATAGATTGAAATGCAATACTTTTTTTAAATTGTAACATCTGTATAGCTTAAATGAGAAAAAAGCACTAAGGCAGGAAAAATGGCACAGAAAAGAACTGTTGAAAAATGTGTAGTAACACTAAGCCCAGGGACAAAGCTCTAAGAAGATCTTACTGCAGACTGCTAAAATCCATTTAATTCCCTTACTTAGTGAGAGATATGAAGTCACTGAAAGAGGCTGACAGAAAAATACAAAAGTGATGCCAAAGGATCTGTTCCTCAAAACATTTCAAAGAAAGGCAAATGCTCACTTAACAGCTGTGTGATAAAAACGGCACATTAAAAAAAAAAAAAAAGTGACAGATCCCAGAAGGCAGAAAGAGTCTTGCCCCCTCCCAAGCCTCTTCTAAGTCCTTCCCCAAAATGGATCACAGCTAGCTATCCATATGGAAACTCAAAGGCCTGGCGCAGTAAGAGAGAAATCTGACTTCTTGAACTCTGGGTACCACTGTTCAGTCAAATGTTATCAACCTGATCTCCTTAGGGGTAAAAATTTAAAGAAAAATTAAACTCTTTACTCAGAAATGACAGGTAATGATAGGCAGATGGAGAAAGAAGGGAAACACTGCTCTCTCTGAAATCAGAAAGCTTTGAATCTGTACTTATCAGTCTCGGCCACTGGTTTCCAATTTTTTGGATCACAGACCTCTGTCAACCCTCTGAATTTTTCAGCGAGCACTCTGCACTCTTATCATAAACTGTGTAATTAAGGCAAGATGGTTGTACAGACCAGTTGCAGATGACTTACCACAGCTTTGCGACCACCAGCAGTTCACAGACCACAGCTTAAATGCTGCCCAGATACTGTTTTAGAGCACTGTGCCCAGAATTTCTTGACAATGAAGTTAACACTTCTAAAAGTATCTGTGCAATTAGGTGGTCCAAGTCCTTTTTTAACGTATCTTCAGTATTTTGGAGCCTAAGTCTCACAGAAATGCCTAAGTGGCCATTTGCTGTTAACTGGTCAGGCTTGTGTACTGGGGCTGTCAGGAGCTTTGTTAAGATTTTATCCTTAATATCTATGTTAGAACCTGCAAAAATACTCCATTTTTGTTTTAAGTTAGGATGAATTATTCTTAAAAAAAGGGGGGGTGGACATGATGGCTGCTACTAGAGAGGTACAAACAAAAAACAAATTCAAAAATAATCTTTTTATTTTCTTTATTGTGTTTTCTTTTAATAGATGTTATTATGTTATTGGGAAGTCTTTTTGAGATCAAATGAGATCTGAATTTGTTAATCCCCAGAAAATTAGGTGGCCCTGCTAAGAAACATGGCAAAAGATGCAGGACAGGCATATGAGGTGCTAAGCCAGGTATAAGCCATCTCAAGACGGCAGCAGTCATCACCATAACTTGAAGCCCGACGGGCCCATTTAAGCACTACTAATCCTCTTAAGGCTGCTGCCTTCAGGGTGACAACCCTACACAAAATCTCAGCAATACAGCTCGTGCTGCGGGCTAACCTCTAATGTGCCTCTCTGTTTCACCTCTGCCCCCAGACGCAGCCTGTCACAAGAATCTCAGAGACTGGGAGCTCTCTCCCCAATAACTACATTACAGAAATCCTCACCCTGTCACCGTTTTCCTCAGTAGGTCTCCCTCCGTTTCTCCAGCTGGAGCTGTGTCATTTCTTGCTGTAGCAGTCCCAGAGCTGGGGAGATCGCACATGACTCTCCCCACCAGGCTCAGTGGGCAGAAAGACTCCTGGGCTCAAGTCCTCACCACATTGTTTGTATTTAAACGAACTGGAGATGTGGAAGTGAAAGACCGACTGCGACAGCTCAGAAGAGCTTGTAACATGGCGGTTAGTATGATCTGAGATTGCAGAGCGTGTGGATGTGTGGGTGAAGAAACTTCAGGCCAAGACAGAAAAAAGACCTGACTATTCCTCTGGGCAGGGGATAAAAGGCAGAAATGGGATAATAGAGGATGTTACCAGTTCCTAATTCCGTAATGCCAGTTTAACACCAGCTCCAACATTGTCTTTCCAGATAAACCTACTTGGACAATTATAATCAAATTAGCAAATAACTCCGAAATGTCTAAATGAGCCATTTCACTGTATTAATTATTCACTGAAAAGAAAGAAAGAGACATTGACCAGCTTCATCAAGGGTACATGAAGAGCACAGTCAACTCCTCTGGTTTCTTCCTTGCACCTTTTGGGGAAAATTCATATGAACTTCTTTCAGGGGCATGTTAAGCCTCCCTGCCGGTCCTCCACTGTGGCCATTGTTTTAAGCAAACGCTCTCTGACTCCTCTGATATGAACAAAATGCAGGAGATTTAGAATTTTTGGTCTTTCATCTTAATTTTTGTGACATGATCTAATTACCGACATTCAGTGGTGCCCTCTAATTACCAGTAGAAATGAATACTGAAAGATGACCCTTGTCTTCCAGGATTCCCTCCCCTCTTCCCCCACTACCCTCTTCATGCCCTTTTCGGCATGTCTGTCCAGACTATGCTTTCGACATATGGAGCTTTCTTTACATATATAGTGTGTAATATATGGCGTGTACCAGATGTACCCATGATAATCCATTTGCAAGAGGAAAAGAAAAAAAAAAGATATATCGGAAATGTAATGAACATACTTTAAAGGAGTAGGAAATTTTAGAAGACTAGTCTCACCAGATTTTAAAAGGAAATAGCTTCTCTATGAGAAAAGATGACATCAGATTGCATGCTTATGTCTTGAAGTTTCCTACAGATATGTCGCCTTTTCCTCAGGGTTACTTATTTCATACACAATCAGTTGCCCAAGATAGCCATTCAAATAACATAGCACAAAGAGCTTCTTCTAGTCAAATAAACGTCAGTAACACTAAGTGTGCATAGCCCAGTTGGGGTCACTCAGGGTGTTTTGCACTGCTGACACCACACAATGTCCTGCTAATGGGGAGGCTGCAAAGTAGGGGAAGCACAACTGGCTGCCTGGCTTTACACAGTTTTTGTCATACTTTATGCAAAATCCATGAACTGATTATTTCTTTTCTTCCAAGTTGCCTATTGTGACATTTATAAACAGGAACCTGGCAGCAAGTCAATGGTGCAAACTGATTTCCTTTTCTAAATACAATTTTAAAAAGCAAATAAACAAGGTTATGCCTGCTAATGAAACATTATATGCCATGCTGGAGCTAGTTTTTCTCAAATGTATTCTCTAGAGCAGATGGAACACCAATAAACACAAAACAACAAACCCTTTTACAAAGAGCATATTTATAAGAAAATACATTCTCCATAGAGCTCCGTCTAAGGAAAAACTGGCTTATGTCTATAATGTTATCTTAGGGACCTGATTAGGGTCCCATTAGATTGCTGTAAACAAGGGAGCTTGCCATGAATTTCAAATGGAGCTAGTAAGGGCTAGTAAGAAACTTTAAAAGGAAGAAACAAGACTTGCCAGTATACTTACTAGGTGTAATTCCTAGAGGCCTCAGCTGAAATCAAGGCCTTATTGTGCTAAGATCTGTATAGACACATTGATGGACTACACTTGCCCACAAGCCTTAGAGTCCAAAGACAAAGCAAGGAAAGAGGAACGAGGAAAGGGAGAAAGTAAGTGATTTGCATAGCCAAAAATCAGGACTCAATGGAAGTGCTCTTTTCTCCCAGTTCAGTGCCTTATCCACTATTTTGCACTTTTTTTCTGCATCTAATACTTATCTATGAATTCAGAAAACAGGGAAACTATTGTTAAAAAACATTATTTTAAGCTTTACTATGCAATTCTTCCAGAACTATCATTTCATTTCTGTACACCGGACAGAATGCATGTACAAAGCGGGTACTCAAAGTACCTCCTCAAAGTAGGTGCATGACAACTTCTGCAGGACAAGCAATTAGACATCCAAAAGCAGCTGCCAGATCTGGAGGCCAGTCAGAGGGTAGTTGAAAACCTGGCCTTCCTTTCTTTATTGTAAGGAGTTTGTTTTTATCCATCGTGAAACAGAAAGCGGGGGATAGGGGGGAGAGGGAGGAGGCGGCAGTCCTCCAGGAATTGCTTTAAACAAGCCTTTGATACTGCTAACCGAAGGCACTAAGCTTTTCAATGTTAGGCAAACCATTTATAATCTCTTAATAGCAAATTCACAGAGACAGCGTTTTGGCATTTAAATTTGTTACATTTTATTTAAAGCTTCTTTGAAATTCTTATCATTGATTTCACTGGCATAAGTTATTGGCATCATGCATGAGTTACAGCAATGGCTGCTTGACTGCATTCAATGACCAGAAGATTTTTTAGACAGAGCAGTCGGTAAAGGAGCATGAGGATGATAGCAACAAAACACCCAGTGATTTTCCATTCAGGCAGTTTCAAGCAGAAAAACAGCAGGCTTCACTTTTCTGCTAAGAAGTCAAGTGGAAATGCTGCTACCTTGGTAATAAAAAGCACATCCTAAATATTCTTTTAACCCTCACCCACTGCAGCAGCTATGCTGGGCCTACTAGGTCCCATGGCATACTACATGGGGATTATGCTTGAAAATGCTTGAAAGAGTCCAGGAATCAGGCCAGCAGAAGTCTCATAAAACATCCAGACCATTTGCTATTTACAAGGAATCATAGGTCTAACCCATGGACTGCACTGGCAAGTGAGCTGGTTAAGAAGCAAATGGTTTTGATCAGTGCAAATCATACAAGGAACACCAAAGCATCAAACTGCGATCCAGTTAATTCACCAAACCTCCTGGGAAGTAATCACAAGGGCAAGCGTGAACTTTGAAGCATCCACAATCGTTTCAATCATTTTTAGCCTGATGTTTTGCGAGAAAAGAGCTAGTTGAGTCTGTATTGTGGACTGAAAGAATTCAGAAGATTAAGCTCATCAGCTGGAAGTATTCAGAGGGAAGTAATAATCTGTGTAGCCATAAATTTAAACTGTTGGGGTTCAGAAACGCAATCAGACCGCCTACATAGAAAGCAAAGAAGCTAAATGCTCTTCTAGCTAAGAAAAGCTCATTTTCAGTAAGTATGGCAAGAACCACGGACAGTCAAATAGGTATTACAAGAAACTGTGTTAGTGTTCTCTGAAACGGCAATGAGGGAACTAACATGCTGATTCCTGACTAAGGGGAACCATTCTACCATTGCCCGTCAATGCTGTCGTTTCAGCAGTCACCTTCTGTAGAGAGGCAGGAAGAACAACTTTCAAGAACAGAAGAACAAGCATATTTAGAAGAAAAAGAAACCAACAGGATCCTGCTCCTGACACATTTCAGCAAAAGAAAAATGGCCACAGACCAAGGCATGCAACTTTGGTCTTAAAGCACAGCTTTCGGGGGACTGCCAGAAGAAGAGCTACTGGAAATAGGAAACAAACTAAGCAATAAACGAAGTGGCGTAGAATTAGAACATACAGTTTCCAAAGATTGGGACAAGAGGAAGAGATGAGAAATATTACTTCTTGGACTCAAAAGGTGTTCTGAAGGTCAGGTACACTGGTAATTGCATAGCCATTCTTTTCCTCATTCTTCTACAGATTTACTGCATGACTTTGAGCAGATTACTTCACATTCTTCTGCCCTGTATATAAAACAGGATGAATAATATCTTCAACTACAGAGCACTTGGAAACGACAAGTGGAGAATAGCTTTTAGAGACAACATAGTATACCTAGGGAGGCTAGTATACTATAGCAGCAGCAGAGCAGAAGGAATGTTTTGAAAAAAGCAACTCCAGAGGATTCCAGAGTAGCGTGCATGTGAACTCCAAGCTCACAGAAATGACAACAGATCACAATCAAGATACTTTCAAATGATATAGAAAGAGCTGTGTGACAAGTACCATAAGAAAAATAGCAAAACAAAAGAACAGCTCTTTGGTGAATGGAAACAGGAAAGCAAAGAACGGCATATAAATTAGCAAAAGCAAAGAAGGGATGCATGCTCAAGTGCAGACAGCACTGCAGGTCTATTCTTCAGAGGATGGGAGCTCATCATCTGCAGAAAATTACTAAGGGATGTAATTAAAGCATTTCTGGTTTTGCATCCAAAACTGGGCACTAAAAATCACTAGTCTTTTTAGAAAAACTAGGCTAAAAATCTTACTGAGATTATATGGTAATGGCAGAAGGAATGAATTCTGAATTATAAAAGTAGGATACATTTGGCTCAGCTTCCTTTCTGACTGGAGTAAGTGGAGACAACAACAAACAAGCTGTACTATATTTGATAATGATACCAGACAAACAATCATCCAGATGTACATGCTTCCAGTAACACTAATTAAATGCTGTGTGGAGCCATCCTGTGGAAATTATATAACGTTCCTTTAGAGTACCACACACTTCTGAAATGCTATGGTGAGGCCTCACTCAAGTCTGATGAGCCAGAATGTTCATCTTCCTCTACTCTCCTAAATAATGAACAACTGTTCCTCCCATGTAATGGTGTGATCCGGCAGAATAGACAGCTTTGTCCAAAGAGGCAAAAGATAGTTCAAGCAATGGAAAGCAGGAGTTTCAATTGAGTTAATAAATAAACTGTGCATTCTTGAGGAACAAACGAGTTACACATAGCAAACAGTTACTCTTAACTGCTCTTCTCAATACAGCACCTTTTGCCTAAAAAGAGTACATCAGTGGGATGTTTACAGCCAAAGTGACTTACTACCTGAAAGCTGAGGGACAGAGGAAAGGGGTCAGGAATGCCAACCAAGAGCAGCATCACAGCTGTGTTCTCAAAAATGGATAGAGTACTAGCACGAAAGAAGACCACATTACCCTTGAACACAGTAACAGTACTGCTTTTTGTAAACCCATCTAACCTAGAAATAGGTTGGAAGATATTATTACACAGGACTCAGATAATTGCTTTCTTGGAGTCCAGGAATTGTTGGGTTTTTCTTCATCAACAGAAGACCACAGAAAGGACTGTGCTTTAGAACTCCATCAGATCACACTGTCTAAGCACAACGAAATAAGTTTTCCAAGAAGATACTGCTCTGAAGGTGATCCTGTGCATGTTTTAGCCTGTCTGCCAGTTCTCTAGGGAAATTACAGTGACAACTCCTGGTCAGAGAGAGTATTTTAAAGACTTAACCTTAAGAGAGGTGTTAAATAGGATAACCTTCAGCATTGCTCATGCTTAGCATAAAGGCAAAGGCAATGCAATCCTCAGGTGATATCCTAAAAGCCATTTCTCAAATATTTCAGAACTGAATGCTTGAACTCTTTTCAAATATTTGACATGAATCGTCAAATTGAAGATCAAAGGCTAAAAAGTCATGACTGTTTGTGTCTCAACACAAGGTCTCCTTCAAAATGTGGGGCAGCATCTCGTGCTTCTGAACCACAGTTGTGACAGGCTTTGCAAAGCTAAATCTAGTGAGTTTGGATTGCACAAGCTGGCCCAAAATTTTGCCTAGAGTTTCAAACTTTCAGAGATTCCAAAAAAGAAAGTTGGTGAGTTTGGGCGGATTTTATTGGATTTTACTTTTATGCATTTTTATTAATTACATCCTATATAATAAGACCAAAAACTTTAAGCCTCCCAACAGGATTTATTAGATATTGGCAGGGATGCATATATTAGTTTATCATTCACAGAAAACCTATTCAATAGAGAAAGGGAAAAAACAGATACAAACTCAAGGCAAAAAAATAAATGAAGATTTGTGTGATGGTAGAGAATATTCTTTGCTGCTGTTCTAGATGATTTGCTTTAAGGTAGAAACATGATAGTTTAAATTTTAATAAGATATGGTAGAAAGTCTGTGAGGTAGGGAGTCCAAAATGATTATTCTTCCTTCAAAAAGGACAGACACCGTACTACCCTACAATACTTGGTCTGTCTCTTCTTACAGTAAACATTGCTAATGCTCCTGGAGAGGGGCTGACCTTGCCAGCCAATTACATTATGCTAATTTGTCTGTTACTATAACTCCTACAGAGGCATTCACAGCTCAAAGCAGGACAGAGATTTATATTGTCTCTTCCAAGCAGCAGACTATGGACGTTAATCTCCCTTGCTCCTTCCAGTTACAGCATGCTCTACATGGCAATATCTACATGTAGCGCCACTGCACATTCAAAGCGACAGTTATTGCCAGCTTTATTCAACTTACAAGACAAGCCGTAGCCCTGCTCTGCCCTTTTAATAACTGTCACTCTATCTAAGAAAGCATATGCTTGGTAACAGCTGTTTTCCTATGAAAACATATGGTTTCTTGTATGCTTTTGAAAACACCACAGGAATGTATTTGCTCGCTAGATGCTAATGCCATGTCACTCTATCAAGCAAAAAATCACTGAAAGGAACTGCAATATGCTGCCTATGTTATACTCATACATTAAGAAAACAGGCATTGTTTTAAAGCAACAAAAATCATTCAGCTGAAAAGATTCAATGTGAAAATAAGGTCCATAATTTAGGAGTTTTCTGCACTCCAGTATTGCTTAAAGATGGGTCCAAACTATTGGTCTTGTACAGACGTGTAGCAAATAGCATACCTCATGCAAAGAGTTTACAATCCATATCGTACCATGAAAAAAAAGAGATCTGTTTTTTCTCACTGCTCAAAAGATCAGAAGCTACCCTAGCATGTGTTAGTTGAGCTATGATAAACAGATTATCAACAGTTGAGTCACAGCAGTTTAATAAACTACTGCTCGTCAATCAAACCATAGTAACTGATTTTAGCATGCTCTTCTCCATCCCTCAGTAAAGATGGTTGAAGCAAACTCATTTTCCTTCACGTTTAGGGCAACCAAAGAATATTTGCATGACCAGTTATGTCAGAGCAAATAACGAGCAGTTGATTTGTTAGGCTACTTTAACTTGCATGTGTTCATTCTTGTGTAAGGTTTAACTGAAAACTAAATATTTTGGTAAAGAAAAGTTTCAGCTGTGGTTTTGAAACGGATTTCAACATCAATTTACACCGACACAGAGATTAAAATGCAAGTGAAAATACAAAAACTACAGGAACTGTTAAAAAGCTATTGAGAGAAGTTACAGCTCGGGGGGAACACAAAAACCCCAAAAAGTGGCTTATGGGAATTTCTTACAGAATTTTCCCATTGGCCCTGAAAATAAGTCAACCAGGACATTTTGGGGCAGGGGCAGGGAGAATTTCATTCTAGTTTATGCTCTAGGTTTAACAGCATCATGAAGAAAACCACCCAAACTTTTCTGTAACAACTTTTGAACACACCAGTATCTCTAGGTGGTATTAGAGTGCTTCTTGTATAACTTCAAAAATTGTACAGCTCGGTCTTTATGGCAGTTAAATACAAGGCTACCAAAGAAAAAAAAATCCACAGCACACTAAAATGCTCGTGTTTTATTACCTATTAACAGTGGGAGGGCACACAGAAAAGTGCACACAAATCTGTATCACTGCCTTTACAATTCCAAGCATATCACACAGCCTGCATGCAGTAAATACCCTGTGCCATTTTCTGATAGGCTTTCAAGAAGTACATGGATCACAGAGGTGGGGAAAGCCAATGGACAGTAAGTGCTGGTGAAACCCCTGGGACAGCTCAAGGCATGGCCCTCAGGCATCTGGTCCATCCCATCGGTTACAAGTCCCGCTGTCCAGTTTGTGAAAGGTAACGCTTGCCTGTCGGGCACCTAGGTTGCTACGAGGATCTAGCATTTTGCAATGCCCTGGTAGATGTGTAATAAACCTGTACTGACCTCTAGCTTTTCATCTCCTGTAGCTAGCAGTGTCCCCCAGGGGTCAATACTGGCTCCAGTCTTGTTCAATGTATTTATTCATCGATGACCTGGAGGAAGGCACAGAGTGCACCCTCAGCAAGTTTGCAGATGATACAAAACCGGGAGGAGTGGCTGACACACCAGAAGACTGTGCTGCCATTCAGAGGGACCTGGACAGGCTGGAGAGCTGGGCAGAGAGGAACCTCCTCAAGTTCAACAAAGGCAAGGGCAGGGTCCTGCACCTAGGTAGGCATAACCCCCTGCAGCAGTACAGGCTGGGGGGTTGACCTGCTGGAAAGCAGCTCTGCCGAGAAGGACCCGGGAGTGCTGGTGGACAACAAGTTGAGCATGAGGCAGCAATGTGCCCTTGTGGCCAAGAAGGCCAAAGGTCTCCTGGGGTGCATGAGGCAGAGTGTTGCCAGCAGGTGGAGGGAGGTGATCCTGCCCCTCTCCTCAGCCCTGGTGAGGCCTCACCTGGAGTAGTGTCCAGTTCTGGGCTCCTCAGTACAAGAGAGACAAGGCACTACTGGAGAGAGTCCAGCAGAGGGCTACAAAGATGATGAGGGGACCAGAGCATCTCTCCTATGAAGAAAGGCTGAGAGAGCTGGGCCTGTTGTGCCTGGAGAAGAGAAGACTGAGAGGCGTTCTCATCAATGTGTACAAGTATCTGAAGGGGGGATGTCAAGAGGATGGGGCCAGATTCTTCTCAGTGGTGCCTAGTGACAGGACAAGAGGCAATGGGCATAAACTGAACCACAGGAAGTTCCATCTGAACATGAGGAAAACTTTTTTACTGTGCAGGTGACTGAGCACTGGCACAGGTTGCCCAGAGAGGTTGTGGAGGTCGAATATTTCCCTGGAAAAAGTCAAAATCCGCCTGGACGCGATCCTGGGAAATATGCTCTAGCGGACCCTGCTTGAGCAGGGGGGTTGGACTAGATGATCTCCAGAGGTCCCTTCCAACCTAAACCATTCTGCGATTTTGCGATCTTCTCTCTTTTAGAAAGCAGCAATGAAAGACTCGATAAGATGCCTGGGCATAGGAGACACAAGAAAACAAGTTGATTCCTTGTTTAATTGTTCCTGTCATTGAGGATCTAATGCACCAGTGAAAAACCTGAGAAGTCCTTGGAGCAGTTTAATAACAGGGCATTTCACCTGGAATGTAGAGACTGCCTGAAAATGAAATAAGCCAAGACAAGGAATGGAAAGATACCTCGCCTGACAAAAGGACGCTTTGCAGTTAGGCAGTAGAGGAATAACCTTTTTAGCCTAGTGAGAGACCACAAGGAAATTATGAAACTAACTATAAATACAAACATTTGCAAAGCACCCAGTGCTCCCAATCCCAGAAGGAAACTTAGAGCAGCTTTTGCCTACATGACTCCTTTGAGCTTGACTAAATAGCAAGGTCAAAAAGCAAAGTATCCATGTCATGGAGTCAAACAGTTCATACATGACATTGGTCAGATCTGTAATCTAGGAAACAGAAGGATTCAGCGTAAGAAGATCATGAAATCAGATTAGCTTCTTTTTCTGTAGACTAAAGATCCAGGCAAGGAAGGAGGAAGAAAAAAAAGGAGGGGGAATAAAATAAGGTATTGCTGCCCTTTAGAGGTTTCATATCCTGCCAAAAACAACAGTGCTCCTGTTTGACTTCAATTTGTTATCCATGACTCTAGTTCTTCATTAGAAAAGAGAAGGAGGAAGAAAAGGTTGATTTACAAATTCATGTCCAATCTTTCCCAAGGTATCAAATAACTTTGTGTAATAACAGGTATTTTCATTAGACAGAGCAGTGTCAAGAAATGTCAATGTCCACACAATGAAAATGAAACGAACTGCTTAAGAAATCATTCGGCACATAACATATAACAATAAATAAATAAATAAATAAATAAATAAATAAAATTATATTGCTCACCAACATTCCTCTTTAGAAACAGAACATTGGTTTTTCCACGAAGCCAGTTATTTGCTGGTAATGATTAACACGTGATATATTTCTGAAGTCTCCAAAATTTAATTTTCTACTCATTTTCCAGATGATGAACAAAAGGAAACTGCTCTTCCTGCATAATTAACTTAGCTTATACTCCTAGCATGCACAGTCTATAGAATATCTGTACTATCTATATAACAGTCTCATTTATGACCTGTCAATGGATGCAGACAGAAGGCATATTGCAGACTGCAGAAACTCCACTGACTTGAGCAAAATTCACCTTATACCAGAAGCCACCTAATATTATGTCATTTTATACATATATATATATATCCTCTGTACTAAGCAACTTTTTCAAAAGGTATGTAGTAAAAGAAGAGCACAGTATGAAAATATTTTGCTGCTAAAGCTTTCCAATAAGTTCACTAGGTTTACATGGGCAGAATATGGCCCCTTGGTGGAGTTCTTAAAATTTCTCTATCACAATGTTTACTTTTGGTTACCACTTTATTATTAGCAGTGGAAGGTTATCTGCTCAACAGGAGAAAGAGGCAGCATTAAAAATTACCCGAATATCACATTGCATTACATTGCAAAAAGGGGCGAGGGCATCTAGTTAGCACAGCTCAGTGAAGTCAAGGTGACAGGGATCCAATCCAAGCAATAACTATACAGACAGCACTTTAGGTTCCTTAGCTTCTCAGTTCTTTCATACTGTATTAATAGTCTTTGAGTGCATCAACTCTGGAACGAGCAGGGCTTTTTTTTTTTTTTTTTTTGAAAACATGCGGTGGTATTAGGTTAGTAACTTAATCTTGTTGGCAATATAATAGTTATGGTATAATCCTTCACAATATAAAAGTAATTGCCATAATCATAACCTACATTCAATTATTTTTTTCTATAGTGCAGCTGCAGTGGTTTCCCACTCTGAACCTGCCATCCTATCACAGAGGGGACAAGAAGGGGCAGAAAGCAGAGCTCACAAAACACTATTACAGTCCATCTCTCTCCCTTTCCTAATAGCAAGTGACTCCCCATCCCAGTTAATAAAGAGCTCCTTGTCCCTCCATTATGCAGTGTAATCTTTAAAAGATTACATTCTCATTTGGGAATGAGCCAAGAGCCAGTGGGAAATTCTCTAGTAAATTGGATAGGGAGACAACAATATGAAGGGCAGCTGTATTGGAGCACATTTTTTTCAGGGCATTCCCATTCCTGGGGCCCACGGGCATTGTTAGAAGTCCTGCAGTCTTGATTCTTTTCACTGCAGTGTTGTCAGGATAATACTATTCACAGGGGATACAGATTAGCTGTTCTGAAGATGGAATGAGAGGAACCAAATATTGAAAAGTAGTAAGAAAAGATAGGGAAAGCCCAATTATACTTTTAAGTCTTACCGTCTTATATAAAAACAAGGGAAGTGCACTTTGTTTTGAAACACTGTAGTAAATGTTTCAACTACAATGGTAAAATACGTTTTTTTCTATCTAGACTGCCTATCATCAGGAAGGCAATTTAAGCACTCTATTGCTAATAGTATCTTAAGAATGATTTCGAAAGAGAGATTCCCTACACCGCCTCCTTCCCCTTCCCCTTCCAGTGGATGCATTTGCTCTCTGGAGCCTACTCTATGCCCAGCCCTCCCTAGGATCCACAACGGAGAAAATAAACCAAAACAAAACCAGGGCTGGTGGCCCTATCCCTTCTACCACAGCACATGGAAGGTGGTAAGTGGAAAAAGTCTACTGGATTTGTTTTGTTTTGTTCTTTACTGTTATTGTTGTTTGAAAGTACCTTCTCAAGAAGTCACACAAATGTATGTATGCAGAAGACTGGCTAGGTGCTTCACATTCGTTTTGTCAATAATGGCACACATGTATCACCAAGTTTTGTCAGAAAATACAGAAATCTCAGAAAAGAAATGAAAAAAAATAATAATTGGTTGCAGCTTTCTAGGTAACAGATCTTTTTTATTCCTCCAAAGCAGTAAGTTTTTAATCATAACATGAAATTCCAGTTATTATTTCCTGTCATGTAACATAATTAAGGTATTTACTAGAGGAAGTAAAAAAGATAGTTGTCGCATTAGGGTATCAGAAGGATTTTTTTTGCTCTTAAATTGCTGCTCAACCAAACTACAATATGTTTCACCTGCAGGACTCACAGAATAATAGTTATGCATAGTCCATGAGAGGCAATAGTTAAAATACATTAAAATAGAGGATTGTTTGCAATTTTAAATCTTCGTTTTGGGAAGTCCTGATTCAGCAAACTATCTCTATTCAACAAACCCCTACACACATGCTTGAAGTTAAACATATGTTTAAGAACTATTGAAGCACATGGACTTTGGCCTCATTTCAGAAAAGCATTTATATACACATTTAATTGGCTGAACTGGATGAAGCAAAGAAAGGAAAGTGGAACAAGAGAAGTGTACCTGAAAAAGATTCAAGCCAAACAATGATCCATAAAACAAGAACTTATGTGCAGAGGTGTAACACGCTGAATAGCTTCCTTGTTTTTCCTGAAATGTGTATGTTGGCATTTACACTTAAATGAGTTTACTGTATTGGAACAAAAAATAGCATAAATGGAGGAGGGCAGAGGGAACTATTCTGACTATTTGTCATTAAAGACACAGGCCTTAAATAAATGCATACATCCCACAGGGCATCAGGGCATACACACAGATCTCAGAGGTAAGACAGAAGTGTGCAGAGAGAAAGAATATTTCATAAAGATCACTAAAATCAGAAATAATAACCTCCAGGCTGATTCTCCCTGCATCTTTTTCAGGGGCAAACAAATCCTAAAACACATCAACAATAAGCTTCCCCATCTCTCCTCTTCAGCCAGCCGCGTCCACGGACATCTCAGTTCAATATCAAGAACAGAAGCTTTCTGATTTTCCCTAGGGCAAAGTTTTTTTTTTTTTTCCAAAAATATCCTCATATGTCTTTTTTGATAAAAAGGGAGTGGGGGGAGAAAAGGAAATCATACTTTTTACATTCCCCTCTGCCTCTGCTCACACAAATCTGCTGACATCACAGCAATATTTCAGAAAATAAAGAACTGTTCTTTTCATGTCTGCCTAGTGTGAGTGCCGTTTTTTCCTTTCCTTCCTTCACCTTTCCCTTCCATAGCCTGATGCTACCTCTCAGCTTTCTTCATGCCTGATTAGCACTGCTTTTTCTCTTCTTCCATATGAGTCTTCCTTTCCATTTTCCTCATCTGGGGTAAGAATAATTCTTTTATATGAGTAAAAATGAATGGTACTTTTCTTTCTTTCAGTCCTTCCTCCCCTTTCATCAACCCATCCTTTTCCCTCTCCTCCTGTCTCTCCCCTCTGTCCCGTGCACCATCAGGACATCAGGGAGAACTCTGGGATCTGACTCCTTCAACACAAAGAATGAGGGACTATCTTATTTTTCTTTCTCCCTGGATATGGAAAGAGGAATTCGGACTGAGGCAAAAATAAGCTGCCAGATAGAACCACTCAAAATCTGCAGCTGGGGCAGCTTTTACCTTTTCTTCCTCGCCAGGTGCCACTACTGTACCGTTTCTCAGGCAGAGTGGTGGAGCCAAGAGCAAGCTCCCTCTCCGTGCCTACTTTGGATTTTCATGTGTCTTGATAAATTGGCAAAAAAGGGAGAAAATAGCAACAACTCCCCCTCTACTGAGGGAGGAAGAGGAGGAAGAGCAAATCTCTTCATGGAGGAGAGCGAGACACACTGTGCATACAGACACACATGTACTTACTTTAATCTCTGTTGAGAAGGAGCTGAGAGACCTACTTAACTAACAACTGCAAAGTACTTTTAGCTTATTGGAAGGTGCTGTGGCAAGGTAGTCAAGCAACTCCGTCATCACACGCCTTACACTTAGAGCCTACATCTTTTGGAACTTACCATTGTCCCTTAAGGTTTTTATTACAGCGGTTCCTTTTGCAAATGTCTCTTTTTTCAGAAAGAAAATCTCTACCTGTTCATAAGAAATACTGGAGCAAGCAGTCTTGAGCTTGTGCTTCTTTTCTTCATTGGTGAACAGGGTCTAAAGCGTTCTGTTTCCACCAGTCCTTCCCCCCCACCTCCTGCTGGCTTTTGGGGAGGAGGTGGGGGGGAATGCAGGCACACAGAAGATTATTCATTTTTTGTGATTGTAACTTGGGCACTTTCAGCCAAACTCCGTAACTTTTTTCAGCCAGTATCAGTAGTAGCTCCCTTTAGAAAACGGGGCACAGAACAAAAGACCGACTTCAGATTGCTGCTGGAGAATATGAATAAAATGACTGATTTCCCCTGCTACGATTAAACAGATTAAAGAAAAAAGAAGGTACTGCTAATTAAAAGAAAGAACGCAAAGCTTACATGACAAGCAACAACACTTCTTTGAACATATTACAGTGCACACTTTTACTGAGATTCGCAGAAATTCAGTGAGACCTTCAAAAATAGGTTTCCAAATAAAATCTAGGAGAAAAATCAAAAGGAGTAGTAGTGATTGTCTTGAACTTCAAACAAAGACAAAAAAAATACTACTTCTCCAGGATCACATTTTCGCTAGCCCCTATTAAGGACATTTTTCCTCTAGGAAGATTTCTCTTAATCATAGTATGCCACAAATGATCATTAGGCAGGAAAAAAGGGTCAGGCAAGGGTAACAAAGATGAAAAGAACACTGTGGAGAGTTCATCTCTACTGTTTATTTTGAGGCACACTTAGGATTCAAGTTTGACTATTCTAATTGTATTCAAAGATTTAGTTCTCTAAGGAACATAAACAAAACTAGCAATGGCCATCAGCCAGAATAAAGTTTTCCTCATAATCATAGAAGTAAGGTCAGCTTTTGTTTATTCTTTTATGTGATAAACTCAACTCCTCCATATTGATTTTTAAATTAAAAATAAAAATGGAGAAATTAAAGTTTCCTAAGACTAAAGGCCCATTTCTGCAGGGGCAGCTTTTTAAATGTACTTATATATTTTTCTCAGATTTTTTTTGCTTGTGCTTTCCTTATCAAGTATTTTAAACCTTTTACACCAATTCTGGCTAAGCGTCTTTGGTTAGCAGCTTGTATCCACTGAAAGGCAAGGCAATAATCCATCTAGGTTTAGGGAATTTTCACAAAACTGATGCAGAGCTGTGTCAATTTTAATGTCATGGTATGGAGAGTGCATGCAGCTCTTTCCACTTTAGAGGATTAAAAGTGACCTCTCTTACCAAAATCAATAAGGGCAGCTTGCTGTGACTAATAGGTTGTAGAAATTCAAAAGAGACTGTTTGTAACACTGAGTTCATTCTCTCCCTGTCTCTGCTAACTCAGCCCCAGACTGGCTGGCAGATCTGCACTTTGACATGTACGTTCACATGGCAAACCAAGGTATATTATCTTCCCAGGGAACAAACCAAGCCACGTAGTTAACTCACATATCAGGGAAGAAAAAAAGCTGATATTTATTTGATAAGAGGGGACTCAGCAATTTCTGCAGAAAGGATATGAGGAAAAATTTAAGAAAGATGTGCATTATTTTGCTCCCTAAAATGATTTTAAAGATTGTATTTATATATATTATCAGGAGATCAACAAGTACCCAGCTATTTCACTTCTTGTGACCTGAGGTAGGTTTTGTTTTTGTATTTTTTTGTTTTTGTTTTTGTTTGTCTCTGAGCAAAGTCTTCCCCCCCAATTCCTTTGCCTATCTGTAATAGGCTAAAAATTTAAATTCCATTAAAATCTGTGGAAATACCCCAGAGTCGCATGCGTTTATACAGCCAACTGTAACATAATAATTAACTACCATGGCATGTGCTCAGTTGTGTTGGCTGGTTTCTCTTCTCCACTATTCCTTTTGTTACTCTGAAGCACGGGAGGTCTAATGGTCAAGTTTGGGCACTTCTGTAAATATAATAATTTCATATGGCACAGGAAAATGGCACATGCTTTAGAGCGAGCCTAAGTGACGTGAAGTGAATTTTCAGTTTTTCATTTTGCAACACTGAAGATGACCATCTTCTAACTTGTGATGAGAATCCTTTTACTCTCCCGGATGTCTCTAATTTCAAGTTTATTTTGCTTGAGGTACAAATTAAAAATCCTTATCCATGGTTCATAGCTTGTGGACAATTTCTCCAAATAACAATCACCGTCGTTGTCTTTGTGCCAAAAAAATAAGGCTTGCCTTGGGGGACCAAGGGAGAAAAAGGGTTGAAGTGGTGGGAAGAACCCAACTGTAAATGTTTAGGAGTCCCTACGGAGGTTTATAAACAGACGACTGCCATGTGCAAAATGTGAAAGAAACCCAGTCAGCATAAGAGCTGTTGCTGTTTCGAAATCTTCTAACTAAGTCTGTTTAGGCAGTAGATAGAGCTATAAACAAACAATAAATCAAGAAGTTATTAGCATTTGAATTTTGGCAAGATAATAAAATGTGCTGGGGTATAATCAGCAAATAACAGGAAAGATCTGCAAGCGAACTCACCAATTAATGATAAATAGGACTTGGCACAGAACAACTTCACCAATGTGGATCTCATTAGATGGCCGTGGAACCTGTTCGTGCGCAGCCCTTTCAGAGCAAGGGAAAGGTGAGGTAACCAAAATGTCAGGGTACCCACCCCCTCACAGCTCTCAAGCTCCAGTATTGTAACCACCTGGGCCAAAATGACAACCTCATGCTGAGTGAAGGCCGTTCTGTGGTTCTCCAGTCTTTAACTGATATGTTTCCTGTTCTCAGCTTTTGGACTTTTGCTTTGGAATTCCACCTAAACAAAGATAACTGAAAACGTGCAGCTTTGCTCACTCCGGAATTTCTTTCTCCTACGTTCACCTTGTTTTATTAATGATACCTCTTAAAGAGAGAAATGCCCCCAAGCAAGCGATATCGCTTAAACAGATAAATAGTTCACACACCAGGCAGGGGGAAGGGAGAGGGGGAAGAGACCTTGTCTTACTAGACTGGAAACAGACACACCGTATTAATACAAAGAATCCGCATATGGTTCTAATAGGTTTCTTAAAATGATTTATCAGCTGTGATTAAGCCCTCAACCAGCATGTCTATCTTCATAAATAAAGTAAAAGTGCACCTTGCTCTAAAATATATCAGCAGTATCTTATTACTCAACCATACAGGCTGCACTCCACTTAGAATCTGGCTCTGGGGAGCAAGAGTTTGTGTTTAATAGCGGAGTGTATACTCTAAAGAGATTGCCAAGATTTAGAAACCTTATCTAAGAGATAGACTTACTAAAAAGCCATTACAAAGAAGGTTTATCCCTTCAGTATGTGTCATCCGGCCCACACTGTTGAAATGTGAAGAGGTAACATGAAAGCTGTGCCTTTAAGAACACACATAGGAAGACTACGCGCAGCTCCATGTTGTTGTGAAAGAAATGTCAGAATGACATCAAGCAGGCTCCCTGTTTTGGGGATAGCCAAAATATACAAAGCGCAACAAAAACCCAAACATTACAGGAGGGTGACTCAACTTCTCTGGGACAGGGACAATAAGAGGCAGAAGGAAAGTGGCCTCTTCTGACTGAGCTCTGAAGGATGATTCATCAGCTGGAATTTAGAAGAACATGGAGGGATTATGGTTAGGGAGGTTTACCTCAATCAAAAATGTACGCCCTCAAAAACTGCCTTTCTGCATGCCATAGGCACTTACTGCTGGAAAAAAACTCAGGTCCTCTCTCAGAGCATGGAGATCTAAATCCATAAATATATTCAAACACAGTCCATTGCAACAGAAGAAGATAAGAGAGACCTGCCTGCCAGCAGAAGATAAGATACTGCACTGACAGCACTGAGCATAAGTTGAAACTTATTCCTATGCAAATTTTTGCAAAGCTAGTTATGAACTCTGTTGTCTTCATGGCTTTCCTGCACAGTTAAGCAGAAAAGTGTCCCCTTTGTAACACAGTTCAGTGTGGCAAATAAATGCCTGGACTATAAATATATGCTTAAAACAGGGCTCACATAGTCAGAGGACTAAAATGCCAAATGCAGAATCCCTGTATGAAATTTAATGCATTGCCACATGTCTACCATGAAAGCTCCAGAAGTTAAGAAAACCAGCTAAAATACCGCAAGCCTACCCATCTGGAGAGAGGAGGAGAGCATTCTTCCTGTCTTTAGCAACACTGAACAACAGCTGATAAATCTTTAACACACATGGTTTGTGGGATGCCCTGTGCTGAGACCAAGGAGATATGGAATCAATCTGAGGCTCTGCCACAGACTTCCTGTGCAATTTTTAGCACATCAGTTGAGCCCAGATCCTTTATGGTAGCTCACTGATTCACTCCTGCTTTATTTCAGTGAGAGCAAGACACGTCTTTGAAGATCTCCATCAATCTCTTGGGGCCACATTGCAAAGATATTTAGGAACCAAAAGACACAGAAAGCTGCCTGCTTGGCAGAATGGTTTAAAGGACCCAACTCCCTTGGAATTCTCACTCCGCACCTCTGATTCCATCACTTTGGTGTCTAGCTACTAAGGAGCTTTGGAAACCTTGTGTTCCAAACTCTGTATTTCCTTAGAAAATAAAAGAAAAAACTTTTCCCTTCTTCATAGGAATGTTGCAAAAGTAAATTGATCATTAAGAAACAGGGGGATATATAAACCAGTGGTGAGCCCATAAAGCAAATCAATAAGCCATCTTAACCTTATGCAATTAATGCATATGAAAATTCAAAATAAGCCATTGGAAAAAATATATGTAACTACTGGGCTTCTTGAGTTTGAAATTCAGAAGGAGTTTTAAAGTAAAATATAGAAAAATTCTGATAAAGGGCTACAGTGTATCTTTACAGTGCCTTAATGTATCTCCCAGAAGAAATGCTATGCTATGAAGATGCTCACATCTTCACGCATATCGATTTTATGTTCAGCATATGGGAACTATTATACTGAAATCTTTGGATTTGGGGTGATTTTTGGACTTTGTGAAGTTGAAAATTTCAAGTTATCACCTTAACAACAGCTTAACTGATTGATAGAGTGACAGCTTGATGTTTTTGCAGTACCTACAACAATAGCACCCTGGCCTCTAAGCACTACATTAACATAAATCATTCCTCATCTTATTTTCCTGCTGCTATAACTTACCACCATATAACAGACCCAATCTCATGGGGAGAATACAGAGTCAGAGAGGGCTTTGAATTGACAGAGCATGAACACTCTTACACCATGTTGAGATGAATGGAGAAGACAACGTATACGTATACATCTTTATGAGCGCATAATTCTAAAATAAGTACAGTAGTAAGCATTTATACACATGTCTTTGCTTTCTCCTGCTGTACAGACTGGATAAGCAGAGTAAGCATGGAAACTAATCATAAAGTGCTACTTCCTATCAGTCAAAAGTGCTCCACGAGCAGGCTTATTAGTTTGCTGATTTGTATTACTTAAGTGAGTGAAATTCAGCTTGCCTCTGAAACGTCTACCAGCACGACACTGTCCTGTTCCATCTCAGCTGCCCCCCTGGGGCTTCAGAGCATTCCCCCAGGAAGAACAGAGCTAATGGGACTGCTGTAGCAGCAGGGCATGCACTCGGACATGATACCATCCCACACTTGCACACTGCAGCATTGACACCATGTACCCTAAGACAATACTTAAAAGGGAATAAAGCTGAACTCCTACCCTGCATTAGCAGGAAAATGGCCAAAGAATAATGTACCTGGTTTTGGGAGGCGGCTCTGTGCTGCAAATTAATCACATGAGGGGGAAAGAGTCAGGTGAGAGCACTCCCGGAAGGGTAGCCATTTCTCATTAATAACCAATGTTGAATTTGTAGTCTGTCAGTGAACGCAACCACCACAATGAGTCCTTCATCCTTGTTCCTCTCTTTCACCAGAGTGCATTGTCAACACTACTACATGCACCAAGATAGGCAAACACTTATACAAAATGCTCTATCAATGTACAGATTTTTTTTTTCCTTGTAGTATAAAGGTACAATATTACTTTAATATCACCCTTGCCTGTCAAAGGGGCTCCACTCACTACACTGCTAATTTCAACTACTGTATTGACTATGACTGTAGGAGTGAACTTTCTGCTTTAATGGAACGATGAATGAGATTAAAAGAAAATCATATTTATGAAGTGCTGTCTTCTATGTAGCCAACATAGCTTTTGCAGCTTCTCCTACTGGGAATGCCAGAAGATTTCAAAATAGCATCCACTGCAGATGAGCAACATGTTTCCCAAGGCCTGTTTCTCCTCTTGTTGACATGATGGACAGGATCAGGCCTTTGGGGTTCATTTGTTTGGTTTGCTTCCTCACTTAAAAGTCTCCAAAAAATAAAAATAACAGGAAAAACCATCAAGTTTGTGCAACATAAGAAATGCTTATTAGATGTTCTTATTTCGTCAAACTTCACACCACTGGTTTTGTATTTACATTTTTCCCCTAGTGGGAATGTAAGAGGTTTCCTTTAGAAAAATAGTAAAGCAAATAAAAGCCATCAGATTTATTCTGATTGCATACATTTCAGAATACAAAGAGGAAAACCTGTAGGCCAGGAATACATTACATAAAATTTGAATTTAAGGTGTGGAAATGAAGTGAAATTTTCTACCAGCTACAACTGCTCAAAAGATTGATTCTATTATTTTCAGCTCAGCTTGAATTCAGTAGTCCTCCCCATACTCATAACTGATAGCACAGAAGTATAACAATCAGAAAATATTTGAGAGATTTCTCTTCTGAAGATTGCATCACTGAGTTCAGCAGTAAATGGTGTAGCGTGGTGGTATAAATTAGACAAGTGCATTTTATCTACCTTCTTACACCAATATGCAGGAATCTATCCTGGTATATAGGACAGAATGAGAAACTAGAAGGCATAAACCAAATCTATGCCTTTCAAAGACTATAGCGGACTACAGCGTTATCTGTTGCTTTACACAACTAAACTGGATATTCAGGCTTTGTAAGCCTTCTGTAGACTGAATGTATTTAACCACCAAATGCTCTCTATTTTTTTTTTCTTCATTGGTCTACCTCATTTTGCTGATATTTTTCTAGCAGTGAGATGACTACAGTGTAACAGTATTCTGAGAACAGTAATACTAAGCCATGTAGAAGACTTGCTGGCTTTCGGCTTCCTGAGCTGAGAGTGAACAAACCACACTAAAACCAAGCTGTACTTGAGCGTAGCTGTTTCTCTGCTTCATTTACATAGCTTACATATTATCTGGCAACAAGGAGTACTGTTCAGAAAATTTCAAAAATTTCAGGACAAGCCTCAGGAAGTGATGCATTGCAATTCCAGCATAAGTAGGGTATGATCTTAAAAATGCCTTCATATTGAAAATATTCAACTGGCTATTTCTAAATGCTCCTTGATGTAGTGTTCTACATGCTACAATTTGTGTGTTTCCACTCTTTCTCATTCCATGCAGGTAGGTCAGGTAAGATGCACTTTAATGAAGCAACAGCTACAATTATTTGTTCAGAAATGGATCCTGGCTCTTCCCATCTTTGACATTATTCGCTCAGACCCAAGCTTAATGCTCAGAACAAGATCTGACAGCAGAGCCTATCCACTAGCAGCAAAGGTCATGTGCTTGCAAATATAACCCATGACAAATGCTTTGGATACTTAATGCTCAGAGCAGGATAAACCTAAAACCTGCAGCTAGCGGGCTAAGATCATCATCCGATCTGCCAACACTGCCTACCTTGTTGGTTTGGGTTACAAATTGTGCCTGGGGCAGAGCTGTCAATTGCTTCCTGCCTCAAGCTCCTGAGAGCTTTAATAATTACACTTTTGCAAGTGGGAAAATAGTATGGGTATGCTTTTATCTATTCTGATTTCAGGGGTGAATTTGGCAGGTGGGATGCTTGGATCAGGAAGAGTGACATCAAGAGGATGCAAAAAGCCTCTTTCTCATATACTTATCAATACGCTTATTTCTGATCTATTCCTTTGCGTTTAGCGGGTGGGCCTTTCTCAGATAGGGGCTTCCAGCTAATATTTGTTTTTATAGGCTCCCGAGGGTCATTATCATTATTATTACTCTAGTCCACCCAGTCCCCAAGCAAAAGGCTAACCCAGCTATATTTTAAGAAACAGTCCTTGCCAGATGAACTTACAATCATTATAGATAACACATACCAAGTATGGGAGGCAGAAGGAGATGCTATTCCCATTTTACACATGAGCAACTATGGCAGAAAGATATTAAGTGATTTGTTCCAGGTTACACAGCTAGGATATTAACTCAAGCGCTTTCCCCTCAATGCTACCTCTCCAAAAAGGGCATGTGCACTATTCCTAAGAAGTGCATTCAGCACTTCACAGCTAATTTGGAATGTCAACAGTCCACATAACCAGCTTAATCACAGCAAATTCTCATGGACTACACATGAACTCCTGTTTCGAGGAAGAAGAAGAAAAAAAAAATATATAGCTAAGTGGATTGTATTCTTTGAGGACTCTTTTCAAATAAGGACTCTCAAGCAGAAAAAAAGTGTTTTTCTCTTATAAGATTTCAGTGTCAAGCTGTGTGCTAAGCCATAGTGATATACTAAAATAAACATTTCTTTCATAGTCCAAAGACATTAACCTGACCAAAAATATTTTTGGAAGTCTTTTCTGAGACATGAATAAGATTTCCATGCTGCTAATATTAGCCTCCCAGTGCTGGCAAGTGCTTTAGGAGAACGCTGCGCTGCGCTCACATTCCAGGGACAGGCCATTAGGAGCATTTCATTATCAATAGCTGTGGCCCAAGGAGTCCCTTTCTGTTGTGGCCTTTGTCTCTTGTATTTGTGTACAGCCCTACTGGGGCCCGCTTCAGATTCCTATCTGACAGTCAGTCGGTAACGTAAGAATGAACATACAGCAGACTAATTGGAAACACAGAACTAATGTTACAGGTTAGCTAGCTAGTGGGACTTTTGCCTTTTTAAATGATTTCCCCCTCCCCCTGTCATTCATTTTGCTCCCTGGAGATAGCCCACGGCAGCTGCAGGGGTTGGAAGAAGGAGGGCAGAATAAGAGATCCAGAGGTCCTTAAACAACTGGTATTATCAGGTAACCTGATGCCCTTGTCTAGGTTTTAATCAGATTGTGCAACTACCCCTTGTCAGCTGAAATGGACCCTGCAACATCAAACTGTAATTTTTGGCTAGCTGCACAGAAGCCCAGATGAGTAGATTTCTCTTCATCTCTTACTCCTGCAAAATAACTTCCAAACAGTAAGAACTGCTTAGGAATCTTCTTCAATACTGATAATTTGCAAAGAAGGACAAACGTACAGAAATGGTCCCCTTGACTTTGGCCAAGTTTCCTCTCTGCAGCACACAAGAAACTAAGTATAACAAGTTAAATACAAAATTAGATACATTTCTGTCATTACATGGTTGTTTCCTAACATTCATTCTGCAAATAAAGTTGTGAGGGTCAAACTATCTTTCCCAGCCCTTGTCCAAAACTTGGACTCTCTCCTGTTTGGACGCTCTCTTTTCTTGCTCAGCCTACTACGCCTTGGTTTTTCTCTCCTCCTCTCCTGTATCTGTCCCGCTCTCCTTTCTTATGAGTCTTAAATAAAACCATCTCTAGCCTCCTTTCCCGGTAAGTCACAAATAAACCATCCCTAGACTCCCTTCCCATATTCTTTCTACATGCCTCCTCTACCCTTCTGCCTCTCAGCAATCATCCTTACCTCTTTTTCCAAAAAGCCCTCTAGTGCCGTCTCTTGCAGACCTCAAAGTACTTCAAAAATCATTCTGGAGGTCCCTAAATGCTGCCAACTTCAAATTTCAATGCCCCAGGACCCAGGCACACACATATGCCTCCAATGCATGAATTCTGAATTGGGCAGCAACAAGTGAGAAGCAAAACAAATGACCCTAAACAGCTATAAGAAATAGCAGGAAGCACTTGCAATTGGAGGCACAGGCATTCTGAAAGACAAAATAATGCTGAGGCAAGGTAAGGAAAAGTGCCCTCTGGTTTTAGCACCATGGCCTTCTTTCCTTACATTTAGCCTGTGGTGACAAATTAGACAAATATAGATTACTATGAAACCTAGGCCAAATAACACAGTGTTCAAGAACTGCGGCAGGGGACATTTACATGAGAATTTCCAAGAGTTACAGAGATGGGAGAGGGCGCAAGAGAGGCATAAAAATGGAACAACGTGAAGGGGAAGTATTTGGTAGCTTGTTTGAGGGCTGCAGTGAGGAAGGAAGCAGTATGAGCCTGTAGCCCCACATGTGTTTCAGTTCTCAGAAGCAACCAGAACTTTGGATGCTTCCTTGAAAAGTTACAATTTCATCCATCACCTCCTGCTGGCCTCTATCGTACCTTAAGCTCTTTTACAGTTCCTAGTAAAGTTTAAACAGCTCGTTAGGATCCCTCAAAACACTTGGACAATCTTTGGGCATAGGAGTATACTTATTCCCATACAAAGTGGCCTATATAGCAACCTAAACTTACAGATACTGAGAGTAATAGAATGCTAATTGGAAATGGGATACATTATCTAATAGGTATTACAAGTTAAAATTTTCCCCTTCTCCTTCTGTATGAATACTTTATGACAAATAAAGACACATGATAAAGCTGGTAACGATGATAAATAAAAACTAGGGGTTCACAGTAGGGCAGGGGAAAGAGCAAAACTTTTTGCTTTTAATATAAATACTTCCTCATAATCCACATTTCCCTGCAATGTATTTGAGCAAGTCTGCAATCTTCACTTCAAAGATGATATAATTTTCCCAAGCCTCTCCCTCAAGAGGTGTGTGGTTTGTAATATAGTTTACTTAAAAGCAGGGACTTGGAATCAAACCCTGGCAACCGCAGTTACACGCATTTGGAAATGTAATGCTGCTTTTTGTTGGTTTGGGGTTTTTTTTGTCAATCGTTTCAATAGTTCAGAAAACATGTCACAACTTATAGTGCCACCTAGTTTCTAACCAAAAGGTTACTACCAGGTAATAGAGAGAGATCTGCTTTCACACAGTATCCTTACATGTTTGAAGGAAATGAAAAGGGGAGGAAGAGATTGGGGCACTAGCACTCACCCTTTTGTTGTTCTCTTCTTCTTGTGCCTTTCTAAACTCGTGCTCTAAGGAGCAATCAATATCATTGAAGAGGCCCACTTCCTCACAGTTCTTCAGAAAGCGTGTTGGTGTAGGAGTCTGATCTGCGAATATAAAAAGAAATAATTACTGATATTAAATATTAAAAGGAGAGGGAAATAGAACCTCCCTTTTCTTGGCGGACTATTTAACTAGCTAACTTCCCAATGCCTTCCCACTCTTACACATCATCACTTAAAACAAAACGCACAGCATTGAATTTTGACAGACAATGACTGCCAACAGTGTCTGAAAACAGGCAGGAGTCATCATCCAACCAGAAAGACAACAATAGAGCACGTAACACACAAGTGCATCTCCCTAACATGTAAAGGGTCGTAAAAACTCCAATGATAACTGCATGTAAAACAACTCACAGCACATATGATAATACATATTTACCCTGCAACACACAGGTAACTGCGGCAGATACACATTAGTTATGCCTTCAGTGCTTGAAAACCCCTCAAACATGCACAGTTTTATATTCTGAAACACACTGGAAGTAAGCCATGGCGCGAAGAAGTCCTGCTCAGTGAATTGTTCCTAACACAATTTTTGAAGGAGTGAAATGACATTAAAACAAGTTGTGAAATATTAAATTTGACTACAGAGAAGCTTCAGTATTCTTGGTTTTTTTTAATCTAAAAGTGCTGAAAATTCACAAAAACAATGAGATTTAAAGTCAAAAGATTTTTAGCGCGTGCCTTCATCTCTAGGAATTTGTTGCCCCCTCAAAAATAATTCAGGGAAGGATAGTATACTTTAATACTACAGGCAGGAGGGGCTAAAGGTACAAAGTTTTCAGCCTCTTTTCCAAAACCTATTAATAAGGCAAGTAAAATTGCCCAGTAGACTGCTGTTCTGGAGATGACTTCGGCCAGTCTTTCTCCAGGAAGTGAAAATTGAGGCCAAAGTTGGGAACGAAGAACTCTTCATTTAAAAGTCAGCTCTGAGCTAAGTCCATTCATTCTGAAGCAAGTTCTTAACTACACCACCTCAGCTTCCCCATCCCCAAATAATTACAAGACAGAGCCCCATTAACAAAAATAGGGGATAGTCTATATGGTTCTATCAGCTTTACACACAAAAAAACAGTGACCTTCCTTTCATTCCAGACAAAAGAGACTTGGAAAGCAAAAGACTCTGATCAAGCAGCAAAGGAAAGAAAAATCTCTTCCTTCTTAGCTCCTTCTTCCCGAGCTCCCAGGCCAGCTGAAGCTGCTTTGTAGTACCCAGTCTTATGGAAAGATTGTCCTAAGTCTCTTTAAAAATCATCTTCTGCATAGTCATTTACAACTGTCCTATTGTTTGCAATTCGTTCTACAAAGAATGAAAATAAGGGCCTGTTAACACTCATCCCAGTTGCCCATACTGGCCCAAATCTGACCTCAGACAAAACCTTCCCACTTCAATGAGCTCTAGGGGAAAAAGTTCAGCTTCTTGTGCCTAGCTAAGATGGGTCAAGTTCTAGTATTTCCCTGTTACAGGGAACTGTTACCAGACAGAATGAACATTACATGATCAGCATAGAAACACATAGCAACCCCTAGCAAAAGGCAGCACAAAAGAAATGCATATAAAAGGATATACAGTTTTCACTTGGAAATTAAGGGGCTGATCCTCTACTTTATAAAATCAGCATGAAGCTGACTTCCACCTTTAGAATGTCTGGTCCTACAGCTTTGACCTTTTAAAGTAATTTAAGGGCAAAGACACTGGTCTGTATCTATATTTCGGATGGAACATACTGATATTACGTAAGAAACAAGTTCTTAATGTTAAAATTCTAGTTGTATTTCTTTTGGCTTGAACATTATACTTGTGAGCTTAAAGGAAACAAAACTCAAGCGTTTGGGAATGCATACATATTTATCTATTAGTTTTCACAGCTAACTACTGTATTACCAGAGACAGGAACACAAGACTTTCCAAGAATCTTGCAGGGACTCAGCCTAAGAAGCCGAGTCGATGAGGTGCTGACATCAGTGAGAGCTGAGGACACTCAGCACTTCACAGGTCCATGCCCTAAATAAGTAGTGCCAAACTAATCTCTAGGGTAACCTCACTGAACTCAGTGGATTTACACCTGGGTTGTCTTTGGCCCTTGGGCTGCAATTTGTACTGGAGATGAAGTGCACTGAAAATCTGGGGAAAGAGATTTTATTTCCAAAAAGGATGAAATATTACTTTAGTGAAAAACACTGTTGCTTTGTAGAAAAACAGGAAGATAATTGTTGTCAAATCTTTCTGGACAGAAAAGGGATGTTAATATTTGAACGTTAGGCAAATACACTAAATGTTATATCTTAGGCAATGGTATATCCATCTCATATAAGCAAGGTATCATTTTCATGACCAAAATGTGAATTTATGGTTCCATATAGAAGTTGATGGCACCACTGTCACTCAAACTAAATTCTTAACTTTTCTTCAGAGCTGCTTGAACCTAGATTGTTTTTTTTTTTAAAACAGGTAGGGGAACACTAACACAGACAGGGTCTCGTTAGTTTTCATCAAGGTGCACAGCTGGTCAAGAAATCAGGTGTTACTACAAAACGCTATATTAGATCAGAGGCTGTATAATGGTTACCAAAGTGTTTCTAAGGCATATGCAGCTGAAGTCAGTATAGTTGCTCCTATGTATACAGCATCTGTTCCATGAATGTAAGAGACAGTGAAATAAATCCATTTCAACAATGAAAAAAGGTAACTCAGACCAAGAACAGGTCTTCAACTGCACAGATGCTTAATTCTGCCTCCTTCTGCACATGTTGAATGCGGTCCTTTTATATCACGAACAGCCCGAGGACCTACAGTGAGCTTCAGAGGATAATCTTTCCAATTAACTATCTTGATTTATTATCTAAAAGCCTTAGAGCTGATTGATTAGTAACACTATTTACAACACTTACATATGGATACGGTCATCATAAATGATTACCTTAATCTCCCTATATGGTTATTGTAGTTTCTGTGGTCCAGGTATCAGACTGGCAACAGTTCAGAACAACATTTCATTAAACAAATAGCCCCTCTCCTACCGCCCCCCCAAACAAAAAACAAACAAAAAAAGCCCCCACACAGCAACCACCCTAAAGCCCACCTGCAGACCTTCTGAAAGCCACCTAAATCAGATGTACACCAAGACCCACCTTTCTACCTTATAATACTTCATCTTTCAACATTCATAGAAACCAGAGGTCCATGAAACCCGTGCACTTATATAACAGCAGAACTGACAAAAATTCAGACTTTATAATGTTGAGACATTATGTAGTGCAGTAGTTACATTGCATTTACACTGTGTCCACTGATTTCGGGACTTCAGGACTTCTGTGGCTACTAATTCCAGTAGACTTCCTTTGCTCCTGAGGCAACCGAACATTTTGCCTCTGGAAAACACCAACTTTTCCTCAGGAGGTGGGAACGCTCCCAGTGGAAGACACTACTCCGAACATCACAGTAATTCTTTTACCTAAATTAGGAAAGCCCTCGTGTTTTAATTGGGAACAATATCACAAAGAACATCCTAGCTTAAGTTACACATTCAAGTCTCCCAAAATTAATAAAATGTTCCTAAATCTCAGCACTTAAAAATGCATTAACAGTTCCAACAGCTTGTGCCTGACCTCACTCTTACCTGTTCGGTACAAACAAACCTTGCACCGCTATCTATCACTAGCGCCACAACTATTGGTGGCTCACCAAGAACAGGGCTCTGATTTGTTGTACTTCAGTGACTAGATACGCCAGACTCACCTGGACCAAAGCTCAGACAGAGACAGCATCATCTCAGCTTTTCCGCTGAGGACACGCAGGTTACTGCAGGAAGCTGTCCTGCATGCACACTGTGATCCCAACAACCCAGACCTTTAATGGCCCAACCTGCATTTTGAACTGGATCATCTGGGATTCAGGTCAGTTTGGGTGAACCCTAGATATCTGGCTGTTGCACTAACCAGCCATCCTAGTTCAGTCAGACCGTTCAGTGAATAAAATCTTGCCATCCACAACTGTTACCGCAACTAGTTTACTAGTTGTGCTTTCAGGCACCCACTTCTAGCCAACCGTAGCTTCACAGCTCAACCTATGCCATCTGATAATTGCTTAGCAAGTTATTTTTATCTAGTTTCTATCACTAGGTTGAACACAGAACCTGTCAAACTTGCAACCAGGTAATAAATATGTTGCTTGGTCTACTACTCAAATGAGTAACCAGCCTGTTTGATTACATGGTCATTGCAGATGGGCTGCAAGAATTATTAAGTTTAAATAAATATCAGAAATGTACTTGGAGAATAAAAAAAAAAAAAAACAAGCAAGCAAGCTTTAACTATCGAATCTGTGCAGATTCCAAGTCAACTTGTTGTATTTTATAGGAGAGAATTTCAGAAAAACTCAGTAATCTGATTCTAGCTGGGACCTAAAATACTGAATATATATTGGCTGCTAACCATACCATAAACCTATCCTCAAACTCAGTGTTTGATGTGATGACCCTTGATTTTCTACGTTCGTTGAAAATATATGCTGTAAGGCAATGGGAAATTTGTCTTTAGCAAAGTAAAAAGATTCCATTAGATATTCACTACATTTGGCTCTGGCGTTTTTTGTTGTGTTTGTTTGTTTGTTTGTTTTGGAATTACTGAAATAATAACTTCATAAATGAGACTCAGTCTCAATAAGTTGCTGTCAAAACAACAGCCTTAATAAATGCAATCCCAGGAAATGCAACATTAACTTGTTATACAGAGAGTTTACTTGAATCATCTACCAGAATGCATTTTGCAAAACTAGACTGGACCCTAGAATTTCATCTCTCAAAGCTCAAATGAAAATATTAAAGCATGATATCAGTTTACAAAAAAACAGATAAACCAAAGGACAGCTATGTTAAACATGCTTTTGTTTGGAAAAAACAAAGAATTTCCAGATTTTTAAAGTTTATATTGACCATTAAACTACTGCAAATGTTATTCATCCTCAGTAAAAGATATCTAATAGCACAGCTCCAAAGTGTGTAACTTGATTCTACACCTTTAAAAAAAAAAGTGTTTAGTCTCATGTGCAGTAATAATAGACATTTGGCTTGTTCAGCTGTGCAGCTTTGTTGAATTTGTATACTTACCATGTTATACTTTCATGCAATGATAACAAAGTCAGAGTAACAGGACTAGCTCTCAATTTGGAAGGGCTGCCCATCAAGCGGCCACAAGAAAAGAGAAATGTTCTGAGAATTTCTAGAAAGTTTCTCCATTGATTCAACAAGTTACTACCCATGTGTACCAGAAAAACTAGAGGTTATGACACCTCAAGTAAGTGATGGAGGAGCAGAGGAGGCAGAGGTGCATGCAGGGTGGAACTGTCCTTACAGAGGGGCGTGCAGTTGAGCGCTCTCAAGAACTTTACTGCTATATAATTCACTATTTAAAGTGCTGACTGGATTTTCTGTGAGGGTACACACATTGGGTGTAACACATTTTTAATCTGTTCTGGTCACTTAGAACCTCCTCAGCTGAATTTTAGAAAAAGTGCAACAGACTTTCCATTTCATTACTTAGTAAAACAAGGGACACCGAAGTGAACAAGAAATCAGACAAAATAGTTTTTCCTTATACCCACTCATTCTGCACTCCACAAAATTCCTATCTAAATAAACCTCCTTGTGTAAATCACAAAAGAGAAAGAAAATGGGTCAACGAAGGATGACATAAGTTACTTCACTGACACAGGAATTACCTGGAAAAAGTAATATAAATTGCCCTACCTTTTCCATATACCCCTTTTCATCTAGAGGAGACTGTTTGTATCTCCATAGTGGAATTTACCTTCAAAAATTTGGAGGATAGGATTTCAGTAAACAGAATCAGAAAGAAATAAGCTTTCCCCATATACAGATAACTCTGGCCTCTCTTTCATCTGCTAGAAGTATTTTTTGGAACAAATTTTTTCCTCCTCAGAAATGGTAAGCTTCCCTTCATTCTCCTCTTAAATTTGATACCAAGAGAATCTCAGTATACCCCCTCCCAAAATTCAGTTCAGTACTGCTTTTAGTACTCACCTGGAGGGAACAATCTGTCCCATAGTCATTAATATTTCAGTGTTGTGAAAACAAAAAAAAACCTTTGACATGCACAAAATGCAGGACTCCACAGCAATGCAATGTTTACTCAGAACAACAGCAGAGAGATGGCATTTACTTCAGTCAAACTAACTACAAAGTTTCCTGCAACGATGACTAGCATACAAAGCTTAGAGAAGATATTATGTCTTACGTCAAACAGCTCTTTTTTGTCTAAGAAATGTGAAAACGGAAACCATTAATGACTCTCTACCCATAGAGAAACAAGGCTTTCAAACAAACAGACAAAAATACACACACGAAAAGGAATAACTCACATTACAATCTTTTTGCTGTCTTTTAAAATGAATGTCAAGTTATCAACAGAAGAATCATTTGCATTTTAATGAAATGCCTCTAATCGACTTCCTTTTCATTTAAACAGTAAGAGAACATAGAGCTATTTAGTGTATGTATGTACCTGGAGCTTCTGAATTAGTTCAGGAATCACAAGATATAATAAAACTCGTACAGAAGAACCAGTTGATAACAAGGAAAGCTCTTGGCTAGACATAGCTGATAAATGAGCCTAGCACCAATAGCTTCAATCAGGTCATGTAACATTGATTATTAAACACAGACCCTGCCCACATAACAACATATTTTGGCTTTACGTCTCACTTACAAATTTGTATTTCATAAAGCAGCACACATTTCATACACCAGAAATATGTTCCTACCTCTTGAGTCATGTTTTGTTTGGTTTCTAAGCTGTGTAGGTACAAGATCAACAGCCCCACAATTTTAATGACTACCTCCAATAATAGTTCACAGAATACAGAAGAGTTATTGTGTGTTAAACATTTTTGACATTATAGTGACCCCAGACTGGGGTCACCCCAGCTTTCTCTCGAAACAGTATAAATAATTCTTTTATGGCTACCTTATGGCTACCTTAAAGCATACATACTACTATTTTTTGTGCATTAATTACTTAAAAGTTTTCCACATTCTTTCTGGAACATTGAATAGATTCAAATATAAAAGCGTACATTAAAAGACAGTATACAATATACTGGAAAAAAAGGAGAAAATCTGACTTCAAGGCAGCTTTAAAAACATACACACAAGCGTGCGCACACACACACCGCACCTGGCTTATTATAGGGCAATTGCTGCTGCAATTCTTTGAACCTACTGATGACAGAAACAATTCCTCCTCTCCCTAAAAAAATCAAATGAGCAAAAATGCAAAAAAACAAGAAGGAAAACATGAAGACAAATGTCTAAGAGAAAAGTCTGTCTCTTTTTCCCATATATCATTAATGTTTCGTTATGAAATCTAAGAATAAAACATCTTAAACTTTAAGGTATTTAGATTTCCCCAGGGTTTAGGTGGGTAATGAAACAACTATTTTTCAATGTCTCCAAGCAGAGAATGGAAGATCTATGATGCTTCCAAACTAAGGACTGCAAAATGCCAAACAAATCCACTAAATGAACACAAAAGAAAAATCATACATGACAGCACCAGGTTGTCAGGCCATTGTGGTCAGACAGGCTTACCACAGTCTTTGAGCACATGAGCAGCTTTTTACTCTTTCATTACCACAGAGGACATTTATACAGAAAGCACAACAAATGTGCTCCTCAGACACAATCTTACAGCCGTTTTGGCCACAAAATTCTGCATTTGTACATAACTGAGTGGGCTAACTGCAGGGCTGCCCTGTTGATGAAGATCCTGCAAGCCATTCAAAGCACTCACCAGGAAAGCAATCCATGGGAAGGACAGCTATATCATGGAAGTTATCAAACAAATAGAGCTATTCCACTCAGGAGACTCCTGACAACAGAATACACTTCTTAGAAACTGCCTTACAGCAAGACTCTTGCCATCCAGAAAGCTCTAACTGAGCACTTTCACAGGGTGAACGTGCCCACAGTACAGCTGTCTTCAAGCAGTTTCACTGCCAGAGGACACTGCCAAGTGCAAGGGCAACATTTTCTCATTCAGGCTTGCAAACACAGGATTCTGTGGACATAGTTGGCATGCACACACTTTACAGGCCCTAGTCTGCAATGTGCTGTGTACTGCTTCTTCCTAAATTTAGGCTACTATGGCATTTTCCAGAGTAAGAGGAAAACAAATTCAATTTGGGATGAGGTCTGTCAGATTTTTCACTGGTACTCAAATTCCCAAAGGCAGAAGACCAACAAAACAAAAACCTGTATCAAACAATTGCAAGCAACTGCTACCCAAATACGATTTCCTGGGGTTTATCCATAAAATAGTCTGCTGGAGATCCTCCTAATCACTATATTTGCACCCAGAGTGGTCAGAGATGGAAGAAGTTTTGCTGAGATTAGGTAACTTTCAGATCATGATAGGCACAATTTACCTATAAGAAGCCTATTTCAAAATGGAGGCATCAAAAACTGGTGAACATTCACATATACGTTTGCATCCAAGTTTTTTCCCCACAATTACTTCGAAACCTGAAAAATGCTAGTGGCATTATTCTTAAGAATCAATTAGCATAGCCCAAGGAACATACAATAGGAAAGTGAACAGGAGAGGAGAAAGGCATTAAGATTAAGATTAGCTTTATGCTTGTGAATTTACCCAACAATTACTGAACACTAGCAAGCCACCAGTATGTAGATACTCAGACAAGAATATGAGAAAACCTCATCAGAAACTATATGCTGTAATTGCACATAAGTATAGCTGTGTACCCCATAACATCTGTGCATGATGGGAGAAGTGAACAGAGATGATTAGCTCTGGGAGGAAGAATGTTTTACCTTTCTTCAGCTGGAGGATTTACAGCTATTTAAAGTGGGCAGGTCTTTATAAAGGTGACTCTCATGATGTGGCCTATTACGGTTGCTGAAGTGAGCTTGTCAAAGTTAAAATAGTGAGTCTTGTGAGAACAGTATAAATGCACTTCATTAACACACTCACTGCTGGGCTCCCAGGTGACATGCTCTTAAGTGCCTATATTTCACTGGCATGTTGACAAGGGAGTCAGTGATGGAGCTGCCAGCATGGCTGAGCCTCAGCAGGCTCTTTCTCTCTCATGCCAAACCTGTGGGAAGGCGTAAGAATGGCAGCTGTCTTTCTGTCCAAAGATACACATTCTAGCTTATTTCATCTCTACTTGTTTTTTAATTGGAGCTGGGGGGTTTTAGAACCAATCTCCGAGGTATTTTGCCAGTAGCTTTCCAGTAGGAGTCATGCTTTCAACATCATCTGAATAGTTATCTTGACTCTTGAATTCATGTCTTCTTACCTGATAACATATTATCTGTTTTTATTGAAGGAAACTTCAAAGTCATTTCATGTTTGTGCCTGTGAATCATCAGATGATCCTCTGTTGGAAAACGCTGTCAGGCAAACACAGAAAGAGAGAGAGAGAGAGAGAGAGAGAGAGGAAGAAAAAAAAAAAAGAAGAATTTAATTCTCTAATAAACTTCTGGCATTGGACAGAATTTCAAAAATAAGAGAGAGAAAGAAATGTATCCAGCCATCCAAATGGCACAGGAACAGCAACAGAGTAATTGAAAATGCAAGTGAATATGAGTAACCTCTGTACTCTGCTTAGAAACGTATTTGCTGCAGTGTTCTCCGAGGTTACACACAGAAAAGTGCAGCGCATTTGGAAAAAGTTGTAAGACCAAGTCTTGGATTCCAAGGGTCTCGGACACACACTCCAGTTACCACAGCTACACAAGTTATCATGTGCCTGCAGAACTGTGATAACTGCTGGTGTGTACACTCTTAGCCCACAGCAAATGCAAAGTAATGCAGGATATCTTAAACCTCTTTACTGGATCTTTTGGCTTCTGTATCTTTCTGCAACCTGTACTTGCTGAACAGCAATAACAATCAGAGAAGCCAGTCTTTCGCAAAAGTATTCAGGTAAAATGTATCTTTATATCTGAAAGAGTCTGATACATCGACTTGATTCAAACTGTCAATGCAATGGGGCTCCGTATCTCATAACTATTTCTGATCCTTTATGATACTAAATTGACTTCCTTTCCTTTGTCAAATAGAGGTGATGAAGCACCATGCTTTGCAAGAAACCAACAGGTGTGCTAACATTTTTACTATGTAGTCTGATAACAGAATGCTACAACAAACAGCTTCTTCAAACAAGAAAAACTTGAATAAATGCTGAAGCACTGGAACGCTTACGGTCTAGGGGTACAACAGTCCTGTTAAGTTTTCTTCACCAGAAGGTGCGTACACAGGCCTTTGCTATTGCAATAGTTTTAGCAGGGTTATCTCAGGGCTAGCAAAGGCCAAAAGATGTATTAGCACGGCTCGAGGAAAAAAAAATTTAAAACAACTTTTTAGAGCAACAGGTACATAGCAGAATGTCGAAAACTGGCAGTAACAGAGTTAAAGTGACATAATGCTTATAACATAGTATATTCTTGGCTAAGTGACTTTGCTTGTGGCTATAGAATAAATAGTTGCAGTACGTTACACCTTTCCGAGAATCTCTCTAAGGTTGCAGACGAAGCAGCATAAATAATAGGAACAAGTTCTCTGGAAAAAATAAATAAGTCCTAAAGACTTTTTCCTCTCTATGAAATCCTGGTTCCTTGCTTACTCATCTGGAAGAAATGCAGCACTAGAAATTTAAGTTAAGAAGAAATGGCATATGTGAAAGACCTTGCTCAGTGATATTGTGAGAAAAAAACATGGTTCTTCTCATGGAAATGAGATTTTCCATCATGGAACACTGTGCTCTGTCTTCAGGGTGAGACTGATGGGGCTTATAGAGGGCCTTGCGTGACCAAGAAGCTATTTCTTCAGTTCAGACTTCTGGGTCTTTTCTATAAATCTATTTTCTTGCTTGTGCAATTCCAACTCACTCACCCCTCAAATACATGCACTGACTGATATGGAGAAGCAAGTCCCTGAACAGGTTAGTCAGATAACAGTCCGACTGCATACACTTCTGTCAATTCCTGGTTTACAAGAGAGATAAATCATGTTTTGAAATGGGATGCAACATGCTTTTTAAAAAGATGGAGTCACCCATAGACTGCTCATCTTCCCAAATCATAACAGTGTACCACAAAACCTGTCTCTGAACACCTAATGGAGCTCGCTTGGATTAGCTTCCACTCCACCGAGGAATTTAATTGCTGACATTAACAGGTTCAAGTCCTCTGATTTTAGTGGAAGTAAGTCTTAAGATTCAACAAAAACGTAAATAAATTTTGACTATAAAACTCAGATATCTTTTAACTATCCCTGTGATAGAATTATGCATGTGGAGGTCAGAAGTGACAAATCATCAGTTAGAGGGACAACCAACAAGATGCACTCTCCCATTTAGTTAAATAGCAAAGCTTCTTGGCCACTTGTTAACCGGATCTCAAGCTTCTCTCTTTCTTATTTCAGCTCCTGGTGAAATCAACACCTACACTCCAGTAATAATCACACAATACTTTGTTCATCCATTGTTCTGTCACGGGAACCTAAAGGGTTGTAAAAATATTAGCCAGCTGAAAACTTTCAACATACAGTTAAAGCAGGAAAATATTACCCTCATTAAAAGAGAGAATCTGGAAAATGGGTAAGCTAAATCACTTTAAAAAGACGCATATAGGAGGTCTGTGGCAAAAACCCAAAATATGTCCTTGCCTGGAGATTTTACTTGCAAACTTTTGTAACTGAACAAAATTAGGACCGGAAGTGCCACACACAGAACTTCCCTCATCACTGCAAGGGAAGAGACGAAGTTATCTGTTTTGCAGAAGAAACCATTTAAGACTCAATTCAAAATCTAAACAGGTAAAATCCCTCTCACTTTTTTTAAAAAAAAAATCAAACATCTAATGCTACAGGTCATATTGTACCCTCAGAAGCACATGGCAGATCACCAGTCAAGTCAACAGGAATCCCACATGTACATCCTCGGGCAGATCTACAGGTTACATTTTAAATAGAGGGCATTTAGTAGAAAAATCTCTCAAAAATAAAAATATTAGCTAGTAAGATAGCACTATATTTAAGGATTACACACACAAAAAAAAATCAGGAGAGTAACTATATCCACTGGGAAATATAATTATTGCATTGTACACATAGCAGAAGAAAGACAGACAAACACGTTCCCTCCTAGTGTGTCTTCTCTCGCTAACCATTAAAGGAATTTGCAATACCTGGCTTGAAACATTGGAGTTAGGGGTGAGGAAAGGAACGGAAGTCGCTTGAAAAAGCACATTTACCAACTCTCCCTTGGATAGCTGTATGTTTGCTTTAAATATGCTGTAACAATATCTTGCGGGGCGAGGAGAGAGTTGGGGGAAGGACTTAAAAAAACAAAATACACATTACTATTAGACATGTGTTAATATATCAGGAGGCATTATACAAGCCAGAGCTAGTGCTGAGGACTCAATTAATATCACCGCTGACTCCACTCACCTGTGAGCAGCCTGGGGCACTGCAGACAAAAGGCCTCTCCTGCTCCAAGTTCATCTTTGATTCCTCATAAATCTACATGTTAAAAGGGGGAGGGGGAAAGAAAGGGAACCTATGAATATATACATTCTAAACTTCACACATACATGCAACATGCAGTCTTCAAGCTTTATGTTTTTATTTCAAACTCCCGAAATAGACCAGAAAGAAGTTTTCATCCTCAGAGTGCTAAATTTGCTAGTATTTAGCAGGCTCCCCACAGTCTCAGTTCTTATTACTCCTTCCTGAGCACATATTTACTTTGAAGGAAGAAAAAAAACACCATTAGACTTTCACAGCAGAAATCCTGCCTTAGAAAAAAACATATGTTCAGTGTTGTTATTAGATAAGACCGTGTCTGCTCAGAAAGATCTTGAATCAAGAGTAAGAGATTTTTACCTTTCCTTCTCCAGTTCCTGCTGAACAATATTAAAACCAGACGTCCAGGTCATTTCGGAGAAAGAACCCACTTTTTGAAGTTCTTTATTCATATTGTTCAATATTAATAACTTAAATATATTATACTGTATACATGCTCTGCAGACGCAGGACAAATGTGCGTCAAGATCCTTTAAAAGACCTACCAGGTTCCAAGGAGCCTGAGAAGCCAAGAGGCAAAAACTGCAGCGGCCCCATAGCACTTGCAGTTCTGTTATTTTGAACTAAAGCCTGGGGGAAAGCTCCTGGCTCTTGAATAAACACGAGTAGGGGAAAGCACTTGCCCTCACAATACAGTAACACAACTGATTTTGGGTCAATATTACAGCAGTGTCCCCGGCCAGAATGAACAAAATCATTTACAGTAACATTATAGGACTGAAGAGTAAAGAAATCACTTCTTGCTGAACGTTTTGAGCCTGTTCTTACAATTAGCCTTACAATCTAGAATATAACAGCTGACCCACCTCAAAGCACAACGTACGTGTTTTGCTTACAGTTTGCCTTAAAGCTTAAACTTCAGTCTCACCACAGCCCCACTAGGAAAAGTACCTGAGTTGTGTTTTCGTGGGTCTTTCAAACAGCAAAGGAAAGACAAATATTTTAGTGGAGACGCAGAATTTGACTCTAAAGCTGCAAAAATTGGCAGAAGGACAAGCGCTAAAATTACCCTATCCTATTGTCATGTTTTACCATCCCTTGCAAACAGTAAAATACACTGTTAACTTTAACATCATCACAGGCCTGTACTTACAGCAATCATTTTTCAGTAATGTACGTTCTATAGTGAAAAAAGTTTCAAATGACAAATATTCTTTTTTTTTCTCTCCCCTTTTAATTAAAATTTACTGAGGTGGACAGCAGAATATTTCGTACCTATGGCCAAAAAAAGAAGTCAGCAGAGCACTATTTGCATGTCTCAATGTCTCCCAGAAACACCATCCAGAGGTGAAGAACGTCTCTATTTTCATTTGACGTTTAACCTCCATGTGGATACCTACCCTAAAGGTGCTCATTAGCACTAATTGGGGTTTTTTGATATAGACATAGCCCGAGACCAGTGATTTATTGCACCAAATACAATCAGATGGTAAGAAAGAGCCTAACTCAGGTCTGAACTATCTATACAAGACTGGAACTGAAATAACTAAAATCGTACCAAATTTACTCCTTTAAGATTATTCATATCCTGTTTTGATTTAACTTACATGTATGCTAAACTGAAATAGGATACTCATAATCAGAAATGAAAGAGTATGTTCACATAGAGGCTTGTACTAAAATAACTAAAGGTGTTAAATTACTTCTAATTTCAGTTATTTCAGTTCCAGTCTGTGCATAGACAGGCTGTTAGGAGGTGAAGCAATAAAAATTCTCCAAATTACGCTACACTGCCTGAAAGAAACAAGCAGTGGAGAGATAACTGACTAAACAAACAAACCCCCACAAAAACACAAACAAAACCTCCAGCTAGTTTGATTTTTAAATCCACCTCTATTTATGGTATGTGACCCTGGGATGTTGTCTTTCCTAAAGACCCTTTCACCGGGGGGGGGGGGGAATGTTATGTGCAGATAATGAAAGGCTTCATCTGATATCTCAGCTACTCCTGCAACTGAAGCACTGCCAAATGCTTGTGTTATCCCTCTCCCTCCTCCTCCGGGGACGGTGACAAGCGCATTTTCAATTGCAGGACAACAGATGATGCCCAGTTAAAGAAAACAGAGAGTAACAATTCCGATCCCAAGTGTACAAGTGAATTTCAAAACTCTTCCAGGGATTATTCTGCTTTTGTTTTCTTATTGACTATTGAGTACTCCAAAGACCAGACTTTTTTTCCTCCCGCTGAGAGCTTGAGATTTAGGTCCCTAAATGCATAATGACATGCTCTGGTAACAGGTGAACAATGCTTAAGGTTATTTATATAAATAAGCATGGAATAAGCGCCAAAATAAGACTAGATATAGACCAGAATCCTAAATGTGGGTATCCACTATAGAAAAACTTGGACTTGGATTTTTTTCCTCAGTGCCCGGAAAAAGTGTCAGATTCAGTGTCTAGTCATTTAGCACAAATGTACAAGCACCTGCTGGTTCCTGCGAGAATCATTCTTTGCAGATGATTTCAGAGGCTAAACATAAAAATGTAATAATCCAGAATGCATATATCGTGTGCGACCTCCAGGATACCGTCTAGCATAACCTGACCTAGAAAACATGTTACCAGACAGCACAACTGCCTAGAGTCAAATTGCACTATCCAGAATTTTTATGTACACGTGATGATAGCACTGTGGTTGCGACGGCAGTACTGTTGGCTCTCTAAGGACAGTAAAGGAGTGAAAGAAGCTGCCTTCTGCTTTTTGAGAGGACGTCCAGCGCTTCGCTATTCTCAGGCAGCAGTTTGAGTTTTACACCTGAAAGCTGAGCAGAAACAAGCAGCTGAAAACCTGGGCTGTACGTGTCAGTCTCTGGCTTCCCCCATTCCTACGACTCCCCGCAAGAGCTGTGGAGGCACAAGCAGTGCAGGATCGCAACCACGGATTTGCAAAAACACAACCGCCGTCCTCGGCAGCAGAGCATTTTGGTTATGCGGAGCGCAATTTGCACAGCAGCCTTTTCGAGGTGTAGGTACGGCTCTCCCATCCTTCAGTCCAGAATAAAGCCTGCTGTTGGCAGCCTTTGGCACACGGATCACTTCTTCGCACAGCTCCTATGTGCTCCTGGGCCACACAGCCCAAGCCTACTGCTTCCCAGCATGCGCAGGTGGTTCAGCACGCGCAAAGGAAATAATGCAACCAATAGCAACATTTCTACTTCACCTCATAAAAATAAATCACAGCAACACTTCCATCTAAATTAAGGTGCTTATTAACCTTAAGATCTTTAAAAATTCAAGTTACACTCGTGCACTTTCCACAGTACAACATCTGACTGTCACAATTAATGCACACAAAGACTATCAGATGAACTTAGGATGACTGAAAAGTTAAAATATTACTCAGGCCTGAATTTTTGACTTCTGTTATCTATAGCTTAACTTATTGCGACTTCATGGCCTCTTAAAGGAAACAAATAAGAATTATAAAAATAAGTGAGCACTAATATTGACATGTCAGCATTAGTTCCAATACTAAAAATAGGCATGAATGCGTTATGCGGCAGAAAAGGGGGGTTGAATTTTAATAGAGATGTTAACAACATCTGTCAGCATTTATTGCCCTATTGTGACCACGTAAAGAGCCTTGTTGGCAGAATATATATGTGAGGAAATCTGCTATGCTGTTGTAGCCTGCCATTCTCCTGAAATATCACTCTGCCTAGCAGAAGCTAAGGTATTCTGATTAGAAGAATAAATAAATAAATAAAAATATAGGAGAAACATGGAAGGACTTCTCCAAGCAATGTCACATGCGAGACAAATAAGTTTAAGTTCTGCACCGAGCCAAAATCTTCTTTTATTTCTTGATTTCTGAATAAGATTCTTGTAAACATCTTTTATTATAATTTATAAAACTGAAGCCTAGAGCGAGGAAAGCAAGAACATAACAAAAAATAAAACAAGAAACAGAACCACCCTCAAAACACAGCAACAAACTACATCCCCTCTCAGCAGCATCCAGTGGGAAGCACCCTCCGTGCTAAGGCTCTTCAAGGAGCCTCACAGTTGTCACTTCTGAATTGGAAAAATAGTTCTAACAACTGATACCAAGAAAGCAGGCTCCTTTCTGCCTCTCTCTCTCTCTCTCCCTTTTAAACTCAGCAGTAATCTTATTGCCTTACTGGTAAAAACATCAAGCAGGCTTGTTTCCTGTTTCAATGTTATTCTTGAAGTGGGCTGCAGTAAGAATCTGATTTTCATTGGGCTATTATTATTTGCAGCTGTGCGACCTTTTTAACCCTCTTTTAAAAGTGACATTTCAGCCTTCAACCTCAAGCTGTCTAAATGTTGCGAGGTTTTCAGTCCTCTGATTAACAGTGAAAAAGAACTGATGGGGAGGTGTACTACAGTGTGCCTCATACAGGTCAGTGCACCGATCCTACCATTTGCCCAAGTGAGTAATTACGCTCCTGTAAGCAACCTCTTTGTTGAAATTAATCACCTGGCCGCATGTCTGGAAGACCGGTTTCTTCAGGCTGGTGTGACCAAGGTCACTGAGATTTCTAAATACGAGTACAAAATACACAGTCGTTAACATTAGCAGTATTACGCAGAGACATCAGCAATATATGAAGCACCACCTATTTTTTTAGGGCCACGGCCACAACGTACAAGAAGTGAGAGGAGAGGGGGTTATAGAGCACTTGTTAATGTTAAGGAACCCTATCAGTGTATACAGCATTTTAAAAAAGCTAGTCATGGCTGCTCTGTACTACTAACAGGTAAGTACAGCCTTATTACAAATGTTATTAAAACTTACTGGTTTTGGAAGCGTAGTACATACAGGGTTAATGCCTATGGTTGTTCTCAATATGTCCTTGCATCAGCCAAGCTGGTCTTAAGTATCGTTGTACTGAAATGGTGTGCTGTGTTTTTCTTCTGCATGGACCGTTCAGTCGAACTGCTTGTTTTCTAAAACCAGCATCATGCTTTCCACATGTCCACATACAGGGCTCGTTATCACAGCCCTGCCTGCTTCGGCTGCTACAATGAAGGGTCTGTCAGCATTTCCATTAGAAAACCCCTCATTTCAGGATTAAAGCATTTCCAAATGGTTCTGGATGCTGGAAAGCAATTTGCGTCTGGAGTCCCCAAGAAGGCATTTAATGTGATACACATTTGAGCTAGGGCTCTAGCCTTCACTGGTACTCCAGTGAAGTTTTTGTGATTATACTTATGACATTTATATGTGGAAAAACACTCAGCTTGGGCCTTTATTCATTTGCTTTAAAAGAAGAGAGCCCCATAAATCTTTAGGCAGAGCGGAGCGCTCTCAAAAAGTGGCCGATGTGTGAATTGACTCAACGGCAAACAGCACAGCTTTCCCCGGGCCGGGAGCGCTGCAAGGCAGCAGAAAGCACCGCCTGCATGGCATGGCGGGGGCCCCGCTCGCAGCCAGCCTCTGCCACCTGTGAAACGGCTGGCCAGTTGCAGCCTTTGCTATCAATTGCAAATGGAGGATGAAAAAGATCCTTGTCTTATGCTGTCAACCACCTCCGTTTTTTTTTTAAAAAAGCCACTTAGCCTACGTATTGCCTGCCCGAACAAAATCCAGGGCTGGAAAGGCTCTCCAGGAGTCCCCAAGTTTGGTGCCGTCTCTCTCTCTTCCGGGTATACCCCATTTGTCTCCAAATCAACTGAGGCAAAACAGAGAGTTTTGCTCCCACACTCAGTTTTTGCCTACTAAAAAACGCTGTTTCTGTTATCAAGGAAAACCTAAAAGCTGTCTCCTGCATTTCTTCAGTTTATGCAGAGCTGCTGTCCTTTGAAGACAGAGCAGGAGCACAACTGGAGACAACCAAACAACCAAGGGTCAAAGATAGGAAATTCCAAAAGTGAACAAGAAAAGAAGTTTGAAAACCTCCAGAATAAAAGTGGGGGGTGGGGGGAATATCAGGGAAAAGGAGACTCCTGCAGGGGCTGAGGGCAAGGAGCTACTAGAAGAAATGGAGTAGAAAGAAAGCGGGAATGAGGCCTACTTCTACAAACCACTTGGATTGAGAAAGGGAGAAAAAAGATACTTCTCAAAAAACAAACAAATAAACAAACAAATAAACCAGAAAGATGACCTATCGCCTTCCCAAGTAATCATAAAATAAGCATCCAACACTGTACGCCATCCACGCAAGACATGCATACTTGGTAGAGGGCACAATTTGGATGAGATGTACCTCAAGTCTAGTGAAATGCACTGGTTTAAATGGTTAATCTATATTTCTGAGGCTCTCCATTTCAGTACAGGAAATCCAGCATGGATTAACTTGGTATAGAGCAAAGGGATTTGCTGTTTTACTGAAATGACCATGGGGTTATTAAGCACAGGCAATAGAACAAAAAAAGGAAATAGGAACACAGAGGTGGAGAGTGAAAGAAAAAAAACCCACAAAAACCAACACTTTTGAAAACTGTTCATGAAAGTTATCTCAGCACAGAAATATTCTATGGGAGAAATCAGATCTTTATAGGGAAAGATGGCTATTACATCAACTCTGGAAAAACACTTCTAGGAGTGATGTGGTTATTTTACAGTCTGCGATTGGCCAAATAGGGACTGCCTCATATGGAAGTGGTCCAGGCTTGTACTTCTGCAACTGTCCTCCATTGATGTCATTTGCAGAACAACGTTAATACCCACTATCCCTAGTTACGAGGCTGATACAATTCTTTCACCTTCAGGAGAGACCAGACTCTCGTCGCACTGACAACACAGAGGTTTGCTTAACAGAACGTGCAGGAGCAGCCACACAATCTGTAGCAATATAACCACAAACTCAAGGAATGCAAGAAAAAGTCACTATTCGAACAATATACATTTCACAAGCCAGCAGACAAGCAACACCTATATAACTTCTCCATTTTACCTACATGCAATTTTTTTCAGTGCTGTTAATTCAATAGCTAAGCCAGATCTATTGCACTAAAACCAACATCTAGGTCTATGGACTTAATATGCCAACAGTTAAGGAGGCTATCAAGTGTCTGTGGGTGGTCAAACAACATCAGAATTTCAGGTTTATCTCAAGCATGGAAGAATATTCTTGCTGTGTATTAACTTAAGTGCTCCTATTAAAAGGTTAAGTTAGACTGTTGAGACTCTTGAGATAGTCAATGGAAAAGAAAGATGGGCTATGTCAGAGCAGGATTCAAGCAGCGGCTTTGAATGGTCTGCTAAAAAAAGGACCCTCCACTAACTATCTCAAAAGCATCCATTTTCTAACTTCTTAGATTGGATGTACATGGATCTGCCTTTACAAAAGTTATTGTCCATCTCAAAAATTACTCTGCACGAATGTGGGGTGGAGGGGGGGCGGGGGCTGCAAAACAACTACACCAACACAAGTGACAGGAATCTTACTTCAAGAAACAAACACTAGCAGCTAGCATTTTAAAGGGAAAACATATTTGCTTTGTTCTTTATGAACAAGCTTTAGCCTCTCCCTGTTTGGGACACGGTCCCTTGGGGCACAGTACACCCACACAAAAGTTAAATTCATCCCTAGCTGAGATCAATATTTACTAGCAAACTCCTGAAAGATTTAAAGGAGAAGATACATGCAGAGATCTCTATTCCAGACTCTCACAGTCATTATTAACATGGATCTGATAGCACCTGCTCCCTCACTACTAATTTTTAGTGGGCTGCACATTTAACATCACCATAATACAACATTTGATGCCCCACCAAGTTGTTAATAGCACAAACAGACTGCTCAAAATTGTAGCTACAGTTATTTAGAAGGTGAAGAGAGGAGGGGGAAAAAAAAACAGAAAATGCATAGCTTGTCAGACAGTCTGCCCCAGTTTGCACTCATCTCCCAAAGGTTAAAAGAATTAAGTGAGGTGGGTCCTCTGTCTTTTACAAACCGTTCCACAAATTCAGCACCATTTCCAAAGCTGAAGAACTTGCTATGCTTCATGTCAGTGGTTCTTATGCCAAGAGCATTATCGTGGGTGTACGAAAGTAAAACAAAGTCTCTTCAGATCATCTTCACAAGTCAAGATGGTTCACCATGCCTATTGCTACGAAACAAAAAAAAATCTACTTCAAGGAAAAATTCAAGTGCTACGCACTGGAGAGGAGCTACAGGGAGCCTGCAAAGGGCACAAAAGGCAACTGCAACTGTGGTGAGAGATGAAGCCCATGAAGCAGAGGGTGTCAATGATGAACTCCCAGTAACATCTGGCAAATAAGCTAATCTTTTGGGACTTTCCAATGTTGGCAGATAAGTGTGTTGTCCGTCCCTTCAAAGGCTGACCTCATTTCTATCCTTGGGTTCATGGCATGCAAAGCTCTTTGCTACAGCCACTTTTTCACTCGTGCCATCCCCCCCCACCAACAGTTATTATTAAACACCAAACAACTTTGCCTATTGTTGTAGCTTGCACGCAATTTAATTAAGCATTTCCCCTCCAGGAATAATATTGACTGAAGGTTCTGAAGGGTTGTTTTGTTTTTTAAGTGTACTGTAACTGCAGTATGCTAATTGCTTTGGTTTAGGATACACAAATAGATAAAAGAATTCACCTACCTTGCATGCAAATAAACACTTGGATTTCCAAAGGGAAGAAGAAAAAAAGAGAAAGCATAAAAGATATCCTGGGGGAAACAACAACACAAGGCTGCTTAGCTGACTTTCATACCAGAAGCAGTTAGGGGCTTTAACATGAACTTTGAAAATTTTGCCAGCCCAAATTTTCTTTCTGATTTCTTATATAAAATAATCCTTAAACGAGAATGCTGCAAACCAACTTTCTATATGTTATGGATACAGTTCTGTAATTCTGTATTTTTAAAATAGTTTACTATTAAGGCTAGTCTCGCTTCTTACTTTTTTTTTTTTGCTTCAGAGCTAACAGCATATAAGACTTTCATTACATAGAAAAATGAAGCCATTAATAACTCAGCCACAAGCCATTAATTATTAACTTTCACCATTTTTTTAATTACAACTTTTAAAGACTTTTTTTTATTGGGAACTTCTCTCTTTTCAAAATGACCAAGAATTCCTGAATCAAACCCTCAGCATTCACTGTTCTCAGCATAAGATAAAATCCTGTAGGGTAACAAATCTCTGCTGAGAACACTGGCAAGCCACTGGCAAGTGCCCTCAGCACAATAGTGTCTTAAACATTAAAAACTAAAAATTGTTCTTTTCAGCCCTAACAATCAAGGGCAGACTTAGGACTGATTTGTAGCACTTTCACTCCCTATTAAACTTTATAGGTACAGAAATACTGGAATTCTCCAATATATACACCTTATCTTCAGACACTTTTAGTTTCTCACCACCATGTAATGAGTTTTACTAACAGCAGCATAAAAACTTAGTTCAATTAAGTGAGATTAATTTAGATTTAGGCTTATGCATCTGTTTTTAGGAACATAAAGATGGAATCATCACACTGTTAATATATCTTCATTAATATAAGAGATTTTGAATTTTGGATCCAGTTTAAAAAGCTCTGTATTTCCAACTAGATCAATCATCCTTACTATTTGTATTGAATATAGCACAGTACAACTGGGCTTAAAAGGGGCTGTAAAGAGTTCAAACAAGATTTGCTTGAACTAATCAGTAAGCTGGAAAAACAGACACTCAGAGAAGCTGCAGATATTAAACAAGAGTTCCTGTACCTCAGTGGCCTTTTTACACACTACGTTCAGCTCCTTCTGCAGGTTTCTCCTCAAAGTGCAGGCCTTCATCCCTCAAAACAGCTATGGACCAGAGGTAGAATTCATAAAAGTTAATAAAAGCCTTTTTTGGGGGCCAGGTATTTTAGCCTAAGTCTACTGGAGTACCTGAAGTTACATCAGTAATCATGGGACATGTCCAGTGCAGGTATCATCAACAAATTATGCCCTGCTGCAGGCACAGCCCTTCCCAGGCTTGTTAATGATCTTATCAAGACAGAATTGCCCAACCGTCAGTGTCTGAAACAACTTGGCTTCCTGCAAAGAATCACTCCCATTTGGGAGCCCACTGCGCCTACCCAGGATCCAGTTTATGGGTGGGCTTAATGATCACGTTCACACTTTCCTTAGGCTGGAAAAGATCAGGCCCTCATAGCCAGCTCTCGTATCTTGATTTCCGTGTAATGCCCTGGAAAGCATTGAGCCAAGAATCCAGTTTGAGCCTTGTCCATGTTTAAAGCACTCCAAAATCAGAAACCACTACCAAGGCCTGGAGCTAAAAATGCTGTATGAAAGACCAGCAGTGTCCAAAGGAACGGGGCTCTGAGCAGAAGCCCTCTCCTCTCCCCACCCCACTCCTCCAGTCAAACCTGCTGACAGCGCACGGGCCTCAGCAACACCCAAGCATTTCTCTCCAGTTAGTGCCAAAGTGAAGACTGAGGACTGTCTGCCCTGGCAGTTCAGGTATCTGACTTGGAAACAGCACAGCACAGCCCACAAACTACTTGGGAGACATCCAAAAGAAAAAAAAATAATAATAATTTTCCACAGCTCCCCTCCCTGGGACTGTCCTCAGCTTGGCTCTGGCTCCTACTCCTGCCCTGGATGTGTTTGCAACCTTTGGGTCAAACTTTGTGACCATTACAGGACTGGACCCAAGAGAGGGGCTAACTTTGAAGAGAATCCAAAACAGGTCTTCAAAGACTTTTTCCTCTAATATATGCCTGTTCTGAATACAAAAGCAGCGATCCCTATCTTCCCCAGGACTCTCAGGCAATTCCAGGCAGAAAGGAAATTGCCCCGGAGATATTTCCGAGGGCCAGAGGCACTCCTCACCGCTGCAACGCTAACTGCACCCTGGAAATACGTCTGAGGCGCGTGAGAGAAACAGACATCTCTCTAACACCCGGGAAGGGCCGCCCAAACACCAGCGTCTCAAGTACGCCCCAAGATAGGGCAGTTTGGGGCGCAGGTCGGTAATAGCGACTCCAGGGCAGGGCCTGACTGTCTCTTTAGGGAGACTGGGAGGGAAGCTCGAGAGAGGCAGGCCTGACCGAAAGTTGACAAAACTAATAGCTTTCCCTGCCCTGAACCCACTTCCCTTTTTCAACCCCCTTGCAGCCCCCCGCTGCCGTAGCCCAAAGGTGCAAATCCGGAGACTGCCGGAGACGAGCTGGAAGCTGGCAAGCCACGAGGGTGGCGGGGAGGCAGGAAAATTCACCGTACGCCTCTTGCGGGCGACGGGCTCCTCAGTCCACGGCCACCCCGAGCTTCAACAGGGCCCCAGGCCTGTCGGGACTGCACACAGCATGTCGCCCCCTGCGGCTCCTCCGCGGCCTGGCCTCGGTCCCATGGCCCTGCCCGGCCATCGCAGGGCCACGTCTCACCCTGGTTACCCTCACTGGGCTCGATCCAGACCCCGACCTGCGGGCAACCACCCAGCCCAACCGGGGCCCGACGCCCCACCGGGGCTGGGCCTGGCCCAGCCACCTCCGGGGTCCTGCTCCCTCAGGGCAGAGGGACAGGCCCGGGCCCAATGCCCTGGGGAGCCCTCGCCGGTACGGTACTCCTGCCCGGGATCCCCCGGACATACAGCCGTCCTGGTGGCACGCGCTGGAGGAACAGCCCAACGTACTGTAAGGGGGCGGATGGGTTTCTGCTCCCTTGGGAGCCCAACCAGGCTGGAGTTGGGCCCAGGGCTCTGTAACAAACCCGGAGAGGCACAGCTTGTGTAGTCTTGGCTAACTCGATCTCCAGTCCTACCTCAAAGGAAAAAAAGAGAAAGAGCTGGGATGCAGAGATAAAGGGACGGAAACGCAGTAATCGAGCCACTGCGGCTCACCAAGCAGAGGACACCTGAAGCAAGAGGACTGCTCGGCACTTGACCGACGTCACCGTCACAAAGCAAACTCCTATCGGAGCTGGGCAGGAGCCCAAGTCTGCTTTTTAGCATCGTCAGCAGGCAAAGGCATATGCAAACTATGGGAAACACTCCCAGAAGGAGATAACACAACAGAGAGCTCTACTTGGCCAGCACTGAGAAGAGCTTTACAGCAGAGGAGCATGTGCATGTGCGCATGCGCGCGTGTGGGCACACACGAGCGTGTCAGTTGGGTGCAAGTGGGGCAAAGGGACCTTTCTTCCCTAACGGACTGCAAGCGTGTCTCCACAATACAAAATTATCCACAATTTCTTCTCGGAAAAGACTGCTACATTGCTTTGAAAAGCAGCCTTTGAGGCAGATCGGTTATTGCCTCCATTAAGGAGGCAGTACATCAACATGAAACAACTTCCAGCCAGTGACTAGCCACAAATTTCTGGCAGTGACCAATCCATAACTACAAGCGAGTTAAAAATCAACATACATGAAAAAATATCAACATACATGAAAAAATATCACTTTCCCAACAAGGAGGAGGCAAAATAAGGAGCAATTCTCCATATGCTGTACCTTCACAATCTGCGAACAACCAACAGCAACTTATAACATGCTGCAAGTGTAAAGCGGTGAAATTCAAACATCTCTAAAAACCACAGATTTGTAACTTGCGCTTATGTAAATACACAGCTTTCAAGCCTCAGCCATCCTGGCCATAGCTCTTCTGGGAAAAATGAAAAAATCTTGGCTGAGATTTTCAAGAGTGACTAGCGATACTGAATGCCTCCACTTTTTAGGTGTCCAATAAGAAATACTTAAAGGGCTTCATTTTCAACTTAGCCTCTTCAAATCATATCCCTTCAGGGAGTATTTATCTAGGAAAGGAAACAAATAAGAAGTCAGACTAACACAGACAATTTTGTTCATTCTTTCTCAGTATTCTCTCTAACATAAAGACACAATACTATGCTAAAACTGTAGACAAGGAGCTAAAAACAAAACTAACATTTTAAAACAGAGTGTGAGCATGCCTAAATCATAGTTAACTACAATGAACTTTAAATATCTTACACCTTTAGTCTCATCTGAAAAATCCCAGTTTATATGATACATCCCAAAACATGCAAAGCCAGGAAATACATATATATGTATACACATACTTATATATATACACACACACATATATGTGTGTCTATATATAAAAAAATATGTATTTACAGTCACAATGCTTAACTACAAGATCATTCTTTTGGGGACTGAACTGCTTAGACTGATTTGGCTTTTTGCATTTTTAATTAATATAATTTCTCCCATTTCACACTAGGGTGCAGAGAGCTATGAATAAAGACTTCTTTGTATGAAAAGTTAAAATAGAATTTAAAAAAATTAAAAAGCTATCTGAATATGTAATCATCTCCATTTCTAAAAAGAGGACTTCATATATAAGCTGTTTTGATGGTCTAGCAAGCATAAGACTATGATTCCTTTCTCTCTTGCTTTGTGTGCCATAGGAACACAAGCTTACTGAGATTTGTACCAGGACAATAAAAAAATGAATTCTTATTACTTTGAAAAAAGGGTAAGGATTACCATTCTCTAATAATATAGGTAAAATAACCACTACACAGAAAACCCAAAGAGCCAGGATCTTTGCATGCAGAATCACTAACCTTATTACTATGTATACGCTCATACAACAAACATGTTACAAGTGTCTCATATCAACTTCTTAAAAGAACAGATCTTTTTACACCTCTGAGTACCTCTGCTATAGAGGTAATCATAATCACAAAATAGCAGTGTAATTGAGGTAATGGCATTCCTACAGAGATAGATTTTACAGGCTATCAGTATCCATAACTGCATCTCGTAAGTGATTACAAGTTCAGATTTCAGTGTTTTGAACTGCAGAGCACTTGCAAAATATTTTCATAGTTAGAACTTGACAAAACCTTACAGGGCACCATCTTCCTCTGATCAGCCATGGGAGGAAATCCAAGAGTTCTTCTCAGAAAGCCTTATTACTGCAGGATGCTTCTTTCCAAGTATACACTAATAAGGTGAAGGCTATTAGCTCTGAATACTCTATCCGTCATAATTTTGCGTGACACACTATCCCATATTTTTATAACTATAGCAACAGGAAATCTACTAGGAAGTAAAAAAATTAACTTGCTAAAGTTTTCAGTTCCACTCTTAAGAGTGCTAGATTTTCTTCATATAGAGAGCTACTTATATGAACAGTTTCAGACACTGATTAACGCTTTTGCATTTATCAATGCCACAAATAGCTTTTTGAATATTAATACCACGAGATTTTCTTTCAGATGACAGTGGTAATTACAAATAAGTTCTATTCTCATTTGTCAAAATAGACAAAGAAAATGCTTGACAACCATTTTGGTTGGATCATCCAAGTAGTACCATTCTTTGCATAATTCTGTAGAACAGATAACGTTTGGAGGGTATCAAGAACAAATGAGAATATTGTGTGTCTTCTTCCAAGGACTCTAAATCATGTCAGTTATCTGTGAGCTATGTGGCTCTCTTACAACTATCTACCATCCTCTAGCGGACTCCAATGCTAGACTTCACCACTTCTCCCCTCATGTTCCCCTTTCTCACATATTGGTCTCATGTGAAGAAGCCTCTGATCTTAGACCATTCATTTTCCATTTCCACAAAAACATTTTATTTTATGCATTTTCATATTACTTCATAATATGCCTGGAGCTCTAGGACGTAGAGTGTTCTGCACACAGAACAAAAAAAGGTTCTTCTCTGAGGCACTTTCATACTACAGCAACACCTTTGGTGGTGTCTTGGCCAAGCTGTAGGCCTAGAGAAATTAGCTTCTTTAGGTAGGTGATGGTAAGAAAAGAAGAAACGTATCCCTACTCATGAAAGACCATCCAGGCTAACTAATCAGACTAAAATACAAGTCTCTCTCCTAGCGTCACTTCATAAGTAACAAAAAGCATATATTGAGACCCAGGCTGTATCTTCTATTTGAAATTAAACAGGGAAAATCGCACTAAGCGCTACTTAGGTGATAACAACTTAGAAAACAGATCAATATATTGGAGAAAAAATTCACTTCAATTAATTTCTTGTGAGAAGTATTCACAGGTTGCCTTGCTTCTAGCATTAATGCCTAGCTCTTTGGTAGGTAAGTATTGAAGTAAAGGAAAATAAAAAAAAAAAAGTCATTATGGTCCTTCGCGCTAACACAAAAGTTCAGGAATGTATTTAATTTTTCAAGAAAAATTCTTGAACTTCTATTTTCTATTCTATTCTATTTTCTATTTCTATTTTATTTTCTTACTGTCTTTCTCTGGCAACCTCATCTCCATTTTTTTTCCTCCTATTTTCTTACTAAAAAAGAAGGGAAAACAAACTGAACCCATGAGGAAAAAAAATATGTTCAACTTTGGTGAGGGTGTTTGTGTGGCAAGGTTTGGGAGGAGAACTGTGGAAAAATTAGGATTTCTTGGTCAATGCAGTCGTTAATGAATTTTTTAATTCCAGATGAGCTCATCCATTCATGTAGATGACTGGCTGACCACGATACCCATTTTGAAGGAGCTGATAAGGCAATGTTAATAAGTCCATCTTCCAGCTATAGAATGCAGTCCTGTAACTCAGGCAGTCAAACCTCAGTGGTGAAGGTCCCATGCCAAGATCTGTTAGAGAGGTTAGGCATATTTCACTATTGGATATGACATTATATTTGGGGGCCAGGGAGGAGAAAGCAGAAAAAAACTCAGTCTACTTACATGCTGGCAAACATCCCTTCTTTTCTTCATCCTTTTCAAAAAATCAGTATAGCTTATGTTTTTTGATGGAAGGCTTTAATTATGTGATAAATTAAAGTTGGTAAAACAATTTTTTCTGATTTAAATCAAACTCCTGTTGGAGGGCTTTACCAGAATAGTTCTGCCTGCAGATCTGCACTACCTGAGCCTATGTAGTAACACCAGTTCAGGCACTTGCTGCTAGAGCATGAACATGAAAACTCATATCCACTAGACTGGGATCTTACAGCAACTCTTAAAGAAGCATGGCTAGAATATTGCAAGGCTATTCATTTTGGTGTGTGCAAATCCCTTTGGTGTCTTCCACTTAATAAGGATGAAAGGAAAAAAAAAGCAAGAGAGAGAACAGAACATGAGGAAAAAAACTGCAGGGCTGCATAGGCAGCCTTGAAGGAACATGGACTGAATAACCTTTGAAGTTCTAAAATGAGATCGTGTGAGAATTTTTTTTAAAGCAGTAAAAGTGAAGCTTCAGAAACAAGTGTAAGTTACAGCCTGAAGTGCTTTATCACAGCTCCATGAACCCTCTTCCATAAACCCTAGTTGTTTTAAGAGTTTATTTACTTCAAGGATGACTGGAGTGGGGAGGGAGCAGAGGAAAATCCAGTTTCCCAGAGACGTGTTGACAGATAAGGCCTGCGATCAAAAATCGTTATAAAAGGACAACTGCCTTCTGCCAACGTGCACGGAGGCATTTTCCATTTTGGTGGTGAAGAACAAATACCAGTGCCTAACTGGCTTCTGCAACAAAACTCCTGTCATCTGGATAGCAAAGCCTTCAATCTAACACCATGCCTCTAGGTATGTAAAAAATACAAGCTAACGTTTTTGTCTATTGTCTCCAACAGTTTTGCCCTGGTATGTCTCTGCTGGGCCGCACTCAAAACACCTGAGCTGATTGTGAGGGAACAGGCCTGTTTCCATGGCATGACGCAGAGCTCGGCAGAGATAGTGGCTCATATTCTGGAAGTATTATCAGCACAATGTTGCTCCTGGGCTAATCAGCTACATCTTTCAGTGGGGCTAACTAATCCACCCCGAGAACTGTGCTGAAGTGCGTATGTCCGTTCCAGCTAGAAACCTACCCACTCACACTAGTCTGGGAGCCTTCTGTGGTATATGGCACAGACATAATCAACTCAGTGGCATTCATCTGACTTGACTGTAAACATCCTCAGCATCTCCATCTCAGTCAGTCATCTCAGGCTTCCTTTATAATACATGGAAAGAAACAGGGACATGAAGAATGATTCACTTCACCTAGACTTCCATATTGGGAAGAGAGGAATCATGAGCCAGAATTGCTTTTTCTCTCTACTGACTCTGAAAGAAGCCTGGAGGATTAGCTCAGACACCAATAGATGTCTATATGTGGTCAGAAAAACCCAGTCCTCCATACCTGAAGTTATCGCAGCCACCTGAACCAGGATAACGCTGGCCTGTCTGTCTGTACAGTGCCTTTAAATCTGTGAATGACAGTGCACTGAAAAGAAATGCATGACAGGGTTGCTATTCATATTTTTAAAGCATAGATTACAGAGAAAGTGTTAGGTTAAGAAATTGTCCAAGATATGTCACCCTTTGCAACTAGACCATGTTTTGCTGCTACTAGAATAGAAGGCTGGCTCCAATCTCTGCACTTCCATTCACTTGGCACTTCTAACCCCCAGGACCGGTTAGAATTAGCAGAAGGAAATATCCTGCACCATCCAAGAAGAAAGGAACGCTTCGTGCTGCTCACGGTGACCTGCCTGATCAAGTAAGAACAGCCTTCCAGCTGAGTACGTGCAGACCTTCCTTAAACGGATAACAACTAGGACCCCAAACAGGGTGGGATGAGATAACTGAGATACACTTTGGGGTAAGTCTAGCCCAGAGACTGTCAAAACCAATGAAAGCAAGGAATGTTTACCCATCCTTCCCTCCCAAAACTCCAGCTTTCCTCTCAGATAACAGCTCTAAAAGATCACTTTGGATACTAATAGAGCTTGTATGCTATAGCTCTTAACAACTTACAAGAGTGGGAGAAGTTTCTTTTATATATAATTTAAATTATAACATTAATTTAATTTGTGTTGGGAAGCTATAACAAATTTGTAACAATTTCTGTTTAAAACTGCATGGTTTGGTGGCCTCCAGGTTCTGTAAGATCCTTCCACGTTTGTCCCAGATATTGTGCATGCAAATATTTGTTACGTAGTTTTAAAGTAATCATTAGGAAGATTACTAATCTTTCATCCTGGGAAGAAATACACCTAAGAAGTTGGAGGAGAGAAATTGTTACCTGAGACTTGTTCAGAGACGTTTAGAAACCTGGCCTAATTTTACAAATGAGATAAGCAGAGATTTAAAACCTGTAATACAAATGCTGAACCATTCATTTGAGAAGATTTAGCAAAACGAACCCTTTAAGTTTAATTCTTCAAGTTATGAAAGACTTAATCCAGGGAAGTTGTTATGGTAGGTTGACTTCATCCTCTAAGGCAACTTTCTCTTTATTCTTAAGCCCTGTAACACCATGCAAGCCCCAAGGGCGCCCCTGCAGCAATCTCTGGAGAAAGACAGACAGAAAGTTGTCTTGGGGATTTATTTAGCAATAAGGAGGCCAAAGCTAGGACAGAGAAAGAGGTTTGCACAGAGTCAGAGTTCTCATGAATTTGTAAAATCATCCTTGCACACGGAAGATATTGAACCTTGAACCTAAACTAAGGTCAAGCAAGTTTAAGGCTTGATACAGATGTTTTGCAGAACTCTGGTAAATGAAGGTGAATGTTACTGTTAAAACAAGAGAAAAAAAACAAGCACTAAAAAATGGTTGGTCGATTGTTTATTTTTCTTTTCAGTCCATTGTCGAGTTTACTCTGTCCCCCCTAAGCCCAGCACTGGTATTTCCTGCATCTGGGTGATGACAGCAATCTCTTATACACCACATAAAACAGATTTAGAAGTTTGAAAGCCACGTCTGGCCTGGTTTCTCCCCGGAAATATATCCCTTCAGCAAGAGGGAATATTTGCTTTTTCCTCATTTGTCTTCAATTTATATAAATAATGGTTGCCTTCTGGTGCACAAAATAAAGATATCTTCATTATAAGCACAGCCCCTCTATAACCGGTGCGAGGGCTAACAATACTGCAGAGAGCTTTTGAACTATGATTTTTTTTTAAATGAAGTTACAGAACAATCCAAAGAGAAGTCCCTCAAGAAAAGAAAACAACATAATGACTTTTTTAAAAAATACTATGATCACTTGTTTTTTTAGCCAATTCTCTTCCTCCTTTGGCATGAATGTGTCTGAAATGGTGCTCTGAAAAGGGGCCAAGAAGTTCCAAGTGTTCAATGCCATTACAGAGCTTAGGCCAATGTGGAAGAAATCCCCTTTCCAAGCAAGTCCTGACTAATAGCGATAATGTCATTGGCCCTGAATCTGGAATGAGTCTTCAAATTTGGCAAATGCAGGAAAAAAATGCAAGCTTGGAAATAATTTGGAAAAGCTAAAAACTTCTAGGAGATCCATAGCTAAATAACACTTTAATAATAATAAGCACTTTTCAGTTGCAAAGAACTTAGCATACATAAATTTTCAACCTCAGAAGGTACGCAAATGGTATTATCTTTGTTCTACTGATAGGGCACATGAAGCAAAGGGACTTTAGGTCAGAGATGGCATCAGTTTTCACAGCAAATTAAAATAACAGATGGTGAGCCACGAAGTCCTGTGTTCACAACAGATAAAAAATGAAATGGACTTTAAAAAAATTTTAAGAGGGACAAGCTTGCAAAAAGGATTAGTATTAGTATTTTCAGACTTCCCAGGGTAACTGCATGAATAAGGAGTTTGCAGGACTAGCACATCTATTTCTCTAAGTCAGCTTTAAAGCTGATTAGTTGCTTTGCTTTCTCCATGTTCCTCAAGTCCCAAAACTCCTGGTTCCAATTCCCCACTGCACCTTGGGTACCGTTAGTGCCCTGATTCATCAAAGCACTTGACCGCATGCTTAAGTTTCAGCACACGCAAGCACTTGCAGCTCAACAATTATCCACGGGTGGTTTACGCAGACTCACTGGATTAACACTGGACCCGGCTTTACATAGAGCCCATGAGGCTCCAGCAGGGCTGTTAGATCAGGCCAGTTGTTCAAATGCTGCTGTCCCACTTGAGCTATTACGATGGGACCAGCGCACGCTAGTCTCAGGCTGGAGCATCAGAGGAGCATGGCTCAAAAACACATACATCCCCACACAGAATGAACAATCATGTTAGCCCACTGCTAAGTCAGTGGAAACTCTACAGAAAGCTGTGAGGATCCTCACACTCCTATTTCCAGCTAGATCAGATGTACTCATCAATGCCAGTAATAGGTGGTATACAAACATACAGGGCCAGCCTTGCTGCTGCAGCAGCCTCCTCGAGCTAGCAGGAATTCCCCCAGTCAAGCATACGGGGAGCACGGCCTGGGCTCCAGCATGGCTAGAAGGTGCCCAAGGAGACAAGAATTGACTCCAAAGAAACAATTCTACAGCTTCTCTAAACTGCATTTCCCAGAAACCACAGATTCCTAATACAGCTTATTAGCTAGGTGTATAAAAATGCACAGATCCAACTTTGCATTGCATCTTTTTTTTACCTCTGTAAATGCCAGAGCTCTGGGAAATATAGTGCAGAGGCACCAGAGTAGCTTTGCTGGAGCCGGGTCCTCACCAGCATGACCATGGGCCACACAGGCCTGCACTGGCTTTGTGTTAAATCATCACAGCATCCTGCATCATGCCATCCTGTATCCCTCGTCTCACATGTCCCCATGTACTAGGAGGCTAGGAAATGACGAGCAGTGAGTTCCCACTGACTTTGCCAGAACCACTCACAGGGGTAGAAAGTTAAGGAGGTATTACATAGCATTTTGCAGTGACAGAAGTAGCACGTTATATTTTTAAAAAGATTGATTTTAGAAACAGAAACCTCTTGGGTTAATAACCAGCACCCAGCATATTAAAAACATGGCACCTTCTAGAAGCAGAAAATACTGGCTACATGGAGGGATTCAGTTTATCAGACAAAATGCATTGCACACAGTCATGGCAGCAAACCTGAACTGGTAAAAGCTTTACTACCTTATTGTTCCCCTCCCTGCCAGTCTAATGCTGAAGAGTATATGGAAGAAGTAGACAGAAAGTGAACGCAAAAATGATGTTGGAAGTACTGAAAATATTGGAAAAGGTAATAAATTGTGTATAATGAATTCTGTGATCTCAAACAAAATGGTATTGCAGAAAAGTTTTTTTTTTTTTTAAACCTGGTATCTTTTTTTTTTAAATCATGAAGCATATTAAGGAATAGATACTTGCATTAGAGAACTTAGAATGTTACCATTCACTTCAAGTTTAGAGAGACAAAATCTATTAATCAGGCCAAGATCATTTGTAGAGTGATCAATAGAAGGAAACAAGTTTAACCCAAGGTAAATACCTGCAAACAACACCGGCAGCTGAATTACACAGGGAAAGGATCAAAACAGTGATAGGTTCTAGTGAAGATTAAGTACATAGAGACATGTTTGAAGAAAATAGAGTGCAGAACAAAAACAGACTAACTGAGATTGCTGGCACCCTGATCCTGTGCATAGGATCTGGAAAGCATCAGGAAAGACTGAAAGGAAAAAACGCACAGACTATGGACAACTGTGGGAAACAGAACTGCTTTATATCCTAATGCCGCAGTAATCGCGGCGGGGGGTGGGGGGTGTGATTGTAGTTGTACAGGCAGTGATTGAGGACAGAAAAGTTTCCTGTACAGAGCAGAAAATATGGCATGTAACTTAAGCAAAGACTGTCCATGTGCAAGTACTATACAAGCAAGCTGTCAGCCATATCTGCAACTGTTCCACTGCATCAAAGAACCACTGGACTGTGGAGCCAGCTGCAACATGATCACCCCAAGTGTGATGAGGAGCAATATTAGACTGCAGAAATGTGACCAAGAGCTGGTGATGCAAGATGCTGCCAGTAAGGACATCATGAAGCAAAAGATGCTATCACTTGGCAGTTATAGGAGATGACTCACAGGTGTTCCACCCACCGCTGGGCAACGAGGCACAGCAAGCTCGGATCTGAATGCAGTACAACACCCCAACTCCTTCTTTCTCTTATCCTGAGGATGAACAGTCACTGTGGGTCACCTAGTGCTCTGAGAGAACATATAGGTTAGGTTTCCAGGACAAGAACACCTACAAAGTAAGGTACAGTCAGGCAAAAACAAACTCCTTAAAGAGTACTAAAATGCAGAGTTTTTCATGCTTTAGGAGAGGCACTGAAAAGAGAAACCAGCAACCCTGCAAACAGGCATTGTACCTGCAGAAACTAGTGAAGGTTAGATCAGCAGCCTTAGCAAAAAAGAGGAAAAAAGTTCAGAAGTTGTGCACCAGTTCAGAAATGCTGAGAAAAAGAAAGGCACAGCAAGGAGGTCAAAGCCCACTCTCACCAACTGAGGCAATACCACCAAGATGTATCCAGGGCCTCTTTGCTCGTGATAGCAACAATAAGTCTGGCATATTGCCACATCAGCTGACTACCAAAGATAAAAGTCAAGGGCATCAGCCTTGCCCAGTGTAAATTGAACCAGATATGAGATGAGGCTCAGGTCCTAGTGTTACTCGCATTGTAGAAGTTGATGTTAAAGAAGAGGCGATTCAGGACTGTAAGAACTCGTTTTAATTATTCTTAAACACAAGTGGAGTAATAAGCTGAAAAAAGGTAAGCTGAAGTAGAAGAGGCAATATGATTTCCTGCTTTGGATATGGAGACTCAAAGCTAATTCCTAAGAAATCCAAAACCTCCCAGAAACACCCAGACACAAGTGGGTAGAGTGTTCCACTATCGTTCCAGATTTGATATGCGTCAATGATGTGATGCTTTACTCAGTTAATATCCAGCAATGAATTGGGGGGATTGGGAGTTGCCTGAAACTCATAACACACACAGTTTAAAAAAAAGGCAAAGAACACTGCAAGTGAGGTGCTGGCTCTAAGGCACTGCAAGTATGAGGAACAGCCTTAGCAAAGCACGAAGAGCCCAATAAAAAGCTAAATACAAAGCTGGCAGCCCACAGACATTAGTTAGTAATCCTAGCAGACATATACAAAAGGACATGTTAAATAGAAAACGATCTAGCAGCCAAGATGGAACGAACAATTTCAATAGTTCACTCCGGAGCCAGGAATGAGCAGCTGGTCACCAGTCATAAGTGATCAACATCCCCAGCATCCCCCAAACAAACAAAAACCCCAAACCCACTTCTGAGGTCACCCAAATGACTGCAACTCATGAATATAGTTTATAGGCACCTGGATTAAACGATAGCCGAAGCTGCAGTACTCCTGTAAACTGTTATCTCAATAAAAGCAGCTATCTTAGCAACATGGTGTCCACTCATGGTATCACCCAGAATATTCTGCATGAAATATCCAAACCCTCTGGAGCAGCCACTGCCTCTTCACAGTAGGAATATCTTTCCAGTTTCCCAGTGGTATGCTTTGTCTAGAAGGGGAAGGTTGCAAAACAAGGTATTCTCTTACAGCTGTTTTTCTTGTAGCCAAGTGTGTTACTCACAAAACTACTAGCACTTGGGAAATCAATGAAAAATATTGCAATAGTTACTCTTCCACTCTTGTATGTGACCAAATCCATTTCCTATAGTAAAATGACTAATCATTTATATCTCTTCTTGTGTGATATTAGAACACAAAGTTTCTTATATGTGTTAATTAAAGGGTCCTGTTCTAAAACAGGAGATACCACTATGCACTGTCTGTATTACTGTTATATACAGTAGTACATGCTATGTGAAAAAACTACATAGTGCAGCTAAATATTCATCAATAGAAGCAATCAGTACAATTGCATAAAGTTCTTCATAAAGAGAAATCTGCCCTACAGCAGTGCCTAGGTCAGAAGCAAACAGCTTTCACCACCTGAGCACTTACAGCTCCAGGTGACCACAGTGACAGCTGTGCGCACCCAACATAGGATCTTCAATTTTCACTCGTTGATTTTAAAATCATTTTCCGCATGAGCCAGCTTTTAACACTGTAACTAGACTCATATATATATGTGACATGCTTCAGAACAGCCGTTGTGCAAACCGCTTGAACTGCCTCTGGAAAGCCCACTTTGCAGGAAACCTGAATGGTAGCTCGCGAAAGCTCTTTCTGAGACAGGCTTCCAACACTGAGCTAGCGCACGGTGAATTTAAAAATGACAATCTCTTGATGTGAATGAATAACATTACTTTACACCAGTGAAGAATATGACCTCCTTTGTCCCATGTATTTCTCCTTCCCTCTCTTCCAGAGAGGAATACTCTAAGCAGACTGGAGTAACTGTAGCAGGTAATTAAGAGTTATTATTGCTGCATTAGAGTGAGTAGCGCTATTCAGTAAATTAGTATGTGATATTAACTAAACCTATTCATTTGAAGACTACAAGAATCATCTTCAAAGTAGCAATTAACAAATTATTCCTAACAGGTGTCACTTAAAGAGTGAGGCTATCATTTTTCTATAATTCATCAGTAAAATGCTGACTTCTTACATACAGTAAACACAATTTAAGCAGACAGTAGGTGCTCAAAAGGCACAAGATCTATACTTAAATAAATCAATACTATTGGATATGAAGCCTTACACTGATAGTCAGCAGAATTTGTGGAGCATCTCCTTAAGATTTACAAATGATTTACTACTACACTGAGAAAACACAACCAAGATCTAAATCTTGTTGAATAAACTCCACGCACTCACGGGAGAAACAGAGCTCTTGCATGTCTATACCAAATAATCACGGACACCTATGATGCTCTGCTTTGTTTGTTTAACAGTAGTGTACTAAAACAAAAATATTAGAATACGTATTAACGTATATACAGCTTTTAATGTTCTATAGTAGAAATAGCATTCATTTTTTCATTAAATCTTACTCTTGCAGACATTCTATCCTCTAAGTAGCTCCCTCACTGTTCAGATAGATGTATATATGTTTCACTTTGTGTCTGTTATTTTTGCATGCTTGTACATATGAAATAAATGATAGATTAAAAATTTTACTTTGGATGAAATATTACTGCAGAAAGTATAGTTTAAAAATGGACTGAACATAAAATTTACACAGGAGAAAAATGCTTACAGTTCCTGAAATTAAGGTAACAGTTCTCCTCATAAGCATATTTCACTGGTTATTTTTGCAGACAAATCTTTTAAAAATTTGCTTAAGGAGATTAACATTTGTCTTTGAAACAGAGCGATCAATTTTTGTGCATGCATCTCCGTATGTGCACATATTTTAGACTCTTGTAGATATTGTGGCTGAGCTATTCCTACAAGCTGTCTGTGTCCTGGAGAGCAAACAAAGCTGTTTCTTTAATTCAGCTATCAGAGCGCCTGCTTGGGTAAACTAAAGGCTGTGGTGCAGTCCCACCTCTAGTTTCTTCCTGCAATTGAATTTCACTGCCATGCGTGCCCACTTCTAAAGTGAAGCATGTGGTGGCAGCAGCCTCTGCTGGCGAGTGCACGCACAAAAACGTCCCAGCTGGACAGCACGAGAAAAGGAAAGGCTTTGATATCATGACATAAAGACAATTTAGCAGATATTAATTTTTAAGTCAACCTGCACAAAAGACACTGAAATGCAGGCTAGACATCTCTGTGTTTGAAGGAGTTATCCAGTATTTAGTTAAGCATTGCCAAACGCATGCTCACAATGGCAAAGGATGACTTTTCCTTTCAAGTGCTGTAACTTTCTTCCTTCTAACTATTTAGAAAATAACAGGGGTGATAGAATGGCTCTGCTGAGGAGAAATTCCACTAGATTTCCAAACTTCTTCTAAAGAAACTTGTAAAAGGTAACCAAAAACTATGTTTAATGACATCAAGAGGCACCACAGAAGTGAGGGCACATGCACATAGCCTGCAGTCACTCTTAAGCAGCCGAGACAGGAAAGGCAACAAAGCTTGGTTTTTACAGGATAGGGTACAATAAATTACAACAACATACGCATATTTAATTTTCTTTACACAAACCGCATACGGAGAAGAGTCCTCATATAGAGGAAGAGAAGAAACACTCATTTTAGTTAGAAACAGGATATAGAGCAAGAGCCCATTAGAAGCTGGACAGTAAACCGAATCCCTACCACCAACAACACTCTTGCTGTTGCCTTAATTTGTTGGTAAAAGAGTTGCTGAGTGAAGATCATTTTCCAAATGATGTGATTAGTATAAACGATTTTAAACTTCATTACCCACCATTTTTCGTTTCTCATGAGAGTATTTTTCCAAGGGAGAAACGCAGAAATTACAAGTAACTGAGAGCAGAGTCCCAGCACTACCGCAGAAACAGCAGCAATCTGGTTTAATACGAAACCGATTTGCTACAAGACTTTTTTTAATCTGTCTGGCATAGGACAATTATCTAAGCTCAGTCGTCTATTTTGTAAAAATCACAATTACTACACAACCAGGTAAAAAGAATGTTAAAAAATAAAAGCATTTCATCATCTTGAAAGTTAATTTGTTATAATATGCAAGAACTTCAAGTATAAGCAACGGTATTATATTGTACATAACAGTGTAACAGTGTTTACAGCCAGAAGAGAACTTCTTTTGAAGGCAAAGCACCTTCACTGCCTTACAGATGCATCTGAACCAACACTATCCCTTTGCTCTGACGTTAAAGCCAGCGTTGCTTTGGAGTACTGTGTTCGCGAGGAGAGAACCTACCCTCTGCAAGGGCAAATGAACTTTATCCTGGAGATGTGGGAGCGGTTGGGAACATCACCGATTGTGAAATATCGCATTTCCACACTTTCACCCCTCTTCCAGTTCACCTGGGGCTTTTTTCCTCCTAATTTTTTTCGATGGCCTTAAGAAACAGAGGAGGAGACTGGCAGGAGCCAGCAGCAGCAGCGTGCTGGGAGCACCAAGCGCTGGTCTCCCCTCTCCTCTTGCCGTGGTCCGCCAGAAAGGAAAATCCCACCTCCAGCTCATTGCAAACAAATATTTACCCACCGCCCAGAACTCCTGCTGCCGTTGAATACCTCTGGAAACCTGCAAATACCCCCCTCTGCTTTCCTCTTAGAAGCACTTTGTAGCGCACCGTGTTTAGACGGAGTTATGATGACCCTAAACTGGGGGAAATGCCCTGCTAAGTGCCATTTCTTGTGCTTCCCCGCCCCTGCCAAAAAAAAGAAAAAAAAAAGAAAGAAAAGGAAGGGAGCGGGAGAAGGAGCGAGAAGGCTGCTCGGGCTCCTTTACAGGAAAAGGCAGGGCAGGGAGGTGCCCGTCTCGCTCGGCAGCAGGTACCCGGGGAGGGCGGCACGGCACATTCCTCCCCAGCCCTCGCAGGCCCCGTCACAAGCCGCAAACGCGTGGGAAGAGCTAAAACAGCCTCCGCTCCCAGCACATCCCCGGTGGCGGCTGCGGCAGACGCCAGCAGAGCACGCGTCCAGGCACCACTTGAAAACGCCGCCTCCGCAGCGGCCAGCAAGCTCCCGGCTAGGCCAAACAGACCTCCCGCTTCCCAGCTGGATGCGAAACTTTGTAAGAGTTGGGAGAGAAAGTCTTTTTTTTTTTTTTTTTTTTTTTAATCTCGATGCAGATATGTGGGGAGGGGAGGTGGTGAACTGTGATTTCTCCTAACAGATCTGTAGGGGTAATTTCACCTGTGCAGAGTTGACCCTCACACAGGTAACTTGTAGCAAAGCTAAAATACATTTAAATTAAGCTGCATTCTCCCAACCAGCATATGCACACACAAAATTCAACAAACAAGAGATTTCATCTTCTTCTCAGTCCCTACACCCACAAGGGCTGATTGTGTCTTTCTTTTTTTTTTTTTTTTCTTTAAACTCCTCTACATTTCTTTGACCTCTACCTATTGGTCCAAGTACTCACTCCCTCTGTATTTACAGCTGCGCAGTCTCCTGCTCTCAGTAAGGGGGCTGGCGGTTCAGAGGCGAGTCTCTTCAGCCAGCAGACTGCGGGCTGGCTGCAAAGCTGGGTGCCACATCGCACTTGGCTAAGGGAAGCGACAAGTGGGAGGTTGCTTTTAAGTGACAGTTTGCCCATCCTGCAGTTTTCTGTCTCGTCTGAGGCAAGCAGTGAAATCTGTGCAAACCCTGTTCGCGGCATTAACGCAACATGAATGTGACACACCGTGCTGTGAACCCGGCTAACGTTTGAGAATCTAGACTCTAAAGAAGCAAGAAAGCAGAAGTGGAGCGAGAGCAGGAGACAGCATGAGCCCCTTTTCTTTTTGCTGTGAGACATTCCCACACTATGGGCTCTGTATCTTCTTTCTGCAATTGTACCTGGAATTCCCCTTTAAAATCAGTGCAAGGCAGCTGGGTTTGGGGGCAAAAATAAAATAAACAAACAAAAGAAGCACATACACAAGTTTCTCTGACAGAATGTAAACCATACGTTATTAATCAACATATTATAGCAAAAACAGGGTAAAGAGAGGAAAGTAACTCTTCCCTATTTTGGTAGCACCTTTCTTTTTAACTTGCACAAATCCTAGTATCAGGCTCACTGTATTGAATTTGTAGTAGAGTTAGGGTTACTCTAAAGGTCAACAGTTCCTACCAGGGATGGATTCATCTTGACGAGTCTGAATTCATCATTTTTTCAGAGCCTCCCACGACAGTTGGAGGCTTTGGGAGAGTAACAGATTCCACCTCGCTGTCAGCCAGCCCGACCCGGCTCTCCCCAACCTCCTCCCCCCAAAGCCCCCACTACAGAGACTTCATTTTTCTCGCTCCAAAAATGGACAGAAAAACTGGCTCCCAGCTCGGCCTCCTCTCCATCAGCCAGAGTTAGCTTATCCCTCTGCTGCTCTGCCATGTTGCTGCATCCAGTCACCTTCTAACCTTTTGGTCTCATTCTCCAGGGTTCAGTCCCAAAGAAACATTCTGCAAACACTTACTCATCTGAGCAAGGACGGAGCCCTTACTCTGCCCACAAGATACAGCTTTTAATGTTAACACTTAAGCTGAAGGCCAATTCCCTTGGTAAATTACTAAATGTCCAGCTACAAAGTGTTTGAACAGAAGTGGATGATGCAATTAACCCTTCCACCCACCCCCCAAAACAGCAAAAAATAAAAAAAAAGACTTGTCTGCACACTGAAAAATAAAGAGCAAGTTGGCCTAAAAGGAATATGCCAAGATATTCCTCAATGTAAGTTCTTACTGAATGAATTTTCAGGAGGTTGCTGACATGGGGAAACAAACAGAACATGGGGAACCATAACGCACCATGGAAGCTCCTTTTCCATCTTGCAGAAAGCTGTTCCACATAGACAGTATACATTTTAACCTCTGTGTGATCATACTGAATAAAGACTTACTCCTCTTCACTTTCTTGTTTGAAGCAAGAACAAATAGTCTATGTTTCACCTTTTTGCACCTTACGCTCCCTAGGCACCTTTAGATGCTCTGAAGAAACTCATGCCTAATTTCAGCAAAGGGCTCAGACCCAGCTGCCCATGCCATGCATGTGTGTTAGCCATGTGGCTCTCTGTTCCCATTAGATAAATAGAATTTAAATACTGTTCCAAGACGGAGCACCTTAGTCATCAGCTGAGGGTGATCATCATGCGATCAATAGTTAGACTCTGGACAGAAAACTGAAGTTATGTTAGCAATATCAATCTAGCCTAGGTTTCGGTGTTTGGGGATGAAAGGAAAAACCTTTATGATTTATTTTTATGTCTCAGCCATTTTTTTCCTCTACACTATCGCTGTTCACATTTGAAAGGTTTACTGGCCTTTTTTGCAGGTTCTGTATGCACAAAACCCATGAAAGGGCAAGCTACAGTAAATAACTGAGAGAACCAGATTAACAAGTCATCCCCCTTCACTGACAAAACCCCGAACTAAGATATTTCAAAGCTCCCTAGAAAGATTTTTCATTTGTTTTTACAGAAGGTATGCAGATAAATCCCCAAGGCATTTTTTAAAATCTCATTTTGGATATCTCTGGTCTCTACCCAAACTCTCCCGTACAGTTTCTCAGCTTTTTTATTAATTTGAGAGATAATACATTTTCTCTAATTTCTAAGATCACCTAGGTCAACCTAGAGGATCTTGTAGTTACTCCTTTCACAAAGTGAGCCTTTGCAATCTAAGTTTTTTCCAATCACAAAGGGACAGGTTTTGCATTTTTAGCTTGGCCAAAGAAATAGACAACACCAGCTCCAACCTAGAAGACTGTGAATTCTGGCCAGAGGGGTACCTAAATTGCCGTTTCAATTCTTGCAGCAGCAAAAGTCATAACTTCGGTTATGAAGCTCAATTAAATGGATCACACAGCACCTAACAGTCTGAAGCCTGCTCCACTTGAAGTTGATGGCAAAAATCACACTGATTCCTGTAGGTATATCAGTAGCCTATGACCTTGGAAGAGAAACAACCTGGAGCTCCGTAGCGCACCACTTTCGCAAGGACATATGTTACCTGCGTACGTTCATACCCAGTCGTAAATGTGTTTTCTCTGTGCTTTAGAGATGGCTTCTGAACTGTTTTGTGCTGCCACAACAGATGGACAAGCCACCAAGAACTTCTACAGCAGTCTCCTAATAATGCCTGCCTTTTACAAGGACTGACCTCTTTTCACCTTGTTAAAAGCAGTAAGTAGTAAGTAATAGATCTTGTCAAAGGTTACTCTGTAGAATAACCTCTGGAGATATTAGATAGAGGTGTCCAGAGAAATACCACAAAAAGGTGCTGACAAGGAAACCAAGGGGATTATGATTAGGAAGTGTGAATAAGCTAAGGTTTCAAACATACTCAGATTTTGGTTAGAAATGCTAAAGTACAGGAAGGAAATGTTCTACATACCATCAAGCCACCAAAAAACTCACTTTAAAAGAGAAGTTAAAGAACCACCATACAGAGATTAAATACTTGACTTGGTTTAATAAAAGCTGCAAGAAATGCAGTTCCACACTTAACTAGAATAAGTAAGGATTTCTTCCACCCACAAGTACATGCAGTATGTATCATGACAGAAAATGAGAAACTAATTTCCTCAACGATAAACAATAATTCTGCACCTATAAAATGTTAATTTTTCCTTCAGCTCCCTTTTAATCCATTTTTTTAATATTCAAATGAATCTTAACTTTTTATGAGAACCTCCACCAGATAATTCCCAATAATAGGTTTCCATTTAAGACATCCATATGTCCTCTAAACAAGAAACTTTAAAAAAAAAAAAAAAATCAAACAAATCTAAAACCTATGCCATAACTGAGAATGACTATTCCTCTATGTACTTCAGGGCCTCAATTTAACCACTGTGCAATAATTAATTTAAAAATTCCAAGATATTTCTGATTCCATTCTTAGAGGACAGCCTCTGCTAATTCTACTCTCAGTGAAGTTAGTCCATACAAAGACTTGGTTCCTTTCAGCTAATTTTTTCTGACTTCATCAGTTGAAAAAAATTTTCCATTCCTTTCCGTGAAAGGCAGTCATGTTCTTTAACCCAGTCCTCTCAGATCACATCAAATCTCAGGAGATATTCTGGAGATTTAGCACTTTTGCCAATTAAAGGCATCTACCCCAGCCCTTTGAAGTTCTCAACCAACATAGCTTTCCGGGAGCTTTCCCCTAATCTTATACACACAATGTTATATTGTGCATACACGTACACACGTGCAGAGCACACAAACAAGAATGTTAAAGAAACCTAAGGCCCCTAAACAGAGACACTAGACAGATAAATGATGATAGATAGATAGACAGACAGAGAGAAAAAAAAAAGTATTGAGTCAACCTGAAAGGCTTTATTCAGCGCAAAACAAAGATTCATTTCTGAATGATTTAGTGCCTCGTGTATTCCTTAAAATAAGTGAGTTTTCAAAGGAGAAGTTTAAGTATCTCATTTTGAAAAAATGTTGAAATCAAGTATTTTGACTTTTTCACATATTTTCCTCCCCTTTTTTTTTGGCTGAAACTCATCACAGAATTTGATCTGCAACTGTAAACAGTTTCAGGCCTCTGCATATTGTGTTTTCCAGTGAAATTCTTGAGAAGTTCTTCAGTGAGTTTCTTCCTTCCCTCCCAAGAAGTCACCAGCCTGGCTGCATAGGACAAGCCAGCTGCTCTCCGAAGCTGCAGCTGGTGCTCCAGCCACGCAAGGCTGGCCTTGCCCAGAGCAACTGCTCGTTGATTTAAGTCAGGAATGGATGGGGCTGCAAAGAAACTGTGTGGCCCCAACCGTCTTCGCCGTATAACAGAGAGGAAATCCCCTTTGTGCTAAATATGTGGTGTGACACGAGCAAAGAGCTTCTGTCAGGACGTCGCCGTTTTAGAGACCATCTCACACGCATCATTCTCAGGAGCACAGATTGCTCTACAGACGAATAAATAACCAGCGGTAGCTGGTGGCACCGAAAGGATCACGCTGTTTTAGCGTTCATTTTTAAGACAGTTATCATAGTATTATCCTCACACACACAGCACCCCAAGGCTAAGAAAGCACCAATATTTGCATTGTCATTTACCTCTTTCCCAAGCAGCCTTTACACAGAGCTTTTAGTTCCATCGTACTTAGCACTTGCTTTTGCCTTTTCCCCCCTCAGCAATAAACTACACAGTTTATTGCTGTGTACCATTTACTGTGTACACGCAAGTCTCCGCACAAACCAGTACACCTGATCGCAGCCTTTGTTTTGCTCTTAAAATTTTGCGATGACAGATTATAACAAACCAATATTTTACAAAGTACTTTCCCCATCCTGACATCTGCCCGCTTCAGGGGCTACTAAGCACTAAAGTGTCCGTAAATACAGATATGGTCATTTTGCTGTCATAGACTGGTATTTTCTGAGCGCTTGAGTAAAACAGTTCAGCAGCACTTCGAACGCTACATTTGCTCCTGTTTAAAGGAGGGGGTTTCCCCAAAGGGACTGCAGCAAGGACCTCATCATCTGCAGCTTGCCAAGCTGATACTTCCCTGCAAGGCATCCTGAGTCCATTTAAGCTATCTGAAACCAACATGAAAAATTCAAAGTTTAAAGAAGAAAAATCTATTTCCATAACTAGCTTGATAAGACAGTCATCATCCTATTTCTTATTCTTATTATAAATTAATTTAGCATTAATTACAATGCTCAATATGCTTTTCCTCAGCTTATTCAGCTCCTAAAACACTTTCAGTCTGCTGAAAAACATTTGGCTGACAGTGCACTGACTAAAAACTCTGAAATGAACACTGGAAGAGTGACAGCTGAGCAGAAATAGGCTGTCCTTATATTTTGGAATACCAGCATTTTGGCATGAAAAACTATATAGAATCAGATGGTGGGAGAGAGGAAATACAAGACACGGCACCCTAAACTGCTATAGAGGGAGCAATGTTTTCAAAGTGTTTCCTTGTGTATCCTGCAAACTCCACTCAATTTAGATAATCCAGTAAGAAGCTCAAGTGCATGGCCACAGTATAGCAGTAAAATCAAATATCTGAAATCTCTGAATTTTAAGGTACTATAAGTTGATTGACTCATCTGAGATTCATTGACTTCAATCGTTTATATTAAAAAGAAACCACTATATTTTTCCACTGAGGAAGGAAGAAAAAAAGGGGAAGGGGGCACACACACCCATTTGATAGCTTATTTTTCATAGCACCTATTTGACTAGATGTAGCTGTATTCGTTAGTCTCAAAGCTGTTTAAATTAACACTTAGGAATACATAATAATTTCTAATAACATTACATGTGACTTTTAATGGAATAAAATAGGCAGCTGTGTCCTTTCAGGTAATATAACAGAAGCCACCAGTGTTGTTCTCCAAAATATAAATTTTTGTAACTTTAAGGTATGTGCCAAATATCAGCTCTTATTGCCACTCTTCTTGTTGAAGGACTCCTTGGAGGCTGGAGAATTACAGCACATACTTTTTTAGCTCTCTATTGAAGAGATGGAGGGTATCTCGATCTTTAACAAAGAGAGCTTTTCTCCCAAGAACTTGCTAGGAGTTTGAATTAATGAGGAATTAAGTTTCATCTGAGCAGTTTTACTAAACTGTGGAGAAAAAGGACACAATGCCACTAAGTCCCCGAGTGCCCTCAACGCCCATTGACTTCAATGGGGATTGAGAAAGGTCCTCATTTTAGTTGGCACAGCACCTTGCAGAATTAGATCCAATCCCCTTCCCCTCCTCCTAAGACTGTATTTTTCCCACTAGCTGGTCTGATTTTTATTTTGCTCTGACTAGAAATGAAATTAAAGTGAATGTTTTGGTGCTGACAACGTCCCTGTCAAACTATATAGTGACTTCTCCTGCTAAAACTTGTTTGTTTTCACACCATCATCACTGATGATCTCAGCACAGCAGCGCTCCGAGAATAATGGTTTACTCAATTGCAAAGCCAGCAGAAGGAACATAAAACAATGTGTGCTTATATAGGGCCTACATAAATAGTGCTTTTTAAAAATGTTTGGCAATGAAATAATAGTTGTGGTTTTGTTTAATTTTTCTTTTTATTTATAAATTAACCTCTAGATCGTTAAGAGTCCAGAGAACCTTTCCACACCAGATTCATTTATAAGGCCTAAAACTTTTTATTACATCCCCTGCAAAAGATTATATGCAGAAGTTGCCGGTTGTGTGACATTAATAACAACTGTGAGCCATACCCTCACTCCACACAGTTTCAGTGAAGTCAATGGAGCCATACCAATTTCAAAAGTTGCAGAGCTGACCTCACATATCCTAGGTCAAATTACAAAAATGGAAAGCAAGTGTACCTGATTAGGGCATGGAGGTTTTTTAAACGCTGGACACTATACATCCCTCTTCAGATGCTTTTCCTTATTCAAAATTCCCTTCTGATTCCTCCTTAAAAAATCGGAGTATGTCAGGGAGTGATAAGATTCTTCAGAAATCCTGAAGGACTTGGCTCTCATTTGCAAGTCAGCCTGGGAGCAGCACAGGATGTGTTTGAGTGGCCCAGGCCTTGCTTTCCAGAGTTGCAGGCAAATACTCTGAACTATTAAAATTACAAGGCTTCACTGTCTTCTTACTTCTTTCCCCTCCAATCTGTTTTTTGGGTTTTTTTTTTTTTTTAAAAAAAAGGAGGGAGGAACACAATGCCCCTCCTAAATAAAATCAAATTTAAGTCCAACATATTACTCCCAATTTGTAACAACATAGGTAAGAGTAAAAACGTACATCAGTGCTGGGGGCAGGATTAGCTTCTCCCATGTTTAACTGAAAACCTTGGTGGGGTTTTCATCTACGTTGTGGAGGCCGGAGGCCAGAGTGGTGACTGTCACAGGCAAAGAGACACAGACAGATAGATGATGGAGAGTGCAGACTGCGCACCCACACATAAAGCTCGTGAGAGGAAGGAGAGTGCACGGAAGGAATATTAATTGAGCACAAAATAAGTATGCTCAATATCCCCCTGCCCCCTTAAAAGTAGCCACAGGATGAGGAGAGCTACAAACATGTTCATCTTGGGGAAACAGCCGTCCTTAACGTGACATGTCAGGCTATTGCTTTAATAATGGGATTTGCACAGCACACAACTGATAGGCTACATTCAGAATAGACCCTGTGAATCTAATTTTCTTCTCAATGAGTGTTATACCAGTCTGCAACTCCACAGATTTCAATAGAGTTGCTCCAGATTTATATCAGAGTGGAGAATTAGGCTCTACCATGTTTTTTTTTTTAATTCACAATAATTTAATTCTCTTTACCCATGTCATAAAGCCCATGGCTGTTTTGATCTTTTCTGTTTTCACAGGAGGTTATTTAGCAAGAATTGTCTTCTAAAATTCACATCAAAATAGTTAAATTACCGCTTTCTCTTACTTTTTGTGATGAACGAACAATTTAACCTACTTCAGTGCTAACATTATTTTTGAGTCCGTACTCTGCTTCCTTAGTGTCGAAGAATGAAAGAGAGGTACCAGAATTTTAGGAACTGGTTTAATTTTTACATCTTTTTTTTTCCTGCTGTCTTTTCAAATACCTTTCCGTTGCACAGCCATAAAAACACTACACATTGACCTTATTTAATTACAAGTAAAAGAATCTTCAAGTGCTAGACAGATACACTTAGAATATGGAAGTGAGGAAAGTAGGAAGACATTCCTTACCTTATTTTTAAACTACAAAATCTCTCTTTTTTCCCCCCCTCATTTTGTAAATTTGTGCAAATCCCCCCCCTCCACAACCATTACCAGCAAGAGCCTTTTTTTTTTTTTTAAGTCACAAATAAAAGGGACAGCCGATGTGGTGGGTGGAATCATCACAAACCTTTAATCAAGATTTCTTCTTCCTAAAACATTCTCTCAGTAATGAAAGTAAATAGCAGGTACTAAAAGATATTCCCGAACAAAGCATCTGATTATCTTTTCCTTCTTCCACTGTGCTACTTTTAATCTCTTCAGGTTATTATTTACTGTCATTCCAAGAACAGAAGTTTCCTAAAAGTGAGGTATCCTCATGCCTTAATTTCTAATACACACCGTTTGTTTTTTGACAAGCACGATTCCAGGCTTTTTAGCCGTCACACTCTTAGGTCACCTTTTGAGTCCCTGCTGGGCTCCTAGAACTATTTAGTGACAAATCTATTCATTGACCTGAACTAAACCAGAAGCAGGCTCAAATTAATCCAATCAACTAAAATCAATTCCGAGTTGTATTTATGGAGGCACACCTAGCAGGTAACTTTTTTTTTTTTTATTAAATATAATTTTTTTTACAAAGTTAAATAAGAGGTATGTTTGGACAGGGAATAATGGCAAGCTAGTTCACATATCACCAAGCTACTGCCAATGGGTTTGCAGCATCAATGCACAACGCAGAGTGACCTAATAACATGATCATTTTTCCCCTGAAGTGCTTTGTTGCTTACTTAGACAGAATACTACTTTTGGGTAACTAACCATACAAAGTCAGCATTCCAGAACTGAATGATTTAAAACACAGTAAAAGAAAGAAAGAAAAAAAAAAGCAATATGATAACATCTCAATTTAATGTTCACTGTACTGTAGCTGCTCCATACAACACATCCTAAACCTCATCTCAGATTGCGTTTGTTGTGCAGCAGAGCCCCCTGTGTTGAGCATTACATACTAACTACCATTGCTTAATTTGGCCAGGCAGGGACGGAAGAACAAAGACTTAGATGTTAAACCTGGGAACCACTGGCCTGGGTTAATTTCCCACGTTATCCAAATGAATTTCTGAGTACTTGCAAACGGCTCAGAAAAAAGGTGGCCATGAACAACACTGCATTACATGCAGTGAACGAGTAACTGAAGGCATAAGTCCACCAAGGTAAAAAGGCCACTTCTTCAACATAAGAAAAAGATGACCCTAATCAAACACATTTCTCTGACTGCTCTTGTATTACGTTCAGGCAGTGTGTTCAAGGACAACCAGCTTAAGCTTAGTACACCCTTCAGCAGAAAACTTCAAAACACACACATCGTGTATCTTGAAGTGAATCTCACTAGGATTAGGACCAGGTACTTCAACTGCATTGGATGTTCTCTGACTGCACCCAAAGACAAAAGGCCCTTAGGAAATTAGATGAGGGCACATGAAGAAAGCTGTTTTAGAAAATACTGCAAAAGACAAGAAGATGATAAAACCAGAAGCTATTTCTAGATGAGATCCAGGGTAGAAAGCTGAAGATTTAAAAAAAAAAAAAAAAAAAAAAACACAACAACACCACCACACACCCCCCAAATAATGCCCAGACCCCGAGTTATAGAGGTCTCGGGTACCCTAGGAACATGCAGAGCCAAAGAAATGCAGAATTGGTTACTAATTCTGACAAGAGTAGTAGAGGATTTGCACTATTTTGCCCCCAGTTCAATTCAAATTCCACTCCTCCCGGCCTCTTCTAATGAGATTTCTCATCTGCTGACTGGAGTCCTCTGGCCAAGCCGGGCTGCACCATTACACCTTCAAATCACCTTACGTGGAACGGTGCCACAACAGCAACTCCGATTGTCTCAAAGGATGAGATTATAAGGACTGAACACCTAGACAAACACTGCTGAGCGTAACACTTTGAGGCATTTATTTTCAAGTTGTGTGCAGGATTGACTTCTTGAACAAGTTCTCAAAAAAGAAGACGGAAACAAGAACCAAAAGCAAAACATCTTTTAAGCTAAGGAAATTGTTGTAAGCTTTCAATGTTTTACTTTGAAAATCCTACAGCCCTCAGCAAAATCCTTAGAAAATCTCTTCTTGTTTATAAAATAGCATTTGATCCCACCACCTAGAAACCTACAAAATAGTACAACCAACCCTTTTTAAACTCTCTAAAGCCAAATAACAGCTGCATTTCCCATGAATGAACCTCTGCTGGCTAATAAAAAAAGCTGACTGTCAGTATTTTTAATTAGAGAGTAAAATAACTCCCTAGTGGAAAAAACAGTAGATACACTATTATTTGATATACTATTATTTGAAAGTGTTAGGGTTGCCCCCAACCTGAGTCACAATATGAGCAAGTGATCAGTGTAGAAAACAGCAGAACAGCTCCTTGGATGTAACAGCACACAACAGCTTTTCTGCTTCAACAAGCCTTTTACTGCATCACTAAAATAATTATTTTACATGTTATGTATGCTCGTTATATACACTTGAGCCAACTTAAATCATTTTTTTGATTATATGTATAACAAAAGAGTTATTTCCATAGCAACATTTCGTTTTTACATATGTCAAGTCTACAACAGCTAATTTCTATACTTATTCCTGTAATATGGCTAGTGTTCAAATACAGCATGATAAGAGATTGAGATCACTGTTTTGTCTGTGTTAAAGAATACTACACCTTTTAAAAAAGTGTAAATTAACATAGCAATGTAAGTTCTAGTAAGACAAAAAAGTATTTTTGAAGTTTTTATTCCAAGTGGTGCTTGCTTTAATTTTGTGATCAACTTTATTTTGATCATTTTTCAAGGCAGAAATGCAAAAGCCCTAAAAATACAGAAGGACTCGAGGCGTTTTAAAGCATTGTAACTTGCAGAGCAGAATATATCATTTACCTAGAAATCTGAGTTTTCAGGGGTTAAAAAGCACACAGCACAGTGTCGGGGGGAGCTGAGAAGGGAAGAGGACAAAGCAGCAGAAATTGTGCTGAGCTATTGTGGAGTGGCAACAACCTACCAACCTATCGGATCGGCCCCGACATTACTGCCTTATGACTGGCAAAAAAAAAAAACTCAAAACATTTTAAATATTTCCTCTGGAAGTCATATGTATTCACTGCAATGAGAGTTTATACACGAAAGATTGAGCCAAATGTGCTTTCTTAATTTTATATGTCTACCTATTAATTCAGTCAAGATAACTGAAAACAAAACAAAACAAAACAGAATCACCTGAACCTATGAGGCAGAGCTGTAAGACCTGTTGCTCTATACATGGATCTGTGTTTCAAGCAACTGCAGCTACTGGGTATAGTTTTCCTGTAACAAATGTACAAGAAAGTTACAAGAAAAAAAAAAAAAAAAACAGTATTTGCAGGCCTTACTTGAGCAAAAGTTACTATTTTGCTCCAGGAATAAATGATATGGCCCTTACTCATGAAAAATTGCTTTAAGTGGAAACAGTTTTGTTCTCCCGTTATTTCAAAATCTTGTCAAAAAATAATTATCATATATAAGAGAGGAAAGATGTGCACTGGAATTAAAATAAAGCTTTTAAAATGGTCAATAAACAAACAAAGGTGTAAGTCTTCAAAGCAACAGGTTTATAGTAAATCCAAAAAGTTAACTAGCAACAGAAAGCAGAAACATGGAAAGACAAAAATTAGGGGGAAAGTCTTTGATTAAATAAATGGTATTATTTAGAAGCAGACAACAACCTTACAGTACCTCTTCCAATATTTAAGATACTCATGCCTCGATGAGGGTCACAGAGATGGACTTTTAAAAGGGGCTACAAAGAGACAAGTTAATAACCAAGTTTCGAATCATTCTGCAGAACTTACTGTTCTCAGAGAAGATTCTGCCTGCGCAAAGGTGAAAGGTTTAAGTACTTAAAAGTTACCTTCTTAAGGCAATGTGAGACTTCCTCTGTCTTATCATCTCCAGAGCAAACTCTAGCTCTCACAGAAACAACCTTTAACAGAAGACTCCTCTGAAGCGTACAGGATAAATGTAAGCAACTTCGGTGTATTTTAGATTCTCAAAGTGAGGAAGTCAACTTCAAACTGGAAAACACGTATTGCTCTTTATCCATTAAGGATATCCGATACATGGTAAAAGAAGCGAGGTTATATCTGTCATTTTGCTTATATCTTTTCTTTTGATCTATATACATGATTTGCTTCCCTTTATGTTCCCCAGGTTAAATTCGCAGAGGTAGAGTTCAATAAACTGAAGCTATACTATGCAAGAATTTTTTTTTGGGGGGGGGGGGGAGCATTCTGATTGTTGTAAATGTGTAAAGTTTTAGAAATCTTGCAATTTTAAACTTCTGGAAGAGTGCCATCCAATATTCAAGAGTAGCAGACAGAGCTCATTGCCTTTTTTATATACGATATTACAAAACTTCTTAATTTTAAACATTAGTGTGATTCCTCCTAACAGTCTCCTACTAAAAAAATGTAACAATAGGAGACTTGAGCAGTTTCTTTTTCATGCCATAACTTCATTATTTCTGTTTCCTGTTTCACTCAAGTGTTTCAAATACACATTGAAAGTTTTGAAACTTTGATGATCTCCATATACGCAAACAAACATAAATCCCATTTAGGCTGAAAGAACCTAAGTCTATAGACAGCAGTAGATACTAGTCCTTCACAATTCACGTGTGATAAAGAATAATGAGAAATCCCTGATTAGTTATCACAAAAATAGACTCCTTACCATTATCTGCAGAGTACAGTCAGGTCCAAGTTGTTTTGTTCAACCACCACACCAACTGTTCTTTCTTTCAAGTGACTTAAAAAAAAAAAACAACAAACCTTTCCCAATGATAGCTGGGAGAAAAACTACTGAGAGCTTTTAGGCTTTAGTAATTAAGGCCATCAGAACTGTATTTTAGTAAATCAGAATAAAACAGTTCAACCAAGGGCTAGGTCCCTGGCTATACTATTTGCCGCTCTCTAGTTCCCTCCTTTCTCTCACTGTCTCTTTGAGAAAATGAGACTAATTTTTCCAGTAGCCTTTAACTCGCTAGATTAACTGACATGGAAAATGTGACTAAAAACTTGTAGAACTGTCTAGCCTCCAACCCAGCACAGAACCAACTTTGTGTTAAGTGCTGAAGGACACCTAGCAAGCTACTACTTGCTAAGTTCATAACCCAGGACTATATAGTCACAAAGAACGGGACTGCGCCATCTAGTTAGCTGCCAGCAGGCTTTGCTCTGCCTGGCAGAAGTGGGTACCTTAGGATGCAGGGCTTGAGCGCTTATGAACGTTCAGTTTCTTCAAGAAGCAATTGTTTTTTTAGGTAAAATATCACTACTGAGATAATCCACATCTAGTGGATATGGGAAAATTCAGGCTATAATAGCACGGCGAACTTCTACATCCAACTTTGATTTACAAGATAAAAGCAACTTTTAAATTAAAGAGCCTTTCTGCTAATAGAGCTTATTATTCCAGAGACAGGAGTGATTTTCCTAGAAAGTTGTCCCTGTGTGCCTGCCTATTATCTTTGCTTTCCCCCTTCCACTAATGAGCATTTATCTAAAGAGCCTGTTAATCCTCTGATGTGTGCTTCTGGTCAGAGGTAACAGTTTGAATAAAACCACTAATCACTTATCACTAATCACTGATCATTAATCACACTTTTCCCCAGTGCTTTGCGACCTGTACAGCTCCCTTAGGATTAAGGAGTCACAAACAAGTATTTTAGACTTTTTTTTTTTTTAAAGAATTTTCAGCTTTTTGCTACCGGCCACCTCGTTCACCACACGAAAGTTACAAAACGCCAAGCGGGGACCTTCAACACCGTACCCTTTTCTACTGAAAATCAACCATTCTGTTACAACAGCGTGCCTCGTTCAGCAAAATCCCCGCGTTATTACGTTACGTTTTTGCATTCGGCTCTCACCCTCCAACCCTTAATATTCTTTCAGTCTGCTTTCTGGCTTACTTCTGCATGACAGCTCCTTACAAGAAACTTTTCCTCCACCGCTTGACGCACCGCTCGTTCTCCCGAGGGTCGGGCAGGGACAGCCTGCTGCCAGCCGGCGGGCGAGCGTCTCTTGGAGGACTGCAGGGTCTCCAGGAAAGCCCAAAGCGAGATGCTTCTCAGAAATTACCGTCCCTCCGTCCAAGCTCTACTTTCGGCTAGCTGTTTCTTACGGATAAAACCTGGGAAATCTTCTAGCCTGGCTAAGGGGCTCCTAATACCCTTCCGGCTTTCACGCGGCACATCGGCACGTTCATTTGGCTCGACTCGTACCCCCAGCTCTGCACGGCTTCTCTCCTCCCGACGGTACCGCTCGCGTTACGCCCTGGGGATGAAGGATCACTCACCATGCTTGGACATAAATAATAGAGCAGGCAGTTTAGCAAGTATTCCCCTTACGCTCCAGCAGCGCTTAGCGTCCCGAGAACTTCGCTGAGGAGAGAGAGACGCCTGTGAGGAGCAGGGCGGCGGGGCCGCCGAGCCGGCCGGGCAGCGCGCTCGGCCGCCGCCGCCCCCCGCCGCCGCCGGCCCCGCCGCCGCTCGCCGGCCCGCAGCATGACGTCACGGCCCGGACCGGCCCGGTTCCCAGCGATGTGTCAGAGCGGGCAGGCGGCCGCGCACCGCGCCGCGCCGCGCCGCGCCGCCGGCGACCCCCGCCCGCCCCGCCGCTGCCGGGGTTGCGGCACGGGGCGCCGCGCCGAAACTTGGCCAGAAGTTGGCGGCGAGCGGGGCCGGGGGAAGCGGCGGCGGCGCGGGCGCAGAGCGGGGCTGTCACGGCGGAGAGACGCGGAGCGGCCGCCGGAGCCGCCGCTGCCCGCCGGCCCCCCGCACGCAGCCCACCCCGGTGCCGCGCACGCCCCCGCGCCGTCGCCCCGTCCTGCAGCCCCGCGAAGCGGCGGCGAGTCCCGCCTGCGGAGCGGATGCTGCCGGCGGCAGCGGCAGCGGCGGCAGCAGCCCCCCGCAGCCTCCCGGTGGCCGGCGGCGCGCCGCCTGCAGGGATCCCTGCCCCGCGCCGTGCGAGCGCGGGGCTGCGCGCACCGCCGCGCGCCGGGCGGCCCCGTATTTTTAGGAACTTACCGCACAAGTGCCGAAGGGACGGGACCAGCAGCCCGGCTGAAGGAACCACGTTGGACTGAGGGAAGGTTACAATACGTTCTATTTAGAGAAGCATTACATCACCCTCCGTGACGTCACGTGGGATTCCTGAACTTCTAAATCATTGCGGTCCGTGCCGGGGCGGGTGGGGGGGCGAGCCGCGCCGAGCGCGCGGGGCGGGGAGGGGGCGGGGCTTCGGCGACCCCGCCCCCGGGGCGAGGGGCGGGGCGGGGGCCGTGACAGGGGGTGAGTCAGCCTGGAAACAATGTCCCGCCCCGTGGCGGCGGCGGGGAGAGCCGGCGGGGGCGGGGCCGGCGGGGGAGGGGCGGGGCCGGCGGGGGGCGGGGGCGGGGCCAGCGGGCAGCCCGGGCCGGCGGGGTCCCGCCACCGCGCGGCCGGGGGCGGCACCGGCAGGGGCGGGGCGGGACGGGGCGGAGCCGCTCTGCGCCGGTGGCCCCGCGGCGGCGGGACGGGCTGCGCGGGGGACCTGGGACCTGGGCTGGGGGTCGGCGACCGGGGGCTGGGAGCAAGGAGTGGGGGAGGATCTGGTACTGCGGATCTGGGACCAGGGGCTGGGGATCTGGGACTGGAGTTCTGGGACTGGGCACTGAGGGTCGGGGGCTCTGGGGACTGGGGGTCCTGGGGCTGGAGGTCTGCTGCTGGGGCGCTGGGACTGGGCACTGGAGATCCAGGACGAAGGATCTGGGACCGAGGAGCGGGGCTCTGGGACTAGGCAGTGGGGATCTGGGGACTGGAGATCTGGGAGCGGTGGCTGGAGATGTGGGGCTGGGGCTCTGGGACTGGGCACTGAGGATCTGACGCTCTAGGGACCTAGGACTGGGGATCTGGTACTGGGCCCTGAGGAGCTGGGGACTGGGCATCTGCTACTGGGGCTCTGGGCGCTGGGACTCTGCTACTGGAGCGCTGGAGCCGGGCGCTGGGGATCAGGGACGAGAGATCTGGGACCGAGGAGCGGGATCTGCTACTGGGACTCTGGCTGGGGAGCAGCGTTCGGGCGGTGGGGACCAGCCCACCGGCCATGCGGGCGCTGCCGAGGTGGCTGCTCTTCGCCTGGCGCCCGCCCGTGCCAGCAAGGCCTGCGCTAAGCGGAGACTTAACTCGTTAACTAGTTTTTGACCTAGGAAACGGCTACCAAGTCGCAGCGGGAGGACAACCTGCGCCAGCAGAGCTGCAGCCCTGCGAGGGTGCGCACCCACACCGGGCCGGGCTGACAGGCACGCGGTGCCCAGCCGGCAGGGCCCAGGCGCCACGGCGTACCCCGGGGCACCGCCGCTGCGCGGGACAGAGGCTCACCTGGACTAACGACGCATTTCGCTGCTTTGCAAACGCTTAATGTTAGGCGTGCAACCGCCAGCACGCATATCTTCCTAATCATGTGGGGGCGATGACCAAAGACAAGTTTATTATTCCACCCTAGAAATAGTTCACTGCCTTCCTCGCCTGCGTTTTATTGTAAAGTACTTCATAACTCTCAGCCTGATACTCCTCTCCGGTGCCTCTGGTCTGCAGGTTCCTCTGGCAGCGAGCTGTACGCGCTGCAGTTATCTGGGAGATACTCTTATCAACAACACACGTGGTGATTAGCTGTGTTTAACTGCTGATTCACGCCAGCAAGCATGAGTTAATTTTGATGCAGTGTTTTAGCACCCAAGCTGGGGATGAGTCAAGAGGAAACCTCTGCGTGTCTGCGCAGGGTCTCAGGATCTGCACATGTTTTGCTCAGTTTGTTTCTTTCTGATACTCAATTAGCAGAGGAGAGAGTAATTAATATAAGATTGCCAAGATCCAGAACTGCTTTACAAATGGCAATAATACAGCACATTACTCCTAATAATACCGTTCCTTTGCAGGGTTATTTCTATGAGGCTTTTTAACAGTTGTTCTCAGCTTTTAACAATTCACTGGCACTTTATGCAGGATTTAAGCAGATAGAAACGGATCCTATCACTGATGATAGGTTTTGAACTCATTTAACTACTTATGGTAAAGGCTCAGTGTTTCTGTGGCTGCAAGCCTTCATTTTGTCAAGCGTTATCCTTGGAAACCTCATGCCAAGGTTTGCAAATGCCTTACCTCTAAACATTCTGAAATTATAAACTACAAAGATGACTAAATTAATAGTTGCAGCTCCTTGTGCAACAGGGGAAGTGTTTTAACGTACAGAAAGCCCTGCAGTGTTATTTAAGGCCATGACAAAAAGATTAAAAGTGCGGGAAGCAGCTCTGTGTCTCTCATTCAGATTTCATCACACAATTTATGTACTTGCACTTTTTTACAGACAGGCAGCCGCGACGGTGTGGGAAGCTATGGCTGTTCCCGCAGCAGGCGCAGTTCTTTCGCCAGGATTCTCCGTGACACCAGAGTGAAATTGGTAATGAATGAAAATTCAAGGATAGTAGGGTCCAGATATCTGTGCAGTAAGAATCACGTACGGCAAAATAGAGGTAAAAGCAAACCAAATGCTAAAGGAAGTGTTAGCCATTGTTTGATGTTATCTGTAATATAACTCGTGTTATTTATAACTGCTGATGCTTTTTTATTAGTGATATTCTAGACTCTAGGTGACTTCAACACAGATTATAGTGAGTAAATAATAGGACCCTCTTGGAGTGTGCACTGTGCTTTAATTTACTGATTTTGTATTGAAAGCTCCTGACCTGAGTATTCTCCATGTCTCTCACCTTGTCCAGAGCGTTGTGCAAAAAGACATTTCAAAAATAAGAGCACCACGTAGGTCAGATTAATAGCTGTATGTGCCACATACCTATTTGGACAGATTTCTACCACTTAAAGGAATGGGTAACTTGCAGCAGTAGTTTGTGTTTGCCAGCCCCGGGAAGGGCGATGACCAGTGCTTTGATAGGTGGCTACATCATAGGCTTTTGCTGACAGCAGAGCAGAGAGATTCTTGATTCCTGCAATGAGTCTCAAGCCCTGAGGTAAGACTCTTGACTTCTGAAATGAGCTGTAGGTCCTGGAGGGGAACGAGGGCCGAAGAAAGCTCCAGTTCCTCTTGTAAATCTGCTGCAATATTTGTCACGTATCCTTGCTTTTTCCTATGCCTAACTTCTTCGCTTGTCGCCATCAGCTGCTGTTGCTCTCATCCCTCTTGCAGCTCTCTCCTTGCCTGTTTCTGCCTGTTACCAACCTCCTCTCTATCCTAAGCTGTCTACTTTCTCACTGCCCGCTGATCTCTGACCAGGACTGTGAAAGAGCTTGGTTTTGCTTTGTTTTACGTTCGCTTTCATGCCTGGTGGCTGAGCAGCTAGTCGTAGAGGAGAGTTAAGACTCTATCGGTCCCATCAGCCTTAGGACAGACCATGCTGAGCGGAGAAAAAACATTCAGAAAACAGTAATTGCTGAGATCTTCCTTGCTGCAAACGGAGGGGTGATCATATGACAAGAGGAACTTCCCTGCCTGCAAAGTTGCTGCTTTCCAGCTGAGCTGATGCACGTTTGTGTGTTGTCAACGTGAAGAGCAACACTTTAACATGAACTCCTATACAGGTGGTTTAGATTAGCATATTTTATTCGGCAGATCAGGAACATATGCAGATCAGGAATGTACGACTCAGCTGACAAGCTGTAACTTGAGAACATACTCTGTATTGGGGACAAATTTGAGCAAATGTTAGAAGTTAATCAAAGGCATATCCTGTGACAACAAGCTGAGCATTCTGCAGTTCCTGCTCCAAAAGCACTATATGTTCCCAGGAGGCAACCTGTGGGATTGGGAGTAATGTTAAGCAAAGAAACTTATTTTTTCTAGAATACTGTTTCTGGAATGATTAAATTTGGGAAGAAGCTTTCCAAAATACTGCAGCCTGAGGCAGACACCCAGTATGGAAAACTTCATCCTGAATGTTTCAGAACTGGGTAATGTTTCAAAGTGATTGAAGAAACTTGTAATGAAAAGTATTCAGCAGTCAACTACATAAGGCATGACCTGTTTTATCTGTAATGCTGTTTCATAATTAATTTGAAGTTATAAAGTCATATGCTTCTTTTCTATTTTTATACGCAGGCTCTTACAAAGCTGCTTCCTTCTGATGGCAAAATCACTACTGAAATACTTATCTGTATTATATGTTCTAATAAATGTTTTCCAGACAGGTCTTTGTCATTTTGATTCTTTAATTATAAAACCTAAAATCCAGAATGAAGGATGTGGTCTTTACAGTGGTAGCTTAATTGGTATGAAAACTACTCAGACTTTTGCAGTGAAATGAATTAGAATGACATTTTCTTTGAATGATAGTAAATGACAGTAGTGCTGTTTCAGCAAACACCTAAAATCTTTGTCATGTCATTAAAATCACTAGTAAGTAAAGATATTAAAATAATTATAGGAGTTTTGTATGTCAAATATCGGTTTCAGTAAGACTCTATTGCTGTCACATAAAATTAATATTTACTGCTGGCGCAGCTGAATATTTTACATACCTGTTCTTCCTATAACATCATTAACTACATGTTTAACTAAGCTGCTGCCAGCATTGAGCATTACTCTCAGTTTTGGCACTTGCAATTATCTCATTACAAGTACTTTTTAGCAATATCTTATAGTCTAATCGAACAGTAATTTATTCACCTCCTTACATGCTACTAAACACTTCAGTTCTCCACATTTATCATGTGAAAATATCCTCAACAAGTTAAAAATCTGATTCAAAACTTTTTTCTCTCTTTTAATAAAGATCTATACTAGCCACACAAAAGTAAAACTTTAGAAATAAAATGGTAAGGGGAGAAATTGATTTGCAGTTCTTAACTTATTCTTTAATCTATGTCTACAGTGAAATGCATTTTAAAAGGAGGTACAAATTATGCTATTTAATGTATAGTAATCCTAGTAATATCCTGAAGAAATACAAATCTGCTGTTTTTGTGCAACACCTGGTTCCTTAATTATTACGTCTCTATTTGGATCTGATCTCTACTTATTTTAGTAACAGAGTGAAAGGGATATGAGCAACGGGAGCCAAGTACTCCCTACAGCTTCAGGGGCTCACTAGGAAGTCCTAGATTAGTTCTAAAGCTGACATAGAAATTGGAGGAGGAGTAAAATTAACTAGAAGTTAGGGAGGTTTCAGCATAAAAACTTCTATTAGCTGAAATTTAAACAGTAAGCAACATCCATGCTCAACCTTGTCATTTCTCCAGTACGCTGGAAAGGAAAGAAGTGTGATACAGCACAAGGGTGTGAAACAGCCATGTGGGATACCAAGCAAGTTGTATCTGCGCTTCTTCATGTTAGGTATATCCTTTCATCTATTTGTCTGATGGTCTCATCTGTGCTTAATGAAGTTCCTCTATCTTAAGCACATGACATAAAATAAAGGGACCCAAATCGCAGGAGAAGCAGATTCAATGTGCAGAAGAGCAGTTGCTTAGGCGGGGACTAATGCACCTTGTTTCTTCTACTTACATCCAGAATATTAATTTACATGGGATGATATTTGGTCGTATAATAGTATTAATTGCCATAGTTCTATGTTTCATGGGAAGAAAGATGCCTAGTAGCAACTCCCGGTTTTTACAACAGCAAATTGAAATCTTAATTCTCTCCTATTTCTGAATGATGTCCCAGACCCTAGCACTCTTACAGATACTGTGTGACACTCAGAGAATGGATCAAATAGGGGCTTAATATTTTGACAGCTTTCCTCTGCAAAGGCAAACTGACTTGAAATTGGTTGTACCAAACAGGAGCTGCCTGTGTTTCGACACACCTATGCTGCCTGAGCCACAACCCAGACACGTTGCCATTTCTTTTCCGTTTCCTAGATTGCCTGTGACATATCAAATCACTTAAGCCCCTATTCCACCATCTGAATTAAACTGCTGAGCATCTACAGGACAAAAACAAAGTGCATTATTACTCACAAGCAATAGGGCTAGGTGTTGAAATGAGGATCTTTCTAGGCATGAAGACTCTTAACTCATGCTAGAGATGTGCTGATCTGGCATATCTAGCTACACTTTAAGCAGCACTTAAAATGATAGCTTTTAGCTTTTCCAAGTTACACTCTGTCAATCTGATTCTGTGTTTCTCTTGGTAAACTTTAAGGAGCCGTGGGCTGTCTTTGTGCCATATAAAAAGAACGGGCAGGAGAACGGAGAGGCGTAGTCCTTCCCCAGATCAGACCCTGCTGGAAGCGAATACGTGTAGAGAGACATGTGCTGGCCTGCTCAACTCACTGAAGATAACCGGAGCGTAAGCAAGGCCTAGATCTGTAAGACTGAGATTTCTCTCCTGTTTTGTCGTCAGCTCTCCTCCACTTATGAGAGAAGTACACCATGTTTGTCTGATCTCCTGTCCTTCAGATTTCAATGTGCATACGTCCCTGGTACCTATTCTGAGCACGTATGTTCTCTCACCTCTGACATACAACACCCATGCTGAAAACTCCCCGTGCATGCCTGGGAATGCAAGGATTTTCCACGTGTCTGCTCTCAGCTACCCCAGCGGTCTCATCGTTGTAGCAGCATGCTGCGCGGTCTATTCAAGAGAGGAAGAAAAGAGAGACTTTGTATTTCTTTCCGTACCTACAACAGTTCAAAGAAAAAACCGTTTCCCCCATACTTAGGTGCCATCGTTTCATATTTTGGGCCGAAGACTACAAAATTATTGACATTATTATTCCCCTACAGAGCTCCTGCATGACTACTTTCATATTTATTTTACCCTTTCTGATGCTATGTTTGTCTGAACAATAGTTATATTTTAACTGAGACTGTTGGCTGAGTGTGTGACTATAGAGTGACTGGTTTGACACGTGCGTCTTGGGTAGCATAGCTCCAGTCCCACGAGTATGGAGGTTTGTATAGATCTTTGCTGTTTCACTGGATTTTGGGGTCTCATTTTTGTAGACTAGGGTTTTTTTTTTAATCCTAGGTGCAGTGTGAGGAATGAGGGGTGAAGGATGTGACATTTTTTCCTACTATTTCTGAGAGTCTACTTTGAAAACCATATTGAAGCAAGAAGGAGAAAAAGCAAATTCTTCTATAAATTCAAATCTGCCTCATTTTGCCACATCTCTACTTATTAATGGAAAAGAGTAACAGCTGTATATATACATAAAAATCATGGGGTCATGTGGGAAGAAGATCTAAAAAATACTGTAGGTGCAATTAACTTTTTTTTAAAGTTAACTCTCCTCTTCTCCCTGAAGAGATGGGGAGAAAAACTTGAAATGGCCAAACAGAGAAGCCCCATAGAGACTCAAGCTGTGTCGATCAAGGGTAAAGGTGTAGACTGTCAGGGGCTCGCTTTCTAGCCCCCAGACTAGGGCTGCAGAGGGATTGTAATGGAGCCTCCCCACGGCCCACAGTTAGTGGATTTATAACCCCTATTAAAGTTCTCTGCATAGTCTGCTTAGTTGGGCTTTGTGCAGGGAGAGTCAAATTTCTGCCTTATTTTCTAGTCTAAGGGCTGAGAAGGAGACGACAAGTAATAGCTCCAGCAGTTCCCAAGCAATTGCAAAGTTAATAATTGAGACAATTCAGGAGGAAAAGCAGTGTGCTTGCTACCAAGCAGTAGCGCCAGGATTTCACATAAACGCGGGTACAGAAAGTTAACGATGACTTTTCAGCGTGGCTTGGTTTAGATAATGTAAAGAGCAGTCCTATCAGTAAGAAATAAAAGGTCATGGCAGCCCAAGAGTTGAAATATTTTTTCTAGAAGAAAATGACTAAAAGTCACATCAAGTAAAACAAAAATCAGTTTGCGCTACTAAACCTAATTCTCCGCTGAGAACTTACATAATATACTACTGACATCATGGCTATATAAATTACATGGTACTTTCGCATGTGACATAGAGATTATATTACTAGTTTATGAAAAAAACCTTTAACTTCCGATTTTTAATTTAGGGTGAGCTATTGCGGTATGTATTATAAAATTAGACATACATACCAAAAAAACTACAGCAGTTTGACTTTTTATTACTTTTACCCCAACAGGTGCAAAAACATTAGTTTAATCAAAAGCTTATAGATGCACAATACCATTTTTGGAAAGTGTACAGCTTTGCTTTCATTCTTGTAACACCGAATGTGTCGTGCATTTTTTTTTAGCTGAAGTACAGAATTGTGTTTGTTGCATTATGCTGCTGTAAATCCGTGGGTAAAATCCTGGCTTCACTGAGGTCAATAGAAGAACTCCCATGGATTCTAGTGGGGCCAACATTTCATCCCGTGCCTGTCATCAATCATCAAAACGTAGCAGGGTCTAGCAAGTGACTACAGAGGAAAAAAATTACAATATGATACTTTGAGTTATTTGCAAATATTTTAGAGATCTGAGACTCAGGCAATAATGCCTCTTCTAGCTACTCCTAGAAAAACATTTACAAAACTAGTACTTGTAGGTAGGTGATTTCCAGACTGGATTTTCAAAGCATGTTCTATATTTGACATGAAATAAACATCGGTTTTCACTTCATATCTTTCTTAATGGTTCACAACAAACTTTTGTAAGTTTATTTTGCATATGTTATTCTTTGGTTGAAAGGGAGAAGTATGTGAATATCTTCACTTCCTAAATGGAGAAATTACTTAATCTTAGGCGACAATACAAGAAAACAGGACAGATCAATATTTGCTTTTCAAATAACGTGTCGGAATTTGCAAAGCAGTAAGTTGCAACAGAGGGTTCGTCCGTAAGCTTCAGAGCAGCAGCATGGAAAAAGAAGAAACGACATGTGAAAGTGACAGAAAAATGAGAAGGAAGACAGCAAATAAAGTATATACGGTGAACCGTGATTTCTTCTTCTCCTCCCCATCTATCATGGATCAAACAACATATTGCATGTTCCAAAGACACTTATATTTGCAAAGTAATATTTAAGGCAGGCAAATTTAAAAGGCTGCCTAGGATTTCTAGAAAACAAGGAACATGAAGGGCAGCGAGAGCTCCACAGAAAATTTTTCCTTCTGCGTTACACAAAGTTACAAATAAGACACTTATTCAGACATAGCTGAACTTTAGCTAATAGCAATATTAGCGACTACTTCAACATGTTATGTAAAAAAAAAAACCCAAAACCAAAAAACAGAAGTCCCAATTCAGATTTCTCACTGGTTAAACAGATAAACCAGAATGACACAGTAAACTAGTTCCTTCTTTTGAAAGTGATGTATTTCATTGCTAAAAGCAAGAACGAAAGTAAATTCCTAGCACATTTGTCATCAAAGAAGTCTTCATGCGTGGATGGGGTATTCTATACAGGTAAATAACACAGAATCACAAAAATTAAATCTCATCCTTCCAACTCAAGACTTCAAGAGAATTTTACCTGAATACCTGCCACAGGAAACGTGCTCAGAGCACCCATGGTCACTACTTGTGCAGCTGGGATGGACACATTAGAGCTTGAAGAGAAATCAGAATTGGGCTTAAGAGAGCTTTTCATAGTCTCTGCTGCTAGAAAATACAAATATACATAAATACCTAGGATGGATTACCAAGTTCCTTTAAGCAAACAGCACCACTGAAAATCATTCAACTCTAGATAGCAAGGTTGGCTAGAAACGCCTTTAGAAAATACAGGTGCCTCATGGAGAAAGAGAGAACTTGCTTTTCTGAAGCTGTAATTCTAAACTATTTCAAGAACTGTTTTAGCAGCTGAGATAAATAGATAATGTCAAGAGCGGAAACCAACGCAACTGTTGCCAGCAGATCCAATGACACTCAGCACAGTGTAACATGAAATAAACAGGGCTGAAGGGATCACAGGTTAGAGTGGAAATTAGATGGTCAGACAGCGATAGAGCCGGTTTTCTTTAGGAAAAAAAAAATGTAACGCCTTAATTGTGTACACGATACCGGAACAAAAAAAAAAACCCAAGCGGCTATGGAGAGATCCATTCATTTGTGGAAAGCCTTAACAAATGGTAAAAAAGCTTGCTGAAAACATGAGGGGAAAAATGCTGAAATCCTGGACTCAGTGATGCTCATACACATTTTACCACTAATTGCTGGCCCAGTTTTTGCTTTCCTAGTTCTTCTCCACTGAGGAGATCACACGGGACACCTCCGGTAAGATGACTGTGTCAGAGAGGCTGAAGAAGCACTGTGAGAGTAACTTACATTTACACACAGATGAATGCCACAGCCGCTCACAACTCAGGAATGAAAATACAGAGAGAAAGTTTGCCTAGAAGACTGTTGATGCTAAATCTCTCCAGAAGAGAACAGGAAAGACGCTGGAAAAGAATAATTTTGGAACAGGGAACTGTGTACTTTCTAAGGAGTTTAATTTCTTACCAATTTGTTGGGTTTGAAAACCCACAGTAGAAAATAGCTGGGCAAGCCATGAAATGTAATATGTAAGGACATCTTTAGGGGATCAGAGAAGAAACATAAGTCATCCGAGTTTACAGAAATATTATTATATTTGGTTGTACCAAGTCATCCTTCCTCCAAAATGGCTAATGCTGGCATCTATTTGTATTTGTCTTTATCATATTTAGAGAAAGACATAACTTTTCACACCTTGTAACTGCAAACCTTTGAACTGAGAAGCTTGAGAATAGCTCAGGCTTGGCTAAAGTATGTTTTAAAAGCAATATGAAAATGAAACAAAACATGCCAGCTTGTTCAGTTTGAAAAAATGGTTGTGTTTCGTAAATTATCATAAGTTGAAGGAAAATATCTTTCAAATTGTGTTTTAAAACAGCTTTTAAAAATTACTATATCATCATGAAGTTTTTTTTTTTTTAATGTGTAGTAATTAAAAAAAAATCTGTAGACTGTGCCTGCATAGACACAGCCCATATGGGACAATGCATACCCTGAGCCAAGCCTACTATGAGCGGTACTAACACAACTGATTACGGTGATGAGGGAGTGAAGCCACTGTTTTTATCTTACCTTGGATAAGGCACATAGGATACTACTGTTTGACAGGCAAGAGATAGAACAAAACAAAAAAAAGAAAGACATTATATTTTGAAGGCAAGACAGCAATAAAGATTAAGAGGGGAGGGAAAGTGAAAGTTGGTACACTTTCTGTCCCCACAGCCACCCAGGAGGACACACGGGGAGGGACTGGGAGCATCTCTGGCAGGGCTGGGAGCTGCAGGGACAGACAGGCAGGGCTGCGTGGCTGCACGCAGGGCCACCGTGGCCCAGCACACCATAGCACAATCAGCATCTGGCTCTAAACAATTAATAAAACCCCTTAATCGCCTTTTCCTATGGAGCAGTCAAGGCATATTTGTCAAAGACACCTGTGGGTCCCTCACCCCATGGGCAGCACTGCCATAGCCTGGCAGCTCAAACCAGATGCAGGTCTGACAGATGAGAGGTTGTTTTTTTTTTTGCCCAGGATTGCTTTCCTTCATCTTTGGTGCCTTTCCCAATGTGGCAAGTGTTAGTTACGTATGTGGCTATGGACGGAGAGCCAGATCTGGGTGTTTTATCACACGGGTTGTGTTTAACCACAGATCCTGCAATTTCAGGAGGTTTCTCACCTCCCAGAGCCTGCTGTTTTAGGGCTTGTGAGGCGCCAGAGCAGAAGCAGAGTTTGAGTTTCTCTGCATCCACCGTATCTGGGACTGAAGATGAAAACGTGCAAAAATTTATATGCACGGCCTGACATGGAGCAGACGGACGTTGGCTGGCATGTGACCCCTGCGATACATGGATTGCTGGGATTCCTCGCTGCCAAATCTGAAGTTTTAAAGTGAAGTCCTGGCTCCACTGAAACAGCACTGAAATTCCTGGTGATTTGGATGGGGGTAAGATTTCACCCATGAGCTTGATGGTAGGAAGAGTCGCTTACTGCCCTACCTCAGCTGCTGCTAGCTTCAAGCACACAAACTTGCAGGCAACAGTCTCAGCTACTGATACACTGACATATTGCAGACTTTCCCCTGGAACATTAGCTTTATTGCAGCCTTCAGAGCAAAACACAAGTCCCCTCTTTTGTATTACCTTTCCTAGTATAATTTCTTCAAAGATGGGAAACCAACATTAAACAAACAGAAGTCTCATATCTTAGCCTAGGTATAAATGTCAGACAAAACCTCCCTAACAAATCTACATTGCTAGGAGGTGTAGAATAATACTGTTTCTTATGGTCTTTTTTTTTTTTTTATCTGGTAAACGTAAATGAACTGCCCGTTTAATTGTTAGCCTACTTGCCAACGTCTAGCTGCTGACGTTTCCAGAAACATCACTAAGTAGACTAGTTAAAAGCACTGTCATTTTTAAGCTAGGATGTTAATAATACCTGTATCAGAGGCTCAGCTATAGAAGTCAGAGTAGGTCCACTGGTTTCAGCATAGCTGTAACTAGTAACCGTCGCTAACATGCTGAAGTCACAAGGTAGTTTTCATTAGCCAGCTTCTTAAAGTATATCTTACAGAGTTGCCTTCATCTAAGACAGAGAATGGAAGTAAAAGCTTGAGAACGTGAAATGCTTCTTTTCCCTTTCGTAAATAAAATGTGGGAGATCCCTCCCCAGCTTCTCCAGTAGAGCTGTACAACATGGATGATTTATCACCAGGTTATTTGGAAATGTCTTTAATAGTTGCATCTTACTCTTTTCAAGATACAGGTTAAGACTCAGGCTCTGTTCCATCTCCAGTGGTAACAAGTTCGATAGCTCGAGGCCTTCAGTTAAGAATGCTGCTGCTGTTCCCCACCAGTTACATCACCCCGTTCATCCCAATTACGCGTACTGTAGCTGATGTAGTGCTTTAATAATTTTTTTTATTTGCGCACTGATTAAAAATTTCTAGATCAAACGTTTAATGAAAAGCTCTCCAACCTGACAGGTTTGCTGCTGAATGCAGCCATTTACAACTTTAAACTTTATAATAACCAGAGTAAGTGTTGGAAAAGCTGTTCATGCCAAATATTCGGCAACTGACACACATAATCTTATATCTTTTCATTCAGACCCTTTTTTTTTTTTTTAAATCTGAGACCTAATTATATTGGTTGTAACTGTTCTGGAATGAATGGTGGCAGGAACTAATACTTGTTTATTTTCTTTCCTGACAAGTGTTCTGAATAAAAACAGTTTCTAGACATGATGGAATGACTTTTCCTATGACTCAGACATATTCAACGAAATAAGGTTTGAAGAAACTGGACCTTGTTTTCTGTCTAACAATAGTAATTGAAAATACCCAGAGCTTCTACGTATTTACACCATTTAGAAAGGTAGGACTAAAAACTACATAGGGAGGCCAGAAAGTCTCCAGCAAATAAGCTCTCACCCTACACTTTTTCATTTGAGTGAGATATTGTGCTTATTACTCAGGATATTTCAATTTAATGAATTTCTCTTTTTCATTTTTAATTTACAGGTGCTATTTAAAACAAACAGTCATGTTTCCAATCGGCTGTGTATTTAACATTCTTCACAACTCCAGGGCAAACTAGAATTTTAAAATAAACTGCTTTATAATATAGGAAAGGCACATAAAACTTCACGCTTATTTCCATGTTGCAAAGATCTAAGTAGCACATTCTTTGCAAGTTGCCTAGCTGCCAGTATTTCAGTTATTTCAGCTTTTCTAAGAGCAACCTACCTAGTTTGGCTGTGTTTTGTAATGAAGTTATCTTAAAACGTTATTATTTCTTTGCAGTTAGGACTCTGAAGGAAACTAAACTTTAGTAAATATTATTTGAAAACTGGGTAAAGGGTCTGCTGAAAGGAGAGATACAGCTTGTAATTCGAGTACAGTAATTGCACAAGCATGATAACTTGCTCAAAATGCAGATTTTAAAAACTAATTTATTAAATAACTTTGTCTATTTGTCCCCTAACAATACAAACATATTTTCAGATTGCAGGGAATCTGATTTCAGGGCTGCCAGTTGATCTTCTGCAATTGCAATGAAAGCCTCTTGGCTTTTGACCTCATGTTCCATGTACAAAATGTGCAAGACGCGTATAAGACCACAATACGCATCCTGTTGCATCTCACTGCTACACTGCTAACCCTACCTACAATTCCTCTGCGCTTGTCCTGAATTCACACGGTCAATATTTCTGCACAAAAGACAATCTTTTAAAGCAATCTTTTAATGGAGCGCACTAGAGTATCAAACTCTGGCAAAGAACTGAAAACAGAGCAACGTCCTCAGTTTGAGAATGATTAGGATGCACGGGCAGTTCTGCTCCTTGCTAAAAAAAAGGATGGTAACGTTGTATGCATACACACACACACACACATATAAATATATATTTTATATATACATATATATATATATATAGCGAGAGAGAGAATGTTTCCAATAGCGCTGGGCCATGCTAAGCGTCTAAAAGTGCCGCAACTTCCTCCCGAAAGCTTTGGGCACCAGCCTTAGGAAGGCTGAAAGACTAAACGTGGCTCTGCCTTCCTCCCGGCCATTCCTCATCGGAGAGCTCCCTCTGGAGGGGGCCGGGGGCAGCTGCGCGGGGCTGGCGGCCGCGCACATCTGCCCGCGCACATCTGGCCGCAGCGGCGGCGGCGGCGGCACGGCGCGCCCGGACGGGGGCCCCGGCGCCCCCCGCCCCGCGCAGCTGCCCCAGCGCCGAGCCGCCGCCCTCAGCGCAACCGAGAGGAAAGGCCGCTCGGGAGCTCTCATCCGGAAAAGGCCGCGGAGAAGCCGGAGGGAGGCGAATTCCCGCCGGCCTCCGCGCTAAACTCAGCAGGGCGATTAAGGTTGCTATTGAATTTGTGACTGATGCCAAGACGACTTGTGGCAATATCCAGGTCACTGGAGTTGGCGCTATTCGCAAAAGAGTCTTACAACGTATTGTCTCAGATTATTCAAATTATTCAAACCATCCCAGATAAGCTGGCCCCTCAGCTAGAGTGCAAAAATCAAATCCCACAAACGTGACCCACAGCTATCTTTCCTCATGCTCCCAAAACTCACCTGGGTGGAAAGAGCCTCCTGCTCGCTGACATGCCTCCTCATTGCCACCGCAGAGATGAGCAAGGGGATTTCCGTAAGATGGTGAAGTGAGAGGTGGCTCAGGGTGGATGGGAGGTGTTTCACAATGACTTGGAGTTAGCCATTCTGTAGAAGTGCTAAGAAATGGTTTAAGCCGGGACTTTCAAGCTACCAGAGACAGCATCCCTGTTCCTTTACTCCAAATTTGAGAGAGGAAGCTTTGGCTCCACCAGCAAATTCCAGGCTGCTGCACGGGTGCTCACACCATGCCCAGCACAGCTGTGCCTTGGCATCTCCCGTGGTGCCTTGCTTGCCTGCCAGGCTCCTGTTCCTGCTATGCTCACCTCTCTTACTTGTCTTTGGGGAACTTGTTTCCTGGGGATGACCTGCTGGAAAGTAGCTCTGCCGAGAAGGACCTGGGAGTGCTGGTGGACAACAAGTTGAGCACGAGGCAGCAATGTGCCCTTGTGGCCAAGAAGGCCAAAGGTCTCCTGGGGTGCATGAGGCAGAGTGTTGCCAGCAGGTGGAGGGAGGTGATCCTGCCCCTCTCCTCAGCCCTGGTGAGGCCTCACCTGGAGTGCTGTGTCCAGTTCTGGGCTCCCCAGTACAAGAGAGACATGGCGCTACTGGAGAGAGTCCAGTGGAGGGCTACTAAAATGATGAAGGGACTGGAGCATCTCTCCTATGAAGAAAGGCTGAGAGAGCTGGGCCTGTTGTGCCTGGAGAAGAGAAGACTGAGAGGGGGAAATCTCATCAATGTGTGTAAGTATCTGAAAGGAGGGTGTCAAGAGGATGGGGCCAGATTCTTCTCAGTAGTGCCCAGTGACAGGACAAGAGGCAATGGGCATAAACTGAACCACAGGAAGTTCCATCTGAACATGAGGAAGAACTTCTTTCCTGTGAGCACTGGCACAAGTTGCCCAGAGAGGTGGTAGAGTCTCCTTCGCTGGAGATATTCAAAACCCGTCTGGATGTGATCCTGGGCAATATGTTCTAGAGGACCCTGCTTGAGCAGGGAGGTTGGACTAGATGATCTCCAGAGGTTCCTTCCAACCTCAACCATTCTGTGATTATGTGATTTCTCTGGAGGTGCCTCTCCCTCCACCAGCTACAGAGGAGTCAGGATGAATAGAATAGAGGAGATTCCTGTAAGCTTCAGACAGGTAAGGAGAGCTGAGATGAATCTCACCTGCAGTTTGTACTCAACTAATCTGTTCCTTAAATTCTGATTTAGCTATAGCAGGAGACATCCGTGCTTGGCCACTGCTACTTCAGGCAGAGGTGCATGTAGCCAACATCACTCAGTGCATACCTCCAGCATGTAGTGGAAGAGCGCGGGGCAGGCAGCTAGCGTTAACAAAGCTGGTATGTCTTCACGAAGTGGCACAGACCCCTCGCAAAGACACAAGCCTTGTCTTGAAACCACATCTAAGCAACAAGTGCAGCCCCTTAGTCGGGTGAATTAGCTCTGGCAGAACATAATGCTGACTCCAGTACCCTGCTGCTGATCTGGGAACTGGAGTGCTCATCATTAGCCCAAGCATCTGCACTCTACTCATAGCCAGTCTTAAAACAGGCTGGTCATATAGGGGTTTGGACCAAAATTACATGAGTTTATGAAGCTGACTAGCGTGGCTCAGCGCGCAGCTGATTCTCTGTAAAAGTTAGGCCACTGAATGCTATAGATGGAGGAGCTTTCGTGACCACTTTTAGTATTGTTGAAAGCAAAAATGAAGCCTCAAAAATAAGCCTAAGTGATCCTAATTTATTTTCTTATCTGTATTCAATTAAACAAGTACAGTTATTTTCTATTTATTTATAGACGGCATTTTTGTTATGCTGAGGTTTCACTGTATGTTGTCCAGCTTCCAGAGAACAAAGGGGTGTGTTTATAGAGCTTTTACCTATAATTAGTGTCACTCAGTTAAACAAGGCCCCTCTGTTTTATAACTGCCAAAGCTGTCACACTTTTCTTCAGAATGAATTTCAGTGATGGACTACTTTGAGCTACAGTTCCTTTCAAAAGTAGCAAAAAATGTGTTCCTACTCTAGACCTGCTATTCTAACCAACCATATCAGGTGGCAGGCTCTGCCACAGTGCCAGAGCTCAGAAAATGCTTCCTCTATTATATTTCCACTTAATTATTCTTGTACTTTTCAATAACTTTGTGTCATAAAATCATGGCATATAGTCGATTTGGATTAGCTTTATCCTACCAGGTTATGACAGACTTTTAGCCTAGTCATTAATCTGTCGTCATAAGTTTTGGAATCGTATAGACGTGAGAGCCAGCCATATTTAAATTGGGAAGGTATACTTTTTATGAGTCTACATTTAATTAGAATTCCAATAAAAGTGACATATCCATTTGAGGCAGGCCTAATATGCTGAGTTCAACTTTTCTTTGAAACACCTTTCTTGTAAAAGAAAAGTCTGCAAAGAAAAACAGTATTTTCTCCAGACATAACAGTCTTCAGGCTGGCCTTTCCTTCTGCCCCAACTACACCCAAGGAAATACCTCCACAGGGCAAAGGCCCTTGCTGATACTGCTGCTCCAGAGGAGGCTGGGAAGGTTGTCACTGAAATACTTGGCTTGGGTATACTGCCTCCTCTTGGCCAGTTGCTCACCTGCTGAGGGCTGTTGAGGTAGAGCTGTAAATGTTGTTAAGAAGTGCGTCAAGCTTCATGGCGACGAACATGATGGAGCTGGGTGAGATGTTACCATTGCTGCTGCCTAAAGGATGCCATCCTGGGCTGGTGACCACAGATGAAAGTGCAGAAGGTAGTGAGGACCGGTCTGGAGAGAAGGGCGCGTGGCAGCCACAGGCACTGAAACTACACACAGGACGGCTCTGCACCTACCTGCTTACACAGGCCCCTGGGACTACCCTATGGCATGGCCTTTTCTCCTTCAAGTGAAGGCATGGGCTGCTTTTCAGACTAGCCAAGCAGCTTGCGTTGAGAAGATGGGATTGTGATCCACCTCAGAGTCAAGAAAACAGCCTCTGCTTTTCAAGGCCCGTCGACTTCTGCAACACTTTCTCATTTTGCCGGCCAAAGGCCCAAGTGGCCTCTCTGCCCCAGAACTTCAGTCTCTACGCTGAAGCCCCTGCACGGCACTAGCCATTTGATTATCAAAATTTTGGTCCTTTGAATAGAAGGGCACAGGCTATCAGCATCACCAGCCTCAGTCAGCCAGATAAATTTTAATTTATGCAAACCAAAATAACCTATAAAACCAATGCATTTTTAAACAGTTCTAACAGGTTGGACAACATTTGCTGCTTCGTAACAGCTAATATTTTTTCCTATTTAAAGATATTTTTCTTATAGAAAAATAGACCTGCTTAAAGTTACATTTGATTTTTTAACACCCTATATTAAGGCCGAGATTTAATACCTGAAAACTGTTTAAGTACACTTCAAAAATATTCTGAATCAATGAACCCTCTTCAAATTCTAATGAGATAAAAGGTGCTATTCTTTAGTTGCATGTAGTTCAGGAAACTTTTGAGGTCAGCTCACCTTATAAATATATTGCAAAGTCATGCACTATGTTAAATATTTACATTATTAGTTCTGATATTTACATTTCTCCCAACTAGAGGTACTTTCAGATTCTGTTTTGCCAAAAAAAAAGGAGGTGGGGGGGTGGGAAGGAAATGTTTGCATGAATTTGCCCAGTACATTTAAGTTAGCTCACAGGAGCAGAGATAAATTTTGCCTTATTTTACACTGCTGAGAAAGTAGTTGAGACAGTTGAAAAAAGCGAGAAAGTGAATTCTCTTGTTCAAATTGTTGAACAGAATAAATCCAGCCTCAGGAACAGATCTTGGGGAACAAGCACCTACTTTTCAAGGGCATCAGAAGACACAACGATTACCTATAATACCTGGTTTCCATTGACTTCATCTCTCATTGATTAAAGTGGAAGTGGTGATCTAAGCTGGCTGGGCACTTCTAGAAATCCTGCTGAAGACAGAGATTACCTTGAGAAACATGATGCCTCTTGGACACTATGTCTGCAGTGCACGGACCTCGTACATCATATTATTAAACTATAGTTATTGCTTCTTTCATCTAATCATTAGCTTTTTATTAGTTTTACATGCAGAACAACGATCTCATAAGTATTTTCTTATTTACTCAACACTATCTGACAAGTAAATTACTAAAATTAATACTGTTAGCTTTTGACCATTAACAGTCAAGTTACAGTTTCCAATGAAATGCAGCTTGATCAAATCCCCAGTAAAAATTACAGTTCAGTAAATAAGAAATGCTTCATCTGCCATTTCTTAAGAAAGAAAAATATAAGCATTGAGAATCTGGATAAATATTAAACCTTTTAATTGCTTAAATAAATATTTCTAGGTATCGTATGTCCTTTTTGGACACTCTTTTTGTCCTTTAAAAAAATACTAAATTGAGCGTGAAGTGTTCATTTGTTTTAACCACTTGTGTAACCAATGAAAAAGAACCTTTTATAGGAAAAGCTCTAAGCAGAAAAAAAGCTGAATAAGTTTAAACATCACTATTTTAAAAATAGAAGCTTACTGCTTATATTACTGTCAAAATTGGTGATTCAAATTGCCAAGTATGGGATCCCTCTGATCAGCTCTGATATGAATCTACAGCCAAGTTAAAAAGCCTTTGATATTCACTGGGAAGGAACAGGCACCTGTAGGGCACAATTCATCTCATCTGAAGGTAGATATCTTTAATCAGATGAGATGGATAGCATTAGATATCTAATATTAAAGCTAAATACGTAGTCCAAAATCTGAAAGAGTACAATAGCAAATCATAATCAACATCATATACTAGCCCAGCAGTGAGAAACATCAGGGCATTTAGCTCCTCTCTCTGCCTTGAAGCAGGATAAATTTACTAAAGCAAATACCTACTAATGGTGGGGGATCCCGGGGAAAGGTGGAAAGAGGCTCTGGCAAGGAAGTTACAAAGTGACCACAACGCTGCAACACTGTTTCAGGCCTAGAGGTGCCACAGGCGAAGGCCATATAAATGTCTGTGATATGACAGCAGATCAGATATTCCCAAATATATCAGAAAAGAGAGCTATTTCCCCATTGTGTTCGTTGTGTTAGTTGCACTACCAGCAGTGGTAGCAGCAGCAGCCTCCGGTTTTTCAGGCGGTATGAATTCCCTCTCCAGCTTTCTAAAACCCATCTCGCCTCCTTCCCAAAGCAGGATCCCTAAACGCCTCCTCCCCCTTTCCCAGAGAAACAACGGTCCCAGAGACTGACCTTCAGGAAATTTGTAAACCAATTTCACATTGGATTCCTCTCCTTCATGACCCAGAGGAGAGGGTCTCTATCTCTATCTACTCCTAACAGTGTTGCACGAGACAAAACAGAGTTCTCACATCTTCCTAAGATAAGAATAAAAGAATCCAACTCTTTAAATGGGAACCTAGTTTGCTCTCGTTCCCAGCTGTGCATCTTTGCTCATGCATGTGGACTGCATGGTTACTGTAATGCTTAAGGAAGCAAAGAGATTTAAACTGCGACAAAAAAATCTAAGGTCTGCATCTAACTCTGAGGGCTGGATCTGTGAAACACATGTTCATGGAGGAAAGAAAACGAAAAATCGAGTATGAAATTATATAAGATGATTAAAGGCAGCACTTAATCATGCTTTCCTGGGCCAAAATGTTTAGTGTCCTTTGATTTAGCCGCAATAAAGAAATACCAAAAAAAAATTTTTTTGTTTTTAAACACACCCATCCACAGCTCTTTTTTATTCTTTCCCTACACTGAACTGCTGTCTAGTGAAGCCCCGTCTGCTGCCAACATCTTAAAGACGTTCTAGCAGACATGCTAATTTTAGGCTGGTCTCCCTCATTTGCAGTATTTATTGGGCAACCTTCAGCAGCTCACCTGAACCCAGGAATGAGCCTCTGGTGAATCAGCAGCGTGCGGGGAGGGAGCTTTCTCAAAGCCAATTCCGTTAAAGAGCTACGTAGAAATACATAAGATTGCACAATCACCAAACAGATGCACATGTAATCAAAGAAAAAGAATTAGGTCAGGAAAACATAATGACAGAGGAATTGTAGAAGGTAACAAAACATTTTTAGCACTGTGGAAAGCAGCTTTTATCTACATTATCAAGCAAATGAGTTACAGCCCAAACTGGAACACAGATTCTACCTTTCAATCCCAAACAGGCAAGATATTATGACCCTTACACAACGCAAAGCCCACTGGTTATAAGACTATCGTGCACCACAGTAAGGGTACAAAAAGTACACCTAAAAATGTTGTAATACTTCACAGATAAACCCATAAAGCCTTCCTACCGACGTACACACATTTACCCCCCAACACCAAACCGTCCCTACGTATAGCTGTCCCTTTCTGCAGTGGTGGTCCATGCGGTGGCCTTCCATGTCCATTTCTCTTTGGAATAATTAAACATTCTTCTGTTCACTAATTTGTGTTAGTGCAACTTAGTTGCTTGTAAAATGTAAGCCTCCTTGATAGGGTGAAGCTACTTTCAACTCACTGGGCACTTTCCCTCTTGCCTGAAGTCATTGGCGAGCCGTGCAGCAAATTGCAGACCTTGCGGGCCACGGTGATGAGTCTGTCTCTCCAAAAGCTTTTTTGAGTGTCACTGCTGGGACTCCCTCAGCCCAAGCTGCAAACCGGAAAAAAAAAAAAAGGCTGGTCCGACATAAATAAACCCCATTTCATGAAAAGCTGCACAGAGGAACTTCAACAAAAGGAAGAATACAAAAGAGAATCTTATCCACAGCTTGCCTGCAGTATCTGTGTGTTTATACTACCACACAGTCTCGTAGTTCGTTACGCAGGAAGCTTCATCCCAAGCGATTAGGCAGCAGTGACACCTAATGCACAAGCTGGAAATTCCTTTTTGATACAGAAATATTAAAAGCCTCTCCACTTGCCCATTGCTAGAATTAGAGCGTATTCTCCCAGACTCTTTGCAAGTTTTAGTAAGGTTTCTGAGTGGGTGGTGAATGCAGCGCCATCAGCATTTGCTTGCTATCAAAGTCAACAGAAGTTTTTAAAAAGAATAATGAACACGCTTACATCATATAAATCTGGTTTTTATTCAGTGCTCTCTTTTTAAAAAATTAATTACTTAATTCGAAATAATGGCAAGCTACTTATCTCTTTTAAATTTAGATGTTTAAAAATATTTTACAAATAACCATATTAAAGCAATATGTATGTGCTGCCGGAGCTTTTTTAAAGAAGTACAGAGCTGCAGGAGTCTTTTTCTTGTCTTTTTCTTGTTCTTGTTTCTTCTATTTCCTTGGAAATAGAATATGTAAAAGGATAAACTCATGACAGATATAGGCGCTTTTACAGCTCCAGAGAGAACATCCTTCTCATTTCTATTTATTCAGTTTTGCCAAGTCAATAGTGAGTTCATTCAAACTGAGAAACTGGTTTGGATTTGAGTAGTACAAAAAAGTATTTTCCTTTTGTAAACTAGAATAAAAAGTCTGAGGGGCTAAAATCTGCTAGTTCTAAAATTCTAAAGGATTTAATGATCAGAAATAATAATTTGAACATTTATTAGTAAAATTTCTTCTAAAAAAATCAGTTTTAAATGGGAACTACATCATATTTTTTTCTATGCATTCAGCACATTCCACATATTTTTGGCAGATCAGATTGTTTTCAAAAAGCTGTTTTTCTCCATTGTTACTTGAATCTCCCTTTCTATCCAAAGGCAGTTTGACCCAACCACAAATAAAAACAAATATCCTAACAAATAAGAGATATCATTTACTATTTCATAATGTGATAGCAAGGAATTTCACTCGGGTTTTAAAAGACAAATTCTATTTTTACTTAAATATGTATATAATTCATAATTATAGGTATATAACTCATTTTGGTTAGCAAAAAGAAACACTAGATGAAGCATAAAATGAATATTTAACTGCAAATCAATATATCTTAATAATTACCTATCAGAAAGCTAATTAATTTTCTTAGGAAAAGAACTACATTTTACAAAGACAAAACAAGGTGAAAGTTGCTTATAAAAATCATGGTCTTCTGAAGGTTAAAAATCATTTATTTAAAACAACAAACTGCTTATTACAGCTGAGCTATTTGGGAATAAAGTTATTTCTCTGGGCATTGTTATATCTGTTTCTGTTGTTCTTTTCATTTTAGTTTAGAATTTTGAAGGGTCACGGTGATTTTGAAGGGTGGTCACGATACAAGGATTTCCTCCATTATGAGCTATTATGTAAACCTAGCTTGAATCAGCTACATAATTTTGCCAAATGATTCCTGAACCTTAGCCAATAATCTGATTAAAGAGAGCCAGAACTCACTTTTTATATTTAAAAAGTGTGTTTGGAGAAACTCCACTGGTCATTCAGATTTCATTAATCTCCATGTTAATAATTCACATTCTGTCCATGATATTACATTCCGTCTTTTGCCAAGTTCATTCCTGGTATGCTTAAACTTGGGAAAAATTCACTCAGAATGATTATATTTGCTTACAACTGGGTAAAACTAGAACAAAGAGAAAGAAAACATATTAAATTGTAGATCCTCTTCTTAAACAGCTACAAACCTGCTCTGCTATTGAGGGTCTTCTCTAGAAGGTAACACAGCAGCAACTCTCAGATGGGAAGAGTAGTGAAAGAGTGAATTTGAACACTGACATGCATAAGATGATGGCAGCACAGGGCAGAAACTGTCAAAAATAGCTTTCTTATCAGATACGTGCTCAAAGCATTACCAACACCAGTGAAGTGAATTCTGCATACTGTTAGAGGAGCAGTGATGATTCACGAGATGATTCACTGCACTAGGTCTGATAGAGTCCGTGGCAGATCTCAACAGATGGGACAGATCTCCCAGCGTGCTCTCCTGCCAGGATCCATTACCTCTATTGTAAATATGCAGCCAAAACATTACTCAGTGTGTGACCTGTCCATTCACAGTAGATGCTACAGAAGAGAAGACCCAGGGAGCAGAAGCAGAAGGGAAGGTAGATTTTACATAAGTCACTCTTTGAAATGTTGTCTGCAGTTTCCTCTGCCCTGAATCCCAACATGCATTACTTCCTCCTTCAGTTTCTTCACAGCGCAAGAGGTATTTGGGCCTAGAGTAAAGACATGCAGAGCCCTTTGCAAGACAGCTTTATTTATGCTCAGCTATCCGTAAGACTACGACAAAAGTCTGAAGAGCTCAAAGATTATTTTGGACCAAAATCTAGTCATTTGTATGTATCTCCAAAGTCTCAGAATGGAGTATCTTGCCTTGTATCTCCCCAAGGTTTCCTTGCTCTCACTCATCCCCATCATTGGTGCCTAGTGTAGGAAGTCCTTGCAGGAGGGAATAGATCCAGTTTATCCATTCTAAGGCAGTTTGGTCAATAGCGGGTCAATTCCATGGCTACTTTTACTCATCTGCCTTTGAACTTCACGGGCAAACATATTATAGAAGGAAATAAAACAATACTCTTTTGCTTCTAATGCAGGATGACTGAGATCTAGGAGACAGACAGATCGTACAAGCCTCTTTGAATGTCTCTTAGAAATATTATAGTCCCTACCACCTCAAAATAGCAGTTCCTTGCATTTTTTTGCTGATTAGATCACTAAAAATCCAAGACACTATTTCAATGGAGAAAAGGAATCAGAAAATCTTTGGCCACCATTCCTGAGAGCAAGCTAGACTGAAAGGAATATCATGTATTTCAGGCTTGTGACTTTCTTCACTCGACCACTTCCCGCTCAAATGCTGAAAGTCAAATGCATCAATATAATCTACTTATAAATGTTTCCAGACTTCCAGAAAATGCAGAATGATATTCATGCCCAGCTCTGACAGCCTTTTTTACAGGCATTGCAGAACTTTGTCCAAAAAATGCTGATTTGTGGACACTTTTCATACTTAAATCTAAGCAGTTTCACATCAAATATTTCTTGCAAGTCTAATTTTAGAAAAATTCCTGGAGACTATGATAGTATAAACAAAATCTAAAATAAATTAACATAACTGAGCAAAATGGCATATGAAAAGCTTGTGTTGATATTCAAAACCTGGATGTTCAATTTCTTAGAGTTTTTGCTTCCCTTCAACATTTTCAAAGCACCTTAAAATGAGAGCAAGACTAACAGCCAAAAATTAGGTTTTGCTTTAATAACCTAATGTGTGAAAAAATTAATACAGATGCCTGATGCACCTGGCTGAAGTATTCATACACATGGCTGCCTTATGATTCTGTAAAGTACTATTCACTTGGGATTCTCTTTTACGGCCTCATGGTATGTGGCTATTAGCTAAGCTTGGTATCAGGGCAAATCTGATTTACATGTTTATTACTAAAGGAATCCTAAATACCTTAAGAGACAGTGTATGTAAACAAAAGAGCATGTTTGATACAATATATCTACCAATCACAAGAAATATGTGCTGTGTTGCCTTTTTTCCCACGAAGGATGCAATATAGTATAATAATCACAAGACAATCAAGACTGTTGTTTCACTGCGAATTTCTAATAGATCTAACAACATGTGAATAAATAACAAAAGAATGACAAATTGTAATATCGTAAGACCATTGACAGAAACCAGGAAGTCAATCTTCAGAGATATCCCCTATTCTTTTGTTTATAATTCCTAAATCAGAGGCAGATATTTTAAAAAAGGTTTTTAAAAGCGCAAGATCACCTCTACATTGCTGCCAAGCTAAACAGATGCTGTTTAACTGGAAATTGTTTTAATATGGCAAAGGACATGCATTTCGCAATAACTGAGCTTTAGAAAGAGCAGAATACTGATTCTTTCTCCATGAAACTGAAGAAATAACTGAGAGACTTTTTACTATGAGAAGTCAGGAAAATATTCTTGAAAGGGGAAAATGTGGACATCTCATGGAAACAATGATTTTTCAAGCAGAATGAAGCAGATGAAGATGCTTCATGTCACTTCAGACTCCCATAGTCAGCTCAGAATGTCAGCTCAGAGTATATAGGGATGTAAAGCACAAATCAAAGAAAAAAAAGAAAAGCAAACAAAAACATTAGAGCTGCACAGCAGTCCTACTGAGTCAGCTCTCACTGGCTAGAAACAGGAACCAATGCTCTAAGCAAGAGCTGACAGATTACCTGGTAATTAGCCTCAAATTTACAGCCACGGTGGATTTGGACATCAACTAGCAGTCAAGGAGTCAGTGCACATCACCAAAGCTGCTGGTGCCCATGTGTCTGGGATTGTCCTACTCTGAGTGGATTAGCATGAACAGAGTGCTGATGTACAACTCACACTGCTGTTGGGCATGGGCTAGAAATTACAGCATGAAAGGTCATTCTGAGTGGGTGGTGAATGCAGGGCCATCACCAGTATTTCGGAGCATTTGCCAGACTCCTATCTGCATGCAGAACACATGCGGGTCTTCATGGTTTCCTGGTTTTACTCTTTGAACGCAAGGACTCTTCAGCTACTTTTCTTCATCTGGGCCAGCAGTCGTTTGAAAGGGATAGGAGAATTTGTCTTGGCATATGTTGATACAAATGATATTTCTAGCCAAGCTCAGGAAAGCATGAGCCTGATGTTGAAGAGGTGTTCAAACGCAGGGCTGATTTAATGGATGAAGGAACTATAAAACAACAGTGACAGGACAGGAAATGGAAACAGAAAAAAGATCTACACTAAGTTACAAAATTCCAAAACCAAAAAATATCCTTTCATTCAGCAGTATGAACAGGTATTACCAAAAAATGTGTATTAATATGTTACCTCTTTGACTGCATGCACTCCCTAACAAACCATGCAAGAATGAATTAGATTAAGTAAGGGGACCCAATCAAGCAGCAAAGTTTTCCTAAGACTTGACAGAAGCTCTAGAAAGTTCTGCTAAACCTAGAGAAACCTTTTCCCAGCTATCCATGAGAAAGGACTTGGTACAATGCTAACACAACCTAACACTAAGACGGAGTACTCTCCAGTTCATAGCCGAGCAAGAATTATTGGGTCAGAATAGAAACTGCTCCATTTTGAAGAAAGAAAGCCTTGTTATAGTATCAATCCTTAAATACAGCTATAGTGTTTAGGTGACTTTGTATTGTATATGCTCATACTTGCATCAAAAGAGAGGTTCTCATAACAACCTTTCAAAATGGAGCTGGATGAGTCAACATGGGATGAATTGGGGCAGAAGGCATATGAAACACTAAAGGCCTAAAGAAAACAGAATGATGTGGGGAAAAAGGTAACAACCACTGAGACAATATTTGCCAAACAGAGGTGACTGTATCTGAGCTAAGCAGAATTCACTAGCCTTTACAACGAAAAGTAAGATTTAGTAAGAATCTTTTTTGTCGGACATCTATAGATGGATTAATAATGGTTTGTTGCAAACAGACAACATATGGACAGACTAGATCATAGGCTTCTAAACAAAGAGGATTTGTGGTGTCAAACCCCGTTGGGATGATTGTGATCCCACCTGGAAAGTGGGAAGAATGCTGTTCAGGGCTCCAGTTCCAGTATAGAGAAGGGGGAAGAGCATAGGATCACAGGTGAGATGGGAGCCAAGCCTGTCACCTGAAAGCTGAACTCCCGATGGAATAAAAGCTTAGTCTATAATTATGACATGCATCATGGATCAAGTAAATGTCCCAGATATGACCTGTGCACTTTGAAAGCTTTGGCACAGCTAACACATCACAGTCATTCCATAACATTTTCTATAGACTGGATTTCCAGCATAATCCTGTGTTTTCTTAACTTTCTGAAACCTTTGCATTTTGGGCTAATGCCCATTCTAGGGAGTAGCACAGTTAAAAAAGAAAAGCAGAATGGTTGTGAAAACTTCATTTTCCCCACAGCAAAAAGAAAAAAATGTTTCATCATAGAACTATGTAAAATGGTCATATTTTTAAATGTGATATTTGGAGTGATATGAGAGCTAGTTGTGATATGGTTGCTGGTTTGAAGAACAGATTAGATATTTTTTTCTAATGTGACTATTGAAAAATTACATACCAGGCATGCACAATAAAAAGACTAAAATGGAAAAGTCCATAGGCTCACCTAGAAAAAAACACTGGATACATACAAAAGCCAGCAGATCATGCAGTAGTATAGATTGGTATAGGGAACTTTAAAATACCACAGGGCAAATTGGCTGCCTTTATCTCAATTAAGTGTGAATGCTGGATAAACAGATTTATGGGAGACAGACAGAATGATTCCACCCACCCTTTCCCCTCTTAATCATATCTGACATAATCCAAATAGCTGAAATGAACATGTATTTAGGGCTGGAGGAGGAAATAAGTTCAACATGCACGCTGATACCTCTATTACCTGTAACTACTACACATTTCAGGAGTCTCCTGGAATTGATCAAGTCTCATGGAGCACACACAATCAATAGATAGACTAAATATGCATATACACATATGGGGATATATAGATGTAGATGTAGATGTAGATGTAGAAGTAGATGTAGATGTAGATATAGATGTAGACGTAGATGTAGATGTAGATACACACACATATCCATATGTAGCAATCAGTCTGCCTGTCTCATACATATGCTTTCCATGTAAGCGTCTTGTTCATGATGCACAGATCCCTGGAGTGTGCAAAAAGGTCCTAAAAAAATCAATACTGGAGGAAATCAGTCCTGCTGTACAGGGATTTCCATGCTAATTGGCAACATTTGCAGGTCTACAAATCAAAAAAGTTGAAACCCCTCTGTTTAGAGAGACAACTAATGAATGTAAAGTGAGTTGTCTTATTTTATAAAAAGAAGCATGCTAAATTCACCACAGCATAATTGTTTCATTTTTATCTGTTTTCCCTTTTTTATCCTTTCCAGAAAATAAATCACAACTTTTAAATAACATTAGTCAGAAGGAAACAGGTACTCAAAAGAAGAAAAACAGTAGCCCAGTTTAGTCAAAGAGCTCAAAATCTATTCTATTATTGACAATATTTTAGGTTCAAAAGAAAATGCTGCTAAGAGCTTCTTTGATAGGATTTGGTATGATGGGGAGAGAGGGGCCTGCAGCTACTACAGACTAGCCTTAGATATAGAAACTGATATCAAGCTATGAGACACACTGAAGTCTGTACTGCACAGAAATACAGAGGATGTTTGCTGAATATCTGTACTCACAAAAATGGTAATATCTCCCTTCTAGTATCAAGAAATTGGTTAATCATGACAAGATAAATTGATCAAAGGTCTGCAGATCTGAGTCACTGGGAGCAGCTGGTGTTTAGCAGCCTATGTGTCAGATACCAAGGAAACCTTAAAAAACAGGAAATATCAAGCACAACTCAAGAGAGTAGAACTGTTGCGAATTTGTACTTTTCTGATTCATGCAATGATTTGCAGATGTCTTCCAAAGCCTATGGCCAAGTTATAAGAAGCTTGACAAGCTTAGTCCTTAAATGAAGCTGACCTATCAGTCACTAATAGTAGATCCAAGCTAAAACATTATGGGTTTTTTTTTTTCTGTCAGTTAAGACAAATGAGTTTTCTAACATGTTTCAAATTACTTTGTTCTTAAATAAACCGGCATCCCTCCCAAGATCTTTTGGTTAAAGAAGTGGTAAAGCCTCTGCTATTATTTTTATAGTTTCAGTAACTCATTATATTAAAGCATGTCAGCCAAATTCAGACCTGTAGCCAAAATTTGCTCTGCTGCATTGATGTAAATCTGAAATAGCTGACCCGCTTTCAGGGAAAATTTACACTGCTTTAACCAAGTTCAGAAGTTGGCCCCTAGGATCAGCAAGTGCAGCTCTTCATTAACCCACTTCAACACTGAACTGTTGGAAAGGTTAGGCAATTTACTCTTATCACGTTTTCAGGAAATGTACAGTAATGTCAAACAGTCAGAAAGGCATTGCCATGCAGCACTGACATCAAGAAAAGTCTCAGCATTGGCGCTGAGAAGGACTGTTAATGCTTAAAGAAGTTGAGTGAGCAAATTTATACATGACAAGGGAGCTTGTTCTTCTTCCCCAAAAAGGTTAATGACAAAATTCCTGCGTTAGGAGAGGGAATTGGTGTTCTACTCATTCCTAATGTTAAGCATTGGGAATAGAAGTTCCCTCCAGGAATGCAATTTAGTTACTGTACTTTCAGCTGGACAGAATTTGTTTCTCCCATATTCTGAACGAAATGAAGTGTTCTATTTTAATTATAGACACACGAACACATATAAAGACCCACAAATCCTGGTGTCTTTTTTTCCTCCTCCCCCTTGCCAGCAAACTTAAAAACAAAAATTTCAGAATTTTGAAATTAATGTCTATACAGGAGAGCAATAAACTAAATGTTTTAATTTGCAAATGAATTAATGCTGACCTAAAACAAACTTTATTTTAACATCTGAGAAAGCAGTTTACTAAATTAGAGCTGACTACAGCACCACCACCCACAGACATACTGCTGTTAGAAAACTTTTAATCTATGCAGAACAGAACATTTTTCTTCTCTCTGGAATAAGTTCTTCCTACAGCTTGAGAGGTGTATTGACTGGTTTTTGTAAGAAATATTTAAAATTATTATGAAGTCTCTTAAGTGGTCAATAAAAGAGAGATCAAGGAATTTTGGAAAAGAACTCACCATCTGTGGGTACCCAGGCATAAAAATAATTCCCTAAACACTACTGGGTCCTAAATTAACAGTTTTATTTAAAGAGAGAGACCCAGACATTGCCCTGGACAGCCGAGTCACTTCAATGACCAGATAAGGTCAAGAAAAGCAAATGAAAGGTAAGAAGGCACAAAACAAGGGGGTGAGAAATGTTGCCATATAAACGATGCCGTTATTTATAACTGTAGTTCATGCCCCTCTGCAAATACAGTCAGTACCATAAACACCATCTCATTCAAGGTATTGCAAAACTACAGAGAATTAAGAGATGGAAGTGCAAAGGGACATGAATAAAGATGTCATATAAAGAGAGCTTGAAAATATTGGAGTTATCTACTTCAAAGGGAAGACCAAGTAGAAGGCATCATTAGAAAATACTAGCAGCCTAGAAAAAAAAGAACATAAACTGTAGTTTATATTATACAAGAATAAGTAGGCAATCGTGAAAAATAAAAGGCAGTAATTGTATAACTGTTATGAGTGGACTTTCTCAATACTAATTATGTACCATTAGTCTGTGGAACTTCCTGAAGCCAAAAATTCAAAAAGATTCAGAAAGGAAATGGAAAGACAAATGGAAGATGAAAATATTGTAGAAATACTTTAAAGAACAAATGCTTCATTGATAACACAAAGAACATAGTACAAGTCCTGATTCAAAACTTTCTGAAGTCAATGGAATGTTTTTCCATTTGTCTTGAACTCAGATGAGCCTATTGTTATGAATTCCCATGATTTGTGAGAGAGGATTTAAATCCCAACTTTAAAAGAATACAAATGCAGTTTCTGGGTTATTATTATTTCAAAAGTACTTGTCTTGGTTTCTCCCTTGGGATAGATAATGGAAATGGTATAAAAAGAAACATAATGAAAATGAAATTTGGAAATAAAATTTACCAGAAAGAGAAGTAATATCAAATAACAGCACTCCCAAAATTGAATACAGTCATGGAAAGTTGCCATCTGAAGAGCTGACTTGTTCACATCCATTTCTCAGAAATCGCTTCTAAGATGGCAGATGCCTAAATGTGTGATACTTAGTACTTCATAGAAATATACAGTAGATGCAGACATGTAAGAAATATTTCAGCTGTTTAAACAATCTGTTTTGCACAGAAAGGCTTTTGATCTTTTGGCTGGTAGTTTTGATGAAATATGGGGAAAGAGCTTAAATGTAATAACACCATTACTGGAAACAGTACTTAGAAGTACCTGAAACAAAAACAGATTGGTAAAATTAACACCCATACGCACAGAAAAACTGGAACAGAAAATAAAAAAAATGTAATCAGATAGCTCAATTCACACAATGATAGAGACTGGACCAAAACCTTCATTATTTCAAGCACTAGGAGCATTGTCTCCCAGTGAGTTAGGGATGGGAAAACTGCCTTCGTGAGAATGGGAATCTATTTGTACCTTAGCGACTAACAGCAAAATCAATGTTTCTTTGTATTTGTAGCAAGCGTCATGCAGATCTCTATCTCTAATACTGATCAGCTGGGAAAGCAAAGGTGAGGAAAGACAGCAAGTGCAACAGCACAGCAAATAGCACAAGCAATAGGAAATGGAAGAAAGTGGAAAGAAGTGAAGGACACAGCAACAGAGGCAAAAGACATAAAAAAGAGAAATTAACATAGTATCTACACATGAAGTGGCATTTCATCTTAAAATCTATTTTTAAAGCCAGTGAGGGATTTACATGGCCCACCGACCTTGTGCTCACCCTTCCCAAAGGGCTGAGTTTCATTCGCCATGCTTTACAGCCTGAGGGACTCTGAAGTTTGCTTAACAAAACTTCCCATCAACAGTAATTACTTTGTCACTTTTTCACCAAGTATTAAAACCATTTATGCAACAGTGATTGTCCTGTCCTCCCCATTTTCTTTCCTAAGTTGCTAATGAGAGAAAAGATATAACCAGGGAAAACTGCCCAAGCCACAGGCATTGGGCACCTCTGCGGGGCCAGTGCCGGGCACAGGCGCGTAGGGCATGCTGCCCCAGCAGCTCATTCTTGCACGCGGCACAGTCTCTGCTACAGTTTTGGCAGCCTTTATAGCATCTGGGCAATGGCTGTCACTGTAGAAAGGACCTCCCCTCCTGAAAGAAGAATTTCTCCCTCTCCCAGGCCCCCAGCAGCGTCTTGGAAAATGAGCCGTGCTCCCTCTGATTCTTCTCCCCAGCTGTGCTACCACCCCAGAGGAGAAGCAGCTGCCTCTGCAGAGCAGGCTCAGGGCACACAACTGCATTAGAGTAGACAGAGCTCATGATCCTTGCAGAGCATGGCCTACAGAGGAGAAGGCTCCATGCTCACAACACATGACTGAACAAGGGTCTCAGAGGCAGAAGAGGAAAGAGAAGGCCTCAACTTCTCAGGCATCCGTTAGGCCCCCAAATCCTTCTTGGACTCCTCCACCAAAACTGTACTGACTCCACACAGCCTGTTCCCCCAGGAAAACCACAAGGCAAAATTTCATAGCCCCCCCCACTAAATAGTGCTACAAAACCTCTACTAGCTGTTCCCAGTACTATTTCCCTCCCCCACTTTCCTTTACCTGTTCCAAAATTTCTCAGCCACCCCTGCAAGACTGAGTCATTATCCTGCTGAGAAACTTTGAGCCAGCTCTGGGACTAGGTCCAGCCACAGCACAGCTGCTCTCACACGATGCTGAACCTGAACCATCATTGAGCTCTGCCAGACATGAGCCACAAGGGTATCTCCACACACAAATCTCCAGTGCTCCTCGTTGTCAGAGAGTTTATTAGCCCAGGCAAAGTGCCAGACCTTGGCAGACCCATGGGTCTGTGGGGTGCTAAGCTTCCAGGTATGTGAGCACCTCATGTCTGCATTTTCCAGGTTTTCCAAGTTAAATTCAATTTGCCAAAGGGGTGACTGATCTTGAGCTGGTTTTTCCTTTTGGTTATTTCCTCTATAAACAAGTTGATTTAACTTAGTATCTAATATAATTCTCTCCATACATAGGTTAGAATATAGAATTCATGGGTTATCGCTGAACAGTTTTGTGTCAGTCACTCAGTCTGCTACTCTGGTGTCTGGTTCAACCACACTTTTGATTAAACTGCTTAGCTTAGCTGGCATCTCCACTTTAAGGTGTTGCATGTACGTGAGCAGCTCAGTTGTTCTCCATTCACACAGCGATAGTCATGAGACCTCCAAAGCACTCTGAGCAAGAGCGCACAGAGTTCTTGTGTCAACCTGGTGATCATAAGCCTAGCCGCCACTTCTTTATTCAGTTTCTGCATCAGCCTAGTCAAACATTACTATGTAGAGAAATTTGGTTGCAACATCTCCAGATGCAAGGAAGAGCAGTACAGCTATCACAGAATATGAGTTGCTAACATGTTCTCAGAGGTGTTAGAAGAAAAGATGTCTTTAAACTCAGAGGACAAACACAGAAGACTTTTTGCATCTTCCAACAGCTAGACAAGTGGAGGACAAACTCAAAATATAATATAAATTACAAACTTCTATGTTATGTCAGAGGAAGAATAAATAAGAAGCAGGGGGCCATTAACCCCAGGAAAGAGTAAGGAAACTGTTTTGTTGATTTTACTAGCTAGACCTAATTAGATAGAATATGGCTTTCCTAGGATTTCACTGTGGAATCAGAGATTTGGCTTTACTTTGAGTATAAGGGACTGAAATGGTACATCTTTGGAAAAGGAGACAACGAGGCAGCATGTGTACCTGGTGAGAGAATGAAAATCTATTGGATAAAATTGTTCATGTTTTTAAATTGTTTCTACAGTCTCAAATCCTATGGTTATCATTTCTAGAGGTTGTTTATCACGTTCCAATCAAAAGCACACAGCTGAAAGTAATTAGCATTACTGCCATAGAAACAGAATTCCCTACTCTCAGTGTAGAAAGTATTTTAGTAAGATTAATTAGTCAAAATGATAAAGACTGTAATGAGAGTTACAGTGCATCAACTTACTCTAGAAAAGTGACTTTACCGTCTCGTGTATAGAAATGTAGTACAATTTATTGATAACTTAAAAAAAACTAACTTTTAGCAACTCTTAGCACTCATTCTCTCAATGAAATTTTATATTTCATTTATCCCCATGGTATCCAAATACCAAGACTTTACATCTCTGTAGGGGCTTTTGGTGTTAGGCAGAGAACAAAAAAGAAGCCTTTCGAGAACAGAAAGGGTGAGAAGCAGGATGCTGATGGCAGGGCCAGCACCAGAGAAAGGTGGAATTTTAGGGGAGTCCATCAAAAGGCAGACCTCTCAGTGCATCAATTTTTCCACCTGCCTAACGGAGCTCATAAAGCACAATCACCTTGCTAGAGGGCTTTGAGCTCTACAAAGAATTATTATGGAAACGGCAAAACAACTTCAGCTCTCCTATCAATAACAATTGAGACAAAGAAGGGGAAAAGGCGTAAGAGTCTTTCTTTGCTGAGCTTGAGCTGAATTTCAGGTTTTCATAATGAACTTCCAGGCATCTTTTGGAAGAAGGTACACCAGCCTTTTCAGCCAACTCTCATTTTCTCTCTCATTTCTACTGTTTACATTGCAATAAGTACTACTGACCATGCTTTCCATCAGACAGAAGTACAAATCAGATCAACTCTTCTAACTCAGGTTTTATTAAGCACTATAACTTGAATGACTCCTGTCTATCAGGTGCAGAACAAAGTTAGGTTTTTTTCACTGACAACCTTATATTCACTGACATACTCCCTAACAATGTCCTGATGTCTTCCGCAAAATCAGTATAACACTACTAGATAATCCAGAAGGTAGACTTTCCCAAGCACTTTGGGGTAAATATGTTAAAAAGCTTTTGAACATCATCTTGTCTCCAGGAATGTGATTTTCTAAGACAGAAAAACCTCATATTCCTCAGCTACAATTTTATTATATAGACTACTATGATAATAGAACAGCTCTCATTCCCAGAGAAAATAGAAAAAAGGTGTCATAAATAAAAACAGGAGGAAATGCTACTAGTTAAAAATGTACTGCAACCTGTTTCTCTCAATGTAACAGTTGTGGCATCCTTATATTTGGTGTTAGAAACCAGATATCCACTTTTCAATGGCATGCCATCTTATTTAGAGTCATAAGAGGGAGCACATTTTAAGCTATATAAACAAGGAGCACTTGGAACGTAGAAGGACATCTTTCAGTAAAATGGTCATACTCTTTTAGTTAAGACCTTCAAGAAGCAAGGAACATGACAGACTTGACAAATATGAATTTCTTTCTGGAAAGGAGGAATGAAGACAAAAATAAACAGGTAAGTGGATGAGTGCACTTTGTTTGCTCTCTCTAGGAGTACTTCTGTGTACCTTTGTTGAGGCGGTTAGAGAATTCTGGCATTTTCTTATTTTCTTATTTAGCAGTCATGAAGAAAGATCTGTTTTCTTTTCAGCTCAGGTTTTCTAAGAGAAATTCTTGCTCTGATTGCCTGCTAGCTGCCATGTGCAGTCACAGGGCAGCAGCGTACAAGCTTTCTTGACAACGCTATCTCAAAACTATTCCACAGCGGTGACTTCTGAAAGAAAAGGAGAGGGTAATTCTAGTCTTCTGTCTTTATTGAGACTTGCAAAAAAGTAATTACAGGTAGAACATCTGCTGACTGAGAACTGGAATTACAGAAGCATGTGATATGTTATCCATACAGACAGAAAGTATATTATTCCAGAGATTCATTAAAATTAAGATATAGTTCCAAGGGCAGATATAAACTAGTGATCTAAAGGTGCAAATATTCGGAGCTTATAAAAATGATGCCTCTTTTTGCTGAACAAGTAATAAACTATATTTTGAGATGTCTCTAAATTCTGAAGGAAGGATCAAAAGCATAACAGCCTGTTCTGAACATATACAAAATGCAGATAACAGAAACATATAATTCACCCCTCCCTGTTGTATTTCTGAGCTTAAAAGCTTTTCAGAGCAATTCCCTCTGTATTCAATTGAACCAAAGGAAGCATAATTCTTCCTGGGAAAGCAGAGATCTCATTAGATTAGGGGGGTTTGCAATACATATGCTATTGTCATCTTATATTTTGTTATTAGCAGATCCCAAGGTTATCCTGAAAAATTAAATGCAAACACTGGCAACAAAATCCTTTTTTAGACTAACAAGTGATGATTTGTTATCACTTGCTAATGAACACAGGCATAAAAAAACTAAATCTGTTTTTTCCTTACCAATTCTGCTTTACAGCTGAAATGGTGTAACAAATATTAATATCCCTTTATAATGCCATCCTTCCTTTTCACACAGTTTGCAGTCCAGTCTCTGAGACTCCAGCAGTCTTCCTCCAGGCGACATCTGCAAAAACTATATGTTACTATAATTCTGCATAAAATCAAAGTCAATGGTAAAATGGAAACTGAGGAGAGAGGAGGAAGGAACGAGAGCAGCTCAAGCCTTCTAAACTGTTGATTTATTAGCATATAAGGCTGAGAACTTTCTTTTAAAAAAATGGTTCACAAGGTCTGTTTTTGATAATTTTGCCTAGAAAAGAGAATTGACATATAGGGATACGTTTTCAAAGCGTTGCACAACATTTTAACAACATGATTCCCATTGACATTAATGAGTCACATGGCTGAAATCCTGCACAGTGCTTTGAAAATATACCCTACAGCCTTTTAAGCCTGCTTTTGGGAAACTGAAGCACTTGCCTCCTAAGTAACCTTTCAGTTGCAAGTCAGGATTACAAATATGGGCTCAGGACTTCACTGGCAGCAGAAGGCTTCCTCCCATGCTGTGAGGAGATCACCACACCATCAGGGTTTTGTGGGTATATGCAGCTGCAGCAGTGACAACCCCACTCTTCTGTGAGGGAGGTGCAGGCAGGGAGATGAATATGGTCCAATGGCAGCTGCCATAATTGGAAACAGCTTCCAAACTGGTTTTAATTATGATGAGATTTGGCCTGGCATCTACTCTACCCAGAATCAAGATTGCCCAGCCCTCTGCCTTGAGCTATGCTCTCACTGTTGGAATAAAAGACTTCCAGATATGCCAACAGGCTCAAGAATTGCAACTTTTTTTCTTATATAGAAAGTCTTCTCTGTCCTAAATGGTGCTATAAAAGCACCTCGCATCTTCAAGAGAGGTAAGTTTGCAGGGAAGTGTGGTAACTGTATTATACCAGTTCCTAATCTACCACATCCCACAGTCTTGCCTCTCTCATATCCCTAGTCCATCATAGCAACAACACAAGTCTGACTTCCTCACAACTTTCTTAACAACAAACTGAACATTTGAATTAAAACAACTCCTCCTTATTGAGAAATGGGAAGACATTTCTCCCCTCCTGCTAGCAGAAACAAGTACATTTATTTTGGAAAGCATAATGTCTTAAAATTAAGAACATAGAGAAAGCCAATAGAAGAGCAAATCTGTTTGAAATATGCCTTTATTGATGTTAATTAACCTGAATGCTATTCATATCCTCTCAAACATAAGGATATCTCGCAAACCTTTGAAATGTTAGACCTGGACAATCCACAGACACTACAGAGAACTGTGGGTTTGTTACGCTTGAAAACTTTTGGTCACGCAAAAACTAAATACTTCAGACATATATCAAAAGATGATTTAATAGCTAAAAAAGGATGCAGGTTTTTGGCTAAGCTCCAGTGGCCAAAGTGCAGAGCAAAGGAGAATGACATTTTTGGTTAGCTGCCCTAGTAGACCATAGTAGATGCAAAAAGTATTGTCTCTGCATGGGACATGGGCACCTTTCAGCCGCTGTAGTAGGATAACTTCCTGTGAAAAGAATAGGATGGCTTTAGGCAAGAAATACAAAACGGAGGTTTGGATTTTTGCTGTATCCTCTTTCCAGCAGATGGCTGGCCAGCATTGTTCGCTAGAAGCCCATTTTCTTTAGGAAAGAAAATTATCATTAAGCTTGCACAATTAGTGATAGGAAATAAAGGCTGTAAAATGAGTAGGCAACACTGTTGCTACCCTTCTGTTTGTGAACGATAAAATTTATCTTTTAATGACAGCTTAATGTTAGTATAGTTATATTATATAGTTACATATATATAGTTGAAAAAAGTTGCGTTTGTCTTCCTAAATACCCAAGAAGCAAAATAGAAGTAATTAACCAGTAGTCCAACACACAATTGCGTTAGGAGGATTTAGCAAGTTACTGCATGTAGCAGAACTTTGCTGATCGCCTGTATGCACACTGCTAGCCCACAGCCAATGCAGCACAGAGCATCTGAGCTCAGACCTCACTGAAAGAGGCTTGAGCTGAGGTGTATTGCCTTGCATGCCCTGCGAGCTTGTGGCACACACAAGGACAACGGCCAGCACTCAGCTGGGGCTTGATCACCTTGGGGGTGATCACCAAGGGGTCACCTTGGTCATACACTTCATTTGGAGAAGAAATAGTAAGGTGTGTGCACAACTGGGGTAGCACTTTCAATCAGAACTTCTCCATCTCTTGGGATAACCTGCACAGATAAAGTAAAGACAGTTGATTTTTAAAGTGCAGTAGGATTACCACTTTTACCTCATATTGCAGGTGTTAACTCTTCCTGTGTGAACTCCTCTCAGGAAGCTGCAATAAACAGCCTGTAGTAATGCACAGTTTAAAGCACTACTTTTCTCTACAACAGAGTGTTTTTCTTTTTTTTTTCAGTTTTTGGGTGAGTCTAGTTTTGTTTATTCAAAACGCTCATTGGTGCAGGTCTTGAATTACACAAAGACACCATGAAGGGTCACATCATTACCAGGCTTCTTTTTTATAAAACAAAAAAAGCCTTTTTTTAAAAAAAAAAAAAGTTTTTGTAATGTAAGGGTCAGGCTCTTCCTTAGTTTAATTGCAAGCAACATCATTTTTCCCAGCAAATTGCTGTCAGCAAAATAAAAGTAGAGACAATATGTTTAGAATTTATCATCTGAAGAAAATTGCAACATGTATTTCCTGGAGTGTGATCTTCAGTGCTCCTTTCCAGCAGCATCAACGCATTGCAGTGCAGTTTTCTTATTTTTGAAGTATGTTAAAAAAAAACCAAACCAACAACAACAACAGTAGAGGCAGTTAAAACAACTGACTGTTGAGTAAGGCCCTGCATTCTAGAATTTCATTAAAACTATAATGTCCAAAGACTTCATACAGTATGGCATTCCTGAATCTGCCAGGGCAAATCAATTTATAGAACTAATAATAGTTCAAAGTAATTCTGTAAAGCATAGCTTTTTTTAAATGTTGAAATGTGTTACACCTGGCAAATTTGCCATTGTTTTTGATAACAGCTTCATCGGAAACATTTTATTAAACCTATGTGCTTGCCACTCCTCCTAACCAATGGTGCAGCCATGGGTGGACACCAGCTCACTCAGTTTGACCCAGGCCAGCCAAATCTGAGTCTGTCCTAAATCATTTGCAACACAAACAATCTGCTGTAAAGTCAGATCTTTTGTCATTGCCCATCTACCATAACCTGTGGGCCACCCAGACTTCTGTTCCTAACTAGGCAACTGTTTCCAATGGCAAAGTTACAACATTATACAGTACTGAATAAGGCTTTTCACTTGTCTCACATGATTTAATGACACTAATACTTTTGGATCCTTATTCTCACCAAGAGTGGAAATGGTAACTTTTTACTTTACTTTTCTTCTTAATCAGTGTTAACTGCACTAGTATGTACAAAGATAATCTGAATGGGTAAATAATTAGGAAGCATTTAGAACAGCACACCTTTTTGGTTTGAACTGTAAACCTTTCCCTTTCAGTTAAAATAGAAAGCAGTTAACTGTGTAGATCACTTTTCCATTGCAAGGTGCACCCAATGCTCTAGTTTCCTTTTCTTCGGCTAGTAAACCCAAAATTAATTACTATGGAGGAAAGAGAGGAAAGCAGAGAGCTGGGGGAGCTCTTCTCAGAAAGGATGAGGGTTTTGTGTGATCTGCAGGGTAGAGGAAGGAAAGAAAACTTAGGACTTTCAGGGCATGAAGACAGAAAGCAGGGGCTTAGAAAAGGCTGAGCTGAGAAGTGAATATGCTGATTTTGTGTAATGGGAAGAAAAAATGTAAAGTATAGTGATGGTGATGAATACTTAAAGGAGGAGGGTGGTTAAGGTGAGTTTCTATGGTACAGAAGGGAAATTAGAAGATGGGTGAACTTATATGAGGTGTGTAAGGGAAAGGATGCTTGGAGGACAGTTGAGAAGAAGTAAACAGCACTCCTCTGAAAAAGTGTATCTATCAATTTCTCCCGATATAGATAAATACACTTTTTAAAAGAATGCCATAAACCTTCTTCTCTCAGAAAAACCCTCCAAAAGCCCTGAAGCACAAAACACCAACAGAACTGATCATGTCCCAAGTCCTCAGTGTTCTCAGTGGTCATACATTCATCTTGTTCTGTTTTTCCTTAAAATCTGCACTCAATTTGAGCTAAAAAGAGAATATAACATTTTTTCATATTCACAAGCCTGCGAGATGTACATGCTTCCAAATAACCAAGAATCACATGTTGCATTGCTATTGACAAGAGGACACTACCCTGACAAAAGGTATATCCTCTGCATGACTTTATAGTCACAGTAACTATATTACGTGAAAGTATTCCTTTCTGCTAAGACGCAGATGTCACTTAACGATTAAGATAAATATGAGGGCTATGTTGCAAAAAAGGTTGGGAAGAGAAGCCAGTTGTCATTATCAACTGCCTGAGGGGAGTGTGGTTGCCATACTTTTCCTAGGAGATGCAAACTATTAATTTTTCCTGGAACACCAAATATAAACAGAGCAACATTCTTTCCCGTACTAAATGGATGTCTGCATGCCTTTCCTTACACTCCAAAGCACAGCTTCAGAGCTATTCAAAAGAGAGAACAGAACAGGAAAGAGCACACAAGTAACCGGAGGAACATCCTGGAGGTTTCGCTTTGGCCAGAGACCTCCCACGCAGGAGGGAGTTCCAGCAATATGCCCCGTCGAAAGCTTCATACAACACACACATAAAACAACTTACTCTCATATGTAGACAAGAGGTGACTCCACAACTTCAGTAAGTGCTCCAAATCACAATGAAGACCCAAGGCTTACTTGCCATATAAACATAAAATAATAGATATTTCCTGCTTCAAAGAGGTCATCATTTAAGCAGAAAAGACAGACAAAAGCTTGGGCAAGAATAATATTTGTGTTTCCTTAACACAGTTGGGAGCTGTAGTACTAAATAACAGAACCCATTGTGGTCATAAAACACTACTTAAATTACAACTGCAACCTAAACCAGATGAAAACGTCAAGTTAGCTTGCTTGGGTTGTGGAGCGCAATCCTTAAACCACAAGTTTTACCTACTGAACATCTATCTGTGGACCAAAAGGGATTTTGTCAGTACGCTGAAGTTCATGCTGCCATTCCCAACAGTTACAATTACCTGAGCTAATTTGAAGCTAGCCCACATAAGTAAATCCAGGCTGCAATTACACCTCCAGACAGAAGCATACCTATTCTCAGTAGCTTGCCTAATGTAGCAAATACAAAGACTGCAACAAAGGTTGCAGACTAAGGTCTGAACAAGGATATTTGAGTCTCAATCCAGTGCCTCACAAGGTTATTCTTATCCTCTAGAGGCTTTTGAGGTACAAAAATTCATTCCTATACTTGTAAACTCCAGACTGCACTAATAGCTCTGACCTTGGTATATGGGATACAGAAAGGACATGCACTCAGTGGCAGGAGAAACTCTTCTCCATTCCTCAGTATTTAAAAGAGAAATAATTTCACTCCAAAGAAAGTCATATAATCCAATTTCAGAGGGTGCCAGAGTTCTGAATGCCTTATCTCCATACCATGTCTCATATTAGACCTTACCTTGGATTTATATGGCTTTGATAAGGGAGGGGAAGGACAACAGAAATAAACTTAGGCTGTCAGGGCTTTGGCACTTGTACTCATAATAGTTCAGTGTTACTTCCAGATACATTTTTTTTTTAATATAAGACACCCCTTAAAAAGCATGCCTTTTAAAAATAAGCTTCACAGAATCACAGAATCGCGGAATCACAGAATGGCCAAGGTTGGAAGGGACCTCTGGAGATCATCTAGTCCAACACCCTTGCTCAAGCAGGGTCCTCTAGAGCACATTACCCAGGATCGCGTCCAGGCGGGTTTTGAATATCTCCAGCGAAGGAGACTCCATGACCACTCTGGGCAACCTGTGCCAGTGCTCTGTCACCCTCACAGGAAAGTTCTTCCTCATGTTCAGATGGAACTTCCTGTGGTTCAGTTTATGCCCATTGCCTCTTGTCCTGTCACTGGGCACTACTGAGAAGAATCTGGCCCCATCCTCTTGACATCCCCCCTTCAGATACTTGTACACATTGATGAGAACGCCTCTCAGTCTTCTCTTCTCCAGGCACAACAGGCCCAGCTCTCTCAGCCTTTCTTCATAGGAGAGATGCTCTGGTCCCCTCATCATCTTTGTAGCCCTCCACTGGACTCTCTCCAGGGGCTCCGTGTCTCTCTTGTACTGAGGAGCCCAGAACTGGACACTACTCCAGGTGAGGCCTCACCAGGGCTGAGGAGAGGGGCAGGATCACCTCCCTCCACCTGCTGGCAACACTCTGCCTCATGCACCCCAGGAGACCTTTGGCCTTCTTGGCCACAAGGGCACATTGCTGCCTCGTGCTCAACTTGTTGTCCACCAGCACTCCCAGGTCCTTCTCGGCAGAGCTGCTTTCCAGCAGGTCAACCCCCCAGCCTGTACTGCTGCAGGGGGTTATGCCTACCTAGGTGCAGGACCCTGCCCTTGCCTTTGTTGAACTTGAGGAGGTTCCTCTCTGCCCAGCTCTCCAGCCTGTCCAGGTCCCTCTGAATGGCAGCACAGTCTTCTGGTGTGTCAGCCACTCCTCCCGGTTTTGTATCATCCGCAAACTTGCTGCGGGTGCACTCTGCCTTCCTCCAGGTCATTGATGAATATGTTGAACAAGACTGGACCCAGTATTGACCCCTGGGGGACACCGCTAGCTACAGGCCTCCAACTAGCCATTCACCAAAACCATTCACCACAACCCTCGGAGCCTTGCCATCCAGCCAGTTCTCAATCCACCTCACCGTCCACTCACCTAACCCACGCTTCCTGAGTTTACCTATGAGGATGTGATGGGAGATAGCGTCAAAAGCCTTGCTCAAGTCCAGGTAGACAACATCCACTGCTCTCTCCTCACCTACCCAGCCAGTCATTCCAGCAGAGAAGGCTCTCAGATTGGTCAAGCATGATTTCCCTTTGGTGAATCCATGCTGACTACTCCTCATCACCTTCTTGTCCTCCACATGCTTAGTGATCACCTCCAGGAGGAGCTGTTCCATCACCTTTCCAGGGACGGAGGTGAGGCTGACAGGCCTGTGGTTCTCTGGCTCTTCCTTCTTGCCCTTTTGGAAGACTGGCGTGACATTGGCTTTCTTCCAGTCCTCAGGCACCTCTCCTGTTCCCTGAGACCTTTCCAAGATAATGGAGAGTGGCCTAGCAATAACATCCGCCAGCTCCCTCAGCACTTGTGGGTGCATCCCATCGGGGCCCACAGATTTGTGGGTGTCAGGTTCACGCAAATGATGTCTAACCTGTTCCTCCTCAACCAAGGGAGAGTCTTCCTTTCTCCAGCCTTCCTCTCTTGTCTCCAAGGTCTGGAATTCCTGAGGACTGGCCTTAGCAGTGAACACCGAAGCAAAGAAGGCATTCAATAACTCTGCCTTCTCTGTATCCTTCGTCACCAGGGCACCCGCCCCATTCAGCGGCAGGCTGACATTTTCCTTAGTCCTCCTTTTGCTATCGATCTATTTGAAGAAGCCCTTCTTGTTGTCCTTGACATCCCTTGCCAGATTTAACTCCAAATGGGCCTTAGCCTTCCTTGTCGCATCCCTGCACACTCTGACAATATCCCTATATTCCTCCCAAGTGGCCTATCCACTTTTCCACGTTCTATATTCTTCCTTCTTCTGTTTGAGCTTTGTCAGGAGTTCCTTGCTCGTCCATGCAGGTCTCCTGCCCGCTTTGTTGGACTTCTTACTCAGAGGGATACACTCATCTTGAGCCTGAAGGAAGGGATGCTTGCATATTAACCAGCTCTCCTGGACCCCCCTTCCTTCTATGGCTTTAACCCATGAGATTCCTCCAAGTAGGTCCCTGAAGAGGCCAAAGTTAGCTCTCCTGAAGTCCAGGGTTATGATCTTACTTATCGCCCTGCTCCCTCCTCGTAGGATCCTGAACTCCACCATCTCATGGTCACTGCAGCCACAGCCTTCACATCTCCAGCCAGATCTTGTTTGTTAGTACAAGGTCTAGTAGCACACCTCTCCTCATTGGTTTCTCCACCACCTGGATCAAGAAGTTCTCATCAATCCTCTGAAGGAACCTCCTCGACTGTTTGTGCCTAGCTGTGCATCTCTTTCCAGCAGATGTCAGGGTGGTTACAGTCCCCCATGAGAACCAGGCCCTGTGATCATGAGGCTACTCCCAGCTGTCGGTAGAAGGCCTCATCGATGACTTCTTCCTGATCAGGTGGCCCATAGTAAACCACCACAGCCATGTCACCCATGTTAGCCTGCCCTTTAATCCTTACCTATAGGCTCTCAACTTGCTCTTCATCCACCCTGAGGCAGAGCTCCATACATTCTAGTTGCTCCCTCACATAAAGAGCAACTCCACCACCTTGTCTTTCCTGTCTTTCCTAAAGAGCACATAGCCATCCATGACCACATTCCAGTCATGTGAACTATCCCACCATGTCTCTGTCACTGCAGTGAGATCATGACCCTGCAACCGCACACAGATCTCTAATTCCTCCTGCTTACTCCCCATGCTGCGTGCATTGGTGTACAGGCATTTCAGAGAGGCAGTCGAGCATGCAGGTTTCTCAGGAGAGGTGCAAGAGGATTCTCCACAGCCACGTCCTGTACGCACTCCCTTGGCTGCATACACCCACTGGAGGAATCCTGACTTGAGCAACGTTTTACTGACTACCCTGTCTCTATAACATTCCACTTCCCCCATCTTTCCTAGTTTAAAGCCCTCCGTACCAGGCTGGCCAACCTGTTGGCAAAGACATGCGTGCCCCGCTTGGTGAGGTGGATCCCATCTCTCCCCATCAGCTGTTGATCTTCAAATAGAGTCCCATGGTCATAGAAACCAAAACCCTGCTGCCAGGCACCAGTGGCGCAGCCAGTTGTTAATTTGGAAAATCCGTCTACTCCTCCTCCCATCCTCCCTCCTCACAGGCAGGATTGAGGACAAAATGACCGGGGCTCCCGGACCCTTGACCACCATCCCCAGAGCTCTGAAATCGTGTTTGATAGTATCCAGTTTGCCCTTGCTGTCATTAGTGCCCACATGGAAGAGCAGCAGAGGGTAATAGTCCAATGCATGGACAAGCCTTGGCAGTCTTTCCATAATATCTCTTATTCGAGCTCCTGGCAGGCAGCAAGCCTCTTAGACAAGAGGTCAAGTCGGCAGATAGGTGCCTCTGTCCCCTGCAGGAGGGAGTCACCCACAACAGTTACTCTCCGAATTAAATCTAAAAATGTAAATTAAATTAAATCTACCATCAGCTTAAAAATCTTCCAGTAGTTTATTAAACTTTTATGCTCCTAGAACACCTGACAAAACAATAATAGCAAATTTTTGGAAACAATACGGGAAACTTTCTCTGGAATAGCTGCTGAAATGCATCTGAGAATAAATTCTCTCTCTCCAGTGAGGATAACCAAGGCATTTTCCTGCGTGCCACTAAGTGGGCCACCCCGTGGCAATCCTCTTTTGGCATGCTTCTGAGGCCCCTAGGATCCTTTCTGCTTGGGACCCAAACAGGAAACATGCATTATCTGAAATGTTGTTCTAAGGTAGCTCGTGAACAGCCAGCAAGAATCGTCTTGCAGAAACACATAGTCAGCTTTAACTGTTTATAACATGGTGATTTAGTTGCAATGTTATCCGCAACAGGGGACTTTGGGTCAGTATCCCTAATCAGTATTTTAACTCTTAGCTAGAGAGAGGTGAATATAACAGGACTATATTTTGAATATTAAAATTCTGAAGACCTACATGAAGACAGTGAATTTTTCATATTGCAGTCAGAAGACCGCATGTCACTTCACACTGCTGGCCAAAGGATTAAAAGTAAGATTAAATTTTGATAAAGAATGAAAACCATTTTTTTGTAATCCTTCCTATCTTTGGATTTTAGCAAATTCAAATTCTCTCTTTGTTTTTTTCTGTTTGTTTCTCTCTTTCTTTACTTTTCCTAAAGAAAAATACTCATTTTTAAATCATACTTCCTAGATTAGAATTTTCTTAAAATAAGTAAGATGAATTCTTCAAAGATATCCATAGATCTTTAATTTGAGTTGATTTCTTCCTTATATTTATGCCACTGAGGTAAGTCACTGAGTTAAGTCTGTAACAAAGCTTTGCTTTTTCAACCACACTTTTGTCAAAATTCTGTGTTAAATCAACAGGAGACAGATCATCTGCTCAATATGTGGGTCAAAGAATTCAGCCTGGATATCTTCAGTTACACAAAAAAGTTCTCCCAGATGCAAGTGCCATCTTATCAGTTCTTTCCTTGCCTAGGTGGCTCTGAGTAAGAACAGTCTTCAATCACCTTTACAAAATAACTCTCTGAAGATCAGGATGATACCTCTGCATCTGAATTTCTCTCTATAGCTACTTCTGATCTGCCATTCACATCATCTCCATACTATCTGCTCAGTTGACTTGCAAATGATGCCCTGTGGATATGCTTCTACATGCACACCTCACACCATCTACTTCTTGGCATCATAATAAGAAACGAGGGCGAAGTGGTGGGTGGGACACACGTTCACCATGAAGAGCAAGGACATCCAGCAGGCTTGCCTATACCTCACTGTGGCTCTCTGGCTCACCAGGATCAGCAAGACTCACTGAAGCCAAACACTTACTTGTCCTTTCTGTGTCTCTGTGGTGTAGCTAATTTAGGATATACCTGTAATAGCCAGGAGAAACATTGTCTGAGGATCTGGACGGAACTGTACACGTAAGGCAGGGAGGACAGCATGAGGGCCTGGAGGCACAGGGGCTGCGTTAAGTTTCTTCTTTCGACAGGTATGTGAATACTAACAATGGCTTGTCTTGTAGAGTAGCCTGCTAATTGTAGCGGAAATCTTCTTTTAGATATTTTTTCAGGGGGTAAAAGGGAGAGTCAAACCTAGCTGGGCTGAGAATAATTCAGGTGGCAGGCTTAGGTGATTTAAAATCACAACTGTATCTAATATTTAAGACAAGCCCATTGAATTGGCTTTATTGAAGCAGCATCAGTTCCAGCTGGAAGTATGACAAGTAGTGACAAAACTACCAGAATTTTATATGCTTACTTTTGAAGACCCATTATCCATTGAGCATATTGCATAGCATGACTCAAATAAGGGATGGTAAAGACTTGTAATCGAAGATCTCTGTATTGACTTTGTGATGCTGTTATAACACATTAGAATGTCTATTTTTCTAGAAATACATTGGTAACATGATTTTATAAGCAGTAACTTTAGCAAATAAGCTCCTGAGCTTCTTAGATCTGCATTTTTAGTTTTGCATTCAGCCAGAAACATGCCCGCCTTTAGTTTTTTACAAAGTCTTGTGTGAAAGGGGAGAGTAGATATTCAATTTTCTTTGATGTAGGAGGTTAGAAGATAAATACAGTAAAAATAAAGATTTTTCAGGTAGCATTTTTCTTCTGCTTTCCAAATGGCGGCCAATCATTCTCTTGTGCCTCGAATATCAGCCTATATTTTAGTGTTTCTGGATATAACTGAAGCAAAGGAGCAGTTAAGAACTACTTGTGTTTACATATGCAGTTGCAATGATTTGAAGCTTAGGGTGCTCCACCTTACAGGTAGCACAGTGCCCTCTGCCATCCTATTTGAATGATTGAGTTTGAACCAAGCTCTTCATTCAGATGTGATCCTCCGTGGCCTCTGCACTGCTCTTTAGATTCAGAATCTGTCCCTTTTCATAATGAAACAATGCTCTGTGTTGATGCAACACTTGTGAGTGATGTTGGAAGTTCAGCCTTACTTCTTGTGATAGAAAAAAGCAGAGTCACGGGAGGCCTCAGAGAAGACGAGGGGAGAAGGCAATGGCTGCAAGACCATACTTCTCCTCCCATGTTGACCTTTCTTCTTACTCAGCACTGAATTCAGTTTTGAGATGGCATTCTGCTGCCTAAATTTGCTCTTGGGCAAAGACTCGCCTAGCAGAGACCTACAAGAGCAAGAACTCATACAGATCTTCTTAGGAAATGTAATAAATAATTTGGAGCCAGCCTAAGAGTGAAAGAGTTGTATCAGTCTTCCCCGATGCAGGTAATGGCACAATATCAAATATACAAAGACACAGGGTGCATGTTTGGAAAAATATGTACATCTTTGATGTAGTTAGTCCAGTTGTTAGTACTCTACTTGCCTTTATCTATTCAAAAGTTGTGGCATTTACAGTGGTAAACATTAAAAATACAATACTCAATAGTGACCGGTGTCTGCGCCCAGCAGCATTCAGAGAGAACAGAAGCTCCTTCAGAGGGTCTGATGACTGGCAGCAGTCAAGCTTTCATTTGTACTGTTCCTTTGTGTGAATGTAGCAGCTGAAGAAGTCCTGGACTGGTGCTGTAGAGACTACAGACTCCAAAAGAGAAAAGCACAGTCATATAAGAAGGCTTGTTTTGCTGCGCTGCCAACATGCCCAAGTTTTACCACAAGAATTAAAATTGGTAACAGGAAGAGAAATGCCATTCTCCTTCCTTAGTGTGAGGCAGCTGCAAGATCCTCCTCCTCTCTCTGAAGGCAAGGCAGGGCTTTCTAATAGTTCCTCTCAGATTACACAATAAAAACTCTTTCTTCCTTTGCAATCTGCTTTAGCTGCTACCTGACCTGGAGGGACCTCACACTGAGATGAAAGAATAGTGTTTTTACAAGGCCCATTCACCATGTGTTTTTTCTACTGAGACTGCTAGCAGCCATGCTCCCTGTCAGGATGGGTTTTCCAAGGACACTTGAACACTCTAGAATTAATAAGCCTGGCGTTCAGTGCTATCCTTTAGTTTGCTTACTCTTGTTTGTTCAGTGGCTTTAGACTTTTCCCAGACTCTTCGCAATCCAGGTAAGTCAACCTGACATAGCCTAGAAAGTAGGTGACTCAAAGATAAGGACTCTCACAAGGATGAAAAGAAAAATGAACACGGTAGAAGTCAAGCTGCCTATCCAGGACCACTGGATAGGCAGCACTGGTGATAGATTTGGGAAGTCTATAGAGATAGGATCTGCTTTCCTGGTTCAGGTCACTCGGGACACCAGTGGGATCATTCAGAGGGCCACACTCAGCCTAACCTGTGACGTTAGGGTGTAAGCGACACTTTCCATATTTTAACTTGGGGCAAAAATCTCAACAAAGTAACAGCTGTGCCTTAGCACTCAGGGTGTTATTTCTCACTTGGACAAGAAGGTTTAATACTACCATTTTGATAGTTTTACTTACATTTTTAACATGCTCTCAAGACGTCCTTTTAAGAGAGAACTTTTAATATTCTCAGTAGAAAAGGAAAAACAAAATACTACATGTGCTATGAAAAGAGCTACTAGAGAAATGCTGTTCTGCTAGCTTTGCTTTAATTGTGTATATACTTAAGGATTCCAGTTACAAACTTGTGGATATTCAAACAGTGAGATTTAAAAATGACTTTGAAAATAATTGGTTTCACTTGTTCTAAAACTTTTTGAAAACAGAGGAAGTACAATTTAACCATTTCATTGGCAATGTTTTAGAGTCGGTCTAGGATCATCTGAACAGCTATCACAGAGCTAAGCTGACAACATTAAAGATCCTAATAACTTGATTAACCCACCCTTTATCTGTCTAGAAGGTCCTGCTTTGCTTCTCAGCTTAGAACGGAGGAACGACTGAGTCATCTAGGAGGACTGAAAGGTCACTAGGAGCTGAGCTTCTGAGGAAAATTGGTAGTTAGAAATAGTCTCAAAGAAATGGAAAATAAAAAGGTGATACAGGTATCTTTTTGTTTTTATTCAGGGCCATCACATGTCGTAACATTTGCCTCAGCCTAGATGCAAGCTGAACTCAAAGCACAAGCAGAAGGCTCAACTGGCTATTACCTTAGCTATACAACTTAGCCCCTTTTAGCTACCAGATGTGCTTTTTATATTATTAGAACTGACATAAAAACAGTGAAAAAGAAAATATATTTTGTTTTTAAGCCACTTGTCTTTTAAGCCACTTGTCTTTTCTTTGGATATTTTTGAATCCTAACAAGCAAAAAAAAACAAATCACAAAAGATACAGCTTAGACTCTCTTGTTAGGATTAGCTATATTCTTTTATTTCCATCTATCATTGCAAAAAATATATCAAACTACACTGAATACAAAGAGTCATGTCGTCCATTTCATACTAAGAGCTCCAACAGGAGTTTTCAACATGTGCTTCGTGTACCATTCTACATGAACAGGTTTAACAAACACTACTTTACTTATATTAGGCACCAGCTGAGTTTAAAGGTCAGATTTTCTGATGTAAAGTATTGCAGTCCTGCCAAAGACAGCTATACCAATTTAGGCTAGCAGATGATAAAGTCTTTAATATTCTTAATAGTCCAAGCTGATGAAAACTGATAGTTACTTGTTTACTTTAATTTCACTGTGGTAGAGTCACTCTAATGTATCACTTTAATGTGCACAATATGGTCAAGAGAGGGCCTGACAGTATCACACTCTGCTGCTTCTTGGGGTACCAATGCACCACCAGAGTTTCTACTGGTTAGGCTGTTTGTGGTTTTCTTATCTCAAGATCAGTTAAACTCCAAGTGTATTGGTCTAGTCTGACTTCACAAACAGGACTTCTTATTTTCATACATATATCCTAGGAGGGCAAGGCTTCTGTGATTAGCAGATCAGATTAATTCTGTAATAATCTGATGATTCTGCTCTAATAGTCAGTCTTGTAAAAACCCAAACTGAGCACTGACATCAGCGTATATTAACTAAACATGACTGTTTTGGTATATGTGACATCAACTATTTGTATCAGCAGTCACAGGAGCATATAACTCTAATAAAACTCTAATTATGGCTTTGTGATGTCATAATGCTTATAGCATCATTCATGGGCATCATAACACAATGAAAAAACTACTTTCATTTTCTTAATAAACATTACTACTGCTTAAACTCAGAAATATTACAGTTGAAAACCAAAGCTGTAAGTATAACCAATTTGAAAGCCTTTAATTTTCCATACACAGCCCCTAGCGCAATACAGAACAATAAATTACCCTGTTCATTCTGCATTTTTTTCTCGGGCATTTCTTAGCAAAACACAGCCTATATGTGGAATTCCAGTTTACCGCTCTATAGTGACTTGGGATAACTAACCTTTTAGTAAGTAAATTTAGTGTATTACACAATCTGTCTAACCATATGCCTAGCCAATAGACTGCCATAGGACAAATTAAACATTACTACAATTCACTTCTGCTTAGAAAAAACAGTGATACACTTCAAAGGAGCCCACTGAAGATTTTTGTAAAAAGAAAAAAAAAAGAAGAAAACAAAATGAGGATATATTGATTTTCATGGTACCAAATACTGATGAGTTTTCACAGAATCATATAACGTAACATAACATCACATAACGTAACAAAACTATAACAACCTCTGTGGGCCTCTAATCGTATGGCTAACGGCAAAATTGCACTATTAGAAAAAGTTTAGAAAAATCAACAAACGTCATATTTTGGAGGCAAGAAGTGGGGTATAAAACTGAAGTTTCATCCTGAAATGAACAGAAAAAACTTTTACTTCTTACAAAAGTTAAGTTACACTGGCCTTCAAAACAGATTGGGATGATGAAATGCTTTTCTTTTGCTTCCCTCTGCTCCCTAACTTGTGAGAGAAACGAGCTTTAAGATAAAAGAGCAAAAATAACTTTTTAAAGTCTGCAGAAGAGGCTTTTGTTTTGTTTTTGCTTGCTTGTTCCACAGAGGGTACAGCTCTTTCCCTACACCTACACATTTGGAGCATCTGTCTGTACACAGAATCAGCTGCGCTTTATAGCTCAAGCCAGATGAGCTTCATTTAGAAGGGTGTATCTCTCTGATGCCATAATTTTATTTTTGCTTTGTGGAAGAAGTGTAAGAGTAATAATTATGTGCCTCTTTCTGGAGCTAGATACACAAGTCCTCATCCTGAACAATAAACAACGACAGGTAGCAACCACCTATGATTTGCTAAAGTTAAACTAAATTTGAGGTGCAGCAGTGTATGTTTGTCTGTGCTGATGCCTGCCCTTGGAAGGCTGGGCATCAGCTTCTGGGGGAATTTTCTTGGTTGGGTTGACCAAAAATTTACTTTCTTATGAGAGCAAAGGATAAATACAAATATAATAACATTATTTCTCTATTATTTCTTTGTTATTAGAAGTTCTGTGTTAAACCACAATCTAACACTCAATTAGCCTGGCAAATGAGAAACCTTACAATAACCAAACTTCCTACTCCAAGGAAGAATTGATCTTATTTACACCCTTTGACGTATGTTTACTGAAGCCAGAATGGCTTTCAGTATGTAAGTGATTAAGAGGAGAGCTCTGGCAATTTTGTTTTCTGTCGCAGACTAAAATAATTCTGTATTATATTTTTGCTACACATTTACTACAAAGTGTGAGGGGCAAAGAGAGGCTTTGGATTTGTGATATAGTAACTAATGGTGGGTATTTACAGTATTCAGTGGCTGGGAGAGCAACGAATCGGACTGAGGAAGGTCTGAAAGGAAACAAGTCTCTCTTGACACCGAAGCCCGTTGTCCCAGAGGCAGACAGTGTGTTAGCCGAAGCACAGCGCTGTGCTAAAATAGCTGTACCTGGCCCTCATTCACAGCTGGCCTGCATCCAGTAAACTCGGAGTGTGGGATGAGCACCCTCCATCTGTCTACAACTCCCTATATAGATATACGCCGAGGCTTTCTGGAAGCCAGCTTCCTCCATTTTCAGAGCTCATATAGGCATAGAGGTGCCTACGGGCTACTTTTATCTATGATACTTGATTATCATTTCCAAGCTGAGGAATATCAAAAGGCAGCAATGATCCATTCTTTTTTCTCTCACTTTCTACATTGCGGCCTGGGAACTTCTGAGAAACACTTTGGTTTTTCAGCACCCTTCGAAACATACATTGAAGAAGTCTCAGCAAGTGAAACACAGGGTCACTTTGCTTCCCCTGAGTCTCAAAGGGACTCATTGCCCGTAAAGAATGGGAGGGACTTGCAGCATCTGGCGTGTTTTTTGTGGCAGGTAGGGCTCAGAAGTAGATCATAATATAAAAAAAAAACTCTTGGAAACTAAAATAGGAAGAAAATAAATGTCAAATCAGTTAAGTGTTAGCGTATCATTCAGCAAATTCCAGCACACAACTTAGACAGCCCTAGTGGTTTTAAAAAAAACTTGTACAATACAGTATTTGGAAAAAAAACACTGAGGGACCCTGTCCCTTCTGTACAGCTGAAAAACACCTGATTTCCTCCTGTTACCCACCTGCCATACACATCTCAGGTGCACCATTTCAGGAGATAGATCAGAAAAGCATTAGAAAAAGGTCAAAGAGCAAACTCTTGCGTTCTTCTCAGTGATCCATATTTGGGACCAGATAACAGCACAGTGGGAAGCACCTTTCTTCGCAAATACACTCTTTTGTGCTGATGGCTGGACCTGAGATTTGGTAACTAGTCGGTTTGAAGAATAAAGGGTAATGAGTAAGAACTCACTGCTTCCCTCTTATCGCCAATGGATACGATGAGCATCCCTGTACCACATGGGGACAGTCACACAGGCCACAGCCCTCCTACTGCACTCTAGAGTTTCATTTGCCAAGGTGAATGCAAAGCCAACCCTTCAAAAATACGTCCTCTAACAAATAGACATATTGATGTTACTGCATAGGGTATAGTGCTCATCAGAGTAAGAGTAATGCAGGGTAACAGATTATCAAATCTGTTTCTTAGTTAAAGGCTCTGTTTCTAACAGAAAATGACATGATTGCCATGCAGCTTTCTCTAATGTCATTGTTTTACCTGTCTCAGAATTGCATTCCTCAAAACTCATTTACCAACCCTGAAGAGAAACCAGTCAGCTGAGAAACACCTTAAAAATCCACTGAGAATGGGCAACTGCCAGAATTAGGAGAAAGGACTTTCCCCTCAAACCACTAGAACAACTGGAAAAACAGAACGCTAAGAAATGACCATGTTGTTCATTACAATGGATATCTTTGCAGGGCTGCAACTAATTCCCAGTCCCATCTAACACTAAAAATGGATTTCAGAATTACTCGGACTAGAAAAATAGACAGTGCGGTGATACTTGATTCGTGAGCTCATCCCACATTTAGAGAACATGAAATATAAAATAGTCAAGAAGTCTCTGAAAAATGCAAAGTAGAAGTGGAAAGATCAAAAAGGAAACCACAAGAGGGCAGATAGACCACATAATGGATGATGAAATGATTAAATACAGAAGGAAAAAAAAAAGGAAGGTGTCCTATCTCATCTGGGGAAACAAGTATTTTAGGCAAAAGACTGTAAGTTCAGAGCATGAAGGGAATTATACTTTTTCTACTTACAGACTGGAATTTTTAATAGCTGAATAGTGTCATATCAATGGTTATGGAGATCTGGAGGTCTTCCAGTTATCCATGGGAATGACTGACATACACACCTTTGCTCCCACACGCTTTAGCCTCCCTGCAGGGATTGGCAAGCAAAATGACAATTAAATCCTTGGATGTGGTCTTGTGATAGAGACTGTTAAATACTCGCCACCACTGAAAGCAGAGCTCAAGTAATAAGTCAAATCTCTACTCACACGAAAATTTAACACAGGAACCAGGAACTTAACCACTTGGAAGTAAACTAGTTATGAACTGGATTGCTTGCAGGAATGAGATGTGCACGGCCGGGACCAGGTGCTTACAGAGACTTTCTTCATTTATGGACAAATTCCTGGTCCTCTTGTAGTCCATGTTAAAACGCTTTCTTACTTCAGTGGGGCTAGGATTTACCTACAATTTTTTTACTGCTAGATATCTAGTCAACCAGGGTACAGGAATTTTTTAACATCTTTTTGCTTTCTTTAATGTTCTGTGCTCTGGATGAGGCCCTTTCACATTATGAATTCTGTAAGGGACGCTTACTGTTGGGGCACTCTGCAGCAGGTATCATGCAAGTTCCCACCACTGCTTTGCTAAATAAAACAGTCTTGACCTGTGGCTTTCCTGGGAAGGAAATTTGGCAGTTATGAAGCTTTCTTACAAAAGGAAACAAACAATATTGTCACATTGGATAGTGCTATGATGGGGAGTATAAAGAGGGGGCTCAGTTGATAACCTTAAAGTCACAAGTAGGTGCATGCTCAGCTATTTTCAGTGTTCTTGATTACAAAAGCCTGACGTCACCAGCTGCTACTTCTACCAAATGCAGAGTGTCCATGTTCATCTTTCATTAAATGTGGCTACATTCTGTACACTGAACTATTATAAACACCTTCCAATCCCATTTCCTATCTGCTATGTAGTTTATTACAAATCTATTTGATTCAGTGGCTTCACTGTAAAACTTCTGGTTTCAAAGGTTCTCATGTTTTTTAATGTCCTCTCTACAGTCCTTTGCATTCTCTTACACTTATTTCCCTTTTTATTTTAAATATGTATAATAAAAAAGAAACACACGTCCATGCTAAAGATTCTGCTTTAAACCACATAAGTTTTCCTCTGGTTTCAGAGGCAAGGGATCTGATTCCCAAAGAGAAAACAATGTTTAAGAAAAAAAACTTTTAATCAGATTAAAGCTCACATTTCTTGACACCAGTTCACACTGGTACACCAATGATAACGTGAAGGTAATATGCTCTCAATTATACAAATATTCCCAGTAGGGCATAGTTCATGGCAGCAACTGTACCAATATCAAAATTTGCAGACAAATTATTTGGAGGGGGCTTGTGCACTAAATATAAAAATGGGAAGTATCCTCATCAGTAAAGTGTGAAATCTCTTTTTCCACACATACATATATATATATGTATATATGCATATGTATGTATGTACACAAAACTAAAAACAAGATTGCAATCACTATAAAAATAGAAGGCTGGATTCTTCCCTGTTGTACAGAGTTTTAAATCAACAGGCTTCATTTAATGAGATATATAATGGCTGAAATAGGAGTTGAATTTGACACCCACTATTTCAGAACATAAAGCAGCTTAGGCCATTATAAAGTGTTGGTTAATGCAACGGACTCACCATGTCACATACAAAATGTAACAGATGGTGAAATGAAGGCCTTACTCTATTGGTGATGGGACCTGAGACGCTTTGGCTCTCAGTTGCTTGTTCCAGTCTAGCCTAGGAAAGCATGATCAAATCAGGTAGCAGCCAGAGATCTTGTGATCTCTGTAAAATGAGCTTGTCATTAGCTAGCAGATGTCCGAAAAAAATGCCACCATACCTAAGTTTTCATTGTTAACTTTCAGGTTAGCAGTTCTGAACGGATAACCTTAGGGATAGCCTCCTTAGGTGAGTCAAGATGCATTCAGAGGGCAACATATGAAATCCTGGGTTGCTGATTTCCACATTCATACGATCCATGCCACAGGGTCTGGAATTTCCGAGGTTATCGCTGCGGCCTCTCTGATGGAATTGACCAAAAAAGTAGGTTAAATAATTTTATATATTATAGGGTAGTGGAGGCGCTAGTGAGTCTATCTGAGATACAGTCTGAGCTTGTCTAAATGTTAGCAGAACAAAAGCAAGAGCTCCTTGTACGTTGTTCCTCATATTCTTCTGTCTGCGAATCTTTGCACAAGTTAACAGAGCCTGTGGGAATTGCAGCCGCTGTGCTCTGCCTCCACAAAGAACACTGTAAACGGAAAGGATCCGCAGAGACCTCTCTCTCTCTCAAGCAATACAGAAAAAACATCCTAACTTCTGATCCTCCAGTCAAAGCTAAAGGAAAAGGAAAGCTAGGAAAAGACTGGCATGTGATCACTTCTTAGGTGATCATACACCCTTTAGTCCAGGAAATGTACAAAGATTTGGATCCTTTCCAACTTATAGCATATCTGTTGGGTAGCTTACCAGCTGAACACTTACATAGGGTCCCTTTTTCTTTCTTGATTGTTGCATGGCAGTGACAAACAAGTTTGTACGTAACACTAATACTCTCTATTTCAAATTCCTGCTTTCAGTTGTTCATAATTTTTCTGCAGTCAAAACAAGCTTAATTAAGTTAAGTTCTGTGTATTAAAAATGTCAGAATTAACTCTGACCCTCTGAGTGTGGCAGAAAACAGGCTATCACATAATATTTTTTCTGTAATTCACTTATTGCATAGAACGAATAGTGAGCTACTCCTTTTAAGGCATTGGACTGATTCCAGGAGATCTGTTTCTTTCCCTAATGCTGCCACAGAGATGTTATACAAAATACTGTCATGAAGGTGCTTTTCCATTTTTAGTCAAAGGATACTCTAAGCTTTTTGAAAAAAATCTAGGATGATCTTTCACAGTGTTTCCATAATTGTTTTAATTTACACCTAATTTAACACATAAACATTCAAAGTTTGTTTTAACCCTCTTTGCTTGCTTTGTTGTACGCACAGGAATATAGGTGACACTTTTTGCAAGCCTTACAGTCCATCAGTAGTTCGCACACCACAGGTTAAAAATTGTGGTACTTCAGGATCAGCTTGATTTTGTTGTAGCCTTAATTTTGCCACTTAACTAAAGAGTGCTTGATTTTGAAATCTTAACATTTTTTATGCTGTTTCTTGTATGTTGGTAGGGGTTTTCCCTGCAAGGTTTGTAAATGTCTGGGTTTTACCCCAAAAGGCTGTCTCATCAGAGGCTTCACCTATGAAGCAACCATGGCAGGCATTTCCCCCAAATTCTTTTGCAAAGATAGAATTAGTTCAGCTCTGTGCAGTACAGTAGCTATTTGTAGACAGATATCTTAAAAAAAAAAAAAAAAAAAAATTGCTGCTTTCCTATTGTTTCCTATCATTTACTTTTTTTTTTTTTTAATCTGCTATAACTCGCGACTGGAGAGTACTTTTTCCCAAGGAGCAAAGCAATACAAATGACAAAATCACTGCAGTGTTGTGTTATCTTGGAGTTTAAGACTCCTTGAAGTCGCTCAACCTTGACATGAAGAAATTATGCTCTAGGGGGTACATTGTATCCCTGATCATGGAAAATCTTTCACCTCAGGGGATTTTCTTATCACAAAAGAATCCACGCAAGATCACACTCAGAATGTCTTCAAGGTAGAGAAAATGGTTATGCATTTTCTAGTGCCTATCCACATACATCTCCCAAGCGTCAAACAGCTTTTTCACAGAAGCCCTTAGGTAATGGTCAAGGCACACACTATGTCCTCCTTAACCACCTATGAATTTTAATTCACATCCTCCTGTGAATTAAGGTAAGTATTTTGCCTGTAGGTGCAATCCAATCTTATATTTAATATACACTGGTATGGCAAATAATATATTCACCTGTGTGATCATCAGAAGACTAATCCTTCTCACTTTAAGAGTATAACTTAAAATAACTTTGCCTAGCCTGTTAAAAGCTGTCCTTTTTGTACTATTATTGTACTATCTTATGAAAGAACATTTTCAGATATTAGTCAATAAACCCTCCTACAAAACATATAATGCTTCTTTAAAAGTTGTTACTACTTACTTACTTAGACTTTCAATTCTGTCTTCACATTGCTTGAGTGTATGCATGTTAGCCTTTTTTTCATAGAAGCTTTCTGGTTAGGTTTTGCTCTTTCATATAATCTTCCCTTTTAAAGTTATGCTGAATAATTAATATCTGATATAATGAGTAATGCATATATTCTCTAGTTGTTCTTATCATGTCATGGCTTTTACAAATAATATCATATCACATATATGCAATAGGTTCCTTTAAGAATAGCATGGGAAACCTGCTTGTACAAACCATTTGCACAAGATAAAACTGTTTACAGGAGGTTTTGGTTGTACATTCATGAGGAAGATTTTGTAAAGGTAAATAAAAGGCCAAAACATGATTTAATAAACCTGAAGAGAGAAAAAAGTTAGCCTTTATTGGTGGATTTTATGTGTCAGAGTGCTGCAAATGAGGTACAATCTACTAATTTGAGTCAAGCCAAAATAATAGGCCTACTTCATTCATTTGATGCTTCCTGTTCTGTCTAGGAGATGCGATGGTTGAATTGAAGAAGCTAAAACAGAGACTTTAACGCATCAAGTTCTGTACTCAGTGACATATTCAGGAGAGAGGCCAAAACTCTGTGGAGGTTAAACTGTTCCCACAAAAGGTTCAGCCACGCTGTCAAGGCAGTGAACGTACAAAGTTTAGTGAAACAGCTGTCCTAGAGATAAATTGAGGACAATATTTTCCAGGGATTTGGTATCTTCACCAACACTTGTCAAGATGTTCTTAAGCTCACAGGAAAACAGTCCTCAGTGGCAGTGAAACTTTTTTGCTCTGGGCCACATATATTTATTTATCCAGACAAGACTGACTTTGTCGCCCTCCCCCTACGCAGTTTCTTTGAGAAATTCATGGAGTAATGGGTGCTCCTCTATCCTCTGCTCTTTCTCCTCCCACACTGAAGTGGCTTAAGTTGTCTTACAGGCTTAGAGGACACCAATCTGTTTTCCTGATCTGTTCTTTTTGCCTCCCTTGGAGTAAAAATAGACTATTTTCTTCAGTAGTTAAGCTGCAGTTATTTTAAAAGTGAAGATGAAGTTTGCTACATGTAGATTATTTGGAAATACATACAACAGTTTACAGAACATGTATGGTTCAGCACAGTTATCTGAAAAAATCTCAGACACAAGATTGGAGCCACATTTGAGCCACACACACACAAAAAAAAACCAAAATAAAGAAAAAAAACTTAACACCTTAAGAATGAAAATGTGTCCTAGCATAGCAGCTCAAAGCTCCCATGGGCCTCAAATGCTCGAAACAGTTATATGCCCAATTTACAGTAAATTGCAGGTTTGCTTTAGTCATATGGTCATTCCTAGATGACAACTGAGGGAGGTAAAATCTACTGGCCTACGAAATTCAGCACAGCTGTTTGGCAAATACTGAAGATCAATAGGGACTGATTCAATACATTTATAGACCAGTTTCCATACTATAGAAGCTCATTCAAAGGTACATATGCTACAGAAAAGCCTTACTTCTTCAGAATACCTGCTAGGTTTTTCTTTTTAACTGGTACTTGCAGTGAAAATATAGAAGGCAAGAATCTATGAATTGTTCAAATCAATATTCTTAGGCCATATAGCAGTCAAAACTCTCATGGTTTTCAGAGGCTAGAAGCATGAACAGCACTTAAAGAATGTGAAGCGTACTGAATATACTATTTCAGCAGACGTTTCAAGTAAAATTCCATAGGCCAGCTTTTCCTTGGGAAGGAAAAAATAATTTTTGAGGAAAAAGAGTACTTTGTGAAATAACCCTCCCCCAAATAACTTAAAGGATTCCATCCCCTGTCTCAGTAGTAGATTGATAGATATCAGTTTAGCAGTTGCAACTCCTAACCAGACTTTGAAAAATAATAAGCACATGATGTATTTTTTAAATCATTGTACTAATTTTGGGGGGCTCGGTTTTACTGAAGAGAAGGATCAAAAGCTTCCTTTTAGTTTTCGAAGTTTTTAATAACTTTTCAGGAAAAGATGTGGTGGCTAGAAATGCATAATTATTCAGGCTTAGTCTTTGATTAGAGCAAAATGTCGTCCACCATTAAACCACAAAATCATAGGACAATTTAGGTTGGAGGTGTTCTCTGGCTAGTCCAATGCCCTGATGGAAGCAGGTCTAATTAGCGCTGGTTGCCTGGGGCCTTGTCCAGCCAAATTTTGAATATGTCCCCAGATGGAGATTCCTCAGCCTCTTTGGGCACCTGTTCCAATGTTGGACCACCCGCACGGTGAAAAAGATTGTCCTAATATCTAATTGGCATTTTCAGCTTTTGCCTGTTGCCTCTTGTCCTATCACCTTATACTTGCGAGAAGAGTCTGGTGGTGTCTTCTCATTAGGTAGCTGTAAACATCCTCTCTTAGCTTTCTTTTCTTTAAGCTGAAGAAATCTAGTTGTCTCAGTCTCTCTGTGTACATCACATGCTCCAGGCCCTGATCATCTTGGTGGCCTTCCACTCGACCCACTGCTGTAAGTCAATGCCTTTCTTAAACTGGAGAGCCTAAAATCGGGTACAGTAGTCCAGATGTGCCTCACAAGTAACAAATATAGGCTATTATGTATTCTGCATTACACATACACTAGATAAATACACCCATACACACACCTTATATTCTACGGTAGTATTATCTTTTGATTATACCTTAATTTTTAGGCCTACATTATTATACCTTCAATTATTTTCACTGGAAATTTAAGCTCTCTTGTCATTTAAATAATTGATTGTATCTGAGAAAAAAAATGTAGATATTTGTGGGTCTTAAACTGCAGACACAAATAATTCTGGGTCAAAAATCATACATGTTCTAATTGCTTTTCCCAACTAAGGGTAGAAAGGTGGAAGCCAGACTTTGAAAATGCCCAAATTATTTGAAAAAACATTAAGTGTTTGGGAAATTAGCATTAACCACACCATTATTCCAGAACACACACAGTGAATGTTCATACAGTCACCACACATAACAAACGAAACCAGAAAACCACTGATACTCAGTAATGTGGGCTGGCAGGGACAAGCTAGAGCATTCCCCTGTGAAGAGAAAGGCCTTTTTGAAGCTTACTTTCTTCTAAGATAGGATGGCTTTTTGCTTTTGCCGACTGCAGATGAGGTCTGTCCAAAGAGTTTGTTCTCAATTTTGTGGTTAATATACTTCAAAAAATTATTATCCCAACTGTAAGGGGCAACTCTTTTCTTAAGCGATATAAATTACCTTATATATAAAGCGGTGAGGGCAATCTTACTCTTGTTCGGGCTAGGCTTACTTCAGTTTATGTTAAATCAGCTGGTTTAACCAAATGAGAATAAGCCACTTTTAAACCAAAATTGAAGTGCCTTTAAACTGCTTTGCAACTGTACAATCTAAGCCAAAATTGAAGTGCTTTCCAACTCCTTTGCAACTGTACAACCTGAGCAGAGCAGTTTGAGGTGGATAAATACAGTAGGCTAAATCTCATGCAACTTTCCATGGCTGAAGAAAAAAAGAAAAGGGGAGTTGTTTGCAGTTTGCTCCCATTTTCTTTTTTTGCTGCTATTCAGATTAATCCTAACAGTAATGAATCAGAATACTCTAACGCTACTTTTTTGAAAAAGTTGAGAAATTTACGGAGATTTTATTCTCTTTTCTTTTTATCATCCTTGCATCATTCGTACTGTTTTAAACAGGGCCAAAATAATATTGCACGTATTTGCAGAGGTGCCCGAGCTGGTATAATAAGCATTTTCTAGCAGCAGAATTCTTGCTTCTGTAAATTTTTTTTTTATTTATTTCTTCGATTCCTTTTTCACTTTCTAATCAGACCAGTAATCTAGCCTCCATTACTTTTAGAAGGAAAAAACTTCTAAAGGATATTGCACCTTGTCAGGGTACTTATTAATGCCTGTTCTTGTTCACAGATTATACAAAGATTGTTGGTACAAAGAAGTTGCATTGGCTTGAGTTAAATGGGTTTAAAAAAAAAAAAAATCAATGTATTTAGGTCAGTACAAATTCCTGGTTGGAAACTTTTAGATAATCTTAAGTCTTTAGCTATATAAACTTTAAATACTTTACTGAGAACAACCATGTCAACATAAAAATTTGTGCTAAAATAACAAAAGTTAGTTTTAAAAGAAATCTAGTTGCATTTCTGAGTAAATCAGGCCTGGCAAATTCCCTCCACCTATTTTTATTTTCAGAGAAGAAAGCCTCATATTTGGAAGAGAGCACTTCTTCTCACTGCTAAAGCTGTACAGCTGTAACCAATTGCTTCATGAGCGTGCAACCTGATTGCTTCCCTTCTGTTTGAGATGGAGTTGGAAGAAGCAGATTCAGCTGTAGGTGAACTAAATTCCTCTTTAAAGAGATTTAGTGATTTTTGCTTCTTTTTTAAAAGGCTTTGGGATCTTGCTGAAGGAATTTTTTAATTACTAAAATAAAAACCAGGTTCTCAGACTACATTGAGAAGAGTGTATTTTGTCTATGCTAGGCAACATACAAAGCTAACTCACAAACATATATTTGTAGTATCTTATATGGATTTGTTCGCATTTATATATTTTGTAAGTTTTACCCCTGCTCTTTTCCCTGTATAGAACTATTACTTTTTTTTTTTTTTCCCCCCCTAGACTCTGGCATGGAGGCCTTGCGGTAGGATTATTTCTTACTCTCAATTTAGTGCTGTGAGAAGGAGCAAGGCACTATCCTGCAGTTCAGAGTTAAAAACTGTGATTGTCTCCCTATTACGCTAAATAGCAGTTTCATCTTTGGAATTTCTTGCTGTCAGAAAACCCAGACATCTCACTAAACAAATAAGCAGACCTATCAAAACCCAATCATAAATAAAGTAAGCATATTTTTGTATGTATATGTGTGTATATTTTACATACATATATTTGTCTATGTGTGTATTTATATATACACATATATACACACACACACACACACACACAAATAAGCAGAAAAAAAATGACCTCGTGAACAATTCCCAGAATCCCAAACCTCAAATCCCTGCTCAAGCAACACTCAGCTCTTATAGGCAAGGGAGAAAAGGTGGTCCTTGTAGCACATCTTGAAATAGAATAAGCTTGGTCTAGTACAAAACAAGGAAAGAAGCAAGTTGCAGTGGCCCAGGACTCTGTAGAAGAATGGCTTGTCACAGCTCTTTTCTCAAACCAGTCACTCACAACCTGCTTTAAACTCAAGGACCCCAGGGAATCCTCACGCCACTTCTAAGGAGTCCAAAGAAAATATCTAAGAAAAAGCAAAGCCTTTGTCCGTACCTCTATTAAAAAGTTTTAAGGGAGCTGCAAACAGAAAAAAACTGAAAACCATTGCTGTAAGCCAATGGGTATCAACTAGGGCACTTCCGCTGGCCATGCCTGTATTAGTATATCATGGAGTCAGAGTAAATGTCTTAGCTAAGTAGAAACCTGGTCATTTACAGTCCTGCGGATCACAGCTAACATCTTAAAATGAGTCCAGAAACCAGAAGGCAGACAGTGCAGACCATGAGGAAGACGCTTAATACTTTAATAGTAATAATGTTGGGAAAGATATAGTCATTAACAGGTAAACCTCTGATTTTTCTTGTAGTGGCTTCAATCTCTACTTGAGATGAGGTTTCATGATGGAGTACAGGTAGTAGTCTAACAGGGAAATGACCAGTGTGGATGGCAGATTACAGAACCGCATTACCCTATTGATTTGCAACACCCTCACAACCTTCTTCGTAATGGGTCCTCTGTCCCATAGGCTCCTGTCTTAAGATGGAATGAGATTGATTACCCAAAAGACGTAGGTGCAGTCTTTCCATCCTTAAACACATAGCTTCTACCTCTACTGACAAGACAGGAAAGAATGAGGGGTCTAACAGGGGTAAAAGTACAGTAGTCCAAACACTCCTGAAATCACCGGGACAGAAATCATGACTGTTTCTTCCTTTTGTTACTTCCTTTTGTCACTTGTAGCTAAAATCACTTTGCTCTTCTCTTGACTGATTCACAACTCCTTTTATGCATCTTACACACCTTCGGCTGCTAATAGTTAGCTGGGTCACTGAGTGTGGAAAAGGAGCACAAAAGATACTGAATGTGTATTCTCAATATATGCATTAAACTATATGCATAGGTCCTGTATGGAACTCAGTGAGAAGATAATTTACTTAACCTGTCCAGATAAATCTAATCTGCTGATTATGACTATGCAGGTGCCATGGTATGAGCGACAACCTGCCTATTTCTTAAGCATAAGAAGTCTGGCCTGATGATTCCAGACAGAGATTTAGCCTAGAGCTTTCTGTGAACCAGACCTCTCACCTGAAAATTGTCTGCTCACACAACAGTCTACTTTGTAAAATGAAGAGAGGCACTGGAAACATGCTTATATCAATAATAAGGGTAGCTTTCAGAGATATGTATTCCTGAGGCTCACGAAGGCCCTTAAGAAAGGTCTTTAATACTCACTGCAATGTCAAATGCTCCTAACTGGATCCTACATAGCAAAGAGTCAAATAAAGGCCGTTTTCTTCCATTTGACCAAATATACTCTTGTAGGCCAAGCAACCGTCCTTGATTCTGATTTTGATTTGTCCTAACCTATTAAGCTGGCACACTTACAACACCAAGCGAAATACTTTAACCTACACTAGCCTTCTGTGGCCCTCAGAGGCTCTTTCATGAGGGGATGCAGGGTGTAAACCCTACTAATAGCTTACTATCCCTAGCTGCTTCACCAAGCCATCATCCTAGCTGTTCCGTAATATCAAAGCAGCACAAGACAGCAACTGTAGAAGTGAGAATATTGCGTGAGTAATAATAGTTCTTCTCACATGTTTATCAAACAAACCAACATCCCAGAGGAAAAACTATTTGGCTCCTGTTTTCCCAGACAGCAGAAACAAAAAAATCAGAACAAAACCAAAACAAAGTGAGTCATAAACTCCCTATTTGCCAGTCTTGTGAGTTTGACACTGCAGATCAGAAATAAGAACTGTACTCAGAAAACATTAGTGTTGCAAAGCAGCTGTGAACCGCATGTAAACCCAAGTAGGTGTGGGACCCCCCCTGACTTCAGCCGGGAGTAGTTAAGGGAAGGGGGAAAGGTACAGCCACAGTTTCACATCAGCAGTTTGAGGTCACTTTTTTATCTTTTTAAATCTGAAATCCTAACTCAAGTGAAAAGTTAGTCAACATTAATGGCACTATTATAGTTCACTTCAGCTCAGAGACTCCTTCTAATGTCTCTATATATTCTAAATTTACAGAGTTAATTATTCTTTTTTCAATATTTAAAAACATAATGATAATGCTCAAAAGACCAAGCAATTACCAAAAAAAAAAAAACCCAAGCAGAGCGATATCTGCCTACTAATCTAGTGTGGAAACAGAAAAATAATTTTGTTACATATTAAGAGTTTTTAAATCATACTGTCATTTTTCCATATTTGTAGCACAAGTGAATCATTTCAGGTTTAAAAATTATAAGGCAAGATTTTTGTATACTTCCAAACCAAAACAATGCGAATATGCAGTTTTTCAATCTACAGCTATGCTGGCAATGTGCCACACAAAGCAGTTGAAAACAGAGTGTGAAACCTGCCAATCCTTTTGAATACCTTATTTTTACTATCATCACAATGAGTCTTTGCACAACTGCTAAACAAGCAAGAAGCCTCTGTTTGTACCCTTGGACAGATTCACACATCTATATACCCAAAACTATAGAAAGGGAAGTGTTAAAACTAGAGGTAGAACAAAAGATCAGCACATGTATGCATTGTGTACCTCTTTCAGACAAAAGCTGAGAAAATTTTTGTTTAATAAACTCCCCAAGCCCTTTTTTCAGTAAAACTTTGGGTGTTCAAATTACATGTGGGAAGATAAATTGGCAGAGAGAAAGAATCAAATACAAGTAATCTCAGCACAAAACAAGAGCCAATAAAAGTATCCTGCAAAAAGTATCTGTTGTGCTTGACCCCTGTGCAGGAGAAAAGGAGGGAAAAGGATTCTTGTTTCTCTTCTTGCTTTGATTACTTTGGGGAGCCGGCCACGATCTAGTTACAACATAAACACATGGAAGCTGGAAAGGTAACTGAAGACATTGGGGCTGTTATCTGTAGATATACACAGACACCTGCAAAGATATATTTCCATAAAGATATTTGTAAGAAAGAAACTGAAAATGACTAAAGCTTAGAAAACCATACACCAATTTTTTCCTTCTCTAACCACGAGTATCTCTCTGCCCATTGTCTTTCTTTTGCACACAGTAGTTTGAAAATATTAAGTTCTTATGGGACAGTCAGCAATGTTTTTAGTCTGAAAAATGCTGAATTTGCAGGATGCACATATAAATACTGAAACTAAGAGGTAAGACATTTTAGTATTTTGCCAGTGTTTTATAATTTCTTATTGAGATATCAGCACAAATCTATCTTATTTTATTTCAAGACTTCCCTCATTAAGATCTCCTGGCATCTAATGTAGAAGCACTTTAGCTTCTAATGTTCCATGTGAAATAATTTAAATCAGGAGACTTTCTGAAGAGTGAATAATGCCCAAGTTTGTTTCCAAACACTGCATTATGCATAGACATTTTTTGTTTGTTTCTTAATACAACAGATTCATGACTTTCTGAGCCTATGACGAGTATTTTGGGTTTATGTAAAGCAGGAACTTCCACAGCTGGTACAGATCAGACTCCACAAAGTACTGAACACCTAAAATCACACTGAAGTCAGTGGATGTATACAAAGTGAGTGGGATTTTAGAGTAATTAAGTATTTCACAGCTTCCCACCCCTATATTTTGTTATGCAGATGAGGAAAAGGATAAATCTTACGGAAACATCACGACTCCAACTTTTTTTCCATAAGAGGAATGACATAATACATGCTGAAAGGTATTAGAGGAACTGAGAAGCCTTTCACAACAAACAATGCCTTCTGCTGAAGTAAACCAGAGGATCTTTGGGTCTTCCCAGCGCTTACATTTATGTTCAAGGGGGATTCATATTTTCTAGGATACACAGTTGTATCCCTTGCTTAGGATAGCAGACAGAAAATATTGTCTTTGTGGAAGTGTTAGATCTCCATTCTTGATCATCTGTCCTTTCCCAAGGTTTCTCTCATCTCTGTTCACAGTTCTCCCCCACTCCTCTCTACAGTTTCTTAGTACTATGTTATTGGTTTCTTCATTCAGGATTTTTTGCATATGACCATTTTAGTATACCAAAGATTTTGCTTTTGGAGCCCCGTTCAAAATCTATTTCCAGTAATGCAGCAACTTGTGGATTTGAACATGCGATTCTAAGCAACCATTTGTAGCACAACAAAGGTGATTATTATTTCTTAAGAAAGAAATTATTTTTTAAGAAAGCAGCTTTTAGTTTCCTATATCAGCAATCTGCTCAATGGAGGGGAGGATATCTTCATAGATCCTAGGCTGCTACAGGAGAATTACACAAATTTTGTATAGTTGATGCCCTTCTGTTCTTCCGTTCAGTATTGCGGTTGTGGTATTTGGTCATCAGGATCCATGTGATGATAACGGGCATGTTATTTGTATCTCTAATTTAAGCTGTCACAAGAAATGCATGTTTATTTGACAAACTACTGTTGGTGGCGATTGTGAGTGATTTGCAAAGTTCTGCAGCTGAGCTTCTGACAGTGTCTTTGCCACAGAAGATCACTGGAGAGGGCTACTAAACTGGGGGTTTTCTTTCATTTGAGAACGGATTTTATTTTGGACACTGGCCTGCAGACTTCCTTTCCAGGGATGCCAGGCTCTGTAGTCAATGACTGCTAAGCATCCTGGTAAGAAAAATGCCTGTGAATTCTTTTTCTTAGGGACTGCAAACCATCTGCAGTGCTTTATGTTGACTTTTTGTCCAAGCCTTCTTCACCCTAACCTAATTTAAGAATGTCAGAAAAAGGGAGAGTTCCCCATGTGACTGTCTGCATTCCCACCTAAGCACTGGGGGTTCGCTGACTCTACATGTGATTTAGCAAGTGGATTTTTGCTGGAATCTATGGCTCAGTGCAGAACTTTCTGTATAGCTGATATTCTTGGCTCAATGAAGAATTTTTTAAATGGGAAATTCTCAGTCTAAACAGAAGAGAGTCTGTACTGAAATTGCAGGCTCTAAAATACACAGTTCTCTGTGACTTGGAGACCTGGAAACGAAGGGCCTGGATTTTTTTAGTTTAATTTTGATTTAGGGCAGAGAAATGATGGAATAGGAAGGAAAAGGTGAGATGGCATGAAGCCACTTTTATGCCCTGTGTCTTTGCACTCCAGATCATTGATATAAGTTAGAGCTGCCTTAGGATTGCTTTAAATCATCTTGTATCTACAGCATCATAAATAGCCTTCAGGGCCAGAGGATATCAGTTTGACACTGTTAGTTGTGCTGACACTTCTATTCTAAACCAAAAAAAAAAAAAAAGAGCTTGTTCTAATTTAGGATTATTTTTGTGAAAAGGATATTTTATATCACAATATATTTTGGAGTGAGTTTGTCTTTTTTGATTGATTTTATGCATTACTATATCGGTAGATGCCATGAAACCCAGTGATGAGTTGGGTCCTCAATTTACTGGAGGTGAGAGCAGAAAAGGTAGAAATTTAAGAATGACAGACTTCCGCATTTTTGAGATGCTGTAAAAGCTATTAAAACAGAAGTGTCACTCTACACTACTAACCTTAATTATAAGGATCAAGTTTACCTTTCACTGAGATAAACTTACAAAAAGTGTTATTTTTTTAGCCCGTTATTTAAAACATTAAATATTTATTATCCCAGACAGTCTATTAGAATTAAAAAAAAGTTTTAGTTAAGTATTCAGCTATAACCTATAGCAAGAATAGAGTAAGTTATTAAACACGTATATGATTGCAGGTTTTTATAAGAGACCATGGAAATAGCATGCATTTTATAATTCTAAGGCGGGCTAACCCTGTAACAGTGGTTTATATTATAACATAAGTGTTAGCTCAAAATTTCCTGAAATAGACAAAATGAGACAGGAAAATTCCTTTTTTCTATGTTACAGGTTACTAGAAATAAACAGAAGATCAAAGCTGTCTGTGTGTCTGAAGTTTTGTCCTTCTCAAAACGCATAAGTCTCTCAAAAAGTTTAGCTAAGCAGGACTTCTATCATTTTGGGGCATCTGGAACTAGTGGGGAATATAGTACTTCCCCAGCTTAACATTTTGGTTTTTTGTTGCACCCTGAAACCACACAGAGCACCGCCAAGAAAAAACTAATTCAGCAGTATAAATCAAAAATAGGATTCTTGTGACACAAACTGCATAAATGTTTTACTTGTATAATGATTCTGCAGCAGTGATACATTTCTGTTACGAATGCTTCCTGACATGTGAGAGGCATCTAATATGGCCAGTATATAGTGGCAAACAGAAATAAGGTGATAAAAATTATTATTGAAAAATATTAATTACTATGTTTTTTAGGGGAAGGTGTTGTCAACAATTCCTTTAGAATTTCCAATCAGGCTTGTTTTTTTCTTTTTTTTTTCTTTTTTTTTAAAGTACAGGTAAATATGTTCAGGTATAACTTCAGCAGCATAACAGTCAGAATCGTAGTAAGTCTGCAACTTAAAAAAAACTGTTTCACAGCATCCTTGTGCAAGAGTCATAACAACCCTCTCAGCAATGTTGCACTGCTGTAAATGCAGCTGATATCAAGTACTTAAGCTATGCTTTAAATAAAACTATGAACCAAATAGTAAGTTTTCCCTACTATTTGACAGGGTACTATGTCATCAACAAAAGCTTTGTCACCCTTAAAGAACCAAGGGCAGCAACTTCGAAGCGTTTCCGATTCAGACCTCCAGCCTTCCAGAGAACAACAGAATAATCAACCTTCAGGAATCCAGAACAGCAGGAGAGGATGGTAGCAATCCATCCTCTGACAAGGCCCAGCGTTTATGTTACAGCAGTCAATCACCATAATATAACTAAGCTACTATTAAAAATTCTTTATTAGTAAGACCAGGAGTCAAAAGTCATTTAAAAAAAAAAAAAAAAAGGTCCAGGGCCCAGACCGGACCATCTAAGGACGAAAGCCACCATTCCAAACAAAGACTATAAACCCTCAGTTTAAGGAAGAAATTAATCCAAACCTAATGCACGTATTTACCAGCAGACAATCGGATGATCTAGAAATGTACTCATTAAGCAGTACTCAATCTTGTACTGAGTTCTGAAGAGCACATCCTCCTTCCCACAGAGCCCTGCTCTTAGTTGTGCATAAAAGTCAGCGTAAGCAGAAGTGGTTGTAGAACTAAGGGTCTTAAGGGCCTGCAAAATATTTTTTTCAAAAATAAATAAAACAGGGCCTACCAGCCATTTGAGCTTTCTTTTTCCTCAGCTTCATCATTTTAAAGTAGCTTCTAAGATAGCTCTTCTTACCCTGAAATGGATCTACTCAGCAGTTACCATCGCCTTGACAAATCACTTGGGTCCTCTTTATATTTATTTATCCCACAGACCTAAACGAAGGGCAAATTCTGAGCACTTTCTCTTATTCTGCCAACCATATGGATATCTTAGTTCTCTGTCCTAGTGAAGCCTGAGCAAGAAAATTATTATTCACAGTAACGTAGAGAACTTTAAAATGTATTGGGTAAACTACTGATACAAGGTTTGGTAGAAGTGACTCAGAATTTCCCAGATACTTGAGGAAAGGACACATAAACAAAAACTGCAGAAGAGAACCGATTCTTTCTACAAAAACTGCTTACCAGGAGAACTTAATGTATGTCTCCTCTGTAACTCACAGAGGGTAACAGGGTTAGGAACATGAGGGTTAGGAAGAGTTAAGTGCAGGACATGACAGGCAGGCATGAACAAACCCAATGAAGAATCTGGACTCTTGTCCTGACACTGAAACCAGGGGCAGAGAGCCCTTAATTACATTGAGTACAAAGCCCACCTGCTTCTATGGAGAAAAAAATAAGGAGAAGGTTCCAAGGGCTTAAATCACAGAAGAATATGAAGAGGCTTAACTGATAACCTATCCTTACTTCTAGTGAAACCATTAAAGCTGAGTATCGCCAAAATCAGGCTCTATCGAGTAGGAGGAGTAATTACATAAAAAGATACTCACCTGAATTCTTATCCTACAGGATACTGAGTAGCTCCTGAATTTCCAGCTCCTCTCAACTGCTGCCAGAGTTAAGTGCTCTCACTAGCTCAAAAGGTCTCAAAAATCCAGAGAATTTAGTAAACAATGAACAAAGAGAAACCTGCAGCTAACTGAAAAAATTCACACATTAGAAAGCAATCTTGACATTGGCTATTACTAGCAGGTGGGTAGCTATGACTGTTTATTACTTGATTAGCTACAAAACTACTTTGACTTCTCTGTAGGTGATAAGGATTCTTTGTTAATAGCTATCAGAAGTTGTTGATACCAACCCAATGACCATTAAAATTTTGTTTTATGATGAAGACTTAATCATGCTCTTGTTGAATTGGATGGATCAGCCATGTGAAATTCTTATACTTAATATACTGTTATATATTCTGTATAATCTTAATTTCCTGCCCTTGAAAATTTTTATCTGACTTGTAAATGTGATCTACCCTAACCATATGCAAAGAAAAATGTAAAATCTACAGTCCCAATGTTGTTAATGATCACCAACATCATTAACAACATTGGGTCATCACCAATCCAAGATCGCCAGGATTCATGATCACCAAGAATACTGTAGGTTGAAAAGGCCTATATGTTTGACTGAACAAAAGAGTTGCCAGAACTGCAACATACCGGAAGTTGCTTATCTTCCCATTTTACTCCTCTTCCCTACCCTCTGTTTGTTGGTTTATGTCCTGATCATATAGGCATACTTAATTTTGTGACATTATTCATGACAGCAACCGGTGTAGCACAGGCTTTCAGGATTATGGACTCAACCTAAATCAACTCCTTCGTTGTTGAGTCAACTCTTAGTGAGCAACTTTCTTCGATAACATCATAACGACAGTGAGAAGTTAGAAGAAGAATTACCTGAGCAGTTGTGCTTGAAACAGGTGGATCAAATGACAGATGTCACGTATCAATCCCCTTCATGTTCTTCAAAAGAGTTGCACATTTTCATGGAATGCCTCACAGTAGAAGTTCCACAACCTTCTAGGCTACAGGTCAACTGCTGTCACCCCTGAAAATGTCCTGCAGCCTATTGTGTGCCTAGATTTTTGTTTTTTCATCTACAAATACTACAGTATTGTTTCAGTTTTGTGGATCAACATGCCATGGCTATGCAAAAGACTGTTGAAAAACTCTACTGCTATTAGAGTAGCAGTAAGTAAAAGAAGGCTTTTTCATATGCTCTTTTTTCTTTTTTTGAAAATAGGCTTTATGCTGCTTTGTTTTCTTCCATATGAACTAAACAGAGTGGATGTTTCTTAAAGCAAGACACTGAAAAAATATCAAACCTGCAAAATGAAACTTCTTTTGTCACCATGAAAGATAGGTTCTCTGATGTACAGTATGCTAGGAACTAGTGCCAGGACTTTTCATGCTCTAAGGAAATAGGCAAGTACCCATCTTTCTATTCGTTAATTATTTTACCACCTTTTCAAGCTTTGCTATTCTTTAACTCCTGCAGCAGTATTAGGAATATCCCCACCAGCAACAGTAAATGAATCAGAAATGGGTTCTGCTTATTCTTATGCACATGCTTAATTTTATGGACGTGAGTACACTTTGGGATTGTTATCCATCAGTGGAATCATTCATCTCCACACAACTATGTAAAGGCTTATGCAGATCCTGAGGTACTTCTTTCAGTAGCATGTTTACTCAAATTCATTAAAAATATTGTAGGACTATATAAATGGGGGCGGGGAGTGATGACTATAAAGGAGGAGTTGGGGGTGGGGGGGAAGAAAAACCTTCCTGACAAGCAAGCTCTCTCTTTTTCTTTTTTTTCTCCTTTTAATTTTAAATAAAGCTGTCTGTGAATTTGAGCCTAGGGAGACCTTCATTAAAATCAATTAATCAGTCAGCCTCTCTACTGAATAGCTTTCCGGAGACAAAAAGCCAAAACAGGTTTGGAGAACGAGGTGCGTGCCCTCGGCTCGCTCCCTCCCCCGCCGTTGCCCTCTTACAGCCGTGCCCCGGACCTGCCGGGCGGCAGGCGCGCTAATTACTACCCACTCCCCGTGTGGAGGAGGAGGAGGAGGAGGATCCGGCCCTGGGACTGCCATGAGCTGCTTCTGGGGGGAGCCCGAGCCAAACTTTGCGCCGCTTGGACCTCCCGCCTCCCAGGCCTCGGCGCGCTTGTCGCAGTGAGGCGGCACCCGCCTGCCCGCGGCGCCCCTCCGGCGGGGCAGGGGGCCGTGGCGCTGACCGCCCCTCCGCAGCCAGCCCTGCCTCCGCCGTTTAGCGCCCTCAGGGAGGCTTGCGCGCCGCGGAGGTGAGAGCCGCGTCGGGGGCGAGCCGCCGGAGAGCCTCCTAGGGGCGGGTCGCCGCCACCTTCCCGCCCGAGTTGCCCCCTCCCCCGGCGGCGCCCCAGCCGCAGCCCGCTCGGGCTCCCTAACGGCCGCTGTAACCGTCCCGCCGCCGGGGCCGGGGCCGCGCGCGGCAGACCGGCCGCGAAAGTTAGCGGCGGGCCGCTCCCCGCCGCCCCCTCCCCGCCCGGCGAGCCGGTTTCGGCGGCCGCGCCGCCGGCGATGCGGCTGTCCCCCGCCGCCGCCGGGCGAGGGCGGGGAGCGTGGCCCGGGTGCCCTGCTCCTCCCGCTGCCGGCGGCCGCCGCCGGGGTAGCACAGCTGTTACAGAGCCGCGCTGGTCCCTCCTCCCAGCTGCGGCTGCCTCATCTCCCCCCACCCAGCCCGTCCCTCCCCTCCGCCGCTCCCGACGCTGCTGCTGCTGCCGCCGCCGCCGCCGCGGCCGCCACCTCCTCCTCCTCCCCACCCCCACCCTCTCGCTCTCTCTCTCCCCATCTCTCGCTCTGTCCCGTTCCCCCCTTCCCCCGCCTCTCTCCGCCCTGCCGCCGCCGGCCCTGGCAGAGCAGGCACCGCAGGGGGATCTCAATGTAACACCATGACAGGCATCGCCGCCGCCTCCTTCTTCTCCAACGCCTGCAGGTTCGGGGGCTGCGGGCTGCACTTCCCAACGCTGGCAGAGCTCATCGAGCACATCGAGGACAACCACATCGGTGAGTGCCCCGCCGGCGCAGGGGCAGGGCAGGGCAGGGCGGGCGGCGGGGGCGCCCCGCGGCGGCGCGGGCGGGGGGGGGTGTGGGGGCCGCGTGTGCGGCGGCGGCGGTGAGGGGCACAAGGTGCAGCGGGAGCCGGAGGGCGGCGGCGGCCGCCGGCGGGGAGGCAGGCAGGCCAGGAGTGGCAGGAGGGGTCCTGCGGGCGACGTGGAGCGCTCCTGGGGGAGGCGGCGTGTGGTGCCGCGGCGGCTGCATGGGTGGGTGTGGGGGACGCGTGCAGCCGCCTGGCCATTGCGAGGGGGAGTTAGTTTGCATTGGCAGGAGGGAGTGCAGAAACCCGGAGGAGGAGGTGGTGGTGGCGGAGGAGGGAGGAGGAGGACGGGCACAGCACGCCGCCTGCTGCTTCCGCCCCGGCTCTGGCTGTCAGGGCTCCGGGGAGGGAGCCGCCGCCGCGGCAGCCATTCCGCTTCCTCCTCCTCCTGCCGCCGCCGCCGCTGCGTCCTGTCAGCGCTGTTGCTAGGTGTGGTGGGGAGGATGGGTCGCTCTCCGTCCGCACCGGCCGCCGCAGCCTGGCTGCGCGGGAGGCGCCTCTCGGCGGAGGCGCGTTGTGAGGGAGGCCGGGGCTGGCGGCGCGGTGGGCGTGGAGGGAGGGCCCGGCGGCGGGCGGGAGGGAGGGCGGCCAGGCGGCGGGGCCAGCGCCCCGCGCCGCTGGTGCAGTCCCCGGGGGCGGAGGGGGCCGGGCTGCGCTCCCGCGCTCGCTGCCGTTTGCCGCGTAGCTCAGGCCAGGCCTCGGCGCCCGTGTCCGGGCTGGGCAGCGCCGAGTTGGATCATCACCTGTAGGCGCCCGCCTGCCCGCTTCCCCCCCCCGGCACCGTGCTGCGAAACGCGCGCTCCCGACGCGTCCCAGCGGCGGCGGCGGCGGATGCCGCCGTCCCGCGGTCTCCTCGGAAATCCGTCCTGCGAGGGGAGCGGGGGCGGGGACCGTGCCCCGCAGGGCCTGCGGGCGGGCGGCGGGGCGATGACTCGTCAGTGCCTTCCCGGGGAGGCCGCCTCATGGGCGGCGGGCGGGAGCGTGCGCAGGGGCCGCCCGGCGGCGCTGAGGGGGCGGCGCGGCTCGCGGCTGGCCGTTAACGCCAACTTTCCCCCGCCGCCTGCCGCCGCGCCGGGTTAGGCCTGAAACGTGCCGGCGTGGAAGGGCTCCCCGGCCGGCGCTCGGGTTATAACGCCGGATCCTGAGAAAGCATCCCGTTTTCCCTCGGTCCCGAGCGGGGTGTTACGCAGTTACTGAGCTCCTGCCACATACCTCTGCTTTTTCTGCCTCGGCAGGTGTGTTGCGTTGACTTTTCGAGGCAGCCGCCCTTCTGAAACGTCTCGGCTTCTAGTTTTTGCTAATAAAACGCCGTGTTTAGCCTTTCAGGAAAAATGAGCTTCCAAAGATAATTCTTCGAGGCAGACCGAGTTTAAAGTCGGGGGGGGGGGGGGGGGGAATGCAGAAGTTGTAAGTACTTGTTGATTGTAGATGCCTAGGTTTTGGTAAAAGTATAAGGAAATAATGTGCGGCTACAAAATGATGAAACTAGTGCACTTTTCAGTTTAATTATGTTTTAATAGGCAGGCCTGAACACCTGAAAAACTAACTGAAGTTTAAATTGCAAGTGTAACATTACATTAATATAGTATTATAGGTCAGCAAGATGAAAGATATGGTTCTCATAATTATCCTGCTGTCTAGTATGGATTAACAAAACCACATACCACAAAGCTATGTAATTTATGACTTGACATGGTGCAAGTCTATGGTTGTGATAATAAGGGGTTTTTTTGTTTTGTTTTTGAATCTCACATTCTTAGCTTCTCCAGTGCCATGTATCGCTTTACAACAGAAAAAACTTGGAGAAGTAGCTTCCTTAAATGAAGCTTAATAAGGTGTCTTGTGTATATCCCTTAAATGGGTTATCACTCCACTAGGTGTCACAGCCCACAGAGTGTCAAGAGAGATACAGTCCAGCCCATGTGGTCTGCTCTTTCAGTGATCAGTAGTTCTCAAATTTACCCACAGAAAGAAAGAGACCTTATGTATTACTGTAGTGTCTCAATAATTGCATATTTAATACTACAGACCATCTTTGCTACTTTTTTTCTCCCTCAAAGTTAAGGAAGTGTCATAGATTCAGTACATGCACATACATTTAATTGAATATGTCATTTGCCAATGTTAGCCCTACACAGAACTGAAACCACACGTGTGATGTTACGCATGCAAATACTTTCATTCACACTTTGGAAAATGGTGTCAGATTGTTTCTGCTTCATCTTTAACGTGTGACCTCAGAGTGATGGCGGGGTTAAACTGGATCCAGTTGTGTGTATATACATGATGTCTGTCTGTCATTTTATTCACCTCTATGAAACACTTGACAAATTAGTGTGGAGCTGGCACCTCTTACATTGAGTGTGGATCACAGTTCTTCCATCAAGGCCTCAGCTGTGCAATTTGCTACATATGACTAAGAACACTGAGGGCTCATGGAGGTTCAGAATCTATGAAAACTCACCAAATATGAATTCTGCCGAAAAGTGTTTAATCTGTCAAAAGCAGCTTTGAAACAAAGGAATAAACAGCTGAAAATAGGATCTTACGTTGAAATTGCTTTCTCAGTATGTCTGATACGAACAGTCTGATGTCTTCTGTCATACAGGTCCAGAAACAGGAATCAGAATTTGTCATGCTAAAAATTAATTGTAGTTTTTGGCATACAGAATAAAGAGTAACGTGTTGTATGAAACGTTGTTTAGGAGGTTTCTTGTGTGCTGTAAGAATAAAGCAACTTGGATTTGTTTATTTTCAGTTATTGATTTAAACTGAAGTGGGCAACCGCTAGGCAGATGCGGTATTATAGTACAGGTAAAGTGAACGTGATGCTGCAAGCACCTCTGAGTGGGGAGACCTTTATGACATGGGCTCTCGTTGCTCAGTCCATGTTGCTGCAATGAGATGGAGCACCTGGTTCCACAGGGTGAGTTGTTTATCAGTACTCCACCGATGTGGATGTTAAGAATTTGATCATTTTTCAGAGCGGTATTGTCTCCCTCTCTGAAAAAAGGGAAAAAATAATCATCAAGGGATCTTTTTCGTCACCTGTACAAATAAAGCACAACTTAGCATAAGGAAACAATGTCGTGCCGTTCTGGGGACAGAATATATTTTGTTTCTGAGGGGTTCTGTAGCTGCTTTCCTTATTTGTAACTTTGCATTCATGAATAATGATATGGTAGTGAAATAATTCAGTGTATACTGGTTTTTTTTCCTATGTCTTAGTGACTACTTGATAAGTTACCAGTTGCTTGAAGAAACTCTCAGTGCAGATAATCTGGGAGAGTTGTGTTGGCTGGATGAACTGTTCAACTCAAGAAATGGTGCGTTGGCTGGATGAACTATTCAACTCAAGAGAGGGTGCTACGTGCCCATCTCGGCATATCACCTGCTTTCTGATTTTTGCATTTATGTATTGAAGACTTCTGAATAGTTATGCAAAATCAGGAATAGCGCTCTTAGGTCTGCCAAAAGGCCCTGCCTGCGTCCTCTGCAATTAGACCGTGTCCTTCAGGAGGAACTCCAACTCTGTAGCAGTACTGAGTATCAGATAGACTTTGTTCACGTTTTCAGTGCCTTATAGTTGGCATTGATTTTAGACTGTTGATTAGAAGTTTTTGTTATGCTTCCTTCTGGGCTTTTGCTACCAGTATGCTGCTAGGTCCAAGCAACCTGAAGTGCTGTCATCTTCTCTGCATATGTGCCAAGAAGCAGGGCTTTTAGTCTGCCTCGTTAGGCTATCTCCCTGCCTCTAACATTTTGGTTGTTCTGTACAATTGCAGGTAGCCCGGTTCACTTTTGACTTCTCTAGTGTGAGAGAAGGCCTAACTTGCTGCTGTTTCCCTGATTCACATCATAGATTGGAATGGACTTAATCCAGTTAATTCCCCAAAGAGCATGAGGAGGAGAGGAAAAAAAAAAAATCTAACTGCTAAGTGTCCCGCTGTGGCAACACGTTAAGTTTTGTTGCATTTCTGCTGTCCTGTCCATCAAAAGTAGAACCATGTGGTAAGGATGTAATGTTCTGAACAGAACTTTTGGTTCCACAAAGCGTTTCCAGAATTAAATTTAAGTCTGCTTCAGTATAGCTCATCTTCTGGGGCATTTTCAGCTGGTTGTAAGAATCCAGGACCGTATGCTTTGTTTCTTTTTTCTGTCCATAGCTGAACTCCATCTCATAGGGTGGATGTAAACAGCTCCTTAAAGCTCCATTCCAGTGTAATGCTTGCTCTGATACTGAAGAGAGAATATTTGAGCAGAATTTTTAAACCAGATTTTAACTACTTTTTTTAAAGTTTTTGATTTGTATTTCTAGTTAAGAGGGTATTGTGTACCTTGTGTGCAGATGAGGTTGTTGCTTGTATGAGCCACTAAATGTTCACTTCGTTCATGGTAAATGCTAACATGCTGTGCACACCTGTATACATGTATTGCTTATCTGAACAGTTCTGCTTCTCCTGAGGCTGGGCAAGCATTGAGGAAATGATGTCAATGAAATGGAGGTGTCTGAACATATACGGTGTGGTTGGCCTGAAAAGGTAGAAGGGTGGATAGGAAGAGATACAGAAAATCAAAACTGAAGATGCTCTTACCTTAGTGGAGGTAGAATTTGTTAATTGTTTTACACTGGAGTCATTAGAAGAGTTTGAAGAAAAGACCATCTGTTTATGCAATAATCACATAAATGAAAATGATCTACCGTAGGAGAACATTCATCATAACTTTATAAGAAATCCTTTTGTTGAATACTTCCAATGAAGCATTTGTGTGGTAGTCTTTGCTGTCAGAGCCATGAGACTTTTCATCAAAGTTGACTGACTATCAAACGTTAGGATGGAACCAGCAACAGAACAGTGCTTGCTGTGGGAGCAGAGACAGCTGTTTTCCTAAGTAAGGATTTTCAGGATTAAAAAAAAAAAAAAGTTCCAAAAAGAAATAGTCACAAAAGAAAGGCCCAAAACTGGTATATGAAAGAACTACCATCTGGAAAGTTCAGTCCCTGTGGAGGGGAAAGAGGCTTCAGAATTCAGTGTCTGCTGATAACTTCGGTATCTGCTACTTGCAACAACTTAAATTTTTATTTAATGTTAGGCAGTCAAGGGTGTTTATTCTGCAGCAAGAGAGTTGGAGTAGTTTAATAATACATCAACTGAATGTATATAGCTTGCTTAAAGGTAGTCCTTTCAGTATTTTCTCAGAAATGCCAATAAAGGTTAGACTGTCTCCTCACTTTTGTAGTAAAAGGTGTTGAATTAAAAGGCAGTTAAGAGCACAAACAGAAATGGCTTTTGGTATTGCTAAAATGTTTGCTTCCCTCCATTCTCCCCTGTCGCCTAAACATACACCAATACGTTGGTTGGATCGAGTGCAATATGACACAAATGGCAGCTTCTGTACCTGAGCTCACAGTGTATTACGTAAAACAAACATAAAAAGGCAGTATATTAGGAGTTGGATCTTTTAATGCTTGTTTTACATATGTTGTTAGTGATGATAACAAGAGGCTACAAACAGCATTTTTGGAAGGCCAAGCAAACTTACGCATCTCTGAAAGATTTTGTTAACTTCAGCTGTTCGGAAGAGTATGAATGTACTCTTAAGTGATTGGTGTCATGTAATAGTTCTGTAACGTTTTGACTAATTTGGAGGCTCATTGTTTCAAAGAGGTGGTAGATCTTACTCTGAGGTGCTTTTGTACTGAAGGCGACATGGCAACTAGGTATGTTGGGTGCTTTGTTCAGTATTTGGAAATTGGAGGACATGCCTGTACTTAGTTGCTATGCCGTGCAACGTCAGGAACCTATGACCTTGCAAAATAGGCAAACAATGATGTGTATGTACTTCAGCAATAGTAGTAATTATTGTTCATGGAAAGCAAAAAGAGAAACCTGATTGCGACTGTACTTATCTTACATTCATTCTCTGTCCGGTACTTTTACACAGTGGTAGTTTTTGTTATTTATAGAAGATGCTCCTTACAGTGATGTGGAAGGTTATACGTTCCAAGGATGTTGCTTATTCCCTTTGCAAGTTGGTGTGTGAGAGGGCTGTTCTATTTCAGGAAAGTTTTTCTATCTTAAGTAGAGTATTTTCTTGACAAACAGTTTGTATCAGCACTCTTTTTCCTATGTATAATCTTGAGCAGAGCAGGATTTTGGGTTCTTTTCCAGTTCCAAGTCTGATTTCCTTTTGTCTTTTGATATGAATGTTCAAAATACTACATTTTATCACAATTTACAAATTCTAGATTGTTAATCTTATGGAGGTAAATGGAATTGTCTTTAAACTACAAATAAAACATGATTTCTGATGCTTCTATGAAGGAAAATATGTTTTTGTTATGAGGTTGTCGTTAACATTGTGGGGCTAAATAAAATGTTTCTTGAAGTTTGCCATATGTCTCATAGGAAGAAAGGTCTGAAAACAAACATCTGTAATATGTTGCTAACTCTGACTTCTAAAGATTGAAGGCCTCAAAGTCAATTGGAATCTTTTCCTCTGCCTGCTTGAGTGGCTTTGGCTCAGGCCTGTTGCAGGGCTAAGTACCTGGAGTTTGCAGTGATTATTCATCTTACACAATAATGGATCTTAATAAAGCTGGGTCAAAGAATGAAATGAAGTGAAGAAACATCAGGTAACTTGTAGCTGTTGTGTTATGCTTCACTTATGTAGGACACACTTATCTTTGGGAGAAAATTTATAGTGGTTATCATGTCTTCTCTCAGGGGCATGAGAAAATGTTTTTGTAGCTAAGTTACAGCCCTCTTGAGAAATGTTAAATTATCAGGTGCCTACCAGTCAAATTCTCTTTGTTTATTTCATCTTTTCATGTGGAATGTAAGACAACCAGGATATGCCTAATAAAAATAATTCAGGGAAGAGGTGATGGTGTTACAGATGAAAAAGATACCTGTCCGGTCTGGAAACAATCTTATATATCATTCCTTCCTCCTATCTAATGTGTAATACAAATGCAAACAAGTAATCAGAGCTGTTTTTTGTCAAGCTGCAGAGTACTTTTATGCAAAATAAGTGTTACTGGAGACCTATTGCTTTCCCTGTATTTTTCTGTTGCTTCCGAATGTAGTAGGTTTTTAAATAATATTTTTTTTCTTGAATAAGCTATCTTTCTAAGAGGATTAATGTTGTTTGTCTCTAGCAAACACCCATTAATTCAAAAGTCGGGTGGATAACTCAAAATCCAAGTAAATAACTATATGTACTTTAAGGAAGAGAGATACTAAGATTTTAGTGTCAATTTGAAATGCTGGTAATTAAAGAATAGATTTGGTGAATCAGCTGTATTTAACGAAAAAAAAAAGTCCTTGGTTCTAAGAGACTGTCTCCGTGAATAATTTAACAATTAAAATTAAACAACCAATTCATCCTGTTCTGTGTCTAATTCTATTTTGAGACTTTTGCAAATGCTTTTGGGGGAATATATGTTATATTATGCTTTTTTTTTTAATTCTGAGAGGTTTGAGTAATATTCTGAATTGCAGAATAGAAGAAATATTACAGTTACTATGTGGTTTAATTTTTTTTCCTTTTTTTTTTTTTTTTTTGCATTTTGCACTCAGACTGCTCAGGGGGCCCCTACTTAATTTTGTGCCATGTTAAACAATGGAAATGGATTTCTCGACCAAAGATACTGATGATACTGTCTGTATCTCTGATAAGTGTCCAGAATCAAGTATGTTACTACTATGGGGTTTAATTTAAGATAACATGATTCATTAAGGAATTAATTGACCTGAATACAGGTGTTGTATCTTTTTAATGTTTCATCTTTTGCTTTGAAAGATCAAGTAGAAAGAGAATACATTTTTCAATTTAATGGAAAAGGTGTGGAAAAAAAATGGATCAGGATTTTAAAGCTGAGCTTGTCAGTTCTGTATGACCAAAAAGATTAGAATTTAATTTTGGATCAGATTTGAAACATTTCTTCAGACTTTAAATGATTAAAGTTTCACTGAATATTATATAAACCAACTTATTTGGTTTTAAGAGTTTTTTAATGAAAAGTTGAGCACTTTCATTTTGAAATGCTGACATTTCTGAAACTGCTCCAACAAAATTTTTTTTATTTAGGAAATATTTGGACGCTTCTGAGATTCCCCCCTCACCTTTTTCTTTTTTCCCCAAGACTACGTTGTCAAACTTGACTAATCTGCAAAAATTTCCATTCCTTCTGTAAATATATTTTTTCCAACATAATTTGACAAATAGATATTCATTGAATAAAAATAGAACTGCTGCATGTCTGAATATGCTCTGGAAACAAATAGATGTAGAATATCACTTATTTCTTCAGTAACGTGTAATGTAGTTGTCATCTTGCTTTCTGCTAATTGCACAGACAGAACCAAATAGTACTGTAACGCAGAAACTGGGAGACACTGTGTTTTGGACACAGGAGATCCAATTTCGTTGCTGTCTGAGATCAGCATGGGTACATGAATATGAGCTCAGCCTCATACTGTGGTAGATAACTGTGGCATTCAGTGAACAAAACAGCTCTATTTCAGTCATTTCTTTTTGATGTAATCATTCTTTGTATCTTCGTCAGACTCAGCAGTGTGTGTTTATGATGGGACTGACCTTTTGAAAATTCATTTAAAGGCTTCATGTAGAATTCAGCTGTTTGCCTACTTGCAGGTGAAAAGTGCATACTAAGTCACTGAGATCTACCCTTACTTCCTGTTTGCTTTGGTGTTCAAATCAAAGGACTGACATTGATCTAAGTAGATTTGGTGACAAACTTGCAGAGAGACCCTCAAAGTTTACGTGTTTTTCTAGCAGTCTGTTGGGGAAGTGTTGCAGCTTCCTTAACTTGTGGCTAAGTAGAGGAGTGTCTCCTCCCTCACGCGTATCAGTGGTTGTTGTACTGGGTTAGCTGTGACAGTTGTTAAGGTCCCAGTTTTGAGAATGAAATACCTTGAATCTTCAAAAATACACTTTATTTACTTCTATTGTAGCAACTCTGAATCTATTTACAACTACTTGGGTGTCAATAAAATAGTTCTACAATAGTCTACAATGACTAGTGTAAAAATTAAAAATAAACCACTCGTGTACCATTCTGTATTTCAGTTTGGGGCCAGGGAGCTTTTCTTCCTGTTTATCCTGTTAGCAAGCTGTTGGGATGCTAGCAGAGCCTTCCTACTATGTCTTCATGGACTTCCTACATGTCTTCATTTTCTGAACCCTTTCTACACGTAGAATAGAGGCGGGGAGGAAGGACATAAATAAATGCCGTGAAGTTATAAAGAAAACCCCAGATAACTGCTTTTCCCCATAGATTTGTTTGTTCTTACTGCAAAAAGAACTTCCTGACTCATGAAGTGAGTTTGCTAGTGTGAAAAGGATGGCTTTGTGTAGTTGGGGGTGGCAGGGAGAGGTAAAAACCTTCCAGAGCACTGATGGCACAGAAGGGGAGAGAGGCACAAGAGTATGCTGCTTTAGCTCTCAAGCTTAGAGTTATTCATCCAAATAGAGAGTCCCATGGATGTGGAAGGATGGACACAGTTGATAGCTTCATTGACAGTAAGAAAATAGCTAAAAATTGCTTAGAATTGCCATGACGCTTGGAGAGAGAGAAGGAGAACTATAAGACGATAAAAATAAACCCCACGGTTGCACAGCCTTCCAGAAAGGGACTAGGATGGTCTAGGGCCCTTAAGTGTATAGTCACAGCCTTTGTACTCCTGGGAAGATATAAGACAAGGTAGTAGTGTGGTTTGAGGAGGGTGGGAAGATAATATTATGTAATGTGGATTTTTTGTATGCACTTCTTTTTCAGGGGGGCTGTGAGATACCTCCATGTGCTAGGCTGTCTTCCCAGGCTTATTTTAAGTACTTGTCGTGCTTTAGAGATATTTTGTAGCTGTGCTGTCAGACTCTTCCCATGCAGTCCTAACGTTGGTAATTTTGCAGTTTCTTGCATCTCAGAAAATCTTCACTAAATTCACTAAATAATTCTGAACTGGATGAATGTTACTGTAGATGGGAAGTGCAGACACTGTAGCTATATCAGTCCTCATGCTTGTTCAGCAGTCGTGCTTAACAGCAGATGCAAATTTTATTCTCTGTCCTAGGGAGCTATCTGAAGGGTTAGTTATCTGCATATAATGTTTTGTTCTTGTTTCACCCATTCTGTCCAGAATGACCCTCTTAGTAATAAGAAGTTTTTGTGAGATTGTGAAGAGCATGTCTTCAGAACAGAGCAAATAACCCTGTCTTTGCTGTCAGTTATCTTGGGGAGATAAAGACTGATTGGACACCATGATCTCGTGTCCTATATGAACGTGGTTATAGGCCAAGGGGTTTTAGTGGCTCACTGAACCTGTTGCAACAGCCAGGGCAAATATCAAGAGCCAAAAAGTGTAGTTTGTTAAAGTATGAGACAGTAATTGGATGACCAAAAGAGGGAAAAGGTATTTGTAGCTGTTACCTTCTGTCATTATTTTTGGTTGCGATCTCGTATTTGAATATTAAATGGTTGGGTTTTAATCACTCTAAAAAAAATTTACCTCTGAGCTGCCATTACCTGATGTATTTTAGCGCTGGAGGAGTTTTCACATCACCAAGTTTGAAATCTTTATGAAGGAGAGAAGGGGGAGAAATTGTAAATCTGCTGTTGCTTTGCCTGAGCTGTGCTTACGGCCTAAAATGCGTTTAAAATACTGAAACAGATATAATAAAAATGATCATAAATTTGTAAGCTTAATCAATGTTCTGGAGAGGTACTGGGTGATGTGATAGCGGTAGGATTTGCATTTGAAAACCAAATCTTCCCTTACTCCCCTTCCCCCCCCGGCCAAAAAAAATAAAATAGTATTGGGAAGTAGAGTCTTGCCTGCAATGGTATAAGTGGCTACTAAAGATATTTGGTATCTCATGATTTCAAGATCGAGTCCAGACATGTAATCTTGATAATGCATGTTCTGTAATAGTAGGTGTGCATAAATGTTTAAGCCACGTTAGGATTTGTTTATAACCTCTAGTGTTGTATGTGGCTAATACCATACCATGGAATTGAGTATACAGTTTTCTAGAAAGTATTGTTAGACTTACGTGGTGTAATAATGTAAAATTTATTATGGAGTCATTGCATTGCATTAGACTTGTTATATCAATAGTTAGGGACAGTAATTCATGCTGGTCTTTTTGCATGTGTAATTTTAAAATATTAATTTTAATTGAGGATCCGCTAAATTTCTCTTTCAGAAGCCTATATAGATGCAGGTGGTGAGGATAAAAACTGAGAACTGAAGAGAGGTGGTTAGAAAGAGCCCACATATTTAATTTGTTGCTGGCAAATTGAGACAGGATAGTAAGGATACAGAGGTAAGAAAAGAATACTTTTGGTACCTGCATTTTGGGAAGACAGTTGTGTAGGATTAGTCATCCTCTCATAACTAGAAAAAAACAACTTACAAATTGAGGGGACAATGGAATTAAAAGAATTTTTCTCTTGTCCGCATTGGCGTGTAGAACACAGACAGACCTTTACGTTTTTCTTCCTCCTGTTCATCCCCTAACCTTGTTTTCTAAACTAAGAATATTCAAGTCCAGTCATTCCCTGCCACTTTTTTATGTCTGTTAGACCCTGACTGTGGTGGTGGAAGGAGCAGGATTATAAATTCCCTAGCTATCTATCACTGCACATGCAGGAAGAGCTTCTCAGGCAGTGTTTAGCTCTTAATGGGCAGCTCTGTTCAGTAGAGAGTTCTGGTATACGTACACACCGACCAAAAAACCTCCTCACATTGGCTCATCTCTAAGGTTATTTTAGCTACTTTAATTTTCAAGCTACCTAAATTCCTCTTAGTGTTTTAATCTCCCTCCTCTGCAGATAACCTGTCTTAGTGTTATTTCTTAATTCACTTTAATGTTGCTTTTAAAGAGTTTGATCTAGATAGTGACTTGGACGTAGATTACTCCCTTCCGTATTTTCATTCTGAAGCATAACTCTACATATCCGACGCAAATTTTTCTGCTTGGCCTTGCTGCTCAGCATACTGGAAGTCTGAATGCTCAGTCTGAAGGGTAGGGTTCAAGCTGCTGGTTTTCAGTGCGAGCAGAAAGCTATTGACTGTCTAAGCTAAAGCAATCCTGGTGAAGGAATAAGCATTCTCGATGACACATCCTCTTCCTGTTCTTTCAAGAATACAAAAGACTTTCTCTTAAGGTCAACTTTAAAGCTGTCCTGTTTGGAGTCAGTTCCGCTGGCAATTATGGAGTCCAGCGTGCGATCTGTTAAAAGTTGGGCTGTTGGTTGCGCACCTCTCCTAAACAAACAATGTTGTATTACTGTTATAGCAGAACAACTTTTTTTTCCAGTGGTTCCCCATGAGGATAGATCTCTTTCTAAGATCATAAAAGCCTTCCTTTGGACTAGAGTTCAGTTACTTTCTACTTTGTTGTTATGGGTAGCTGGCTTGGTAAAAAAGGGCTTTTTTGCTTTTCTGGCAGCAAGTCTGCAGTTAATTTTGAGACCACGCTTTTGCATCTCCTCACTTGAACACTGATTTCATCGCAGTGAACCCATTGCAACTTCCCACCTTTGATCAGGAGTTAAGCAATCACAGCTCTTGGGTGGCGGAGGTTTGTAGAATACTGTAGTAGAACTAATGACAAACATTCAGGAAAGCAAGGGTTTGGTTTGCTTTTTGCTTTTACTTTTTAGTAAAAGTAGAACATAAGCACGAAGACCGGAAGATTTTGCATTCGTATCTGGGCAGACACAAATATGATTAAAAGCACTGCTCTCCAAGACAGGTTCCATCTCACGAGTATTTGAGACAGCAAATTAGCTGTCCCCTGTTTTAATACAAGGCAGTAAGTTGAACTGCTCTGTGTGTTGTATTGTGTATTTTGAGCTCAAAGGTGTCTTACAGAATGGCAAAAGATCTGCTTTTTCTGTTGGTATTTTTGCTGTGTAGTTGTCTTATCCTGAGAGACAACTATGTTGTTGCTGATCCTTATCAACCTGAAGATGAAGTCTCACAGTCTTTTTGTCTCCTTGTTCTCTGCCAGTTGATACTATGGCATCATGTCTATGCAGTAAGATGTGAAAAAGGATTCCTACAAACAAAACAGCCAGTGAGTAATCTTACCTTGGCTTAAGCATAAGGAATGATGCTTTTAGTTACGCCAATTATGAAGTACAAGTCAGATATTAAAAATGCTTTTCATAGCCTAGGTAGCATGAGTTTACCTGCACAGAATAAAAAATCCTGCTGCCTTTAGTTAAGCATGTGTCCAAATGACTCGGACAAAACAGTATTTTGTCTATATCATATGCCACAGAACGTTACGTGATGGCTAACTGTGTAATATGTTCACTGTTTGTTTGACTCCAGTTGAGTAGTTGATTGCTGGGCTGTGCGCGTCCAAAAGAAAAACACAGCTGTGATACTTGGTGTTATTTTAATGTCATACATCTGTAGATACCCTTTGTGTGTGGGGGGATTTTTTATTTGGTTGGTTTTTTTTAGCTTTGGGAAGCGCAAACTAGTGATTTTGGGGGGTTGTCCTATTTCTTGCATAATCAGCATAAGATTCTAGAGGGGCTAATGGTTAGGAAGCACGGAGCTATTCATCCCTTGAAAACTGATGGTCTTTGCAGTGTCTTCTTTTGGTACTGACTACCTTTTAAAATTGATATACGTGGTTTAGTTAACCAAGGCTGACTGCTGCATGGAAGACCTGTAGTGCTTATGCTGGCAGGTAAACCAAGCTTTGGGAGCTCTCCCAACTAAACCACTTGGGGAAAGAAAGGATGTGGAAATGAGATGTAGTTTTGTGTAGAGGCTGCTTCATCCTTCTTTCCTAGATGTTGTTTGTGGAGATAGCACAGAGGTGTTTTCTGTGCTGTAGAACAGATTTAAAATGATATCACTTATGTAGAAGTTTTCCTGATCGTTATATTTACTAGTTATTTGATAGATAGGTTAACGGGGTAGAAACTAGTTTAGCTATAATTTCATTTCCACTGTTTGAGATTGCTTTTTAGCTGATGTCGGGGTATGAGCCAAACAAGGAAAAGCTTGTACGTTTGTCTGGCACAAAAATGTAGTAACGAGATAGGGTGCTAAGTGCATATTTGTCAGTTGTAGTCGAGTGCTCAGATAACCACAGTGATGGGCATAGTTTAAGGAACTAGATAATGGTGTAGTGGCTTGTGGTATTTTTGTTTGCTTGGGGCTTGAAATTGAGGATTGATAGTGGGCGTTTCCTGGGAATGAGCAAGTTTCTACGTGTTTTGCACCTATGGGTCTCGTGCTGAGTTGCGTGCCTGTATGCCTGTATGTGGTGGGCCGATTTTTATCAGTTTCAGTGTTGAGGGAGCAGCTTATACAGAGGTCATCTGATGAGGAGTAATGATCTCAGATAAGTGCAATCTTTTCCTGCTGATAGGCGCTTGTTGTGGTGCCAACTTAATGTTACTATCTTGAACTGGCCATGGAAAAATGACAGCAGTGCTCCTTGTTTTCTGCACTTGAATTACCAGCTCTGTACTTCATAGCTAGCTTTAAATACAAGGAGTTTGGAGCTAAGTTTTTCTTTTCAGTGCATCTCCAGTATTCATGTAAAACTGCATATGGCAAGGCTGACTTCCCTCTAGGTAGGGAGTTTCTGCATTGTATCCAACTTCCATAATTTCTTCTCTGCACACAGCTTTCACGTTAGTTGATTTGGATAAAGTATTTAGAGTTCTGAACTTGTTTCTTTGTCATTTCCCACAGCTTTGGCTGATTATAGGTGAACAGATAAAGGTACTGCCTGTAAGGGATGGCCAACATTTTATTGTGTATGCGTGGACTATGGAGAAGATGAATCTGTTGGTCAAATTACTGTATCAATGTGGAATTTGCGTGTTTCTAACTTCACATGCCTGTGAACCAACATTGCTGTTGCAGAGATTGTCCAGTGGTGAGGGAAATAAGAAAGCTCTTTGCAAAGCAGATTGGAGTAAGATCCGAGCTACTTTTTGTCTGCACGATGCCAGTCTTCTAAAAACTCAGGCCTGTTAACATTTGTTTTGCCATCTGATCTCCTCCTTGGTGGACAATAAAATGCCAAATGTGGACTGCGGTTGGGCATTGTGTTTTGGGTATGAGGTATGTGTGTTTGTTGTCTGAGCTCTGCCACCTTTCCCTCTTTTGCCATGTCTTTCAGCTGATAACAAAACTGGTGAAAATAATCATCCTCAGCTTTCCTGCACCTGGCCATGTCTCTGCAGAAGTGAAAATACTGTTTCACTTCTTAGTCTAATTTATGAGATTTCACCTTGATGTAGATGGGAGGAGGAAGGGAGTACTTAGCTGTGAAAGAAAATGTTTTTGTTTCTCAGTAAAAAGTAAATATGCATTGCAGTTAAGCAGGAAAAGTGTTAGTTGATACACTGCCCAGGATCGCACCCTGGTGGTTTTGAATATCTCCAGCAAAGGAGACTCCACAGCCTCTCTGGGCATCCTGTTCCAGTGCTCAGTCACCCTCACAGGAAAGAAGTTTTTCCCCATGTTCAGATGGAACCTATATATGCCTATGCGTGCTTATGTTTTCTTTCCCTGTGTGTAAATATGTTACATACTTTGTTTTGGGTAGCAAACGTAAGTATAATTCCCCTTTCAAGGAGGGGAGATCATAGAATCCGGAATGGCTTTTTCTCTAGAGGAGTAGGTAATTACATTTTACTTTTTAAAACAGATGTTTACAGTAACTATACTCTTACCATTGTTCTTCAGTGTCACACAAATAGTGCTGTTGAAGCTTTGATAGCTCTCTCTGCTCAAATGGTTGTGAAGGGCAAAATCTTAAATGGTCAAAATATGTGGGCAGGTGAGGTGAACCATAAACATTTATCCCAGCAGCCAAGTATTTTAATTTCTAAGCTTTGTGTTTTGTCTGTGGGCTTTCATTTCAGAGTAATGTTTGTGAGACCATTTCTGAGTCCAAGGTTTATTAAGTGTTCAAGGACTTGATTTTTTTTTTTATTTGTTGCTATATTTATTTCTGGCTATCTTTTGAGTTTTCTATTTTCATATTTCTTTGGGGTTTTTTTTGTTTTTGTTTTTAATCTTTCCTATTCTTAGGTTTATCTGGTTGGAGCTTTTGATGCGGCAAATGTTGAGCAACTTTATTATATATCATCTGACTTTATAGCATGACTTAATGCCTCTTTTATGCATTCATATTTGTAGCTCCAGAATTTGATGATAGTTCAGGGACTTCTTACTATGTTTCCTGATAATTAGAAGCTGCTCTAGGATGGGTGTTAGTAGTGACCAAATCTGGCTTATCTTACTGAGAGGAGATAGAGAGTAAGACACAAAAGTTACAGCATATTAGTGCTGTGAAGAACAGAAGAATGTAATGTGTAATCAATAAAGCTCATAAAGCTTGGTAAGGTAGGTGGGGGTGCACTGACGGCAAGGGTACACAGTTTTGGCGGGGGGGATGATTCTGGGCACAGGAATGACGGTGGACTAGAGATCAGCAAAGAGGAACTGCCTCCACCTCTCCCTCTGCCTTGTTCTTTTCTTCCATGAAATGATGGGACTGAGGTCCAATTGCATGTGCTTGGACCAAAAGAACATGACAAAAATAGCCCTAAAAAAAGGGAGGGAAAGATGGAATCTAGATCAGTCAGAGCGCTGTTCCTGACTCTAGTAATAGTTTTAACTACTGAAAGAGTACTTTATCTCTTTTTAATGAAGTGAGGTTATATTTTACTTTGTATTGGACAATATAAATGAGCCAAGTTGTCTTTGCAGAAAGAGAGCAACTGGGTGGAAAAAAAAAGAGTTGATGAATTAAATGTAAGCAGTGATTGGCCTGAGCCTGTAAAAGGAGTGTTCTTTCCTGTAGCTAGCATACCCTCTTCCTGACTCTTACTTTGTTTTTATTTTGTTGTTAACACCTCATGCATCTTCTCTATTATTTAAAAACATCAGGAATTCAAGTAAACGGAGTCTTTGAAGCTGGGGTAAAGGATCATGTTCGCCACTTGATACATTTGCTAGTGAAACAGATTAGCTAGTTCTTTTAATACAGAATTGGAAGATTCCTGAAAGATTATTTTTCGTCTAGGAAGTTGTATTAAGTTGTGAAGCCACCAAGAATCAAAGTGTGTGCTGATGAGCATCTTGTCTCCTGAGGAATGTTGCTTGCCACATGCATATTCCCTTTCAGTGTGTTCATCCTGGCTTTCTCAAACAAGGGGCAGTCTATGATGTGATTATTTTCCTCTAAGTTGCTCAGGTATCTGTACATAGTACTGTTGTAATGCCAGCTATAGGGTGGCTGGAGAGAAGCATGTGTGTGATACTAGGTTGATTTTAAGATGCTTACTGAAGCTATTTATTCTTGAATCAGACGCAGTTTATCTACAGAAACCAATGCCCATAAAAGAAACTATGCAGAAATCACAGGCCATGAACATATGTAGTTTCTTTTTCTATGAATCAAAACCGTATTGTGGTCTGGCCTACAGCCTCCTTGTGGAGTCCAACACTGCCATGCAGACTGCTTGTATTTATTTTCTGTTCTGTCTTTTTCCCCCACGCTCCTGTCTTGTGTTGAGAACATGAATGGTGGCTCTCTGAGCTCTTACATGTCCTGGTGCAGGACAGTATTTCTAGATGATCAGGCTGTTCTCAGGCAGCACATTCATTCACAGGTGTTTTAAAATCTGGAGATAAGCTTTGCCTGCAAGATAAGTATTAAGGAGCTTGCCAAGGTTGTGTAAAAATTGCATATGGTGGTTAGAACCAAGTTAATAAAAACTCTAGCTTTTCCCCTCCTCAACTCATGTGAGCTACTTCATGTGAATGTTAGTATGCAGAGACCAGAAGAGGGTTTTCTTCGTCTCTAGGACATGTTAAGGTAAATGGTGTCTCCAGGATTGGAAGGTTAAAGTGGGAAGTATGTTATTTTGATCAGATTTACCTTACAAACGGAAATAGGTTTTTGTTTTGATTCTCGTGGCTCTAGCTGCTTACATGTGAAATGCTTTCTCATGTATTTTGCTAGGGGAGTTAGGAACTCTCATCGTTACTTGCAGTTGTTTGGTTTGTTTTTTCCTGCAGTCCATCTTCTTCCCCTCTCTGACTTGGCTGCTCCCCTCCCATTAGACTTGTTTGCATTATTCTGTTTTTAACCTTTTTTTGCCTTTATCTCTTCAACACAGGAGTGAATGAGATCTTCTGGATCTTTGAAGAGCACAGGCAATTGTATCTCAAAATCCAGTTTATAAATGTTTTGGTTTCATTTTAAAACAAATTATGATATAGCTTCCTGTTAAGAATACTAAGTGTTAAAAACCAAATTCCTGTGTTGTTTATAAATCTTCAAATTTCCTGTCTAAGTTTGGCTAGTCTTCTTTCTCTTTATAGTTTTCCTCTTTTTTCTTTCCTGTTTCAGTGTCCAGCTTACTGCTTTTTGCACTGTTCTTTCACGTGAAACTCGAGGAGGAACGTTTAACTTGACGTGCTCTGGTCTTGAAAAATGGAACGAGTACTAATAAAATCTTTCAAGTAAGGTTTGTCTTGTCATTGTTATAAGTGTACTGAGCTGAATGCTGGCACCGAACATATGTGAGAAGCAGTTCCGTGTACAGTTATGGACTTCAGGTGTCTTTTTAAGCAAAAGGTTTATTTTGAATAAAGCTGGACCACTGGTTAATTTAAGGAATGTTTGTTTGTTCTGAACCAAGGATGGTGGTGCATCATGCCATTTGAATAAAGGCACCCTCAATTTTTAGGAGCCCTGGCAGCACCTCACCTAAAGCTAAATAATTCTTTGGAGAGTATTTCTAAGAAGAAAGTCTATGTACAGAAGTAATGGTTGTATTTTGGTTCATTGTCTGCTTTTCCACTTCATGAGCAAATAATTTCTGTTTGTTTTAAGTTTCGGTTGTTTAAAATCTTTGAAGCTTTCTTAGCAGTGATATTGCATATGGTGCAGGGTAAATTTTTGTGCACGTCTTGCCTGTGTTTTGTTTACATAGTTTTATTCTGTTTTGTAGCAAATGTTTCTCATGTTACTTCTAAATCCCTTTTCTCCAGGAACTTTGTATGCTGCGTATGAGTTAACTTATTTTAGTTGCCAATTGCAGTTTTCCTGCTGGTTCAACTACTCCTGCTTTATCCCTTTCAGTCAGTGTAGTGGGGATGAACTGGTGTCCTGAGGTGAGAGTACAGTCACCTGATCATTATTGCCACATTAGCTACTAACTCACACGCTAATTGTCTTGCAACACAGAGCTGTCATATCATGTACACTGGTGGCATGTTTAATGGCAAAACAAATATTCAGTTATGTAGGTCTCTTGGATGAGAATCTCTCAGATGAGGATTTCTTGTCTTCTGTTTCAATGGCTATAGTTGGAAAAATGGCTTGTAGAATTTTATGCAGATTGCCAGGTAAGAAATTTAGTTTGGAAAAATTTGGCTGTGAACCATCCATTCAGAGAGAGTCACAAGGTCAGGGAGTATTTTGCTGCATGTTTAAATATAATGCCATATGGTTGAATACGGTTACTTTTTTAGCATAGTAAATTGTTAGACCCCACTGTGACCTTCAGTTTCAGACTGTAGAAGTGAAGGTCGCTTCTAAATACATATTTTTAAGGAGAGAATGATATTAGTTTTCCCTGTGTATATGATGCAATAGAAGGGTCTCTGGAAATTCTCCAAACAAAAATAAAATAGGCTACCTAGAGTTGTTTCACAAGAAAAATCTGCATTATCATCTTTGTTTTGCCTGCCAGGAGCTAGTTTTGGATGGAGCAGCAAATGTACAGCACAAGGATAAGTGATCAGCAAAGTCCAGAGCTCCTGCTGCTTCAGGCTTTGCTGAAGGAGACCTGTTCGAGTCCGAGCAGGGGGCTTCTCCTGACACGGGCTCTATCTTTGAAACCGGATTCTGGCTAAGAGTTGTCTGGAAATGTGAGACGTTTGTAAGCAGTGGGGGAGCAGGCAGGAGTTGGCAAGAGAGGAAGGAGTACTGTTGCATGTGTCATGCTGGGTTTCCCTCCCTTCTCAGCTCTTGGTCTGTCCCAAAATTCACTCCTGGCTCTGTCCCAGAGCCACTTTTGTCCCAAACCATAGTTTGGAAGTGAGATTGGCTTTTTGAGAAAGGGGTGATTTGTGTTTAATATGGACATAAACATTTTTACAGGCTTTTCCTTCTCAATGGTCTTTTGTTGTGCTATTTCCTAGAAACTCTTCTACCTCAGCATTCAGGATTTGACATGGCTCAAGTTTGCAGCCTGGGGCTGTAGAAGGAGGGGATTATGTCCTCTTTAAAGTATTCAGAGTAGCAACTGTAATCTGGGATAGAGGAGATAATCCTTAGCAGGCTTGTGATAACTAAATTTAAAAAATAAATGGTGGAGAAAGAGAGTGCTTCTGCTTTCTTTAAGAACTTAGCACCATCAAAGACTAGAAGATGGCTGGTGTACGCTAGGTTACCCGTTCTGCGCGCGCTGAGGTAACTGACGTCACACAAACCCTTACGGTATAAATGTGCTAGAGCAGTCAGTGTGTGCGCCACAGTGAATTGGCGAGGTGCTAGGCTTGCATCGGTGTGCAAAATAAATCTCACTCTACTGCCAAATACAAGCCTAGGTAACCTCTGTAGATCTGAGTCTTGAATTTGAGCCTGTATCCTTTTTGAGACAATTAACAAGGGAGGCTGGTGTTTTGTACCAGAAAATACTCTTAATTAAAGGTGTTGGTTCTGAGTACTTTGTGCTAAGGTGCAGCACAACTATCCTCAGCTTCTTTTTTAACTTAATAGTTAAGTGCAGTACATCTGCCTAATGTACTGTGACTATTGTAAAACAATATATTTTAATACCGTTATTGCAGAATGCTGCAACAAGAAGAAATATTTTAACATTCCTGTTGAAGCATTTCCTATTTGTATTATGCAAAAATAATCTGATGCTGAGTGAATGCACACCTGACGGATGTGTTTGAGTCCTAGTTTGTTAATGTTGCAAAGAACAAACTCCTGGACTTCAGGACGGAGTGATGTATGTTCATTCCCCCCCCCCCCCCCCCCCCCCGGCAATTGTTTGTTTTCCATGCCAAAAGCGCAGCTAAAAGAGGCGGGAAAACTTGCAAGCTATCAGTGGCTACATGGTGCTTTACAGATGAGCTTTACAGTCTCCACTGTGCTTTATTTCCCACTATCAACAAGTTCTGTGACTGAGAAATAAAACTGATCTTTTCACTTTAAGTATTGTATTTGCCAACAAAACAAGATATTATATTCAGATATAGCCAGTGCTTTGCACTTTTAAACTGTTTTAGCTTGGAATCTTGCATGCGGTCCCAAGGGCTTTTTTTGGTCTATTTTGGTTTTAAACAAAGCGGGAAGGGAGGAGATGGTGGAGAAGGTGATTCTCTATCCAATTTCCATTTCCTTCTGTCTTTAGGAGGTTTGTAATAATGTTGCTGTGTACATGCAAATGATGTTAATCAGGAGATTTTCGTATCAGCTTTGTCAACGTTTACATTCACTTTACACACTGAATTTGCATTTGAAAAGGGCTGTTATAATCAACATTTAAGGGATAACATAGTCAAATTTACATTAGATTGAGTAGAAATGTTAAGTAATTTTAGCTGAGCTGTTGCTAGGAAACAAGCCAATGTTTTTGTATCTTTTTTTTTCCCTAATCCATACTGTCTTTCTATTTAAATGGCAATTCCACTGATAATGCAAGAACACCAACACTAAAACATAACCACTGTCTTAGCTGTGTTTCTAGATGCATAGTTTTCCTTCTTATCAGAGTCTGAGGTGAAGTTTTACAGAAATAGGTTTGCAAACTGTCTAATAGTAACCTGTGACTCTCTTTGCAGTGATCTGGGGTAAGATCGGCTGCTTGACTTGCAAGAATTCTGGATATTTTTATGATAAGCTATCTTTTTGGGAGTATACTAATACATTTCCTTTTTTGGTGGTTGATATTTAGAATATTAGTCACCATTCAGAGAACATCAGGCAGCAGCCTAAGAATTCACATGAATTTTATGTATGACTTTTCAGGGTTTGTATAGTACTGTTTTTGTTGTTATACAGAGTAATTACTTTGACGATTACATTATTTCCATTCAAGTAAGCAAAACAAATGATATATCTGAAATGAAATCTTCCGATTTCAGAATATATTCTGGCAGTCAGTTGTATATCTATTTGAACTTGTACTAGAATTCCACAGCTTGGCACTTTGCAGTGTTCATCTGGCAAAAATGCTAATTAAAGAGAAGAATAGTTCCTATTCATATCAGTCTCAAAGCATTTCAAGTGCATTATCTGTGTGGTGCATATAAATGTGGCTATTCCCTCGAACTTGTTACAATGTAATTGAAGGAATGTGACTAGTTACGTTACAAATAAGAGACTCTTTGCTGCCCTACCCTGCCCAACAAGACAGAATAGAATTTTGTTTTAGATATACTGTCTTTCTCGCTTCATGTACCCTAAAGCTTTTTACAAAGCAATCAGTCAGAGGCTGGTAGTACAGTGACTCTGTAGGCAAACATAGCAGCTATTATTCACACATCAATTGCTCACAAACATCCTTGAATATTCAAACTTCTATAAACCCAGGAAGAGGCCTGGCCAAATTTCAATTGTTATCCCTTTCTAATCCCTTCAGAAAACAGTGTTAATTCTTATCTTTCCACCTTCTTGGCCGAGTTAAGTGGGCAAGTGGGCTTCTATCTTGTGTGCAGAACCAAGAGGATTCAAGTCTCAGTGTGACATGTAAACCTTATAGCTTTCCAGCTAGAACTAAAAGTGCTACTGGATATAATCATATTGACAATAGTTTAGGGACTACACTGTCATAACATTGCGTAAGCAATACAGGCGTTCCAAATCCATGCTACAGGAAGACCTTGGATTCCGTATATTTTTATGGTCTCTCAGTGGTATTGGCAGCATTCCTCAAATTCTAAGTAATCTGTCTATGTGCAAAATATGTATTATAAAATCTGATCAGGCAGGGCCTGCTATCTCAGTGGAGCAGTTGTGATTTTCTTTCAGCTCTTAGCACCTGTTGCATTCCTTACTGGAAAATATCAATTAAAATAGCTTTTTCTCACTACTCTTTTTATTTGTCTTAAAAAAAAAAAAAAAAAAAAAAAAAGGGCCTTCATGGCACAATGTGGTTAGAAAGAAATCTCAGGCAGCTAATTCTTATTTGCATACTCCTAAGTTTCATGTGTTAGTAATTGTGAATATGCAGTTCTTCAGCAGGCTTTCAGAGCCTTCACACTCCTGGAAGAAAGGAGTATAAGCTATGTAGCTTAAGCCCACTGTGGAGCAACAGAGAGCTGTATTTGTGAAGGGGACGTGGATTCACTCATTGGAAGAAGGTGGAGAAAGAACAAAGAGGGGATATTTGGTTACTTCAGAGTAACCAAAACAGTTCTTGTTCACAGAACTGAGATATGAAGAACAAAGCCCCATGTTTGTATTTAGAGACTCGTACTAACCTTAAACAGCCAAGAAAATTCAGGTGCTATTCCCTGCTTTTTAAAGAGCTAGCCTCTTAATATGCTCAGGCTAAATATAGGAAAACTAACTGAACAAATCTGAGCAGAATATCCGAGGATAGTGCTTTACTTTGGAGGATAGGGTATAGCACATAAGCATGGGTATGCATGGTAGCTAGTGTGCCTGTTCACTTTCTCGCTTGTGCTTGTTCTCTCTCTTCAAGACATTACTTCACTGAGCTTTCTCAATGTGATATCTGAGCAGAGAAAGAATGCTTTTATACATTGTAACTATCTGCACAAAACTTTATGTAAATGCCTAGCAAGAAGTTAGCTATCTCTGTGTAGAAATTGTCTCTTTTTACACTGATGTTACAGCCTTAATGTATGGACAGTATATTACAGGGAATGCATAACAAAAGACAGAAGCCATTGCATAACAAAGCTATCTATTATTTTAAGTGTTTGCTGTTTTCCAGGACACTCTCTAGTATCTGTAGAATCTTTCCCCTGCTCCCACATTTTATATGAAATGTTTAAATAGCATATGCATTTGCCTTTTGGGACGCTGGCCATGCATACTGCATCTGTGTTACATAATGTAAGTTAGCTCATGCTAACTGGATGCTTACAATTCCCTTAGAACTTTATTTTAATCCACTTTTTTTCCTTCTGTAACAGTAACTGCAATATAAAAGAGTTGTTTTTTTTCTGGACAGTATTGCACTACAGACTAAAATATTGACTGATTTTACAAGCATGAAGACTCATGAAAAATGTCCTTATCTGGTTAATTCTCTGTGTTAAACTTTTATCCTGGGTGCCTGGATTGAAATTTTTGTACTGCAATTTGTCCATTGCCCACCACTTTCCTGGGAAGGAGGAGGATAAGCTAAATAAAGATGGATGCACAAATGCAACTTGTGTTGTACACCTCCACTTCTTGACCTAGTGAAATCTCTAATTCTAAGTATGTGAGCTCACTCATTCACCTCTTAATTTTCATTACTAGTAATGAAAATTAATGCAAAAAGTTGAATGGGGATAATTTCAATACCATCTGTGAACCTCTCTATAGTTCTTCTCCTGGGTCTACAGCAGTGCTTATTCATTCATGTACTCACTGTATTTTTATCTTTGTCTCCAGGAAGAAACCCCCCCAAGACCTGGTACATGTTCTCAGTTTTGCTGGTCCTGCAGTGTATTACTGGATGTATTTTATTACATACTTATGATGCCACTCTTTTATTCCTTCCTGCTTTTATTTTAGCTGCAAAAAACTCTCATTGACACTCCTCTTTCTTGCCAATTAGTTCCTATTGCTATAGTTATTGCTGAGGTTGCTTACTGTCAAGTGATGCTACTAGATTTTTTTTTCTCCCTGTGCTTACTGTGCAGTTGTCCTGGTGATGGTCTTTTTCACTGTATTAAATTTCCAGGTGTATGTAAACACCGCCATCAGAGTTTGTTTGTGATGATATTCTTGCTAGCTACTGGCAGGTAGGAACTTATGTGGTGGTTTAAGTGATCCATGTTTGCAGGTAGCCTTCTGTTGAATGAACAAGAGCACAGCAGCTGTGGACACCCTAGCGGGACTTCTAGTAAGATTGGAAAAAATGAACTAGAAACTTGATTGCTTACTGCAGTAGTTGGACAAGTTTTAAGAGTAATGATCTACTGGTTTTAGTGTAAGAGTACTTAAAAAGTGAGGGAAGCAAATATATGTTTTTGATACCTACAATATCTTTGTTCCTCATCAATGCATTTCTTTGTGTTAAGTCTTCCCATAGGAAGCAGACATGACTGCATAGCTCTAAAAGTCCCTTTACTTCCTGCCTAGTGATAGAACAATTAATTGGTGATGGCAGTTTAAATATATCATGGATTTGTTCACAACTTGAGATATCCACCATGTTTTGTTTGACTGGCTGCAACATAGAAAGCATACTGTGACATGACAGAAAAAGGATTTCTGACCTTCTCCAATCCCATAAAATGTTGTAACTTAGCAGATACAAAGGGCACAATCCACTCTTCCGAAGTCTAAGGCAGTGACCTCAATGTTTATTTGAAACAGAACTCTGTAAAATTCATTTCTGTGTGTACCTCAAGGTGTACAGAAAGACAGAAAAAGCTTTAACTACCTTTGAAGTCTGTTACTGATTCTTGGTCAGAGTTGATATCGCTAAAGCTCTGTGTATACTGTTAATACTGTGTAAGCAGGTTATGTTTGACCAATTTGTGGAAGAGGGGGAAAGGTGATTACTGAAGGCAAATACTTTGACTCCATTATAATTGTCAAGTTCCACGTATAGATGAGATAAGAAGCAAAATTATGTTAGTTATAGTGATTTTAGTTACTAACTTTTAATAATCTATTTGGGCATCTTATATGACACTTAAATTTCTTCCTCAGAAGACAACGCAAGTTCTTGAAAATGATAATTTATAAGTGAGTACTGAGAACAGGCCTGAAAAGATTGGAGAAGGAGAGGAGAAAGAAAAAGGACTTTTTGTTCTGTCATTCCGATCTTCAAGATGTCACAAACTATTGCTTACCGTTAGGTCTTTACAGTATTCAAAAACTGGCTGGTAGAGAATATCTGATTTTGGCTTCCTAAAGTATTATTCAAGGTTTTATTTTTCCAGCTTTGTTAGATTTTGCCAACTTAGGTTTTAATGCACAGACGTGTGTGTGTGTTATGAAGAGATGCTCTGTTAAGTCAGTGTCATTTATATTTGTTTTTTTTGGTAGGCGTTCTAATTATAATCTGAAACTTTCTTATCAGAGGAAAGAAGAGCTTGAGCTGGTTGCTAAATGTGATTTTGCTAGATTATTAGCCTTATGTCATTTTCTTGCTGCATTGCCAAGAGAATGATTTTGGCAGCCTGGTATGATAATGAAAATGATTAACAATATTTTTATATCTGACTTCTATGTGAGGTTATTTTAAGGCATTCTGTAAAGTTCAGAACTATCACCTGCATGTCAGGGAAGTAGGACTGTATTTTCAGAATTGTATAACAAAAAAAAAAAAAGGTGACTTCTTCAATTATCTGCTGTTTTGGGAATTCTCTGCCCTCTCTTATGTGCTGAGTGAGGGCTGCCTCTAGCCATTCCGTGTTAGTAGAAAGGAACAACTCCCTGTCCTTGCTACCTTGCTGATGTACCTGGAACTGCGTAGATGATTCCGGCACAAGTGAAAATATGACAAAGCCACAGAAGTGTGACTCTGAGTGGCAGGCCACAATTCATTTCTAATCTTATACAATGCATATCCCCATGTATTCAATGCAAACTCTCCAGGGTTCGAGTGAAGGACTTGTACAACGTGACTCCGTGGCTGAATACAGAATCCAGTTTAAGATAATTGAATGAAGAGGGGAAGGTGTAATTAATCTGCACCATAAGGTAGTTGTAATCCAATGGCCCATCTCTTGTATGTCTTTCTCCTAATTGGTTGTTTCTTGCCCAGATTGCTATAAGATGATGAAATTTTTTCATCTGGTCCTTGGCTGTGCAAATGAGCTGCATCCCAGCACTGTGTCTGATACCATCTCATGGCCTTACTGCCTCACTTCTCTACTGTCTGGCCAGCCAGATGATGAATCAAGGGGTTTTGTTCTCTCCAATCTGATTTCACATGCTTTCTATGGTATGTGCAGACCACTTTCCATAGGCCTTTTTTGTGTGCAGTGCCTTTTCTTTTTGTTCAGATCATGCAGTTAGCTGTAGTTGTAACTTCTCTTACAATCTCATGGTTGAACTTCATGCATGATGTGATGAACTTCGGTTAGGTGAAGGAGTGGCATGCCCACTTCAGTTGCATAATGGACAATACAAAAAAGGATATGACACCACATTCTTCCATTTTTGTTCCTACCGGAAATCATTGTAATGTTCTTTAATAATTGTGTGTTGTTATGTGGCTGTTCCGGATAGGTTGCTGCGGTAGTCATAAGTTGCTGCTTTTGATACTGCGTCCCAGGTATGTGGTCCTGCCAGAAGGTACAACCGCAACTCTCCTGCCTTCCATACTACTCTTTTCTGGGCCTAGCACAAAACAAAATCATGTTTATCCAACCCCTATTTGTTTTGTGTGCCTCTTGCACGAACTGGGAAGGACAATAACTGAAATAACTTGCCGCAGAGCTGATGCAACTCTGATGCCAATTATATTTCTACCATTCAATTGGCAAGACCCCTTTTATCTCTGGTCCTGGTAAAGAAACTGAAACAATCCTCCCTCAAGAGCATAGTTTTCTTGTAGGTATGTAAGAGAATCTGATTCAGACATGTAGGAATCTTCTGAGCGGGCAGCAACATCGCTGTCTGGCCCTCAACAAGCCATATAAACTCTTTCCTCTTTGGGTTGGTTTTTGAATGTTTAAGAATATCTGCTAAACTGCCAGCTTTACCACATGTAGGAATGCTCTGTGCAATAGAGCTGTTCCTAGCTGTGGCCTCAAGCTTCAGAGAATAACATTCCTGTCGACGTCCTCAGTGACGAGGTACCTTCTGTACTTGAGGTGTTTGCCTCTGGGCTAACCCTCAGAATTCTGCTTCAGGCCTGAATAAAGTTACCAACCCATTCTAAAAGGCACCCCAAAGCAGTAATTAAGGTTGGTTGTCTGCCAACAGAGTTGTCCCAGGAACAACCAGAATGGTGGAGCTAGCTAGTCCATGTGCTCTTGTGACCCAAATCCCTACACCTTCTCTAGGCCAGACCTCTCTAACCTAAAAGTCTTTGGCACAGATACAACTTCGAGCCTCGTAGAGGCTGATCACAGCCAAGGTTTCCGAGCTGGGATGACATCTCCCTATGCTGTTTGCTGCCTCTGTGAACCAACTTCTGGATCTTCAGAAAGCAAGAAAGAGCACCTGCTAATTGGTTATGGAATCCTGGCCCATGACTTGCCTGGAAAAGGACAGTGAGACCCAAAGGCACTTGGGAAATTAAGAACCTGTGAGGCTTTGGCTGTATGCACTATTGCATCATTCAGGTTGGAAGGGACCTCGGGAATACATGTAGCCCAGCCTTCCTCTCAAAAGAGGGTCAACACAGACCTCAGATGAGGTTATTATAGTAGTACCTGAACTTAAGTACTTTACTGTCTAAACTGGCTGTGATACTTTTCTGGTGCATTGTACCTAACCTTAAAATATATTTTCCCTCAGCCCTCTCTATGTCCACCTGGAACTCCCTTCGGCTGCTGAATTGTAAATACCAGAGTAAAATCTCTGATCCAAGGAATTCCCATGCTTTGAAACCAGCCTGGTCAACTCTTGTTATCCTAAAGCACATGGTGTTCTTCAGACTAGTGCCTGGTAATGGCCTGGCACAAAGCGTACTGCCTGTTTGCTCTAGGAAACAAAGTTAGTGTAATACAGCAACACCTGTGGTTTCCTAAGCATACCATTTGAACAGCTTTTATATTCAGACTGAGATATTTTTCTTCTAACTTGACACTGGCAGTACTCTCCCTTGCCTTGTGTCTACATTTAGATTTTTGAAACGGGTTTGTGGGTGGGCTTCAGTTTTGTCAGTGTCTGTTTTACCTGCGGCAGTCTAAAAAGCAGCCAGAAGGCCAGTGTAGTCACCAGTCCCCGTTGCACCTGGAAACAGGAGGTTATCAAGGTAACGTGTTATCTGTGACAACTTGACTTCCTGAATCACAGTCTGCTCGCGTATTGAACTGAATAGCTCAGCTGCCAAGCAGCAAATGTTATGCAGCAGCACAGACTTATCAAAAAGGTACTGCCCCATAATTGGGAATGTTAAGCAATTAAATACCACAGACAGCAAGTGAAATATAGACTTTTTTATTTTTTTTAATGTGAATAGCACCAAAGGTTTCAGTCCATGATTGCTGCTCTAGTCCAGTCAAATGTCTGGTAACGCACAGAGCAGATCAGTGGATTGGTGTCACCACTAATGTAGATTAGGAATGATAAAGAAGAGGTCCAAAATCAGACAAGTGAACTGGAGTGAACTGAACTGCAGGCAGTGCATCAGGGCTCTGTCTTTATGCTGCGGCTTTTATTCTGATTTGGTATTTGTCCTCTTTCCACCTGTCCAGATTGTAACTGAGAAAAGCCACTGCAAATTGTACCTGGAATATCAAAATACTGCTTTTCAGTGAGGCTTCCAACAGCATAGAAGGCTTTGTTTGGGGGAGATGGGAGGTTGACTTTTTTATTCCTTTTTTTTTTTTTTTAAGCTGATTGCAGAATACTGCCAGTGGAAATCTATTATAAAGTCAAAAGAAAGGGAACTGAAAGCAAACAAACAAAATTCCTGCATTTAAATGTAAAGGGATCCCCCAACTCAGTGTTTTTGCTTCCTATCTGCTTGGATTCTTGGTCATGTTGCAAGTATACAGTAAAGTAAGAGTGAAGTATCCCCCGGTAAATCTCTTATTGAGGCAAGGCTGACTTGGCCCTCAACAAGATTATTACTGACACTACTGAAAAGTTAGGAACCTCTTCAAATTATTACAGAGATGTAAAGCCAACTTGGGCAATTTTCTCCATTCTCTTCTCATGACTTTCCATTCCTCTAAACACAGTGGGTAGCATAGAAAATCACAAGTTCAGCTATGCTGAAGATAACTGGTGCAGTTGTGGCACCCTTTATTCCTAGATGTGAAAAAATGGAGGTCCCCTTGCATGTGGGGAAGGAAAGAGTCTGCCATCCTGCTTGAATACCTGCACGCTCTATCAGAGAGGTGTTTCTGGCTGACTGTGCTGAATTGCCCCAAATATCTTAGGGAGGAGGGGCTTGCTGGCACATGCGTGCATATGTGCAGAAAGACAGGTATTTTGCTCCTTAATAAAATATAACACAAACTCATTCCATCTTCTCTGCAGCCCATGTTATTTAGCCCACACTGTTGATAAAGTATTCTTTCTTTCTAGAGTCCTTGGTGCCTGCTAGAGCATCATTTCCACCAAAAGCCTGAAGCAACACAAGAGAAATTCTGCCTCTGTGGTCATGACTATGTTCTGGCATTGCTTTTGGGCTGGACAGCTGCTTGACGCTTCACTGGCAGCACCCAAAGCCCTTACCAAACAACTGTTCAATTCCTCCCCTGCCAGAATCCTGAACTTTTTTTGGAAGTGAAGGGGCAGGAAGTAAAGCAGCGGGAGCTCTAATGAGGGTCTCTTGATAGCAAAAGGTGATTAACAAATGACTCAAGAGGGGAAGAAGCTTACCTTGTAATATCTGTTCCTGACTTAAGTGGTCTGACAGCATGACTTGGTGTGGCACTGAACCAAAAAGTCATGCCACCAAACTGATGTTCTTGTGGACAAGATCTTCCCATTCCGTTTACTTAGAGTTTAGGGTAATGGTGGGTCTCCCCCGTGGGCCCTACTCTTTCCTGTGTGCATCGCCATACCGTAGCTCTTTTAGCACTGCATCTCACTGTCCCTGATTTTTCAGAAATGGGATTCCACAGTTTTTGATTTGAAAGTACTTGATTTTGACCTCTTTCATTTGATTTGCTGTGTTGTTATTTTTCAAGCTGAATTTTAGTTCACTAAACTTTTTCCTGGCCTTGAAGCCTAAATCTTTCTTGATGTTTAGAGGATAGAAATCATGAGCTGGCAGGAAGACCCTCACTTTTTATCTTGAACCAAATAAGCTTTGCTAGCCCATAAGACCATTTTAATAAGGAACAGTAATACTTCTAGCACTGCTAATAAGGAACAGTGTTAATAGCTGAGAATTTCATGTGCGGCTCTTCAGTAGTTTACCGTATCACAAGGTGATACGCCTTTAAAATTACTATCTTATTTTCCTCTCCTTCTTTTGTATATCTTCTCCCTACCTATTTCCTTTTAAAAATATTTTCTAGACTGTTTTTTGTTGAGAACTAGAGATTTCTTTCAGTCATCCCTGGTGCAGTACAAGACATGCATGTACAAGACCTGCATGCCGTGCTCATTTCACCATCCTTTATGGTGGCTCTCCTTCCAGAAGAGGATTTAGAGTGCCTCCGTGTGGTGGCAGCGGGCAGGGCAGCTGTGTTAATCTCGGAGCAAGGGAAAGCCGCTGGGTTTTCAGCCACTCTGTGTTCTGCAAGACGTATTTCTGTGCACAGAATGGTGGAGGCTTATCTTTTGCCTGCTGCAGAGAGGGAATGTTGGTAAGCTATCATTTAGCTTTTGTTCATAATAATTTGTTTTTCAGGCTTTCTTTCTTGGCTTCGTACTTCACAATAAGGCAGGTGAAGAAAAATATCATTAAACTTTTGCCAGATTTATTCTCTTTGCTTTCCAAACAAACTGGTTTTACAAAGTGAGGGCATGTAATGTCTTTACTTTAAAACGCTCATTATGTTTTGGCTTTGTCTGATTTATTAGAGTGCCTATTCTAAGTATAAATATTAAAACAATTTATCATAAATCGAATGTTATGAAGCCAACATCTGGTTCAGATAATGCTTTTTAAGGCTAAAATTTCACATTTCACTTTATTCTGTACTGTTGATACAAAACCTGTGTGTAGTTTATCCCTTTCTTTAAATTCTCAGGTTTTTCATTCTGTTGTAGAGTGGAATGACACAGTTATCTATTTAAGAGTATTCTTATCCTCTGGCATAGGGTTAGTATGTATATTTTTGGAGCTAAAAAGGTAAAAATTTTCCAGCTAATGTTTGGGGGTGAGGACGTACTTTATCATGAGATTGTCAGTTCCATTATTGCTTTTTATCTGCTATAACTGTGACGGGATTTCACATAATGTGTTTCTCCCTTGCATACTTGGTGGGGAGGCCAAGTACCAGCATTGTGGTATATAGCTATGGTATTACCAAGAAGGGGGAGTCCTGCTCCCCCCCCCCCCCCCCCCAATTCTTCAGTTATGCCAATAACATCCAAAGGAGAAAGACACCATGCACTTTTTCCCTTACATATTATGAATTTGTTTAGTAGCTTAAAAAAGAAGTAAAGGTTCTAGTTTCCTATTTACTGTAAAAAGAAAAAAATAGGCACTTAGATTTATCTTTGGCAGTTCAGTATATCATAATATGTTCTTCCCCAGATTTGAACTTCTATAATAGAACAAGTGTTTCCATCATAAGCTGTAATCATGCTCTCTCATGAGGTATTCTGAGAAACCTCAGAAATGGCGTATCAAAATTGTAAACCCCAAAGCATAACCCCTAATATAGCCCTAGGGCAAACCTCTGTCTTCTGAATTGCATGGCACAGCAGAGATCATAGAATAAAAGAACGTTTTGCCTTGGAGGGTTTTTTCCTTCCTTCTTCCAAGCCAGTTTTAGTATTTACAGTATCTCTGTTCTCTGCAGACTTAATTGAGTCAATTAAGATTCTTAGTCTCGATTCCCTCAGGTATAGGTTAAAAGTTTCTCTCTCTCTCTCTCTTTTTTTCTTTTTCTTTTTTTTTTTTCCCCCTTACTAGCTGCTGTCTCTTGTTCCTTCCGAGTTATGCTAGCTGGTATTTTTGATTTTAAAAGCTTCCTCAGTTGGAACTGGGTGATCTGCTGTATGTCCAAGCATGAGTAGTGCTGGACTTCACTTGCCTTTTATACAGTTTCTGCTCTTTTAACTGTGTTTTTTGACATTTTTCTACTTAGAGGATAGTCTGTGTTTTTCATTAATCTTGCCACCTTCAACTGTTGCTGGTTTCTTATGTCTTGCTGCAAGAACTGCAGCAAGAAGTGGGCATGGCTATGTTTCAGTCTTTCCCGTATTCTGTTCTGTTCCTCATCAACACCCTTACCAAAGAGCTAAGTTGGTATATTCATGTGACTGTTGATGACTATCAGTGTTGAAATGGCAAACCTCTCTGATCTGTATCTTGTAAGTCAAGCTGTCCTTTTATATATTTTTGTCCTCTATTGGCAATATGGTGTCTCTCACTTCTTGCTAACTGAAAATATCTAGATAACCCTGCATACTGCATTTTCTTGACAATTCTAGCACGTGTCAAGCTTCTGTTAATGTGTAACTGTCAAAGGTTTGGATTTAGTTCCTTTGAGTAGTTCTGGTTAGCTTCCATTTTTTGTACATCATATGGGATGCTGCCAAAGAGCGTTTCCTTGGAAGTCTGGGGTAAGAAGTGTAGTGACTGTTGGTACCAGGAGCGCTTTTAGTTCATGCACACACAAAAAAAAAAAAAACCCCACTTTCTCTTGTCTGAGATCGTAGACGTATCTGGCACAAAGAACAACGTTGTTCTTGGTGTTGTGCTTCACATGTGACTTGGATTGTTTTTTGTATTTAAACTGTTATCTTATTCCAATCATGATGTTTTGAATATATGTTCTCAGAACTTTAGTTGTTTGTTTGGGACTCAAGGAATTCACATATGATTTTCAAGGTAATACTATTCTAGGTTGGTGCTTCATGCTATCTTGGATTATATAAATCGAACCATTGTTGATATATGGCAAATTTAGCTGGGAATTATGTGATTTTACAGGAACATCACTGGGCATCTGTATTATGTCTTCCTTCTTTAATCCTAGGGAGAGTGTCTTAAAGGAAACCTTGATGGTTGTCTTAGTTTATCCAGGAAGTCTAGGTAACAAAAATTCTGCTCCTAACTCAAGAGATGTAGAATCCTGCTTCTGGAGGCCACGTTCATGCCTTGTTTTACTGTTACTGTATTTTTGGGTAAAGATTTGAGAATGGCTTACTCCTCTACAATTCATCATTTAGGCAAGATTAAGCATAAAGCTTTTTGGTTACTGGATTAGCAAGACGAGCAGGTGATATTTTGATCCAAACAAGAATGGAAGGGCAATCACTGCCCAGAAGACGCTTGAATGTGATCACTTAAAAAAAAAATTCAAGATTTGATACGTTAGGCTTGGAATAGTCATTCTGTACAAATGTTAGCTAGACCTCAGCGTTGCTAGGGATCAGTCATGGGTTTGGGACTTTTCTCCCTCTGCTTAACCTGGTACTAAGGAAATTAGCAAGATTTCCTCCTCAGACTTCTATTAAATACTGTTATAAATGACAGCGGTCAAAATGAGTGAGCAAAGATATGTTTATGGTGAATTTCACCATAAACATGGTGAAATGATTTCATTTAGAAACCATTCTAAATGAATGGTTAGATTGGTTAGATCTCGGTTAGATGTTTTTTTCCACTGTAGAGCAAAAGTGAGCTGTTAGCATTTTTTTTCCTTTAAAAATGAAGATTGGCAAGGTTTTGAGCATACAAAAATGTGATTCTGAGCAAACCATAAGTTTGAATTTCTTCATTTATGTGTATGTACAGCAGGAAAATCTGTACTTTTTAGCAAGAGCTTGTTTTTTTGTTTTGGATTTTTTTGCTATTTTTGTTTTGGTTTGGTTTTTTGAAGGTCCAGGTTGGGGGGAGAGAAAGTTCTGGAGAAGGGGAGGAAAAAAGGAGATATAAACTGAACACTCTGAAATAACACTGTGCACACAGCTTGAGTGTATATGGGAATGCACAAGTGGAAAGCAATCTGCAATAGTGTGTTTTTTTTGTTTGGTTGGTTTGTTCCAATCAAGTATTTGCTTTTGCACATACATGCATTCTTATGAATTGAAATATTCTTAGTTGTCCTCAGTGATACAGGAGAGGTCCAGAAGTGTGGTGAGGTTGGGTGGTTTTTGCCTGTGTAGGGGGAAGGAGGAAGAGGTTCATGCTTGTGTGATGTGGGTTTTTTGATTGTTTTGTTGTGGTGCTGTCTCACATCAAGAAAAAACATTGCATGTTGAAACATGTACAGAAATAACGTTATGCTGTTCAGTGGGATTCCCCAATCTGTCAGCTTTGCTTTAAAATGTCAAAGACTCTTTTTTTTTTCCTTCTTTTTTTTTTTTTTTTTTTTTTTGATTCCTGTTGCATAAGGGAAGCCTCAGCTGTCGCAGGGCTGACCCTGTGCTCCAGAGAAATGAGTTGTGAGGTAAGAATTTTCTGGGCTTGATAGTATTTTGTTTGAGCAGCAAGTTAGCTCTGTTTGACCTGCTTCTGCAGATAATCCTGGTTCAGAGGTACAGATAACAGTGACTATGTACAAATGTGATTTATGTTTAGGCTTCGTAATGAGTGATTAGCCAGCTGTCTTTTTTTTCCCTGGGGTGCAGTAGAAGTTTCACATTTGAAATTTTTATTCAAAAAAAGAAAGCACTGCTACAGACATTTGATTCATAGACCAGAAAACTTTGCAGTGTTTATCTACTCTTAAGCCTGAGGACTTCTTCACATTAAGTCTTTTCTGGAAGCATATATTCCATGGTCTCAAGCTTAATGTGTGCAGTATCAAGTCATCTTAATACTTGGTAAACTGTTCCACTGGTTTATCCTCGCTATTAAAAACAGGTGTGTTGTTATGAGTTTGGATTTGTCTGCATTCAACTTTAAAATCTTTTTGTTACAGCTGTCCCACCTCACTTCTCAGTAGTAATCCATCTCGGTTCCCTAGATTTTCCCTAAACCAGCATTCCCTGGGCAAATTTCCCCTCCTTACCACCTGGTTAATGTTGTGGGCATTCCTAGTGTGACTCTGTATTAGGCTTTTTTGACACAGGCCTGGTTTTGCTTTCTGTCATCCAGTTTGCCATGAGTAGTTTTTGCAATTTCTCATGTTATATATTATATTTCTCTATACCACAGGATTCGTATAATCTGCAAATGTGTAAGTAGTAACTTGCTTAATAGCATAAATTTTAAAAAGTTGGATAATAAAGATTTAAGAACTAGTGCAGATGTGGTACTGCTAGAAGCTCGTCTGCTCAGTGTTGACTTTTCAGTTGCAAGAACTTTTTCAGACCTGTTAAGCAATCTTTAGCTCCTTGAGACAGTGAGGTTAGGGACTTGAGTTCTTCCAGTTTAAACCTCTGTTCAAAATTTTGTATGATAGGATGCTAGGATGTTAGCTGAGTCACCAGCACCCTGAAAAGTTAGAGGGTAATAGGAGTATTTCAGGTTTTGTGGTGGGCAGCTATGTACTTTTTGTGGATGAAAATAGGGAGAGAATGAAGAATTACAGGCTGATAACAGCTTGGCTGAAGCAAGTGTTTGCTGGTACCTTACTTTTAGTCAATAGATAGAAAAATAATGTGTTTTCAGTTCCTCAGCCCAGCAGGGCTGCGTCCCCCTTCCATCAGTGCCTGTGTGCAGAGCAGTAGCTTTGGTGGCTGTGTCCTGCCCTGGTGGCCTGGAGCTCATGGCTGTTCTGGATGTCTGCACCTGGCTTGGCTATGGCAAGTGAGAGAAGCAGGCAGAGTAGCCAGTCCCCTAGCTCATGTCTGCCATCCCTGCATCCTTTGGCACAGAGGATCGCAGCCCCCTTGCCTTGCGTGCATGAAGGTGAAGAGTCAGCCCTGTGGGTTTCCTGTACCAGGAAACTGCAGTCCTGCACTTACCGCGAGCGAGGAGGAGGGAAGGCACAAGCTGTAGCTGTGGGAAGTGTATCTGGGGCATTTAGGCACTTGGCCAACAGGAGAGTGCATTTTGGTGGTGCTAGAGTTGTGCAGGCTATTTTGGGGCTATCTGTATGGAGGAAGCTTTCATTCTGGCTACTCTAACGCTCAGTTTGCCTGACTTATAGCAATCTGTGCCACTAAATCTTCAGTTCTGTTGGCCTGGGCAGAGAGGTGGGAGAGGAACCACTTGCAGAGCAGAGACTCCAGAGCTAAGGCTGTGGCTGAAGGATGTCCTTCTGGGGCTACTGGTTATCTGTCTTTTTGTGCTCTGTTTTCCCCACGCTCGCTCCTCCCTGGATACTAGCAGAAGAACCTACTGTGGAGTCTAGTACCTGACATAAATGCTCCTGACTTTATCAACACGAAGTTTAACTTTGTCAAAACAATGAGAAAGCTATTAAGCAGCTGGATGTGATCTTCTTTCCTAACTCTGTAGTGATTGGCATTAATTATATTCTTTTATATCTTTATGTATAAAATGCTGTCGTTGTCGTTGTCAGATTAACACGTTAATTATGTGTGTTGTCTCTTTTTAGAATCTGAATTTTCTTTTTGATTTTTCTAAAATCTTCTTCTATGTTCCTTGACTCCTTGAAAATAAATCTTAATGGCAGAATGAAGACTCTCTTTCTCTCTTAAAACTCACTATGCAGAAGAGCTGTTAATAGCAATGAGAATTCAGAATTTCACGCTTAGCCATTGGGGTGAGGGATTGGAAATGCTGCTGCAGTCTGGTTCATTCCATACCTCCAATGTATATTCCAACTGTAAGGATAGCAACTGGAAGAATTTCAGAAAGAAGTTTTCTGAAGACTACGTTGGAGAAGAATATTTCCAAAATGAAATTGCATGGCTTTCAGCAGGGTTCTTACCACCACCATCCCTTGATGATCTCTGTGCATGTTGATATGACAGGAAAAGGCTCTGAGTTAGATCAGGAGTCAGGTAAGGTGATCACACTGCTCCTAGCTTCAGATTTAATATCTGATGCAGCGTAGCATACTGGGAGTAACAGGAATTGGCAGTCCCTCTGTGGTTCATGCACTCCTATCTCTGTGTACTGCTTTCTTTCTAACATGACTGTAATACTACCTTCTTCCTTCATATTAATGGTGAAGAAGTTAATGTTTTACAGTGTTGAGTATGCAATATGAGAGACGGAAGAGAACTATTACTGTTTTTATCAGCTTTAAAAAGGCATGATTTTAACGTGGGGACGCTTCGAAAAGCCACGTGTTCCACTGGAAAAATCTTATTGTAGCTGTGAAAGTTATGCAGGCTGTTGTCAGAAACTTTCTCCTTGACCTGCTAGGAGGAATAAATGCTCTTCACATTGACATATCCCTTCTCTAGCACCAGACTGAGATGTACTCACAATTTCCTGGAAATACTTGAAAATTACTTATTGTTCAGCTAAATTAGGATGAATGTCTTTTAATTTCCACTAATAGATGCCATGAATGCTGAAGGCCTGTGAAATGTTCTGGCAAGTCCTAATATTGTGTTTAAAACAAAAAACAAAAACTTCAAAATACCATCCCTAACTGAATTTTATTATCAATAGTATCACTGATTTCTGAGCCACTGTTACAAAGTCTTTAAGAATGCATATGTGTTTCTTAAGTATTTAGAAAACAATTGCTCTGGCTCCGTAAACTGGCAGATGTTTTCGTAAGGAACTTCTGTGAAGAACTTCTGCTCTTGCCAGTTTTTGCTTTTTGCATATTTGCTGTTGCCATTTGAAGGTTTTAAAATTTTGCTACTGTATGATCAATATGTCTGTGGAAATCGATCCCCTAAAGAGATAGCTATGTAACTGGTCTCCAAAAATACTAAGCAAAAGGGTCTACTTTTAGTTTTGTTATATGAATAGTCTCTGCTAAAAATTTATTATGCATTAAATAGACCTTTGGGAGATTCTCTGGTGGAACAAGTCTATCACAGGAAAAATTTTCGTAATGCTAATGGGGAAGAATTTGATCTAACTTAAAAGCACGGTTTCTAATTGGAGACATACTTGCTAACTTTGGTTCAGTTCTGTTTTTCAGTATAGCCTTGTGGTATCAAGCCTCTCTATCCATTACTAGACTATCCATTATAGAATGGTTTCTTTGATGTACTTATTTCTGGAGAACAGGGTAAATATAGTGGGAGTAAGTTTTTAAGTTCATATAGTTTAATCATCTGAGATTGGATTGCCAAAAAGACTAGACTAAGTGTGGAATATGGAAATTGGCCTTTGTCAAATGAGTATTTTGTGGAGTCTGATGCACAGACTCCTCCCCTTAAAAGTCCAATTACAGGACCTTTGTAACAAGCAGTTAGTGAAGTTATGTGTTGGTGGATACAAACTCTTAAAAGAACAGGGCTAACACTTCTGTCTGCTTTTGTATTAATTAGATAATTTTATTGTGTTTAAGTCTCTCAGAAGAAAGAAGAATTATAGTGGATTGTGGATGCCCAATGTGTCAGCATTTTTCTCTTGAGCCTTGTATTTGAGGGATTTACAATTTTCATAAAATAAAAAAAAAAAACCCTGTGGCCAAATATAAGGCACCTTCTTTTAAGTTAGGAGCGAAATGTGTGTGTGTAACACTTTCAGATAGTTTCAAAATATGGTTTGCTGCTACTGGTTTGATAATTGTGAATGGTTCATGAGATTTTGGAAGATGTGTGCATGTTTAGGTTGTCGTACTATGCCTTCACCTCCCCTTCCTCGCCTGCCCACTGTTTTCTGTGTTTCTTTGCGATATTTTCATCATTTTGCCTCCAGATTCTGTCAGAGTAGATGCCCAACTTGCGATGGGCCTGGAAGATGTGTCCAAAATAATAACGGAGCTATTATGATAACAAGTAGATTCAGCTCCTGAATTTACATTTGAAACTAGGAAAACATCCCAATTTTCAATTTAAGTTGAATGTAATCATAAGCCTTTTCACTAGGTCAGACACTTGTTTGATGATAGTGGATTCCAGGTTCATTTCTCTGTTGTTCTTGGTGCAGTGCTTCTTAATTTGTAAGCTGTAAAGCATTGAGAGCCCTGTTCTTGTAGCTTAGGACATGCAGGTCAGGTCAGTTATTTTAGGCCTGCGTGTCCTATTCGGCAAGGAGATGTTCTGCAGCTACAGCTTGCAGGTAGTTAGGGTGTCTCAGCAAGTAAAGAATCAGGACTTTGTCTTCTCAACTGGTATGTTTTTGCTCTTTAGGGCAATGCAGGAATAAAGATTGCCATTATTCTGCTAAACAGTGTAGAAAACCTATTGTAAATAAAATGGTACCATGTTTATACTCTAAAACGCTCTCTTCTAGTTAGTCGATAAACAACTTCATTTCCAAAGGCAAAACTTTTCAACTTTAGAGAGGGGGAGAAGAACCCCATCCTGTAATACGCAGCTATATCCTTAGTGTGTTGTAGAGTTTGGGGAGTTGAAATACTGTGTATCAGTATTTTGGACTATTTGGTGTGAATGAGTGCAGTTTCAAAATCTAATGTTATCAGGAAGTAAGTAGCATCATGTATTAGTATTGCCAAGCAAGTTTTCATCCATTCATCTTGGGTTAAAAGTGCCAATACTGTGGAAGAAATGACTTCTATGCAGCAAGGCCTTTGGGTGCCCTTGGGACTTTCTCAGGCATGGCTGAGTCTAATGCCACTGTGATTTCAAGACTCTTACTACCAGAGCTAGCAGGAGTAAAGGTTGCTTGGCTGTGTCCACAATTGCACATCTGATTGAACACATAACTGTAGTGACATCTGGTTCGTGCAGCTGACAGTAAGCCATAAGGGGTCAGTGATGTGAGCAATAAAAAAATATTTTTTCCTTTTTTGTGTGTGATTTTTTTTGTTTGTTTTTTTTATGAAGCACGAGTGGTTTTATTTTTGCTGTCGTTCTATTATGCTTAATTCTTTTTTTTTTTTTTTTTTTTTTTTTTTTTTTTGCCAAGTGATAGTAGCTTTGAGGACAGAGAGGGAAAAACCCTTGGTGGTGAAGCTTTACAGTACAGCCGTATGGCTATCTTAACTTGAAGTTCATAAAATAAATCATGCAAATGTACTTAAACTTAAGAGTGAGAAACATCTTACCTACTGTGTTTGTTTCTTTTGAAGTATTCTATTTATAAACATGTGAAGGCTGCTTCCAAGTTTTGCCTTATTTAAAAAAAAAAAAAAAAAAAAAAGGGAGGGAGGGAAACGACAACTGTGAAACACCTCTCCAAATACCTTAGCAGTAATTCCTTCAAATGAAGGAAAATGTGCCATAGGAAAACACTGGTGCCAAAAAATAGGGCTGAAAATCCAAGTGTTTGCCTGTCTTCCTTCTAGTCATCCTCTGAGAGAGAGGAAGAATGATTTGTCAGTTCTCAGCTTTTATATTTCAGGCTGCAGTTAATCTCTGAGATGTATTCTAGTGAAATTCGTACTCTAATGCTTGTGGTTATCAAAGCATTTGTTACTTATAAGTTTGAAAACGCTACTAGCATCTCATACTTTTCAGACAGTTATTCTCTATGTTTAATGTTTTACCGGCTTCACATGTGGCTTATAGTCTCGGCTTTAAGGGAGAGAAGAAGAAAAGGGACCATCTCTGGCATTTATTTGCCTCTGGGAGAGATGCAGAAAAATCTGTGCCCCCACTTTTTAGGAAAATGTAGTGCCTGTAAGATGGGTTTGATCATGTCTCTTTGATCATTGCCTTCTTCTCCAAACTGTTGCCGTGCTCTAGTTTGGGTTGGTGAGTTCTAGCAGTAAGCTGAATGTTGTGCCTTGCTGCTTAGCAGGGGAACTTTTTGCACAGTTCTGCAAAGTGACATGTTCTCCAAGACCAGGCCTCTTAGGGCCTTGATGTGTTAAAATGTGTGCTGTGTCACGTAAGTGGTGGATTCCTGTATTTTAGCTATTTTTCCTTCTTTTCAGTGACCTACTCAACTGCATTCTTAATGATTCATTAATGATCATTTTGGAAAGCAGTTTGGTTTTTTTCAGCAGTATTGAACTGTCTGGATTTTTACAAATACAAAATATAAATACAGTGACTGCAGTACACCTGACATCACTAGCAGTTGTATGTTTGCGTTCACAAAAATTCTCTCATGCTTTTGCTGCCGAGAATTCTAAAGAAACATTGAAAATACAATTTGGAAATGCTGGACCATCTTTCACTGAAGTAGAAAAGGCATTTAACAGAAGTACTCCTGTTAATTGAAAGATGTATTTTTATAGTGTACGTTAGATGCGAGCAGAAAACATACAACTTAGGAAAAGAACAGTTTTCTTCAGCATAGGAAGAGAACTCTACTATTAGGAGATAACTTCATTCCAATTCTAGTTGAGCCATCTGATTATTCCAGGAAGGTTAAGTACCTGTGCCTTTCGTTGCCTGCCGTTCCAAGGACATCTAACGTGTGTGATTTGAGAATCTTCTGGTGTAAACTAAATTTAAAAATCCTGCCGCAGTGCCTTGTCATGAGCGCATGGACTGGCTTCACCTGGGCTGCAGCGTCTGGGGACGGTTCAGTTCTGCTTCCAGTGTGTTAGTGTGACTTTGCCATTGACTTGAGAGACTGAAAAACCAGTGCTCGCTGCTCACAGGTTTCGCTGTGCAAGTGCTCAGCTTAGCATGTACCACCTATACAGCAGTGGTGCTTGACTCGTACCTCCCTTGGTTGTCCTGGGGAACTGCAGGTGCTTGGAAATGAAGCCATGGGTCTGGCAATCCGTGTTCAGATTTTTACCTTGAGATCTGGCTTGTCTGTTGGAATATATAATCAAAGCAAACCAAACAGAAATAACCCCTAAATGTACGTGGGGGAAGATTACTGCGTACACACTGCTTTCCTGGTTCTTGCTAATCAAGCATTAAGGGTCTTCAGGAGAAGGAGCTTTGATGGTGCTTTTAATTTGGAGCCAAGTGCGATTTCTTATTGTCACTTTGCGTTATTGTTTTGAAAGCATCGTTGTAAGAGCATTGTAAAATGAAGGCATCCATCTGTCTTGATTACTAATTTAATGCCCTTTTAGGAAACAAACATAATGACATGACTGGCCTTGAAATAAGGCATCCCTAAATTTCTAGGGTACTAAAAAAGTTGTGGACGCTTTTAGGTTCTTAGCTGGGAAGAATTTTGTGTAGCTTCCAAAAACAGATAGAAATATTAGCCCTGAAGTTTTTCTGGGATAACTGAGATGTATTTCAGACCTTTCATAATTGTAGGTGTTTATTTTCTTAGATAACTGGCTAGATGCTCCTTTTTCAGGGAACAGTTGTGTGGTAGGTTTATGCTTCCTTGGAATTCTGTTCGAGTGACATCTTGTGTAATTTAGTGCTTTTCCTGCAGTCACACTCTTTACACTGAACATGCGTGCGTGAGTATATAGTGGGGGCAGAATCTTCAGCACGGGTTTCTAACGACTGTGTTCTGTTTCCTTGGCAGGAGTACTAATGTTGGGCAACTTGGGTGCTGTCAGAGGTATTTTTTTGAGATGTTCCACTTCTGTATCTTTATCACCAGAGGGCAGTGCAAGTCAGCGTATTGTCCTCATCTGTCAATTTCTGGACAGTAGTTGGTAAAATACAGCCCCTCTAGTGTTGCTTAATTTGCTACCAGCTTTCTAATGACCTTTTAAAATGTTGATAGCCACTTGATTTCTTAAATCTGTTAATACACTCACAGATATTTAAAAACAATTTGGCTGGCCATACTGCCCATACTTTGGGATTTCAAATTTTTATGAGGCTTTACAAAAATTAATTTACAATTCAATATTAAAAAAAAATGCTATTTGCAGTCCAGTTTTTTGCTTATCACCTCAAAACGTCATTTTGAAGACACTGTCAAAAATAGGACAAAAGAAAAGTCAAACTTGGCAGTTATGGCACCGTTGTATTAAAAGCCTTAGAATATTGTCTCCAATTGTGTTTATGAACAGAACAAATGTATGGTATTTCTTGCTTGTAATCTCTGTTTCTGTAAGCATTGTAACTATTTTTAAGACTCTTTATAACTGGAAACCATGTTCCTTTTTGTAATGTTTAAGACAACTGTGAGTTTCTGGTTTAGTCAAGTAATTGAGAGAAGTGCCTGAAAATTGACACTTTTTTGATTTTTTTTTTTTAAATTATTTTAAGATGAATTTAATTTAACGAAGTTTACTCGTAGTCTGCCTAGTGGAGTTTAGTTTCAAAGTGTGCTGCTTAGTAGTTTTAAAATATGCCTGCTTAGTGGGTTGTGGTTTTAAAATGTGCAGGGTTTTAGTGGGAGGGGTTGGGCTTGGGGGATCTCTTGTGTTATCTTTTGTGTTATCCCACTGACCTACCTGAAAACTAAATATAATGACTTTAAATTTAGGGCCTATTTAAAAATGGCTTGAGTTCTGTAAGATTTTCTTTTAACTTGTGTAATCGGTGTTAGATGATCTGTTTCTGGAATATCTTGGTTCATTTAAGCACACATTTAAAATTAGGCTGGCAACAGTTAAGAGTCGAGACATTCTGACATATTACACATACTAAGAATTTGTTCCTGTTGATATTCATAAAAGCAAGTGCTTTGGCGTTTTTCAGTGGGTTTAGGTTTAATATCCTGCTGTCTTCCTACCTACGTTTTGTTATGATGTTTGACTGACTGCGTGTGTGGTACTTCGCTAATCCTTTGAAAGTTTATGCAGTTTAGCAAAGCATGTGATTCAGAACAGTTTTCCGCATATTTAAATATGCGCCTACGTGCTGCCCTCCTCAGGGCACTGCTCACTTATGGGAAAGTAAAGCCGATAACTGTCTTTGAGCTCCTCGTACGCCAATATCTGCGTGCTTGGACTGTATGCTATGTTCAATTTCAGATTATAGAGTCATAAGAATTAAGGCTGGCTTTTTTTAAATTGGCACATAAAATTATACTTTTGTTCTGGTTTCAAAAATCTGTGAATATTTTTTTTCCTAGACTCTTCTTAAAGCCATGTAAACGCTACAGGAGCAGGAGTCGCACGTTGTGGCTAAATCCTGTCCATTTCAGTCGTGCCTTTCCAGCTATTTCAGTTGGGCCTTCGTTAGATTTCCTAGGTTACGTTTCTGCCTGTGGCCTACAAGAGTTCAGAGTACAAATACATTTATAGCAGAGCAGCTGAGATGATGTCGCGTGCCGTCCTGTTACTCTGTACTTGGGGAATGGGGAGGAGGAAAAACTTTCTGTCCAAAAAGATGCCCCAGCTACTGTCAGCAGGGCTCTGTGGTGTGATTGCTCTCACGTCTTTGTTCCTTTTCCAGTCCCTTTGAACATGTTGTACGTCTGTTGTGAACTGCGAAGCAGGACGTAGGTCAGCCAGGTTGGTAAGGTGAGCCGCGCGGAGCGGCCCAGCGACTCTGCCGTGTGCTCAGAGGCAGCAGGAGGGCGTTAGGGCAGCGCTGTGGCAGGGCTAAGGGCCTGCGACGTGCTGCTGAGTGTGCTGCTGGCTTGGACATCTCTGCAGCCACCCTCCAGTGCCGTGCAGCCTGGGCATGGCTGCGCTGCTGCAGGGAGCCCCTCCGTGAACCGCGTGCTCAGTGAGGCCTGCAAGAAGAGGGCAAGCTTGTATTATTGATCCTCCTGGAGAATATTCTCCCAGTTACCTGCAAACGCCACAAAAAATGGCATCTTTATGTCGTTTGCAAGTGGTGTATGGAAAACTAGCAGATGCTACTGTGAATACCTCCAAAGAGTCCGTGTCCCCAGCTCTTACCTTCCAAAAGTGGAGCCTCACGTGAGAGAATAGATCTGTGGTGCAATGGAGAGGTGTGAGGCCATGCAAAGCCTCAGGATTCACATGTGGGGAACAGAACAACTCCTCTCTTCCAGAGCTCTTCAAGTCCCTCTGTTTTACCTTCTGAGAAAATTTTGGGAGCAAGTCAGAGAAGCCTTTGAGGTTTCCTGATCCCCCCCAGCTGTGGAATCTGTAGTGCAGGCAGTCCATGCTGAGCTTCAGGCTGCACGGGGATAAAATGCACATTCAAAAACATGTGGATGTTACAAAGACATATGTAAATGTGCATGTATACACACATAGGGGACGCTTGCAAACTGATTGCACTGGTATCTCTCCAAAAAAACCATCCTGTGATTTAAACTGCAGACATCAGCGCTTCACATATTCTAAATACTCATTAATAAAAACACAGCTTTTATATTTAGGGTAAATAGTGCTAAGTCTGTCTGACTCAGACAGAAAAACAATTACCTGAAACTTTTATATATATATGTAAAAAATGTATAAAAGCACGCTATGGATAACATATTCACAACAGGCTGGACTTTCAGGAGGAGGACGGGAATGGAACAAAGGGAGGGAAGAGAACAATATGACTGCATTTCAGTTCTTATTTTGCATTTATATATAAATAAAGACATAGAAAACCAATCCAGAATTTCTGTTTTCAGAGAAGTCTCATTCTAGCCAGGCTAACTCTGTAACTGGATTGGAAATTTCCTCTGCAAACTCATATAATTGTTTCTTAATTTTTCTGTCATACTGCTCTGTTGTGGGTTTTATTTATGCATTGATTTTTTTAACTGTAGAAAACTGTCATGGCATTCAGGATACAATGCAAGTCTTGTTGATGTGTCGTTTATTTGTCTATCTTGGTATTAAATTACCAATGAGGAAAAAATTTCCTTTGTAATTTTTTTGATTTAATAATTATCTTTTATAACCTGATTTTTGCATGCCCCTAAATGAGTGCCGTGTGTGTATATGTGTACTTTATACTTTTCTCATTACTACAGTCATTTGACAAGCTGGAAAATAAAGACACTGGGCACAAGAACTCATCCACGTGTGTATGTGTGCGGAGGAGGGAGCCAAAAAAATCTAAGAGGGTTATCAGTAATAGTCAGACCGTGGAACAGCTGAAAACATGGAAACAATTTCCTCCCTAATTTGGGCAGATTGGAATGCATCCCCAAAATCCAAACGGAAATAGTAAAATTTAAAAACTTTTTATTAGTACCTAACCCAGCTGCACCTGGCTGGCCTAATTGCCTTCAACCTGGTCATTACTCAAAGGCATGAAGTTTAGCCACCAACAGCACTTATTAATGTATAATAGGAATTTACTTGTAAAACAGAATTATTGGAACGGTGTGATATCATAAAGACTGAGGTGCTGACATTTTAGATTGTTTTATATAGGGATGTTGAGTTATAATTTAAGAGTTGGATATTCTTTGGGTGATTAATCATTCCTAGGTATAATTTAAATGTCTGGTGGATATACGTAGAATTAGTGTTTGTAATGACCCGCTCGTGAAGCATACTTATGTGAATAAGGTCACATTTTGTTTCTGGACGGTCTACCCCTCTAACATTTTACAAAAGGTTGGTGCAAAACCTAGAAACGCTGAGGCAGCAGATTAATGAAATGTTTCAGCAAGACAGCCCCTCACTGCTTTCTGTAAAGATGTCAAAGCCTAAGACCATAAAAGTGCCTGCAAATTCTCCCCTTCATATCAATGGTGTGAGAAACTGAATACATTAATTTTGTTGGACCTCAAACTTAGAATCTGTCAATATGATTCCAGTGATTAATGGTTACAGACTTTTACCTACCTCATAAATATAATGTGCCCTGATTACAGAGGCACTGTTAGTGCTGCTATAGTTAGTTATGTCAGCACTTCCATTGTAAACCCTGTTTCTTTAGGGGTTTATAACTCCATCATAAAAATTCACTCTGGGATGAAATTTATACCATAGGCTTCTAGACTGTGAGCAAGTAATTTGAAATGCAGATATACTAAACAATCGGTTGAACAAAGGCAAAGAACTTGCTAATTTTTTCATCTGATTCTGGTATTTCTGTAGCTCAGAAGTGACTTTGTGTGAGAGATAAAAGGTTGCTACCTTTTGCTCCCTAGTGGCAGTTAGGCTGTGGGTGTGTGTAAGCTACTGTCATAAATATTTTTAAAATGGAGTATATGTGTGCCATAACTTTTTCAAAAAATTCTTGTAGTGTTAATACCAAGAAGTTTTTATCCACAACATAAACCAACACTAAACACCAATTTATAGATAAAATATAATTGCTGCAATGGAGTGTGAAGGTCAAGGGGAAAAGCATTAAAAACATATTCAGTTAAATACAGGGATCTGGGCATGATCCTCACGTAGGCTAAGTTTACTTCAGTAAACCTGTATAGAATTCCACTAGCAAAATACCACCGACTTTATATGCGATCTTTTTTAAAGGGTTGATTTTTAAAAAGCCTGGTTTAAATAGGCTCTAATGTGTTATTTCAAAAACGCAAAAATTTTGAGATGCTTTATGATTACTGGCTCGAAGTTTTCATTTAGCTACTGTGTTTCATGTTTCTTGTGTCTAATGCAATAGAACAAGCCTAGAGTGTTTTTCTGTGCTGTTGCTGGATTTTGGAAATTATGATATAGTTTCGAATGTTTTTTCATGGTAAGTCTTTAGTCATTAAATCAATATTAAAAGTTTTTTAATATTTTGTATAAAAATATGTTTTTCCTTACTTTTATCCCATATTTGGGATTTGGGGTGTTTTGTTCTTGTACGTGATAGAACTAGTGTTTGGATTTCAAACTACACTGTGAAAACAGTATATGTAGCCTCATCAGAATTGGGTTTCTATGTTCAGAGCTGGTGACATGATAAATAACAATTGAACTTTAATTGTGACATATCTTTCTAATGTGGATGTAATTACCAATAGCTTTTTTGGTCTCTTACCATCTAATTAGTTAAAGTGCCTTAAGTTTTATGAATGTTTTGTTACTGTTCATGTCACTGAGGAGCTTCTCTGCTTTTTATAGACTACTGAAAAAGGCAGCTACTGAAAAAAAAAAAATCACTTTTTTCCCCTATTACTACCTTCCTATCGTTACAAGTTTAAACAAAATTAAGATGTTTAGCTATTTCTCATTTTTATGAAATGAAGATAGAAAGCGCTGAAGAAAAAACAGTTACAGGATACGTGTTTCTCTAAGTACACAAATACCTTTTAAAAAAAATGCAGATGAGGCTGAGATGGTGGTTGCTTCTACTGTTAGGAGTCCTGCTGCTTCAAAATATCACAGCTTTTGATAAAGAAATGAGCTTAGCCTTCATTTCTTTTAAGATAAAATTTAACATCAGATAGATAACATCATCTTTTTTTACTGATATTAGCACTGCAATTTGTGGCTTACTATGTTGGTTTTTCAGCAGATAATTTCTAGAGTGACTGTGATGTAGGAGCCTACAACATTTTCATTTTTGATGCAAGTTGAAGCTGTGAAAAATAGTTTGATTTCTCTCCTCTCTTGCACTCTTGCCTTCCTCCACCCTATTTGCAAATAAAAAGACCAGTCATCCCCAAAAGCAGCTTGCATATATCAAAGAAGGAACCTGGATTCTTGAATAACTTTATTTATAAAAGGAGAGGGAGTGGGTGGTGGGAAGCTAGCACTAAAACTTTTGAGGCATCCGGCTCTCACGGTTTACTTGGCTGGTTGGATATCTTGAAAGCCTTAATTTAAAAGTCATCTCACAATCCTTTTTAATTGGCTCCAAAGTGAGTAGTTGAGCATTTGGCCTGATAAGGAGGTTTTTGGCTCTACATGTGCCATAAAATCGGCAAAAAGAGGCATCTGTTTAATACAACAATGATGCTGGGATTTTTTGTTACTAGGGTTTGCCCTCAACAGGATTTACCCCTTAAGGCAGCAGTAGCACACCATAAAAAGGCCATTCTTTTACTCCACAGCAGCAAGGTTTTAACTTTCTGGTTTTCCAATTTTTTTTTGTTGTTTTTAATAGGCAGCAATAACAAGACTTGCATAGGGTGGTTTCTGTAAGTACTGTACATGGTGTCTAAGATCAGAATACTTTGCCTACAATGTTTTATTGCCTTTGGTTTATATAGGCCTGGAAGAGAGCATCTAACAAACTTCAAGGTTCAGCTCTTGTTTCTGGAAACTCTTGCGGGTGGGGAAGACTCGTAGATGGAAAAAGACCCCATCTAGTTTTGATGACTTTTACATTTATATTCTTGTTTCAGAATTCTCAGTTAAAGCTGTGTTCAAGTGGAATTAAGTTCGCAGGTACTTTGGTATTTATATAGGGTGTTTTGCAGAGTTTGGGGATGGCAGGGCCCTAAACCCTGAAGAATATCACATATAGTTTGTATTGTAACCAAAAAACCAAATCCTGAAAGCCAGAAAAATTAATTGAAAATGTGGAATTAAATACTTAGTCTTCCATGCGCTATTAACTCTGTTGCTATAGAAATGTCAGCCTTTCTTTGCTCCCACGTATCTTATTCATTAAGTAGCTGTGTTTTTATCTGAGGATTTATCCCTGCTTCTTCGGGAACGTGAAATCCAGTTTATCGCAGCAGAGAGCATTTATGTGGAGAAACTAGTTACTGGGTTGTACCATGCCCTCAGTTCCTTTTATCATCTGTCTTTGCACGAGTTTTTTAGTTTCCTCCTGACAAAGCTGCAGCCAGTTGACTTTGACAGGTAGCATGAAGAGCAGACACACACGTGCACCCCGCCACGCAGCGTGCACGCCCGCACGCCACACTGTCTAGTTCCTGTGTTCAGTCTGTGTGATGCCAAACTTTATATAGTGCTATGATATCATAATCCGGTTTGCACACAGGTTATTTTATGGTGCTTGTTCAGCAGGTTGGTCGTGACTGTTAATTACGTGTTCATTAAAATTCCCTTGATAAGCTATTTGCCTAATAAAGAATTAATATTGTGAACGGTATGGGTTTTAAAAGATTGAAGTCTCCGACTTCTGCAGATTTTTTTATGTTTTTCTAACACTGTGTTTTAGCGTGATGAATCTCTTTTAATGTTGAAGGTAGTGAGGTGAAGTGTCTTTAAACACTGCGGAGGCGTGAGCCGTGCAACCAGACGCAGCCCCAGTCCTGAGGACGGGGGAACTTTTTCCGTTCCTGCTGTGTGAGCCAGACTGCACATGGTGCGCTAGATGATACTAATAAAAAGACAACTATTTCAAAGGGAAAAGGGACGTGTATTACAAAGCAATTCTGACCCAAGGTCTCCTAGGCTTCTGGCTGCTGAGTAATTATTAGAAATATTTCAGTTTTCTGGAAGTTACTAGGAAAACCTTTTCACTGAAACTTGTTCTTGCCCACCCTTGTGAAATCTCAGCAATATGACTGCCTGACTTTCGATGCTCGTTTGCTCACTCACCCTCCAGTTTCTCATGGTTTCACGCATACCGATTCAGAAAACCTAGCAGACTTTTTCTAAAGCTTGAGCTAGGTCATCTTACTGCCTGTGAAGTTCTTCGGAAGGGAAGGTTTACCTTAGCTGAAAGAAGGCCGCTCAGACTGGTACAGATGAAGCTTTCGCCAATAGAAAAAAGGAACTCCTAACCCTCCCTCCCTTCATTCCTAATTCTCTTTAAGTGTTTGTACGCTTCCTTTCCTTGCATCTTGACGTACAGTGGGGTTTCCAGTCACACGACTATGCGGGAAGGAGTGGTTGTATTTATTCTCTGACAGCATAATTTAATGCAGCCTGTACTGCTGTACTTTCTCCAGCTACCCTGATCTCTTTGAAATGCCCTATGTAACGGAAGGTGCCAGGTTCTCAGGAGGACCTCTAGCTATTGCAGTAGTCCTGTAGTAGTGCTTGTAGCCTGTCCTCCCTCCCTCAGGCTCTGTGTGCATGCTGACAAACCTGCAAGTCCAGAAGTAAGTGTACCTTACTAGGGATGAGATGCTCTTTCTGTATTTTCCTTTCTTTTTTTTCCCCTCCTTGCAATATAATTCTGTTACTGTATCTAGCAACAAAATGGCCTGTCAAAATGTCTTCCGGTGACACTTACTTTAAATTTTTTTGTGACGTTTGGCATGTAGTATTAACTGTGAGAACCTGAAGAGCATATCTGAAAGGTCATTGAGATATCTAAGAATAACCTTTCAGAATCTAATGATCTTTCAGATGATTGTGAGGGGCTCAGAATCTTGTAGGAAGGTAATCTGGGTGCTAACGACCTTTACAAACTGTCCGGCTCTACTAGGGTTGCTTTAATCCCCCACTTAACCAATATGTTTCTGCTCATTCCAAAGTACGTATGTCAGCTGAATGGTGGTAAAATGTGGGGGAGAGCTTCAGTGGCTTTTGAGACTTTTCTTCATCCTTTTAGTGAACTTGGTGCTTCACAGAAGGCAAGTGCTTTATTGATGGACTGTTCTGGCATTCTTAACTCCAGAATGAATGTGCCCTTTTGCCTTTTCGAAACTGTTCATATGCAGTAGATTCACCACTTTTCAAGCTAAGTTTTTTGGAAGCTCTTGGGACAAGAGATTTTTGAGATAAGAGGTGGCAAAAAGATTAAATATTTTTAGATTTAAAAGGAGTGAGGAAGTTTTTGTCTATATGTGTCTGGGTGTGTGCATACATGCAGTCTTATGTATAAAATAAGGGCTTTCAGATTATTTGGAATAGGGGAAATACGTCTTTGGTGGCTCTAATACGCACCTGAAAAATTTGAAGGCTCTTTTAAGGGATTCAGAGAACAACTTAAATCAGTTTCATAAACCAAAGCTAATTTCCAGACTTGCCTATAATGTATGCTCTATTTGGTATCATTTCAGTATGTTTAAAAGTTAAACGAGTTGTAATTTTTCAGTTCATCTAGGGGGTGGAGGAGAAAGCACAAACTTTTTCATTTAAGGGTAGGGTGGGTTTTGTGGATTTTTTTCTATTATGCAAATTTTGCAAGTCTAAATGTATGCTCTATTTTTTTCTCAGATAAGCAGCCTGTATAAAAATAAATCCCATAGCATCTGACTATAAATGTTTGCTTCTAAACTGATACAGCATAATATTTTCAAGGATGCCAGCAGTGTAGACTTATTACTGGGACTGCTTGGCCTCAGGTTTCAACGTTTTTCCAGTGAGTGTGTAGCTGCTAATAAATTAACCTACCACATTTAGTCACCCAAAAGTGAATGAAATATAGTTGTTTTCCTCTGTGACTGTGATTCATATTCCATTTATTTTATACCATGTTTACTGGTGTTTCTTAAGTCTTTCAGTTTTCTAAAAGCTGTGGCTAGCAACAAATTGTAGGGAAAGGTCAGCCACACGAGGCTTAGAATAGTCTTTGATTTTCTTCCTTTGCTGTTCCCCTCAAAAAAAGGAAGGAGGAACGTCTGTTTGAACTGAGGGATAGAGTTTGTGGCATCTAGAATTTTCCAAAACAGTAAAATTTGCTGTATGTTGCCAAACGAATAGACAGAGCTCTGCACGGAGCTGTACAAATCTCGTCATATTGTGTTGTCACTGGGTTAGAAATGTCAATTGGGGGGGAGAGGGGGAGTCAAGTTGAATAAGTTTTGTCAGTCGTCTAGATTTAATTGTGTTACCTGTGAGTCCAGTGCTGGATTTCATTCTGTTGTCATTTAAAAGATGATGCCAAGAATCTTGCAAGTAGCTTGTGGTCTGGTCAAAGCTCTGCTCAAAGCTTAGGCTAAAGAGGTGAAGTTACAAGGGAGACCTAGATTTAATCTGCTAAAGGCTACTGCAGAGAGTACTGAGAGCCTATCAATTCGGGGACAGTTTATTTTTCTGCTTATTGGGGGAGGAAACAAGAAGTAGTGAGCCTACGCTGCAGAATACATGTGAGGATAAACTTCCTGCTTGAGGGAGTTAGCTGAGCACTGGAATATATAGTCTGGGCGACTGAATTCCCATCATGGAAGTTTTTTAGGAATATGTTGCCAAACCTCTGTCAAAAGTGGCATAAAATGTAGTTGATTCTGTCTGGAGCAGGGATGGTCTGGATGACCTCTTAAAATCCCTTGCAGTCTTGTAATTGTAGGGGAGTCATAGCTTGGATGCTCAGATCTCCCAGTAACGGGTTCCTGAAGGAACAAGTTGTGAGTGATGGTGGAGATCGGTCCTCTTATGGTTTCTAAATTGGTACTTGAACACCTGTTACCCCCAGCCTATTACTCCCAAATGAATGAGTGCAGATTGTAGAAGAGAAAATGCCACTTTTTTTTTTTTTTTTGGCCTGTGCCATTTAAGGGAAGGACTTCTTTGTTTATTAGCTGTGATGTCTGGGACCAGGCGGAGTTGCAGTAATCCAACTTGGAGGTGAAAATGTGGTGGCTGTGCTTTTTCTAAAAGCACAAATACTTTTTAAAAAATTGGAAGATGGAATACTTCATTAAAAACACATCAAGCTTGTAGATATTATATTGCAAGAGTTTGTTAATGTATTTATCCTGGTACCGTGGACCATAAGAATGTTCCTTGCAACTCTGAAGAGCATTACTGTTCGTGGCGCTTTTAAGAGTCAAGCATACTAGCTACTTTAATCGGGATAATAATTTAGAGTGTCAAAAGGCTAGTGTACCTTCTCAGCATTTCCATTTGGTATTATTTTACTCTTTTAATAGTACTTTATAGTCCCCAACCTTACCTCAATTAGCAGTACTGACAGATGCTAGTTCAGCATTTTACCTCTAGCCAGCAGAGCTTTCTTTAGAATAAATGTCAGTAATTTTATGTAGCTAATTTGAGGTGATATACCTACATGTAAAATTACATTTTAACTTTCTTGTTATACTTGCAATGAGAGATGGCAGCATAAAGAAATATAAGAGAATGCGCCTGAGAGATAGTTCAGGACTAGAAGGTTCATTATGGAACTTTTATGGTTCATTTTGAGGTGTGCTGCAGTTCTTGTTAACTCTTTCTTCCAGTACCCATCTTTTTTATCTGACCCGTGTCTTCCTTTTTCCCTCATGGGGATTTTTTTTTTTTTTTTTTAACTGTTTTATCTCTTTAGAGGCTTGGGAGAAGGGGGATTTGGGAGAGGGTTTTATGAAGATCTTTAAATGCCATTAATGCCACCTCTTTTTACCAAATATTGATTGTTTAGTGTAAACAAGACATTTGTTAGTACGCTAGAAACTTATGTCTGAAAAAAATTCAGTACAAATGTTGGTTATGTAGGTAAAATCAGGAAATGCAGTGTTTCTTGAAGTCAGGCAGTCCTTGAGAAATGCTTTAAGGAAACTTGCCTCAATTAAGAGGGAGAAAGCAGAAGGAAGGTATTTCTGAGATGTATGCTGCTGATCAAGCACAGTAGTCCAGACAGTAATAATGCCTGGTATCAGCCGACTCCATCAAGAAAAGTCTGCGCTTTGTGCATTGTTCTCTAGCCATTTGCCTACCATACAGAAGAGCAGGGGAAATCCCATGAGAAAGCAGAGTTGCAGCTTAAGATGGAAAGAAATGGCAGTATTAGGTATTCTTTAAGTTAGCTGTGATTAACTTTTATAGATTGTTTTTGCATTTTTACCTGCATGGGTTATGCATTTCAGTCCTGTCTTGAAAGAGAGTTTTTCTAGCGGGTTAGCTTGTGCTGTAATTCTCTCAGTTACTGGATTATAGTTGTATCTATTTGATGAACAAAAATACCCGCTTTCCCCCACCCGTTCCCCCTCCTCCCCCCACAGATACCTGCACACGGGTTGGAAAGTAGGCTAGTAACTGCCACCTGCGAGGAAATAGATGCTTCCTACTGCAACACAAAAGCCAAAGAAGGCTTTTGCAGGTAAAGCATTTACTATCTCTCTTTCAGTGTACTGTTAGACCTAAATAAAGATTTCCAAGGGGTAGAACTCAGATCTTTATTATCAGTAATATAAAGCTTGCTGCGGAGAAGAGTTTGTTTCTTGTTTTTGAAACAAGCATTTAAAATTGTTCCCAAATGTGATTGTAATAAAGAGTTAACAGACACTTTGTGTGGGTATGTGTTGTTATTAAAGTAATTTTACTGTTTAAACCTTTTTTTAAGAAGGTTTAATGCATTGTCTAATCTAATCCTCAGTCATTCTGTGCATGAGAAATTTTCTATAAATTTACATAATTGACTATAATTATAATTGAGTTATAGCTGCAAAAATAAACTGTGGCCCAATCTTGAATTCAGCAAGGCTGTCATGTTCATAAAGGTTCGATTAAAAATAGCAATGGTATTTTTCACAGAAATGGAGAAACATGATTAAAACTTCTTTAATGCTGTAATAAATTTGCAGTAATTTTTCACTCATCTCTGCTGATCTGAAGGTTTTATTATCTCAGCCTGCGTGCATTTCTCTGTCTGGCTCTCTCATCCCCCCCCCCCCCCCCCCCCCAGTTCTTCCAAGGATCTTATTTTTAACAGTATGGAGAGGGAACAGAAGTTAATATAAAAAGTAGAACATGTTCAGCTTGTATTAGTTGTTGTCGTTATGCTAAAGCTGAAATGTACCACCACTCACTTTTAGGTGGAATGACTGGCACTACCAGCAGTCATCTAGAACAGAATTAAATAAAATATGTTGTTTTCAGGAAAAGATCAATGTTTCTTTCAAAACTGTTCTAGAGACGTTTTTTCAAGGTAGCTGCACAGAGGTTTTTGCTTCTTCTCCGCCTTGAACTTTTGGCCTTGCCCCCAAGTGTATGGGTGGTATCTGTTTTAAAATTGATATATTAATGTTGAATTTTTATTGTCACAGTTTCTGTTCGTGCGCCTTTCAAATCCTTCATTTGTTTGTTTCTGAACTTTGGATGTATCGTAAAAATGTCACCATTGTGGCTGAACATTAAGCACCTTCCCATTTTGCTGTGGGCCGTTGAAATAAATTTGGACCAGGTGCTCCTCTCATAATAGAGCTCCTTGATGTGCTCTGATAGTGAGCCGGCGAGCGGAAGCTGTCAGCCTTCAGCTGGCTTGAAGAATGCAATTAGAGCAGTTTTAATACTGCTGAGGGACCCCATCCAATCAAAGCTGTCTGAGTTAAGCCAAGTCTAGAATCCAAACCGTGTATTTTAAGCGTCTCAGCTTTGTCTTTAGCCGGAATGGATCTGTCATTCCCACACACTGTGGTGCAGTTTTTTCTGCTAGGAGAACTACTCCCATTCCTTACCAACTAGCAGTGTTATTTTATCTGTTACCGTTGTCTTTATGGCATTGTTAATACTCAAGGTTCAAAGCATTTATTGTCAAATTAGGGCTTAAAATGCATTACTTTAATGTCAAAAGTGCCTGTGCCTTTAAATAAACCCTAGATTAGGTAAATTCATAAGCAGTTCATCGCTAGGTTTTCTGGATTGTCTGGTGAAAGAAAAAGGAACGTCATCAATGCAGATCAGAAAGCAAGTATTATGTAGAACATAGCTAGAAAGGAGGCAATACTACAAGAAGGTACTATTTTTGCTGAAGACTTAGCTGAGACTTAATTTCAAAAACTGATGTTAAGTGATTCATTGATACCAAGAGAAAAGGATTAGAACAATTCTGTGTTCGTCCTTCTTTCTTCTTCCTTTTTTAATTAGTGTTCTTAAGTTTGCTTGTTTGACCCACCTTTGCTTCCTCCATTTCTTAGTGTTAGGGTTGACTTCATTGGAATTAATGCTTCCCTAAGGGATTACACCTCTACTGGATGTTTCATTTGTTTCCCTGATTTTCCTTTGTTAATGAAGTTGTGGTTCAGTTATCTATTTTGAGCGACACTAACTTGCGAAGTAGATTACAAAAAATCTCTTTTGATTATTTACTTTGATTAACTCTTTATGCTAGGGATTTTTTTTGTTTATTATGGTATCTTGCATAGTGAGACTTTTAAGACCTACAGAATAAAATTAAAAAAAAAACTATCTGCTCTGCTGTCTCCCCAGGAAACTCTAGTTTTTGAGATAAAGGTAGGGAAGGAAATGCAAGTGAGCATTGTTTGTGTGGGATTTGATAGACTAAATTGTGTTTTGATACATCTTTGGTTAAATCAATGGTATTAGTGGCTTTCAAATGTAATTTTCTCATTACAGGTTATAACTGCTTAGTATGAAAACTCTCTAAATAAGTGTTAACCTGTGGCATAAAGGCATTCCCAAAACTCGGGTCTTTATGTAACTGATTGAAAAGGGAATACGCTGTGCTATGTAAGTAATTGTCACCTGTTGCAGAAATTTAGAAATTATCTTCATATATATATTCACTCACGCGCGCACACACACACACACATATATATGGATGTGTGTACACACACATATGTATGTCATATGTGTGTATGTTGTAATCTACTGTCTGTTTTACACTGCAATAAGAAATACACAGAAGTAAGCTGTATCAGTGCAAGACTGTTATCAAGATCTGCTACATCAGTGTGTGATTCTTGTGTCATACAGGAGCGGATACATGCAATGTATTTTGATGCGTCTAGAGAGAAGGTTCTTTGAAAGTGATATGTTTTGTGTGTTTTTTTTGGCTTTTTGAATAGTTGTTTATCTACCAATATTAAATATGTTGAATATTTGCCCTCTGAAATAACAGGTTATTGTTCTCCTGTGCAGGAAAAACTGCATGGTGGCAGTTTTTGGTGGTGATGGTGGCAGGGTAAGTGGAAGAGGGTTATTTGATACAATTGTGTAGGGCTACCCATAGATACCCAAAAGATGAAGATCTGATGGATGAGTTTTGGGGTTAGTTCTTGTTTAAGAAGCTCCCAGAATCATCCAGAGGGCTGAACTTGATTTTTAATAGGATGTATAGGAAAAGAGTGTGGGGAGAAGCAAGTTCTCCAGTGAGCTCTTGTAATGGACTGGTAACTCTTGATAGAGAAGCTGGGGAAAGCACTGAGAGAGGAGGCTCAGATTCTGAATTCCTAACCACAGGAAGCATGTTTGCAAAGGTAGAGGACAGCCTGGTGACAAGATGAGTTTGTGATGTTCCTTGTGCTTCCATTTCTAGTAGGAATTTTTTATTTAAGACAACATCAGTAAAATTGAAGAGGGGGCTGTCGGTCGTTGGTAAGATTGGCTTGACTGGCAGTAGCGAGCTAAGCCCAGAGGACAGAATTTAGTGTTCAGTAAGAGTGGAAAGCAGGCGTACACATAACGTTAAGGCAGAAGTACTTAATGGGCTTTTTTGTTTTAATGGCGTGGGGGGTTTGTTTACTCCTAAGTGCTAGAATTGGAAAGGGATGGTTTAATGAATACTTAACCAGATGTCTTTGATCTGGTTTAGTATTTGCAGAACTGGCTAAAGTGGTTTCAGAGCCATTAGTTATTCCTGGGAATTCATGGAGGTGAACTTCTGGAAGACTAGAAAGAAGTCCAACTTACTGCCTACGTTTTAAAAGGTTGAAAGAAAGAATTATGGATTAGCTATTTTAACTTCAGTTCCTCAGAAGATATTGGGACAAATCATTAATAACAGAAAGCGTAACAGCCATCTTAGGTATTTGTTCTTCACAAACGTCTGCTTGCTCTCTGCAGGAAGCACCTCTCTCTTCTCCCTTACTCATTGCGTGGTCTTGTCTGCGCTAAGACTTTTGATACAGCTTATGAGAAGTTGAGAGACATGGTGTAGGTAAAAACAAAAAAACAAAAAAAAAAAAGCCAAACTGGAAGGAAAACTACTCAACATAGATAGCAATGTGTAGGCTGGTTCTGCAGTACTCCGTTCTCAGTCTAATGTTTGTTCTGTATTTTCATTTATGGTGCAACAGGTGGTTTAGTAAACAAATACAGGGAACAAATTGAAAAACTCATCTCTGGTATTAGTTCCTACTATTGCCTTTGCTCCTGCTGGTGATTGATTGTTGACACTGTCCAGTGGTGTCTTTTTTTTCCCCCCCTCCAGTACAGACTCTACTCTTTGTTTTTAGACAATTCTAAACCCTGAGTGCTGCAAGCTTGTTGGAAGGCTGAATTTACAATTCAAAAGGATCTTGACATATTGGTCTCGAAAAGCTTGGGTGCCATTCAGTAACTGAAAGTGAAAAAGACCTACATGAGTCAACGGCAAGATCCTGGAAAGGGAACTATGTATTAAGATATATTTTTCAGAAAACGACTGGGGAGATCACTCCTAGACTGTACATGAGTCAATTATGTCTTGCCATTTTGAAAGAAGCAAAACTATAAGAGAATAGAAATAAGAATGTAGTCTGTAAAGCATTATTAATCCTCCTGCTGTTAGTGGTGCTTAGAAGGCCAAAGCTGGACTTGTAAGTCCAGTTTTGGGTACTATAGTTAATGAAAGCAGTGGGCCAACTGAAGTTAGTTCTAGCTCCCAGGAGAGCTCTGAGTGTGTCAGACTTGGCACTTTGTAAGAAGAAAGCTTGGAGGCTCTGGTTGCTAAGGCTATCAGGAAGAAATTTGTGTCATTCTGCCCCTCCCTCCCTCCCACCCTCAAATGCATATAGGACAAAAAATGACCAACTAAATTTGCAGTGAGAAAGATTCAGGCATGATGAGAATAATTTGAAACTGGTATCTCTGTTTCTGGAGGTTAGTCAAACACATATTAGGAACGATAAAGCTGATCCTTTTCGCAGATGAATGGAATAGTTAACCATCTGAGGTCCCCTTCCACCCTATCTTCTATTATGATGTGATTTTGCCTGTAATAAAAAAACATGCCACCTAAGCATCAGGGAGTCTATCTAGGTGAGTAATTTGAGGTTTGCTGTGCTGCTTTTGTTGGGTTTTTTTGGGGGTGTGTCTGCTACCTCCTTACCCTGGGAAATCAGGCTTACACAGCTGTGCTTTCTCTGTGTATATTTAACTTTGTTTTTCTGTCTCAGAGTTTTGCCATCTTTTGGCCAGTAGTAATGAAGTTTGCCAATGGAATGAAGATGTCAGAGAGAGGTGATGTTTTCTGGGGACAGATGCGTTTTATGCCCCCAGGTGATGGAAAGGCTATGCAGTGACGTGGCACCTTGTTTTGACATCCCATGTGATGGAGAGATGGCGAGCCCTGCAAATGCAGGGAAACTTCAGGAGGAGTTCACACTGTTAAATACCAAAAAATGGACCAGCAACATTTCTCTCCATACAGATTTTCATGACGTTCCTGTTTTAGACAAAACAGGAGTCTGTAGGAAGTTTTTGAGCCTCGCTGGACCTCGTGAAGCAAGAGCTACTTGCTTTTCCTTGCAGAGACCTTGTCTTTTGCAAGAACTGTGTGTCAGGCTGTACCACAGGCTTTCTTGAACCCATCACTGCAGGCCTAACTTGGGCAGTGCTGTAAGCGAAGTCAATAGGCCATTTATAGTTCCTCTGGATAAAGCCTTGTCTGGCACAGTGCCTAATAAGTGTCTGTAGTAGTTAGCGAATTCTGCTGTAGAGCTATTTGTTGAAGCCGGCACATTGCCCACAGGCACAGTGCCTAGAGCTAACAAGTGCTATCAATCTCCCATTAAAAAAAAAAAAAAAGTTATGTATTAAAAGTTCATTACATCTCCTAAAGCAATTACTTTTTAAAGTGTAGGAGTCAGAAATATTTTTTTGTGAGACCAGTATTATTTAAACAAAAATTAAAGAATGTGGTGAATTTCAGACAAGGGTAATATTAAATTTATGCTTAATTTCTATGGAATAAAAAACTATTTGCTGCATTTGACTTGACTTCCCTCACTCCAGTAATTACTGAGTATGTTAAATATGCAAGAGCTGTGTCCCATCTGTAATTACAATTATTTGCTTTCCTGATGTATTGAGGACGGTGAAGGTAATGGCTTGACTGCAAATTTAAAGCAGGTTCTGCTCGTAAATTTTTTTCATTCTCTGTGTTGCAGATCTGTCCTTGCAAGCTGTCTGCTGTTTAAAGGTGGCCATATTTTTTGTCATCACCTGCATACACTTTAATCAGCCCTAGTGCTGTCACTGTGGATTAGAACATTAGCAGTGCAGGCAGGCACAAAAAGAGAGGAAAGGGGTTGCAGGAGAAGTATTTGGAAGTGGCAGAGAAATTGAAGTAGCTTTGACACGTCAAATTATCAGTTCTTCCATGCTCCAAAGCAAATAAATTGTTACAGGTATGTAGCCTGGGCTCTGCAAACAGAGGAGTTCACTCAGGTTCTGTTGTCGTAACTGTGTGTTAGCAGAAACTGCAGCAGAGAGATGGTTGCCAAACTTGTCTGATGCAGAGACTGGCATGTCCTCCAGTATGGCAGAAAGGAAGAGGATGTCAGAGGGGGCAGGCCCTCTGCACCTCTAAGCGTGTTAAGATAGGAAAGCAAAAGAAGTCGTCATCTTGCGGACTAAGGTGTATGGCTTAGGGTATGTGTGCAGTATCGGTCAGGAGAGAAGAGTGAATGCTTGCACAGGGCTTTACTTTCATAATGGGGATGGCTCCTGTCCAACACGCATGCCCACATATGCAGTGGCTGTTCTCTCTTTCATCCCTTGCTGAGCTTGAAAGCAGTTAGAGTCTAAGCAGCAGCTATGTTTTACGGAGGATATGTAGCGAGTGGTTTTACTTAACGTTTGGTGCCTTTTCTGCAATAGCAGAGAATCTTGCCGTGCCTTAGGCTTTATGCCTGACGGTGTTAAGTAGTTCTGCACTTCTGCTGTTGTATAGCTTGACTTAACCATCTGCAGAAGTACTAGTGATTCAGCATTTGTAGGGCAACCAGACCTTGATGAAATGTGCAGGCCTACTGTGAGCTATATCTCTGAAACTTAATGTATTGACCTTCTTCCACACGCATACCTACAGAATGTTTGAATTGTAAGTTCAGTTTTATGATACCTCTTCAAAAGCTGGAAGTTATTGAAGCATTAAAGATGGAAATATTAAATCTGTATATTCCAGGGTTTCACATTTACATTATGTCTTTCTTTCCTTTCCTAGTACCAATGGAATACTGTGTCCTCGTATCTCATAAATGCCGAATGAATTGCAGTAATTCTGTTAATAGTGCCCTGAAAAGATAGGGCTTATGAAGTGATCATTTACCTATGAATGAATGTGTGTGTGTGCGCATGTGCAAGTGTGTGTATATATATATATATATATCTGTATACATATGTATGTTTAAAGTTGCTACCCAGTCAAAATACATGATAATATTCAATGTTTCATATGTACTTGTATATATGAGGCACTGAGGTGGGGAATACAGCCAGGACAGAGTACAAGACTGTTACTATCTGAGATCACACTAGAAGCCTTTCTGCCTGTTGGCTTGATAAGCAAAGAGCTTGCTTCAGTCATCAGAAGTTAAGTGGAGCACAATGCCTGTAGGCTGAATTCAGCATCTTGAAACTGGAATAACTTTCTTCAGCTGCAATATAGAGCATACAACAAAAACAAAAGAAGCCTTCTGCTGCACGCAGCAAGCCTGTGTATGGGCTATGCCATCACACTCTGTAGGCAACTGATTGTTAGGTTGATATAAAGGCTGAACTCCTATGTTGTTTCCCCCACTCCACCTCAGAGAAATAATAGCTGGCAAGTTTGCAGCCACCTAAACATCTCGTGAGTTTTCAGCAGTAACTGCAGCTCTCAGCCTGCCAGTTCATAGACCTCTGAAGTAATCCCTTCTTGTTCTTTGTCTTGAACACTTGAAATCTGAGTCTTAATTTCACATTATTTAAGCTGTGGGATCATGACTATTCCCTGATAACAATTTAAAATTCTTGTGACTTAAATTGAACAAAGGTTTCTGCATAGTATCTTTGGATGACTGTTCATTCTTAGAATAAGTAAACTTATTCACAGTTTTGTGTTCTTGCCTTTTTGTTTTTTTTTTTTTAATCAGAAACTTTTTATAAAGAGTAGTGGTAATTGACTGAGATATTTCTGTAAGAACTGGTAGCAAGGTCGTCAGTTATATTCAGCTTAGCTGCTACAGTTACTCTTGAGACTCAGTTTTACCGCAAGAGTAAAAAAGAGCTCTCAAAGGAAAGGTGTGTAAGTTAGAAGACCATGTATGTATTCTTACCAGTGGTAAACCAAAGACAAAATTAAAGTAGGTGAGTAATAGTAAGTAGATAATAAAAATTAAAAGTCCGAATTTAAGAAACACGACAAAACCCTAAATCCAGTGGCTATAACTATTAGCAGACTCTTAAAATGTAAAGTTGTGGTTCTTTTTCTACCTAAAAAGAGTAAATGCAGAATCCTGTGGGGAAATACTGCTGTCAGTGTTACTTCTGAAAAAATGATGTATTGTTATGATTTCTATGGGCAGGTTGAGCTGGTTTTTACAGGGCCTACTCTGCAGCAAGTATCTCTAGTTTTAACTTCAGGAAGGATATTGAAGAAGAAATCCTTTGAACACTTATTTGATTCTTACGTGCTACCTTCAAGTGCTCATGAGCCTCAGGAGAGTATATGCATGTATATTTATGAAGAGGCAGTCCCTCAGTCATTGTATTGACCCCTGAAGATGGCTGTGGACATTAAAACTTACAGGAAAATGTCTCTCTGTTTGTGCATGTAGCTAACTGCAAATACTAATCTTTACAGTAGGAAAAGTTCCTATTGGAACTTTCATAGGTGATTCAATATGGTTTATTAAGCTGCTTCAAGCATTTCCATTTAGAGGGTTTCAGTTTTGTCTTCTTTTCTTTTCCTTCCTCACAGAGTGAGAGAAGGCTTGTGGGAGGCTGGGTACATGGGTTTGCTATGTAACTCGAATGAGCACATGGACATCTGCTCCTGCGGATGACAGCTGAGGTGTTGAGGCTGAAAATGTTCCTCTGCACTGAAGGAGACGAAGCTGAACCGTGGGGCAGGCAGAGAAGTCCCAGGGCAGAGGAAATGGGGAGTGTAGTATAGTAGGGGTCTGAATGTAGTAAAGACATGCTGATATTCGTAAACAGATCCACATTCAAGTCAAAGACTTGCCCAGCTTAATGACTGTGAAAAGGCCTCAGTTACAGGACCACTTAATAAACCAATTAAAATAAAAAATTGAAGTTAGATAAGCTTAGGTGTATGATGCTGTCCTTTTAACGCAGCAGGTCAGCTTCTCCAGTTGCTAAGGAGACTGTTACCAAGAAAATTAGAATAATTTTCCTCTAGCATGAAATATAACAGGAAAGTTAATGAAAAATGCATAATAATATGGTCAATAAAATGGTCAGGATCGGATAGAGCTGGAATGAGCAGTTGTTTAGAGGATGCCTTATTGAAAGTAATATTTGATAGCTGAGATGAGTCAAAGTCATCTTCTGGAAAATGTGTTTTTTGTTTTTTCTTTTTTTCTGGACAACTACTTCTGCTTGATTTCCTCTTGAAATGCTAATGATATCAAGTAATAGCTTTTCTGCAGGAAGATATTGAAACGTTCTTTATCAATCAGTGCCTCATAGCCTCCTGTTTGAAAAAAACAGAAGGTTTCAAGGGCATGTAAAGCTAGAATAAGAGATGAAAAGATTACAAGAAATATATACAGTATGCAGGTTGAAAAAATGTATATTGGTATGTTGGCAGTGTGTTCATGCTACGGAGATGATGTGTGATGTTGATAGATGCCACTGAAAAGGGTCAGGCAATTGTTTGGTGAAAACTGTCAGGAAACTGATTTGAAAATTAGTGGGATTCCAGAGGAGTACATTATTCATAACAAAATGTTTGTTTCTAGTATTCAAAAGATAGATAGGCATAAATTAAATACATGTTCCTTTGTTACTTATTATAATAATCTGTCTACTTCAGGGTCTTGAAACTCTAAAGTTACTTCAAAATATCAGGAAGTATCAGGCTTGCCAAGATGCATTAAATGATAAAGACACTTGAAAGAAATTCAGAGGGAAGGAAAGCCTTAAAGGCAATAAAAGCATGAACATTGGTAAAAGTCCAAATATAGATTGAATGGAGATAAATATGTATAAAATCATCACAAACATGTGCGGACATATGCTGTCGCAGAAGAGGATTGGTTTGTGATCTGTAAGTAAATACTGCAAATTGGTGCAATACGTGGATTGCCCTTTATCAGAACTTTTGGTAAACCTACTTGCAGAAAATGAGATGAAAAAGGAAAAGGAAACGAATATTGTAATCTCTCATGCAGAATTTATTGGTAGCTATTACTTGGGGGGAAGTTTGCTAATGCAGGAGGAACAGATGTTTTTAAATTACGGGGCGGAAAAAAGCAGAAACATTTACTGAAACGACAGATACTTGCTATCAAATTTGCCTGTATTTTAAACTATTTATTTATTCATTTATTTAAAAATACTCTTGGGAGGATTAAAGAAAGGTCATTAATTTCTTGGGGTTTGTTCTGTAGAGTGAACACAACATGCTAGACATTGTATATAGCTTCGCTAATAGGCAACCTCCTGTTAAAGGTCTTTATTGTTACTTCACAGTATCATGTCTCTCTAGGACAAAAATAAGCTCGCTGTGATAGCTGTTTTTCATTCTGACATTTAAATAGTAATAATATATATACCAGCTGACTGTCTGCTTTGAACACTTGGCTGCTTCTGTGATGTCATCCATCTGTTTTCACCTCTTTGGATAGGAAGAAGACATGATGGTGGACATGAATCGGAGGCCTCTGTTTTCTTAAGAAGGTGTATTTATTCTGGTGAAGTCAATTCTGAGATTGCTTAGAGTTTTAACTTAAAAGTTTTTTGTTTTGTTTTGGATTTTGGTGAGTGAAGACTTTGCATTATCCGTTGGGTTGGTTTTGCTATTTCACAGCTGTTTCAGACTTTAACGTTGCCACCATGGCATGACAGAATCTGAATCCATTGTTCTCTGTGGTAGTACCATTGAAAGCACTGTTTCTTCTGAGGAATTATCTTTTACCCTTAAACTACAGGCAAAGTATTACTACTACTGGAAGTTTGCTGTTAGTCTGTTATCAAAGGGAAGCTGCCCTGCTACTTGACAGGGACTGAGAGTAAAGGATTTGGAGGGGATTGCTTTTTTTTTCTGGACACAGTTTGCACCTCAGATGAGCATGCTTTTCGTGATTGCTTTTGGGGCACTTATTTGCAAGCTATTCATTCTAGGCATAGAATTTCAACAGAGACTGTATTTAAAACAAGCCTGTTATTCTTGGCTGCTAACTATCACAATTGAAACCCTAAGGGATATTTGGAAAGTGCTAGTCACAATTTCCCAGGTAATAGGATTCATAAATAAACATCTATGTGCAGATAAGGACTTAACAAAAATCCATCCCTTGAAGGAAAGCTTACTCTGCAACTCTAAACTGCAGGATTTATCTCACTAGCATGTGAACTGCTACGAAGTACGTGTGCACAACTCCCTCTAAACAATTAGAAACGCCTATCAGGTAGTGATGGGATTTAGGATTAAAGAGCTGAGAAGGTTAGAATGGCTAGATATTATTGGGGCAGTGGGGAATCTTGAGAATGTATTATAAAGTAAATTTTTTTTTTTTTTACCTGGGGTGATAGGCACCTGCTGTTCCTATAGAACTTCCATCAAAATAATTGTACGTAGCCCTCTGAGAATCAGATTCTGACCAAACTACAGACGTAGCACAAACATTTTAAGCTTTTGTGTAAATTTTAACTCCAGTGGATTTTGATCATATTAACTTGTAGATAAATATAAGCTTTCATGTAAGGACAAGTACATAGCTAAAATTGTAACATTTTATTCTAAACCGTGTATACTGACTGCTATAAAATTGGTATTGTAACATTGCAAAAAAAAAAAGATAATTGAGTGGACAACTAGAAGCAGGAGGCTAAAGAAGCTCATTTGAGCCCCGTGAGGAAAGATGACTAATGGAAGAAACAGGCTTACAGTGCTCTTTTGCCAAGTTCTGCATGGAAAAAGTGGGTACATTTAGCTTGACTCTCCGCTGTGCCAAAACGAGCGCCATGAATATTGATTCTCTAAGTAACCAAAATATTGATGCGGACTTAGCCTCACAAGTAGCAATTTGCCAGTTATTTTGCTAAGAAGAAATTAATTGCTTTAACCAGAAAAAACAATTTGCTGAAGGAAGAGTACGGCAAGGTAACTGTGTTGCTTGACAGACTAGTTTATGCCTAAGGAGAAAGGGCAGAGGTGTTCTGCATGAGATAAGAGCCTCAAAAGGATGCTCAATAAGTGAAAAGTAAGAGAGAAAGGGGAGGATTGTTTTTAATTGTTGTCATACATTACTTTAAAATACTGTTAGTATTTTATGTTGCTGCTTGTCTACAGGAACATGAATATTTCAGAAAATATTGGATAGGTTTAAATGCACGATTTGAATATGTATAGTTTATATAACTGACAAAATCACCACGTCAAGGACTAAATTTCAGTTGTAATCGTATTTGGTATCTTTTGCTTAATCGGCCATTGAGTTCATGAGTTGATGATTGACTTGCTCTTGAGGACTCTGATAGAGACCAGTAGTATTTTAAAAACATGCAAATGATTTCAAGGCCGTCCTTCTGTTAAGGGTGTTTCTCACATAGTATTCAGTATTTTGTAACTCAACGGTGCTTTGTAGTGTAAACACTGGGGTAATGTAACAGACAAAAAAAAAGGAAAATTACTTACTCTTACTGAAAATAAATCAACGGAAATTTTACAAGCCATTGAAAGAAAGTTGTGATCTGAATTGGGAGGGAGGTAGCTAGGCTGCTGTAAAATCTGTCTTTGGTTGTTCACGTATAAATAATAATCTTAGCCGAAATTACTGTTGCTCAGAATTTTTCCTAAATATTTAGAAACTGTTTGCATATCTAAAATTCCAGATATGTTTTTCTTGATGACTTTTAATGTATTGTATATATAAAAACGTATGTGTATGTATACTACTTTTTTCACTTTGGTTTCCTGCTGGCTGGTAGAACAGCAAACAGTATGCTTTTTTTGTGTAGCCACATATATAAACTTACTTTAAGTAGCTGAAACACATAAATATTTTTCCAAGGCATTATTTGGCATAAGTTCCTTGTATTTTTTTCCTCCTCCCTCCCCCCCTTTTTTTTTTTCCTCCTTCTGCGCTTGGTCTGTGTCTGTCATTTCATACACAAACCAAACTTAAGCCTATTACCGTTGTCAGTATGAATCTTTTCCACTAGTAGTACACTTCTGCTGTCTGGAGAGATGGAAGAATTTTCCCTCTTATTCTGCTTGCCTGCATGCCAAAAATTTAGCTGCATTTGCAGCCCTTTTTGCATGAATGTTTCTAAGTTATCCCTCTTCCCCTGCCCCCAAGCAAAGATGAATGGGCCTCAGGCCGTATTTGATGACCTTAGTAATTTCATCGTATCTTTTAATACTGCGTGCAACTGCAATGATTATAAAAAAACTCTGTTATTTGTAGGCTGATTTTTGTTTTGTGATTTGACTTGTTTTTAAAATGTTTCAGCAACTTCTTGTGTGATGTTCAAAAATTATTCTAATTTCTGTATACATTAGGTATCTAGTGTATAATGTTTGTTATAATCTATAGTACTTCTAATGTTTCTCTGTAACACAAATACTTAAAATATTACTTTTAATTTTAAGCTTAACAATGTCAGGAAAAAAGGAGTTCTTGCAGGTTTCTGCTTTTATGCTGCCACTGCACCTGAGCCTTGCAAAATACCCCTTTTATTCTCTAATTTTGGCGCTCTCTTGAGAAGAGACTGTCAAATAGTTCAAATTCCTGTTTCATTTGCCTATGTCTATAAATGCAGTGCAACGGTTTCTGGTTTTCTGCACTACAGTCTTGGAAGGAAATTCCCTCCCTTCCTGCTCTCCCCTGGATACTGTCAGCGCATGGATAACTACAATATTTGAAATACCAAACAAATCCATCGCCTATTAGGGGCTGGAGGGGGGGAGCTGTGATGTTTCAAGGCGGGATGTCCCACGTCCTGCTTACCTAGCTGACCCTCTGTGTTGTCAGAGGTTAAAACCAGTGACCCTAAGCTGAAGCCCCTGAACTAGGGCGAGGTGGTGGGGAAGGGGCTCCTTGGCCAGGGCAGAAGATGCAGCTTCCGGCCAGATGACGTCGCAGCTATCGCCAGGCAGCGACAGTGGTAACGTCTACCGTGGGGCGGGCTGTGGAAACCTGGACCATGGCAGTAGCTCGCTGAAAGCGGCTTAGCTACGCTCTGTCGCTTTCTAGTGTGCAGGGTTGAAAGGGGAAGAAGGGAAGCATTAAACATGTCTACACTTGTGATTTAGGGAGAGTTTTGCCCAAAATAAATAAGGCATGCACGTCTTGGGAGAAGTCTCTTACTCACAAGCAGCAGCCTATTCCCTCCTTGTAGGAACTGCTCCCTAGCTGTAGCAGGCCCTTCCAGCCTGCACCCTGCGGGCTGGCATCTCGCTCCTTAGTGTCTGAAGGAAAATTAGCCCTGGAAGCAGAGAGTATACTCTGCGATACTTTACAATCTGCACTTCATTGTTGTCCTTCTAGGTATTTAGCAAACAGAGCACAGCTTCCTGCTCTTAATAGTATGATTTAATTAATAGCATTACTGCTTCTGCATCTCTCAGTGTACATTCTTTATTTGGGCAGGGTTTGCAAAATCTAAGTCTTTTTTTTTTGGTTTATTTGTTTTTGTTTTGTTTCAGTAACCCTAATGTGCATGTTTGCTCAGTATCCATGTTGCTGAGAGTTTCCCAGCTAAGGGTTGTTCCTGCAGTCTTTCAAAATGAAGTCTCCAGTACTCTTGAAGAGGAAAAAATGGAATTAAACATTGATTCACTTTATTTACTTTCAAGTCACAGCGTATACTAATAACACTCTAGATGCAATAAGATTGACACTTCCTTTCTGGAGGGGGGGGGGGTTTACAGTGGATGCCTCATGGTTTTAAGTAAGATAGATTAATATTCTGATACAATTTCTACAGAAGTAAAGTTATGGGCAAATTTTGGCGATGCAAAAGGCAACTTCTAATATACTGAAAACTAATTCACTACTTCAGTTCCACTAGAGTTGATGGGACTATTTTGAAGAATTCACGCACTGACGAAAGTGAAGAAAAGCAGTTCAGAATCTGAACTCTAAGGTTAGTAGGAGAGGCTCCCAACGGAATAGCCCCTCTCTTTTGACCCGGTAGAGTAAATAGCCTGCCACGCCAAGGGTGCATGTCTTGTTCTGCTGCAGCCAAAACGAATTTACTAGGACAATGCTTTCATATGTATTACCTAAAATAAGGGCCTTTTTTTTTTCCTCTCGCTTTTGTGGTTTCTGGTATGCCATGTGTGATCCTTGAGTAAAGGACTGTGTTAACTATTTAATTTTTTAGGTTGTTTCCTCTGCTCTGAAGTTTTCAACGATTTTTAACACAGAATTAGCAAGTATTAGGGTTTTTTCTAAACGGCGAGTCTAACTTACATGATGTATTTTAGTTATGCTATTTTCCATATTCAAAGAAAAATAAATTTAGATTTCCATATAATGTTTTATTCTGAAAAGTATGTTTCTAACTGGTCAGCTCTCCCTTTTCCCCACAGGAACTGCAAAACTCCTATGTTGTATGTAATTGTTCAACGTTGGGTAGTCACTGTATGTTTGAAATCAAGAACTGTTGGCCTTTTTGATATTATTACAGCTGCTTCATTTTTAGAGGCTGGATTTTATTCAGTTTTTAATAAAATTCACAATGAAATATGTTGCCTTTTGATTTTATGGAACGTCCTTCTGACCTGGTGAGGTGTGTGCAGAAATGTAGTTTTAACTTCTGGTGTATTCCTTATGTCCTCCCCTCCCCATTTCTTCCCTATTTGACACTTCATATATTATATAGTGACAAAATTACATAATTCCATTAAAACTGCTCTACATTCTCGATTTTTTTTTAGTATTTGGAAAGACAAATTAACAGTAGAAATGCTAAGGCTTTAGAACTGTTAAAAAAAAAAGTCTTTCTTTGATCAGTATAAGTTGTTAAGGCATTTCCATGAATCTTTGAAAATTTCTGGGAATTCTTTCTGTGCAGTTTGCTATCTAATCAAGCTCATTGAAAATATAATTTAACAAGTTTTATCTGAATCTCTAATAGATGAAACGCTTTGGGTTTGCGTGATTTTTTTTTTAAGGTATCTCTAGTCCATTACCATTTGCAGTAACAGAAATAGCTTTTATGAAGATTGTGTGCAAAATACAAAAATCTGTCTTTCAGCACAGAATGAAAATTTCAGTAACTGTATGTAAATTTTTACTGTATTTGCTATTCTGCAGTGACTCCCCATGTAAAGTCTAACTGTCTAGGTTCTGCAGATTACTAACTAGCATCTTCATTTTGTCTTTGAAGTTACTGCTGGGAAAAATGGTTAGTTTTGGTCTGGGTCAGGCTTCTTTCTTGGCTTAGCCATACACCTACCTTAGCACTTAGAACTGAAGTCTCTGTGTGAAGGGAGGTGGTGTGAGGTAACTAGAATGCTGTAAATTCACGCTTAATATGGTGTTTCAGCCTGGACAAGCTCAAGACCGTATCTTTTTCCTCCTCAGGAGTGATCACAAATTCTCTTGCTGAATAAGTTAAGACTTTGGGGGTTTTTTCTATTTGTTATGGAAATGCATTGTTTGGGGTCTGCTGGTAGAAGCGTTTGTAGGATTGGTGTCTAGGGCTGAAGTGATTGTGGTTGCTATTATTTAATTTTATAGCTCCTGAATACTGATACGAGAGGAAGAAGAAGAAATAAAGAGCACAGAGTTCTCTGAAGTCTAGAGGTTTGAAAGAACGAACTTGAACGAGAATTTGGAATGACTTGCATCTCCAACGGCCGTAATATGTTACCATTGTAAATCATACTAGAAAACTAGCCATCTTCCAGTGTTGATGTAATTTATAGTATTGGTATTAAGCTGCTTGTTATATCAAAGGTAAAGGTGACTGACCAGCTTCTAGTTGGGACATTTCTTCTGTTTATGTAAGAAATATTTCATATTCTGTGACAGAATAGGGCAAATCATATTTATTATTAGCAAATATTTCTCTCCTAAGGGAAAGAATAGACCCATGGTACTAGAAAACAAACAACGAAAACAAAAAAAACCTCTTACTATAAGTGGAAAATGGGATAGGAACCAAGATACCAATGGAAATATTGGTCATTTAGGGATTGATGTAAATTACCTTATCCAAATGTGGGTTTCTTATCCATAAACCGTATTGGTGTACTGAACAAGATTAAAGGAATCTAATAATGAAATTACCCCTTTAACAAGCTGTATTTCAATATTAAATGACTCTCCCCTTTCTTTTCACTTCTCCTGAAGGTAAAATTAAAAAGGGTTGAACGTTTTCGTTTATGAACAGCTAAATTGCCATAGATTACTGTTAAGGTTTGATATCAGGCCAAGATTCATTTTTACTTGATGTCTAGTCTTTAAGAACAAGAGATGTCTGATGGGGTATCTACTCTTTCTTGAGTGCCTGCCAAATCTTGTATGTCAGCATTCCCTCTGATCTTTTAATGGGGGTTAAAAGGAGAAAACCAAGGTTTTATTGCAAGTGGAAAGTAGTTTGCAATAGAGAGATTTAGTTTTCTTTTCGTTATTGTAATGATGGTAGTGCATCAAATACCATTTTATTTTTTATAGGAGCCTTTTTTTAAATTCTAAAATATTATAAGAGAATAGGAAGAGCAGTATCTCAGAATTTTATTTTAGATAGCGAAAAGCTTTAAAAGTATTCTTTGGAGTGTACAAATGAATGCTAGACTGAGCTTCGCAATTGTTTTGGGATGTCATGAAAGGCAACAGTTAGGCACCTTTTTAAAATGCCTTTCTTGGCAGTCTGGTGTCTGAGCCCGCGATGTTCATGGGAGCTGTTTGACCCCATCAGTGGAATGTGCTGGGAAATGGCAAGTGAATTAGAATGCAAATCTCTCTCCCTGCTTCCTCCATGCTTTCTGTTATGGGAAAGTCTTGTGCGACTTACAGGGCATGTATGTACTTTACCAAAAAAAAAAAAAAAGTGTTATCTTTTTCTGTGGTACTTAGTACTGTAATCTGCGTAAGTGGATGAGATTCCATTATGTGCTGGTGGAAAACAGAGGCACTTCTACAGTATCAGAACTTGTGGAGGTTGTTAAACAGCAGTAAAATAAGATCTGAAAAAATTTATGTAACCTCAGAAAAATGACTTAATCTCTCCTAGATTCCCATCCAAACATCCAAAATTCATGGTCCTAACAATTAGGAAAAAATCGGTTGGATTTTAAGCAATTTAGTTGCTTGGGGTTTATTTTTAACTCATCTTTTGAAAACATTTTGTTTGCTGATTTGGAGTTTAAACGGTGAAGTTTTATTTTCTTTATTTCAGATAAGGTAGAAAAAAAAAAACTGGAATTGCCTTGTTTTCTAAAAATACGTATGTACATTGCCCTTTCTGGTCCATTTGGCCTGAGAGCAAGCATGCTAGGTTTCTACCTGAGGAGAATTTTCATGAGCATTTTGCATCTGGTATTCCACTGTACCACACTGATCTAGACGCTAATACTACAGCAGACAGTTCTGATAGTTCATCTTTGGTTAATCAGCTTGAACCATCCTTTCCCCTAAAATTTGTATGTTTGAGAGGACTGAACCCTTCATAAGGAGCCTCTTCTAAAATTCTCTAGAATAAACAGAAAGACTGCTAATCATTTCTGTGAACCTTGTCAGTTCATTGGGATATGCTAAAATAATTCATGCTAAATCTCATGACCCTACTTATGTCCATGTAACTGGTAATACAAAAGAGCATGGAATGCCGCTGCTGCTTGATTTCAAAGGATAGAGGGATGGTAAAAAGTCTGCGTGGGAAGTAAACACGCTGAACAAAACCTTGGAAATACCTTCCTTGGAGGCATGGAGGGGAGAGTTGCTCAGTTCATTCAGGAATTAGGCCTTAGTTTCTCTAGCTGACTACCTTTGTGTCTAGCTAGAGTTTACAGAGAGCACCTCTGTTTGGTTTTTAAAAAAAAAAAATAGCAGGGAGAAGAGCAGACCCTTGGGAAACCTTGTCGTCTTTCCTGGGCTCTCTCCAGCTGCTGCTGTGTGCTGGCAATCCCCTTCGTGGGCAGCAGGAGCAAGCAGGCTCGAGCACCTTCGCCCACATTTTCCATTTGCCTCCAAGAAGTTCCTGGAATAGTTGCTATGCGCTGCTCTTTTCACAGCTCTGGTGAAGAGGGAGTGATTTTATTTTCGAAGACAGTTGGACTGCTTGAATCTCTTCTGCTGGCAGGGATCTTGTATGTCTCCCTTTGTTGGTAGATGCTTAGGCAAGAGTAATTTGTGTGGATGGAGAGAAGACAGAAGCTGTATAATGTGTGCGGATGATGTAATGTGGGTTAAACCTCTGCAGAAAAGAGGTGTCAGAGATGTAACGTTGATTTTATGTGCCATACTTTTTTTTCTCGATGCAGTTCCCATTGTACAAAGTTGGGAGGAGGAGATGCCTAATTTTTAATACGAGCAGTTTACAACCATTCACAGTTAAACAGTTTATAGGATTCTTGGAAACAAAAGGTGGTCTAATTACAGAGGAAAGGAAAACAATATAGTGAGGATATTTACAATGTGTGACCTATTTGAATTATGATCTTGTTAACTATACAAAAATGACAAAAAGCAGAACCATCCCACTGAATTCAACATTTAGCCTTTCATTAATGAACTTTTTTAATATAGAAGATATGGAGGAGGTTAATTTTTTTCCCTTTAAGATCAAAAGAAACTTGCACTTTGGGTGAACCTGTACTTTCTTAAGATTCAGCGCACTAGATTTCAAACTGGAAAAAAATGACAATATTTTTTCTTTACAACTAGCCCACACTAGAGTGTTTAGTTTCTGCCAATAAATCACATGCCAGGGTTTCTAATGCCCTTTTAAATCAATTGAAGGTGTGATTCCTTTCCCTGTGATTTTTGTTGAACTTCCCTTTTGTAGTGGATTTTAATTGTTCTTATTTGCAGGCTTTAAATGTTGATGGACTCTGTCATTTATAATGCTTTTTCATTGCACAATGACCTTCATAGGAAAATTTCATATATATTTTCATTTGACTTTGGCTGTGCTTTTTGTTTTATGCATGTAAGTGAAACTGGCAATATAAATTAGTATGCAGAAGTACAGCTTTTTGATTAAAGCGATGTTATAAAACATCTGGTTGCACTATAGATAGAAACATTTCAAAACGTTTTGCAAACCTGCACTGAAACTATGTCAGCGTAGTTTGCTAAAGGCAATATCTGCAGTGAACGAGGTTTCATTCTTTTTTGAAACACCCGCGTTTCATACTCCTGGACAAACGCAACTAAGTGTGAGTTTTGACTTCCTATTGTAGACTAACACGTCACGTAATCTCTGCTGTAGTACCTGCATGATCTTCTTGCTGTGCTTTGTGGGAAGAGTTGTGGGAAGAGTTGTACCCTGTATGAACTGAGATGCAAAGAAACCCCATATCCCAGGCTAGAGGATTTGTTGGTCATCCTGTGGACATAAACGGGTTTCTTCCTAGATACCCTGTCTCTACAATGAACTGAAGTTGCTGTTGAGCTAACACATATATTAAGTGGTTTATCTTCTGCTCACCAGATGCGAGTATACTTGAGTTGGAAAAAAACAGGATTGGGCCTTCTGTATTGGATTTGTGGAAGAGCTTTCTACCTATTTGGGAAAAGGTTAACAACCAGCAAAGGAATTAAAAGGCGGGGGGGGGGGGGGGGGAGAAGAGGGGGTGAGGGAGAGAGGGGAACGGAGTTTGTTACAGTGCAGTAGTAGTAATTTAATAAACCTAAACTGGTTTTAAATGTGCTCAGCTCAAATGCAATAACGGCAGTCTGCCCATGCCAGCACGTGGCTGGGCACAGGCAGCAAAAATGTAGAACAAAGCAGAGTAAATTGGATTTAACTCCAATGTAGTCCATAACCATGTTCATATTGGTTCTTAGCCTAAATTAGCGATGGCAATCCAGAACTAGCGGCTTGCCCCGTTTATTTTCAGTAGCAGTGGTTTTAACAAAAAGATTCAAAAGTCACTGATTTATGTTCTTCCTTATTTGCCTCACTTTTGTCTTGGTCCAAGCTGATTTGCCCTTTTCTAAGGAGTATGAGATAGGCAAGCATGACAGTCCTTTGTTTTGTTCCCCTCATCCACTCCATGCAATTTTGAATCATGTAGCTGTGATGTATGGATTTTCTGGCAAACAAGGCAGATGGCGTGAAAGCTTTAGCCCTTGGACTGGAACATTGTAACTAGTGTAAATTTGTCCTCCTTGCTGAAGCTTGGTAACATCAGCGACTCATCTTAGGGAAGAAGATGCCCCCTCTCCTCTTCCAAAGGTACAATTCAACAGTTTCGCATTGAAAGAGATGGAAGCCAATTTGTATTTAACTGACTTAGGGCTGTACAAGAGCAGGACTTTCTCATCTTCCCTTAATCGTTCTTTGCTGTACTTTTGAGAAGCATGTTCCAATCTTTTTTTTCTTTTTTTCACCCCTCGTTTGGCCAGGGCAATGTTGCATGTGTTTATGTTCTCTTGGTTTTGTTTGTGCCCCTCCTCCCTTTTTTCCTTCCTCTTCCACTTCCGGCTTTTAAATACATTGACTGATTTCAGCCCAATTTGATTCAGGAGGAGAAATATCAGAGATGTTTTATTCCTATAAATTCCATTTAAAAAACAAAATGGGAGGGGGTGGGGCTGACAAGAGAGTGAGTTGCTCTATATTTCTGGAGAAAGAGGCTGTAGGGGGAAGGAAAAGATAGTGGAATGAGCTCAACCCTTATTAGGTACCAGAGAATCAAGAGGAGAGAAAAGGCCTTGGGGTACAGAGGAATAGGAGATTCTTCCTTTACTTCTAATGTTTTCACAGAAGTCCTTGAGCTTTACGTTTCTCTCTTCCTGCTGACTGCTGTTATAGTTCTAGTAATGGGCAATGTCTTCTGCAAAGCAATTCCAAATGCAAGTCTTGCCACTTCTTTTTCATTGAGAAAATTCTATGATACACTACCTGGCAATAAATCAGAAATATTGTAATGATTATACTTTTGCTGTTGAATTTCAAGGGAAACTATCATGCCAGCAGAATCCCGGTGCACAAAAGCAGAAACAGACCATTTATGCTGCACATTATAAATAAGTTGTTCTGTTTCTGTCCATGGGTTCCAAACAGTTCTGACGGTGGGCTCCAAACAGGATGGCTGGAGTTGGTAATAGGCATTCCTTTAGTGCTGTATAATGTAGAGTGAAGCGTAGAGTTTTTGTGATTTGGGGAGGGGGGGGGGGGGGACATTATTCTGGTTTGCCCGTGCAGGACAGTAAGGAGCACGTATAGCTCAGTGAGCTTCAGTGCTTGGTTAACAACTACTCATCGGTAGTTCTGACCAGAAAAATTCTGTGAAGGAAAGGAATAAATCATTGAACTTAAACGTGCTTTTATCAGAGTACTAGTGAAACCCATGGAGGGTTCGTTCATGTGTATCCCATAGTAAAGCGGTCCCTGGAACAGTCTTCTTACAGCCACTTTGCTATTGCACAGCATTGCAGAAATCAATAGGTAGCAAAACACTGAGAATAAAATTAAAAAAAAATTCCTCTGAATTAAAAGGTCCCTTATAAAAAATCTACAGTCATAGCATAGATCTGGAAGTATTCTCTGTTACTAAGAAATTAGAAATTATCTGTTACTAAGTAGTATCTGTTACTAATTAGAAATTTTATCTGTTACTTAGAAATTAGAAATTAATTACTAAGAAATAAGAAATTATTACAATGTACACCTTTAGGTGTTTTCTGCCTCACACTCTTAACTTGAAAGATAAAGGAGTTTGCCTTAAGTGTTAGGTGGAATAGTTAGTCTTACAGGTAATTTTATTTTAAATGGGATTTCTTTTGCTGCTTCATATAGTGGTGGTGTTACAATATTAAATATGGTCCTAATGGAAAGCCTTTTATGGAACTCAAATTTTTACTGTGAGGTCTTGTACTTAAACTCAAGGGCTGAATTGTTGAACCATTAACACAGATCACTTTTCCAAAATGTAGATTAGGTATTAGATTTGGACAGAAGAAGAAAGCAGTGAAACAGAACTTAATTAGAATTCACTCTGCTGCTTCTTCATATTGAAATTTCTTTGTTTCACTAGTTCTTTGTCACCGCAGTCTGCTGGAGTAGACAAGACCTGAATTTTAAAAGTAGAATCATCTCTCTTCTCCCACAGCTTTTATCATCTATTTAAAGGATGTGAATAAGAGCTTGGTATTTTTTCTGTAGTGTATTGCTCCTAAAGCTGAAACCTTAGGCGAGAGAACGGAGGCAGGGAAAAAACCTGCTATGGCTTGTAGCACAAATATGCTATAAATTTTCACACAGTCTCAGTGTTCACTTTCCCCCCTTTCCCCAAGTAAATCTATTTTTTAAATTGTTCTTTGTAGTTTGGTGTCTCGGTCATCATCTGGTGGCTGCCAACATCATTCTCTAACCTAAGAGAGCGATATACATGCAGAGCTATTAGGAATCATTTGCAGCTTCATAACCTTGGCTTGTGTATCATTAGTGTTTGTCCTCCATCAGCAGTTTCATATTCCAGCACCAAAAGTCTGAATTGTTACAAATGAGCTGAAAGAAATAGTCTTTTCATTTGATATTTCTTTGTTCCTAAACTACAGGAGGCAGATGGGGTGCAGGAGGAGGACAGAGAGAAAAAAATGTTGAACTGAAAAAAATATTATATGGAAAGACTTTTAGATTTTTACTGTGGTTGAACATTTTATCCTGTTGTCTTATAATTCTGCAAATATGTTTAGGAAATAAGAGGTTGCCAGAACAGGTTATCACCAGTTTTAAAGTTTTGAGTGCTACTCCTTTTGTCTTAATAATTACGCTGCAGTAGGTTCTACGGGGAGGGAGTGGAAGAGGGGAAGCCACATCTGGGTCAAGTCAACCTTGTTTCTACATTCTCTACAAACCTCATGGGTAGGGAAATTAGTAAACCATGGAGATGGTAACTTGCTAAGCAGTTTCCAGGTGTTTTTTTTTTTTTAATAAAATGTATGCATATATTTAATTATAATAAATCTGACCTGACCCTTCCTTGGAAGATAACCATAGTTGGTTATGCTCTCAGATTCATTAGGAACCAAATTTTAAGACCTCTGGGTCTCCGTCTTAATAGCTCTTGAATGTGTTGGATGATTTAAACTCCAATGTGACAGTGGGATGAAATCTCAACGATAATAAGCTTCCAGAAATTTTGTGTGAGCGATGGGGGTTGGGGAGATTATTGCCTCTCAGAGTAAGTGTCAGGGAGAACATTCAGCTTTCGCATTACTTGTCGGTCAGAGAACAGGGCTGTTGCTAGCCTGGCCAGTAACATGCATGGAGTTGGATATTTAAAGCACTGGGATGTCTTGGGGATCTGTGTGGAGGCTGAGGATAGCATATGAGGGATTTAGGGTTCAGGAGTGGAAACTGGCAGGGAGCAGTCTGAGGACAGTGGAGGTATCACTCTGGAAGGTAGGGTGGTTATTGAAGTGAAGAGGCATGAGGGATGTGGAACAAATCCAAAGGAAACTGAGGTTTGGTTTGTCCATAAAACAGTTCATTAAAAACAACTGATTTTCTAAGCTGAGTTTTGGGATGTAGTTGTGGATTCAGGTCAAGGAGGTTTTATTCTAGAAAGAGCAGTCTAGAAGTAGCTATGGGGTGCTTTTGAGAGATAACGATGAATGAGGATGATCTTGGTCTCTGAAGCAAAAAGTGGGGGACACGTTAGTGAATTTGAAGCGCCGTGGAATTCTGCTATTGAGGGATAAAACTATGCTGCTCAGATTTGACGTAGTACTTGGAAACAAATCATAGTGCTCTTCCCACATAATTGCTAGAGGTCTGTAAAGTGAGATTACTGGTTATATTATTTCTTAAATCAGCAGTAGAGCTACCGCTTTTTGATTTACTGTTCCCTGGTTCAGATTCTTGAAGAACTAGGTATCTCACCTTCTAAAACTTTCCTACATTACAAGTAACCTGCTAGATTGAAGCTGCTTAATTAGTCTTACAGAAGAGAATTTGCAAAACAGTCTCTTGAACTGCTTGAGTATGGCTACAGAAAACCTGAATCCATTTGGTTTAGTCCAGGTTTATGAGAGTTCATGGGGCAGATGTTACTATGAATGCATTTGTCAACAACATTAAGTTTGTAATTGCAACTGGCATTTCTTACCCTGTTGATATCTGAAAAGAGATATTATATGGGATGCTGGTTGTTGGAGAGGTCAGGGCAGGGGAACGTAAACCACGTTATTAAAACATGCTGTGCTAATTGTTCTACTCTTCCAAGAAAAAAATATATTAACACTTTATTTGAAGATACATCCTTTAAAAGTGTTAACTTTCAGAGGAATGTTGGATGACAAATAAAATCGAGCTGTGACAATTGCATTTTCTATTTGGCTGTTGAGTGTGTATATTTAAAATGTCTTCAGATTGAATCTGAGCTGCTTTTAGCTTTACTTGTGGTAATAACTGCATCTTAATCCTTCAGAACTTTTGTGCAGCTGGTTTAAATAAAATAAATGCAGAGTTCTTTTAATAGCCTTCCAATGTATTTTACCACTACTACTTAGACTTTTCTGAGGCTTCTTGATGGGAAATTCCCTTGCACCATCATTAATATAATTGGAACAGGGAATTATAGTATTTAGTGTTCCCTGAATTGTTTTAATAGAGTTGGAGTATGTGCTTGTTCTTCTCAAAGCTCCGTTTGAATCTCTACCTTCCTTGGGCACCTGAAGAGAGACTTACCCCTGTAAGTCTCCTGAAGCATGATCCAAAGCTGATACAACAATATTTGCTGACTTTAAGTTTCCAGCCAGGCTGCTGATGGACAGCTTATTTTTACCAGATGGTGTTGCTAGCATTTTTTGTCTGTGTCGTGGTAACAGGTATGAGATTACCTAGAATAGAAATGGAGAATTTACTCATTTGTTGTTGTAGCTTCATTTCTGTAATTGTCTGTATTGTTATATCTTGTGTCACATAATATTTCAGAGTAAAATATATACTTTTGTCCCAGTAGTGTAATGTTTGTCCTCAATCTGTTACAACTCAACCCAAAACCACGAAGCTTTGTAATGTTAATGGAGTGGGAAGGGGGAGTGAACTAAAGGGATATGGGAGTGAAAGACAGAGGAGAACTTGTTTTTGTACAGTCTCTTTCTGTGGTTCTTAAAGCAGATGTCTAATTTGATTTCTCCTTTGTCTGTATTACCTTATGTCCTTTTAATGCCCTGTCTGCCCTGATTCAATTTGAAGTCTTGAGCTCTGATGTAGAGCAATGTTTTTGAAAGAAATGCTGGTAAGAAAGTTTTAACTATTGGTCTGGGAATGCGTGACTTTTTTGGAAATTGAGATAATTCTACCCGTGGACACTATCTAACATATTTAAGTAACTGTATTATTTTCTCGGGGAAGAAGCTATAATCCCTTTAGATAGGTACTGAGAAACATCATGTTACGTGTATCTGATGTGGCACTATTAAATTAAAACTCCAGTGCTTATAATATGCATTTCTTTATAACCTGTGTAGAACAGACTCTTTGGGTCCCCCTAGGAATATCTTGTACAGATGGCATGTTTTCTCTACATAGTGATTCCTAAAAATGAAGTCTGTTGAGCTTTCTAGAAGTCTTTCTCTTCCCTAAGGGAGAGCTGCTGTGGGGTCTAGAACTGGCTGTGTTTGCTTATTCCTGAATTCCCTGAAACAGGTACCTGAGGTATGAATCTTTAATGAAACTGAATATAAAGAAAAAAATTATTAATTTGGTATTACCTATACATGACTTGGGAGAACGGTTAGTGAGCTTCTTTAGTATGTAACACTTACTAAATGTGTATATAAAATCACAAGTTATGATAAACATAACAAGTTAAGATAAACATTTTTCTTAATTGTCGTCTACATTAGACTGAAATTCAGAGTTTTTACAATAATTTAGGGAATTCCATGGATGTTTAGCATATAAATTGTATAAAAGAAATGCTAGGAATACATGTGGGGAAAGGAGGGAAAAGAGTATGGAAATAAAATTTGGAGGAAAAAATGAAAATCAGCATAAAATAACGGTCATTTATGTTAAAAAAAAAAAAAAAAAAAGCAAAATATTGTCACTTATTCTCTGAAACGTTGCTTTTTCCCAAATGTGTTACTTTCAGGACACGTTCTGCTATCTCTAGGTCTGTATCATAGACCTCTGCCTTTTGAAATGTGACAAAGAAAAAAGATTAACCATTCAAACAATCTTCAGTTCGTATTTTACTGTGTTCATTAAAATGTAATTTTTTGCTTCTAAAGAAAGTGTTAAACTCCATGTTTCAAAAGCTGATTAACAAAGCACCTCAGTGCGCGTACTCTAAGAACGTCATAACCAGTTTCTGTCAGTAGTACAATGAAAAATTGGAAGTGCATTTTGTTTAGTGCTCCCCAGGACAAGCTTGTTTCTGTGGCTGAACCTGCTTCGCATTGATTGTGTTTGTGCTGGTTTTCAGCACGTTACCTCATTGCTGTCTCCCTAACTTGATATGTGTTTATCCTCATCCTTCTAAAACATTGTGCAGTCACCATGTTTAACATGTCTAAAACACGTTATCACCGTGAAGACATCAGTATCAGCAAGTGCTAGCTGGCCCTTTCCTGCCTCTCTGAGGAGTGCCACAAGCTGCTTCACTGCTCTCCAGCCTCCCAAGCGATGTAAGGTCCAAATAGAGATAGCTGGAATATACCCAGTTGCAGTATGTTCATGCAGGAAATAAACGAGCTGAAATGAGGTGGTGTGTGTATGGAGCTCTTTGCATATGCAGAAGTGAGGCCTTTGTCATATGCGTATGGAGCAGAAAATACGTGGTAAGATGCCTAATGGGCGTCAGATCAATGCCTGTAATGGTTTTTGAAAATTCTAGTAAAGAACCTTTTTGAAAAGAATATGAGCTTTCTCAGTGAAAACACATTCATTTGGGGTATAAGGGCACATGACTTCCCCAGCTGCTTGTTTGCTGAGCTATTGGTAGAACAATGCGAAGTGGGACCATGCCGGATGCATCTGCACACTGGTTTTATGTGAAATAGTTGCGATCTGATTGTTTGTTGACAGCAGGTTATTTGCATCTTTGCAAAGAGTCATGAGGCCCTGTGGTTCTGAACTGAGCGCTGTAGGACAAACCGTTTAATTCAAAAATGTTTTGCTGAAAGACATCATAATCCGTTACTGAAAGCTATAGGGAGTTTAGGCAGCAGTGGCATGCTGTAGTGAACCACATCGCAGGGTTATATATGAAAGGGACGGCCTCACTTCCATAGAGGTGGTTCCATTGAATATCTAGTTAGTGGGCCGAGTGGAAACCATCAAAGATGGGACAAACATACCCTTTTTGTGCAAAAATCAAGACCGTGATAGCTGATGAGCTCATAAGTTTTATGGACGTATTCATGTATCTCAGTGCTTGTATTAGCCTGCTGTTGTCACTGACAACTGTTTTCTTGACATTATTTTGTTGTGCTACTGATTTCCTGTTTCTCAATATCAAAACGCTCTCGCCTTCTTGCAATTTTTCAGCTACGTAACCTTTCAGTGCATGCTGTGTAATCACTTAGCGCATATGTGAGTAGAGATGAAAACTTTCATTTTCATTTTAGTTGAAACTTTGAGTGTATTCTAACTCAGAAGGAAGTTTGTACATAGAGGTGCTGCCGCTCTGTCCTCTGTTAGCCACAATATATTATGTATCAGAGGTCTTGTTTTTGCCTCATGAACTTTTCACAGAGCAAATTACCATTCATCTGAGGCTTTGTAGGGTACAGTTCCTGCACACTTCATTTTATCCTGGTTGATAAACTCAGTAATGACAAATTAATTGCTTTCATTTTTGACTGGCTCACTGGAGAGCTCTGACCCTTGAGTCGCTTTGTGTGACAGCAGTAATATTTTGAAAAGGAAAGTCTCTGCTCTTACTCAGTAGCTGTTGCCCAGTGTAGTCTACCTCTTTTCCATTGTGGCAGCTATTTCAAGAGTTGAACTTTTACTACGCAGTTATTAATAGGCTGCAGTGCTGCCTGGCTTTGTGGTTTGTGGAGATACTGTCTAATTTCACAGGGCTGCCTACATCTGTCTGTCACTACTGCCATGATTATTTTAGAGAGTGGGAACATCTGATATCGGTAGCCTCTAACTTCATCTTGTGTGTTCTGCTGCCAGTGCTGTCATCACATGCATCTTTTGGGCTATCAAGCAATGATGTATTGCTTACAAGAACTCTTAAAAACAAAAGTCCTCTCTGTGCTATTTGCACCTAGTTCTTAGCCAGTAAGACTCCTCCTCTTTCCAGGACTGATTTCACTTTGGTATCTGTCTATCTGAATCATTTGATCTCATGGCCTCTGTTTTTTAGCCTCTTGTCATGCAAGTACTCCTCAAAGGCAGTAAGATTAAGCTGTGTGAAGAAAGGTTGCAGAATCAAGACGTTTGTTCTTCTAAGCTTATGCCAGAGGCTATGGCATATAAAAGAAATCCATCTTAATAACTATCTAAAATACATGGAGGAGCTGTTTTGTAAATATCTGTTCCTTTCTCGTATCTCTTATTTTCTGTGTTTGTTTTGGTTTTGAATAGTATTGCTTATTCTGTCACATCCTAGGCAGGAGCAGCAGCAAAGACAGAGACAGTTTTCCATGTGACATGGAGAAAAAATATATCCCTATATATAGCATGCTGTAAATTGAATTTGCATAGTTACATTCTTTCCAAACTTGTGATGAGGAAAGAATCAAAGTATGAACAGTTTTTCCATACTTCATTCTGCAGTATGGTATACTCTGATTTTATTTTATTTTTTTAAAGTCATAAGGAGTGAAGGATAAAACCTTATGTTCAATGCCAAAATATATACTTTTATGAGTTTAATTTGGCTTTGCAAAATTACTAAATTCAGAAAGTTTCCCCCCTCCCCTCCCTGTTTGTGTTCTTATCTTGGCATTCAGTACATGCATACTATTACTGTACCTTTTGTTCCAGTACAGCATTTTGTCTGGTTTATCTCTTGAGGTCTGAGGAAAAACTGTTTGCTCAACTGAGCAGAAGAGCTCCCTGTCCTGGCAATATTTGAGAGTTCAAATGTCTGGGTTGCCTTTTGGTAAAAGTATACTGTCATCTGGCAGGTCAAATACAGACCTGAATTTTGTTATTGGAGACAGTTGTTTTTTGTTCGACTTCAGTTTTCCTCTGAATTAAAAAATTGCTGGCTAGCTGCCATAAGCAGGTGGGAGGGGAGAGAGAGCCTATTAGAATGGGCAGCATAAACAAGAGTTACAGCCCTTCTCACATAACGCAGTATTTTCTGGTGGAGCTTGGAGCCAACCGCCAGTAGCTTGCAGGGTGCGTGAAGTTCCAGGCACAGTGAGACGACAGCAATCACTTTGAATGTACTGATTGCAGAAACTGGGAGTGCTCCCAGAAACAGTTAAAGTTTAGTCTTTAAATATGTGGCTCTTTTGGGTTGGGGAGGGGAGAATGCTGCTGCTGACCCACTAGAGTGGAAAGGTCGTTATGGCCAGCTCTTGCTGAGAATGTGGGGGAACAGCTTCAACCTTATTTACCATGTTGAGAGTCAAGGAACGTAACACCACCTAGAAGATGCAAAAATCCTGCGGGACTGGTGTTTTCAGGAGATCTGGTGGTGGTTTCAGCATGGTGAATTTGAGATTCCTAGCCTAAAAGTTCTTGATGCTTTTGAGCTTGTTTGAGAAGTATATGTGTTTTTAGGGGATCTTTTTACATGATCAAAATGTAGAAAAGAAATAAGCTGTTAAAAAGCATTCTTTTTTTCATTAAAGCAAGGAAATTGTAATTTGGGGACTACGGATATAACTTAGTTCTTAGCCAAATCTCTTTATGCAGCAAAAACATCCTATTCAAAATGATACTTCTCTATTGCTCAGTGGGGAGTTTTGGTGGTTTGTTTTTTTGTTTAAGTCACTTTGTCTCCGATCATCCCTCCTTTATGTAAGTGAATTGTGTTTAGTGATAAATCATTCAGCAACCTTGTTAGGGTCTCAAAAATAGCAGGAATTGTATAAAAGACATTCAGTTGATCCTGATTTGCAGAAGATGAAGTAGTCCAGCTGACTGTGATAATGAAATAAACATGAGGTGAGATCAGAAAATATGTACATCTGGGAACTTGCTGCCTTTTGGTCCTGAACGGATTCCTTTTGTCAGCTCTGTACTTTACAGGATCTATCAGAATTGTGTGTATGGAGGTAGCTGAAACTGAGCCTTGCAAACGACAAACTTGGGGAGCATTCTAAAGCTAAAGGAAAAATGAGAAAATAGAAAGCTGAGAGTGGAACAAGAAATAAATGCTGATGGTGCCAGAGGTTGGCACAGACTTGAGCTGGGAAATTCTGAACTGGGAAGGGTTTGAGGAGGGACTTTCAGAAACATGATTTCCATTAAGTAGATAAGGTGGGACGTTTTCTGGAAGGTTATTCTCTCCACTCTTGCGTCGAAGTTTGGAACATGTAAAGGAGACGGGTTAAACAAATATTTGTAATAGAAGAGCAGAAGAAAGGCTCTGCGAGATAATATCTGCTTCTGCATTCTTGTTTTCAAGAGACCTTAATTTGGTCAGTAAGCCCATTTGTTTATGACAGTTCCCTGTTCTCTACCTGTGTGGCAGACAGCTTTTAAAATGCTGAACCACCTGAGTTCTGTAAAGAAATTTGAGAGGAGATCTTGATGAGACTTTCTATTTTCCATGACAAGAATGTTTTTAGTTCTGTCCTTGCCATATGTGAGCCATTTGGACTGACTCTTCTGTATTCCACGTCTGCTTTAGGACACTTTCTTTACGTTTGCAATTTTTAATAAAAAGTTTCATGTGTGTTTTTTTTTTTCTTAAGGCAGTTAGGAAAAAATGTGATTTCCTAGTGTTAAAAAAGGATATCCATTTTGTTGAGATCATCTGTACTTCTGTTTTGGAACAACTTGTGGTATTTAACAAAAGGCAAAGAGCACTCATTTATATGAAAACCATTCAAATTTGGCCAAGTTACAGGTCTCTGAAAATTGTTCATTTTAACTTAGTAGATGATTGTTAGAGATTGTAAAGAAGCAAAAGGGTTTTTTTTTTTTTTTGTAAGTTTCAAAAGTTTCTACAAATTCCATCCCAGTTAGGTTTGCTGAACTGACCTGTCTTAGTCCCAGGGGTTGAAAGAGGACTTCCTTGCAACTCCTCTTCTAGGCTACTGGAGTCTCTTGGGCTCAGGGTATTGAAACAGAGAACTATAGGCTTTCTCTCTTGTTTTTCTATTTTCATCTGACCAAAACATGTCCATAAATATGAACTGTTTTTATGGACTGCTGACAGGTGAGGAGTGAAGGAGAGGGAAAAGGTTTTTCAAGCTTAGATTTAAAGGAAAATGGATGCTGAAGGAACAAGCCAAGGTTTTAATTCAATATAGTGCTTTTCAAACCGTGATCTTTGACCTTTGTAGGTCCATGAATTTCCACATGGTTACTAAGCAAGTCTCTGTACACAGTCTCAACATGTGAAACTTGTAAAGTTGACTTCACTGAGGTAAAAAATTTAGACATCTATCATTTTTCACTTGACTTTGATTTTTAGATCTGACAAATTTGGGTTAATAGATGAGCTGGGAGGGGCAATGACAGAAGATCCTGGTCAGAAACTGACTCAATATTCCTTATTCCCAGCTATCTTCTGCTATCTGGCTAATAGCACCCAAACCCACCAGTGGTCATATTAGCTTAAACGATGGTTTCAGTTCTGACAAAATGTTAGAAAAGTGCTGATGGCCCTGGCAAAGATAAATATTCTTCTGTGTGTTTGGAGGAGGCTGTTTTTTTTGCTCTGACTGAAAAGAGTTTTGGCTGTGTAAATTCAAGCACTTTACAAGGTAAGAGATTAAATGCTAAGGTCATACATGTGACAGTCTAATGTTATATGCAAAAGAAAGCCGAAGTTGTGTTAAGGTTAGGATTGCCACCCTAATGCACGTGCATTTCTGGGGCTGGGAATGTGTGTAAATTTTGCACCTGAATATTCTTTTACCATAGATAACTTTGTAGTCAGTAACTCTTACTTGCTATTTCCTGTTTAATTGTAGTAGTAATTGTTTGGTCCTTTAGAGAACCGGAACATTTATGGTAACAAATATGGCTATTTATGAATTACTTTTTTTAGTAAGCATGGTAATCTAGTAATCATTAGTCCATGATTAATTAGTTATTTTTAGAGAGATAGCTTCTTTTAACTGAAATTTTATTTTTATATATATATAGACACACACACACACACGCAAACATACATAGATATATACGTACATAAATATATATATCTATACCTAAAGAGCACAGGAAAAGGAAGTTGTATTTTTAGCTTAAAAATACGAACTCTAAAAAACTAAACTTTATTTCTGGAGCTTTGAGGTACACCCTTCTAACAGAAAGGCTTAAAACACAAACTCTCTCTTGTTAATAACTATGAGATTTCCTACTGAAATAAAAAAAATGCTTCAAAAAAAAAAAAGCATCAGATCTGTATCTCATGTTCCCAGGGTGGTATCAGTACCAAAACAGATTTAGAATTTTGTCTGATAGTTGATTCCTGCAGTCCTAGGCATTTTTCCTCCCATCCTTTATGTGTACAAAGGGATATGTATAAAGTACAACAGTATTTTTAGGTTGTGTGTGCATCAATGTACTAACTGTTGGATCATCAATATCAATTTTTTTTTCCTGGTATAGCAACACTCAGTGCTAGAAAAATATTTTTTAGTGTAGGAGGTCAGTTGACACAAGAAACACAAGTAAGTTTTTTTTTTATCTGTTCTGTCATGAAACCTATTCACATTTAGTTGTGCATACTCAATGAGAAACAAATTTTACATTCATTGCTTATCAAAGTCAGAATAGATCTTAAACTTCTGAGCTATATACACATTGATTAAAAAACAACCAGCAGTTCATTTTTTCAAAGTCTTCTAGTGTTATGATATTTAATTCTTATGGTTTTACATTAAACTCATCCCTTGAAGGTATTTTTTTCAGTCAGATGCTGTAGGAACACGTCACAATTTCATGGCAGAGGAAAGTTTATAACATAAAATATAAATCTCTTTTTTCTCCCCAATACAAAATAAATGAAAACTGAAGGTTAGAAGCAATAACACCATTACTTATGCAGACGTATCCATAACAACTAGTACTTACCTCAGTGCTTTCTGCTCAAGGATGATGAGCCTATATATACACTGGTTTTTCTCATCAAGGCATACTGTATCCCTTGTGTTTTCATAAAGCACTGTAATTGGAAATAGTCTGACAGAAGCTTTCCAAGTCTTCATCTTGGCAATGAATCTGGCTGCAGAGTGATTCTAGTTGTATGAAGCATTTGAAACTGTTTATCTCACTGCTGGTATTCATTGATTTGTTTGTATTTCTTCAGTGTCTCCTCTAGGTCTATAAAATTCTCTGCAGTGCTTCAGCAGACATTTTGCCAGGAACATGACAGTGGATTCAGACTGAGTGCTTCTTTTTGATTCTTTATTTTCTGGGAGATTTTTTGTCCCTCCTCCCCTCTCCCCCCCAGATTTTTCTGTACTGGGGGCTCCAGGAACTAGTGGGTGCATCATTTAACATTTGGATGCAGTCAGTGTCTAGAGTTATATATGTTCACAGGAGAGGATCTCTTACATTTCTCAAGTGTTGTACCTTACAGCTTGACTTCCTTGCATTTTTATTTACAACTGTACACTGTAAAGTATGACCGTCTCAACACTCCTGGTAATAATGTAGGCAAATGGCATATTGTTTTTGTTGGAGCTGTGAAAAGAAGTGGGTTTATGGCAAGAGCCTTCTTAAGTACACTTAGTCTCACGTCCTGCTGTCTGTGGATACTCAATTGTGCGAGCAAATATAAAGGAACGTGAGGAATCTCACTTTATTCTATGCACAGCAAAGAGAAGAGAGGGGTTGAGGATTAAAAAATTAAAGCAAAAAAGCAACAAGCAAAGCAAATGACCCTTGCATCAAAACATTCAGCTGAGGCGGGTTGTTACGTGAATGTCTTGTCTCTTTGTTGCCGGAATGCGTGCCTGGTGAAGCATGGCTTCAGGATGAAAACAGGTGGTTCACTCACTGGTCATTTCCCTCTCATCTGAACTGAAGGTCTGTGAGAAATTAATGGTTTAAGTAGCAGTTATGGTCTCGGAAAACTAAACAGGTAAACAGCTATGGCAGACAAAAAGTGAAAGGGAAAAGGATACTCAGTGAACTGGGCAAAGAAAAGAGTTTGTCAGGACCATTAAGCAGTTTGCAGCTGAGCTGGAAATGGAATGTGTAGCCCTTGACCTTCACCAGTGCAAAACCTTAACTCTGTTTAAAATTTGGATCAAAATTAATGTCAGTACTTCAGAGTTTCTTTAAGATGAGCTTTAATATTAATGATGGTAGGTTAAAATGATACTTTGTGTCTGATGTTTTTCCGATTGCCTCATGACAATTCTTTGTCACTTTTGCTTTAAACCTGGAGGAATTAAACTGCTCCCACTTATAGGAAGATCTTTATACCTGGACAGAAGACAATGTCCAGAAAGTAATACTGGAACCAGGACTGTGTCTAGTCTTGCTCTAAGAAGCAGAAAAGGACATTACATACTAGGTTATCTCCTAGTCCATTCAACCAAATCTATGAAATTCCCACATCTGCTTCACTTCTTAGCAGTCCTGTCTGAGATATGTGGCATAGGTTGTTACTGTCTGTCTCCTGCTCCAAACAATGTGCTAGCTTCAGTAGGCTTCCTTGTTTCCTCCTGTTGATCATAGCTGGAGTTGAGTCCCCAGAAATGGACTATGTATGGATGCTCCCTTAAAGAAAAGTAACTGTGGTTCTTTAAATGATGGCATCAATTCAGATTTCATAACCTGCTTTACCTCTCACATTAGCCAGAATCCAAGTTTTAATGAAAGAGCTAAGTAATAGCTGCAGCTATTGGTCATAATTACATGGAGAATTCAAGGAGTCCTCCATGGTCATGGCAAATACTGAGATTTTCCCTTCCCTGCCCACTCCCAAACTGGTCTTAATAGCCAGGTCTGTTACAGCAGGGATATAGTTTGCATGGATAACACATGAGGAGAACTACAACTGCTGTGGAGCAGTAGAAGAAAATGGTTTACTACTTCCTTTTTTGATAAAGTAATCAGCTGGAGAATGAGAGCCATTTTGACCCCCTGTGAGAAAATCAGCTATGGTTAGCAATGACTTGTTTCATGGCTGTGTAAAGAAGAGCTAGTGTTTGAACTCCCAAGAATATTCTGGTTAGCATGCTGATATTTTTTTAGAGATACCTCAAACTGTATCCCAACTATTAACTTGCCAGATGCTGTCTTCCCATTCTATTAGTTCATGTCAGTGCTCTTCAACCTAGGTTTTAACCCAATTGAATTTGGAGAGGAAAAAAAAAAACACCCTACATTTTATGGTCTTTTTGTAAGGAACAGAGCTAGAACTCATTTAAGAGCTTAATTTTTTTCCTCATGGGTCTTACTTGCTTGATCTGTTAATTGAATCGCTCATGCGGGTCCTTCCCAGATCCTGTAACAGGAACTAAGCTCAAAGCGGCTATTCTGCAGCTATCTAACATTATGAGGACTGTCCCACTGCTGCCTGATGCTGTTCAAAGGTTCTTTGAAAATAATTTTTGATCTGGGTTTCTTTGCAGCTGGAGTGGCTTTTAATATTGCAAAACATACTGATTTATAATCCTAACTGGTAGCCAAAGAGAGAAGGCCACTTATTGCATGGATGTGGAGAATGGACTATTGTCTTTTCAGCAGACACTCCCTCTGGCCGCATGGTGACTGTAACACAGTCTGCTTCCTGTTACGCACATCATTCCTAGTCCACTGATGAACTAGACTGAGGGATATGAGAGCGTGTTGTGACTTTCTGTGCCTCCCTTCCACACTCCTTTCTACCAGATTTCTCTCCCGTCAAAGTCAGACTGCAAGGGGATGTTGGTGTGCTTGGGTCTCATCGTATCACAGAATGAGGCCAGGACATGCTCTCAGACCTACCTGGAAGTTGTAAAGCATTCTCCCTCAGCTATCGTAATAATAGGAAAACTTGCATTTTGACTGCTTGTAATGAATTCTGCTTACCAAAGCAATATGGAGGGTTTTTTTTTTTTTTTTTAACCAGTCTGGTTACATTTACTTGGTACTGAATTTAGTAGAGTGTTTTTTCAAATAGATAATGAAGGAGGTAAATATACTCAGGAAGAGGTGTTAAGCAAGGATCATCAGAGTGGCAAGCTTGGTTTCTGAGTTGATGCACTGGAGAACCTTTGGCAAGTAGTGTCTGAAGCTTTGATGACCCAGCCAAATTGTAGGACTGTGTTACCCCTTAAAAAAAAAAAACAACAACAAAACAGCATTTTAAATTAGCACTTGGCGTGGACAGATCCAACTAGCAGAAAAAGTATATTTTTTTGGATGCTATTTTTTTATTCTAATTTAACACCCCACCCCACCCCACCCCCAATAAAAGAGAAAGAAAAAGCTATTCATGTTCCTGGCTTCAAGGATGGTACTAACCTGGGAACCCTGGAACAATATGCAGCTTTTTCTTTGTTAGGGCTTTTCTAAGCTTCTTGTTTGGAGTTCATTGGCAGACAATGTCAGTTTCCCACTGAGGTGCTTTGTTTAAGGTGTTTATTTCCATACTCTTAATTCATTGCGACCTTCCCCAGAGTTTTCTGTCATAGAAGATACTTGTCTTCATTTTGACTTGGTTATTAGGTAGTGTAATGACTGAAGTGAAAAGCTTTAGAGCTAGAATAAATTACAGAGGAGTTACTAGGCATTTCTTTGCTTGTCACTACAAATCAATACCACACAGAGCAAGGGGTGAGCACACGGACATTGCATTAAGGAATTGATATTAAAAGCTACTAAAATAGAACTGAGTGGAGAGGGAGATCTTTTACTTAGCCATAGTAGATGGATTTAGAAACAGAAGTAAGAAAAGGCTTATTGGAAGGAACAGGGAAAATGCTTAAGGAACTTTGGGGGATGGGAGAAGAGTATTCTCCCTGGTGGTCTTAATTTCTCTTGTAATCTAAATACCATGCTTATTTACTCCATGCTAGTCCTGAATATAAAGAGAGTTCAAAGCAACCTTAGTTAAAAATCTTGAATTAATCTGGGCAGGAATGCACTTATATTGTCCTGAAGCTGATACGCAGGTGTCTCTTGAACTAGGTGAAAGATTTTTGTTGCCAGTTGGATTCTTTTATTAGTTTGTTTTGAAACAGCAAACCAAACAAACTCTTCCTCTGAACAAGTATCCTTTTAATAGGTCTTACCTTTTTTGACTAAATATTCTATAGGAATGTTTTAAAGAGTTTGGTTAAATTTTTTAAGCTATTTCTTGGGAAGAGAGAAACTAACTCCAGAGGGGAAGCCATCTGCTGTTATATGTAGTAACATATTTGGAAAAGTGATACTATTTTTCTAATGTATATACAATTATACATGTAAGATTATTACTGAAATACATTTTGAGAAAGAAGTGTTATCCTTGAAGTTGAAAGTGTCTTTCTATAGACTTGTAACCCTGTTGGGCCAAATTATTTAATGCAGAGCATTTTCAAATTTTCTATTTAAAAATAATCCCAACGGAGTAAACAGTATTGGTGAATAAACATTGAACTGAATTTGTGAGAATTTAAAGTGCCCTCAAATGCAGCATGAGAACCTCTGTATCTCATTCTTTTATCTACTAAGTGACTCCATTTTCTTATTCCTTATTTTAATAATTTTAATGAATGTATAGTATGCTTTTTCTCTCGTAATCAGCTGTTGATCAGGAAGGAAGTGTACAGAATAAACATAATATTGAGACTTATTGCTCTAATAATGGGTACTGCTATAATTTTTAGCAGTTAATTGCTGTTTAGTAGTGACATCAACAGAATTTAAAATATACTGAACTATCACTTCATGAATTTTTTTTTGCAGCAATTAGATGTGAAATTAACAGCTAGATTATTTAGAGGAATGTAAATGCAGTAAATTTAACAAGTATTTTGAAACAAAGCAGTATTACCTTTTGAAGTTGTATTGAGCTAGGAGTGAGGCAATGCTTGTCTGCGTCTTACAGGACATCAGTATTACACAACACAGCAAGGTCATGTATGCAAAAATGAGTGAACAGATTATCTTCAGTCGTAATTCAGTGTTAGGAGAAATTCTACTGTATGGGGGACATCTTTTTTTTGTATAATGTAATTGTATATTACCCCAACACAGATTTTTTTTTTTTTGAAATTTCAGTGCTTAAATTAGATTTTGTTCATCATCTGTGTTCCTAAGCAGAAAATACTTTCTTTGCTAAGAAGCCTTTCTGAACTTGTCTTGTACTTAATACATAAAAGTATTTCATATCTTGAGTGCAGCTTTCACCTGCCAACTGTAGTGCTCTTCTGTTATTTTTTATTATATGATAACAGTAAGGACATACAGAAACATCAGCTTACATGAATGTCAGGAAATACTTTGGAAACCAAGCAAACGAATGTTACGGTCTGTCAGCTTCTTCAGTGAAGTCTTCCTGATACTTTAGCTGTAAATAACAGAGTTAATGTATTCAGTAATTTAACTTTGTATTCATTGGTGTGACTATTTGAGTAACAATTCCATGTTCAAATTCTGTATGGGACCAAAATGAATATTATAATTTTAAAGAAATTGGTAACTTACTACATTTCCACTTTCTTTGCCTTAGGAAATACATTTGTATTTGTTGAACACAGTATGTTTTTGGTTGGGGTAATAAAGTAGAAATGTAACGTGTAAGAATGAGCCTCGGCCTTAAGACGCCTTTGATTATTAAGCTCACCAATTTCCCTGATTCTACTTCACGTCACCATTTTTTAGGGTTTTCAGTTTCAAATAGAAATTAATTTCCCCCTTCCCCCTTAAGTTTTCTCTTTTAAAGACATCATGACTTGGTTTCCTTTGATTTGGCTTCTCTATGTCAGAGCTACTTTAAGACAAAAAGTATCTTAGTATCTTTCTGCTTTGAAGGATTGACTGCAAATAAAAAGCTAGGGAAAACAGGGGAACTAAACTGTGACTGTTTAAGCAATGAGTAATGTTTTAAGTTCCAACCGAAGTGTTTTCATGATCCTGAGTCGAGACAGACACTCCGTGAGCCGTAAGCTCCCCTTTTCTCTGCAGGGTGGAGCCAGGCAGCTCCGGGAAGCGTTGCTGTGCGCTCTACCCCGTTTCAAACGGAGTAGCGTGTCACTTGCGGGGATGAGGCCGCTGTAGTCGCCACCCGCTGCCAACGCTTCAGCGTTCGGGAATCACGCCCGGCTTTCCTGTCGGTTGTTCGCACTGACTGACACCTCTGGCTTCCCCTGACAGGAGCAGGTGCTTATTGTTATTGCCGCACCTCCCCAGCATCCTTCCTCACCGATAGCGCAGAGCACTGAGGGGCTGCGTGCCTGTCATGCCAAAAATGACAGGAAAAATGCCCCGGCTGTCCGTGATGTGATACAACCGGGCCCGTGAGGAACAGCTGGAGAGAGCCTCCTGTTGCGCGGGATGGAATAACGGGTGCCAAACACCAGCCATCAGCGGCGGCGGCTGGGAGGCGCCGGGGCAGGGAAATGGCGGCGGGAGCGCGGCGCTGCGGCCCTCTCCTTTTCCTCGCCGCCGCCGCCGCCGCCCTGCCCCGCGCCGCCCCGCCCCGCCGCTGTCCCCGCGCTGCCGCCAGGTGTCGCCCTGGCACCGCCCGCGGCGGCCGCGCCCCTCGGAGCGGCGGGGCCGCGGCGGCGGAAGCGCTGCCGGCCGCCTCGGGGGCGCCGCCGCCGGCCCCGCTGGCCCTTCCCGCCCGAGCTGAAACGCTTGGGCGCCGGCGTCCGGCGGCGTCATTTCTGCCGCTTCCCGCCTTTAACCGGGCTCTGTTCCCGGCTTCTCGCATCGTTTTTCCTCCTACTCGCTCAGCTGCCTGAGAAGTTGGCAAAGATTTTTATAAACCCAGTGCAGGCCGCGTCTCGTGTTTTTAATGAACCATTCACAGAGATACGTCTTCTCAAACTAGCACTGACTGTGAAGTTTCTCTTCAGTCTTCTAGTAAGACTTTGTAAGAGAGACAGGTTTATTTTCATTTCTCTCCGTCAAGGAGTGGTCGCTGCTCCTAGCTGTCAGTACTTTAAGGATGGCATTTCAGGAAAGGTGTTTTCCGTCCCTACCTAATGGAGATAAGAATTAAAAACAATTTCTTCCCGTAAGTTACAGTTCTCCCCATCATGCCCCTGCAGATGAAACGCCTGAGTGAGTCAATGTGTGAAAACATGAACCACGTTTAATGATGAGCAAAAAGCCAATTTGGCCACGCTGAAAACATGAAGGTGCAGCATACTCTGGGGAAGGGAACGTCTCCTCTGCCAGCAGCAGTGCTGGTGAGAAGGACGCAGATGAAGCCACAGCTGAGCCGCGGTGTTGAATCAGGGCAGGCCGCTGGGCTGAGACAGCCAGCTATTGGAGCTGGTTTCAGTCAGGCCGCGAGCCTTTACCTCTTCCCTACGCTATAAGCTGCTGTTTGCTAGGAGCTGGGCCGAGGCGGCCAGGTTTCATTCAGTTGAAGACACCAAACCATTAGTCATGCTTAGCCCTCAGTGGCTGGTGATATCAACTGAAGTGGTAGCTTTAGTATGTGAAATAATCTATATCATAGCCTTACTTGTTCTCAAGAGGAAAGCATCATTTCAACATTTCAAGTGCTCTTTCAAGAACATATTTTAAAGGTACGAAAGTGCAGATGATGTGCTCCGCTGTTAATGCTTAGTGGCAAGCAAGCTAGTCACGTCAGTCAAGACTGACTGTTCACCGCAGTTTACAGATCTCTTCCATAGCAGGCAGTGTTATCCCAATGATGGAATACTGAGCTTTAAAAAGGTGTTATAGAAGATATACAATAAACCCAAATACAAATATTTATTTGCAGACAATTAAATTTTTTGTGTTCATAGTAGTGTGCACAAATGTGCACCTGATATTTTCAGTGATACTGTTTTCCTGTTAGAAAAACTTGCAAGAAATGTACTGGTATAGCAACCCCTCTTTTGGAGGGGACTTCTCTAGAGCATTGCTAAGCAGTCCTGAAATGGGAGAGTGGTATTGCTGTGGCAAGATGCCGTTTCCTTCTTCCTTACAAGAAACTGCTTGCTTCTGTGCGCTCCCTGTCCCTGTCAGCGGGAATGAAGATCAGGAATCTGATCTACATCTGCAAGACAGTGCAAAGCAACAGCCCAGCAGATAAGCTTGCCATAGCAACCTTAATGAGTCACAAGATAAGTATGTATTAAAATTGCTTCTAATACAGCCCTCACTTCAAAAAACAAACAAAAACCCCAACCAAACAAAAAACCTCTGCTGTTTGCAAAGCAGCGAAGACACTGTAAATAACTTATGGTAAAAGTCTTTCCTTTTTGATTGTGGTAAAGATGAAGAGGTTTAACTCATGAAATACTAGCTGCCTTGCCTTTAGTGGTTCATTTTAGGTATTCAAGCCAAAATTAGAAGTGGCCTGTTTTCAATGACAGTTGAAAATTTAGTGCTATGTTGATAGTCTAAAATGAAGATCTTTTGACGTTGCCCATGAAATATGTGCCACCAAAGTTCAGTTGTGGTTTAGCTGGCCATGGAGTTGGGATATAATTATATTATTTTAACTCCTGGAGATCATTACTACTTTGGGAAATAAAACCCTCAAGCATCAGAACTGTCAAGGTATATATTTTGAACTTTTATTTAAAGTAATACTAGGTTTTATTTATTTTGGAATGTTTAGCCAGGTTTTCATTATTAAAACTAGACTAGAACAAGGGTTTGAGTATTTGAGCCATAATAATAAAAAGGCAAAACACAAACCTATAAATTTTCAGATTTTTAATAGGAAAACTTGTTTTGAAATAACTGCTTGCTTTATGCAAAACTGTTTATCCTAGAACATGGATTTAAGCATGTTCTCACCTTTCACGCTTGATTTGGAAAAGCACAGACTACTTGTGTTTTTCTGTTTTGTTTTACCATTACTTACCTGGTCTTGCTCAAAAAAGGCCACGCCTACCAATGGATTTATCTATGCTACCCCACTAAACTCAACCCTAAATTAATCTATTGCCAACCCTAAGAACGGTTTCCTCATAGTTTGGGCAAAATCCTGAACACCAGATGAACACCTCTGTTTTGTTTTGAAGTGTGGCTTGTGGGTTTGGGGGGGTTTTTTGGTTTGTTTGGTGTGTTTGTTTGTTTGTTTGTTTTTTGGTCAGCTTGCAAATATAATGGGCAGTGATGTATAACTCTATAAAGTGGAGGAACGTATCAGTTTGAGAAATGAGGAATAGGAGGTCATTTCCAGGACAAGGTCTGCCTTGGAAGGCTCCCTCCAGCCCCATTTTTCCCTTCCTCTCCAGTTTGTCAGTGCAAGGGGTGCGAAATGCTTTTCCCTGACAGACATCCCCGTACCAGCTTGCCCCCGCGGTGGTCGATAGCTATGCTGGCAGTGTTTTTATTGGCCTAGTGTATCATTTGGGAGGCGATACAACTAGGTCAACAGATGTCTTTTTGATGTACTCTTGCTGTGTCCCCATTAGAGGGCTCTGCCAACATAGCTGTGTTGTTATAACTAGTGCAGAGGGTATGTTTTGTAGTCAGGACCCACAAAAGTGATTAAAAAGACCATCAAGCTGATGTATGTGTTGGGGGGATGGAGGGGAAGCCTGTGTGTCAGGAAGCTGGTTTCATCATTGTTTTCGAATAGAGTGATATCGCTGAATTGTGGACTCTTTTTTGGTTTTGGTTAAAGTTTGGGAGGCTTCAGATTTGGGTCAGCTGAAGGTGAGTGCCTTTCTACAGTATATGTGCTTTTAAAACTCTTAGACAAAAGAAACTTATCACAGTGTAGCGAGGAATAAAAATGTTCATTTCATCATTGAAATGTGATCGTTTTAGAGAGTGCTAATATTGTGTGTTATGTTCTGTGTGCTTATTTGACTGTAAAGTGAGAATGGACCTCTTATTTTAACGCTCTTCAGTGGCACCTCATGAGATTATTTGACTTGAATCAAATGTTGGGAAATTTAGTGAAAACGGCATTCTAATTTTTCTGTATTTCGAGCTTCATTAAATATATTTGCACTTATAAGAGAAGTTGCAAGCAAGACGTTAACATTTCAAATGCTTAAGAATGGAATACATTTCATCATTAAAAAGTAAAATAAAGTGCTAGCAGACTCATTTTCTTTTTCTTCTCTAAGGGACCTTTCCGACACTGTGCTGGTCTCTTGTTGATTTGATTAATGAATATTTTACCCATTAGAAAAACCATTAATTATTGCATTTGGCTGCAGCAATAATTATAGGTTTCAAATAAAAACTAATTAACATAGTAAGTGGAAAAGCATCATAGCACATGGAGTGCACTCGCAGTTCACTACGTCTAACAGATCATGAGATGCCTCTCTGACATTTGTAGCTCTGCAGCTAGTTACCAGCAATTACGTTCCATTTGAAAAGAAATTAAGTATCTGATTTACGGCATTAGTTCTTACAATCTGAGACATGAGCTACCGAGAATATTATGAGGATGTTGTAATCACAGTGGGTAGTAATATTCTCTTAGAGAATTATGGCAGTACCCATGCGCAGCTCTTAGCAGTTGCCGCTGGAGTTTTGGGTGGGTTTTTGGAGGAGGGGGTGCATGGGAGATGGATTAAAAGCTGGGCAGTGAGGTGCTCTCCCTTCGGTTGGAGGCAACTGCAGGCGGGAGCCGTGAGTCTGAGGAGGGTTCTAGCACGTTCGATACTATCTAACTGTGGTTTACGCAAATTATTTTGGAGACAGAGGAGTGGAAAGTTTGCTTAATTTCTGGCAAGGAAAAACACTTCTTAAGTCAGTAGATTGTTGGTAAAAAGGACCACAAGAGTAGCACGGAAGTATATTTTGATGTAAACAAATGAAGACATGACTAAGTTGATGAAGTGTTTGGGTTGAGAACTTATGTCCTGGTTTTGTTTGTGTGTTGTGTTATTTATATATAATAGATGGCACTGGAAAGTTAGCCATGCTCTCATTTTTCACTTTAATTACCTGTTTGAAGACAGCATGACAGATCCAAAGGTTGCTTTTAGCTTTATTGTTACAAGTAAGGATCACTGTGGTCACTTGCTAGTGTGCAATAATTAACTTAATTGCAGAAATTTGAATGTTTTTAAACAAGAAGAATCCATGATCGGACTCCATGCATTCTTTCTCTTTTCTGTTGTCCATATCTGAAATGTCTTTTTCTTATACATAGTTATGTCACAGGATTTTTTTTAACTAAAAGATATTTTTCAGAAGATTTGCAAGTCTCATGTTTTCATTTATTTGGCAATTGATTTTCATATTAAAAACTGAAAATGTCAGATGATAATCTACTCAGTTATGTTGCTGAGCTACCATTTTAACCATGAAATCCTTTTCATAATTATGTATTAAATTAATATATTTGGCACTATAATCAGAACCCTGCTTGGCTGGACTATGGCAGGTGGTTGCTTCTGAGGGTTCACATTCCAGATTAAATACCGCAGCTAGCAAGGATGAAACAGGATTGTTCAGTAATAGTATTGTATTAAAAATGTTCTGCTCTTCTGCTTTTCATAAGGCTAAAACATAGATTTGTTTCTGTATAGGTTATCTGAAATAGCATATACTGCCTTAACCCCCACAAAGAAATCATGTTGTCATGAGATAAAGCTTTGTGTTCTTGGTTCTCGCCGAGTTTTTATTATAAAATGGAGTTCCAAATGTACTAGTCTGCAGCAGTGAATTGATGTTATTGATTGTTTTGTTCTTGGAGTTTTTTGTGCTTTAATTTTCAGTAGACTGCTTTTGAACTTCTGTATCCCTTTCCTTATGCAGTCCTTGCAGCGATATCCTGGTCTGAGATTGAGCCTTACAGGTTCTACAGTGACAACACTGAGTGAAGTTAAAAGGCTGAAGTGGTGTTCTTGGCATGCAGGATGTCTTCTGTGAAAAGGCAGTTTTTACAGATTCACATTTTCTTCAGACGCTTTCATAAAGATTGTGTTACTTCCTTGTTAAGTGCATCTATGCAAAGGGGTAGTATGAGCTAAACCAGGAAGTTAAGTTAGTGGATACGGCTTTCTATGCCTTCCAACTGCCCATATATGCACTCCAATGTATACTTGCTGGCTTTCTGTTCTGAGGCTTTCTCCATTTAAATACACCTTCAGTGTGATATTTCTTTTTGATAACCACTTGCCTGGTCACCTGTTAAATGCAATTTGCAGTTGTTAAGATTTATGCTAAATTCAGTGTGTCAACGAGCCTTAGGAAAGGGCCACAGTAGATCTCTCATTCCTTGCTATCGCTTGTATCTGCGCTGGACTATGTGCTTGCATACAGCTGCGTCTGAATTTTCACAGATTTTTACTAGTCCAAAATTAACCAGGAGTTCGTATGTGGATGTCATTAGGCCTGCATTCTGCCTACACTGATTTCCATGTACGGTTTAAAGTTTTGACTGTGACCTATGATGTCGTACCTTGACTTTGGACTACATTAGCCTTCTGCTGTAATGCAGCAATTGCAATCCATCAATTGCTGAGTTGAAAGTGTACAGTCCTCACTTGAACAGAAGACGGGCAGGCGAACGTTCTCAGTAATACAAAGCTGTCTCAGTAGGAGGAAAGGGCTGAAGTTTCTTGACCTTCCTGTAATATTTACATGGCCTATGCCTTTCAGGATTTTTGAGGGGCTTCATGTGGTTATGAGCAATTTGACAGGGAAAATAAACTGTTTGCAGCTGAGAAATTTTTGCAGGTCTTGAATGAATCAAATGGGGAGAATTTTGTGCTAAATGAATAGTATGGAACCTAGGGTGTTTGATGAAAATGTAGAAGTTGAAATAAATACAGTGTTTTCTTGTTTGAACTTGCTCTGCATGTAGCTTCCTTAGTCATCTCTTTAACAGTAGCTTAATCTGTAAATGTGGAAGAGTCTAGTATGTAATCTGACTTCCGTCTTTTGATAAATCCATCTCTGTGGCATTCAGCACCCTGACCTTGGAAAGAACTTAAAACTTATGCACAAGAACTAAATATGTACTTGAAGACAGGTAGGTTTAAAACTTTTGCAGAATCATGCTATGCGTTCTATCTCCAGTGTTTTGTCTTTGAGGTGCAGAGCACTGTCTTTTGAGGCACATTGCTTCCTTTTTAAAGATGAGGGAAAATGGAGCAGTTCCTGGTGAATGGGGCAAATGATGTGCAGCAGTCCCTGTTAGATTCTGAGTGTACTCTTAAATGAACAGACTTTGAGTGCATGTGCCATAGGCTGAAAAGCTAAATAGATTTTCTTCTATTGACGATATTACCAGAGGGCCATGTTAGTATCTGTAGAATCGCAGTTGCCAGCTGTCTTCTTGAAATTCATAAGAAGACCTGAATAACACTGCATCTGGAATTAAAACTGTGAAATTCTTAGTGGATTCCTTGTAATGGAAATTTTGGATTGGGAACAGTTTCCAGTAATGTTGAATTTATCTCTTTTTGGCTTTTTAAGTTATGTCCATATAAGAACAATTGTGGACTTTTGAGGAAGCCAACAGAAATGTTTGCCTTGGCATCATTAGTGAAGCGAGCTAGGTTCTGGGGAAATGTAGGTTTTAATTAATTAGCTGAGCTGACTTACATCTGCCAGCTTTTAAGGCCAAGTGAAATAGAGCACAGACACTTGGAGAACTTGGTAGTGGGTGAGAGGAATGTGTATCTGAATGTTGTAATGAAGCTCGTGGTGAGGCTGGAGAACCTTTGTGTGTTGGTAGTTCACCGTACTGTAATTTTGTTTACACACACTGATCTTGCACAAAATGGTGAGATTATCATAAGCATCTCCAGGTGACTAGGGAGAAAGATAGTACTGAAAGTCCTCGCTCCCATAAATTTAAGTTTCAGTGTTTTTAAAAATCCTTTGCAGGGCCTTTATTTTCCTAACATTGGAGGCGTTTTGTTGTCTCTTTCTGCTTAATCTTAAAAAGAGTAAGTAATATCCTTGGGATGGCAAGGGGAGTTTTATCTTTCTGCTTTTGCTACAACTGTTTTGCTTAATTAATGGTGAGGCTGATAGCAGATACGTTTTTCAAACCTCAGTTTTTAGATAACGTATTGATCTTTTTTTTTTTTTTTTCCAGAAATGTAGTATCTACAACTTCAGTGAAATCTGTTGGAGTGTTACTGGTACCGAACAATCTTGAAAATCCAGTTACCTCATTTCTATGTGAACAGGAATTCAGATGTCCTTTTTTGGGTACCTGGACTCTTGTCTGTCTTGACCTCAGCTTCTGTCTGTTCAGCGGTAGCGCAGTGGAGTAGAGGCAGTACTTCATACTTTGGTCCTAATGGGCTGTTCAAGAGATTGAAGAGTAGTTTAAATTTTACCTCCTTTAAGTCATGATCTTTTCTTGTGAGATTATCTTAACCACTTAGCACCTTGTGACTGTAAGAAAACCTTGCAGTTGTAAAATAACGCCGCTGAAATTTGGTGGCACTTCGCTGCCTGCTCTTTATAAGGTGACAAGCAAATTTTCACTGTGATTTAAATGCTGGAACTTTTATGAAAAATCTCTCAGGTAAAGTTGCCTATGATAATTTTCCTGTATAGCAGTATGGCAGAACTTATAGCTCCATATATAACAAGGAAGATATGGCATATATTCTACGCAGAAACCCTCATGCAGAAGAAAATTGGGGAATTGATGAAGACAGTACTTTCAGAGGATGAATATTCTTCTTTTCTTTTTGTTATTTCTTCTCTTTCAAACAGTTTGCCAGGTTAGGATTTTGCAGCGTTCTCAAGTTGTAAGCTTTTTCTGCATAGCGTGGTGCAATTTAATAATAGTAGTTTGGTTCAATAGTCACTTATTCATTTTGTCAGAACATGCACCACAGAAAATGCCTGACTTCATGTGAGCACTTTAAAAATGGTGCAGTACAATTTATGAATAATTAAGGCTAATACCATATTTCTTGTCTGGTTGCCAGTATGAAACATTGTGTGGAGGTGAAAAATTGAAGTGTGTCTATCCCTAGATAATTAGTTGGGTAGACTATATCTCTTCTAGGTGTAGCACCTACATTTTACTATTTTAGTAGTGATATGGGGGGAACCCAATATATGAAATTGAAATTTTATTTTTATAACACTTCATTAGAAAACAGAGGAGAAAAAATCTGGGTTTCCAAAATTTCTCACCGTAGTGAAATCACAGATTCACAGAATGGTTTAGGTTGGAAGGGACCTCTGGAGATCATCTAGTCCAACCTCCCTGCTCAAGCAGGGTCCTCTAGAACATATTGCCCAGGATCGCGTCCAGATGGGTTTTGAATATCTCCAGCGAAGGAGACTCCACTACCTCTCTGGGCAACCTGTTCCAGTGCTCTGTCACCCTCACAGTGAAGAAGTTTTTCCTCATGTTCGGATGGAACTTCCTGTGGTTCAGTTTCTGCCCGTTGCCTCTTGTCCTGTTGCTGGGCACCACGGAGAAGAGATTGGCCTCATCCTCTTGACACCCCACCCTTCCGATACTTGTACACGTTGATGAGATCCCCTCTCAGTCTTCTCTTCTCCAGGCTGAACAGGCCCAGCTCTCGCAGCCTTTCTTCATAGGAGAGGTGCTCCAGAAATAATAAGAGAATTACATAAGAGAAAATAACTGAAAAACACCCTCCAGCATTACAAAAAGTACGTAATGTTTGCTCTCCTCCCATTATAAAATAAAGACAATGGAACATAATGCTTATGAGAAGAGACAAGGAGTGAAGGCAGCTAGTGTACAGTGGGTGACGATTTGTTTTGCTAGATTTAAAGTGATTCAGTATATGGCAAAAATAAGTAGTTAGTCAGAAATGTCCCATGTTAATTTAAGAAGCAAGTGTAAATAGTTAAAGTAATACGTCTGCAGAACCAACTGTTGATCGGTCCCTTCAAAACAAAATCTGTAGGTGTTTTTGTATGCGCTATCTGTGGATATTTTTCTTTTATGACCAGCTGAGCCCAGCTCAGCCCTAGGTTGTACTGTTTAAACACTTTTCAAGAAAGAGATTTGTCATCTGTGGATATGTTGAATCCATTATAGGTGTCTATTTGGAAACTATTTAGGGCTACTTTCAGCTGACTTGACCAGCCTATACGTTTTTGAAGAAACAGTGACCAACGTTTTACAAGGTCATTTTGTGAGACTGAGAAAAGATTCCTCCTTTCCCCTCATTCAAATAAAGCGTTGTCTGATACCCCACAGATCAGGATGTTATGCAACATTAATTCAGCAATTGTGCCTTTTGGCATCATTAGCTAATTCAGAAACTGTGGCTTTGTGTGTCATTAGAAAACAATGCTATTGTCAAAGGGACTGTCTTTAGGTGTGAGAGAGCAGAGCACTGGCAGTCCAGGTTCAGCATCAGGGAATACTACAACTTAATCTCATTGTAGGTACGTTAACTACCCTAAAACAGGCTATTTGTTGCCTTTTTTTTTTTTTTTACCCCTAGGATGGTTGTGATCTTTTTGTCGTTAACAATATGTGTGTTCACTCTTTGCTTTAAAGTGTGCTAACATCCAGAAAATAAGTTGAGACTGTCTAAAATGGAGGCAAGATACAATGAGAGGAAAGACAAAAGTCAAAGGTACAGGGAAACTGGTGAGAAGGACAGTGCAAGGGAAAAAGTCTGTACGTGTATTTGGTGTCACAGGGGTGAACAAGTGGTTATACACACCTCTGATTTTTAACTTGTTTTTATGTCGGGACATGTTGAGGCGAGAGAAGTGGACTGGCTGACAGCAAGGGCAGGAGCAAATGACAAGGAAGGACGGACAAGTAGAAAGAACTGAGTTTTGCAAGGGGCAGGCATAAAGGAGAAGACAGGAGAGAGGAAAGGGTACCGGCTGAGGGTCAGCAAAGGAAGTCAGGAAGAGCGTGGTGAGGCAGGAAGGAATAAACTGCTGACATTTTAAGACAACGACAGAAAAGCTAGCTGTAGTGAGCAAATCAAGGCCTGCAGAGGCAGGGGCTGCAAAGGGGTGTGTGGAAGCCGCAGTAGTGAAGAAGTAGAGATGCTCAGAAAGCAGCAGCAGTGGCTGCCATTCCCCCTTGCAGAGGGGCAGCCTTGCAGCTCCGTCCATCCCAGAAGCTGATGAGTTACTGCTGTGCTCGGAGCCACTGCGAGGTGCTAAGCAAGAACAAGTTACTCGTTGTTAGAGCAGGGAGGCACTTAGAAAAGCAAACGGAGTTTTCGTTAGAACCCGTTGAAATTTTTGAGGACACCAAGTTTGAAAAATAAATGCCCGTTTGATCGTCTTTACTGCCTTTTGCTGTTAAAGCTGGAACCCTTCTGTATTTCTAAAAGTTGAAAAAGCAAAAGTGGTTTTAAAGCTTGATAGAAATCCTTTATACCTTCTAGATGGGTAAGGTGGTGCTGCCTGTGTGGCCTTTGTGCCCTCCTGGGGAGAAGGCTCTGCCCGGGCCTGGTGCCGGCTGGCACACGTGGCACAGGTTGGCCACGCCAGTGCCCATACTGCTCTTCTCCCAGTGCCATGTGCTGGCCCCAAAGCGTAACTGCTTCTGTGTGGCTTTCTTTTTCCTTCTCAGTTCCAGTGCCCGCGATAATGAGGAGGCTGTGTTGCAGGCCACTGAAGACCTTTGATAGGTCTAATGCAGGGGGGAGCATATGGGTCCACGTTTCCTCTCACCGAGGAGAAAACCACCTGAGAAAGGAGCCTGAGACTGAATTGGCCAGCACACAGTGTGGGTCATCATGGCGCGGTGGACCAGGGAGTGAGCAATACTAGCAAGGGAGACAGGTTATTATAGCTGGGGAAGAGAAATACCATCTGACAGTGTTATATAGCTCTGTGTTGCAGTGCAAAAGTGAATGCAACATTCTCATGACTGGCAATCCAAAAGGTGGTTGCGTTAGGAAGAAAAATGCGTGAAGCATTTTGAGTGTTAAGTTCATACAAGATTATCTTGACCTCCTCCTGGATCATTTTTCAGTGCAGTGGGGGATATGCCATAACTGACTTGGAATACATGTGGAATTTGATACGTGGAGGGGGGAAGGGATGAATACATTGAAGACTGTGTGCTCTGCGCTCCTCCTGTGTGTCAAGACAGCACCGTCTGTAAGAGACAGAAGCGCTTCTTTGTGCAGGTGCCAGCTGATGAGTTTCTCTGTGCTGTGATAACATAACTCCTACAAAAGATACAGCTTTTTTAATCTTCAGCTAGCACTAGGATGAGCTGCTAGCATGCAGAGGGGTGGTGTACTCTTCATTCGAGCTTTCCCTTGTGCTCTCTCCTACCGGTCTGTGCAATGCTCTGATGTAAACCAGGCCCAGCTCTGTCTCATTCAGTCACAGAAACTGTTCTTTATAGAAGGAGGTTAATCCCATTTAAGAACTGGATTAGCAAAGACGTAGTCACTTAACCACAGATGCCTAAACTTGGGTTGAAGCAGATAGTCCCAGCTGGGATTAATGCTCTGCAGACTTTCTCTGTCAAGGCAGTTTCATGGCAGGCCTTGCACCATGTCGATGTAAATCTAACAGAGTTCACCGTGACGGCCGTTGTATGTTTGGCCTGCTAAATGACTGCGGGTTTTGTAGAAACAAAGACAAGTAGAAGATCTTTGTGCATTGTGTGAGCCTAGCTTCCTCAGAGAAGTGAATTATAAAGATAACGCAAAAGATAGCTGATGCTTGGCTCACTGTGGTTAGCTTAACAGAGAGCGTGGTGTGCTAGTAACGAGTGCAGAGCTTCCTCAGGCACAGGAGAGGTCTGCGCCTTTTAAGGATAATAGGCTTTGGGCTGTCAGTTGTCTTGGCACTTTGGGTTATCGGTTGTCCTGGCACTTGTACTTTTATCACTGTTCTCTGAACTTCCTTAGAGGTATTTATCTCTTTATGGGCATATTGATAAGGCATGCTAACAAATCCTGGAGTCTGAGCGTCACAGGAACAAATGTAAGAAGGAAGATTAGAATCAGTTTGAGCTTTGTATGGAGCCGGGGGGAATTCTCTGCACCCCGAGTAAACACATGAGCTGTTTGGGGCACTACTGTGACTACTGTACCTACCTCAAGCTGAGCTGAGTCCCCGTTCACTTCAGCTTAAAATCTCCTTTAAGGGAGGGCAGCAGAGACAGATTCCATAATTGTCTGGAGGTTTAGTTTGCTGTACTGTACTCTGTTTTGTTTTTTAAAGCAACTGATGAGGTCAAACAAATGTGGCTATCAGGACAAGGAGCTTTTGACAATTAGTATTGGTTAAACTTGTAGGAAAAAGCCAGAGCAGTGTAAAGTATGGTCTGACTGCGGGGTTTTTGCTTGTTGGTTTGTTCCTGGGTTATTTTTATTTGTACCCCTCCCTCCCCTAATCTGAAATAGGTGCTTTCTTAGAAATAAAAGATGGATAGCCATAGTACATTTATTAAAAAGAGTCTTTTTTATTCTTTGTAGTTCAAAAGCAAAGTTGCACCTAGAATTGCTTTTGAAATCATGCTTAAAGTACGTTGTTAATGACTACCTAGTCGTATGCGAATGCATGATACGCATTTTCCATTGGGAGCTTTTGAAAACTTTCTTGAGTTGAGTTAACTCCTGAAGGTGCATTTCTGTGATGTGGAGCAACATTGTATTTGAAACCCCAAATAATCCTATTTTTTATATTGAAAAAACTGCATAAAATGTGAGTATACTCCCCTGGTTTGGGCTCCAGGAATTTAAACTAAGACTGCTTCTTTGTTAGATAAAAGCAAAACTTAACTGAGAAGGGATGATGAAAATAGTGGTTTGAAGCATGTTCTTTCACTTGAATGAGAAAGTTGGCGCTAGAGGGAATTGGGTAATGTTTGCTTCAGGGCTTTCGGTGAGCAGTGCTCTGCTGGGCAGGCATTTTGCTTCAAGTGCATTTTTGAATGACTTCTGTGATTGAGAGCTTCAGAAAATAAGCTGTAAAGAAGGGAGGAAGCAAAACTTAGATGCAGAAGAAAAGCATCAAATCCCAGCCAAAGAGATTTAATCAGTCTTGAAACATCTCAGAATGTGTCGAACAAATGTAGAAATAGCTACATTTAAAAAAAGAAGAAAGCTTGATTCTTTTAACACTGTAAATCATGGAAAGCAGTGAAAACTAATATTTATGAGAAGGATTGTCAAAGTTTGTGTGACAGTTGGAAATTATATCACTGTTGATGTTTGAAATTCCTGCGTAAAGTAATGCAATACCTTGTTTATGAATAAATGATTGTGCTGTGCTAAGCATACTCTGTAAGGATAAACTGGGCTGAGCTATTTTATATCTCTTGTCTCGACTTCGGTTACTTTGCAGTATACAATCCCCTATGTTTCAGTATAAATGCCAAAAACTCAAATATATTTATTTTATTTTTATTTTTATTTTTTGCAGATACAGACCCACGTGTATTAGAGAAACAAGAACTTCAACAGCCAACCTATGTTGCTCTAAGTTACATTAACAGGTAGGTGTGTTTTTTTCTCAGATGTGTCTGATCACGGTTTGCACAACCTGTGTATAAATGTGTATACCAGAACGGTATGCCAATGTATTGATTCAATTTTATTTGTTTTGTGTCGTATGACACCGTGATGATACCTTTTTTGGGAAGACAGTTGAATTAAAACTTGACTAAATTTTTTATCACTGTTATAGAGGGCACAGGCAGCCTCTTATTCCTGCTGTTCAGGTCCCTTGGGGATTAGGCTTTGGCTTTTTATGTTGATGCTAATACTTTTGCAAAATGGGATAATTTGTTGAATTTTTTCTGCTTTCTTGTACTTCACACAGCACAGTAGGAAAGAGTTACTTTTATGGAACAATGCCCCTTCCTCAAGGTAATTTGTTTGCCAAGCCATGTTTTAATCCTAAATAAACATGATACTTGAAGTGTAATTCCTCGTTTAAAATCTTTTTTCCTGTGTTGGGTAAATCAACATGTTGCTATTCTAGGATTATTTTGCCTTTTTTTACATACTATTTTTGATCAGATGTACTATGGTTGAAAGTTATAGTCAGTTGCTTTTTGGAAATTGATTCGTCTGAGAACTATTCTCTATGGGATTATTGGCTTTTTTGCATGGGATGCCAATATCCTTTTGTATCTTTGTTCTCTACAGGATGAGAGACAAATTCACAAGCGTGGAATATTAACACAAATTTAATTCAGAATAGACTGAAATAATTTGAACTTTCATGGGTCATACATGAAATTTTTCATTCTAATTTTACTTTATGTTAAAAATTAAAAAAAGACTTTTAAAAACACAGGATCCACCTTTGTGTAGTATCTGCTGTAGGGAAAGGGTGCCAGTAAGAAAGAAAATGACTTTGAGGTATGAAAGTAAGGACTGATGTTCGCTTGCTTTAAGTGACTAAGTTTTCTCCATTCCATGAGACTAAGTATGATCGAGAATAGCTAGCATTGACATAATTTCCTATTTGGCAAGTATTGTGTTTTTCCGGGAGACAATTTCACCCTTTAAAGTGTATTTTGAAATTAACACAACCCTTTTTAATACTTCTCTCTGTTGATCTCATTTAATGTTTAAATTTTTTTTTTTGGCAATATGCAGGCTTGCATGTTATCATGTATGTTGTGTTTTTCCCTCTTTCCATTATGTACTTGGGCATTTTCTGTTGTTGCTTCTGTGATTATTTTGCTTGATGTGAAGGAGAGGAAAGCTTTTTAAAAATTAGGGAGAAGCTGCTGTAAAACCACAGAAAGAACTGCAGGATTTGATTGTTTGATTCAGAGTTGGAAAATAATTTTGAAGTAGTTTGAAAGTGAAACTGCGTCTAGATTTCAAGATTTTGATGCCCTTGTTAATTGAGTTCTGTGTGACTGACGCAATTCTAGTTACTCAGTATGTATTTTGCCCAAACTTTCTTCCCCTTTTAATTGTTGTTGTTATTTAATTGTTCTTTTTACAGTATTTAATTTTTTTCTGAAACGCTGATGTCTTTCATTGAACCACCTGCTCTGCAAGCTCAAGCTCTTGAGGGAGCAGCAATATCCATTTCACTATGAGACATGCCTTTCTGTTTCCCACTACATATGCCAGAGCTTGAGTCCTGCTTTGTTGTCCCAGGCTATGAACTCAGATTTTGTAGCCTAATACGTGTCATAAACATATTGCATACTGTTAAATATCAAACACCAGATACTGCTGCGCTTTTTTTTAAACCCGTGCTTTTATGGTTTCCAAGTAGAACAGAAGTTAGCTTGGTTCCTGCTGTGAGTTCCAGACCTTAAGACAATCTTCCTCTGCAGGTTTGTATATTGAATATGTTCTGTGTGGGCCATACGTTCTCTTGGAGCCTGGGAAAATAGGGACTTCTGATTCTCAGCGATTGTCAAATTGTATGATAAGATACTTAGTGTATGTTGTGGTAGAAAAAAAATAATAGAATGATTAGATAGATACGCTTCATGCTCTGCCCGTTGCCCTATTGCATAGCGGCCATTATACACTGAAACAAAACAACATAAATCTGAGTTGTCTGGTTTGATAGCTGAGAGGATAAAGTATCAGTAAAGCAGATAGTAGGGACGGAAAGGTACAGAAATTTTTGCTTTCAATTTGAAACATACACTTGTTTCCATTTCACATCTACTCAACAGATTTTCTCAGGCATATTGATAAGGCAATATTGTATGTGCCCATAAGTTCTCAAACAGCCTTCAAATTGTGGACATCTGAATCTGTAGGGCTCATTCTCTTTCTCTGCTGGAGATTTACTGCAATTACAGCTTCAGTAACTATACACAGATGGAGTTTCCATAGTGTGTGATCCTCATGCAGACAGATAACATTGTATTTCAAACCGATGGATGAAATATAAATTATGGCTCATAATGGTTCATGATGTCTACATCAAACATTTGTACCAGTGACTGGTAGAAGTGCAGCAAATCTTTTTCTCCAAGCTTAGCACAGTTGTAGTGCACTTGCCAGTATTGATGATTGTTTCCTATTTACTTTGCTCTTTACTTTTTTAGAAGTCAAAATTGGAATCAGTAAGGTACGCTACTGCCAAAGCAGATGCTGTTCATCTGCTTCCATCCTATAAATACAGGAGTAGTTTGTCTGCAAAGTGTTCAGCAGTGCTACTGTGTGAATGGGATTCTGTCTGTGATCTATCAGGAGCAGTTGGCCTGAGCGCTCATTTGCAACATCCTTCAACACTTCTTAGAGATGTTTTCCTTGTGCAGGGATCAAGACACCTGTTTCTTATTGCACTGAAATGCAATGATTTCTGGCAGTAATTTACATTGCTTATAGTTTGTATTTATAGTTTTAAGTTAATTTACCATTGTTACGAATTTTGCTTGGTCTTTATTGGAACATCCTCACCTACGTAGTGCTATTAGTTCTTTGAGACTGTTGGTCTGGGACTTCAGCGGAGGTGGTTTTTAAGTTTGCCATGTTATTTTCGTTAAAAACAAAACTCCCAGCACATGTAAAAAGACAGTAAAGGCATACAAATATTTTCTCTGCCTAAAAAGACAATATTAATTATGGGATTAAAAAGAAGCTTTGATTGCACAACTTAGTTGTAAAGAATTTTCCCCTCATTCATTAGAGTGTAAAAGAGGTGAGTTTTTTCTTTGAGATGATACATGTCAGTGATAGGAAGAAGACATAAGTTATTGGAGTAAAGTTCCTTGAACTGTGAAAATGGAAGATGAGAGATGCTACATTAACTTGTATTGTTAGAAGCATATGCTATAAATAGAATAAGTGAATGTACGTTTTAATATAGCTTTTAATAAATACGATTCTTCTGTAAAATATATTTTTCTTAGATACAGAAATTGCTTTGATTAAAAACTCTTGTTATGGAGGGGGAAGCAAATTAGGATGCACCTACAACTGAAACCCAACTGCATTGATTGTATAGTGTTTCTATTGCAAATCACATAATGCTGGTATTGGGGAAATGTAAGCAAAGGTTAAAACAATCATAAAATCAAGTTTCAAAAGTTACCAAAATACTTTTAATGTGCATTACTCTTTTTTTTATTAGTAATTTTCCATTGATAATTGAGGTCATGAGATAATACAAGAAAAGTTTTAATAAAATAGATTTTTTAACATCAATCTTGAAAGCATTTACAGCCTACATAGATGAATGTTCTTAGTGTTGTCTGTGGGCTGTCTGGTGAATAAGGCTGTTGAATGTCTTTAAAGTTTATTCCTGAGCAAATTGGAGCACAAATAAGGCCTGTGATCAAAACGGAATGTCATTCTCAGGTGAATAGATTGTCCTTTTTGTTTGTTTTGTTTAAGTTTCTGTTAATGTGTAAACACATCTCTGAGCCACTCTTGATATTTTTGCTCCTCCCTCCTTCCCCCCCCCCCCTTTTTTTTTTAACTAGAAAGATTTTGCCTCACTGTTGCGGTTATAAACTACAGTAGGCTCCAGGCTTCTCCCCCCATTTCCTTTTCCTCTCAATGGCCATTGCCTTCTCAGAAACAAATTACCCAACTCAGCTTCCTTTTTAATAGCATTGGAAGTAAAATTGATCATTTCTATGAACATACACATTTGTGAAAAGAATTAATTGCATATAAAATGCAAACCACTGCAAACTGTCCCTGTGTCTTGTCTAGCTCACTAATTTTGGTTCTGCTATTAGCTGTTTTTCCAGAAGTAAAATTAGTAGCTAATGCCGTAGGACTTAATGCTCATTTTGAAAGTTATTTTAAAAAGTGGTAAGTCTTTCGGTAGTGATATATTTAATCTATAGTATGCTACTAAAGCAATAAAATGAAGACTGTTTTAGGTTTGGAGGCGCCTGGTCTTTGACTATGTTTGTGTGGTTTTTTAGCAGAGCATCCAAGCCACATGGTACTTACAGGTCCTGTATTTCTTTGGCACTGGCCTTTACTTTTTTGTAAAGTTACTATGCTCAGCGCTAAATAGAAATTTAAAAAAATAGAAATAGAATAAATAATAGAAATAGAATAAATAGAAATAGAATTATTCCACTCTAAATGGGAGGTTTGCTTTTGCTGTCAGGCACTTGCATTCATATCCATTCTCTGTCATTGGGGATATCTTATGCAGTGTGTTTAACCGGTTTCTTCTGACAGTCAGTTCTGTGTATGCATTTAGTTATAGCAGTAAACATGTTGTTCAGTAAGTATAGGGATTTATGTTAAAGCTACCTAGCAGCATCTTCAGCTTTTCGATACAGTGGATTTTTTCCTGTGTTCTGCTATGACAGATTTTTCTGGGGTAGGTTACAAGCACTAGTTAAATAAAAAAGCTAATAAAAGACTGTAACCCCTCAGGGGTCATACCCAATAATAGCGTATGCCACCAAAAGGCTCTGTAGAGCATCTTCTCAGTGCCACTGCAAATCTCTCAACCATGCTCTACAGCTACCCTTCCACCTCAAATCAGTATTACTGATGTATTAGCAGTGTCATGTTTATACACATTTGGTACAGAGTGATACCTTTTATTATACCTCAACGCTCTGCTAAAAATAGTTTTATCTTACTCATGTGGTTTTGCTCAAAACTACTGTAACTATTTTGGATGACTCTTTTTTTTTTTGAATTTTTTGAATGACTAGCTATAGTGATGACAATAGGTAAGTAAATTGTATTTCGTGTCATGTTTCAGATTTTCCCTTAGAGCTGAACTTCTTTGTTCACCTGATACATTTTTTTTTCCATTCTTCATGTTCCTAAACAAATGCTGCCCTTCTTCCTGAATCAATATTTAATTTCTCCAGAAGAAAAAAAAACAAATCTGGGAAAAGGAAGGCAACTTATTTCTAGTCAGTTTATTATTCTTTCTGAAGTAGTTCTTTGGGTTGTTGGTTTTATTCTGTTTTGGGATAATGGTGCTAGCAGAAAGCCTGGGCGGGGGCAGGAAGGGGGTAAGCAAGTAGAAGAATGATCTTTCTCAGGCTTAGCAGCAGAGGGCCAAATCCTGAAGATAGCTTTTACTCATGAGCCTTGAGGGAAGATTGTTTTCCTTTGAAAACAAGGCAAAAGCTGCTTCAAGGTTACCGAACTTGACCCAAAATAGGCTTTCTAGTAAAATGCACGGGTTTCTAAAGTATTTCTTTTATTCAGTAGCATGTAAAATTTGGAAAGCGTTTCCATATATACTACGAAATTATGAGTCTATCACAATTACTTATACACACCACCAATCAAATGCTTTGCGTTTTCCTTTTTGGTTAGAGATGTACTAATAACTATGTCCAAAGTTTTATTCCAGACCTAATTTATTAGTACTGGAGCTCCTTTTGAGTAACGTGACACTCAATACCACACAAATGATTTCTTTTAGACAAACATTATCTGGTACAACGTGCCTTTAGGTATTAATTGGCTAATCTGTAGTAAAAATGCTGTCTACTCTTTTCGCATGGGATTAGTTTATGTATATCGGATAGACTTCTAACAAACCAAATGGTGTTTGCTGGTGTTACTAGTTAAATGCCACCTTAGGAAGTTCTGGAGGGTGGTTCTAACAGAAGCACTTATCTCTTAAAGACACTTAAGGAACAGCAACCAAAAAAAAAACCCCTGCTCCCATGATTGACCCTTCTTTTTGTTTTATTTTGTTTGGATATTTTTTTTCGTTTATTTGTTTGCTTTCATTTTGTGGCCCCTTCAGCAAGGGAGAGGGTTGATGAAGTCGGCTCTCTGCTGCAGGGGCAGGGTTGTGGCAGAGGAACCCAGGGCAGTCCTGGCTCTGGTCAGAAGAGGCAGTGAGTTGAATGGGAGCACCCGGTGGGCCAGGTTGGGTCCGGGGGTCACCTGCTAGACTGCAGGGCTCTTAAGGCAAGCAGGAAAAACACCGCTGAAGTTGAAGGAATTGCTGCAGCAGAACCACCTTCGGTTGATCAATGGATGCCTTTTCAGAAAGCATATGAAAAAATTAGCAACACTGAAATAGCGAGCATTCTTGTTCTAAAATAAATAATCACTACAGCATTCACCTGTTAAGCAGGAGAACAGACTTTAAATAAAGTCTTTTTAATTCAGGCCTGAGATCTCAACTTTACATGTAGTATTGGTGGTGCTTTCTAGATGTATTGAGGCATGCTGCAAGGAAATATATAAAAACACTTAAACTGACTTTAATCTGAAATTTTAAACTGTAAATTTGAAAAAGCAATTTTTAAAAATGGAGGTAACTAACATTTCCAGCATTTTCTTCAGTACAGCATAAACTATCATAATTCTCATCATGATTCAGAAGAAAAAGGGTAGAAATAGGAGAATTCCCCTTTATGAATCCTACTCAAGACCTGTTTTTCTGCACAGGAAAGTCAGAGCGAGAGAATCTGATAAACTTTCAGTTGCTGTACCACCTGTTTGGATTTGATGCATTTTATAGTGCTTAGTACCACAGTTTTTGCCCTTTGTGTTAAAAATGAACTTTTTTTTTTTCCCTGCAACATAATACTGTCTTATTTGCATTAAGTATCATGGCTCTGTTAAGGTACAGTGATTGCCTCAGACTATTGATTCTGCTTGCATTGAAGATGCATGCCGATGCTTCCAGTAGCTGCTGGACGGAATACTTGTGACAGAATACAGAAACGAAGGGATCAAAGTAACATGTCAATTGACAGATAATATTTTTCTGTCTCAGCGTATTTTTATGTTTGCAGCGACCAAGTTGGTCATGTGTTTTTATTCATGTAGGCATATCTTTATGCTCTGCTATTTGACTTGTTCTGGAGATGGAACAAGACAAACTTCAGATGATAATTCAAACAAGATGTGCAGAAATGAATTTTATTTAGGGTAAGGGGAATGCCTTTTGGTTTGGAAGGATTTACGCATTTGGCTTTGTTTTCTCTTTCTCTTTTTATCAGTTTCAAGCTAAACGAAACTGAAGATTTATATCATGTACAGCTCTTTTATTTCATGTCAGCAGTAAAGATCAAAAAGCAGATTGGCATTTTAAGGAAAAGCTCAAGTGCCATGCCCTGAAATAAAAGTTACAGGATGATTTGAAATGTGTAGGGCACTGAAAGAATGTGTTTTAGTTGTTGAGTTGGTTTTTGTTATTAATTGAGAGGTGACTGGCTTTCCTCTAGGCAACGTTCATGTGGAACACTCAGAGATGGGGAGGCGGAAAAATCCATCTTGTGAATACTGTTGCACACAAAAATCTCGGACTGAAAAAAAAGTAGTCAAGTCAAGTCAACATCACTCCTTGAGAGTGCGTGTATACACACCTGTATGTGTGTGTAGTTTAGTTAAACACTACAGCCATCAGTATGAATTCTGCTCAAGACTTCCAGGATTCTTGTCCTTATCAGTATTTTCTTCATCTTTTGTCAATATGGCATGCCAAAACTGAGGGGAAAAAAGTCATAACGTGCTTTTGGCACTGGATTTGCCTTGGCAGGTTCCATTTCAGTTCCCAGCTTTCTGCATGTATTTTCCATTTACCCTTGCACAGGTCACTTCATTTTGAGGGAGAAAAGGAGAAATTCTTCAGTTTCCCTCCCAGTAAAAATGAAAGCATTTCTTCTTTTGACTCCTAAAATAAGCATGTTTAAATTTGCCTGTGAGTAGAGTAGTAGTGCTTTCAGGACTGCATGTTTACCGTACGAAAAAGTTGTATCCAGACATTTCATTGTCAGGTCTGTGGGGTGTTAACTCTCTCAGTAGCATTTCTTCATATATTAGTGTAATGAGGCTCTTATTCATATTACACAGTGGTATAATAATGTCATAACTGTAATATAACTAGTGAACTTGCCTTATTTAATGTACTCATTAAGCTATTTTAAAAAGACACTAATGTGCCAGTTTCATACCCTCTGCAGAAAGAAGGATTTGTGGGAACTTTATTTTACTTTGATTGCAGAGTGAAGGATGATACAAGGTTTTACATTTCTGTGTTAGTGTGCTTTCAAGTATAGTCTGAGATGAAATGGCTGAAAACTGTATCTGTTTTTCCCGTCTTTATCAGCCATGGAAATGGCTGCTGTATGCAGCTAGTTATCTCGCACCCTGGTACGTGAGGTGTTTGGTTTTGTTTTGTTGTTTAAATCACCATCAACCACAGCAACAAAACATGACACACAGAAGGGAAATTACAGGCTGCATAGATAACTCTCTAGGAAAGCTCTTTTCTGTCCAGTATTTTACTAAAAGCTGGTCTTGACCATCTTAGCTAAATGTAATGACTTCCAAATCTGTAAGTTTACCATCCCTGCATCCTGAGGCGATTGAGGCCAGCCCCTTGTAATATTCATTGACTGGAACCTAACTTATTTTTAATAACATAAAGTTTACTTACCATATAAAGTGGTATGTAACTGATATTTTGTATTTCTACTTCTTTTTCAAATTTTATTGGTGTAGGAGAACATATCTATTTTATGATAATGCTACCTGTTCAGGTTTTGTTGTGAAAAGTCATGCATGGGATCGATCTGCAGTAAGACTAAAAATGAGATTTTCAAGTAAATTTAGTTGTCCAAAGTACGAATCGTTGCATTATATGTTTTCATATATTATGTATTCATATATTAGATTTAGATATGCTAGTACATTGCACTAATGCCCTAATTTGTAATTTATTGAAATGTAACAAACTACATTCCTGAATAATACGGGCGCTTAGTGTTTCCCTCCCCTCTCTCTCCATTTTTATTTTTGCATATAACACTTCCTATGGAGGATCTTCATCTAGCATTCTCCATCTTGTTAGTATTTAATGAGGGAGGACTCCCAGCATTAATGGCATATAAAAAACTCAGTTGTAGCAAAATGTATGTCTTTGCATATTCTTGTAGATATTCAGAAGTATGGCTGCAGTTTGCAGGTTATATACAGAGGCTGCCTGTGTCATGCCTCAGGACAGCCTAGACTTAGAGGTGATGTGCACATGAGAGAACATACTCAGGGTGAGAGAACTTAGCTTATGAAGAAAGGATATTGATATCATCTTCCACTACATAAGATCTACTCCAAACGGTTAGTTTCAGCCTTAATTTTCATTACATATTTTTGAGGTGAGGAATGACCTCTTAATCTGACTTTGAGCCAGGAAGAAAGTTTGCATGTCCTGCAGGGATGCATTCACTACCCAGCTACTACCTCTGCAATGCTCTCTAGCGTCCCAAAAAATGAGACCAGACGTAGAGCTTGACAGAGCTGACTTGCTCCCTTATGTCAAAGAGGGAGTTTGCGGGCCTTCAGCTAAATGAGCTGCAAGATGGTTCTCTGAGATCTATGACTTGAAAAGCAGAGGCTATAACAGGCACCAAGCACCTTTAATACATAGCTCCAAGGAACCTTTGTTGTGGACTAGATTCCCATTGGGCTTGATGCCATGAAAGTAGAAAACAAAAAGTTAAAACTGAAGTCAACTAAAAGCAACTGATGGATGCAAAAATGTTAGACTAAAAGAGAAGGCAATAAGAATATACGTAAGAATATACGACAAGGAATTAGTGAAGCTTGACTGCCTTGATTGTGTGTTCACAGTAAAGGAACATTTAATGTGATCAAAACACAGGTATCAGAAAGGCTTCTGTGTGATTGAATTTTAATTGGCTTTATTTGGAGCTGCAGTCATAAATGTCAAGGTGCTATTGATGCTAAGAGAAGGAAGCCCTGGCACAATGTGAAAAACCTTTTTTTTCGTCTAGTTATTTTTGGTAAACTGGCATACCATACATAACCTGATCAGGAAAGAATTTTTCCACAGAGTTGAGATATATGTGAAATCATGGGACTTTCTTTTTTCATGAATGCAAAACCAGAGGATGGATTGCTGTGATCTTGCCCCTGTGGAATCTGTCCCCACCCCAGCAAACTTGGAGACTATAGAAGTGAACAATCTGCATGGCAAAGAAGAAGTATGCTCCCAGAGCTGAAATCTATACAGAGCAATATTTAAGTACCGCAGTTGAAGTTTTCAGCGGACGTATGCATGCGTGCTCGGGTGCACATATATGGGCTGCTTGTAACATACAAGTATACCTGTCAAAAGTGTTTGTGAATACAGGTGGACAGTTATGTACTCTGGAGTTGTGACAGTCTAAAATCTAATTCAGTGCTTTTAAACAATAATTGTTTTGTATATCAGGATTACACATTGTGTAAGAGACCTATGTGGGATTTAGGTGTCCTGAAGCAGTTAGACAGATAGCCTGGTTCAGCAAGCACACACTGTTGAAAGGAAACTTTATTTAATTAACTTGATTCTTAACCAGGCTGATTTAATACTTCCAAAACCCTGATTTCCCTGAAACAGTTAATTTAAGGACACTAGATTTCTTGTTCTGATTTCACAGAGAATTGAGAAGGTTTTTTTTTCTTTGTTGTTATTGGGTTTTTGTTTGTTTCTTTCTTTTTAAATCAAGCATTTTTTTTTTCCAAAAGTGGCACACGAGGGTACAGGCAGAGACGGCAATAATTTTGTAGATGGAATTACAGTTTGGTGTAGACACTGCTGATTTATCCTTGAACTGCAGAGATACTGTTATGGGTTTGCTTTACACTGCAGTTTAATATCTAATAATACCTAGTCATTTCATTACTAATTAGAGGACCTTGTGTAATTATGTTAAAGACACGATAACAGCAAAAGGAGGTGAATGTAAATTAGGATACGCTCTCTACAGCCGTGGAACTGACATCTATACCACGATGAAGAGGTATTTTGGCGAGACTAGCCTCATCATCCTAAGTTTGCATGATAGCCCATGCCAAAGTCTCCCTTCTATAATAGGTGACCTCTCTTTTTCTATATAGCATTATATTTCTTTGGTAGCTGCCGCTGTGGCATACGACAGGCAATAGTACAAGTCTGAGTAGTTTTCCTCTGACTTTCTTTTAATGGTCTTAGACCGAGATTCAATTTGTGGTTTTGGGGTTTTGCTTTTTTTGTTGTTCTTCTGACTTCCCCTTCATATAGTCTTTTTCTGACCTTTCTTAATGTCAGATGTGTTAATCTGTATTTAATGAAACTGTCTCAATGCGGCCTACAGCCTGTTTTGTATCTAACAGTGAAGCTCAAAGATCCCTAATACTTTGTAGCCAGCTTTTGCTCCTGCTGTCTTCTCTGTTCTTCCTCCTGCCCCCAACCTCTTCTGGCTTCTGCTGACTGGGCAGTGCTAGTAGAGCATTGGCCCAGAGGAGAGCAGAGCCCAAGCTTTACTTCTAATATTGGTCTTTTCTTACAAGCTCATGAAGGGATGCAGGTGCAGAAGAGGCAGGTTGTTCCACAGCTGCATAAGTAACACTTCTTTGACTCCATCGATGCTGGGGGTTGACCTTGTGTCCTGAATCTATAACCTGCACAAAAACTCTCAGGGCTGAGAATTTTTTGGTTTTATACCTTGCTTTTGTAGTGTGGCTAGCAAAACTGTGCCTGTTAACATCCAGTTTACCCATAACTCCTCTGCTAGTGTTGCGTTCCTTGACAGTTTGTGGTTGTAGGTTCCCCTGCTGCTACGTACAATATAAAGTAATTTCAACAAAAATAAAGTTAACAAGCAATTTCCTTCCCTGCGCTTTCAATGTGAAGCACTTTGAAGAAAGGATTTAAAAAAAAAAAAAATTGTTCAAGAAAGTAAGTCTGCATTTATTTGTGGCCTTCTTTTCTAATGTTTCTTATTTCATTTGTTCACCGTGCCATTTCTGAAAGGTCATTATTTACCAAAAGTTGTTAAGCAGTTTAAACTAGGTCAATGGGGCAATGCTTTTTGCAAGAAGTAGCTGGAGAGTTTCTGTCCCATATATAGGCAATTATCAGGGTTTATGTTGACTTTATGACTGCAGCGCTTGCATACAAGAGCCTGATTTGAATACTTCCAACTCTGGAACTTTGAGCTCATGGTTTTAATGTGATCTTTGGGATCTGACCAACTGGAGAAATCCTATCTCCTAGCTGTGCTGAGATCCTTGAAATGCCCTGAATTTGCACCCAGTGGCATATAGCAACTCCTCCATAAAAAGAAAAACCAGGAGTGTTACCATTTTAAATAGTGAGAAAACATCTTTTGCTAAATATAATTCTGATCATATGCCAAGATTATCATTAAAATAACATTTTTGTGGGGGATTTCAAGTATATGAAGGGGAGTAGTTAAGTTTCCTGCTCCCATTAGCTTTGACTTGGAAAATATATCCCCTTAGTTTTTGTAATTTTCATTGTCAAAACGATTTCTCTTTCATAGTTTTATTTCATTATACACCCAGACATTGACCGTTATTTTATTGTTCACTCTTCAATGTAGGAAGCTGGAAAAAGTGTTTATAGAAACCTACAGTCATGTAATATAAAATAAATGTATGTGCTATTAGAAGAAACATACAATAAGTAAGTGATGACTCCTCATTTTTTTAAATGCTGCATATAGTGTAGCCTCACTGTTACTGGCAGCTAAGGTCCTGCGCACATAATCAATCATCTGCATCATACATTTTAAGGGCCAGTGAAATGCTGCCACAGCTTTGTTGAAGGCTGTAGTTTAACTTGGTCCATCTGGTTTATTTAGAAGAGTGTAGCTGAAGTTTAGAGCACAGTTAAATTTGAAATCGTACACAGTACCACTACTAGAAACCAACATACTTTCATTTCAGTAAATATTGATTTCCCATTAAACTTAAAGGCAAGTCCAGTAACCAGTCCAGTCCACGCAGTTGTACATTGACTTCAGGTGTATCAGCCTCTAAATCTGTTACAGGAAACTTCCGGTCACAGGTTTTGATCGACTTTCTTCACAAATCACTTCTGTGTAAGTGAGGACTAACTTTAATGGTCTCAGCAGAGTTTTACTGTGTGAGAGGTCAGAGTTGACTATCTTGTGTCTTATATAGTTTCTTTATGACTTGAACTATTAGTATTATGAAGCTTTTTTTTTCTTTAACAATATTTTTATGCAAGGATTAAACTGTTCTCAAAACGGAATATAGCAGATTTAGTTTTGATTTCAGACTACAAATTTTACCAGATTTTGCTTGTGTGATATGTAATGTAAGAAAGCAACCTGAATCCTTTTCCAAATGTATAATAAGATTATTTATAGGAAAAGATCTCATATGTTGAATGAGCTAGTCAGTTAAGTACATTTTGGCATTGTATCCATGTGATCCATGAAAGATGTTCAGAGTTTCCTCGTTATTATTTTTCCTTCCCAGTTGCTACCTCAGTGATATTTAACGGGCAGGCAAAAAATACTGCTTCACTAAACTGGGCCAAAGATTAGTAAATGGTTAGTTATGTCACATCTCAAATATCTAAAAAGCATGCTGGGGTTTTTGTGCATGGGTTGTGATGAAAAGCCTTACAGTTTCTTAGTAAATGATTATGGTCTTTTAAAAAAAAAAAAAAAACTTAAAGCCCAGAGGTATTTCATCCACATTTACTGAAAATAGTTTCTTGGCCAAAACATTATAATAAAGAAGAAATCCATTAACTGTGAACAATTTTTTTTTTAACAGCCGTAATTGTCTGCATACTGCTTGTCAATGCGTGTTCTCACATATGGTATAAAACTAAAACATTGCTATCTGAAAAGTTCTTCATTTCTGCTGATGTCCTCATTTTGTTTGAGACACCATTTATTGGGGCAGCATGTAGGGCGCAGCGAAACTTTCATGATGAAACCTGAAACTGGATGAAACAAACCTGAAGGTTGGATCAAGTTCACAAGAACATTTGCTGAGGTTTGTAAGTCTGGGATGCATTTGCAGCCAGTCTGTGCTCACTTACGGTGTTGAAAGAACCACAAGAAATGTAGTGGTTTCATATGGTTTCAGCCTCCAGTCTTTTCACACCACTGGTGATTTCAGTAAAAACTGGACACTGCTTGTTCATACTCCAAATGAAAGTGAACTAAGGCCGACATAAGGTTGCTTAAAAGGTCAGATGTGGTAAATGGTTTGAGAGAGCCATCAGGTAGCAAGAGACACTTGTCGCTGCCAGCAGCGTGCAGCTGAAAGGCAGGCATAGGCAGGATTTCCCATCACATTTGAGAAACTCCCACTTGGTTATTATTGGGCTGCAGTACAACGTAGCAGGATTGGACCTTACGTGTAAGGTGGGTTTTTGCTGGAAGATGAGAGGGGACAGAGAGAAGCTGATGCAGGAAGCTGAAGATAGCTTCCCCTCACAGATACAAATACGAAAGTTCTATAGCTGATTCTTGTCGTTGAGGGAAATGAGGGAGAAATTTCAGTTATGGATGACTACAGCTTTTATAAAGAAAGGAGAACGCAAGGGAGGCACACAAATGGAGTCCAGGACGAGTGCTTCAGCGTGGCGGGTGGAGTCAATACCTCATTTTGGCAGTTAAAGCAGGGAGGCACTGTGCTTCTCATCAAAGTGTTCTTTCTGGACCGTGATGAGTGGATGTATAAGGAAAGCTTTCTATTTTGGATTGTCTCTAGTAAATAAAATCTTGTCACTAGCGTCTTGTAAAAATTGTGTTTCGTTATTACCAGCACTCGGAGGATATTTGCTGATGATGATGCTTGCCGCTGTCCTGTGTGAGCGCTGTGTCCCAGGACTGAGTAACGTGGATTCATGTTTGAATAGCTAGAGTGCGGCGTTACTGCTCTGAGGTAATGCCGCTAGCAAGCAAGGTCCTCCTTTCTCTGTCAACAATGCTGAGATCAGTTTAGCTACCACTTGAAACTGCTGAACTTTTTAGTTGTACATGGCAATGTATTTGACAGAAGAAAGTTCCCTAATAAATGTGAAGTGATTTTTTCCAAAAAAATGTCGGAAGCCTGGTTTCTTGGAGCCCAGGCATACTTGATGCCGGTCAGAGTTCTGGAACACACTGGCCATTTTTGACTGAGCTTAACAGTAGGATGGAGGTCTCAAGGTTAACTAAGATCTAATAAGTTATTGGCTGGGCAAGAAAGACCCAAATCAATGCTTTCTGCACAGAGAGAAGGGGCTCAGCTCTTAAATGCTGTCTGGCAGTGCAGCTCTGCATTAGCCTTGGGGGGCAGCAGTTTCAAGAAAGCACGTTTCCATTGTTTTTGCAGGTTGTAGGTAATTTGTTTTCTGTTCATATCATCTAATGCAAAAACTTTCTATGGCCTTCTGTTTGGCACTCTGATCTTTCAGTAACATGTAGAGCTACTGATCAGCCCTAAAGCAATTCTGTGAGCATCTATGAGAAATGCAAGATTCAGATCAGTGGGAGATGTAAGGAACACTAAGACAGAAACACTTCTAGGTAGATCTTTATCTTCCAGATTATCCAAGAAACCTGTATTCCTGAAGGTACTCTGTGCTGCAGACAAATGCACGCAAAGTCTGTGGAGCTGAAATTGGGACTGGGAATCCCACAGTAGCCTTGTGAGAGAACAGTGTCAAAAAGGAGGAATTCCAGCACTCTTGAACAGGGGGCCTTCAGGAGGGTCTATGTGCTTATTTTATTTCTAGCCAAAAAATTATACTAACTTTCAGAAACTGGTCCGGAGTATCAGAAATATGACCCCAGTTTACCAGCGATGGATGCTGAAGCTGAAAACAGCATTTACTGAAAGAGTGCATATTGAGAAGGCTTTTACGTAAGCGCAACAGTTCATAGAAAGTAGCATTTCATGATCACGTCTGTGAAATAGCTTTGGAGAGAATAAAACCAGATAGTCCCTGAGGAACAATTCGGCAAAAGCGGCTCACAGTTATATGGCCTAGCCACCATTAGCATTGTAGTTCTGGCAGCCTAAGTGTGTATGTGGTTTTGTTTTTTTTTCTCCTCCTGATTCCAGTGAAAATGAAATTAATGCAACTCAGGCTGTGTGTCTTTTTTTTTTCTTTTCTTTTTTTCTTTTTTCCTGTATAAGTTTAGAGCTTGATATATGATTTCAGTCAGATACAACAAGGGGAAGGGTTCTTCAGGCTGATGGTGTTCCTGCAAACCTTGTGAAAATGGGTGACTAAACAAAAGAGAGATCTTTGTGTGTCTAACTGTACAAAAACTGCAATGTGCGTTTCTAAAAATGATCAGAGAATACATGTTGAAGAGCGCCCTTGTGAATGCCCTAAACCTCAGAAAAGCTTCAATTAATTTTCACATTTTCTGAGATGCCAGAGTTGGACTGTTGTTAAAATATGTATCCCAGTTATAAGATGTGTGTCCCGTCAGTCTGGTTCTTTCATGGAGTAATATGGGTGGTTGTTTCTTAGTGGTAGGTGCACGAAAGTGATGCTGCAAGTCCTTTGTTAATCTGTGAGTCAGGATAAAGCAAAATCATATGAGAAAGGAAGTCTACATAACGTTGTACATTCATTTAATGGTTGAAATGAGTAAAAGAGTATTATAGATAACTTAGGGCAGCTAACATATCATAAACTTTTATATCATGGTTTAACTGCATCATTTGTTACGAGGCAAGTCCAGGTGCTTTTTTTGATGCTGTCTTTGTTTCTTTGATTTTCTAGACACTTGCCATTCCTAAGAGCTGACCGTCTGTAAGGTTTCAGGATAGTGCATAGACTCTCTCTGGTGCCCATGTCCAGTCAGTGGCTTGGATGAAAAGGTTCCTATCCATCATGAATTCTCATGGCTGCAGGGGAAATTTGGCCCTAAATCTTACACTCCCGATTTCAGGATTTCTTTCTCTCAGGGTAAGCATCAAAACAGTAGGGTCAGAGCTGATGTGTGAGAATCCATGTGTGGATTTGATACGTGATTTAAGAAGTGTTGTGTAGATTAAGAGGAGGTGATAGGATATCAAAGACTCACTGCAGGGAGAACAAATATAGGGTCTTCCCAGATAGGGGAAGGGAATGGAAGAAGAGTGATAGACGTCTGAGAGGAGACCACATTCGTTACCCCTGTTCACGCATTATAACTTTGAGGCTAAGAGTATATATTTTTAGAACTTTACTAGGTAAGCTGCAAAGGAAGGAATGTGATTTGCATGAAATATCTTCTGTTGTACTTCTGTTTTTTGAAAACCCTGTGTAAATCATTGCTGCTAAAGAGAAGATTGCTGGCAGCATCCAAGTTCAAGTGCACATTTTCAATTCTCTTTATTTTTCTCATGTGGGGATGAAATGGGAAATGTTTTATATGCAAATTAGAGGACTGTTATAATAAATATGTGCAGTAGCATGTATAATACCCTGATGAATTTTTCCTCAAATAGTTTCTCTGTTAACTCAGCCCCTCTTTCCTTGCATCACTTGCTTTTTGGGAGAGCCATTACCTAGGATATGAAGCTCTGAGTCGAGACATACCGATTCAGTTCCCTGTCCTGTCAATTAGTGCCTTGTGATCTGAAGCAAGTCATTTTTCTGCTCTTGTGTCACTTCCTAATCTGCCTGATGCTTTTGTTGAATGTTGACAGATCTCTCCGTAGCTGTTGAGAAGCAGGGTTTTATCTCAGACAGGTGGTGGTGTCAGTTGCGTTTCTCTAGTTGGTGTCTGTTTCTGCAACATATTGAGAATTACAGTTAATAAGCTAATCAGATACAAGTATGTTAAAGTAACATCTGCTTCACTGAAATTAAATTAAATTAAATTCCATAATACATAATATAGAGATGAATTTTTCAAGACTGGACAAGATGGGCAGTTTGATGTGGATTAAATGTACAAGTTTCCACAAACTTGCATGGATACTGATGTGGTTTTTGAGGGTTTGGTGAGCCCTTCGCTCAAGAAGGAACTCTTCCCTCAAGAGTTCATTTTCCTACACCTCTCTTCTGCTTTTGTGCTCTAGCTTAAACTGAAACAAAATTGCTGGGGAACCTCATCAAAGGTTGCTTCCTAGTAACAGCCTGCAGAGAAGCATGCAGTACTGGCCGCTGTGTGAAAATGCGTATGCTGGGAGACTTCTTGCAAATGTCAGGGTTTTTTTGTTTTGGTTTGAGTTTGGTGGGGTTTTTTTTTGGGGGGGGGGGGTGGGGGGTGGTGTTAAGAACTGTGGAATGTTTAGGAAACTTGAGGTTGTTTGAATAAGCATAGATGATTAAATTCCTAGGTGTTGCCTTTATTCGAACTAGCGGATGGCTGATGCATCCATCACTGTTTAAAGATTCAGCTTGTAATTTAAAAAATTGTCATTGGAGTAATGTTGCTTGTATTTGGCATTCATGGAATAGAGCTTAGATTTGTTGGCTCCCTGCACTTTTTGTTTGTCATAAAACTGGCATTTATGAACTTGAATGTATGGTATATATAAAATACGACTAAAATTAGGCTATGTAAACCTCAAAAATTGATTAAGGAAATTCCAAAATTAGTTTGTAGTCTCTTCCGATCTTTTCCTTCATTTTTTTCATGTTATTTGATTTAAAAAAAAAAGAAAAGCCCACACCCCAAAATATCATTGTCCATACCTCATATATATCTTTAGTTCTGTGGAATTAGTGGGTTTGAAATCATAATGACAGAGAATATTTTAGTCCAGATGGCCTCAGCTTTGTGTAATTTACCTTTTAGTGCATGCCTTGCCAGCTGGGACAACTTTGCTTTGGGTGAAATTTGCATAGTCATTAGATATTTGTTACGCGCCTGGAAAGTAAAGCGTGAGTGAGTTCTGGCTTATAGCTAATACTTTGCTAATGCCACATGCTACTGCTAAAGCAGCAACAAAGAAGAATTACACTTTTCATTTGTTCTCAGCAGTTAAGTTATGAGTCTCTGCCTTTAAAAAGATTAGATATTTTTCAGTGAGTTCTTCAGTACTGATGAAGCCGGCAGTACTTTAACAAGGTGAAACAATTTCACAATTAAAATACTGCAGTCCTTGTTGAACAAATTAAGTTATAAAATACTGAATATGTGCACCAGGCATTTCCAGACTTCAAATAAATTTTCAGACAAAATAAACTAAAACATTAGGGGAATTCACTTTTTAATGCTTGTTTTTATTCTAGTTCTATTTCTGTTATAGTAGTTTTAAAAGATTGGACATTACTGGTTCTAAAATAGTGCCACGCTATTCTTGTAAATGTCCCAATAACAACAATAATTAATATCCCCACATTTGCATTTTAAGCCACTCTATTTCCCTCATCATCTATTACTTGGACATAAAAATTCATTTCTAGTCAAAACTTGGCACAAAATGTCTGAATTCCATACTTTTTACCAGATGTAAAAATAAAAGTGAAAGAATTCAACTTTTTTTTCCCAATTAAAGGGTTCAGTAGTGTATGAGTTGGATTTTGTCCTTGTTTTGATAAATTGTTTTCATTTTTGAAACTTCAAAATAGCTCTGATTAAAAAAAAAAAAAAAAGGAGGTGGGATCTAGCTCAAAATATTATAACAACATGAAAGAAAATTCTACCGTACAGTATGCAGAACCCCCTCCGTTTCTTGATGATTTCAGAGGAGCACTCACTTTGTACAGCTGCATATCACAGGCAAACAGTCACCCGCTCGGGAACCTTGGTCACCTTCTCCATTTGGCCACCATTTAATCTGCCACAAAAGTGAAGGTGTACTTGGTCTCAAGCTGTGTAGGGTGCTAATCACACCTGTCTTGAAATACTTTGAAGTGGCTAATTCACTGAAGGACATTTTCAGAGATTTATTTGCTTTTGAATAATGTGTGTTCTTGTCGTCTTTGAGAAAGATCCTAAGAATTTTTCACCTATATGCCTTTCTTATGAAAATCCTGGTCTACCCAAACCAAAACTTTTTACTGAACTTTCTTGAGGAAGCTTTCAGGTCCAGGGCGAAATTTCTGGATATTGAGAGAGAGACCTGCCAAATGACTGACTTCAGATTATACTTCATGAGATGCGTGGTTTTATTCTCTATTGCTTTTGCTTCTTTAATTTTAAAGGTCTGCTTTTCTTGGGGACAATGTTAGAAATTTTGAGAATCTTCATAAAATGGCAAAAACGTTTCAGGGTTAGTGGCTACACAGAGTTTCTCAGTATGTTGGCCAGAACCTCACACTATGACATTGCAAATATGTGGTTGGTTGATTGGTTTAGGCAGAGCTGAGGAGATTTTTTCCTCCTGGATTGGTGAAAGTCTGTTGAAGAATTACTGGTTCTATATCAATGAATCATCTCTATTTAGTCAGATTTAAAAAAAAAAAAAAAAAAAGCCCGAATCCAGTTCCTGTAAATCTCCCAGTTGCTTCTGCTGTCAGTGGAATGCACATTGGTGGCACATTTTTGTCCAGAAACCCTAGTTTGCACGAGGTGTAAGTGTGAAAGTCTCACGTAACTCAAATACACACTTTTCTCTTCAGTTAGTGGGTGTTGCCACTACCACCTGAACCGGTCAGGACAAACAATTCTGTGTAACAACCAGACCATGTTTGAAGCCTGCTATCAGTCACTGTTTCTTTACCAGTATTGATTTTGGACCAGTTTGGCTTTTGTTCCAAATTGAGTTGAGGTTTCAGGTATATCTTTGAAAGTGATATTTTTGAAAACCATAATCCCATGGGCATAATACCCATAACATCTGTGGTAGGAGGAGCAGGTGTCAACCTGCACCACTGAAAGGACGTTCCCCTCTGGTGTGCGAGGTGCTCTGCCCTTCAACTACCTGCTGCTGGCTTTGATAGAGTAAAAGAGATCTCAGGTCTACTAAGGCTGCATTATATTGGCACAGTCTTAGTCAGAGTGAAATATTCATTAACTTAAGTAGATGAGGGATTAGGCTGACACTGGGGGGGAACTTGCCCTAAATATGTAAATATTGGCATACAGGAATAGACATTTAAAATTTATCACAGAAGTGAGAGTACTTTGCAAGGCAGTGCCCTGTCAGAATGACAAAAGAACAGGCATATTATGTAACTCGAAACTCAGGACTCCTTCCCATTTCTGTCTCCAGTGGTTAGAATTCTTCACTCTTGCTAGATTACAAGTCCATGGGGACTTTTAAAACTACTTATTCGGACTTTACTGTTTTGGATGTACAAGAGTTAGTTGCATTAAGCTGTAGCTTGGAAAAAAAATGAAACCATTTTTATAGGATTTTTAAAATAACTTTATTAAAGGATAGCATAAAAGATCACAGTTTCTCTATTTTTACAGTTCTGCTTTGAAAAGATAATAAAGCTACTACACAGGACATGTAACACACCGAGACATTAATCACCAGCCTAATACAGCTCCAGATACTCTGAAGCCTACTTTATATTGGCGTAAATGAAAATGTCACATAATGAAATAGCAAAAGAGTACAGTACGAGGAAAATACCGTACAGCAGCGTCTCACTAGATAACATTTTACATGTAGCAGCTTGGGTTAACTTTTTTTGCCTTCCATATGGGGATCCCAAAGTACTTCCTAACATCAAAGAGGAGCTTTGTTTTGAGAGAGTAATTGATAGACTCTGAGCAGAGTAGTGGATAGAGCTAGACCTTAGCAGGGAGCTGAGGCTTATGACTCACCGAAGGCTACAGTGGAAATTTTAAAGTAATTCTTCAAGGACTGTGTGTTAGTCACACATTTATGCTTCAGTACTTTAAACAACCTATAAGATGTGATCCAGCATTGCATATCTAATAAATAAATGTTGCTGTTGGAAAGTTTTGCTTATCACATGAACTTCACAGTAGGTGCTATGTGCTTCTGGATTGTGTCTCTGATACTCTGTCAAGGAATACAGAAAGCTGTACATTTCTACATGCCCTTAATTTTTCTTGTGGATGGGCTTCAGCAGTCTTTGGGGACTGCTGCTTTTTGGTTTTTTTCACCTATGATGTGTCTCCTGCAAATGCACAGTTGAAGGTAGGATTGTACCTCTGTCCATCACTCTGAAGCTCCAGTATCAACTATTCTTCTTCAAAGCTGAGCAGGTCATTATGTCCTGCTTCTGTATTTCCTGAAGTATCATTCTAGTGCTGGGTCACTTTTATCTAAAACCATTGCCTTGTGGAACTAAGGGAAATGTTAAAACAACCTCTTTCCTCTCCAGGGAAGGAGGGATATCTGTTCTCTTTTAGACTCGCAGTTTAAGTTGGAAGGGATCCCAGGAGGTTTTGTTGTCTGATTCCTTGCTCCAAGTAGGGTTAACCTCGAAGTTACCTGAGGTTGCTCAGGACCTTGTGTCTTTGGGCAGCCCTTTCCAGTGCTTAGTTGCACTCATTGTGAAATTTTTTCTTAATATACTATTGAAATTCCCTGTGCCACAACTTGTCTCCGTTGACTTTTGTCCTTTTGCTGTGCACATACCTCTGGGTAGAGCCTGGTTCAGCCTTCTGGGCACAAATAATGCTAGGTCCTTTGGCCGTTTCCCATCTTTCATACTCCCTCAACCATCTTAGTTGTCCTTTGCTGGACACGCTTCAATTTGTCACTTTCCCCTTTTTGAGGGCTTTCCAGCTCTGTCCTCATGAGCGCTACATGGAGAGAAATAATCACTTCCTTCAACCTGCTGGCTACAATCATAGTGCAGCCTAGGACATGATTAGCCTTCAAGGATGCACTGCACTACTGGCTCATTTTCTAGTTCTTGACCATGAGAATCCCCAGGTGCTTTTCTGCAGAGCTGCGACTCATGCGGTTAGTCCACAGCCTGAAACTTAGCACAGAGTTACTCTATCTCAGATGCAAGACTTTGCATTAAGAAAGGATGGCATCCTTGCGTCCAAGAAACCCGCTGAGCTCAGTGGAAGGAGCAGTCTCTCTTAGAAGAAAGCACACCCTTTAATGGCAGACAAGGTTAGGATTGTTTGATAGTGTTTGATATTGTTTTATTAGAAGTACCCAAGTCCTGGTGCTGCTGCAGAGGGACTCCTAGCCCAACTGTGGCTTTTTCCAAATCTCACGGGAAACTCTATGTGCAGCAGAATGTTGCAAAAGGCAAGCTGTGACTTTATAAGGAATCAGTGGGGAAATTTGATGCCCTTTTGTCATTTTCAAGATGAGGTCCTGTATTTAGCAGCTATAAGGACAGCGTTTTGAGAGCTGAAGATTGTTGCTGCTGGGTTGTGATTAGCTCCCTTTTCCTGTTTGAAAGGAGAAGAATGTTGTCTTTTGTATAGTGTTAAGGTGCTTCTGTTCCATCATCAAATTTTTGCTGGGATGTGGGACCTTTCTTACTGCTATGGTCTCTGCTGTACTTCTATAGAATAATAAGAAAAAAAAAAAGGGGGGTTGGACAGGGATAGATGACTGGCTGTCTTTTGTACGTAGCTGGCTGTTAAACACTAGTTTAACTAGTTAACACTGGCTGTTAGTCACCGGATTTTCAGTTGTCAGCTAACCCAGGTGTTTTGTCTGAGGAATTTTACTTTGGTGGCTGGTAGAGTTTACTATAAAGAAGAGCTCGGATAAATGTCACTGGAGACATAGGCTTACTAGGTTATCTAAGTTATAGATACAAGAACTAAATGTTTTAATAAGTATATCGCTAATAGTTTAAAAATACATGAAGGATTAAGGGCCATATGTTCCCCTAGGCAGTGAACTTAACACAGCATTTTGCTATAATTTTTTTTTTTGTATGTAGCCACACCGTCTCTCAGTAAAAGCCTGATTCTGTACAGCAGATCTGCAGGCGAGGGTGTGTGGTCTAAAGCAGCATGGGAGGAGTCAGGTCAAAGGCAAACTTATATATGCACTGTGCTACTGAGGGGAAAGGAAGCAGTAAACCAGCAAAGGGCTGCCTTCTTTCAGGACTGGCTCTTCTGGTTCCCCGTTCCGCAGCTGAGCAATCCCCCTCCCTGCTCTGCTTCTCCTGTAGGAATACAGATGCCACATTAGAGAGCCAGCAGAGCTGCGCTAATAGGGTTGAAGTCTAAATGAAGAAACCATCCTGCAGAGCCTACACTGGAGATTTCGTTGCCTGAGATGTATTATGTGGAATACAAACCATGTTGGCTGTATGCAGTATTTTGTATACAAAGAATAAGTCAAGCAGAGAGATGAACAGCATGGTACTTTCTGGACAGATCAGCGCTTCTAGTTGCCAAACGTGGTTACAGTAATCTCATATTTAAGGAGTACAAATTGAAACCCGATTCAAACCTAGCCTGACAGTAGAACTATTTTAATTGATGCAGCTCCAGTTTGCGGGACAAATTCTCCTCTTAACTATGCCTTGGTGTGAATCAAGGGCGTCTTCATTATTGCTCATGGATGTGTGTATGCATAAGTGAAAAAAGAGCAGTATAATACCTTTAGTCTGATCTTTGCTGAACTTCCAGATGCATGCGTTTTCAACAAAAGTGTCAAAATGCCTGACTTTCATGTTTCTTTTATATTAAATGGTTTTGTAGTCTCTCACTTAGTATTTTTGGGTCAATTACACTGAAGTATTATTACAATAACTAGTTAGCTTCCAAAGAACAAAGAGAAATTCTCTTTTTATGTCAAAAGGTAAAATAATGTGAATCTTCTAGTTGGTATTCAGCTTGATCTCTTTAGAGTGCAATGGTTATGCTTGCTCCCATCTAAAGCTAGGGAAAACAGCTAGTAGTTCAGCAAAGGAGACAATTAGATAACCATTAAAGAGCAGTCAAGAACATTTTCTTTATAGGGAAACAATGAATACTTATAAAGGATGATCACTAAAGGTTAAGTGCAGCCTGAAGGAAAATCAGGCCATGTAGAACTTGTGAAACACTTGATTTCAATATTTGTTGCACTAATTTGACAACGTATTGGCATCAAGATCAGGTCATTACACTGAATTCACTTAGGAAGAAATAATGCAGTGCTGAAATATCTTCTCTCAAAGCTTTTTGTATTTTTTTTCAAAGTTTTTGGAGTTATTTCATTCCATTTACAGCTGGGATTGCAATCTCCTTGCTTCATTTCAGAGAACCATCATGTCTGAACCAAATATTCCTCTCTGCTGTGGGACTCTTTCAGAGGATATGTTACTGAAAGAATGCTATGCAACTTCATATGGACATTTGAATTTATTCCATTTTCTTGATTTATAAACTGACTCAGTCCTCACAAGTTTTTCATATATAGTAAGACAGACTAGTTTCTCAGCATTTGGAATCATTTAACTAAGCAAGGAACTTAACCTACAAAGTAGGGTGCAAGACCGGACTATATTTCAATTTTTCTTCAAGAGTGCAGATGCCAGTTGTCAGTCCATTACGGTCTTTAATCCTGCAGTATGTTGTTGCTGGAAGTGTTTTGTGTACTCAGGAGTAAAAAATAAAAGAATGACCCAGAGAACTCAAAATTGCGCTCGCTACCTTGGGCACGGTGACTGTCAGAATATGACTGGAGGAATATGTAACAAAATACGTATGTTTGCCTGCAAGGATTTTTCTAAAGCCCATATATTAGCTGAACTATTTTGTTTCCATTTTCTGCCTTTCTTTTTTTTCCCCATGTGTTTTATAGATTTCCTATATGGCCTGTAAGCTTTCTTTTCTCTTTCTCTCTTCTGTATACAGTAAGAAAAGAGATCATATTTTACCTCATTATCATTCACTTTGAAATCAGTCCAAAGTATTCATTGATCTTTCACTTTCTTCGAGAAGATATGAATTTCACGCACTTCAGAGCAGCAAATGCCGTTTGGGAATTGGTTGAACAAAACGTGGTTAAATTGAAACACTTTTTTCCTCTTTTCATTTTTCTGCTCTTCATGGTGCACACTCCTTTTGCAGGAGCTGATGACATGGGAGTGCCGGTTGTCAGAGTTGCATAGGAATATCTTCCCAAAATATAAATATGATCATAGTTTAGCTCTTTTTTGTACTGTTTAAACAGCCATATCCCTGGTAACAAGACTGTAGGAGTTTGCAGCTCAGTGTGCACTCTCCAAAAATTTCTTGTTCCATGCAATTCAAAAAAGCCTGAGCACGTTCTGTGCCTGAACTGTGCTTTTAGAAATAAACTATATTACAAAGCAAATATGCATCAATTTCTTAAATGACAGGACTTTGATTGATACTGCCTCCTGCAGAGCCTGATGCTTCTGCGCCTTCTCTTTTATCAGCTGCAGCCAGCCAGAAGGTAGCGGAGTGACTAGCGCCAGTATCAGAACAGACTTTTCCAATTTTAAATCTCTAGTGCAACATCTGGGTGTGTGCAAACTTCTTGGATGATGTTCTGATATAGGGGTCCCTGAAAAGGTCCTAGGGAGCAGGAAGACTGAATTGTGGTGAAGACTTTTGGACTGGTTGTCTCTTTATGCTATTGGCTAGCCTTATCTGTGTGTGTATAATATTTGAGTGCATGCGTTGCAGGATGTGGTGGGCTTATGCAAGTTTGGTGCAGGATGGTTCTGGAGGCTAAGCTATATTTATCTACCAAATACCTGTATGCATAGACAGAAGCATTTTGCAGGATCCTACTCCTATGAGATAATCTCTGTGGGTCTAATTGACACTCTTCTGTTGAGGGTTATCTCAGAACTCTTGAAGCAGACCTCTCTTGAGATATACATTTAATTTATATACATATGTTTCATATATGTGTATATAAAAGGAATTCCTAAGTCTGTTGAAAAACAAATGATGACCGTCATACTGAAAAGGAAGAACAAAGGATAGAAACTCTTGTGGTTCAAACTTGCATTACTGTCCACTTCTAATGTGAAGTAAACACCTAACCCTACCAGCCTGGGTGACCTGTAGGGTCCATTAGCAGGGGTTGTCAATAAAATGTGTCACAATTAACTATGTCTTGTTGATCTGCCACGGACTGGAACTGCAGTGGATAATTGTCTAGTAGTGGGAGTTTTGCCATGCCTAGCTTTATCATTTTGTCAGTTTGCTAATAAAAGGTCACCAAAGGTACAAAGAATCGGAGATTTACATATGGCAGATAAGAAAGCATTATGGGAAGTCTGCTTCTGAGACAGCCCTGTGCAGTTGTTGCCGTTGACACCCATGCTGTGATTCCATAATTGACAAGAAATGCTATTACTAAGCGGATCTGCTGAGATAATTAGGATTCAGGGTTGCATTTTTAATCTGACTTGAGTCAGATAATTTATCACAGCAGTAGCAAGCTGTCAGGGTCACACAATAAATACTGATTATGGTTGAATAAAGATTAAGTGCAGCCTGGAAAAATTAGGCCAAGTAGTACTTAAGAAACATTTTATTTCAATATTTACCATGCTAATTTGGTATAATATTGGCAAAAAGATCATGCCTCTAAAATGAGCTTATTTATGAAAGAAGATAATGCTGTGCAGGAGTGTCTGTACTCAGTATCTGTTTAAGTCTTAAATTTCATTCCTAATTGATTGCAAAGAAATATTAATTTTTCAAAAGCTGATTTAGCATGACTGTTCCATTCCTATCACCACCATAATAATTTGACACTTCCAAAGAGAGAAACGTTCTATCTTGAAGGCAGACCTAATTTGTTAGCATTAGTAAGATACTGCACTTTCAATTTAACACAGCTCTTGTTTTTGGTTTACACATGGACAGTTTGTGGCATTTTTATTTAATTAAAGAAACCCATTTATTAAAATATGCAACTTTTAAAAATGGTTTTGAAAGCCATTTACAAACCAGCATGTTGAGAATGCAGGACGCTTGCATTCTCACCTATAGCTTCCTAAACGGTACAAAATCAAATGAGAACATTAGCATTTATGAACGTAGTATGTTTTCTTGAAAAAAGCTTGTGCAAAGATATATAGCAGAAGTTCTTTTTTTTAAATTGGACTAATAAAATTATATTGTATTGGAAAAGGAGTTTCAAAAGCTGCTGAAATGCAGTAGCTACCTATACAATGTGTTTCTCCCAGTTAAGCATCTCACACCTCTTTAGTATTGCAAAGCAGCTTTTGCAGCAGTGTTCAGTAGGTGTTTGCTGCTGGTTATACCGCTTTCTTTTTCTTCTGTAAGAATTTACTCTTTGTCTCTGTAAGGGCTCCTTAAATAGATAGTATGTTATGACTGAATTAAACCAGTAGGCTGAAAAAAAAATGTTTTGAAACTCGCAAGCTTGCATTTTAAATTCCTTTTGTTTTTTTTTTGTGGCATTTAAAATTTTAGGTAGAGGGGCTGATGTTTTCATTTTCCCTCAGCAGCATTCGTGGCTGACTCATTATTTTTGTGGAAACACGGTTTGTGGTTCTTTTTTGTGATGATAGGACTCTAGTAATCGTCTCTTCAAGGAGAGCACTAAATACTGTAAAACTCCCTCAAGTGACATTTTGAGAATGAAGCACTGATATTTTAGTTTTTAAAATGTTACCAAATCTATATATTTTAAGGGCCACAGGGCCACTGTAGGGAATGTGAAATATGTTGAAGTATTTAATTTTAGTTCCAAAAAGCAAGCAGATATTTTTTAATTATTACAGATCTTAGTAATCTTTCAGTATTTTCTTTTTAAATAGGTTTGTGTGCCTATGTTTTTTGGAGAAAGAATATCTGTGTTTGTCCTATAAAGGAAAGAGAAAGGGGGGGATGTGTTTGTCACTGTTTGGGAACACAGCTTTTGGATCAGGGATCTATTATGAAAAAAAAAAAATCCCCGGTGTTGACTTTTAAGCATAGTTAGAAAATGTTTTCCCTTGTTATCGTGAAAATAATTATATTTTTGATAGATGCATCAAGAAGAAAGTAATTTGTTTTGTGGGGGGAAAAAAGGCATTCAAATCCCTCTTTCATCATGCGAGTCCCTCTCATGGCCAGCATTTGAACATAAAACTTCTGTGCCACTAACTCTTCTGCTGTGCTGTAGAAAGCTTTACTCTTTAATCCTGTGAAATACCTGGCTTTTAACTAGCAAGCAGCTTAACCCTTTTGTGTTGCGTGTATGACTGCCAAAAATAAATTCTCATGATTATTTTATTTTCTAGGTAATGAAGCGAGCTGTTACCTCTCCTGAATAACAGCAAGCGGAAAGGTGTATCACCGTAGCTTTCAACATTGAGCTTGTGGGAACAACACACTGTGTATGACGCTGATGTTGTTCCTGGCCACAGATACTAAAGCTAAACTGAGGCCAGCAGGGAGAGCAAAACACATTGTTGCCTGCGGCATACAAGCAGTTTGTTACCATTGCCGATGGGCAAGGAGTCCGAGGACCGCTCACCTGAGATAGGGGCCAAAAGCTTTTACGGACCTAGCAACCTACCCTCTCCATGTCTGGGTAGAATTTTTGAATGAACTTTATTAATGTATTGTTAATTTTTGTGTTAATAATGTAAAAAAGAAAATCTAGGAAGGTGTGAGTTTAAACTCTACACAGTGAAAGAGCTGTGTTTGCAAGCAGGTTGGGAATCATGTCTGCTCAGAGGGCATTATTTAGGAATTTGGTTTCAAATAGTTCCTTTCATAGTCTAAGTACAAGGGACAGTGGCTGGAGTTGTGCCTGGAATAAAATAGGAAAAAGAAGGGAGGCCCCTCCCTGGAAGCCTGGCAGCTCTGCGCCCCTGCAGAGCCCAGCGGTGGCTGCGTGCGAGACACGCGTCTGCAAGTGCCGCAGAAAAGGGTGGCAAGCAGAGCGGGGTGCTGAGCGCCTGGGCAACGAGGAGAGCTTAGTAGGTTGGGCTCGACTTGATCTGAAGTGCATCTGTTGGAGGAGCCCTCTCCCAATTTACGCTGCGCCTAGGGCAGTGGGAACTCTGTTTGTCCGGATGCAGGAAGAGTCATCTGCCCGGAGTGGTCTGTAACTCAAACGGCAGAGTTAAGTGCACATCCCTTGGTAATGATGTAGGCAAGCGCCCTCGGTGACTGCTTTCAGCAGACAGCACATCTTCTCTGAAAGAGCTGTTTTTGACAACATGACGTTTTGCAGCTGACAAGCTGAACGACACACACAACCTCTCCTGTAGCAGTATTTATAGAAGATGTGGTATCAACCTCCCTTTTTATAATGATTATCTATTTATAATATAACATCTACATTAGCAGACCTCTCCAAAACCCGCTACAGCATTTATGTGCATGTTTGTTGAGTGTTGCTTGTCTTGGTTGTATCTTGTTAATTTACAAACAAGGAGAGAAGAAAGGATGTTGCTAGGTCAGAGGAAGAGATAACATTTTATCTGTCTTCTGTAGTGGTCTCACACTGATTAATTGATGAAGTCTTAAACTTACTCAATACCATATGTGATGATAAATTAATTCCTTATAGGAAATAACAGAAGAAGAATAAAAAAAAAGCAACTTGAGCATACTTGTATTCCTGAGTAGGACCAGACGTTAAGTGTATTACTGAACACTATCTGGTTGTCCTACAGTATAGCAACTGATGTAAATGTGCAAGTCATAAAAAGGTCAAATGTGATGTGTTAGAAGAGGGATTTCCAGCAGAAGTAGGGAATTATTAGTGCTGCTGCACTGGGCATTGAGACTCATTTATAGTTTTAGGGAGGGAGGAGAAGGAGGTATGTGTTTCTGATCGCCTGTGCTTAAAGGAGAAACTGGAACAGGTCCAGGGAAAAGGCTAGTTCTCCTCAATATAGCGAAGGGAATAAAGACATGTAAGAGAAGATTAGAAGAATTAAACTTATTTAGAGGCTGGGAGAGAACAATTTAGTTTTTATAAATATTGTATGGAAACTAAGCAAGCAGAGAAGAGAACTAGACAGAGACAGAGTTCTGTAGTTAGCAGAACAAGCGGGTGTAAGTTGTTCGTGGGGGTGCTGTGGCTGGAAACCGGGAGAAAGTTCTTAGCTGTAAGAATTTTGGTAACCGTGATGTTTCAGTTAGTTTAGAAAACAGAATTTCTGCATCTGGGTACACTTGCGTGCTCTGAAACTTCACCAGTGGTGGCTTGGTTAGATAATATGTCACAATGGTTTTAAGTGCTTTTAAAAAATCTCTTGCCCATGCTGTATTTGAAATACAGAACAACTTAATTATGGGGTGGAAAAATCAGGAATATAAATGTATTTTGCAGTTGAACCCACACCCTTTGATTCATATAGTGCTGTGAGCTGTGTGGAAATCTAAATGTGAATAAATATGTATTAGGATTTGGTTTGCCAGCACTCAGGCCATGAAGAAACACTGTACTGCAATTTCATATAATGCATGTTACAGCTGTATAAATATGCATATGGAATCTGTAACATCTTGGATAACTTTTGCAGTGTTTTAGATGGGCCTTAGGTGGTGCTGTTGCATTTTTGCTTTCTGCTGTTGCTGTTTTTAGACCTTCAATCATTTTCATTCTGCTTTGCTTTCTAGACCATAGCAGGAAACTAAGAATAGTTTACTATATCAATATTTGTAAAATTTACCAAGGTGGAATATTAAAATGTAACCACTTGTAGGTGAATTTCATTTCCTAATTTGAAACACTTTAGCACCTTTATATAAGAACCAAGTAATACTGAAATATGCTTATAGCATAAGGAATATCTTGTTCTACCTATGTTATTTTGCCTAACGGTGTATATACGTGAGTATAAAAATAAATTAAAGACACAAGATTGAGTAAACCCTCTCCAAAATTAAGCTCAACATGTGGGATTGATGCTGTAAGTTCACAAGTCTTTCAGCTTTCCATATGGCTAATTAAAAAGAAAAAAAGTGGCTGAATTTTAGGAAAGAAATGTGTATGTCACATTGGCAACTTGCAGAGTGCCTCCTCTGTTAAAGGACCTATGCACAAGCTTTACATCCAATTTCCTGCCCTTATCTTCCTTATGCCAGCTCACAGTGTGGTTCACTGGGAAACAGTTTGCTTTTTTTCTTTCCCCTCCGTCTTTCTCTTTTTTCACAGCATAAAAAAAAATTCCCATGAAGGTTTTTTCCACTACAACTGCCTACCCTTTATGTTCTGCAGTCTGCCAAGCTTGCCAAAACTCAGCAGGTAGCCCACATGGTATGCATGTCTGTGTGAGAATGCTCCCCTGATGTGGACAAGATGTTGGTTGTAAAATGAAGCCAACATCTTGTCCACAAGTGTGCAAAAAAATATCCTCAGTCTGGACAGACATGTTTTTGTAGGCTGAATGCATTGACTGTACTAATTCAAAGACTAAACCTTTTAAAAACAGGGAAAAGTGATTATACAGTTACAGTACCAATAATGCTATCAATAGTAGTAAGCTGCAGACATACTTGTTAATCTGAGACCATTTGGTTAGACTTTTACAGCCCCTGTATTTACAATAAATCTATTGGCATCTGTAACTTTTGGGTTTTTATCATTTCTATTTTTAGTCTCTATAACCTGAGCAGCTAATGTAACCCCAAGATTGTGTGCTAGCAAAGAAAGAATTATGCAGCAAGTAAGTGGAGAGATGTTGTAGCTTCAGTCTGCAGTGAGCCCAGATTTCCTCTCTGCGTCGATATTTTTCCCTTGGATCTACGCTCCCTGGGTTGCATATGAGGATGGAGGGGAAGGATAATGTCTGGACAGAAAGTGGTAGTAGTGACAGATAATCTTAAAGCAATTTACTGCACTCCAAATTCTGACATAAATGGTTGAGGCAAAATTGGTTGCATAACCAAAACAAAAGCAGAAAAACCCTGCGGGATTATGGGGGGGGGGGGGGGGGGGAGAAGGAACAGATGATGCGTTCTCCCTAAAACTGTGTACACTTCATATTTTCCAAACTGAAATTGTCAAAATGTTTAAAACTTGGAAGTGTAAAAGTTAGGTGTTCTTATGCAAAAAAAAAAAAAAAAAAACTATCACAAAATTTTAGCCAGGATTTTTGTGATTTCACTTATTTTAGGCTGAATAATGGAAAAGGACAAGATTAAGCTTAGTTTTCACTTAACTTTCTCAGTTCAGGTTTGTGATTTACACTTTTTTAAAGCTATCTGATTCTGAGTGCTTTTATAAGTTGAAGGTGTTCTGAATAGCCCAGATCGGTTTAGAACTGTAGTTTTTCACTGGTCCACGTTATGGATTTTCTACTACTTTGTCAAAAATTTCAAACCTCTTACCATTACATTACACCTAATGGTGCACATAGTGACTAAGTTACATGTGCGCTCTAAATCAAGACCAAAAGTGCTGTTGATCCGCATGTCTTACTCTCTGAGGCCCATATGGTGGAAAATCGGGATACTCTCTGTGCAGTAAAGGACAACTTTCCATATGGCTTAATAGCATGTGCCTGGCTTAGTTGATTCTGTTTATCTCATCTGCCCTTCCAGTGTGTGTGTGTGTTAGGCCTTGGGACTCCTGGGCTCCAGAGCATTTTCTGCACTAGCTGGGGTACTCTGCAGAGGTAGCTTCTGAGCTGCAGTTGCTTCCTGTAGGTTCTCATAGGCTTGACCCACACAAATCTCTACTGATTAAGTTTTACTTGATCCTGAGGTATGCCAATGCCCTGACTTTGCAGAACGCACAACCAGTGTGGATCCATTTGAGGTTCGTGGAACCTGGGGATGCTTAACATATATGAACATTTCCAGTAATAGTTTTGCAGCACTTATTTCAGTCATTTACTTTGGTTTTCAGTTTAGATACATGCCTTAATAACATTTTTTTTTTTTTTTTTTTTGCTTTTTACCCGGAGAAGCATGCACGGCATATTCTCCATTTACTTGCATTATTAACCATGACCAGGGACATTAGGTTTTGTAAATGCATTTGTCTAGCCTACATGCTTTTTTTAGACATAAGGGTCCACAGCTTTGAAAATATGTTCTGGCTGTTTCTCAAATTTGCAAATTCGTTTCTGGTAAATGTTCAGATGTTCTTTCACATACTGCTTTTCATATCTAGATCATCACAGTGTATGATTGGTGTGTGTCTGATTTAACAAGCTTCCGATACTGTCTTCATGTATTGTAGTTCAGAAATTAATGCTCTGTGTTACTTAAAAATTGAATTCCAGGGTAACTTTTTAGTGAGAAGACCAGAGTAGGTAGAGTTTTGTTTTGTTTTGTTTTGTTTTTAAACTTTTTTTTCTTTATATGTCTGTTTAGTTTATGTTGGGGAGGTAGAATTTTTCATTCTTTTAAGAGACCTTTCTTGATGCACTGATATGAATCACTACGTATTTAGTGTTCAGCATACAAGAAAAAATTATGGTGTATATACACTTCTCTGAAGCTCTCCTTGATCCTGTGTGACATTGTGCCGTTTATGAGATCTGGCAACCAAGAGTAATCTATATTTAAGCATGTAATTGTTTTTGGCAGGCAGGTGTTTTAAAACACAAAACTTCAAGTTTCTCCTGCTCTCATTCTACTGTAAATTGTGTGCTGTGCTGATTCTCATGTCCGAAAGGACTTTTTCATTTTTCTTCATAAATGTCAATTTTGAAGTTTCATTTCAGTCTATTACAGGTGAACGTGGCTCATAATTTGTGTGTTACACTGACAGACTACAAATAATAATGTCTCTTGGAAGAGCGAGTCAGAAAATAACCCAGCATATTAATTATAATAGTCAAGCAATGACTGGTCATAAATTTGATGTCAAAGACCCAGAGTTCTTAAAAAAAATCTTAAAATGCTTCATTAAAATTTTTGCCCTTGAAATTGCATATCTGTAGTCTATATTAAAATATAGCAGTGATTCCCCTTCCCCAGAAGCATGTCTTTTTAAATAACAAAGTATTAGAAAAATTCATTTTGTATTTTTAGGTCACTTTTTGTTATCTAAGTAATACAAGAATTCTATACCCATGTGTTAATAAGAATATATCATTGAAGTTTGTTATTGGGCTTCGTTATTTAATATCACCTCAGAAGCATCTGAAAAGCTTAACACAGCAAAGAAAAGGACAGCATCCTCAGTGACTGTGTAGAACTACACGAGTGGTGTATGTTCAGAGTGGCTAAGACGCTCTGCCCTGGTGTGTCTTGTATCTGCCACCTGCAAGCTGCGTGTTTCCCTAGGAACAACACGTGTGCCCTGTGAGAAGGGCAGCATGTGCTCAGTCATCCTGCGTATCTGCTCAGCTTCAATTCCATGCAAGGTCAGCCTGTTCAGAGAAAGACCTCACTTGGACTTCTCTGTCCACTGTAGACCATTTGATTTTGCTCCATTGCCGAGGCAGTAAATGGTAGGGGACTCTGCAGTTTGTTTTGTCCACCTCATTCGTGCCGTATAGGTAGGTCAGGCTTAGCTTCTGCATGAGGAAGAAGCATAGGCTTAAACTTCTTCTCCTTGCCATGAGTTGGAAGCCACCTGCTGCTGTATCTGCACTGTCTGCAGCATGCAATTGGGATGAGAGCCAAGTTCTGGCCTGACTGCAGATCCAAGCCCATCCTCCAAAGCTTTCCTAGGGGTACAACTGCAGTGCATGGGAGTCTGGGCTCAATACCAACAGGCAAAATTTTCCTTAAGGTTTTTAAAGTGACTAGAAGTTTGGGGTACCCAACTCTGGATGCCTTTATAAAGGCCTTATTTTCAGAGAATATCATTGTTTTCTGAAAGTGAGGTCACTTTCGGAGCTTTGAAAGTCAGTGCGATATAGGGAATGTTTACAGATTTGTCTGAGGTGCCAATCAAGGTTACATTGGCTATACACAAAGTGACAGAGGATGTGGGCCTAAATTTTGGTGTTCATTCATAAGAACGAAGACTGTAATATAGAGTTACGGTGTTAAGATTATGCAGTACATGATGGCCTGTTTGCTTATGTGCACATCATAAGGGACACTTTAAAAAAAAAAAAAAGTTTACTATGGAAAAATTACAAAACAATCTGTTGGCCAGTGTGTAGCTTCTTTAAAAGGACAGTCTTATAAAACTATGCCATTCAGCATGCCGAATAGCCTGGGCTCGGATCTAGCCACCCCCAGTCTGCTTCTTGCTCGGCCAGTTGTGAGAGGATGTGGTGGCAACTAAGGAAGCTGTGGGAGAAGTGGAGGGAAGCCTGTGAAATGGGTCACAGAAGAAAATGAAGATGATATTGTGGAGGACTTCCAGAAGACACGGGAGGAGCTGGTGTTTATTACAGTAGGAAGTCGTAAGGAAGTGGATTGGATGTCCTTAGGAAAGCCAGCTTCATTAGTTCTGTTTTCTACATAACTTTTTAATTAAAGGTGGATGGGTAGTGAACTCACAATTGGAGAACGACGTGGTGACAAATAGCTTTTGGGCTTTTGCTCAGTTGAATTCCCTTCCTTTTCTCCAGTATATCTTAGAAAACTTCCACCCCAATATCTGGATTAGTATATGGAAACAAGCAATGGAAAGGCTTGTCGTGCAAAAAATTTATTTGAGGAATATTTGGCGAGAGTCCCGTATGAGTTGTCATCACTTTCATTTGGCGTAACCTGGTGCGACTGCAGCAAGGGTTGTTCGCCGCACCCTGCTTGGGCTGCGAGCTCCCTTTGCTTGCTGCTCTGTGCATCTGATGTGGGTTTGGGCAGGCTAATTTTCACTTGGGTCAGCTCCATGTTCCAGCTTACCCACAAGCGCGCAAACACTTCTACTGGGAAGAGAAAATGGTGAGAATGGGCAGGTTGGTATGGAAAGAAAGGTGGGACCATCCGGCTTGCCTGACAGCAGTATGGGTTATGCTAGTTCGACGGATTGTGAAACTGCCACCTTGAAAGGGACTGCAGGAGAGTGAGAGGCTGGGAAGGGGGGTTCTTGTAAAGATTGAAAATATAGTCCTAACTGTTCTATCACTTTTTTTAATGACTTCTTAGAACAATTCAAATATCGTATTGTGTTAGGGAACTTGCATGTTTTTAATAATTATGCTGTGTTCGCTGAATATAGCATAACCCTGTATGTGCCTGTGTTTCGCTACCCTCAAGTAAAAAGCAAGTGTCACTTGAATATCCTTTCCTTGACTCGAGGAATAGAGAAAGGTAGACAGATTTAGGAAGAAGATAGTACATGTTTGATAGTCATTCAGTTCTTGCTTCTCCTTATTCCCTTCTCCATTTTTCCCAACAGATCAAAAATTAAGGAATCTGTCCCCATGACTGTATGAAGTTGGTTCTCCTGAATGCTTTGTTGTATGCTTATGCTTTTTCTTCTCTTTAAAGTGTGGCTTGTACTCTGTGTTTTTGTTTTTTTTGTTTTTTGTGTTTTTTTTAATAACGTCTTTCTTTTCTGTCTCCATGTTCAGTAATTACAGTGTCACTGACTTCTGACATTTAATACTAATAGCACAATGCTGGGCCGTACTCGTTTGTTTGTTTTGTTTTGTCCCACTAGAATGCTCCTTTAAGATTTAGGAGCACTGTACGCATGGATTCAAACATGCATTAAAAGGCATTCCTCGTCGTGGAGAGCTTAGAGCCTAGTATAAAACACAGCTGAGTTAAATTGTGGGAGCTGTGTAAAAGGGACTCAGAACTTCCCTGTCGGATTACCAGCATGCATTAGGAGGAGACTGCTTTTAGTTTTTACTGAGACAAATTAGATTGAGATTAGTAATGTCCAGGAAAAAGCTCTTTAGTTAGTAATACCTGCAGATGTTATCTCTTATCTGGATTCAAGGCATACCTTAAGAATGACGCTGACTTTTCTGAAAACTCAGCATTAGCTTGGAAATGTGGCCGTGCAAACTTATCTTCACAATATTTGGAAACCCCAAGACAGAGGAGTGTTCCCTTGCTTTTTCATGTCACTAACCAAGCTGCAAAGACTGAAATGCAGTAGGACAAGATACTAAGAGAACACTTCGCACAGTTGGTCAGTGTTGTTCATTATATATTTCCGCACCAATGCAAGATACTATTCACAGAGGAGTGGTCTTCTCTTCTTCATAACAAGGAAGCTGACTATAAGTTTGGAGTTACTGGTAGGATGACCATTGAATATTGTTGATCATTCATAAGTAGAGGAGATTTCTTGTGGCCTGATGGTTTTCAGAGGAAATGGCCACATGTAATATTGGCAGGAATTGGATCTGGGACCCTGACAGCACTAAAAATTTCATGAATTTTAGTTATTTCATTATGAAAAAAATTACAGGCCTGTCAGCTGGGAGGTGGTAATAAAATCCTAAATCTCTACATGTAACCTTACGGAAACACAAGAGTTACAACATTAATGTTGATTACATAGGCATGTCATCTTTCCATTTTCTTTCTGAAGGGCAATGTGGAAAAACATGAGATTAGATGTGAAAATCAATACCCTCTTTTCAACTTTTCTTGAGTGAGTTTTTGCAAGCTTTCATTTGTCCTATTTGCAAAGCAGAATGGCAGTTATGAAGCAGCCTTGGCCAATAACAAAGATGCTGAAGGAGAGGAAGAAACACTAAAACTAACACACTTCATAAAAATAACTGTTTTTCAGTTTTACCCACAAATTGCACAGATCCCTTTAAAACTATATGAGAACTGGAGGGTCGGTACTTGGTTATGAAATGCTTCTCATACTCTTCAGAAACGTAACTGAGAGGGACAGGCAGAGACAGCCTGAGCTGTGCTGTTACTTTGCCTTTGTTCTTTCCCATGCCCGTGTGAACTGTTCTGACAGAGGCAGCTCACATGTAGAATATATGGCTCGTAAAGCTGCTTCTCCTTATCTCCCGTAGAAGTAGTTTGGGGATCTTTAAATATATATGTTTAAATATGTATGTTTTTAAACCATCCTGGGCAATGGGGAGAGGGCTGCCATGCTTTTGGGTAGATGGAGGACCACATGAACAACTGGAGGAGGAACTTGGGACCTGCAAATGAATATGCCATTGCGTAGTTCCAGATGCAGTTTATAACATATGAGAATAATCAAGTTCTGAAAGGGTAAAAGTAGAACAAGAGTTCTCCTTGCCTTCTTTATAGAAATCCGTTGTTAGTTTGGTCTTTAGTGTGTAAATAGCTGAGGGGTTCTAGCTGGGAAGCTCTCTACTTAAAAGCCAAATAAAATCTGTTGTATTGGATTAGGCTAAAATGTACTAAAAGCAGCCCCTGTTAGAATTATGTTTTATTTCTCATTAGAGCGTAAATTGTACAGGATTGCCAGCAATAAAACTGGAGTTAGCTTGATAAAAGGCATCTCCTACAACTTGTGAAATCTCATAAAATTCATTAATATGCCATGATTCAAGATTTCTATAAAGGTTAGGTAAAATATGGCTAAACCTAAATAAAATATTATTAATCACGTGTTTATTCTAGACCTAAGCCACAGGAGCAATTATATTTTCACTTCATTGTTCCACATTTTCAAACATACCAAAAAATACTGGCAGAATACTGTTGCTTAAGTGAAAACAGCCTTAAACTTAAGCAAGACCTGAAGAAAAGTTGTTTAACTGTTAAATATATAAATAGTCCTATTAACATTAGGAAGAGTAATGAAATGATTCTTTTCAGACTATTATGACCTTGCAATAAAATGTATGATTTTAAGAACTACAGATAAACTGCTTGTACGGTACAAGAGTCCTGACTTGAAGGCCAAAGAATTTTCTGAAAGAGCTTGTTATTTGGCCTTGAGTTTGTTGCCACTGAAGGTTGCGAGCTGTTTGGTGTAGATACTGCCTCTTTGGCTTTTGAGAGAGACCTTTTTAAGTGTGTGCACAGCTACAGGTTTCTACATGAGGAGTGCTCTACTGCAAGGCCACGTGAAACTTAGAACCATATGAATAAACTTGAGGAAAAGTCATTTGCTTTTGTGATGGCAATACAAAAGCATGCGGTTGTGGGCATTAGTTAGCAGCTACACACAGAAGTGCAACTGAATGGGTTTTTACTGAAACAAATGGATGAAAGAGTGGGCATGTCATCCCAGAGGTTGAATGGGGTTGCTTGTTTTAGTGTAGTATGGCTTTCCCTTGCTGCATTCCTGTAGAACAGTTGGAGTGCATTACTCCAGTTGAATTGCAGCCAGGCTAAAGTCAACAGGTAGGAAAGATAGGTTTGGATGCTTTCTTGTACTACAGCAATGCCTGTGAGCAAATACAATTGAAACCAGCTTTGTTTCAAACACCAGTAAGGGCGGGAGGGGAGTTCCTCCAGAGGACATGAAGTTAGCTGCTGTTTTCTCTGAGCTGGCATCTCTTTCCACTGTAAGAGATGACCCTGTTTCACTAGTGTAGGAGAAGAGAAACTCAGAACTTCCTAGATTCTGCTTAACCTCTATACCAAAGTTTCAAACTAGTCTTTCTTTTTTTTTTTCCTCTCTTCTCCTTTCAGAGACCTATGCATCCTGTTCTTACTTTTTTTTAAAAGAAGATGGTGAGATAGTATCTCTTGAACTGAAAGATGATAATTATCCCAACAGAGAAACCAGTTGTAGGCTCTTTCATCAGTGCCTGGACTATGATGATAGAGGAATGGGAAAAATGCATTCTGATTCAGCTGTTTATTCCCACATGTAATTACTAGTTTCTTAGTGCCGTTGACTTCCTTGACTAAGAATTGCAAAACCAAGAACAAGAATGGTGAAAGAGCCAGAACATTTGAAAGCACTTTATTCCAAAGTGGAAATATATAAGACATACAGAGACCTAAGTCTTTACAGTTCTTCCTGCAGATTGCTTTGATTGTCCCCAAGGTTTTGATTAAAAAAAAAAAAAACCAGAAACAACTATTCCTTGAACAGGGCATGTTTTATAAAAGGCTGGATTGGTACATGAAAAAGTCTTTCATTTACCTGTTGAGTTAAGATTAGATTAGATTTGTCTAGAATTGTATACTTGAAGAAAATGCATATATTAGTCATCTACTCTTATGGTGGCAATACAGAACTGACATGTGAAAAGAACTGCAGGTGTTGTTGTTGTACATCTTTTATGGTCTACAATTTAGCATTTTGGAATGAAAATTCTCACTGTGTGTCTTCTGGGCTAGAGGAAGCTCACTGTGATTTGCTTGAAGAGCACAAACGCGGCTGCTTCTTTTACAATGATGCAAGGGCTGGCAACAGGCCCTAGGAAATTTACCAAGTACAAGTAGAAAATTCTTGCTCTGAAGAGCTTACATGGTAAAAGACAGACAGAAGAAGGTATCACTCGTAGGTAAACTAAGAATTTGTGGATAAGCTGTGGTTTCGGCCAGCTCCCGTAATCACTGACCTTTCCTTTGCCATTGGAATGGAAGAGGATACTTGTAAGGTTTTTTGGCCCTGAAGGAGGAAATAGATTCTTGTTAGTTTGCAGCTGGTGCTTTAACATTGGAAAACCAAATCTCAGCTCTCCGAGGAAAACACTCCAGATTTCTCTTAGCAGAGTGCTCAGACTGATCTTTCCATTTTGCTCTAAAGAATTCTACTTTTTCCTAAGTATCTGATAGCAGGGTAATATTTTTTACTTGCAGCCTCATGGAATAAGCTATATTCAAGCAACGTGCAGTTTAGAGGCCGTCCTAGCAGTGGTGATATTTGCTGCTTGTTTTATGTATCTATAACCTAAAAAGGAATTAGGAGGTTCGAGTGCCTCCTTCCTACCTTATATTTTCTGTCTAATTCCCCCGGTAAATTGAATCATAGTTTTGCATAAGAGCTGCGTAATTTTCTTCTGCTAAAGGTGAGGGTAAAATGAACTGTGATAGGAAAGACAGCTAGCCTGATCTGTGGTATTTTCTTGATCAAGAATCTTGTAATTGATGTTGCGAAGGTATCCGTGGAAATTAGGGATTAGACTTGTCCAGGCAAGGCTGAACCATCTCCCTCTTTAGTCAGTGGAGGAAAGATGCTTCCCAAGGAAATATATCGTTCAGACCAGCCGAATTCTGCCTTTCTCTCTGCATCAAGGCCGAATCAAAGAGGTGGAGAGGAGGCAGAGTAGGAGGCTTATGCATATCACATGGAGATGTGCCTTGGGGGGATTTACAAAGACTATCTTGGTCTCTGTAGGGAGCGGAAGGAGGTTCTTCCCAAGCATACGGCAGTGGTTTCCATCTCTTGTCTCATGAAGCAGTAGCTCTCTCAAATGACTCTAGAGAGTTGCTCACAATTAAAAGTTGTAATAGGCTGCTGAACAGTTATGTGTATCAGGGTTTCTAAAGTGTTAGACAGTACAGGAGGGATCCTGATGGTTACTTAGTCTTACTTCAGGTGTAACGCAGACAAGGAAATCCCCTCACCGTTTCTGTGAAGAAGTTACACTTCTTTGCCGCATAAGGGAATATAGCCCGAATTCTGTAACTTGTGATTTGAAGCAGAGCGTACGTTTTAGAAAAGCATCCAGTATTGGTTTGAAGCCAAACAACAAACTGTTTCACTTGATAAATTTTCCTCACCGCTAACTGTTTTGGTTCTTAGTTTGAAGTCGGAATGTTTCGAGCTCCCATCCATTATTATTGTTCCTTTTTCTATTTAAATGTAAGGACATGTACGTATGTTCATAAGCCACAATGGATTCTTAGGTTATTCTTTGAAAGGTTCAGAGTTATTTGTCAAAATATGTTTTCAGATTTCATTCTGTGGCTGGTTGCACTCACGTGCTTTGGAGAAGAGTCTTTTTCTAATGGGTAAAAATTATGAAGAGTTATTTTCCAATTTCTAACTTGCTGTGATATCCAAAGGATATCTTAAGGAGACAAGTCAACCACTGCATCAGCTCTTGGAAAGGAAATCAGCAGAACATGTCTATCTGGTTTAGCACCAGGTTTTGGCAGAGAGGGAGCATTCTCAATAATAAACCAATTAATATGGATGATAGTCTTTAGCTCTTGCATAGTTTTTCCACCCTCCCCCCCTCGTTTTTGGAGTGTTACGAACTTGAACTGATAGTCATCAATTCATTGTTAAAATGAGTCTTAAGCTTTCTTTTATCATCTCTATTTTTGCTTTGTGTACTTTAATAGATTTTTAACGTGGTAATAACCAAACTGTTTTTGATAGCCTGATGTCAGAGCTGATTGAACTGTTCGTTCTGTTTCTTCCATTAGCTTTTGCCTGCTCCTCACTGCCAATAGTTACACAGAGCAGCTTCCCTCCTCCACTCCTGCATCAGTTGTGCGGGCTGGGGGATAGCAGGGTTAGCGTTCAGGGTTGTTTTTTTTTCCTGCAGCGTTAGTTTTAAATTTTATGCTTTTCCTGTTCATGTTTCTGCTGTTAAATCATGACACCATGGTGTTGTTTTCTTCAGCTATGCTGCAGATATGCAAATTTTATTTTCTGTTAATCCTCATCACCTGTCCTCTCCCATATTCTGAAAGCGAAAGTGTTGGTATTGTTGAAACCATGCTATAGCCCATAAGAATTTAGCAGCAGGACCGCTGGGAGGATGGGGGAGCAGTTTGAAAATGTTGCCAGGACTTTAGCCCCATAAACTGTGCCAGTCCTTATTCAGCTGCTGGTGTGGTGCGGTGTGCCGAGGTGGGTGGCATAATAAAGCGCTTGTGCAGTTGCACGGTGTCAGACCAGCCTGAGCGAGAGCGATGCTCACCTCCAGCCACAAAGATACTGGGAGAGTCGAGTGGTGATGATCTAGAGAGAGTTTTCTTGCTGAGCTTACAGGCATATACAGGGCCACTGGATGCTGTTTTTACCTGGAGAATTGGACAATGTCTTACTAATCTTGATGACTTGGGACAATTAGATGAGGCTAGTTGCCTGGAATGAGAATGTCATTTTAACTCTTAATTTAATAACAGTGAGCTTCCTCTGGAGTATAGTAGCTGAGCTTTAACCAGCTCTCCTTTTCCCTTTTCATGGGACCATTGTAAGTGATACACCCAGCTTAACTACTCCTAACTTTTCAGTCCTGCTCCCCCTTAACCCAATGCTGTTTATGTTAACTCACCTTTGCAGGGTCTTGTGCAGCAGGGTTGTCATTTGCTGTTTCAAATTGCTGCTGACAAGAATGTTAACACCCACAGTATCGAGTCCATTTATGGTAGTACTCCCATTTTATTCTACTTACCTTGGCTCACAGTCAAACAGCATGGTGACCCCGACGGTTTCGTTGGGCTGCATGCAGATTTCTCGCAGCGCTGACGCTTGCTTGTGTTTGTGTTTGATTTTGCAAGTTGCTGAGCACCTCTTGCAAGTGTTTTCAATTACTCCAGTGTCAGTGGGAGATGAGAATGAAAATGGTGCTGAGCAGCTCCAGAAAGTTGCTGCTCTGTTGCCACTGAAAATAGATCAGCCTGTCTCACTGAGAAGTTTATTACCTAAGAGGCAAGGACTTAACTTTTTGTGCAAAGGGGAGAGGGTATTTTTCTGGTGAATTTTAGAGTTGTCCTAAGTGTTACGGTTTTTACTGCAAATATGCCTTTCTCAGTTTTTGTTGTTCATTTTGTCAACCTAAAGTGCTTTGCCATGATTTACAGCAGAAGTAAATAAAAATACTACATCTGTTTAGTCTTATGACTCCGCTAGGGTAAAGAACACTACTGTTCAGTAGTATGTTCAGCAGTATACAACTTCATTTTGATATATTTAATCTGAAAATCTCATTTAGGTTATCAAGGTAGGGTCAAGCATTTGACAGCTTTGCAATAATTACTCTGCAGCTATTGAAAAATTCACTGAATCTAGTAGGTTTTAAAGGATGTTTGGGGCTTTCAGACTCTACAGAAAATCAGTTTAAGACGATTTTCACATTTAAATTAATATCTTTTGTTATTCATAATTTCATCGTTTCCATTAAAATTTTTAATTAAATTCATGTTTTATCTTTTTAAATGTCAGAGCTTTATGAGCCTTTCTTTTAAAAAGGGAAGGGCCCTGAATATAGTATTTCTCCACTCTTTCCTCGAAATTTTATAGTACGGTAGACATTACTTGTAATGAGATAGGGGAGAATTTATTTAAGCATCATCATCAATTTATGTGTGAGCCTTCACTTACTACTCACATAGGAAAATGCTATGAAGGCAATTTCAAAATTCTTCCGTTTACAGAAAGAGGTCTGCAACAGTGTGCAATATGGAAAGCGTGAGGTATACATAGATGTTGATCGCTAAATGAAAAGCATGAAAGGTAGCTGTTATTGCCTTACGTTGATGGCAGTCCCTAGGATGTTTCCAAGGACAGCAGATGGTGAAATGGCCAAGTTGCTGATGCTTGACGCAGTTCTTAAGAAAAAACAAAAGGATGTGGATTGAGAGTTTCTCAGTGGTGGGTAGCTTGTATGTTTTCTTAGCACTGGATATGCCAAAGCAGACTGGAAGGTGAAGAGAGCAGGTTTGGTTTCATTTTGGTTTGATTTGCATTTGGTTTTAATGGGTTTTTAGCCCCAGCGGTCACAAAATTAAGTTGGCAAATCTGTATCTCAAAGATAAAAAGTGAAAAGGTCCTCCCCTCTCCAAAGAAAGTTTTGTATTAATAGTATGTAAAGTACGCTTTCTGGAAATACTTAGGAGAAGAAAAGAGCAAAAAGTTATTTTCATTGGCTGTTCTTTAACTCTCTCTTTCTACTTGGCCTCAGCGACGTGGAAGAGGACTGCCCCTCTCGTGCTGCTACCTAGCCTTGGGGCTGCTCAGCCCAGGCCAGGTTTGCAGATGAGACGAGCGCCTGCGAAAGTCCCTGGCAAAGGCTGCTCTGCAAAGCGTGGGGAGCAAACCCTGGCCTGGGCCTTGCCATCAGGACAGTGGTTCTCCAGCGTAGTGGCTCAGCAGACCAGAGTCAACACTCAATATTTTTCTCAAACCATAAGGTACTGAATCTTACTCTCTGTCTTCTACTGAAATACTGTTTGATGTAATTGTGTAGACCGTCAAGGAACCACTAAGCATAGCCTTGTGGGAACTACTATGCTGGCTGACAGGGCCGGAGGTTTCATGTCCCAGCAGTCAGGTCAGCTCTTAAACGGTTATACAAAAACGCTAATGTTTATACAGAGGTTGTTGATGTGCTTTACGATCTACAAATGACAAGCAGAAATTTGAATTTAAAGCCTTTTAATAGACTGACTTTTTCAAATAGAAAGGAGTTTGAGTACTCGTTGGCAGGTACTGTGGCACTATGGCATGAGCACTGAGTGAAGAATGGAGATATTGGTGGTGGTGTGTGGAGGCTGTTGCTGAAGTTGCTTTGCCTTTTTAACCTCTGTTAGCCAGTTTTTCTGTGAGCAGAGAAGGGGGATGTTGTGCATGCGTGGTCAGAAACTCAAAAGTCATGTCATAAGTCATTATGGTGTTGCATAATTCAACTAACAGTTAAATTCTCTTTGTTTACTTTCTGGTTCGTAAGCCTTTAAGATACTCTCACAGGGAATTTGAAGACTTTACTCTAGAGTTTCAACCAAATGAGAAAAAACAGTTCTAAAGCTACAGGAGTAGAACATTCTTCCCCTTAATATAAATGCTATAATTCTTCCCTCAAAATAGCTTTTCCTCAGGAGCTTATCTTAGAGAAACACCAAGAGACTCAAAATCACACAGACTGATGATTCTGTTATCTGTGCTTAATCTTGTTAGGTATACAATGTATGAGTAAGGGCTCTCCAAAAGCCATATTAAATAGTCTAGAATTTTTTTTTAAACTTCATTATGTAATTACCTTGGCCCTTGAAAGCAGTGATTTCACTTGGCTATGAAAATGAAAAAAGAATATATCTATATGTATAATAAGATATAGATACATATAATTCATATGTGTTATATATGAATGTAATAGAGTATGTGTGTGTATGTCAATATGTGTGCGTGTGAATATGTATATATTAAAATACACACACGCGCGCACACATATGTATGAGCAACAATATAGCGCTACTTAAATTTCAGGACAGGGATTCCTGATGAGGACAGAAGACTTAAACCAGAGCAGAGGCATGCAAAGGAGAGGGCAGAGGTGACATCCGAAGTCGAAAGGAGTGGTGGTCTGATACTGATAATGCATAGAGCGTGCAACTTGGTTGGTTTTAGAAAGCTATTGGAGGAGCTGTGGGAGAGCAAGGCAGAAATGCAAGTATGGATTGATAATATTTTAAATATAGTTGAAGTGTAGAGAAAGAACAAGTGTAAAAGGTAGAGCTCTGATCTTTCCCAGAAGAGTGGTAAGTGGAGATGATGATGACAAATTTAACCAAAAAAAAGACTATGGAGATGAGTTAGGGAAAGCTCTGTTTAATTATCTTCCCTTGACTTTCTCTTAGAGCAGTGTAATCTTAAAACATCAAAAACTGGAAAGATCAAGAGAATGGATAAAGTATATGCCTTGGCATGCAAACCAACTTAAAAGTAATACTAAAAAAAATTGCACCATCAGTCCCAGGATAATAGTTGGGAGTTTGAGATGAAGTAGGCATTGCTTTATGCAGTATAAGAATGTGCACGTGCCATCGGTGTGTGTTTCTGTGTGTAGGAAGACATATTTTGTCTTATTTGAAGTAAGACGTGGATGCCAGTGCTTCTGAATTCTTTTCAAGGCTGTGACAGGTAGAACCATTTTCCTGCTCTCTTTGTGGTCGCTGATGTTTCTGGAATTATTTAGAACATGAAACTGGTCATGGAGAATTGGGAGGCTGAAATTTTAGGTTTCGTTCTATGTTACTGCTGCAGCATTTGACGCTTAACAAAATTGTCCGAGGCCAGATTATCCAGAGTTTCCTTGCCACGTGTTCTTGTGATGCGGGTTGACTGTGGTTAGGAGCGAAGGCAGGAGGGGCCTGTCGGAGATCTCCTAGGTCACCAAATGCTCTTCCTTCCTGTTGGATGGTTTCATAAATCCAAAAAGTGACCGCTTAAGGGCTTTGAAAAAAGGGAGCTTAGAAGAATCATAAGGCATCCCAAATTACAAGATGCTATTGAATCTATTGATGCAGTCTGTATTTCCATCAAAAATACTGTCTGCATCGTATTGTCTGTAATAGGGTTTTGAAGCGCTAAAAAAGGCGAATCTCATAATTGGAGAGTTAATAGGCTTCTTATTTTCAAGGGCTTTTGGCTGCATGTGTGAGGAAGCTCTGTGCTCCTTGGGGCAGCGAGTGTTGAGCGGAGCAGAGCTTCTGCGCCAGCGGGATGGGTGCTGCCTTCCTGCAGAGGGCTCTGTTACACCATATTTTGCCTAGCAAAATACAGTAGGTGGTGAAAGGGGGAAGGGAGCGCAGGAATAATGTGTCCAACAGTCTGGTCTTAGTCTGGTAAACAGACTAGGAATTGTGGGCTAAGTCCTTTTCCTCAGGCTTTGCACCAAGCCTGAGATCAGATGACTCAGTCCGGACTCATTATTTTAATAGCCTACAGCTAGTTCACATAGCAGCAGGAGTCCACAAAAAAGGCATTTAATTGTTGAAACTCAAACTGGTACATTGTAACTGCAGATTATAGTATTCAGATTTAAGTGATTCAAGTAATTTATAAAGGTTTTGCACAAGCAAACTGAAAGTTAAAATACTGATATTGTAATAAAAAGTAAATAAAACATACTTTTGTACATTAAAACCCAATTAAAGAGCATGATTTCATTTAACAAACTTAAAACAGGCAGGTGATATTTGCCAACATTACTACAGCTGTGTTTTACATTAGGAAATTAATTAAAATAGTCATTTATACTTTTTTCCACTTACAAGTATTAGACCTTTCTGTATTACACCATATATTTTCTCTTCAATCGCCATGTGTTGTGGTGCATTTGCAGTCTTACTTAGCAGGCTGCATCTTACTTTTGTTTTTTCCCTTACCTAATGAAAAACTCGCTGTCTGCCCTCGCGCTAGTGGAGCAGATCAAACAGCGCTGAAGGAGCTTCCCCGCTGCCTGCCTGAGAGGCAGCGCGCTGCTAGGCACGCAGCTGAGCGTCCTGCCTTGCGCGCCCTAGCAGGCTTTCCCGGGCTTCGTCGGGTCGCTCCGAGCTGGAGGTGGCAGGGCGGCTGCTGGGGAAGCTCTGGGACGGTTTCTGGTAGAGCGAGCAAAACCAGGGACGTTCGTGCTCTCGTCTGCGTGCCTGGTTCTGGTACAGTGGCACCCCCTGAGCCTAATGGGACCGTATGTCCAAACGCAAATCATTGTTCTGCTTTTATACGTCGCAGCTGAATAATGGGACATCGGGAGTTATTCTTGATCCTTGGGTCCTTCCCCCCCCCCGCTAAACTACTAATACAGTGATTACATAATGAACTGTTAACTTTACCAGTCATTTGTTCCTCCAGGCAAATTAGCTTAGTGTAGAAAGGTACGTTCTTAAAATAGCATGTAATTACAGGAACGTGAGTTCTGTCTTCTCTTTGTGTAAAAGAGCAAAAACGTCTATGATGGTTATCTTCTTCCTTCTTCGCTTTGCCTTGTCTACCTGGACCTGAACTTTCCTGCCTTTTATCAGGAATCTTTCATGTCAGCTATTTTACAGATGAGTGACTAATTGCAGCAGAGTGCGAAGGATTCGGACCGCTCAGTTTGCCGTTTCAGTGAGGCTGGCTTGTTAGTGAGTTGCTATCGTCCTTCCAAACAGCTCACGATGTCTGAAGATTAGGTTTATTAAGACCAGACATTTCACATTCCTAATGTTAAGATTGCTGCAGTTTTCCATTATGAGCTTCACCCCGCCCAATCCTCTGAATACAGATTTATAAATCAGTTTTAAAAAATGCTTTTCCATCTAAATCTTCCCTTATACTTTAAGCTTGGGAGAGCATCTTTTAAACTAAATGTTCTTTGCGTCAAGACTTTCTCAATGAGGGGATCGTATTTTGGATTGGTGCAGAACCTTTCTCCCAGACAGACGTAAAGTTTGTTTAAAAATAAAATCAAATGGTGAATGCGCAGACTTTGAAGTCTTTGTATTAAAAAGAGAATCAGCACTTACGGGTTTTAAGAATTTATTTATTATGCAGGTTATTCCTACTTTTTTGCTATATTTTTGTGAATGGGTATTTTGGTTTACTTGCTGTATTGACGCTGCTGGAGAAGGTAGTGTAGACAGTATGTGATGTTTCTGAAAGATTGAAAAATATGTTGGTTAATATGTTTGACTAATACCATTTAAAATATCAAAGATAGGCTTATTTATGCAGATTGATCCTGGACATCCATATAGCTAATAATCAATGCTTTGTAATAATGTCTGTATTTAAATTCTTGCTTGATGAATCTGTCTTTGGGTGTTGACTTGAATTCTCTGAAGAACTTGCTATGAAATGACACAAGAATACCGTAACATAAATGGAACATTACAGAAATAAAATATATGACATTTTGACTCCTTCCTTAAAGTTAGAAATCCTTCAGGCCTCAATAAAACCAAACAAAGTCCAGCAATTGAAATGGATGTCGTGCATACACAGATCTATTGCTGTGAGGGACTAAGCAAAAGAAATTGTTTTTATATGAATAGTTATAATAGGCTCTTCAAGAAGGAGAGAGGGTGGATCAGTAATGGAAAAAAATATGGTATTTCAGGTTAAACACATCTGAAAGTAAACGTCCTACTGGAACTAGGCAATTTGACAATACTCAAGCCTGTGCAGAGAGCCAGAGCAGGGCTGGTACACTACTTAAGTCCCACATAGGAACTATTTTGAGCTTCAAGTCAAATTTAGGAGATACAGACCCCTTGTTTTTATTCTATGAGTAGATTAATTTTACCTTCTGTGAGGCAACTGGGAATTCGGTAAAGTTTCTCCATATAAAATGCAAATGTAATTTAACTCTCCCACTCTTTCCTCCCACTAAAAGAAATGTTAAATTTCTACTCTGCCTTCGAGAATTCTACACTTAGTTTATGTGAAGGCACAGAGTATTCTAATAAGTCAACAAAATGTTATATAAAAATCAATAAAATATTTAATTTTAATATCTAATTTTTCAGTTAGAATATTACTGAAAAGATACTGTTGGCACTCTTTTCACGAGAGACGATCTTCAGTCATCGTAGCAACTTTTATACTAAGCAGATAAATTTGGGGCTTTTGTATGTGTGATACAAATTTTAAAAATGATGAGCATTTTTTAAAAGATGTATTTTTCAAAAATGATGTTAATGTACAAATATTCCTTACTGAAAAATTCTTATTTAGCTTAGTATTTCACATTATTGAAATCTAAGAATCTCATTTTAGACTCTCTTACATTTTATTACTGCGTAACGTTCCATTATTCGTGTGTATTAACAAGGATATGAACTGAAATGCAAGGACTTACGAAGTTATATGCAGCAATTAATTAAGCAATAATCCAGAAATATCTGTTGTTAGAAGCAGACGATGACTGCTTTGTTCGTTTATGAGCCTACGCAAAGCCGAGGCGGATGAATGCCCTGACAAGCGAGTTAGTATATGCAGGGAGGATGAATTCTGAAATGACGGCTACTGTATTACACTAAAGTCAGAGGGTTGTTGCAGCATTTTGAAAATTTAGCCCTACTGTAGGGAAGTCTGCAACTGTTTTATACCATCACAGTATTCTTTTTTTTTTGCCAAAGGCAAAACTCTGGAATTAGTTTGATAGCTAACAACCAGCTTAATAGTTTCATGTTAGAGGCAAAGCATAGCCTAATTAGCAGTCTGATAGGATATGCGTGAAAGGATCAAAACAAATTTGTATACTCTTATTTATTTGTAATAGAGATGAGAATAGCATGCCAAACAGTGGTTGCCTTCCTGCAAATAATCTCCTTGAAGTCTCTCTCTTGCTTAACTCTTGCATATTACTCCATGAAAATTATCGAATTTTGAAGTGACAGATAAGCTATAGCTCCTTTCTGAAACTCACTCATTACTTCAAAATAGGGAAGGGAAAAAAGGAGAAAAGAGCGGGAGGTAAGAGGTCTTAGAAATACGTTCCTAATGTTTTGAAAATTACTGTTGGCTTCTGTGAGCTCTAATTTTGTTTCTTTTAAACAAAGAAATATCATTTGTTTGCTTTACCTAGTCTAGGGGATAAGTAATGAATTTTCATTACAAATAAAATACGTAAAATAAGACTGCGTCTTTCCGGATTACATTATTGTTCTAATGTTTTCTATGGGGTATACATTTTTTCTGTCAATGTTCAAAAAAAATCAAGTCGTGAATTCTGCATTTGCTGCATGACCGACAAACTCAAGGAAGAGGAAAGGCAGAAGTACCTTTTATTTTTTTATTGCATCTTCAGAAGATTCAGAAGTGAGCATTCATTTTTAAGTAAATAGCTATTTTTGTGGTGGTAGGCAACCATACAATATTTTGACTAAAATGATTAAAGAAACTTTGGTGGTCTCTGCAGCAAAGTTGACTTATTATAAGTCTTTGTGTAATAGTTACAGAATAGGACAAAAATAATAGAAGAAAAATAAATCTTTGCAAAACAGAAAATACTGGTCGAGGAACATAGGAAGGTAGGGTTTTTGTCCAGTGTTTGTGATGTACGTGAACGCAAATATAGCATATAATTCACACTCAAGTTTTTATTTTTGGATCCATGAAATCAGGAGAGAGAAGAAATTCTTCCCTGGTTCTTTTGATGCTGCTCATATTGATCAACAATGAATAAACCTACATGTTTTACTCTAGGCAAGTATATGATTCGAGATGGTTAGGTAAATATTTTTATTCAGTTTGAATATAGTAGCTTACCTGGAGTGGCACTATCCATTACCTCCACTTTCACGTGTTTAAACATGAAATCACTCAATTTTCTGAACTAATTTTCTATGCTAGAAGGACAAAGCATCTATTTTGTGGATAATTATTTTTTGTATCTTTTAAGAACATGTGAGAAGCAGGCAACTAAAGAAATCCTTTGAACTCTTGTTCATATTGAATAAACTTCCTAAAGTTGCACCCTTGATTTTACTGATATCAATGTGAGTAAGACTGCATGTTGTATTTGATCCTATCAGTGATAGGGCAGAAATGCAATATGAAGTCTACTTTAACTTTTTTGGGCTACTCATGTGTGCATCCTAGTAATCTCTAATCTGCTGAAGATGCACATGTTCAGAAAAATGTGTATGCTGTGTATTACTTTATATCTGTTTTTGTGCTAATAATTTCATCTCTTGTGAAAACAGGTTGAATAATAGAAATGAAAGAGTTGTACCAACATTAAATTATTCTCAGGACTAATAATACAATGAAATCTGATCCTGTCCTGTCCTAAGATGCTCATCAGCTTGTCATAAGTATTTCTTATTTAAGACATAGACAAGGATTTCAGTAGATTAGTTTGAGTAAGACTAGTGCTGAGAAGGAACACTGAGTTCCTTTTTAAGGCCTGATTTCAAAAGAATTTGCCGTGCTGAAGCCCAGCTTAAGTGCGTGGTGTTCTTAAAATATGTATAGGTCTGGAAGAGTTCTTTCCAGAAGCTTTAAAATGCCTTTTAATGATTTGTTTCGTCTGGTTAGGGCCTGTCATGAAATGTGATACAGGTTTTGAGAAATAATCAAGAGTGGATTCTTATTTGGGGGTATTTCTTTCCCATTTGTTGGAGGGATTTTTTTTTTTTTGGTGAAATTTAAAAAAAGGCAAAAAAAAAAGCTTTGTATGAATTGAATGTTTTAGCATTTAGCATCTAAATAGTGAGTGATTATATGTGAGTGTGGGAAATGCGAGTGATTATATGTGCATCATAATTGGACTTTTTCAGACTGGCATTTCATTCTAGAGTTTTGCTAAAACTGTGATGGATGTTCTCTAAAGAAAAGACTGATAGCTTCTGGGCAGCAGGGCAGGCTCTTCCAGAGCTGCAGAATACCTCTGTTTCGCCCACGCTACAAAGAATGGTATGTGGAAGTGCTCAAGGGCGTTGATTGATTAGTTTGAGTTAATGGATGGTAGGAAACTTACTCATACATTTCTTTGCTCGTTGTCGCACAAAGAGTGTGGCAAGGCATTGCTGGGGACTTTGCTTGTCTTTGCTTTGGCCCAGTTTTGTGAAGTTCAGAGATGAGAAAAGCCTTTCATCCTTCCCAGGAGACAAGACGGCGTACTGCTGAGCTCCCCCAGTTTAAGTTTCACCAGATCTTTGCTTAACCTAATAGCAGTGCAACTTAATAATTGTGTCTTCTTTCCAGCATTAGCTAAACCCAACCAGGTTGTTCTACCTGTGCTTGTAAAGGCAACCAAGAGAGTGGGTGACGTTTTCTGTTTGCTGGCGCATTTCTGGGTTCACAGAATCCCAAGCTGCTGAAATGGGGTCCTGCTTTGAGAAATGGATCCTCCGCACCCCTGTTCAACGTAGAGGTCTCTTACAGTTTTCAAATATTGTACAACTAGAGGTGCTGCCAACCTAACAAAATTTTTTCCCTAAACACTGCTAACGTGAAGAAGTCGTCTGGAAGCTAAACCTACCATCCCCAACTGCTTTTTTCTGTTGTACAGAAGTGACTAAAGAATTGTAGAAACATCTTGAGGCAGAAGTGGAAGAAAGATTTGGGGGGTGGGGAGAGCAGATACAGCCAATACTTTGCTCTGACAGCTGTAAAGAGTAGCAGGAGAATTAATTGGGTGGCTTTTAATATGTAGTTAAGGTAGTATGTGGCTCATCGATTATATCAAGTGAGTTTGACCACTTTTGACCTGAATAACATACAGCCAGAAAGTAGCACAAATCTGCTATAAAACACCATGGCCTGCTTCTCTGCTTTCCAGCAGTGGCCAAATCAAACTTTAATTTGACCAGCTGTTGGGTTAAGAAGAAGTCTGGTGAAATGCAAGTGGTGGAAGCTCAGCAGGATGATTTCTTACATTTTGGAAAGGTTGACAGCCTTTTCTCAGTACAGCTTAACCAAATTAAGCAAACATGAAGATAAGCAGAATGTAATGCTTTTCCACAGTCATCTGCAGGGTAATGAGAAAAGGGGTCAGAATTAATTCTGTTCTGCTACCTTGTGGCCTGCCACAACTTGTCAGTGTGAGGGTCCAGGACGCAGTGATATGTTAGTCAGGTAGCTCTGCCATTTTTATAAGCTTGTGTGCAACTGGACAGTGTTACAGAGCAGTCCTGGGCCTGAGTGTCTCCACAGTGTAATTGTTTTGCAAGCTCAGTATAATCCCCTTGCCCTCTCTTCTGCAGGCAGATGCAATAGCTGGGGAATGATAGACTTGTGATTGCTTCATCTCCTCTGTCGGCATATGTAACAGAGATTAGATCATGAAGAAACCAAATGGAGCAAATAAATATTCAGAATCAACAGGAAGCTGTGACAGACTTCTTTTGCTCTTTGTATAAATGTCTGTGAACATGGAGACTGATCTGGCCTAAGCTGGACTAACCTGCTGCATCAGGAAGCTGGAAAAAACAGGAGGAAGCGGGAAGGGGCACCTCTTAACCACACATCTTAATATTCTGGTATCTATAGCTGTCACTTGGTATGAGGGTATATCCTCTAGGGCAACTTACTTGGTTTTTCTTAAGTTAGTTCTCAAGCATAGTTCTTCAATTTATTTCCAACTCATTTTTATAACTGCCTTGCCCTCAATCTGGGTGTATGAGTCCAGACATTTCCAGAGCACTTAAAACTATCTTAGAACTGTGTGTAGTAAGAGTTTTATGATAAACTAACTCTGACATCATCATGTGAGTCATACTGGGGCATGATCCTGGAACATTCACTATGCACTAGCGTATTTAGACAGTTTAGGGAATTTGGGGTGGGGGTGTGGAGGAGACTCTGCTTCTGTTCATTCTTGGTTCCAGTGCACTTTTCCCTCCTCCTCTTTCTCTCTCTCTCTTTTTTTTTTTTTTAACTTGCAAATTTTGCAAAGGTCTGATTTTAAGAGAGTTTTTAATTTGACCTTCACCTCTACTGTTTTTTGTGTGACTTTTTTTATGTTAGTAACAACAGCTAATGCTATTTGTATTATATTGCCACCTATATTGAAGGTTGTGCAACACTTTCCATTATAAGACTGTTTCAGTTGCTTATTATGTTGCCAACATTCAGCTGTTTGGGCTGAAATTTTCCATGCTGGGTGTCTCCTTCAGGCTGAATTTCTTGGGAAAGTTTCAATAAAAATACTTGAACCATTCCAGGGAATGAGAGGAGGGGGAAATACTATATTTTGCTCATGTTTATTAAAGTTGCTGCAAGCACTTGATTCAGAAATCGTTACACCTACATGTTTTGGAGCAGGAAGTTGAATTAGTAGGAAGGTGAAAAGGAAAGGAAAGAAAAGGTGGGGATGGAAAAGATATATTTTGGGGAGTGGGCTCCTCCCTTATCTTATGAACCATCTGCAAGGAAGCATACAGACCCCAGGCCTGTTGAAACAGGGTCAGTAAATGGCTGGGGCCTGAATGAATCTCCTTGTTCTGCCCAGTCTATGGGGTGTGTTGGATTTGGAGAGAGAGGTGCATGAGGTGCAAGCGCAGCCTTGTGGAAGAGGGAACAAGACTAAAATCTGGATAGTGGTGAAAGAAGGGCAGAGTTAAGGCGTCATGAATAAGACTTGAAGAGAACAGAGGTAGACTCATTCAGTCACCAAGGAGAGTGATCTGAAGATGGTGAAAGGGACTAGTTAAGCAAGGAGATGCAATTTAACCTACCAGGAGTCTTATGGCAGCCTTTATTAGTTCCAGTTCATTATCTCTTTCCCATTTCTTGTGCATTTAAATGAGGCAGGGAAAACAGTGTGCAGTCATGTAATTTGGAGACCAGCATTCAACCTTAATTCCACCATGTCCAATTTCTGAGCACTTGGTGTTGCAACCATACCATACTTTCAACAAGAAAAGTAAAGCCTTAGTTGGTAATGTTATCCTATACCCATCGTTAAATGCTCACGTGGCTTTGAAGAACACCACTATAATTCAGCACAAGTGTAATATTGCAGATAATGAAAATGGTGACAAATGTTTTAATCCAAATTTTCTTTTGAAAAGCATTGCACTGCCAAACATATATGGGACTCTTTGGATCTGAAAAGGTTAATTTCATACTTCAGATATCAGAAACCAAACTTCTCAAAAGACTCTGCCTTCCATTTCTCTCGCATTTGTGGTATAAACAACAAGTGATATTTTGGAATATACCCAATGTGCTCAGCCCAAATGGGAGTGAGTGAACAGGACAGAGAGAAGTTTCAGCTATAACTTCATTTTTTTCTGATTTTTTTTTTTTATGGGCTTCAACCAGACTGGTTATACCTCAATATTATTTTAACATTGTTATTTGTGGCCGAGTTTATTAAATAGCAGTGTTCATGCTGCTGCTGCTAACATCTCGCGCTTCAGGTTATCATCCAAATTTTCAAGGATTTATAATGTTGCCATAACATTTTCTTAAGGAATAAGACTTCCCATCCAGGAGCAAGCTTACATAGTAGTACAAATTGCAAAAATAAGTGAAGTAGACGGTTCCTATTTAAAGGAAAGCAAGTATATGCACTGGATGTGCATTTTATTAAGTTCCTTTTACTTGCATTTTTCTTTAATGAAATTTAGATTTCTATCTGGGGACTGTTTTGTCAATAATATCTGCACCCTGAAAGGAAAGAGACTTGTTAGGGAAGAAAAATTTTAAAATCACCTGTTACTATCTGCTTTTTAAAATATTAACTTCATGAAAATTCCGTATCCGGGTTTGACATGATGCATTGTCTGTATGCTGAAGAAGATAAACTGTCATGTCCAATACCTGTTTACTAATGTCTTCAGATTGTGTATTGATGTTACATATCATGGCAGAGATCCCCTTATTAATGCCCGCACGCTATGGATAGACAGGGTGCATCTTTAGTGCTCCAATGGTACTTTAAACTTCATGCCGCACTATTCTGAAGATGTTAAAGTACACGAGGCTTTTTTGAAAAAGAGCTGTTTTTCTGAGATTTGGGACGAATTTGTTGTCCGTATTTGGCCGCATGACTAAAAGGCACTTTTTTCTTTCTCTTTTTTCCCTTTCCCAATGCACCCCTTACTGTTCCACAAGAGCTGTTTTTTCTTGGAGATCTCTCCGTAAGTGATATCAGGTTTGGACACGTTGGCAGGAGAATCTGCATAGCTTCCACTGAAGCAGCCTATGTATTGAGTTTCCATGGAGCCTAAAAAATATAGTGATTCATATTCATTTAAACTATGGGTTGCAGCCTGGAGCAGAAACCGGACTGTCTGTCTTACAGCACCATTTTGCAGATGCTGTGGCATCTACTACGGATTGCCGTGAGACCCACTACGATCTGATGGTCACAACAGTAGCACTGGCAGTGCTGATTCTTGTCAGAGCATCTCTGTTTTGGGATGTTGTGATACTAAGCATGCCTTATTTTTAATTCCTCTTCCTCTTCTGATCTCATATTGCCAAAGGAAGGACTGAAGAATCAGTTTGGTCCAGCCTGTGGCCTGCACCCTTGGACAGTGGCAGGACTTAAACTGTGAACCAGATGATGGGTCTTTCCTCTGCCTCCTTTCCCTCAGGGTCTGCTTCTCTTCCTCAGGAGCTAAATATAGATATACCAGCCCCGTGTTAGGTGCTTTCTGGGTGTGTGTCAAGGGCTGCTTGCATGCCTTCACCGTGATGAAGGCACATCCAGTCGCACAACAGGCAGTTTGGTCACGTAGTAAATAGAGTTGTCACAGGACGAGAAATCAGGTAGGATACCCAGCTTAACAACTGAGCTTCTTCATTACTTTGCAGATTTGCTCCCTGCTGCCACCTCCATGCAGGAGTCTGCGTCCTTCTCTTTGCTAGGTTATTCTGAGGAGAGCGTGACTGAAAGAGAGGCAGGTCACCCATCCTGAGCCCAGTGTGAATACTTGCCAGGAACTGTTGTCGCTCTGTTTCCTTGCTGGATTGCAAATGTGAGTTTCTGGGTGATAGCTGGTGCCAAGGAAAGTCTGTACAGGCTTTGCAAATAGCTGAACGTGTCCCTCGCGATTGGTCAGGGTTACGGGAGCTCATAATTGAAAGCTTGTAGCTTAGCTAAAACCTGGCTTACTCTGTCTAATTTAAGTTAGACAAGTGTCAGGGTGTAACTAAAACGTTACTCACGTTACATGGGCTGCTGTGCGTGTTGTATTATTTACTGTCAGGTGAAATAAAAGCGTGGAATAGTTTGTACATGAAGGACAGAAGACTGTGCAGACAAGGGGATTTATTCCCGGTTGTGCCTCTTAGAAACCTTTCTAAATGGGTACTTAGGCAGTGGAGGGGAAAGGCGAAGGAGGATTAAAATATCACTTGAACAATCAGTGCCTGAAGTCAGTGTTACTGAGATCCCGTTATGGGGGACTCCCAGCCCTCACCAGTGGTGCCTTGAATGTCGATATTGTTAATGATTCCATTATAAGAAAAAGAAAAAACAGACGAGAAAATAAGTAACTTCCTGTGAAGGTCGGTTCCAGGGGCTGGCTGAAATTTGAGGTGTAGTTTTTAAAATGGGCATGAAAACTTGGAGGGTAAGGTGAAAGAGATGTTCCCAGGAAGGGCTCGTCCACATGCAGTGTCATTGGAGAGTTGTATTGGATAATGCAGTATGAGGTGCTGGTGTAACTCTGTGTGGACGCTTTCATTTACAATAATTGGGGTCTTTTTCACTATAATTGTTTTTGTTTGGAAGGGATCCAAGTTAAAATGAAAAGGGCTATTTTTATTCCAAGTGGGAGATCCCGGGCAAAAACTTGCATTGGTAGAATTACTGCTATACTGATTTAGGCCTTGCATTGTACTAATGGGATTTCCTTTTAACATCCCAGAGAGATGAACCTTGAGCTGTGCCAGACCTTTCGCAGCGTGTACTGAAGCTTTACAGAGGTGACATTTGGTTTTCAAGAACTGGGGACTCCATTTTGAGGAATTACAACGTAATTGGACATCTCTTGTGTCAGGCAACACTGCCTAAAACCCTTACAAGAAAATCTTACAAAAAAGATGTAATTATACTAAGCTGGAAACAATGGAGCTACACAGTATAATTCATATTGCCGCTTTGATTGACCTTCAATCAAAGGTGCTATGTGGCTTTTGGAGAACAATAGACATACTGAGGCATTGGGAAGAAGAACCACCCCTAAAAATAAAACAGAAAAGTTTTGGACTTTTTTTTGTCTTTTGATTTTTAATCTCTAAAATGTGTTTGGGCATTTGTCTTCAAACTGTTCCCCAAATCAGATTCAATACGTATGCCTCAAACATTTGTCTCCATTATAGCTACTCAGCTACTTTTTCATGGAAGGACTGAGAGTAGTTATTGTAACATTGTTTGCAATACTGGTCTCTGACTGGAGATTTAAAAAGCCTGTGTGCATGATGCAATTGTCTAAAATAAATCATACCAAAATTGGAAGCAAATGCCCCAGATCTTGAACTCAGTGTGAATAAGCTGTTGATGGAGATGTTTGTGTTCTTGCTACCTGTGTTACAGAAGAACTTGTCATGGCTGAGTTTGAAGCTCCCTTCAGTCACTGAGAGTGAAAAATATTTATTTGATCTTTACCTAAAGCTTGCCCGCTGACAGTGTATCAGGCCTCTCATCCTTATGATTGCCCTTGTTCTAGATTTATGACTGATGCAGCTCGACGTGAGCAGGAATCTTTGAAGAAAAAGATTCAGCCGAAACTCTCTCTGACTTTGTCAAGCACAGTGTCCCGTGGGAATGTATCTACTCCACCTCGCCACAGCAGTGGAAGCCTTACTCCCCCAGTCACCCCTCCAATCACTCCATCCTCTTCATTTCGCAGTAGTACACCTACAGGTAAGCACCTGCTGTTTCATTTACCCTAAAATCAGCTAACAGTTTTGCTGTGTGGCTTTTGGAAAACAATAGACATACTGAGGCGTTGGGAAGAACCACCCCTGGAAATAAAACGGAACAGTTTTGGACTTTTTTTTTGCTTTTTGATTTTTGATCTCTAAAATGTGTTTGGGCGTTTGTCTTCAAACTGTTCCCCAAATCAGAGAGGGACAATAACCTTAAAGATGGAAGCTGAGATTATTATACAGAGAAACTGATCTTGAGCGAAACCACCAAATGTGGCAAGATCCCTGACAGAACGGTAAGAGAGCTCTTAACATGGTACAGTGCCAGTGTAAAATATAAGTAAAAAATGCAGTCTTGTTTTCTCATTCTCTTTTTCCTTCTTTTTCTTTCTTTTTCTTGTTTTAACTGAATTCATAAGTAGCTTTTTTCACACAGACTGCAGAATGGATAAGTGTTTAGCATTTTCATTCTCTCTTAATTAGAGGTATTAACATACCCTTTCTGCTCAGTCTACCCAGTGATTTTCATGAATTCCATATCAGTAGCCTTTACAATTTTGATTGAAGTCAGCCAACAGACTGAAAAATTATCAAGAGTGTCAACTAGGAGTAATGTTCAACTGCTGACTTTAGGTAGACACCATTTTCTTTAGGAAACTAAGTTTAAAAAAATTTGTTATATGTATATGTGTATATATATAAAAGTGGTCTGTATTTTGTTCAAAAACAAATCCTCTACTGGTTTTCCCAGGTATGAAAATCCAAAGTACACATATTTTGCACTGATTAAAGAAACTGAAAATTACCTTCTGTGTTGAACCAGATCTCTTAGCCCGTGTGAGTCAGGCTGACTTACATTAGGCAGAGATCTTGTACATAAATTCTGATAAACTTCAGATTAAATGCAGATACTTCCTCTTAAAAAGACAAATGCATATCTATGCTATTTGGTAATAAATGGACTCAACATACTTCTCTTAATAGGAAATAACATGAGCATCCCTGCCTTGATAAACTGCAATGCCATGTGTTTTCCGTAAGTTATTTAATGTTTCAGTATTAATCATTAAATGGAAAAGTTGTAGCTGTCCTTATGACGCTCTGTCTGGAAGTACTGAAGCGAATAGATTGTTTAGTATGTCCCTGGGTATGAAAAAGTGAAGCATGTGGAATACAGCTAAATGATAAAGTCCTAATGTAATAAAGAAAATTTCAGAAGTAAGATTTTCTCAATTATCTCATGTTTGGAACAAGCTGATTCACTTCCCTTGCTATAGATGTCAAGGAATGACTGCTTTTTTATTTTACTTTTTGTTCAATCCCTACTGAAAAGGCTGATTTATGATTTGGTCACGTACTATAACTTTGCATGTCTGTCAAGAACGTGCATTAACTATCTACGCTTTGAAGTATGTTACATCAAACATTAAAAAAAAAAAAGGCTGTCTACTAAAATACTTTCATTTTATATTTTTGTCAAACATTTTAAATTATTCAGAATGTTGTTTTACCTGTAGTTAGGAGGACCAGCTTTTTTTGGCTGAGTTTCTGGGAGTCCTGCTTGCCAGATTATAAATAATACCAGCTTCCACATTCTGAACTCTCCGTTCCAAGTTCCACATTCAAGCTGTATTCCAAGGTCAGAATTTGTAATAGCCTGGTAGCAAAAATCATATATAAAACAGATATTCTTTCTTGGAGAATTTTGTTATATTAACTCACAACTGAGTAACGTTTCAGCAGCCTCAGCCCAGAATTTCCATTTTTTGTCATCTTAAAAGCTTTTCTGGACCTAAAGTAAGTGCTGAGATTTTTCTGATAACTACAAAATTTTTCCCAGTGTTTGCGTGGTGTAGGGTTTCGTTCTCCATGATGGTTATAACACATACAGACGAGGTGCTCTGAGTTGTGCAATGGCTGAGTTTTTCTCTCTCCCTCTCTCCAGTGCTTGCATAGGGAGCCCAGGAGGGCCAGCGGGTTAATTTTAGATAGGCAGCCTACATGTGTATTATTGGCTGATGTGAAACCCTTTCCCTCAAGTGCAAATGTATATGGAAATTTCCTAGCAAGGTGATGAAACCATGGATACTTAGGGCAAGATCTGTGTCAGGAGGGCAGATTACAGTATGTGAATCCTCCTACGCTTCAACCTCTCAGTGCCTACAGGACTTTCCAACCCTATAGACATGGCCTCCTCTGCATCCAATGAAAATACTGAATACTGCTGTATTCATTCTGTGGGATCCTGCTTGATTTGTACTCCTAGCAAACTGTTGTTAACTCATCTTTGATTACAGGTAAACAGCTGTGTTGTGGTAATTTCAGAAACCAGAGAGTGTTTTTGCTTAGGTTGTCTAAAAGGATATCATGGGGGTTGATGTTAAATGTTTGTTATAATCCAGATATAATCATTGTCTTCATCAACTTGTAGATAATACTTCATCAAAAAAGAAAATGAGATTTGCTTTGACACAGTTTGCTCATGACGTTCATAATTGCAGTTTCTCTTATTAGCTCCCTTATCAGTTGGTCAATACTTTGTTGGGGTATTAAAATTCAGCAACAAATCTGTTAACTCTTGCGTTCTCCCATTCACTTTATCAAGCTAGGGTTCCCAGTTTCCAAGTGGTCATTTTGAGCACGCTGGGCTGCCTAGTGTGTGCTTATGTAAAGTGTCAGCTGTGGGTTTTTTCCCCATCTCTGTTCCTTCTCCAGCTCTTACGTATGAATTCTCTTAGTGTGTATCTCTTTTGTTTCAATTTTAAGTTTAAAAGAAAACTGTTAATTCCTGTCTACATTTAAAATAATCATTTCTGTCATTCTTAGTTTCACTTGGATTCAAAGAGCACCAGTTCTTCTTTAATTGTGAGAATCAAATCTAAAATACCTTAGTTACCTCTGTTTAAAATATATAAATATGTGTGTGTGTATATATGTAGATATAAATATATATATATACACTCACATTTACTGCACAGTCTGTCTTGCTATGTTGCGTTCCCAACTTATAGCTTCATCATCAGAATTTATTGTTTAGATATGACTGAGTTATTGGAAGATGCCTGTCTTCCTCCTCTTCCAGATTTGATAAACTATTAAAACATCTCACTGAGAACTTAGCTTTGCTGTTGTTCTTTCCTGTCTTCACTCAGAAAGTTTCACCGGGTCCCCCTCTTGCCTCTTCCTGAGCATCAGAACAAATATACGCTCATTCTTTTTATACAGCGTGTCTCCTTCCTCACCTGTCCTTGATGAACGTTCCTATTCATACGTCCAGCAATGCAGGTTTTTTTGTCCCACCAACTGTCTGCAATGTCAATCAAGACGCTTTTATTAACATACCAAATTTTCTGTTTGTTTTTTTCTGTTGTATTCACCATTAGTACCATTCTCATAGCAATGATCAACAGACAAAAGTATGTTTGGGTAGCTGCCCTATTATTTTCCCTTTTTGATTTTAGTTTTAGTACTGCAGATTTTTGTCACACACACCCTTAGGTTTTATCTGTTGACCAGGCACTTATCCACATTAAAGCTTTGACTGTGATCCTACCTAAAGCCTTCTGCTCTAGAAGGCACATATTCAAGCAGAAAAGCTGACAAGAAAACCACTTACGTCTGACTCTCATGACTGCTTGGAGTCTTGCAGTTGCTTCTCGTTTGCTTAGTGCCAGTAGCCTGGCAATATCATTATTGCAACATATGTAAGTAGCACAAGGTAGAAGTCCAGGATGGCGCAGACTTAGATGCCAGAGAGAAGCACATCTTACAGTCTGTTGAGCTGACATACGAATATCTGCAGGTCCCTCAGCAGATAATAGATGTCTGTTTACCATCTTCATTTGAGGAAGAAACCTGAAACCTCACTAATCTTGTGGATCCCATTTTTCAATGAGCGTTCCCCCTTTAGGTTTACTGCTCTTCTCTTGACTTCGTTAGGTATGGCAGTCTTATCTTGGGTGAAGCCAGCAGCTGCCTGAATCCCAGTCATCTCTGTGTGTCCTTACAACTAAGCCCTGCCGTTTCCTGATGCCGTTAAGCCACTGTTGTCATTCTTCAGCAAAGCGTAATTTCATATAATTATCTCCTATCTACATATTGACCAGACTCAAACCCACTTAGCTTGTGAAATTTGATAAGAAACAGTTCAAGGTGGTTTGGCTGCAGAGAATGTTTGTTAAGTTTTGTAGTAAAAAATTGTGCCAAAAGACTACAGGCCAAATTCTCAGACGGAGCTGAGCAGCTTCCAAGCTGACACACATATACATGCTGCAAATGTTGCATGCGTATGTTCAACACCTTTCCCTCTGTAAATGAGATTATTCATGTAGAAGCAGAAATATTCGGCACAGAAGTGTGCTCTTTAAGGCTCTTCTCAGGTAATGAGGTAGACATGTATTTATCTGCAAACTCTGTATGTGTTAGTCCCCTGAAAAGGCCCTTTTGTGGTTTTGGTGGGAAGTAGAAATACAGCAGTTAATTTTCTATACCTCCGCTCTGATCCCTCAGGGATGACTGGCATGTGCTCTCTGCTTACATTTGGCTTTCTGTTCACTCTTATAACAAATTTTCTCTTCTGAAGACCTACATCCTCTAAAAATTGCATAAGTTCATTAAAAGACAAGAACTGTTCCATTTTTTTGTTTTTAACAATCGCGTCTCCTGCGAGACTTTGTTTAGTAGTCCTAAATGTTCTTGTTAGAATTTGCAGGCAGGATTTAGCAGAAGAAATGGCTTCCGTCAGAGGTGCAGAATCAGTAGCATGACAGAGAAACATAGCTAAGCAACACTAACACATAACTTGTTTTGGAAAGATGTTAACATTCGACATACATTGAAATGCCTCTTTACTTAAGAAGTGCTGAATTAAGTCACTAAAACTTTTGTTGCCTTATTTCTTAAATGTAAATTTTAAACCCACAAAGCTAATGAAGTCTGGTTATGGATAAAAATGGGGCTGACGTTGCATCTTTAACATACGCTGTTAATTTTTTAAATGTTTTTATACATCTGTGTGGCTTACACATGAAATTTCCACTCCTAATTTCCTGGCTTTTGGGGTTAAATCAATGCATTAGCATTCCTTTGAAAATTATGATATTTCTTCATTCCAAAAAGCTTTTAAAAAGATTCAGTGATAGTAACTTATTGGTAATTCATTATTAAAATAACCTGGTCCCAATTTTGGTTAAGAAAGTATTTCATAGTAACGAATCTCAGGCTTAAAAAATAAAATAAAATAAAACCACTTTTGCATTGAAGGAGTGCCAGAAATCATCTGAAACCACTGTTTTTTGTGTTTGTTTTTTCTTCAGTGTTTATGACTTTTTTTTTTTTTTAATGATTTCAGGCTTAGGATAGTAAATTTCAGCCTGGAGTGAATTTTTGGCCTTGTTATAAATCCTAAAGCAAGGGTTTAAAACTACCAACTGGCTTTTAAATGGCTCAACTCTTTTATTCATTCTCCCCTTCCACCTCCTAAAAGGCTGGAATATTTGAAAAACTCGTAATTAGCATTACATTTTGCTCTAAATAAACTGGCTCTCAGACCTCCTTTCCTGTTTATTTTGATTTTAATAGATTACAAGTTATAACGTTTATGTAGTTTTAATAGGTTTATAAACATACTCACTGCCCGATCGCATTGGGCAGCTGATGGCAGCCAGTTGTGGCAGGGAACGTTGAGGATGCTATGGTTGGCTGGAAGAGCTACAGCTTTCTGTCAGTCCTTCCACTTGTAAAGGAGATGAAAGGGTGAAGTTTTCATGGGTGGTCATAGCTGACTAACTATCGAATTATCTTATTGACACGATAAATACCGTTCCGGGGAATGGTATCTGTGCAGTCACATTTTGAGTGGCTGCATTTGAAGCATTTTTTCTTTCCATAATATGGACAACTTCTTTGAAATTTCCACTATACCAATCTCAACATATTTACAAAAACATAGCAGTGACACCTTTATCCACCAGCAGAAAACACTTAACTTTTCAACTTCCTCTGTCTTGCCATATTTAGAAATACCGTTCTAAATGCTTTGCTTTGGTTTGGTTTTTCAGTAAAACATGCAAGTGATAATTAATTTTAAAACGGAGGAAGAATATTTTATAGAATCGTACTTAACATTTCAGGAATCTAAGATCTCAAGAAGTGTAAGAGGTGATACTGTAACCCAATATGCCTAAAAAATTCAGTACAGCAGTATTTTAAGATTTTACTATTTAAAGAAAAAATAATCTATAATTGAGGCTTTCAGATTAGAACTTTGATGTAGCAACCATTGCATTTACCATCTTAGGTATTTGAGTGATGATTTAGTAGATCTGTAGGAACTGAGTAGTTTGTAGATATATAGAGCATATTTTTAAGTTGAAATCAAGACTGCTTTGTAGCTTTGTCAGTAATCCTAAAGCTGTTTCAGCCAGTTAGAATATATTGTGTGAAGTGGGCCAATTTTTCCTAGTAAATCATAGCAGTGGTGAACCATGACTTTACATAATGTCATATTTGATTTAACGACAGAAAGTGAAATTTAATATATTTTCAGTTTTAAAAAACAGTCTTCAGCTGGTATGTATTTTAAGAGCCTGTTGTAATTAAAAGTACTTTTGATACCTAACATGAATGCCTTCTCAGATCTATACAATGATTTTAAACGTGTTTGTTGTAGATTTAGTTGGTTTTAAAAAGAATCGTGCCTTGTTTACATCATTTCGAGATATCTTTTAAGATTAAAATCGTACATATCAACTTACTCAATAAAATTAATAGATTCTTACAACTCATACTATTAATCTTTTTTTCTTATTCAGCTGGATTTTGTTTGGTATTCAAATGCAACTACTGGCAAAACAGTGACCAAAAAGTTACTGCTTCCTTCTTGTGTTAACGAGTATTCTTGCTACTGATGAAATAAATTAGAGCTTTGTTGTTCCCTGTATGGGTGACTAATTCAAAACGGAGGCAACCCTCCAGATTACGCCTAGGAATGACTTTTTCCTCCTCCTGTCAAAGGCAGTTGGGATCCTGAACTGAATCGATAAGGATCCACCTTGTTTCTGGTCCGTGAAAAACTTAGCTGTTGTGGGAGCTTTGATTTTTGGAAGATTCCCAAGCACTGTGTGGTGGCTTTGGAGTTTTCCTAATAAACCTTTTTATCTCAAGTAATGTTATCTCAGTGACATGAGATATCATTCATATAATTTTGTTATGTAGCATTTTTCTTCATGGATAACTCATGAGGGAATCCCAGTGGCCTTCCCTGAAACTTCTATTTTCTATATTAAGAACGCAAAAGTTAGAAAGCCATCCTTTGTTTGCTGGTAACAGCAATCAAAAGCACAATGGTAACCAACCATTGGAGTTAGGCATTGCGACAGAGTAACAGATATGCCAGAAACTAATATGCTTTAGATTCTAAATGTATGTTCAGGTTTTGTTACTTTGAATTGTTTAAAAAATACGTTCGCTTTCTGTAATGCAAAAGCTCATTCCTGTTCATAGGTATCAAAGCAGCTAACATTTTAGTACATTTCCATATGTTATGCTTTCAACAATGAAGTAATCGTATGGCACGGACAGCTGTTGTGCAGAGTGCCTTAACAGCACAGCACGTTAGAGAGAATCCGGCAAAAAAAGAGATCAGCTCCACAAGGCTACGATCCTACTGTCTACTTTAAACCTAAAAAGTAAAACAATATGTTTTTTTTCCTAACTGAATTGATTGAGAGGAGGGAGAATTAGATGCCTAGACTTTTTTTGTTTTATAGGTGTGCTATCCATAAGTAGCAAAATTCATCTGAATTTGTAGCAGAACTGCTATTGATATCAGAATCTCTGGTTTCTGTCAGCAGGTGGCATTTCTGAACTCCATGTTAGGTCGAATCAGAATAAACTGTGAACCACTGAATCCGCTATGGATTTGATAATCTGCAACAGCTTTTTCTTTGGGCCATGTAGATTGCTTCAGTATGGCTGTAAGTAGAGAGAGCTTGCTCATTGGAGGTGTGCTGCTTTTTTAAGGCTAGTACACTACAAAATATTCTATGATTAAGATTTTAAGGATGCTTGAAATTAGACTTGAAAGTCAGGACAGTCAAGTCAGTGGAAACAAGTACACATTCATCTTTTTCTAAACTCATGATACAGTTTCAGCTCATATGCTCTTAAGCATATGATTAACTTCAAGCACTTGACTATTCACTGAGTAGGTGAAAGCCTAAATTTGAGCTCTTAAGTGTTTTGTCAGACTGCAATAAAGTATTCTGCACTTTGCAGAGTTGCAATCTCAAGAATGTGTGTATGCTCAAAAGCCTAACTTTAACCATCCCTTTTTAAAAAATCACCTGCTTTAGTGTATTTAAAATGCATGGGTTTAATTCTTACAGTTTCTGTTAATATAGTATAGTTTCATGTAGATTTAATTGAAAAAAATAATGAAAAGTGGAAACATGAAAGATTGAATCCCAGGGCTCTTTTTATTACATCTTGCTGAGAAGTGGTCTGAAAGTGGCACGTTTTTGCGTGTATGACTTATGGGGTGTCTAGCATAGTAAAGCACAACTCAACCAAGTTCTACTGCAACTTGAAAAAAATACACTTTCCAATGCTGGAGGAACCATCTCATTAGTTCAGATTGACACAAGTTTCTGCTTGCTAATTGCTTGTTCAGTGACTGAAGAACTTGTATGCTGTGTTTTTATTAAAAAATGTAGACCAAGTTTTCTGTAAACAATATGGGCAAATAAGTAAGCCGTGCTTTGTAAAATGAAGACCAAATTCTGTTCTCTAACATAGTGAAAATTTCTATCATGCCTGGAAGGTGTGATAAGATGTCTTGAGACAACTGTATAAGGACTTCGCTAGTGCTAGGGTTTTGCATTTTCTGTACAGATGACAAAAGAGAACTTTATTTCTAATTATTGGAGCCAAAATGGTTCTATCTAATTGCAGGTTTAGGGGCCTATGTTATACTGCAAGCTAATTAATATATGCATGTGTTTGCCCAGCATTGCCGCCAGCCTGAGGAGGCCTCTATTCTAATAGAGCCCTATGGGTGTTCTTGTAAAAATAAATACATAAATAATAATTAAAAAAAATAATGAACAGCGTTGTTCTGCCGTTGTGCAAAACAGTTCATCTGCATATGAGTTAACCATAATACACGTGTGTGCTTAGAATTGGTGTGGGATTTTAGGAGGGCTTTTAGCTGAGGTTGTGACTGAGCATGAATAACAAGTAAAATCTGTGGTAGTTTCCAGTTTCTGCCTTAAGGAATAAAGTTATGGGAGGAGGTTTCCAGTAACAATGAAAAATAATAAGTAAAAGTGCAATTATTTCCTATAGACATTTTCTTAGCCTGGGTAATGTTTGTTCCCAGCAAGAGCTAACAGATATTTTTTCAGCGTAGACACCGCGTTCCCCTGACTACTAGGGAGCCAGGCTTTAACCTCTCACGTATTCAGCTTTTTCTCCCAGTGATCCAGAGTGAAAAATGAGCAAGTGCTCATCACTGTGCTTGGCTAAGTACTTGAGAAATAGATCTGTGTTTTCTAGCAGTCATTTGCTGTCAACTGACCATCCAACTTCCTTAGAGGGGCAAGAATTTGAATTATGTCGGTTACTTATTGACAAAACCAAACCAAAACAGGAAATTACATTCCCAGAATGAAGAAAAATTTAAATTTGGAAAATCTTTTGGGCAAAGCTCATCTCCTGTTGCATGCACAGCAATAGCGCTTTTATCATATGTTTAGACGTGACTGCATGACAAATAATAATTAATAACTCCTAGCCCCAAATCAAACAGCTTAAATTATCCTGAAGACCAAGAACAACATTATTTTTGTCCAGTCTGCCTGGCTCTGCACAAATTGGTGGCTCGGCTATTTCCGAGAATGTCTGTACTGTTTAGAAGCAGCTACATCTTGAGGTCCTCTTACAGTGAGGACATCATTATTTTGCATTGTTTGGAAAGTTGCTAGCAGTATTTTAGTGGTATGAGAAGTCTGTTGATCTTCCATTTCTATCATTCCTTGGATGTTCTTTTAATATATGGTCATTTCCTCCTTCCCAGCTGCTGCTCTGTTCTTCCCCCCTCCAGTTTTCTACTCTTGTCCTTCAAAAAGCTGATCTTTTTAAAAAAGTATGGGAATGAGGCAAGGATGAGGGGCAGCTTCTCCATGGTCTGCAGGGAAACAAGTTAAACATGAGCCAGCAGTGTGCCCTTGTGGCCAAGAAGGCCAATGGTCTCCTGGGGTGCATTAGGCAGTGTTGCCAGCAGGTGGAGGGAGGTGATCCTGCCCCTCTCCTCAGCCCTGGTGAGGCCTCACCTGGAGTACTGTGTCCAGTTCTGGGCTCCCCACTACAAGAGAGACATGGCCCTACTGGAGAGAGTCCAGCGGAGGGCTACCAAGATGATTAGAGGGCTGGAGCACCTCTCCTATGAAGAAAGGCTGCGAGAGCTGGGCCTGTTCAGCCTGGGGAAGAGAAGATTGAGAGGGGATCTCATCAACGTGTACAAGTATCTGAAGGGGGAGTGTCAAGAGGATGAGGCCAGCCTCTTCTCCGTGGTGCCCAGCAACAGGACAAGAGGCAACGTGCAGAAACTGAACCACAGGCAGTTCCATCTGAACATGAGCAAAAACTTCTTCACTGTGAGGGTGACAGAATATTGGAACAGGTTGCCCAGAGAGGTAGTGGAGTCTCCTTCGCTGGAGATATTCAAAAGCTGTCTGGATGTGATCCTGGGCAATATGCTCTAGGTGACCCTGCTTGAACAGGGAGGTTGGACTAGATGATCTCCAGAGGTCCCATCCAACCTAAACGATTCTGTGATTCTGTGAAACTACAGTGTGAATCCCCAGCTGCAGTCTGCCTGGCTGCTGGGCATCCCTGAGCTTGTTCTTCAGCAGATGAAACCAGATCTGTGGTTGAAGTTTTGGGCTGGCAAGTTCAGCTGCTGCTATGCCATTTCCACCTTTGTTCCTGTGCTGACAGACAGGATAGTCTGCCTGTTTTTCACCAGAGGATTGTGAGGAAGCCTCCTCTAACTTATCTCTTACTTTTTTAGAGGTTTGGGATTCCCGCAGTTTCCAAGCCTTAACTTTGTTAAAGTGGAGCAAGAAGATAGGAATTGTCCTGTAACTAGCCCTTCTCAGGTTTCCTCAGGGACGCAGATGATAACCTTCCCTGTTTAGTCCTTTTTGTAACTCCAACTTGAACTAACTTACAGCCTAAGTACAAAAAGGCCTGCTCTACATTCGTAAAATAAAATTATTTTAAATTGGTACCTATAATAATTGAAATGATTTTTTTTTAATTAGGGACTATTTATAAATGTACATATAAGAAAGCGAGATTCAGATGAAAATAGCTGATGGAGGAAAACAGGGCTGTGATGTGAAGGGAGAATACATGAAGGATTTTTCTTCTTTTTAATCACAGTTCTTCTCATAGCTTTGCTCTGCATCTGCTGTTGTTCTTCCTTCTCCTGCCTTATGTGGGTGCGTTTCCCTTATAATTCTGTTAAATTTCTCCTCTGCTCTTTAACTTGGCAGTAAAAATGTGTTGAGCCCCGTTTGCTATACAAACATGAACTAGGAAAGCAACAGATTGACTCAGTGTCTTCTCGAGAACTCTGGATCTTGCTAGAGGAGGAAGCACATCAACAATTTAACATTACATCTTATTTATCTTCCTCGCTTTAAAGTAAAGGTTACATGTAACCTCCTGTTTATCGAACTACTTCTTACCATCTTTGTTCAGAGCATTCTTGCTCAATATGAATATAAAACGCACCAGCAACTGTAAAGCTACTGCGCTGTAGAATTTGTACTTCAGTTGCATGTACCTGCTCTATAGTAATTAATTGTATAGGAATTTTCACAGTACTCTCCCCAAGGAACAATTTCATTGAAAAATAACTGTGGTGTCTAGACTATAGCAACTCATAAAGTCATCACTAGTTTTGATTTTTGAGCTACAAAGCGGCAATAGAAACATGGCTTGTAGTTTTAAAGTACTTCCAAGTGCAGGGAACGGTTTTATAACCCCCATTTTCATAATCTAACCTGGCAGATTTTTTTTTTTTTAGCAGAGTCAAGAACAGAAAATGTATGAGCTTAAATAAAGATTCTTGCTGTGCTAACTTATGATAGAATTTCTTGATGAAGAAGCACATCCGTTGTACTTGGTCCTTTCTTCCCCCAAATGTGTAAAAATGTTGTTCATTTTGTAGAAAGCATGTTGTCTGAACGTGACTGCCTCTCATGGCTTGTGGCATAATTGGTTTAATGTACAAGTAGTTTGACACTCATAAAGAAACTTCAGTGGCTCTGGATAACAATGAAAGCATTCACGTTTGTGTGTTTATACTGCAAGGGCCAATTGATGGAAGGGTATTTTTTTTGTTTTTTTGTTTTTAACTATTCAGCTTTCTGAGTAATCTGCCAGTTACATTGAAAACTTCTAAATGAAAGCAAAAATGCTTTTCAGAAAGTTGACAACTCTGGGCACATGGAGCTTTTAGGTGCTTATTTACATCACACGTGTGCGCGCGCACACACACACACAAACACACACTTTTTTATATGTGCACTGCAAGACTGAGTGGGATTTATTTGTGCCATCGTAGTGTCTAGAGACCTGAAACAAACCAGTCTAGCTATGCTAGTGCTGTATGTCTGCATATTGAAAACAGTCACGGTTTTCAAAAAGCTTAGTTTTTACAGTGCCTAGCAGAGAAAAACATACTTATTTAGGCCAGCACTTCAATGTGCTGAAGATGGTGAAACTTAAGCAAATGTTTGAGTTTTCCTTGTGCTGTAGCCAAAGCAAATTACAAGCAGAAAAAAGCAAGGACTAACGTACCATTTCACACTTGATGACTTGAAACACAGAGAGGTTTATTTCACGGGGGAAATGGTGTACCTTGAATTGATGTTAGCCAGTACACGATCACTGAAATGATGTAAAATCCTAGGAAGGAAGACAGGGTGGTTTGTAACTTTCATGTGTTGCCAAGTGAGGTAAAGGCTGTGAAACATTTGCTGAGCCCAAAAACTACATATTCTCTTGTCTTTTTAGCACTTGTGGCCCGGGCACAAATCTTGCTGAAGATAAGGCCTGGTGCTTTGTCCATGCTAGTATAGGCTCCGTCTTGTACGGTTTTTCCATATATAGTCGGACAGCATCGTTTAGAGCAGTTTCTCAGCACTTCAGTCTCTAATGCCAAAGGGTACAAGAAGCCAAGGAGCAATGGAAAATAACAACTTGAAAAGTACTTTTGATTCAACTTCAGTCTGGTGACGTATCATCTGAAACAACTCACACCTGCTAACAAATTTTTTGTACACCTGATTGAAACTGTGATAGCTTCCGAGAAAGGTTTGTGGCAGCATACCAAGGGCAGTGCAGATTTTATTTTATCAGAAACTTGATTTTAAATAAGAGAGAAAAGAAGAAAAAACGCAGTTCCCTATTGAATGTAATGTTATGTTTGGGTGTTAAAAATGTATTTCTTTCTCAGAAGTGCAATGTAAGATTAATTTTAAAATGTAACATCTCTTTCCTGTAGATTTTGTGCGTAGGCAGATGACAAAAGCCTTCATCCTGACTCGTTAATGGATAGATATCTTAGTCCATACTATTGATTCAGGGTATTCTCATTAGAGTTATCTTCCAAATTATGATGGAGTTCATTAAATCTAGATAGAGTACGTAAAAGCAGGTGCAGAGGAGGCGTTAAGTGTATTTCCGCGCAAAATAGATCCCCGCCGGCTTCCACTACGTTGAAGTGGAGAATCTGCCATTGCCTCTTCTTTTTTGGCCAGGGGTTTATAATCTTGCGGAGGCCGGCCAGCGTGAAATTCCTTCAGCTGGAAACCACTCAAACGGTGGGCACCCAGGCTGAGCTGCCCTGAGCCTCTGCAGCTCCTCCACAGGCAATCTGCCGCAAGTCGCCTTTGGCAGGATTCAACCCACTTATATAGGAAAGCTTCAGGTCCAGCCCAGTAACGTCTTGAAAATCCCTGCCTCGCTTCGCCCTCCTGGAGTCAACGGCACTTTTCATATACTGAACACTATCTGCACAGCCATGGCAGTTTGCCGCTTTGGAGTCTGGCCGTAGCTTGTTGCATCCTTTTTGGTTTTGTGCACTAGTAAGTGCAAAGCAAATAAGAGTAAGGGTAGGTAAGTGCTACATGCATTAGAAGTTTTATGGCTTGTACTGTAAGTGGCTGAATGGCTTTTGCACAGCTGTAAAGCATGTTTAACCTGATGTTATAAAACACGTCTCAAATGTATTTTCATAGCTTCATAAACTGTAGTTCATTTATGTAGGTACTTTTTATTGTAATCCTTTATCTTAAGCATGAAACCGTTTCCTCATACTGTTCCTACTTTTTTTTCCCTTTTTTATGAAAAAAGAAAATGGAAAAAAAAGACAAGAAAGACTGCCGTTTTGTTATATGCATCAGGAGAGTCCTTAAGTACAGTAATTGTGCTCTTAACTTGTATTTTTGCATTTCTAACCTCAGAATGTAGGCCCAGCAACTAAAAAGCCAAAATAACATTAATTATGAATGTTCTTCATCATGGTTTTTGGAGTATAAGTCTGGAACAGATGTTGGGGGGGGGGAGGGGGATGGAGAGGAAGGATGGATTGTTTCCTTTCTTCAGCCCCAACTGGTTTTAATTCCTTCTTGAACGTTTTGAGAATATCTTTAAACATTTGCCAGAGTTCAGTTAACATCCCATGACTAAAGGTAGAAAATGCCCTACTTTGTTTTTCTTCAAACATATACCTGCTCTGGTTGCTCATGCCACAGCCAGAGAAAGAAAGGATTCCAGCTGGCACAGGTTTTATTACAGTTAAATTAATTTGCAAGTTAAGCCTCGAGGTGGGAGGGGTCTGCTGAATTTATTTATTTACTTTTTTATTTTCATGATTTTAAAAAAATTGCTGTGTAAAACACTGCCATTTAATTACAGGAAGCAAATGCTCTTTTTTGGTGAGTGTTTAATAGCTTATTCTTGTTTATATGAAGTTGTAGAAATCTTGTTTTAAAATATGTTTAAAGTAGAGATTGTGTTCTTGGGTTTATCATGTTTTTCCTGTACTGTGTATAAACAGAAGATTGTACATTATTGAAAGCCCTTTTTTGTGAAAAACAGGATTGGGAAAAAAAGTTTATATAAGAATGCAAAATAACTTCCCGAGACTATTGGCACAGTGTGACCATAAAACCTCAACAGCACATTGTGGAGTGACATTATAACAATTTGTTTTAGCACCTCTGCAGCGTTTTCAGAAAGTCCTGTTCTACAGAACACATGGCATGGTATCAGTTGACTGTTTTTTCCAGAATCTGCTTTTTACGTGCATGTTTTTGTGATTAGTTGCTGTTTCACAATTAATTGAAACTGAAGAAAATTTTTTTATTTAGCTTGTTACAGGTATATTTTGTTTGCATATATTCAATACATTTGAACAGGTACAAAATAACAGTTTGTATAGGTGTGTAAACTCCTGCTAATGGATTTATAGCCTCTGGACTGGGATTCTCTGCAATTTAGTTTTAAACAGTGTTCTTTTGTTATCGATTTATCAAGTTATGGTTGTATCAAGATAGGAAATGGCGTGTAATTGCTGCTAAGACAGCATGGAATCCAGCTGCACTGCCTATTCCTGTATTGACCTTGAAGGATTTTTTTTTAACCTTAGTTTTATTAGTTTTGATTCTCTTATAGCCCAGGATATCGAGCAGATATAGTGTGTAAGTAGTTCCCAATTTTACTGACAGAGAATGAGAATGCAAAATACTAATACTAATCTCATACTAACAGTGCTTCACATAAAAAGCACTCTGTTTAATTCCAAAGCCATTTTAGCTTTACCTCAGGGATTTTAGGATGATTTGCCATGTGGGTTTGCTCAGCTGAAATCATTCTGTACCAAAATACAGTGTTTTTAATTCTGTGTTTTATCTACAGGATCTAAAGCATCTATGTGATTTCTAAAATGGATTCAACCTCTGTAATATCATGCCACTTCAGTTACTTAAAGTTCAACATGGGCTCACACTGAGCCTTTAAATGAAGCCTACAGGTGCTTTGAAATGTAGCAGTAGTCCTATTTGCCTTTGTATTTAAAGCAGTAAGGTTATCAGTAACTGTACTTGTGGGTTGATCCTGTTTGAGGTACTACCCTTCAAAATAGCTGTGAAGGCATCTTTTCAGACTATCTCTGTGACTGTCTGAAGAAAGCTGTTTCTGTGGCTACCATGAGAGAGTTTGAGGAAGTCCAGAGGCCTCTAAATATATCCTTGCTTGGTTAAATGTTCCCTCCTTTCGTACTGCAGACCCCAGTGGCTGAAAGCTACTCTTTGATTTATACCAACAAACAATAGAAAAAACTTCTTGTCTAACTTACTTTCTCAGGTGCTTTTAAGTACTTTGTGCATAAAAACAATATCATAACCCGTATTACTTGTTGTGTTTGTATCCATATACCTATCATTATTTGAGGTACATTCTCAGAACGCTCTTGATGCTCATTCACTCACTAAGCCTTGGTTCAGGCATAGACAACAGAAGGTTAGTGATAATTCTTAAGGATCTCATTATTTAGTGCTTGATACTTGAGCTGTGTTTGAAGAGGACTGGAAGGCAGGGTGGTTTCTCAAAGAACTTATTTTTCTGGTCAAACCCTGCTCTGACTATGATTAGTTATGATCTGGCTATGATTCTTCATGAGGAAGAGTAGGCTGCTGGTGGTGGCATCCACCAAAGTGCAAGACTTGGCGTGGGCTCCTGGCGCGAGAAGGATGTGGACTGCCTGGAGAGCGCTGCAGCAGACCGCCCAGCGAGCAGGCCTTGCAGCGCTGAGCTCTGGCAGTTGCATGCAGAACATGTCCTTCAAATTCTCCTGTCTTAATTCAAATCCAAGTCAATAGTAAGTCATAATTGCTATTTTGATGGCCCTTTTGTGATCGTGCCGAGGGACGGAGGTCTCTGCCAGCCTTGGCGAGTGCCCCTTTGACAAACCATAACCATCCCAAGCAGCTCCCTCAAGTGACGGCAGAATTGCCAAACATTCGGTTGGCTTGGAGAATGGGTTTGTATCTCCTCCCTCAGGAATGAGGAGGTCCAGAGATATTGACTGGAAAAAGAGAGTGCTCTTAACAGAGTTGGCAGTGCCTGTTTGGCTGCAGAAAGGGTCCAGCCTTTGTAGTGATGAACCTAGTATTCGCTTCGTGCGTAGAGGTGCTTAATCCAAACACAGAACTTTCTCTTGCAGTCTAAAATACAACTGCTCTGGGTTTTTTTGGAGGGGAGGAGGTTGGTTTATATATTACGTTTACATCATTGTTGTAGGTACAAATGATAACAATATTTTTTAAAATACAAAAAATTAACCTGAACAGACCTCTCACAAAGACTGAAAAGCACTTTTTGTCTTCTGAGTCCCCTCCTCCCCCCCCCACCCAAAACAAACAAGCAAACAAAGAAAAAACCCTAGTTTAGTCCATTTGGATGATCCAGTGTCTGAAATGTGTTGCCAGCATTTCCAGAGCCCAACACATTATGCCACCCATATCAGCTCATGCTAAAGAGAGTCCTGCTGGAGCCTCTAGGCTAAAGACTTGCATAGCAGCCATGGCACATGTTATTTCAGTGTTTTGTATTTCATTGCTCCTAGCATTTATTTCCTGTGCTTTAAATAGGGGAAGAATATTTCATTTTGAATGACTTGATATGCCCCTAGGTCAGCAATGAATATCAGCTGTGGGAATGTTCTCTCTGCTGGCGAGGGTGGAGGGAGAATGTGTGCGTTTGCACAAACACGTCAGAAAAAACTATAACAAGTCAATAAATGAGCTTTAGTGTTAGGTGAAAATTCCCATAATATTAATGATTGGCCAACTTTTTTTTTTTTTTTATCAAGGAAGCTGTCACAGTATATAAGAAAGTGAATTTTTTAACATAAGAAGTGCTCTCATAAAAGTCTTTTATGAAATACAAACTGCAAGTCCCACACGGGACAAAGTGTGAAGCTGAATTTTTATGAGTGATCATTGGAACTACCATGAACTTTCGGTGACACTAACAATGTTGGTTCCCACTGCAGAAGCTATTCACTCTTACTTACTCATTGTACGCTTGAATATGTGCTTTCTGGTCACAAAAATAATTGGTGAGGATGTTTCGGGGTTTTTGGTTTTATTTTCTGGGGAGAGGAAAGGAAGAGCTTGTAATGTTCTTAATCATTTCGTTCAAAATATTCATTGTAATGGTACACGCAGCTTGTGGTGTTTATAATCAGCTTTGTCCTTTTTATGTTCCAAGGCACAGCACAGAAGCTTTTAGACTTAACAAGTTAAATAGCTACGAATGATGTGCACCTGCTAGAACCAAGATTCATTCAAAGTTGAGGAAAAAATACTGTGTAAATTTTATGGTGGAATGAATGCATGCACCCAAAAGGAAGAATTTGGTCTTGGTTGCAGGGGCATGCATATCGAATAAACTCAGATGTAACAGATACAGCTCCAGATTTTCAGCAGTGTAACTGGGAAGTTGTCTGTCCTAGAATGTCAGATGATTAAGTAAGTCCCTGTGAAACGTTTTTGAGCTATTTCAATTGCTGACTTAATCTCCTGGAAAAGGAAAAGGCAGTGGAGAGGCGTTAAAGAAGTCAGATCTTTGCTTTGGGGCTCGGTGACATTCTCACTGACTTCAACAGCAAAACTGACTGGAAAAAGAGGTAGAGCAACTCGTTATGGTGCAGCTTTGCTTTTTATCATGCCACAAAGACCTTTTAGTACACAGGCAGTGATCGTAATCCTTGCATATATTTTCTTTTGGCAAATAAACTGCTGTGATGCAGACAGCCTACTAAGTTGTGATGGTTTTTGTTTAGAGGCAGCATGAAAATTAAGAGAAGTGACTTGCCAGCATACTTTTGTGACCTTGTATATATTCTTTACTTATATATTCTTTTAACTGGTAATTTTAGGTAGCGGAGCCGTGACACGCTTTGCCAGCTGTGCCTAGCGTTGTCCACCTGTAGTCCATCTTCACCGGTGCAGTCCACCTTTCCTCTGAGGGGCAGTGGCATGGTCTCAGCATGGAAAATTCCAGGATGGGGAAGAAAACAACCAGTATTCTTTCCTTGCCTTTGTTTTATTTTGTTTTTTAATCTACTGGGGGCAGCATAGATGAAGTGAGCCTTTTGGCAGGGACAGTGACTGGAGTGAGGAGAGGGGAAACGGCTTTGTGGGCCAGCGCTAGGGGAATCTTGCATGCAAGGGGTGGGGGCAATATTAGGAAGATGTCATTTAGTCATCTGGAAGATAAAGCATTGATTCGAGGTTAGGCTGAGGTAGAAGTATGTAGGGTCTGGGAATGAAAGCCAGATGATGAAACCGGATATAGCAAAAAGCAATGAGCCAGCAAGGAGATTCAGAGAAAAACGTTGTTGCCAATGGAGAGAGAGGTGAAGAAGGCGCTTTTCTTGCTATTACAGAACCAGCATTTAGTTACTGTAATAATACTGCCTATTTATACAACACCTTGCTGAAAGTATGTGTTTTTCTATCAGCCTTTCCCGTCCAGATATTTAGACACTTCATTTGAGGGAAATGAGCGTTGCTGAATTTGGGGGATTTTTTGCTGTTCAGACTTCTGCAGGCTAGTTCTGATATTTCTTTTCCTTTGGGTACTGGTTGGGGAGCAGCTGATCTGCCTTCGCATCTAAGCGTCAGGAGGAATGGAAAGGCCGTTAGCGCGTGTGCTCCGCTCACGGCGCTGCTGGGCCCCCCTGAAGGGCAGCGTGCCCCAGCAGGGCGTTGCGTTTTCCATGTGCACGGCAACGTCCTAGCAGCGAGCAGGGAGCCAAGTCTCTAGGAGCTCTTCTAAATCGTTCTTTAAAATACTTACCCGAGTCAAACAGTCGTAACACCCTGGAACAGGCCACAGGTTAGATTCAAGGCGCTTAATTTTTTTCCTTATGAAAGTAAATGTTTACACTTATTATTTTGTGAAACACCAACCAAAGTTGGGGGGGGGGGGAGGGCAGGGAAGGAAAGAAAAGAAAAGCTATATGTTGATCAAAGCATACTGCTGTGGGCGTCCCTTCGGCCGGCAGGCTGCTGGCACGCTGGCAGGCTGCCCGGAAGGAGCAAGCAGCAGCCGGTGGCTCGGATTGCAGTGTGTACACCTGACGTGGGAGTCGAGGGCCAGGCAGTCCGGCTCGGCGTGGGAACGGCTTCACAAAGCCACCGTCTTCAGCCCTGTGGTACTTAATTAAAATACCTCATCCAGGGCCTGTTTATTATGGCAGCGCCAACCTGTGTGTTGTGCTTTTTGTTTTTCCTCCCTCTCTCTCTCCCTGCCTTTCTTTTTTTTTTCTTTCTGATTTGTTTCATGCGGCCAGTAAGGCCGGTGAGGCGCCGCTTGGGTTGCTGCTCTTAGACACTGACAACGGAGGAAATTAAATTCTGAGGTGGAATCAGTTAAAAGCCTGACCAAATCAGTGTTGTTTTTCTATAGCAACTGAAACAACATAATTATTTAAAGGATCCATTTTTATTGCTAATGAATTTTTAAAGACAGTGAGTTTTTACATTTTGTTTGTACTAGGACCCTCTTAAATACATCTTGGGATTTTTTTTAAGAGCGTACAAGCAGTTGAGCTCAGCAAGACCACTGTTAGATGAGAGGAGCGATGGCCTCTGGAGCTCCAAGTCCCTGTAAAGTAACGTGCCTTTAAAATACTTTGCATCTTTAACAGTATTACTGTTTTGGAGGAGGAGAAGTTTGTATTTATTTGGTCAACTGTATTCGAAATAGTATAGTATATCCGTAATATCCCTGCTGGCAAGCCTGGGTCTAAAAACTTGAGACCTGGAGCATTCGCTTACACAGGGTAGAGAGCTCTTCTGATCGTACGAGGCAAAATCTTGCATTTGTGTTCAGGTAAGCTAATGACAAGAAAAGCATAGGGGAGTTCTGACCTCACAGATGCTTATGCTTTATTTAGTTTCCTCTTTCTCTCTCCTTCAGTAAGTCTGCCTGGGGTAAGGAAGTGAAGCAGAGGCGAAAGCTCTTGCAGAATGGGGCCTTACTGTACAAAGTTACTGGAAAAATTAAAGGACCCCTTTAAAGTAAAGGAAACCCTATGGAAATGCATAATTATGCTGATTACTCAGTCTCCCCACTGCTCTAAGTATCTTTTTCCCTTATAAAACTTAGTATGCAATATGCCGTAGAGCGCACTGATTGCTATCATAGCAAAGTGCGCTCCCTGTTAACACTAAAAGTAGTCGTATCCTTAGGGGCCGTCACTGGGGGGCAAATTCTATTTGTGAGGGAGATTCGGGTTTCTTCCTTTTATGGGAGTGATTATAACGGCAGAAATTGTTTGTATCAAAGTTGAGAGTTCTTGTGTATTTTCTCATCCTAGAAATGCATACGTTTTATTTGCAGTAGGTTTTACTGTTGCATTTGTTCAAAAAAAAAAAAAAAAGGCTAAAGAGTTTGAAGGGGGCAGCTTGAGGAATTTTTTCCATCGAGATACAATCAAGGGCAGGAAATCATAGAAGCAAGAGTTGTGGTTTTGCCTCCATATTTTTATTAGTTAATTAAAGTATAACAACTCTTAACTTCATTTTAGGTTTACTGTTCCTAGAGTTCAGAAATATTTTAAGAGGTCAATAATGCTTTCTTTGGCTTTCAGTCGTTCTGTGTGGGATAAGCCCGCGCAGCGAGCAGTGCAGTTTTCCAGATGGTTTGCAGAATGTGTGTGCGTGCGCTCGTGTCTACGTTTGTTGATGGTGGGAAACAATCCATCTTTCCTCATCTGCGCACCACCCTATAAGGATGAAAACCACAGGAAAGAAATGTGTATAGCCTGACATCTGTAAGCTAACTTACAATATCTGATTAAAGCTCGGGAGCCCGAAGTGCTTAAAGCTACCCGTTGACATGCATTTTTACTTAATGATCAAGAGGTGCTGATTATGAGTGGGAGTACAGAGGGTGGGCAGGGGGCAAGAATCGGGAGAGAAAAATTTAAGACTGTAGGTGTGTATTTAGTTTCACGAGAACCAAAAAAAAACAAAGACTCCATTGTATACTGAAACATGGGTTTTCTTTCTGAAGTTGCGATGTTTCTTTTTTAAAGTGCCGTAAGACATCTGTCGGCGTTTTCTTCTCAGTGCGTAGAGCTGCTTAGAGACACGCACTTAAAGGGCGTACGAGGGAAGCAGATAGAGCCATGCAAGTGTCATATAACTGTCTTTAATAACGGGAGCTCTTCCAACACTCGGAGCCAAATCATCTTTCAGTAGAAAGGATAACATTTAGCAGAGCAGGGCGAGGGGAGGAATAAAGGGGAGGGGAAACGCAGCACCACCTCATGCTGACACCACAGAAGTTTCCCTAAGCTTTCCCTCTTTCTCCCTCTGTGTATATATTTTTTTAATCAGCTGGGGCTCGTCCCTCCCCTGCTTTTTTACTGTATTTTTATAGTTGGAATTCTACTTTCCTAATTTCTCTTGTTTCACATTTAACTTCTTCAGAGAATTTCATTAATAGTTATTGCAATTAAAAATAATAAATAAACTCAGCACCAGCTGCTCACATGGCTGTTGTAGCATATCTGGAACATAATGTGGTCTGTTCAGGGCAGCCGCACAATGCAATTTATCCCCACACCTGAGGGAATGAATTTCACAACTATAATTGCTACAATATAATTCTTATTAATGTTGTGCTATAATTCCTATTAATTCCAAAGGGCTAGTAAATGCATTAGGACTTGTCAACATATTATTTTACACTGTTTATGATCTGTAGAGTTACGCTCTTCAGTATTGTATTGCATAAAGAAAAGCCTTAAAATTAGCTTTAATTGCAAGGGGGAAAAGAAACATTTTCTATTCGGGCACTGCAAAGAAGGAAGGATCGTGTTGTTGGAGAACTAATGAAATTGCATTTTAAATCAATCCTTTGAACTTTATGCCGTGCAGTAAGCTGTTTATGAAAATATATAAATGTCTGTCTTGGTTATTAGAAAAGGAACCACTGGTATCTTTGTGTAGGAATAAATCACTGTAACAAAGACAGCTTTATACAATTAAAAGTAACTGTCTTCCCGCAAAGCAAGACAAAAGTAGGAAAATCGCAAGTCATTGTAAGCGGTGTAATAAACGCAGAATGTGTTACCTGGCCGTCCTCTTATTTTATTCCTGTTTTATCTCACTGCCCTGGTTTTCTAGGTAGTGAATATGATGAGGAGGAAGTAGACTATGAAGAATCAGACAGTGATGAGTCCTGGACTACAGAAAGTGCTATCAGCTCTGAAGCTATCCTTAGTTCAATGTGCATGAATGGAGGGGATGAGAAACCTTTTGCCTGTCCTGTTCCTGGATGTAAAAAAAGATACAAGGTAAGCAGCAGTTCAGACCCACCTTATTTCCAGCTGATGCAGTGAGGACAAAAAAGCCTCTAAAATCGATTTATACCTTTCTCACTTAATAGACTTTTCACGTATATTTTTGTGGTGTTTTAGTGTAGTATGTATTTTATTCACTGTTTTTCTCTCAAGCACAGCCAAAGTAAAAGTTTTATGAAGAATGTAGCGTTTAGCATCTCTGTCTGTCAAGAGAGGTTGCAAATAGTGACTGTTTTAATACTTTTGCCTGACACATTTTACCTAGCTTTCTATTATTTAGAGAAATTAACTGCAGAATCCAGGAGGTCACACCAGCAGAATAATCTCTGCTTCCATTTCAGAGACACAAAATAAAAGCTTGCACCTATCAGTGCCAGAATGAATCCCTTCTGCATAACTAGTAGCCATGTGGCACTTCCTGTGGTGAGAATATGCCTGTGGTACTTTTTCTGGCAAAGCTGATGTGTGGAAAATGATGTTTAATATTTTGAAATTCAGAGGTCATCTCACAAAGGCAGAACCTCAGAGAAGTTCTGTCTGGGCTTGACAGGTATCCCTCGGCATGCCGTTCTGGGAAACTTTTTTTTTTTAAATTATCCTCCATCATTTGGGATTTTTATCCATTTATGGGAGTAAAACATCTCTAACTTTGAACCTTGAGCTGGCTTGCATGGAGCGTTCTGTGGTGTTGCAAGGACAGGAACATTGCTTCTTGTGAACTAGCGCAGGGACAAATGAGATTTTATTGAACAGATTGGACACCGCTACAGTATTCCAGGGTCAGACATTTGGGAACTGAAATAGCCTATCGACCACAGTTTCTCTAAATTATTTTCTGAACTTTTGCATAAAGTGTTAGAAAATTCAGCCACTGACGTATACCCTAGAAAGAAAAAGCGGTGATGGTTGGTTTTGGTTGTATACTTGTTCTTTTTTTATGACTTCTCTTTTAAATAACTGAAAAGTAGAGACTTAAAAGGGAGCAGAAATAAGAAAGAGAAATATAGGAAGGCCAATAACATTTGAGATAAAACAGTTGTGACAATAACAAATAAACTGTTCGTGAAAGTGTGTAGCATATGAAAACGTATTTTGGTGATCCTGCAGCTGTTCTGGACCATTGCTTCTCCGTTAGTAGTGCATCACAGGACTCGGATTCATAAACAGTGCTTGGAGACCAGTTAATGCTGGCAAGACTCATTTAAAACATGAGCAAGAAAGCAGTGTGTTCATTTCTTAGAATGACATACAAGTCCTTTTTGCAGAGATTAGTCTGCACTATGATAGTGATTATTCTACTCTTCAGTCACAAGAAAAAATAAACATAGTCTCAGGAGACAGGACAGAGGAAAAGATGCCTTGGGAATATTTTCAAGTATCGCTTTGCAGATACAACCACATTATTCAAGATTAATACTTTTCTCGTGTGCGGTAGAAGCTGTGTCAGATGAAGGGAGTAGTATCAAAGCTAAATACCTAGCTCAGGAAGCAAACAAGCCATGGTGATTGTTAGAAGTCACTATGCCCACAGGGCATCTCTGCATTGCAGAAAACATTCATTTAATGGCAAAGGCTAGAAGGAGAACCCTGTAATTTGCTATATCCTGTCTGTTCTCTGTTTGACTGCCAGCCCCTCTGTCTTTTTATTGCCCAAATAAGCAAGCTGTTCCTGCCTGCTTCTGCTATCTCACTGCCTTCATCTCAAATGCATGAGGACTGTCTAAGGGATATCTTGTACACCATTAATGTTAGAACAGTCGGACAGGGAATAAATTAATGACCCATAGAGAGGCTGACAGACAGAGAGCAGCAGCAAATAAAAAGTACCGTATTTTCCTAAGAGACTCACCTCTGTTTAGTCCAGATAGGAAAAGACATTTCCTTTAGCTCTACCTCACCTCATCTTTCTTTTCAGTCAGTTATGTTTCCTCCCTTTTTTTCTTTTCGGTCTGATTTTTTTTTCTGTTTTTATCTTTGTTTCCTTCCGTTTAGTTTTGTGTCAGCTGTGTTTCTTGTTTCCTCTGCATCTTCCTCCTGCTTAACTCCCTCCTCAGATGAATTATTTGCTGAGTCTGGGTAGGGAGTCCTGTGATCAAAGCACTGGGATTTTCTGGTGGGTACTGGATAATCACAGTCAGGGCTGTAAAACAATTATAGAGCTACAAACAGGAACACGGCCGTGCACATACAGTAATTGCCGAGCTCGCTTTACGGCTGAGAAAGGATGCAGTCTGGTAGGGAGTGAGGAGGAAAGGAGGATATACAGTTTTCTTTTGTCTTGCCGTAGGTGACGTGCGTTTGAGAAGCAGAGACGTTATTTTTAGATGGGTTATTTGTATTACAGTGGTGCTTAAAGGACCCAAGAGAGATTAGGGGCTCCCTTTTGCAAACAATGTACAGGGATAAAAGATGGCCTCTGCACTGCAAAGCAATCACGGAAAGGTAAATAAGACAGGAGTGAGTACAGCAAGTACTCCCCGGCCGTGGGCAGGGGCGCACAGTGGGACTGGGGTAAGACCATGTTTATGCACGAGCCCAGCTGAGTGGCAGAAGACCCTACTGGCCTCGTGCCCGGCCCTTATCGGTTGGCAGTTTCCCACAGGCATTGCCGTAGAAGTGAGTCATTGTTCTTTCAGAAACCTACTTTATTTTGTTAAGATAGAAAATGGCTGGCTTATAAAAATGCGTTGGTACGAAGCCCTCTGTATAGTGTGAGGCAGTTTTTTCTTGAAGTGCCAAAGTTTCTGGAAAAAAGACTTGTTTTCTTTTTTTAATGGCTTGTAAATTTGTTTGGGATGTTCAAAATCAACTGAGTGAGTCCGGAGCACGCTGACTTTCTAGAGGCTTGAAACACAACCCTCTGAAGTAATTTCTGGACCTTCCTCCCCCTCCCCTCCATTATCATTTCTGAGCTGGGGAAAAAATGATAAGGTATTTTACAGTTTGCTATTCAAGGATTTTTTTTATTTATGTGATTTGTGCTTGAAGCCTTAAATTTGATTTTTAGAAAATCATCCAACTTTTTCAAGGGAACCAGGGCATTAGAGATACATTTCTGCTTTGCTTCTTCAGAGTTTACCCCCACCAGATTTAGGCTTTACATCCCAAGCTGTCCAGGAATCTGTGTATTGAGTTCTTAAAATGTTTTACAAAATGTCACCTGTAGGAGCTGAAGTGTGGATTTATGAGGTTGGCAGTTAGGTTACCTTTTATTAAATATCACCTACATGTGTCAATAATTTGGTCTCTGACTTTGGAGAAGGAAACTTTAAATGTGTATATGATATATTATTTGGGCAAATTCCAAAGAGCAAATTAAGTTTGATGTTGTCTATCTTTCTATACATATACATATATATGTATGTATGTATGTATACGTGTGTGTGTGTGTATAAAAAATTGCATATATACCATTATAGAGGAAACCCTAGCATATTTGTCATACTTGTTCTGGCTTGTGCAAATACAAAAATATACAAGAAAGATTACTGTACACGCATACAATTGCTTATATGCATCTGCTTTCAGTGCAGCCATTAAAAACCTCATTTCAATTAGGCTTCTCCTTTGCTTAGCAAATTTCCGTCTGCTCCCTAACTACCCAGAATGTACAAACTCAGTGTCCCTGTGCAGCCTATGAATTTAACTCCCCAGTTACATGTTCTTTCTGTATGAAAAACTGTAATAGCTGATCAGTGCGTGTATGTTGGTCAGATTTGAAAGTGGTTGGGACGGGAGGCGTTTCCCAAGCGCACCTGCGTTATGACAGGGTTTGAAAGGCCATGTAAACTGAGGCTAGCCTTAACGCACGGATTCTCTTTACAAGAGATTTACTAGTTTTTTAATTCCTGCTGATGCGTTGAGAGTTACCGTTGCTCAAGATTGTCTCACGTAGATCTGTACGGAGAGTTTCTGTACTCAGGCTGCTGCAGGAGGGCACGAGCGTTTGAAAGGGAGGCAGGGGGTGCTGCTGGGTGGAGGCAACGATGCAAGGGGGTGTGCGGTGCACGGCTGCGCAGAGCCACCGGAGGAGCTGCGCCAGATGGGCCACGGGCGGCGGGACGCAGGGCACCCTGAGCTCACTCACTGAAGGTGTTTGCCATCCTGGGGGAACCAACTCTTCTCGATTTGGGGTGCTTCTCGGCCAGCGCAGCCTTCGCTTGCTGGGCAGCTCCTGCTCACATTGCAGCATTCCCAGAGCACGGTGATGGTCTCTTTGGAGAGTGCCCACACCCTAGGCTGGAAGCAAGTATGCACAGAGGCTTTCTCCTGGACAACTCAGTGACTGCTTTTTTTTGCCTCGGGGAGGGGGGCAAGAGCAGGAGTGGCACCTTTGAAGAAGGTATGCTGGGACACTGGGCATAGTCTTCCTAGCAGGAAGGGGATGAGGGCCTAGGCCTGGCCTAGGCCAGGTGGGTGAGCACCCTGGGAAGGCTGGTCTCGGAGCAGAGAGACTTGGCAGATTGAGGGAGGGAGAATATTGAGGGGAAGAAGGGAGCGTGCTTGAAAGAAACCAAGAAGCCAGCGCTTCCTTGGGCAGAGAGGAACTGGACCCAGAAGGAAAACCTCAGGGAGGGGAGAACTGCGATTTTTGCATTAGAAGGAAGACGAGTCCAGGTGATGTCTTGGGGGGCCGTTGCGATATTCTCCGTGTTTCCGTTCTCCTCCTTTAGAGGACCCTGGGAAACAGCTAGGCTAGGCTTGTTGGTATTTTTGTAAAGGAACAGCCAGGAGATACAAAACGTACATGAGTGTCCCCGGCCTGAAACAGGAAATCGAGACAAACCACCTTTGATGTCTGTTTTCCCATTTGAACGGTGGCGTCAAGCTTTCCTGCCTTGATGGAGTGTAGTGGCTCAAAGGCACTGCTGTGCAAGGGGCCCGCTCAACAAGGGTCCTCGTATCCGGGCAAACCAAGCAGGGCCAGGCCTAAACTTCTGTATCTCCTCTTGATCTGGTCCCAGGTTAATAATTGTTTCCTCCTGTTTGGGATTTTAGAGTGCCCTTCTGTACTGCCATCTTCTTCCTCAATCGTTTGTGAGCGTAATTAATAAGCAACCTAAGTAACCACAGCATTAAAAGTGATGTATGAGTTTGGCAGTGTTTTTTGCCCTACCTCAACAAACTAAACCCAGACACAACAAAGTGTTTACACTGTAGCGGTGGAAAAAGTGCTGAAGAGTTGACTGTAACTTCAACAACAGTTTCCTTTAGACAGAAGTATGGATCAAATTTCATGTTATGCTAGCTCCTCGTACCCATGAGTGTTTTACTGTTTTTCAGACCTTCCATAGGCCAATTAATTCCACCTAAGTTTGTGGTTTAGAACTTCCTTAAATTTATCTGCCTGGAATTACTTTTCCCCCGTCATCCAGGTGTGTATTTTGTACTTGAGGATATGTGAGTGGATCATTCAAGAACCTGAAACGGAAGAGCAGGAGCGTTGGCAGAGGCATAGCGAGAGTATTCGTGGCTGCAGATTCGTGGAACCCATAACAACGGATACTAGTCCGAAAGTAACTTAGCGATTACTCCTGAAGATTAAATATCTGAACAGACTTCTGTTTAGACTTCCAAAATAAATACAGGTTTGGGGGTTTACTTTATTTTTAAAATTTGACTGCAGTGACAGAAGTTTAGCAGGTCACCCCCAGAATTTCTCCTCTTTGAAGGCACAAGTCTTTAACACTACTTGGTTGTTGACAAATGCCGTATGACAATCCTTGTGACATCCAGTGACTCCCTAGCAGTTAGCATCTAGTCCTTCAGGTGTTGACATTTCTATAGTAACTATGTGCAGAGCCATCCAAAAGCTGCCCCAGGTTCTCAGACAGTTTGCCTGGAGTTCCCATTGACTACTCTTGAAGGCTCTTGAAGGTCAGTTTGTAGCTTTTATGTGCTTTTCCTGTCTCACTGGTATGGTTTTCTGTTACAAATTTGCTCTGAATACTCTTCACCTAGAAGTAACCCACACTAAAGGCTCGTATTTGTATGTCTGATTTATTTTGGAGGCTTAACATTTTCATGTCCCACAGCTTATATGAGAGCTGTGCAGGAACGAAGCCAATGAGTAGTCAGGGAAGACTCCATGTTTTTATGGAATGTGTGTAAAGGACAATTTTGGGGCTGGACTTGTGACTTCAAGTGGGGGTTCAGTGCTGAGGATCTTAAGAGGAGAGAAGCATCTATTTGTGGGCAGAGCAACTGCTTAGAGTTTTACACCTTATCCTTTCCCAAGCTAGATATTTTAGGCTAAGTTTTCCTCTTGAATGGATTACTGCAAACCAATCTCTCTAGACACCCAGGCTGCTACAAAATGCCCGTTGAGAGGTGCAGACTCCACCCGGCGTTGAGAGTTCTGATGGTAACTCCACCATGCGTGACTTTATTATTGAAACTGGAGAACTGCTTTTGCTTAAAGTTTAAAAATATATTGCTGTAGTGGCCCACCTAATGGGTAATAAATAAGGAACAGCATTTTGTGTAGTAAGGTGAGAAGACCATAGCTCTATGGAGAGTTTGGGCGGGGGGGGGGGGGGGGGGTTCTGTTGCAATAGTACGCCTGCCTCCCTGGTTTCTTGACGAGGACTGCAAGTTCCTTGTAATACTCCTACTACTTCATGTTGTGACCTGACGTTAGAGCAGAGAACTGGGAGACGACACACAGAAGGGACTATGTCTCTCAGGAGTGCAGAATAAAACTTGAGATTTTCACGTAATTTTGATTAGGAGATGGGGGAAGAGAAAGGGAAGTGTTTACAGGAGAGTGGTGTTAAAGGTGTGAAGTTCATGTCTTTTCTGTTGTTTGCTTTATGATGTGTCAAGAATCTCCTGAGGTTTAAGCAGTTACAGCTCTATGTTCTTTACTGACTTTACAGACAACACATTGTCTGATTTGTCTGATGGCTCCGAGTCCCAGCAGTCAGAGAGCTGGGACTTCCAGTTACTGTAAACTCCATGTGCATGAAACTGTACTTGCTGCTTGGAAAGAGCCAAGTGGACTTTTTATGTGTAACAATGGGCAGTGGTTCAGCAAGGACAAAATTTGGAAAACGTAACAGTTTGGGGTTATCTTAAACAGGGGGAATTTGGGAAAACTTAATAGTGGGTTAATTTCATCCATGCTGTTAACCAAGTTAAATTTTTATAGCTTAAAAGCATAAGAAACACATATCTAGAAACTGCAGAGAGGATCAGTAGAGTCTCAGAGCTGTACCTTTGTCGCAAAATGCCTTGGCAGCTTTTTTGTTTTTTTTTTCTAGAGAAATATTTATGGACAGTCAACCACTTATTGCAGGGTTGCTCCGATGAGAGAGTGTTTGCCTTTCCTTAGTTATCCAAAAATTCAAACTCATTTGGCGAAAGCAAAAAATAAGCTGACAGAGAGACTCTAGGTAAGAGGAATCCTAGATAAAGCAATGTGGAAAAAGAAGGAAAGTGGTAAGGCTTCGATTACATTTAGTACAAGGTTCTTGATTTATCTGCAAAAGTGTTGCTTGTTTTGTGACTGTGCTGGTATAACTGTAAGTACTTTGGAGTGCTGTCTTTTGCTCTTACTCTCCAGACTACAGCAGAGAAGCGTTTTCTAGTTTTAACTGTAGAATATTGCTAAACAATAGCTATTGTAAAAAAAAATATTTCTCTGATTTTTTTTCCTATGTGTGTGCTGCGTATAACTCTCTTTAACTGTTCCCTACCACTAATTCTTTAGAGACAGTGATGTGGGAGCTATCAGAATTTGCTGCTGCCTAAAGACATAGCTAAAAACAATGTCACAAAGCAGAAGAAAAACACCACCGGGTTGGGGGGGGGGGGGGGAGGGTGTCCGCTTTTTGAAGAAGTGTGACTTGAGTATTCGTGCCAATTCTTTGTTTGCTTGGAAGTGAACCTCTGAATAAAAATTTTTCAATTCTATACCAAAAAAAGGTCAAGAAGCAAAGAACATTTATGTCTGATCCCATTAGATGATATTTTTGAAAAGCAGTTTACACTGAGAGATAAAAATCTGGACTAGCAGGCAGGTAAGTTTGATGCATTAGAGGTACAGGTATTATTCTCCTGCTTGTCCCACACCTAAGTCAGGCAGTCAGTCTTGAATATCTAACGCAGAGAGACAGTTTGTAACAAATTATGTAGTTTTGCCTGTAACACTAGTCAAGTTTTAGGTTTGTAACAGAAAGGCAAAGCATTACTAAACCGCTTGACAACTAACATTTTACTTTCTCACTCACAGAATGTGAACGGTATAAAGTACCATGCCAAGAATGGCCACAGAACGCAAATCCGTGTACGCAAACCATTCAAATGTCGCTGTGGAAAGAGTTACAAGACAGCTCAGGGCCTGCGGCACCACACAATCAATTTCCATCCCCCCGTGTCTGCTGAGATTATCAGGAAGATGCAGCAATAACATGCTGGTCACAAATGTGCCAAGAAATCCTCACCAGCAGTTGCTGATTTTCAGAACAGCCACCTTTTTCAGGGGAAGCATTCAGCAACCCTTTAAAGAATTAAATGCATGCTTTAAAATTTTCTGTAATTTTGGAATGATGTATCTTTGTAGAGTTAATGATTTTGTACATTTGCACATGTAATCATCATACCCATTTTCATTACTTTGAGATAAGGTGCTAAAAAAGCTATAGGTTCTTCAGAACATTTTTCTCCAAAACAAAAAATTAGGGGGGGGCATTGCGTATTTAGTTGTACTGAAGTGTTGAATAGGAGTAAGAGGAGAGCTTGGCACTGACATAATTTCAAGATTGTAATGTCATGAAGACTTTCAATGCATCTGTCAACGTGTGTGCAAAACCAAAACAATACCACCATTGTCAAACTATAGTTAACATGCCTTACATAATGGAGTTATCAGTGGGGTAGCAAGTCTTTTAGGTAATGGAAATATAAATAAGAAAGAATGTTTAACATAATATGCTAAAAATATTTTCATACTTAAATAACATACATAAAAAGGTGTGCTTGCTGTATTTTATATTATCTTGCAAATCTTTTTTTTCCCTCTTGAAATGCTGAAAATCTTGCCATTTGAACTAATAAACAATCACTTTAGTGTTAGAAATTGCTACTTTTTTTTTTTTTTTTGTACAAGATGTCATATTACGTTCATGCCCATCAAACTTTTGAGGACCAATATCCCAGTCCAACTAAATAGTTACCCCTGAACTATCTGTTAGAAAGACACTTGGAAATACTTAAGTGCAAATTTGTGTGTGTGTGAGAAACGATTATCTTCATCTCAGATGAAGGTTTAAAGCACTTTGTAGTTCTCTATTGCCAACAGATTTAATGTTTTATGTGTTGCCAATTCTTGCAACTTACTGTACGAGCATGTGCCTGTGGTTGCAAATAAAAATTAAAAATTCTACACATGGTTTAAGGAGGTCCATTATTTGTGCTAAGGGAATTTCTAATGCCTCTTCTTCATGTTCATTGTAGTTTGAGATTTTTCTTTGTACTTTTTTTTGCTTCTCATTGTAGATCACTGCATTCTGTTTGGAAGTAAGTGTGTCTGTTTAGCTTTACAAGTAATTTTGCTGAAATATGACATATGAGCCTTACTGAAGATGATTAAGTGCTTCTTGCAGCAGGTGGTCAGAGACTGATTTAAAACAAAATCCAACCTGAAACAGCTTGTGTCTGGACCATACCTGAATGTTTGTTGCCTGCCATCCTGCCTTGAGCAGTCTTCTCTCACAAGTGCTATTCCTGGCCTTTAGATGCCAGTTATGGAATTGTGCAACTCCCCCCCCTGCCCCCAAACCCCATTCTTTTATAGTAAGGTTTGGGGGGATTCATAATTTGAAATACAGTAATCAGCCTTCCTTATTTGCTGTAATTGCAGGTGCAAAGGAAAGCTTCCCATATATGAGAACTAAGCTTTCCCTTTAATTTTGCCAAAGCTTTAAAAGACTCCGTATAAATATGACAAGTACCTAGTCTCCAGCAGAATAGAAGCGGCGTCTCTAAAATATTTGGATCCTCCTAATAAATTTCAAAGTGTTTAGAAGATCCCCATTTAGGATTTGAAAAAGTAGTATTTTATTTAAAGAGGTGCCAGTGGCTGTATTGTACAGTGCTGTCAGCTGGGTTTAAAGGATGATCCAGACATGAGAAGTAATTTTTGGTACACAGACGGTCCCATGCGGCCCTTTCCTACCTTCTGCAGTTTTGGCAACAGATCTGGTGAGCAAATATGTTTTGGCTCTGCTCCTAGTGCAAGAAACTACAGACTGGTTAAGTTAGTTCAACAGCTAAACAGTTGTAAAGTGTCATTGTTGCATGTAAATTCATTTCAACTATAAAAATGAAATTCCAGTTTCTATTTACCTACTCATTGTGACAGTATTATTAAACAGGTAAAGATGGGACTATTTTGTTATACTGTGTATAGTGAATGTATTGTACTGTGTCTGTGAAAAGTGTGCTTTAAATTATATTTTCATATGTTTTGTTGGGGACAAAGTACTTTAAGTTTGAAAGTGACAGAGGTTTGTTTTAGAACTGAAGGCAACTTAATGAATTCCTGTCAAGAAAGCTGCTTATAAATGTAAATCAAATCACATTTAAAATAAACTGCCTCTGACCTAAAATGACTCTTCTTTACTTGCCTCTAAGCTAAAGCCTTAGGTCCTTGGGCTGTATCTAGTCTTGTGTATTTTACTTTAGTTAGTGAAGAGAATGAGTTTGATACTATCTGCAGTAACTTAATCGCTACATCATTTACACAGCAAGTTACACAGAATACTACAACATGGTGGAGGCAGGGGCAAGAGGAGTATTTTGATTTAATTAGTCAAAAGCAAAATCTGCTTTCACATGATGTTTCCTTCCAGCATCACAACACAGTTCACTCTAGAGAGGTGAAAGTTCATAACCTTGCTAAAGAGCCTGTCCTTTTAATGGTAAGACAGGAGATACCTCTCTTCTAAAGTTTTTCGAAAATGGAGTGACTACAACTACAGAAGGAGAAATCGCTAAAGTCAAGTTTTGTATTCTGACTTTGAGGTTGTCATGCCTGTGTGGGATACCAGCCTCAGAGTTCAAAAGTCTTTATTAGAACTTGTTATCCCTGTATTACTTTTCTTTTTTAAACCTGCTCTATAACTGTACTTCCATATGTTACCTTGATTTTTTTTCAAGTGTGACCCTCATGCAAGTAGATAGTCTAACTTTACACCACAGAGGACTGATGTAGTAGCTGCTATTCAAGACTGCAATTTATGTCTTGCAGCTTTTAATAAATTCTACATTGAATAGGCTATTGCATATGCTCGCAAAAAAGGGAACTGCAGACAATGTAAGTACGTAAATTACTCAGACCTTAAGCCCCCAAGTCTCTCTAAACCAAAGAACCTAGAACAAAGGATAAAAGTAGATCTGAGCAGCAGTATTTTGTCATGCAAAACTGAAACATCATTTACTGCAGCTACACAGAGGCTGAAGTCTGGTTTATTTTATTTCATAACGAGCAGCCAGAAAAAAGGACCACTGACTCCATGAATAATTTTGCTTTTAATGTAACAAGACTACTGTACAACAAGTGGAAAGCAAATTTACTTACTACATTTAAGTAAATATAAAATGTTTAGATATACACACATGTTGTTACTGGAAAGAAATATGTAAAGTTAAAATGAAAAAGGTTTTAAAAGCCCAAATCCAAAAGGAACACAATTCACTGTTGTGAAAATGTAACGATGTTACCTACTGAATACAAGTGCAACATAATGGCAATGATTTTAAACAATTATTTTCTAGGCATTCTAAGCAAAGTAATTTATTTTAACTCAAAAATACTGCCTTAAAGTATAACATACTTGAGGTTATTCCTTAAGGCAAATGTTCTATATGCGAAACTGAAATATTTGTCATTACTTTTGTTGCAGGCATGTAATCTCACAATACATGCACCTACATTTCAGAAAATTACTAGAAAACTATGTTTTCATTGCGTAAGTTATGTAACTTTGATTTAACTGTTACTCAAAGAAAAACTACACAAATTTACTGGGAGAAACATCTGTTTATTATGTTTTTAATCATGCCTCAGTTATAGTCAAGAGAAACCATAGGGGATTTGTTATTTTATTTTTTTTTACAGCTAAAGAGCATCAAGAAGCTGGTCTTGTTGGTTCTGAGGCAAGTTATTTCTATGTTCTTACAAATTCCACTAAATAGGGGAATAAATAGATACATACACAACCAAGTCTTTTCTTTAATATAACGTTAGATGAATAGAGAAGACAACCCGATAGCAGCTTACAGCCAAGATTCATCAAGGCTCTCATTAGAATACACAAGCTTTTAATCAGAAATCTGCATTGTCACAGAAAAGCTACACTGTTTTTGTTCTATAGGTGGATTACTCACTCAGAGTTGTTTCTTTTTAAGCTACATTGCAAAACAAAGTATTTAATCGAAATTTAAAACATTGTGATCAAAGTGCGTCTGAACATGCCTCTCAAACCCTTGCTGATCATAGTCAGGTGGAAACTGCTCACTGCACATGGGGCACACCTTCCAGTGACTTTCAACATGCTCTTCAAACTTGCTCTGATCATAGTTAGGTGGAAACATCACATCGCAAAGAGGGCATTTCTTGTGCACATCAAAACTTCATGAGGAGAGGAAAAAGAAGGGGGAAAAAAAAATGAAAGCAGTGTTATTGCAAAACAAAACGAAGTCAGATCCTGCTGCTGCTGAAGAGAAGCTTTACTGCTAATTTACATCTGAGCAAACTTCATGTATGTAAGCAAATATCATACAGTTAATTAAATGTCTTAGTTGAAAATGAGCTGTACAGTTAAAGTAGTTCCACATACGCATTTCAAAATAACATGGCATTTTAAAAGTTACATCATTTTGACATAGTTCCAGCTACCACTGAATACAGATCTATTGAATGTCTTAATGGCCAAGTAGTTTCATGGGAAACCACTCTCTCTGCTCATAAATGCTTGCTTTTAGCAAACATAACACTTTATAAAAGCTCTAAACTTAGGTTCACAATTAGGTTGGAAAGAAGGGGGGGTGGGGAACAAAGGTTTTTCATTCATTTTCCAAAAATATTGTCCACAATCAGTCAAAATGAGGTATAGTGCAAATAGTCCACCCAGTCAAACAGCAAATTCTCTGATAGTTAATTGCAAAACAAACACTGACTGAGAATGCTTAACAGCGTTTCAGCTTCCTTCTCCACCCCCCCACCTCGAGTAAAGGAGTCCAGCTATACAGAAACTTATCTGTGCCATTAAAAGACCAATAAAAGATAAACATTTACCTAGAATCAAAGCAAAAACCTGTTCCACGTTCATGCAAAAGAAGACTCGGAGGATCAGGAGCAGAAGGTACAGTGTTGTCATCATCCTATTAAAAAACAGTACTATGTTAAATAACACTGACTAGAGAAAGATCTTATTTTTTTTTTTTTTAAACTAAGCAAAAACACCAATGAAATTTACCTTTCATTTTGTAACCTCTGCACCACAAATTTTACTTTAATATACAAAAGTGAGACCTATTAATGAATATGAAATGCTAAACAGACTGCCTTTTGACCATGTAAATACAGCAGAAATCTGTGCCAGTACTACGGGAATGCTTCTACTAGTACAGTAACTCAGGAAATGCAGGTCACCTCACTGCTAATGCCTCAGGGCTAAAGCAGAACAAAAATCCTGTGTTAACCTGAACGCAGGGCATCACAGTATAACCCCCAGTAACATTTTAGAGAGTTAAAATTCAAAAATAAATTCTAGACAATAGCATGGCAAGTCAAATCCTTAATCTGTCAACTGAAGTTTCAGCAAGGGGAGGGGAAGGCGAAACAAACACACACACACACAAAACCCATTGGTTTGGATTCACCCGCTTGCCTCCCAACAGTCAGTTTTGAGTGATTTGCGTACGCTGCTATCGGCAGCCAGGCATGTCACACATTTCACGCTGCAGTCAGGCACATCAGCTAAATTGCCCTGTTTGGCTGCTTCCTCCCATCAGCTCTGTCAGTTGTGCTCTCCCTTCATGAACACTAACAGCACATAAATAGCTGCAGCACACGCTGATGAGGATCACGCTGCTGATGGACAGCCAGCTTTACCTCAGAGCTTCTGTCAGGGCCTGCCTCTAGAGAATATGCTCTTGCTAATGTCTCTCTCTCTCTCTCTCTCTCTCAAATCAGGGGGAAAAAAAAAAAAAAAGTCTGCAACGTGCAATTCTTAAGCTGAAAAATGAAAAATACCTACAGCAATTTAATTCTGCGAGCGACAAGTGAAGGATCAAAGCACTACTTTTTTTTAATATCTGATGACATTATTATGAATTAAGGCTTAAACAAGCACAGTGATGCAAGTAAACAGAATTACAGCATAGAAGAAGAAAAAGACCGTAAGTTGTTTCTTTATGCAGTAAGAAACAATGTTTTATAGTATCTTGGTTCTATTCTGCAAACAGATAAGGCAGCACAAAGACTATTCATTTAAAGGGGGAAAGCTAGGGGCCAACGAGACCTTTAAAAATCCAAACACTCAAGTTTCCTAAAACATTTTCTTTCTTATTTGAAAGAGACAGTACATGCAAGACATTACAAAGGATTTAGCTGACCTTCAAAAACGGATGTGCAAGGAACCATATGCAACAGCACACATACAATATTTTATACAGACAACTAACATATATATTCAAATATATTTGAATTGTAGGCTAACATGCTTTGTTCTTATGAAGAGATAATGGAAATTAGACAGGATAGGAAGATTCCCTCAGTATTTTTCTTCTCCTGCCAACAGCTGTTTAGTTTCAACCATTTAACATTTCCATTAAGCAGCTAGTGGGGCTTGCTGTGACAGATGCTAGCAACAGACACATCTTCTTGCCTAACTCACTTGCTTTGCACCTGCAGCATAAAGGGCATATGGGTTTGAAAATATTATTTGTTTCTTTTGTCATGAAAGAGATAGGATGTGTGTACTAAAGAAGAAAAACTATTTAAGAGTACTATAGTGCTACAACGTAACAGTTCATATAGTACGAAAAACATGACAAACAAGTTTGCTGGAATTACCAGACTGTGAGCAGATCTCGAATTGAGAAAACGAATACACATCTTTCTTCCAAAAACAGGTCTACCACAAACACAGGCCTAACTTACATTTAAAAATTCTTCTAAAACATCAGCACTGCCTCTTCACCTTATACGAAGCTTTACAGTAGTGGAGTTTTTTGTTTGGGGCATTTTTGCCTTTCTTAATCTAGCTATTTGTTAAGAATTTTGCTATTGGTTTTAGGGGAGGGGGAGTGTTCTATTTTTTAATCATGCGGGTTGTGGCAAATTACTCCCTAAGATAAAACTCTTAACATTGTCTTGTGGTTTTTTTCAACTTCTGGCAAGTGGGATGCCCTCTCCTGTACCTATATAACATGCCTCATCAGACCTTTTTGAAAAACTGATTCTAAAAACTGAGTACAGTGCTTCTCTACACACACACATGCTATCCTGCAGAGCTGCTTTGTAGTAACCAGCTTCAATAAAGGCATGACAAAGTCATTAACAGTTTTAAAAAGCTTTTCTGATGTCAGAATAACATTAAAATTGGTATGTCCTGAGGATGCAGCTTTTTCATGACTTTAATCAATTAATGATAAAAAAAATGTACTGCACATTCCTTATAGTAGCATCTGACTTGCGCAGCATGTAACAATGACAATATCAAATACGTATTGATACTACTTTGTTAAGGTTTGGAAAGAACGTCTTCTCTGTACAGGTTTGCTCCTGGCCAAGTAAGTATACATAAATCACTTCTTAACCTTTTGTTATGCTTACCAAGAGAAAAGCAAATCTATATTGAGTATACCTCAAAGTATATACTACAGAAATTACTGCGTAATTTAAGAATCGTTCATTAAAAACTCACTTCAATAACTGTCTTCTGTTTGGACAACAAATGTGTGTTTTGGACCTTATCTAGAAGTTAACATCAAACTCTACCGTATTAGACGCCATATAACATGGACTGGAAACAAAGAGCAATCAAGACCCTGTCAAACAGTAACAACAGCGGCTTGAAGACTTTATCAAATAGTCTGGGACTATTTCACTGTTATTCTAATAATTCTAAGTTACTGCCACATCTTGCTGTTCGGTATGCTGAACTGTACACAATCAGTAACTACTGAGGAAATTCTCATGCTCTTTCCTGGGGTAACTTGGAGCTTCTGGAAAACACAAAAAACGTTCTATTTTATTTGACTCTGACAGCAGTCTATTCGTATCACTTCAGACGGAGAAAACTCCTAAAACGTACCCCATAAAATTGGGAACTATATGAAGGAAGGACAGCTCTTGCTAATCTTGGTTCACAATCACTTAATGCCCAGTTTCTTCCAGTTGGTGTAACCAAAGATACATTCTTTATTCATATAAATTACATCAGGTTGAAAAGCCATACGCAACACTAAGACTGTTCACTCTCCCGTAGTAAAACAAACCATCGTCCCCTGAAGACTCAAAGCATAAATGAGAAGACTGGTTTATGTTATTTTACAGAACGAGGCTGACAATAATTGCTTGGAGGTCAGGCCTCAATGGCTACAACTATGCTGTACCTTTAAGCGTGGACATCACCTTATTCTGAAGTCCCCACGATCAATTCATCTAAGGTATTTGAAAAAAGCCCATACTCCAGAATTTGAGAAAGAGACAGTTTAGTCTGTCTGACTCTGTAGGCCCACAGACAACTTCCTTACTATCCAGATAGATGACCAGGATTATGTGCAGGGTTGCGCATATTTAGCCCAAGACCATCACAATGTTTACAGTGATGTAACACAGTTAAATATATGGCCTCAGGTCCTCACCTAAAGAAAGAGTCTGATATCATCTACAGACAGGCTGGCACTGTGCTCAGGGAGCTTGTCAAACAGCAGGCCTTCTGATTCACAAATATGTATACCCATGTAAATGATTTATAAGGAGTGTCATACATTAACCTGTTCTCTACCCAGAACTTCGCAACTTAGCTATTATCACTGGATGGTACCTTTAACTCTAAAACTGTCACAACGAGTTCCACAGGTTATATGATCCATAAAGCTAAACATAGTTATTTCAAACAAATGATTTGTCTTTTTAAAATACCCTACACAAAGTACAGTAAGGAGTTCGTTTGCCATTCACAGAGATTCAAGGGAAAACAAGACATTAATAGTCAATAAACAAGCATAACTCACCTAGTTTTACCAAAACTAACTAATTTTGTATCAAAGAATAAATACTGCTTCAATTATTATAATTAAAAGTTCATGTAATCAGTTCCAAGATTTCCAAAGAGAAATCAGAAGCAAAGATGTGCAAAATGTGTAAAATGGTTTATATTGTGATGTACCAAAATACAGACCTGAACAATCCCAGTCTCAAATGATCTGCTCTACAGATCATCAGCACACACCAATAAGTGAAGCAATACTCATCTTAAGCTTAAAATAATCAATGAACAGCCACATCATCAATGTATACTGCAGATGAACTGGAAAGAAGAGCACATACATTTTCTTTCAGTGAGCCAGCTCTGCTGTGTGAGTGAAATCTATACCACCCTGCAAGCAGTCTGGTCTCCAAGTGGGTACCTGGATACCTTCTCCTTTTCTGTCTATCCTATAGAAAAGATGGTAATTGGCAGCAAGAATAAGACCAGTAGGTTTGCTGGCTAAGAGAAAGACCATTCTGGATCCATCTCAAAAACATCCTGCCCTGGTTCTCAGTGGCCAAAATTTCCTTTTTCTCCTCACGTTTACTGTGGCTAACAACAGTTGTTAAGAGTCTTGGGATAGTTATTCTGGGCTTACTGTCAATCATAATCAGTTTAACGTTTCTTCAATTCACACTTTATTACTAAAAAATAAGAGCTTTTTCTCTTTGCTTCTGGATTTCTCCTGTACATAACTGCTTCTAGAAATGAAAAAACCCTAGTGTATATGTTCTCATGGCATGATTAAGGCAGATCAGCTTATGCCTCTCAGAAATTGCTGTTTAAATAGCCGGAGGATTCTGTAAGCCAAAGCTATGAAGAGTTTTGGAAAGGCTTAAAGCTCTTATTCATATAAAACTGATGTTTCTTCATGTCAACCAAATACATGGAAGTGCCCACCCCCAAGGAAAAACGTTTCAGAAGAAAACATGAGACAGAATACAAAAAGCAACATTAAGCAGAAATTCAGATGCATTTGCACATGACTATATCCTATCTGGTTCACAATTATCGTCCACTCAGACTAACCAAAGACAGAAAAATCAGTGTAAGTTTCAGTGTAACAGCAACGTAACCATCACCTGATCTCATACTCCATTAGCCAAGACAGTCGCCAATAATGAAAAAATATCTCTCTCGCCAGAGAAGTAGAAATAGACGCTTACTACTTGGAAATATGAGCAGATTTGGGTATATGAGCAAAGAGCATTCTCCCTAGGAATGTGAGAAATAAGTTCAGGTCACATTAGGAATAAATCTCTCAGCAGAAGGGTCACCTCAATCATGATCTTGAAAATTTTGTAACTCAAAGGTAGGAAACACAAAATAACTTTGTAGCAGCTGATAGCTGCTGTACACTCCACTGAACTGAAGATCAAATCATTAAGCATTAGTTCCAAGTACAGATGCATCCTCAGGAAAAACTGATTACATGCAACTTCAGAGCGATAGTCCTCTTCACTAGACACTCTCAGCTAGCTGTACGTCTCTCCTTCTACGAATGGGAAGGAAGCATGCCCTAACAGCCATCCAGTGCTATAACGCTATGCAAGAGTCCTACCCCACTATACCAAATGTGCACTGAACAAGTCTACAGGACTTCTGACAGTGGAATGAGAAAGAAGCTGCAAGCCCACAGAAACTGAACTAGCACCCTTCTTCCTTATCCCCAGCCAAAAGGATAGTTATTATCTTGGGTTCTCTCTTATTTATTAATATAATTTGAAAGACTTGGTCAGAATTCCTCCCTGTGATAGGAAGATATTCTATCAACCAAGGCTGTCACATTCAGATTTTAAGAGCTGTATTGCTAAAGTACATGATAGCAGTCACATTAGCTTAATAAGCTGACAGTCTATCCTCACTAGGAAGGGAAACGGAAAATAACTTTTCTGTTGATGAAGAAAACTGATTTTAACCATCTTAGTAAGGATTTTCCAATGCTAATGACACAGAATACCATAGGTAGATCTTTTTCATTACATGAAACCAAAAAACACATAAATGGTTCATTACCCAGGAATACAAGATTCCTCTAGGCAAACAGAAACTCAGCATCTCAAATCTGTTACAACTCTGATACGGATTAAACTGCACAGATAAAGAACAAGTTTGCAGGAAAAATAAACAAACTTATGAAGACTTTTCAAAGGTGGGAAGAGATGGGATTCCTTACCGGACTGAAGGGTTGCACTAATTCAGAAAGGTCCAAGATGTTATACAAAAGAGGATAATTAAGGTTCAAGTAAGAGAAACAAGTTGTACCATTAAAAAAAAAAAAAGAAAGAAAAAAAAAAATCTACCCTTGCATCATCTCGTATTCTTTTCCTGTGTAGCTGAATTAATGGCCAGTTTGCAGCTATACTCAGGCTGACTGGCCAGCTGTCTACTGCCTGCTAGAGAAGAAAAGGAAACATTACAACAGCTTTTTTCTTACCTTAAGAATCAGGTCTCTCTCTTCTCCCAAGCAATTCTCAAAAACCTATAGGAAGTCAGTATCTTTAAGACCTCTATAATATGTCAGATATGGCTGAAATTGCCAGAAGAAAGCAAAAGTAGTATCCAGAAAGAAATAAAAATGGCGTCAAGAAGGCAAAATTTCAATCTCGATAAACTGGAAAAGAATTCTTTTGGAACAAATACCAGAGTGCCGTTGAATAGAAGGAGGATACTTCATTTACGTTATCAACTCACAGCGTTAAGTAAAGCTGTATAAATTGTTTAAGTGCTGGAATGGCTCAGTGAAGGCAAAAGCTTTAAAACTTGAGGACCACCAGAGTGTACAGTGGAAATGTGCATGTGGACAAACGCTCAAAGGCAAATTTGAGATTCTCTCCCTAACTTTGAGGAAGACGCACCATAGTTAGAAACATGGTAACACAACCTTTACAATGGAAAGAGCTCCAGATAATACAGCGGCAGAGATACGGTTTATAGGTTGGAAGTGATTCTACCTAATCCCTTGTCAAAAAACACTGCTGGAAGAAGCATTCAGAATCTCTCTTCCATCTTCTGGACTGACATTTACAAAATTACTCAATTACACAGGAATGTAAACAGCAACTACAGAAGTTCAACTTGCTAGACCTCTCATAGTTTGCTGAACTATTCCTTAGGCTGCATGGATATCTAAACGGAAAGCAGTTCCATTTCTGTCTTTCATGCTGCAGAAGCAAGTGGCAAAGCTTCTCTTACACACACATGCACACATCTCATTTACCTCCACTTGTCTTAGAGACTTTAAAAGCCTATTTCAATCCTGTTTGGAAAGTCCACTTACCTTTGTGTGTATACAACCTCTATTTAACTCTCATACGTACACCGTAATATTGGCCCTGGATCCTAAATATCTTTCTTCTTAGATAAATAACGTAGATAAGTTCGTCATCATAACTAAATGCTGCCAAAATAAGCACTTTCACCATCTCGTGGTGAAAATGACCACAATTCCCTCAAGTTCTTAACCTAATATAACACGTAGTAATAGGAGTGTAAAGTGGAACATGACAAAATTCCATACAATGGTCATCTTTCAAACAAAGCAGCAAAACTACCTATTTTCTTCCTCTGGGAAGGACAAAAGGGTCCATATCCTACTAGTTTAAAAGTGTGTAGAATCACATCTTATACAATTCATTTTAAAAACAAGTAAAATAAATGGCAGTTCTTCTTATTTATCACACTATATTTGCTGTTTCTTCTGTGGAAATGACAGGTTCTCCTTCATTACAACTAGCTCTCGACATGCAGATTTTCCTCAGTTCTTTCTTTCTTGAAATACTGCATTAAAACACATTCCTCTTTAGCATATCATTAAGTCACTCTACAAAGATTTTTGCAACCACTCAGTTAGGTGTAATATTTGTACATATACAACCTATTTTTGGGCAGAGGAAGCAACTGATTCTCATTTGAAAGTCAAAAAATAAAGACAGAAATTATATGATTTAAAGGCATCTTTTCTGAAGTTGGACTTCATTTGAGCCTGTTATACTCTCCCCAACTCATTACAAAATTCTAAGCTGTGTCAGCAAATGAGCACAAGACTCTAGCACTGTTTTTCTTGGGTGTGCAAGAGGGCAAAGCACACAGATCAGAAAGAACATCCTGCTAATTAAACTGAAGCTGATGACTAAAGAAGAGCTTGTCATATGTAATATCTACGTCAAGAACGATCAAGACTAAATATGCAAAACGTGAAGTAAAGGTGGACAACACCATTAAGCTCATATTCTAGATCTTAAATAGGCTGCAAAAGTTCTGACAGTTTCTCTAATTATTCTCAGTAATAGACATTGGGGGCAAAAGGTAGGAGAGAGAAATACATTTTTCTCCATTATAGGCGCTGAGCACCAGGGCTAAAATCATGCCTGTCTGAACACTGATCAGTTTCTGCAAAGGTTAATAGCAATTAAATGTGGCAAACTAGACTAAATGAGAAACAGGTCATGATACCACCGTACTTGCAAAGAGCACAATACTTTGCAGAAAAGTACTTCTCGTTTAATATTTTTAAAGGAGCAAGAGTACTTAGAATAAGAAACAGTAATAAGTCTGTTCCTGTTCAAATGAAGACATATGGTACAGTTTAGTACAGAAGCCAATTTACTAGTACCGTTTTTCTTTTCACAACAGAACGTGCAAGTTAACTGTAGGTATTAAGAAGTTAACCAGTTCCCACTTAAAACATACGAAGCCCTGAAAAGGAAATTAGTGAAAATCTGTCACTTTCAGTTTAACCAATTTTAAGCAAGTCAATTAGCTCTTCCGACACATGTCTAACAGGAAAAAAAATTTGAAATGAAAATTAATAAATGAATATTTGTAAAGGACAGGGCAAAAGATTAATATGTCAGAATGAAATATTTAATACAGAAATTTTCATTCAGCATTTAACTGAAAATACTGGTATCAGATTCCATCAAAGTTTGATTTCTTCCATTACAATTCAGTTCCTACAAACAAATCAGAAAATTAGTAAGATGCAGCTTATATTTTGAGCCTTTGCTCTATAACATGCAAGAGTGAAATATCAAAATAAATTGACATTATTTGGATTTTTCTATATTAGTCTTTTTTAAAAAGTTAAGAAGCTGTTGTCCGATAGCAAGAAGAACGGGCAGTAACTCAAGAGATGGGGGGAACAAGTATATTATCAATTGTACAGATTTTTCTCCTTCACAATAAGGAAATTCATGAAAAATATTTTTCAGGGAAGATGATCAATTCCACATTTAATTAAAACAGGCTTATTAGAAACCAAAAGCCTATGTCAGCTCTTGATTACTCAGTAAACACAGTTTAAAGAAAAAAGATAACTTACATTGCTATCCTCAGGATCTTCTAAACCATCAGGCCGGCTAAGATTACGTGAAGGCTGACTACAGACTACCTCATCTTCTAGCTCCCAAAAGGAAGTTCTAATAGGTGGTCTTTGGATCTCATCAGGATTAAGAGCACCATCCGCTCCATCTGAAGAAAAATAGGTAAAATAAGCGAGAGCAGTTTTTGTTCAGCAGAGCTGGTATTTTGAGATTACAGGTGCACTACCTTAAAAACAAGACTTCTCACATTTTCTGTTGGTTTATCTTGGCTAAACTGAAGAGAAAAGACCTTTTTCAAAGCATATCTCTAAAACTTGGGTCTACCTTTGCAATTCTCACCAAATCTCATAAAGGCACCGTACGCTAGCATACAGATTGTTGGTAATTAACCATTTCTTTTGAGCCAGGGAGATACAAATTATATCGAAGGAAAAAAAAAAAAAAAATTTACTGACCTCTTCTTTCCTGAATTGCGTAAGGGTTTCCATACTGCAACACTGGTAGTCTACTTGGCACTGCAGGAATTGGTCCACCTTCCTCTGAATACGGGTTGCGAAAATGTAATGTCTGTTGTGAAATGTGTCCTTCCATCATCCTTCCGTTTTGATTTCCTGGTGTCCTGCCAAGTTCCTAAAGAACGCAAAGTTTCAAATATAGTTAATCCATGGAGTCCTTGCAAAAGGTTTACATTTTTATTAAATAAGTATTTAATTGTTTCATTTTTTTTAAAATATATCTGCTAATCTTCAGATCCTCTTTTCATCTTGATCTTGTGCCAATTTACCATACATACAAAAAAAAAAAAAAAATCGAATTACGACGAAAAGAAAAATACAAAGAAAATATTTTTTAGGAAAACTGAATCTGATGTTTTATCATCAATTAATTCAAATTATATAAACAAAACCACCACATTGTTCAGGAAGTGCCTACACCCTTTTAAAATGAAACTTCACTTGAATAGGTGAAGAACAGCTGAAAGTAATAACAACAACTAAGCTAACGTGCATGAGTGATTAAAAATAAAGGTGCAATTAAAGTCCTCCTTTTAAGTATCATACTCTTCAAGAATACACCATTTTAGTAAATGAAGAACTCATAAATTCATAGGGAATTATGTCAAGCATGTACATGAAAGGTAGGAATTTTAAGAGCTATTAAGTGCACTGCATGGGATCCTCTCTGCTATCTAACAACAGAACGTTGACTTGCTTAATATTAGTTAAGTTGAGCTCAGGATCGTCAGTTCCAGCAGGAAATCGTAGAACATTACAATGCTGTTACTTGATGTCCTTCAAACACACATGCAGAAAGAAAAAGAAAATAGCACAGAGAAGTTGAAAGCAGTCTCCCAACCTTACCACAACAGAACTTTCTTGGAGCTACACTTGCTTGCATGCTCAGTCATTTACGCACACTGAGCTTTGCACCACATTGTTTACAGATGTGTTACATCAAGCTATGTTTAAAGAAAATTACTTATTTCAAAAAAATTTCAAGTTTTCTTTCTTATGGAAGAAAGTTACTTATTTCAAATGCAGAGACCTATTAGATACGTTCACCTAAAACCATACCTACAGAGAGAAAGATTTATTATCTTTCCTAATTCTTAGTTCCTTTAAAAATCTATTTGCTTTTTAAATATGTAACGAGATAAGTTAACCTAGCACAATTTTGTCCTCAGTTGTTATTCTGCTAGCTGACTAGTGCTGATGTTCCACTTATAATTATTAGGGATTCTATTATCATAGCATCAAAACTACCCTGTATATGGCCAAAGGCTTCACCGTCCTAGTTGCTGCTAACACCACTGCAGTTACTGGATATTTTTCCCTTTGGTGAAGAAAATGCAGCGTTCATTGCTTCACTTGAGTAGCAGTTTGTCGCTTGTAATGACTGAAGAGAGAAGAACGCTTCAGAACTTTGAGAGCTAGAACTAAAGAAGTTGGAACCTTCTTGTTCTTACACTCAAAAAAAAAATGCACAGACTAACAATACAAAAAATGAGACAGGTCAACACATTAAGCAGCAGTCTACATCAACAGCATGAGGCTGTCAACTTCTAAATGAGCATGAAGGAAAGGCTAGTTCACAGCAGCACTCTGAATAGAATACTGTTACTCAGTGGGTATTTACAGAATCTCTCCCCAAAGTGTAACAAACACCATGGAAAATACACAAATATGCACATTTGAAAGCATAACAGAAAAGAAAAAAAGTGTGGTCTCAGGAATCAATTGATGGAATTTGAACAGCAAAGGAAAGAAGGCAGGTAATGATGGGTCAGGAAAGACCTGGAGAGGACCCTGAAAACATGACAAGTAACCTATAATAAATGCAGCAAAGAAGGTAGAAGGGGAGGGTGGCAGTTAAAACAATGAGTTAGGAAAATGCTGTATGTGAATGAAGAACAAGTAAGAGAAGATTTCTCTAGCCAAGTTCTCTATGTGCTTCAGCAAGTGTGACAATTCTATTAAAATTCCAGGCAAGATTCCTGACCTCACGGAGGGCTGGCAAAGACCACATTGCAGATATTTTATATCAGAAGGACTTAGGCAAACCCTTGGATGACAAGAATTTTAAAAAGGGTCAAATTGGAGATGATTCTGATTTTATAACCTGGGTGTGGCAGGCATACCACCAGAAATCACACAAGGGCCCCGGAATACAGATGCAAATTCAGCACCAACCCTACTAGACTGATTCACCAATTCTCTCTCTCACACTCAATCTTTGATAAGATTCAGACACTTTTTTTTAGAGTGAAGGCATTCCAGAAAAACAAATTGTTACTCAAAGTTGGTACTTTCTACTTGTATTAGAAATTAGCAATCAATGCCAGTTTTCACAAACGGTTAATCCAGACTAGGTTACTCAAGTAACACTTACAATATAAGTATCACATGGAAAAGAGCACTTGTACATCTGTCTAATTACAAGCAAACAGACTTTAAATCCATGAGGAGTTGCATTTTCACACATAATTTCAAAATAATTACAAGTCCTGTGAAAAATAATTTGCCCTCCATGAATATAATGATAAAAATTTACTCATTCTCACTCCCCCCCTTCTCTTCATATCTGTTTTGCAAGCCAAAAAAACAAAACAAAAAACAGGAAAAAACAAATAAGATTTTCCTCTCCTACTTTTTTACATATGTATTCTTGCAGTTTGGCAAAGGTATGTGTACAGTGAACTTTCAAAACTCACGGTGCTCATAGTGTTTTTATCCAGAACATAACTTCTGAATTTCTCAAGCAACTTAAAAGGGCCTAACTTATTTAATTGTTAGTTAAATATTTGTATCAGAAAGCCAATTCAATCTTTCAGAAAAGTTCAAACAGAAATCTCCAAAATATTCATGTATTTAAAAGTCTGAAATCTTGCATATAAGCTACAGAGATAGCAATTATTATAAACTACTAAAGGATTTTTATAACATATGAACCGTTAATACTCTGAGCCCATAGTGTGTGCATGCGTGTGCGTGCGTGTGTGTGTTAAAGGCCAGTAATTAAAGTGACTTAAGTGCAGGCAGTGCATCAGCTACACTTCATCCAGAGGAAAATCTCTCTCTTGCTTGTATTTAATAAAAAGGATTAGGGGAAAAACAGCATGTATGACAACATCCGAAAGAATACGTGATTTACAAGTGTGAGCCAAGCAAAAACTCTAAAATGGAAAAGAGAGAAGGAGAGAAAATAGGTATGTTTTTCAACATTTTTTCTTTCTGGTTAGCATTTTCTTCAGGGTACTCTGAGTTTTCGCTTAATATTTGTTAATGTAATGTTAATAAAAACTTCAAACTCAGCAGTGTGTCTTCTTCCCCCAAAAATTTTAAAGCAAAAATCTTAAATTAAGGCTTTGACTAATAACTTTGCGAGAAATAAAATGTCTTGGTTATTAAAAGGAACACACAGCATATTTTTCATAATAACAGGTAAACTTAAGTCCAAACATTAGACTAAAAATATACAAAACTCTTTATCAGTAACTACTCTGAAAACACAAACACTCAAATTAAAAAAAGATGAAAATTTTACATTTGCTCTTATCTAATATGAATTTTCAGGATGCAGACATTGAGGGCTTGGACTCCAACAGCAACATCACAAGCTCCTTTTCAATCAGGAAAAACAAATGCACTGTCTACAAACAGTAGGACAGTTTCCAAAAAGTTTTTTTTTCCCCTAGAGCTTCGGTCTTAAACCCAGTATTTTTTCTTTTAGAAAAATGCTCTAATACAGCACCGCACAATTTCTGCAAAACACCCTCCAAATAAAATATCCTCCTGTAGGTAGGATATAAAACTATGCAAACTTTACTTTAGATTTATAGACTAAATCGCATATATAATTGAAATGGTTAGGATTAAACGATTAGGAGTCTGTCTTAAAATTTTACTGAGTGGATAAAATATAAATAATCTTTGCTCAATACAAAGCAGGAACAATTAATTATCAGTGAAGTTAAAACCTTCCCTTTTAAAACCAATTTCTTCTGCAATATGGAAGCAGTTTAGAAAAAGAGGCGATGGCATTTAATACTTTAATTTTAGCATCACATAAGATTAAAACAGAATGTAGATCAAAGTGACTGTAAAAGGTGCTGTAAAATAGTCTTAGCCAGAAGTTGGACAGCTAGGGTAGAGACCGATTAAAAAAAATCAAAGGCTATACAAGTATGTAAATAAAATAGAAACTAAGTAATTTTATAGGTTTGAAGAGACTGCAAATGAACATTTTCAGCATGCTATGTTTGGTGACATTTATAAACAAATACTGATAATGGAGTATAAATTGAAAAGCTGTTTACTATAGTGTGCTTAACCTTTTAAATCATGGTTCCAGTCTAGCAAAGCACTTTGATTCTTCTTTGTAATGTAAATATCCATAAATTTGGTAGACACAGTTCCAAGCTTTTATAAGCTTCATACAATATTATTAGAGTTGCTCTCCTCCTTATGTGTATTGTTTAGAATTACTCCCTCCAGCTAGACTAGATATATCAAAACTCAACTTTTATTTCACTTTCTTTTGAATTAGAAAAATATGGCAGATAATTATTTAAAAAAATACATCTTTGTTTTTGCATAAATATTAGAGAACTTCAATACTGACTACTTCAGACTCTAGAATTTTACACAACGCTAACTGGTTCAATCTGAAATTAGTTTAATTTCAACTGAGCAGTGTACAAGTTCATGTTTTCAATATATATCTGTTCATACTTGATTATTTCATAAGATGTGGCTTTAAGTAATCTGGACATTCATAACTTTTCCACCATATCATGCAATAGTGTCTGAATATAATAAAGAGATTCTATTATTTCACTTTTCAGTGCAATACAATTTTGATAAATGGTCATATAACATATTAGAAGTGCTTTCCGCATTAGAACATTAGCATTCATATTTCAGAATGAATTTGTCTAGTGTAACAGTAATGGTTATGAAATTGATTAGATAGTGAACTCTTGAAAGTGGCAGTTCATTTTCTATCATATTTAAAAATTAGAGAACTGTTTGTATATCTTTACCTCTTTTCTGATAAAGATCTTTTTACAGTTGTAGATTACAGAAGTCACTACTGCCACACAGATGCTCTGATTATTACAAGCAGTCAATAAGAGAACTGCAGCTGTCAAAAGGATTTGGTTGTATATGCACATCACGGAAAACCTGAAGATTTTACTGCCGATATGCATACCCCTCTAGATATAAGACAACACAGGTAAAAGCAAAGATAATCCTAACCAGTGATGGAGGATAGGGAAGCTGTCAAGATATCTACGTACGCCAAGATTCCAAAGGAAGCAAGGTTTACTAATTGTGCTGCCTGTCAGCTTCTTGAAAATATCACAGAGAGAGACTATCCCAAAGAAATGATACTGCTACAAGTTCTGTGACTGATCCTCCATTAAAGAAGGGAAAGGCTGCAGCACGAGCTCAGTAATTATCTCTTAGGTTTGGCCAAACAGCATATACGCTAAGCAGACATCAGCCTCTAGCCACAACAGGGTTGAACCCCTTTCTCTTGGGAACACGGAGGAGTAAAGTAGGAAGAAGGCTGAAAATTCACTGAAAACCTGTAGAAGAGTCATGGAGCTAAGAAATACAGGGCAAAAATTTGTAGGATCTTGTGTTCTGTGAACTACAGAACTAGCTGCAATCTCAAATTATTAACTTGCACAGAATTATTCCTATCTCTGCCAAAAGAAATAATCATTTCATATCCTGGATGGAATAAAATTCTAGACAGGAAAAAACGAAAGAAGTTTTAGTACTGTAAATGTTTTAGATTATATGCAGAAATTATTCTAGAATGCTATTACAGAATAATAAATTACAGTATTTTCCAAAGCTGAGTCAGTTTTGGTGCACTGGTCTACTACGGTTCACATCAACATTATTAACAGAAATTTTCTTGCAGTTTAAAATGATAGTTCATTTTGGCAAAATATTTAAGCATGGAAAACAAAAGTAAACAAATTATTAGTTAAAAATAAACCGCAATTCCTCAACTCTAAGAACCCCACAACTGCTAGCTTGCAGTATTCAGCAGGAACTCTGACAATACCTTCTCACTGGTAAAGAGCTCCAAATGCGCTATCAGCTCCTTTATCTGTCTCTCTTTTTCTGCCAGCTGAACCTATAAGAAAAAAAGTTTACAGTCCCCATATTAATGAATAGGCACTATTTCCCTACATGTTATACTGTGAAAATGTAACACACAGCAATTAAAATTCATCTTTCAGCTGGAAAATGATTTGTCTACTGTAGTTACCTGCAGCATCCAGTACTACTACATCAAGACTAGGAGAAAACCAAAAATAACAATAATAATAATTCTCTGCCAGTTCCTGCACTGTGTAACAGCAGAATGTTGGGAGCCTTTTCCTGCCAGTTTTCAAAAAACAGCTACGGCATGATAAAATCCTAGGTAAAAATAAGAGGATTACTATCAGCGATGCTAACGACAGGTAGGACAGCACTCCACAGAAAGAGTTACAAGTCTGGAAGCTTCATCATGCTAATTCTAAGGAACCTGCTGCTCAGTACTTTAGTGATTTCTCTTTCATTCACTTCTCTCAGCCTCACAAGAAAATTTAACAGAGAACCACATTCTCCCTCTTTCTCAAACAAACTAAGTTTGTTTCACAAAAATCGACTCTGTCTCTCTGCTGTGTGCTTTGGAAGACGAGGGATGCAACTGATATATTATACAGTTCTTCCAGGCTTCTTCTTTGCTTCCAAATGATTATTTAAATAACCTTTCTCTACAAAGGGCTATTTCATTTGGATTCTGGTTACTTGGGAGACTGCCTCTCCATTTTTCCCTCTGGCATATAAGCTCAATGCTCTGTAGAGCTAAGTATCAGTTTTCCCAAACCTGAAATCCCCTCCTTCAGTTGAGTTCAACAGAGAGAAAACTACTGACCACGAGTCAACACTCATTTTTCCTCCACTTGCACTTGCCTGAACGATAATGGATTTCAAATTGCAGTCAAAACGTTTTCTGTTTTGGAACCAATTACGTATTACTTCCGTTAATCAAAAGTTAAAAAAAAAAATTTACTAAATTATGCACAGCAATTGATCATTATTAATTAATAAAACTGAATAAACTGGAAAGAGTCATGCATTTTACAGAAGTGAAATCAGAGCTTCTGAAAGTGTCAGAAATTACACAGGGACAGCACACCCTACATGTTGCTGAAGTGAGCTGTAGAATCACAGAATGGTTTAGGTTGGAAGGGACCTCTGGAGATCATCTAGTCCAACACCCTTGCTCAAGCAGGGTCCGCTAGAGCACATTACCCAGGATCGCGTCCAGGCGGGTTTTGAATATCTCCAGCGAAGGAGACTCCACGACCTCTCTGGGCAACCTGTGCCAGTGCTCAGTCACCCTCACAGGAAAGAAGTTCTTCCTCATGTTCAGATGGAACTTCCTGTGGCTCAGTTTGTGCCCACTGCCTCTTATCCTGTCACTGGGCACTACTGAAAAGAATCTGGCCCCATCCTCTTGACACCCTCCTTTCAGATACTTACACGCATTGATGAGATTTCCCCCTCTCAGTCTTCTCTTCTCCAGGCACAACAGGCCCAGCTCTCGCAGCCTTTCTTCATAGGAGAGATGCTCCAGTCCCTTCATCATTTTAGTAGCCCTCCACTGGACTCTCTCCAGTAGTGCCTTGTCTCTCTTGTACTGAGGAGCCCAGAACTGGACACAGTACTCCAGGTGAGGCCTCACCAGGGCTGAGGAGAGGGGCAGGATCACCTCCCTCCACCTGCTGGCAACACTCTGCCTCATGCACCCCAGGAGACCTTTGGCCTTCTTGGCCACAAGGGCACATTGCTGCCTCATGCTCAACTTGTTGTCCACCAGCACTCCCGGGTCCTTCTCGGCAGAGCTGCTTTCCAGCAGGTCAACCCCCCAGCCTGTACTGCTGCAGGGGGTTATGCCTACCTAGGTGCAGGACCCTGCCCTTGCCTTTGTTGAACTTGAGGAGGTTCCTCTCTGCCCAGCTCTCCAGCCTGTCCAGGTCCCTCTGAATGGCAGCACAGTCTTCTGGTGTGTCAGCCACTCCTCTCGGTTTTGTATCATCCGCAAACTTGCTGCGGGTGCACTCTGCCTTCCTCCAGGTCATTGATGAATATGTTGAACAAGACTGGACCCAGTACTGACCCCTGGGGGACACCGCTAGCTACAGGCCTCCAACTAGCCATTCACCAAAACCATTCACCACAACCCTCGGAGCCTTGCCATCCAGCCAGTTCTCAATCCACCTCACCGTCCACTCACCTAACCCACGCTTCCTGAGTTTACCTATGAGGATGTGATGGGAGATAGCGTCAAAAGCCTTGCTCAAGTCCAGGCAGACAACATCCACTGCTCTCTCCTCACCTACCCAGCCAGTCATTCCAGCAGAGAAGGCTCTCAGATTGGTCAAGCATGATTTCCCTTTGGTGAATCCATGCTGACTACTCCTCATCACCTTCTTGTCCTCCACATGCTTAGTGATCACCTCCAGGAGGAGCTGTTCCATCACCTTTCCAGGGACGGAGGTGAGGCTGACAGGCCTGTGGTTCTCTGGCTCTTCCTTCTTGCCCTTTTGGAAGACTGGCGTGACATTGGCTTTCTTCCAGTCCTCAGGCACCTCTCCTGTTCCCCGAGACCTTTCCAAGATAATGGAGAGTGGCCTAGCAATAACATCCGCCAGCTCCCTCAGCACTTGTGGGTGCATCCCATCGGGGCCCACAGATTTGTGGGTGTCAGGTTCACGCAAATGATGTCTAACCTGTTCCTCCTCAACCAAGGGAGAGTCTTCCTTTCTCCAGCCTTCCTCTCTTGTCTCCAAGGTCTGGAATTCCTCAGGACTGGCCTTAGCAGTGAACACCGAAGCAAAGAAGGCATTCAATAACTCTGCCTTCTCTGTATCCTTCGTCACCAGGGCACCCGCCCCATTCAGCGGCAGGCTGACATTTTCCTTAGTCCTCCTTTTGCTATCGATCTATTTGAAGAAGCCCTTCTTGTTGTCCTTGACATCCCTTGCCAGATTTAACTCCAAATGGGCCTTAGCCTTCCTTGTCACATCCCTGCCACACTCTGACAATATCTCTATATTCCTCCCAAGTGGCCTATCCACTTTTCCACATTCTGTAGACTAATTATATTCTGTAGAATAATTCAGTATTTTGTAAAAGCAAAACTGCTGTTATTTTTAAATGAGAGTGGGTTAATACAAGAATTCATTTAGTCACAGTTAAATTTAACCCCTACTCATAGGAAGGGGCATAGCTGGGTTATACTAAATATTCTTTTCTGTCAATTGTACTTACAATGGCCGTGAGGCTGAAAACAAGCACAACAACTGGCCATATGGAAATTTACTGCTTATAGTTCTTTCCCTTGTTTACCTAGCCAGACACTTCAACATAAGCATTAATATTGCATAACATCAAACAACAAGGCCTTGTGTGAGCTAAAGCTGCCCGTTATGCTTTAACCCCTGGTGCACTTGTGTTACATTTCCCTACTAAGATGAGAGTTGATATCTTCCAAACTAAAGTACTTCTCTCAGTATTTTTAAAATCATACCACCCACCTTGTATCTGTCAAATTCAGATAAAATGCATTAGGTAATACCAGCTCTGGTAATGCCCAATGCCTCTGGTAATGCAGCAGTTCAATGCAATATGAAGATTTTAGACAAATACGCCAACCAACCTTCCTGTTACTGTAAGCAACAGGATATTAAACTCTTTACCATTTTTTCCTTGCAATATAATATTAATGTCACTTAGATATCTGTCTAAATTCACAATATTACAAGATTCATAGCCTTCTGACAATACATTTGGCAGATGTCTTTCTTACTCATATACTGTATTTAAGCATTAAAAGAATGTGTCATTTCTACAGCGCAAAATAGATTTTCTGTTTATGGTAAAAATATGTTCAGTTTTCTCCCATTAAAATCATTTATTATTTGAACTATTAGAAATAAGCAACAATGTTAAGAATAGGATATGATTCATCATCTAAAAAAATTTTTTAAACTAACTTACTTTATACTGATCCTCCATTGCTGCTAGCTGTAATTTCATACCCTCATTGATTTTCACCTGTTCTTTCCACTTCAGCTCCAGTTTTGCTAGTTCATCAGCATAAACGCTGCATTTCATCTTCTCATCCTAAAGTAATGAACAACATGGCATGAAACTCTTAAAATTGTAAGAGCTGTCATTATTTGAGAAAAAAAGTGACAACCATGTAATTCTATGCTATTAGAATTCGACAATTTGCAGATGGCTTTCCCAAAAATCAAGCCTCACCCAACTACAAGGCCTTGAAGAGGACAGGGCTATTGAACGCTGAAGAACTGAGTTCAATATATATTTTTTCCCTGCTTCAGTTTTCAACAAGCTCCTATTCTTCTTTTACTGTTTTACTGTTCAAGCTTCTCTGTGTAAACACAACCCTAATACCACACTGCAATCAAGATGATCCTAAGTGTCTCACTCCAACACAAAACCTTTCCCCATGCAGTTTTTACAATCACGCTAAGTATCTTTCATCCAGAAGGTCAAAGGCAAAGCTTTCCTCAAAGTACGCCTACTAAAGACACAGCCATCAGAAGACAATGAAGGACCTACATAGAGATTTGTAGAATTGCATGGCAGTCGTTACATCCTGGAAAGGACGTTCAAATAGAATAATTCCCTTATGATAAGTAACGGAAACTTGGCAGTTTCATGACAGTTTCTGAATATACTTTGATTATTTGAGGTCAAAACAAATCAAGGCAGCCAAAAAAAAAAAGTTTTCAATTCTAATTCTAAGTGTTTTGACTTCATAATATTATTTTTTTTTTAATAACCAAACAACAGGCAAACAAATGAACAGAGATAACCCAAGGCCCAAAAAGCACTTAAACAATTCTACAACAGCCAACTTTTCAGTACCATCATTGACAAAAAACCTCCATCATTATACATACATCCAAGCTAGCTGCATGAAGATCGAGTTAGGATTGGCAGGTATGAACAGCTCAGGAGCAATGCTATCGTGGCTATACAACTACGGGAGCCAACTCCGGCCCAGAAACAATATAAACGTATGTACCACTCAGTGTGTACCACTGAGCCTGAGCTAGTAAGCCCTACCAACTTGGATGTCTAAACACTTTACAATCCCAAGACAGTCAAATTTGTAGGGAATTATTACACTTGAACATCATACCAAATAAACACTGCTATACTTGTCCAAGACATCAGCTGGCTCATAGCAACATGCTGTGTTCGATCTACTGAAACAATTATAGTTAAAGATATATAAAATAAATAATAAATAAGGCTTTGAATTAAGCACAGAAGCAGTAGCAGTTATCGTTTTTCTTGTATCTGGGTTATCCTGAAGAGTCCCTCTCTCAGGTAACGGTGAGCTGACTGCATAAAAATGTCTTTTAAAGTTAAAATTCCTATCCTAACCATGGTGTATTACACAAATAAGCAGGAAGGCAACTCAGTTGGGTAGATTTCGTCTTTCTAAGATTTAGTGCTTACAGCTATTTTCTGAAGCAGTCATTTACTTACTGCCAACATTTGCTTGCATTTCTTATACTTTTCTGTTTTCTCAGCAATTTCTTTATTCATTTCACGTACTTGCTCCTTTACCACGAATTCCGAAACTATATCAGATGAAATGGGGCTAACTGTGAACATTGAAGGAAAAAAACAAGAACATTGACTCTTTGTTCCATAAATAAAGTCTGTACCAAAGAGATGACAGGCTAAATTTCACAGCGCATCAGGAACATGCTTCATGTTATCCAAGTAGATACTTACTCAGAGACCCCCTGGGTTATCTTGTGACTAGTGATACATAAGATAAGCAGTCATAAGATCAGCATGACTGCATTCAGCTCTCTCACATACCAAAGATGAGCATAAATAAACATATGCATACATATTCCATAGGTCAGCGTAAAAACCAGACATAATCATCTCTCCCTTGAACTCCCAAGTGAACAACAGAATAGGTATGTTAAAATATTATATTTATTGTATATATAATATTTCAATCTTCTATAAAAACGTCTAATTCTTCAGCAGTCTGCTTTATCCTACCACATACTACGGTGGGCTTGCCAGAATTGTATTTATTTTAGGAAATACTTGTATTTAATTAAGCCAGGATGAAACTGACCAGAAGTTACAACCTACAGGGAGAAAGGGTATGTGAATTAAAGTTAATTAGATGCATAAATAAATAAAAATTAAAAGCATTACTCTGTGTTTACTGGCCTTTATCAACTTAGAATGAATATTAAATCAGGTCTAGTCATAACTTATTTTATTTACACTTTAGAAGATTAGTTTCATAGGAAGACTAATAGTTCACAAAAATTATAATCTAGTTAATCTAGCTAAATTTTCGCTAAAAAAAACACAGGAGTCGCCCATAGTCTTGGCCTTGTCATCAAATAACTGGAACTTTTCAGTAGATTTGATTTTACAGTAGAATGCTATAATGAACAGTCATTATGATATGACTGCAAAATCATGGTATTGTGTAAAATTTGAGGATTTAGGGAGCACTTTTTTTTAATGACTTCTTTTGTTAACCCAGCAAACCCAGCACTAACTATCAAGCAGGAATTCAGAGTTTAGTCCTGCTGACATTAAAAAATGTTAACTGAACCTTTCTGCAGAGATACAATGAAAATACTTATGAATGCTATCAATTTGAAAAAACAGCTTTTCAGATGAGTCTTCATTTTTCTAATTATTGTTCTTCGCTTTAGGTAAAACAGAAAAACTCCTCCTAGTTCATACTGAAAACACTATTGTAGATTACTTCACATAAACAACATTTTCAGGTTGATATAAAATAGACAAAATTAAAGCTGTTGATACCTGGAGATGCAGACAACTTTTTGTCTGTAATGACGGCAGTAGCTGTCTGAATGTTGGATGCATCTGTCAGTTTCTGTTGATTTCCTGCAATTTTCTTTGTGAAAAGAAACTTTGTTTTGATATGTTATTAAATGAAAACCAAAGCATAAAGAAACATCTCTTGCACTAACTACTCTGAAATTGGACTAGGCAGAACTGCTCATGAAAAGAAGAGAGAATAAAATGAGGTTTGTATATTTATCATTCTATCAACATTGAAATAATCTCAGATTATGATTTTTAATAATCACATTCTATAAAGTACTCTCACTGGAAATAGTAATTTTTAAGCAAATTATGAAAAATTATGAAAATTATTATGAAAAACTCATTTTCTGGAGAACACTTCATTCTATCAACTTAAATCTACTATTTCATTAGCAAATGGAGTCTAATGAGTGACAGAGCTCTACTGAAATAAAACCAAAAAAATGAAATTTTGGTTTTGTATCAGATGTACCACACAGCCCAACATGCAGAAGATTTTTAGGGAAAAGCCACAGACATTATGATATGGCACCTCATTCACCATTGACCTTCTGGATGATAAGACAACTTTTTAAAAGTAATTTATGGATCAAAACTGGGTAGCTTCCCCATTTGTTCTGTGGACAGCAGAAATACTTAAGTCTGTTTTTCTAAGGACTGTGTTTGTACACAGTCTTGCTTGATCTTGCCTTTGCTCACACTCCCTTATTTCTGCAATTTGAGCCTTTCTCTTCTCCTCAGTTACTAATTTTCACAGACTTCTGAAGAACTTTGAGAATCTCTAACCCTCAAACTTGTTTGAAATTTGCCAACAGGTTCAGTTACTAGGTGGTGTAAGACCGACATCATCATTGCATGAGCCTCATTTATTTAGAAACAAAGCTTAAAAAGTGATCAGAACATCAAACAGATAAGAAATAAAAACATGCTGTGGGTGTGAAAGCTTTCTCCCTACCTCCCTTAGACATCTTCTTCCATTTCCTTCCCTCCCTCCCCTTTTTATTTTTTAAAGGGAAACTAATTACACAGTTTAGTTTCCAAATTCTGCCTATTCTTCTGGGGTTCTTGTAGGTTCAACCAAACTCCATTAGCTTCCTACATGCACCAATTACTACAAAACCTATGCTTGCTTTTCACAGATATCTCAAAAATCATAGAAGTAATCTGGCTTTACGGAAGACAACGCGAAATTGAAAAGCCACCACTCAGCGCATATTTTAATCCTTTTTTTTTTTTTTTTTTAAAAGAAGTATTGTCCTTTGCAAAAAAAGGAAATGAAATAGTTACTGAAAGGTCATAACAAGCACATGCAATTTCTCCATTCTACTTACTGCCTGTTCTGTAAATTTGTTCACTTGTTTTTGAAGTTTTTGACATTCTTTGAATTTTTCTTTGTAATGGTCAGCAGCCATTTGCAGGCGAAGCTTCAGATCTTCGACCTCTCTGCGCAATTCATGCTCCACTGTGTTCGAAATTTCCTTTAAAAAAAAAAAAAAAATCAAAGCTGGTGTCCCTTTCATTCAAACAGTACTATTTCCTGAAAAGCCTTTTATTTTTAAATGAATGCAAACAAAATGCTCTGAAGTATTCTGTGCAAGCGTGGAGGAAGCCCGTGTTTTCTTTGTGGGAAACAAAGGAATAGAGGAGCAGAGCAAAGGTATAATCAGTGTCTGCGCTGAAGTAAGAGACACTGAGGGAATAAACAGGCACTGATATTAGGTAGATAATGAGAACTATGATTCTACGGGCCGCCTGACATATACCAAGAGTCTAAATTCAAACCTTCTAGAGAAGGTGTTCCTGTATAGCCGCATGGCAAACACAGGCGGACCACAACTATATTTTAGAACACTCACTGTGTCTCTACTGGAAGTAGTTCAGCTGAGCTGTAAAACTGATGCACAATCTAGCTAACTTTACCAACACGATATACTCTTAACTGTGTTGCATTTGGAAACTTTCCTGGTAATTCAGTCATTTAGACGATCTGCTACTTACATCTTTGAAATACATCATGAAGTAACAGATCTCCTCATAAAAGCTTATCTAATTCTTGGCTATTTTAAAATATAGTAGCTCTTTTCAAAGTTGTATTATTCATATTTACTACACCATTCTAACTATTGTTCAATTTATTTTTCATACTGGTACATCACTACAATAATCCTAGCTGCAAAATTAATCTGACACAGTTACAGTTGCAGAAGACAGAAGATCTAGTGCAAACTCACTGAAGTCAGAACGCTGACCTTGATATCATCTTAGTAGATTTTGATTCAAAACAAAGAAAGCCAAGACAATTTCCATTATGTTAATATTTTTGTACTTATAAATACTGCAGTAAATCAATTCTGACAACAAATTTTGAAGGACTCATCAGAATCAGAAATTCTACCAACTAGGAAAGACTGTTACAAAAAAAACATCAATTGTTGTATCTGCATGAATTTTTATGCTAGTAGCTCACGCATAAGAATTCGGGAAAGGGGGTGGATTCAAAATAATACTGATAAATACAGTACTACTCCATAAAAAGTAATTTGGGGGAGGGGTGGCAAGGGAGTTACTACAAGAAGCAGTAGAAACTTTCTTTCTTACCAGTCTTCCAATTCAGCTAACATGCATTTGATTAAATGTAATACCTTGACTGCCAGAAGAGAATTTGTTAATAATAATTATCCAAATACATATTTATTTCCCAATTTTAGCAAAGCCAGCCAGATTTTGTGAATACAGGTAAGTTTCAGTACTAAAAAGTAAAAATTTACCTGCTCATTTTTCAAAGCTGTGATCTTCTTAAGTTCAGCTAAAGCATCAGCAAGCTGCTTTTTCAACTTCTCGTTTTCGAGACGTGCACTATGAAGGTCTGCAATCGTCTTATCTCGCACATTTACTGCGTCACTCAACTCTTTTGACATTAGGACAGCTTCTTGTTTGCTAGCCTGAATCTGATCTTCAGCTTTTCGAAGCTGTTCTTTTAAAATACTTGCATCCTCCTGGGAAAGAGAGAGAGGGAAGGAATCAATCATCTTTGAACTCAAAAAGTTTAAATAAAGGCTGGTTTAGGAACTGGAAACATTTACAGGAGAAATCAAGTTTTTCCTGGTGGCTTTAGCAAAAAGCCTAAAGCAATAAGGTTGAGAGTAAGTATCATTTTTGCCATATATTTTCTCTGCTAATGATTGTGCGCAATCATATTTCACCATGAGATAAAGGTACATGAACAATCACTATCTCAAAAGACAGATTTAAATATAATTTTACCTATTCTATATTTTTGTTGCATTTTCAGCTTTAATTTTAATGTTAAGCATACTCATCAAAAATTTCTTCTCCCAGAACATCTTTGTTCTGATCACTGTAGAACACTAAAGTAGGATAAATGGCCACCCAGTTTCAAAACCAAAGTTCACTCCACAGTAAGACACTTCAGGTAACAGCAGAATAAGAGGCCTTAAAATGCCTACAACTGCATCACATAAGATTCTTTAGTGTGGACACTGTGTAAAAGAGCTTCGGGATGTTTTTCATACAACTCCATTTCCCAAGATCTTGCACAACATGCTTTTCCAAGGGAGTTGAGAGCAAAAAGCAACAGAGTATGAATTGCAGTATGAAGCATTCTAAGATTCTCACCACTGCTGCAGCTCCATAGGCAGCCCAAGGAACCACTGACCAAGCTGCACTATGGCCTCTCATCCCTCACAAAAGCCCAGAATCACAAAAATTAAAAAGTTGCTATAAGCCACTCTCAGCCTCTGAGCTTCCTTGAGGCACAATCATCTCATATTCTTGAGTCCAGACATAAATTCAGGTATTTCTAGTGTGCTACTTGCTGATTTTTGAATAGCAGATTGTCCAGCGGAATACTAATGTACTTTGTAAACATTCATGCAGGTGGATGGACTAGGAGATTTCTTGAAGTCCCATCCCTTAGCTGTTTTCTACGGCAGATCATACATCAGCTACATTTCAGTAGATATAAGGGGTTTCATAGTGCAAGACAGACATTAAGTGATCCTACCAGAAGTGACAAATACTTCCCGAGACTAATAAGTGACAAATTTTTAGTTGCTCCAATATTGACACACACATTACACATTCTTATTTCAAAGTAAAATACTGGAGTAATTTAACACATTCAGAAAAAAAACTGTAAAACAGTCATAAGACAAAAAGAAGGTGTTCTAATTTAAAGCACAATAATGTGTTCCTTTTGCCTTCTTACTATTTCCATTCTCAATAGCACTACTTCACTACTACAATTTTATATTCATAATTCATACTCCTTTAATGCAATTTCTGTTCCTTCAAGATCTAGATCACTCTTCCAGTGAGAAGACTGACAAGACGCACAAGTTAGAAGTAAAAATCAGTGCATCACCTGCATATTCTGACTTTTCTGTGCTGGCCTCTGCAAAGGCTGCACCTATTTTACCTCTTGAGTTTAGATTAGGAGTACATTTGTGGAGCAAATCTCCCAGTCATTCCACCTTATCACTCTTCAGATCACATCACAGAACATTCTCAGAGCACAGGGACTGGATTCCTTTCAGATGAAACTAAACAGGAAGATGCGTACCAGGAACAAACCTAATACGCTCCAACAACTAATGGGTATTCAATCTATGGCATGCTAAAACCACCCCTTGGAACATGGGCAGCGTGGACACCAGGTCTTCAGCACTTTCACTCTCCTATCGTGCCACGCTACTTGCTAACCACACTGCATAGCGAAGGTTAACTCTTCTTTACAAGTCCTACCGGCACTCTTCCTGCTGACTTCTCATTTGATTTTGTCCATTTATGTGGCATCTTATCCTTCCTGAGGTTTTACATTGTCATATATTGACAGTACATTCACCTAACAAGCCCTCCGGCACGTCTTTCAGCACGTCCTTACCCTCTGCAGTCTCAACACGGCCACATCCTTTTCTCTTTTTCTCACTCTGTCCTTTTTTTATGAAGTTACAAGCAACTCTCAGGAATACGCCATTTTTACTGAATTGACCAACTAATTCTTTACATCTAGCTTATCTCACAGTTCATCAGGTATCAAACTCTTCTCAAAATGCTCGGAGTGAGCAAAACTAATTAACTTTCCTCTTTGCTCATTTTCTCTCTCTGCTGAGAAAACAAGGAGTCTCTTGCCTCTCGGCCTATACCCTGGAGGTATCTTCAACTTCCTCCTTTCTTTTGTCAAAGACTTACAAACTTTACAAACTTTAGAAATACTTATTTTTAACCAGGCCAATTATATTAGTAATGCTTACCTTGTTGGATGAGGAGAGTAAAAAAGCTTTCTTCATACTTTCTTTCTCTGCTATAAATAGCTGTAATCTGCCAACCTCCTCTTTATAATACGTTATCATGTTTTCTTTGTTTGCATCCAAATTCTTAAACGTCTGGATCTCTTTTACTAGTTTGGTGTTTTCTATTTCTGTATTCTTCAAGTGTATCTGTAATGATGCTAAAAAATGTCAAACTCTTCTTCCACATTATAAAGACTACTATCTGTTCAATTAAGTGTTTACTAAATTCTAACTCATCTCAGATTAGAATAGGTAAAGAGAAAAATTAAACATTTGGTAATATCACTACCCTCGCAGCACAAATCTTTTCATCAGCTGGATCATCTAACAACAGCTCCACTCTACAGCTAGAGGTTCAGCCCCTGATTTCTGTCCACATCAAGCTAAACTTTTGAAAACTAACTCCTCTCTTCACAAATGCAGGAAAGCTACACACCCTTTAAAATTACTGGAAGAAAGCTAAAAAGAAATTCATCTTCTAGTAGCATCTACTTACAATCACCTAAGTAAACAGGACTACAACAGCTATATGTGGCTCCAAAGACAGCAAACTACTTTCACAACCCTAGAGCTGTTTTTTAAGATGTCACCAAGTATATCTTCTTATGCCTACTAAGTGAAAACTGTTGTACTCAAGCGTTGTCCACTCAAACGCTAAAAGATTTGTGCCATTTACTCACAACGGAATACCTCGCTTCTGAAAGACGTTTTGAGATTTTAAGATAACTTCTGGAGTAAATCTAACATTGTCTGCCACATAAAGACCTTTTCCTATGAAGGCAAATAATCTTTTCAACACATACAATTTGCTTCACAACCTAAACATTTCTTCATCCTAGCATATGAGCCAGATAAAGGATTTTTTTGCCAAGAGGAGTATGAAAACTAACAGCCACCAGCTCAAGTCAGATTAGGGATGACATTTCTAAAGGCTGATCGGTTTCTGCAGCTACTTTTCTAAGCGCGGGGTCGCATCAAATTAGACACGCTAGTACAGCAGGCCAATATAAAAATCAAGTATACATGCTTGTTGTACTCAGGCTGGTTCCAACAGCTCACTTCAACTAGCCAACAGTTCTGGGCTTTAAGACTATTTGTGAGACTCTTTTTATAATAAGGCTGCTTCCCAATATCAGCAAAAGGAGTCGGCTCTGCTTGTAAAATCAGTGCAACATAGATCCTGCTACAGTTTCTCAAAGTTATGCACCAGACTCAAGAATAGGGATCTAGAAAACACACTCTGGAGAAAGAATTTACAGTAGTAAAAAGCAATTTACTTTTTCACAGTTGTGTTAAGACAATCAATTACTGGACGATGCATTGTAGAATTAAAGAACTACCTCAGTAGCATCTACTATTTTAGGTTACTGCGTTTGCATTTTAACAAAGTGGTTATACATCCTCCTTCTTAGGGACATTTTTATACCCTTGGAGAAATTCAAATGCTATTTTCTTCATCCAATGTTATCCAGGAGCATTTATAACTGTCTTAAAAATGTGTTCACAGAAATGACCCATTTCCTTTCTGCCTCAACATCCAATTTATCACACCTCTCTATAAAATGTTATTACCCTTATTTCAAGCCACTTCATTTCAATGTATACAAGGAGAAGGGATAAATTACCTTATAAAGTTCTTTTTCATCCTTTTCTGTCTTTAAGACACATTCAAGTTGCTCCTTCTCAAGAATTACTTTCTTCAGTTTGTCCTTCAGACTAAGAAATTAACAAATTTCTTAGTAAACAGAACTCTTAAAGACAATTAATTCATATATTAAGAAGTATATACTTTAAAAGAATACCTGTGGAAATAAGTAGTAAAAAATGGAAGGTAAGAGACAAACAACTAAATACCTGTCTAACTCTGTTTCTTTTGCAATGGCTTTTTGTGTAACAGTCATGATATCTTCTTCCAGCTGGAGAACTTTTGAAGCAGCCTCATCATGCTTCTTCTTCAGATCATCATTTTCAGTCTTAAGAGTTTCTGATGCTTGAATATTAGCCTTAAAAAAAAAAATTGTAAATACATGTCATTTAAGAATGCACACCTTTAGAACTAGAAAATGTTATTTGAATTAATGCTAAAATGTAGAAATACTGCTTATTTCTAGGGTATATGCAAAAAAAAGCCTGTTGTCTTCCTAGTATCAAGGAACATGTCACAAACATACCATAAGTTACTTCAAGTTTTAAGAAGTATCTTGCACATAAATACTATATGTATTGCTTCCACAATTTTTCAGTAATACCTTTAAGTTTACTATAAGACAAAAGATCCCAGCATGTACGCTCTGAAATCATGCCTATATTCTAAACTGTCCATTAATGTAATAAGCAGCACAGCACTCACACATGAATTTGAACATTCAGTTTAGACAGTATCAAGTTTATACAATTAAAATATTTTAAACCTATTTTTAAAAAGTGTAAAATGCTTTCAATTACTCGCTGCTTTCACTTCAGAGCATATGTAAAGCTTCAATATAAGAAAGATAACCATGAGGTCTCCTCTCTTCCCTAAAATGCATGCCAAGCCCTTTTAAACCTCTAATCTGGGTTAAAAATATACTAAACATGCTACGTATATTCATTCCTTCTATCTTTGAATGATGCCAATTACCTACAACATGGGCTTTACCCTAAAAGAGCACCAGAGAAATAGAAAATACGTAAGAAAAGACTAAAAGGATAAGCAGTCAGGATCAAGATACAGAAGAGGAAGATGTATTCTGATTGAAATTTAATTTTTCTCTTCATAATCTTAGATGAGACTATCTTCTTAAAAAAAAAACAGTCATTCTTGTTCAGTCTGAAGTACAGGTATCATGAGGGGAAAAAAATCAAAATTAATATCTGTTATGTATATTAAAAATACTGTTCTTCACTACCACAGGATTCACTCTAGTTTTCCTGATGAGGAAAGAAAGGAGTAAGAAGTATGAAAACATACATTGAATAGCCTACTATTGGAAAGACCAAAGAGGATGTCAGAGGATGTCAGGAGAGGGGTGGAAAAGAGGATCATTAGATGAAAAAAAATAATTTGCAAATTCAAATCATAAAGGCTAGAGATTTATACTTGTACTGAAAAACAAGAAGAATACAATAGAAAAGGTAAGAGGCTCAATAAGGAGTTTCTGTTTTGGTAGAAGCATCCACTTTTGCAAAGACCATCAAAGAATTTAGAGAGAGACAGACAGACAGACAGACAGAGAAAGGAAGATAACTTCCAAATTTTTTGGCCTTCCTTCTGCAAACTAATCATGAATTGTCTAGCTTTAAGTATATAAACAACTTCTACTTTTGTTTGTACTTTCTTTTACCTGAAAAGACTAAGAGCTTACATTTGACCAGATAACTAAATTAGTCAAGTCACAGCTAAGATAGCTGCAGGGAAAAGGAGTAAAAATAGAATACAACCATTCGTGATGATAAAGGGTTAGATCAAACATTTGGAAGATGTGATAATCTCATGAAACATATTGCAGGACTAGCGTCTTAGAGAACAGAAGCGAATACAGAGGTTGATAACAGCAGAATCACAGAATGTGTGGGGTTGGAAGCGACCTCTGGAGATCGTCTAGTCCAACCCTCACTGCTCAAGCACGGTCACCTACAACAGGTTGCCCAGGACCACATCCAGTTGGGTTTTGAATATCTCCAAGGATGGAGACTCCACAACCTCTCTGGGCAACCTGTTCCAGTGTTCAACCACCCTCACAGTAAAGAGGTGTTTTCTCAGGCTCAAGTGGAATTTCCTGTGTTTCAGTTTATGCTTCTTGTCCTGTCACTGGGCACCTTGTTGAACTTGTCCATCAGGACCCCCAGGTCCTTCTCTGCAAAGCTGCTCTCCAGCCAGTCAGCCTCCAGCATGTACTGGTGCATGGGGTGATTCCTCCCCAGGTGCAAGGACTCTGCACTTCCCTTTGTTGAACTTCATGAGATTCCTCTCTGCCCATTTCTCCAGCCTGTCGAGGTCTCTCTGAATGGCAGCACAACCATCTGGTACAGCAGCTGGTCCTCCCAGCTTTGTATCATCTGTGAACTTGCTAAGGGTGCATTTGGTCCCAACATCCAGGTCATTTTTAAAGACATTAAACAGTATTGGCCTTAGTATCAACCCCGGGAGACACTGCCAGTCGCCAGCCTCCAGCTGGACTTCATGCCACTGATTGCAACCTTCAGTTCAGCCAGTTTTCAATCCACCTTACTGACCACCAGCCCACATTTCATCAGTTTGTCTGTGAGGATGCAACAGGAGACAGTGTCAAAAGCCTTACTAAAGTCAAACTAAACAACATTCACTGCTCTCCCCTCATCCACCAAGCCAATCTTCTCATCATAGCAGGCCAAAAGTGACTTCAACACTGCTTTTTTGGAAAGATAACAGATGCAAGATGTAAAGCCACTGTGAGTACAGCATTCATTATGCTTACTGTAGTTGTGTTCATAGTGTTGTGAGCCATGGACAGTTAAGTGTCACTTCCATCACAGTAAAATCACTAGTTATCTTAAATAACCCTGAAAAAACATTATTTTTCTATGATGCTATTTTCTTGAGAAAAGACGTTAACAATACTAGAGTGGAGCACACATAACAAGACAATACGTTACTACTTTTCATATCAAAATTCTGTGAAGTTCAGCTTAATATCAGCCACGAGCATGGTATGAATCAAAGTGTAAACAAGGTCAAGATAGACTGACCAATGTGACAGACTACAGCATGACCTACAGTGTTTGTGCAGACACTAAAGGTACAAGTTGTCTTTTTACTTTGCATTTGGAAGATCAAAGCACTAGATGATCAATTCATTTTTAAATAAAGCTTAATGCCCTGAGGCAACAAAACTGTACTGTTAAATCAGGAGAAACATATCAGAGTTCATGGAGAACCCTTTCTGGCCAGATTCTAACTTAACTAACAATTTTTAAAATACAATAAAATATAATGAGGACTGGTTTTACTCATTAATTGTCAAAAATATGCTGTTAGCAAGGGTAATTAAGCCCTGCTTTTATAAGCAACTGAACAGAAGTTTGGGTATTATATGATTTTTTGGGAGGTGGGGGAACTGCAAGGGTGGCAAATGTAACTGATCTGACATCTCATTTGCTTCCTGAACTTTACACTAGCGCATGAAGCAGATTTTAATTTTCGTTACGTATACTACTTGAAAGGAAAAAGGGCTAATCCATTCCAACTATTTGAACTCTAAATTGCTGTTCAGACTTCTCAGAATTGCCAGTGTTTAACGCATATAAAGAATTCTGAGAAGAAAGGCAACATGAATGCCTACTTTGTTGAAAGCAGTCTTGGAGCAGAAGACGCACAGTTTTTGTAAGGCTTTTATTTCTGAAGAGCTATCAGTTTCCTGCAATCGAAAACGCGTTACTTTGGTGTAGAGAAGGCAGCAAGTTTTAATTAAAGTCAGTATTCCAAGTAAAACTTGCTATATAACCAGAAGTAACTACACACATTATAAATGCCTGTCCTTCCCCTGTGCAGTGGAGACTAATTATTTGCCTCTGTTTTGAAAGTAGTATAGTAAAAAGTCTATTTCAATGCCTATCTGTGTTTTCTCTAAACACCATTTTGGCATAACTGTAGCTGTTGTAACTCAAATGCCTTCAAAAGAATTTAATCAGATATGTTATATATATATATACAAACTGTACAAACAGTTCAAATAGCCTGCCAAAGGTAACATATATTAAAAGGAATTAATAGCCTGAAAAAATACACTCCACAAACAGCATTACAATTGATGCTGCTTTGCTAGTTATTCTAAAGGGACATGGTATTAAAATGTAAAAGTTCCATACTTAACAGATTCTCACCTAATAAACTTGTTTAGATACAAATAAAGCCTACAGTTTTGAAAGAAAAAGGATTAATTTTTTTTAGAAACGACTTGTTATTCTACAGCATTTTTAGCAATTCAATTTAGATGCTGCAATCCTAGTCCCTTACACTCCAGTTACAGTGGTTCCAGAGCCTGTAAAATCTAAAACGAGTGCTCTTAGACTATTTTATGTGTTTTAAGAGGAGTCAAAAGTGGAAGAATATAGTAAACACGTTAACTACATGTACAACCTCTATTACACAGAAAAGATGATTAAATTACTGTTTACTCAATTTCTCCTAATCTACCTGATAAGGGTTATATATATTCTATATATACATATAATATTCTGTATAAGGTATAGAATATTCTATATTCATTAAAGTTTCTTCCACTCTCGTAACAGAAAGAAAAGCATAGCAAAAAGCATAGATCATTTTAACGATCTAGTTTAAAAATATCTGACAATTGTAACATTATTTTTAAGGTTGGATCATTTCTTTAATCCAGGTTACAAATGCAGCTCCCACAAAGAGTTGCAACAGCATTATTGATAAAGTGGAAACCAAACTGCATAGCAGGGACCAGAAGAAGCCAGAAATTACTTAAGTCAGCTTCACTGCTGCAAAACAAAAGCTTCCAAAACAACAACAAAAAATTATATAATTATTAGTAGCCTAACGAAATGCAACAAAGAAATTTAAGGTAGCTGTCAGACAAATTCATTTTCCCAGAATCAAAATTCCAGTTTGAAAAGTCCCATGTGCTTTCAGATGGGGAGTCGGAGGAAAGATAAGGCACTGAAATTTTTTTCTTGTTACGGCAAAATAGCGAAATATTTAAGATTGATTGTTTTTATTATATCAATAATAATATTATTATATTATTTTTATTATATTATAATATTATTATATTATTATTATAACAACGGGATTTTATTGTAATCACATACGGGTCTGCCCCCCAAAAGAACTGCCATTACACATAATGTGATTTATTTATTTACAATGCATTACATTGAGATCCTGAAATAACCGAGATTTTACGTCAAGAAGTGGCTTTTTTTTTTTTTTTTTTTTTTAAATCACATCAGTGGCTTTAGACATGCATAGCCTAATCCTAAACACATTGACTGAAACCTCTTAGAGCTTATAACGATAGCTTTATCTAAAGAATACATGAAGATCATGCTATGCCAGACTCTAATGGCATTTAAGTCCATACCAGTAACAGCACTAAGTCACAACAGATTTGGACAGAGCCTATAGCGCGAATTAAGATCCCATACAAAATCCTTGACCTATGTATAGGCTGATCTCTTTAGCCCTTATGGTTTCTCATTTATTAGTTTACCTCCTGCTCAGTAATGTTTGCCTCCGACATTACAAAATTGCAGCACCTTTTGATAGAGTATAGAAATCATAAAATTAATGCGTCTTTCAAGAACATTGCCAAACAAGCAAAGAAAAGAACATCAGGGTTCCACTGAGATAAAGACTGTAGGATAAACTCAACAGTTCTAGCCCTTGCACTAATCAAGGGAACTACTATTACGTTTCACACACCGTAGAGAACTCAAGGGATCTAGATGAATTATCTACAGAACCCTTTTACTTATCCCACTGACATTATAGCAGCTCCAACAGAGATATGTAAAATACTTGGCTGATATCATACTCTGTTTATAGGATCTCAGAGGACAAATGATGAACACAACACTACCGTTGCAGCCACTGCAAGATTTATCTGAGCATTCTTACGATGCAAAGCCTGAATGCTCTGAAAGCAAAACTCAAGTAGTAACTTTTCTTTCCAAAATGAAATTTAATCATTCAGCAAAGTAAAGCAGTAAATCAATCCCCAGTAAACTCAATGACATTAAGTTTTTATCTTCATGCCCATGACTGGCAATAGAAATATTGCTAAAACAAAAAAAAAAAAGAAAACCACACACAACACCATACAGTATCCCAGTCCAACATTTACTGTCTTTCATGACACCTCATTTTTATGACATTCGAATGGAGGAGGTAGAAAGAGCTGTAGGATCTTGCAGTTCTGGCCTTGAAATCACAAAATAAGTTTTTAAAAGAAGTATTGTTTTGACTCTAAGGATGTTTTGATTATGGTACAAGAGACGGAAGAATAAAGCCTCTCCTTTCAACAGCAAACACAGGTCATCATTTTCCATAGAAGTAGTAGATATAACTTTGAAAGACATTACCCAGGAAAGAGTGCATCTAGAGACACTGAAAAGGAAGAGTTTACAATAAACTGAGCTTAATCGTCATGATTTTGGAATTAGCATTTAGTATTCCAAAATCTAATAAAACACAGTAGTAGTAATTTAAATATGTTAATCTATACAACTGACGCTATTAAACAGAATAAATACTGTGTGCTTCTCTCTTCACACTTAAGGCTCCACTTTGCAAATGTTCATCTAGTGTCATTAGCCATCTTTTAGTCTTACGAAGGTGACAGACATACAAGTTTTCTGCAGGGGACAGACAATACTACACATTTACAGACACTGAGTATGACTATGTAGCATGTGTTTGCATTCCAATATGTAAATTTCTTAAAATTTCTTATAATTCCCACAGAAAACTTTTGCAAACAGTCATTTTCATGAATAAATAAATTTGAGCTAAAGTGCACGCAGGATACCTATCCAGAACATTTAATAATAATCCAAACTTGTCTGCCCAACTATCCAATGAAATAAATTTCACTAAATCAGTTTAACAAATGTTCGCACCAAAAAAAAAAAAAAAAAAAAAAACAACCACACACCACCAACCAACCAAACAATACACACTCAAAACAGTCACTAAAACAGTAAAACCGGGTTTTCTCTTCATGGGATGTTTACAGCACCTAGGAGTGCTGTGATTGCTGATGCCAACACAAGTAATCGAGTTTTCATTCATGCCTTTAAGTCGTTATCATTTTATATCCTCCATGTTTAAAAAAAAAAAAAAACACTGAAACACCCTGACCATCATTTTTAGCACAGCAACCATACAAACAAACAAATTCTGTATCTTGATTCAAAAAAGCAGAGAAAAATTGCTTGATTCATTTACTTTTACACACACAATCTGAACTGGGCACTTGTACTGCAGACATATCACACTGCACTACATCTGTCATTGTCTAACCAGAGGAACACTCCTTATAAAATGGCATCAGAAGTCACCTCAAAATAATCCCTGATATTTGAATAAGACTGCTAAATAAAGTTACTGGCAGGCAGATCACCTATGTAGTACCTGAATTTACATGGATATCCTATTAATACTACCTATCAGATAGATAAATCAACCAATTAAAAAAAAAAAGTCAAAGGGTGAAAAACTTTTAAAGAGCTGATGAAAGAACAAGTTATTTATGTCATTAAATTCACTTTTGCCCCAATTTATGCCAACATCACGCATATGGAAATATTACCAAACATCAACAGGGTCAAAAAAGAGAGCAGGTAATCTGTAAGTTTGCTCCTTCTGACCCAAGTTAAATGTTTAAGAAAACCGCTACAGTAGGAGTAAGATTTGCCACCACTGTAACAGTATAGATACCAGTTCAGAAGTATTCTTTGCCCACTAGAGGGAGACAATTGATTGCAAAAGAATCGGATTTGCAAGCTCTGATCCCTCTACAGAAATACAGACTCACAAAACCTGTATTTACAAAATTGAATTGTAACAAAACATCAAGAGAGTAAATGGATGAAAGACTGACACAATGATTAGAGCATGCTTCTTTCATCCAAGACAGGGACTCTAAACCTTAAAATAGCAGGCGAGTGCACTGCTGCCTTAGAGTTTACACACAGTTCAAGTACCCATCATAAAACTGGTAGACACAAAAAGACTAAAAAAGTGCATTTGTTGCATTTACACACATAGGTATTATATACTCATAATACTAGGTATAAAATATTAAATATATTTATAACTTAGGTAACAACAATAAATGCATTTTTTTATATATATATATATATACACACACACACACATTCATAAACAACACTTAAATTTTGCATTCAATTTCCTTCAACTTTTCCAAAAGAAAAACATGATCTCACATAAAAGAATTAAGTTACATAAGCCTAGTAAATCTCATAGTGACTCACATACTCAAGTATGTATCAGTGAACAAGTGATCTCAGGAGGAAAAAAGCAAAAAAAATTTTAAGGTTGAAAACAATTCGGAACACTTGGTGACCATGTATCATGTGTCATCTCCTTAATTAAAATAATCATAATTATTATTTTAACCATGTAATTATTCATGTTATATTAGTAGAGTCGCAAACTCTATATACCATGACGACTCTGAAAAGTAAGTATACTATCAAGGAATATCATCCTGGAAAAAAATTAACTCAGAAACACTAACTGAGAAAGAAGAGATGCGACATTTCTGAAATACTTTCAGTACTTTCATATTTAGTCTTAATTCCCAAACAGAGTAGCAGCAGATAAGATAAACCTTTGCACTGTATGCAAGCTAGCTTCATGTCATATGGGGGAAATCCAGGTATAGTTAAATTGGCATGAAAAAGGCTGCAGAAGGACACCATGCTTTTCTGTAACAGGCACAAAGCTCTTTCAGGAGACCAAAGAGGCAGGCACAGGAAGAGTGCATTTGGGGGGGGGAGGGGGGGGGCCAGAAGGAGACAGGGGAGAAAGTTTGCAAAGATTCACATGTCAGAATCCAGCTCTGAAGGTTATGATTCCATTCCCTCCATAAGCTGATCTTGTCAAATAACTACATATTAGATCTGCTAAATAGCCTCTGAATAAGAGAATAGGAAGAGATCAACCTTAAAGATGGAAGATTTGTCCCAAGTTCTATAGTATCCTAAGCTTATTTTATTATAATGTAATGGCACTAACCATAACATGTAAAGTGTATGAAGTATCTGTCAAAATATCGTGTAAAATCCATACTGCTGTGTGCATCTGTGATCAGCTGAAGGAAAACAAAACTATGCATGTTTCCAGTGCAGACCTGCTAAAGTTTCCCAAATTGTGCTCTGTATGCTGTGGTATACACACACACAAAGTTCATCACCTTTTATAAAAGGCAAGAGTTAATTCAGACAGATGAAATTGCAGGAACAGCCAAATGCCTCCTCTTATGCCTATCCACTTCCAGCACAGAGCCAGGAACTCTGTATGAAAAGCAGTAGTGGGGCAGGAGGGCATGCTCCCTCTGAGCACAAACACTGGTTAGCACAGAGCTGTGTCCTACAAATATTCTTTTTCTATGATGATAGTGATGGCAACCTGAGCAAACTAAGTCTGCAGAATCATGAACGTAGAGATTAAAATACAAACAAAAATACTGATATTTACTTAAACCTGATAAATTAAAAATATCATAAAAGATCGAAACCTTTAAGGACAAGAAATGGCTTCAAATGCTGTAACGTTTGAGACTCAGAAGCAATGTTTCTGCAATCCTAACAATATATTACGACTTTATGCCCTGAATTCATTTGTTCCTCACTCCATCTTTGGTAGGAAGCGAGATGGAAATCTTGTTAAGACGGTAACAAAAAACCGCATGTCTCCTGAACAGCAACAACATTGTTAGCAAAATTAAATCTGTAATTTGTCATGGCAGTTATCCTTACTAGCCTGAAGTGATACGTATAAATACCAGGACTCATCTGTTTCTAAAGCACAGAAATGAGAATCTTCGTATTTTCATAAACATATAGCTTAGGCATATAGTGCATGTAGTCCAATATTTAAATGCTGTGAACACACTGATTGTATTAGACCTGAATAAGTTTAATTGAATATACTATCTTCTCTGGGGGAAGGGTCTATTTTCAGCTTGCTTCTTCCTAACATGAGCCCCAAATAGCCTCCAAAGAACTACTTGTAAAGCATCCCAACTAGTCAAAAAGTAGAGACAGAAGGCAACACTTCTACTGCCCAGAACTCTGTGTCAGCAGCTAGGTGGAAGGAATGAAGCAAATACATCAAGAGTGGGAGGGAAACAGTAATATGGATATAGCTGTGTCTGTCAATGGCTATTTGCATTAGGAAATCCATGTTTCTGCATTTCTCAGAACTGAAAAATAAGTCAGTATCAGAAAGAAAAAGCGTCATAACACAAGATATGACTCTACGAAACTATGCTTTAACAAAATATTTTCATGTTATGGACTCGGAGCCTGTCTATCAAGAACATAAGCTGTATTTGCTATACTGTGCTGCAGTAAGAAAATTTACTCATCTACTATGACGTCTTGCTACAATCCAAAAATCGGTTAAATTTCATTATAAAAATACAGGGTAGCTTAATCAAAAGCCAAAGAGAGATTCATAATTTTTTCTAGGCAATTAATATGATAAGTTTTTTAAAAAAGGGGCAAGTGAATTGCCCAGTATTTAATATAGAAGGGTTCATGACGCCAGGGCCTCCTTATCAGAATAAAAGTGGTGGTAAAAAATAACACTTACTAACACATTAGTAGTATAAATAGCTTTGCTCTCAAATAGAATAAACGCTCATGTCCTTCACTTGTACTAATTCTGCTTTTAGAAAATACAATCCTTTGCACTAATCTGGTATTTTATAGGGCCTTTGGTCAAATAGAAATATTATTTGAGCATTTCTTGGCAAAAGGTAGTTGCAAAAAAAAAAATTAATATGCTAGTCAGAGATTGTCTAAGTAGTTAAATGTAGCTTAGTTTTATTTTAACAGAAATTAAGATTTCCATTACTCACAGCTTCTTCTTAAACTACAAAGGCAGTGATATTTACCTTAGTGTTTATAATTACTCTATTTGGGTATATAGAATACTTTGCTTTAATGTTTGTCATTAACCTAATACTCCCTGAAGTATATTGAAAGAGGTTTTTTTTTTAAAGTATTTGGAGTTCTATATCTGAATAAATTAAATTTTTTTTATAAAAAGATTTAAACTAACTCCACTTTTTATCTATTTATACAACAAAATTCAGAACATAGCTAAAAATCTATCTGTATGTGACAAGGGAGCATGGACAATAAAAACACTCAACTACTTAGAACAATCATTCTTTAACTTAAAGGTTTAAGAAAAAGCAGTCTACCTCACACTAAGCACAGGAGAAGATTCTGCTGTCATACAGAATTTAACTATATTTTGATTACTTAACATTTCAAGGTTATTCTTTCTGGCTTTGTTTTTTTTAAATGGCTGGATTAATGCACTGTTTAAGTTTATTGCCTATGACAACTATTTATGTCACAAGGAGCTGACTTTTTTTTAAAGCACAAAGAAAATAAAATCTAGTTATTTTAATTAAGAGCTGTATAATTGCTGCTCAGGAATCTTTAAGTCTATCCATTAACCTACTGTACAGTGTTCCCAGCAAAGATAAATCATATATTGCCTCATCTGCACTATATTTTAAGTATTGGAGCAGGGAGATAAGGAGAAGGAGGAAGACAGGAAATCATTCAGGTCTGGAAAGGTTCTATAAAAAGCTGCATACAAACTATTGTTTACTAAACTTTCTGATGAGGAACAGGTTAATTTACTGTACCTGATTCAGTGAAATCAAGTTTTGGTTTTCAGTAGTGACACAAGATTTATATTCTGCTTATGTAGATACAGGAAAGAAAGAAGTTTCAACTCAGCAGAAAATGGAACATAATTCTTCGACAATTTTCTTCTTTTTAAGAGAGAGACCAAAAAACTGCAGAAGTTAGAAAACTTCTGTAGTATTATAGACAGATGAAGAGCAGTACCAGCCTCAGGTTAGTCTTCTCCCCCATACTTACTTAGCTGAGCCATAAACGGAAGTTCTTCACGTTGCATCACCATTTGAACACAATATAAGGCAATAACAAACCATAAAATACAATATTCCTGAAATTAAATTCTAATTGCTAAATCCTGGTGTCTTAAAGATGAGTCTTTAGAACCAAAAAACCTCACAGGTTAAGTGCAAAGTACGAGAACACTTCTGTTCTTATATAGTCTCTCTGTATAAGATATAGTGCTGGCCAGTTGTCAAAATCCAATTTGATAAGCTGTTTTTAAAAAGGCATAGTAAAGGTAATATGTATTAGAATTCACAATTTTTTTCCCACTTTTTTTAGATGAGAACCTCAGATGACAGCAAAAGGTGTCTATATAGCTCATTCAGTTTTACCCACCAAGCTCCTGATTGGAACATCAAACAAATACATAAAACGCTTAAGGGATTTAAATCTAGTCTTACTGATTTAAGCTGGCCCTCATACGTTCTTAAAATTAAAATAATTCTTTTAGAAGCAACTTTTAAACTTTTTTTTTTAAAAAAACAGATCTTAGCCTTTTCTTTTCCTTTATCTAATATTCTAGTATCTACGCACTTGACTCTGAGTGTTCAAAAGTAAACTACAAAGTTTCAACAGTTTCAAACTCCTTCAACAAATTCCTTTCTCTTAAAGGTGTATCAGGCAGAACTGCTGACATATACATACTGGCATTTAGAAATAGCCTATTAACTGCTGTCCACAGCTAAATTATATAGGCTTCATTACTTCAAATTTGTCCATGTCACCACCTCCCTCCCACATGTTTTTAATCTTCTCCTAAAAGTTGTTTTTTAAAAAGCAGCAGCTTAAAAACGGATTAGGTCCGACTCTTGTATACCTTTCTCTATTATACTAGATTTCCCCCTTACCATATGTAGAAGTTCCAAATGAAACTTGCTCTGGTTTTGGCTATATTTATATTTCCACTACTAAACAACACTGTAAGTTACTTTTTAGGTTTGTTTTTCTTTCCCCTCACTTCTAAAATCTTCAGACCTCTGTGAAGGCTTTTAGAGAAGCCTTGACTTATTTTTTACTCTTTGTATGCTCTGGCAGTAGCATTCTCTGTTAAGTCTTAATGTGTGTTTTTATAATACCAAAATTTTCCCCCCCATTTCCGATATCATGTGTTCTACATAATTACTCCTTAATGGGAGTTATTTGAAAAGTCTTCCTCCATTCTCAACTAACATAAGCAAACTTTAAACTGTCAACTACTTTCCACTATGAATTCCACAATTAAATGTCAAACATCTGGTAACAGCTGTCATCGATTATCTTACCAAGCCTGGTACCAAAAGCCTTAAATATTTTAACCATTTTACGACATAAAAGGAATAGTGGCAGGAGGTTAATAGGAACTGACCTATTCTAGTGTAAATGTCTATCTAACTGCTGAGGGTTTTTGATAGCCGATTTTCACCCAGTTTAATTGGTTCTCAAAAAAGGAGGATTACAGACATTTTGCATCAGCTTTAATCAGTTATACAACTAACCTTTTGCTCTGTTTGCAGTTGGTCACATCTCTGCTTTTCATGGTTAAGTTCTTTTTCCAGTCTTTCGACTTGATCTCTGAGTTGTTCAGTTTCCTTTTCCAGAACAGCAGTTACCTTTAATAACTCTTCTTTTTCTTTTATTATTTTTTCAATTTTAAACTGTAAAAACAAAAACATTCTTTTTTGATAATTTTCTCCCCACAATTCCTATTAAATGAATGGATGACTAGCTACTCCTACATTTGAGTAGAAGCACAAAACTTGTGCATTCTCTGGCTAGGTTATTTTAGTTTTCTTTTTCCCTAAATTTTTGAAATTTCATTTTAACTAACTAGTACTAACTACATCATCATTAGATAGCACATTTTGTAGTGTCTTTATTTGTACTCAAGTTTTTCCTCCTTAAGTGAAGTGCTTTTACTGCTCCCAAGTGACCACAATTGTGGAAGAGCTAATTAAGATGACGACAGCTTGGTGAGAAAAGGCTGCTGAGTGTAGACACACACATTAAAACAATGTTTGAGGAATTTCACAAAATACTGAATATGCATACATAGCCACAAGTAAGGACAGGCACATGAACTGGGACAATCGCAAAGGTTTTGAAAGGTCTTTTTCTTCACTTTTAGCACTATGGGCATATACTCCAAGACCGGAGAAGCAAAAATATTCCAGCTGTATCTCTGTACAGTCTCTTATCCCTAAATTTTGAATGCTATAAATCAAAGACTTGTATACAAGTGCATAGAGGCAACTGAAAGAAAGATTAAACATCTGATGGGAGACTAAGGAGAAGATACAGAGCAGTTTTCCAATAAATAACTCACATGATTTTTCTTTTTTTAAGTATGCTTTAGCCTATAAAGTATCAAGAAGCAGGTGGAAGTGTCTTGACTCTGGATGCAAGCACACAAGTCTAACCACATCAATTTAGCAAAGAAGATGGCAGACAGAACACTACTTTAAGAAAACAAGCTGTTCTAACTCACTTAGGCACCTGCGATTTTTCAGCTCCGTTTCCAGGACTCTCCAGTTGCGCATAACTAAAAGAATACTAGTTCCTTAATTCTTTTGCCTTACAATGAGCACCCTTTAACACAAAGGATATCTGTTTTTCCCCCCCTTCCTCCAAACAGGAAGCTACATTTGAAATACTGGCCTATTTACTTAGTTGGACAGTGTAGATGGGAGAGCATATATTAATAACCCTTATGGTTTCCCAGTCTATCCTCATTGCAATACCATACTAAAAATTTACTCACTTAACCTGTAAGTGGTCTGCAGGTTCATCTATCAAATAAAGAAAAAGCTAGAAGCATGCATAAATGAGGAGATGGGTAACATTTTGAAAACCGGTGAGTCAAACCTCGAGCAGTCCAGCTTTTGTAGTCACCACTAACATATCAGAGTTTCCTTCATCTTCCATAGTAAGCAATTCCTCAACAGGGGAAGAGGTACGAAACTGAAAAGGTGTGCTTGCTCCACGGATCTCTCCTTTATGTGTCACGTAACAGAACTGGTAAAATTCCCCATCATCATTTGGTAGGTAATATCCTATCAAAATAAATATGTTTTTAAACAAACCATCATAAACAGAAATACATTTATTATGCCAGTCCTCATCTGGAAATACATTATCAGATCATGTATGACTTACAGTATCTTTCATACTCAAAAGCCATCATTTTTAGTCAATTCCCCTCCCCCTCCCCAAAACATTCTCTCCTAGCTTTTATTATTATTATAGGACATAAAGGCCTAGAAGACTGTCAGGTAACAGATGCTATGTATACACATCACCTTATAATACATTAGATAATAGCTGCTGAATATATGTACAGGAAGTAGATTGATTCAGTTATCAGCAATGAGATGCCCTGAAGTTCTAAACATGGATCGAGACTGCATTATTATGCAACTGCTGTACAAACACAGAACAAACATTTCCAGGTCCCTCCCCCGCCCCCAAAATCACTTATTCACTAAAAATCAAAAACACCACATGAAGATAGAATAAGACAAGTCTGCAATTTTACCAGGTTCAAGTTTTGCATGCTTTCATGGAGTAAAAGCCAATTGCACTAAGTGCCAAAGCAAGGGACTGCTCTGAATGGATCACACAATGTTAGTGAGCTGCAAGCACTGATAGAAAAAATCAAAGACTTAGAGTTTATTTTTTGAAATTGAGAAAAACAAATTTTATTCTAGTTTTGCCTCAGCAAAGAAGAAATTGTCTTTCTTACAGCTATGCAATACTACATACACATATTAGCAGTCTATTTCAGAGGAATTTCTGTATGACTACTGAATGTAACTGTTGCCCACTATACCTTCAGCATCAAGCCCCTTATCACCTGAACTGACATGCTTGCAGATGTTAAATAATCATTTCCAGAACTAATGAGATTTTTACCTTTACTAGCAAATACAAGAAACTACACTCAATTCAATTTCATGCTAATAAAACCATCTGGTTTTATTTAGAACACTGAATTATCAGATATCCTAAATAGTTTGAAGAAGATACCAGCATACAAAATCCCCATCTAACATTTGACCTGATGACCCCACTTTTTTTTTTTTTTTAAATAAATATCCAGTGGCAGGCATTGTCACCCATTTCTGTCCATATTTCACCATGATTTAATCCTTCCATTTACCCTTCTATTACCTTTTTTATCAATAAATTCCATTCACTAGATGTCCAGTACTTTCAGAAACAGATGTTGAATGTCAAAAATTTAATAAGTGTTTTGTCATGAATAGATTTTGTGAGGTTGTATTCCCCCCACACACACACACACTCTTTTCTCATTCTATCAGCTTACACAAAATCTTTTTTATTTTGCCTATTAGTAGAGATGAGAAAGGTACCAAAAACGCATGAGAAGAGAGCATAATCTACATTTCTGAAATTGTTTTTAAGTGCCACTCAAAATAATGAAATCTAAATATAACTAAAATCTTCTCTAGGTCACAAAAAAGGTCTGATAAAAACCTTAATTAAGATAAGCAAATGAAAAAATCCAGGAATTTCTTTCACGTGCCTTCCATGATGTTCCTTCAGTTTTGAGTCAAGTGTAACATCAGAATCGCTGTTTTAATTAATATGATTAACGTTCACTCCAGATTCTTGGAAGATTTTTTTCCACAGTACTCTTACCTACTTTTCCAACAAACAGAAAAAACTCACTACATGGACGGCACCAACATTACGCAACACTTCATATTTTCATTCATATATTAGGGTCAAAAAGTTGGGATTCTGCACTTTTGGATCTGCCTATATTTTCCTAGGTATCACTGCAGTTTTAAGTCCCGTTTACCTGATTCTCAAATAAGGTGGAACTACACAGAAACTGGTTCAGAACAATCTATCCTGCAGCTCCAGAAAGTTTTTAAATTGGTTCAAGCTGATTTTAAAACTAATTAAAATATTTTTTTCTAGTATCAAACGTGTACTGGAGAGAATAATCTCCTGACCTTTCCCCCCCCTCAGTACACCTATTTGGTCATACAAAAATACTTAAAGCATGCTGCAAAACAGTACCACTTATGCCAGATAAGTAACCTCCTGTAAGCTTTAATGATCTCATCTCAGTAGTACTAAAACATCTCAAATACAAGAGGGAGACTGTTTGAATGGAGATCTGGGAGCTCTATAAAAATGATGGACTTTAAGCAAAGAACAAATGACACCATACTTAAGTTACACCACACATGAAAACACTGGATAACTCGAAGGACTACAATGGGAAGCAGAGTCCTTTGTTTCTACATCACTTGTAGTTTGAGTCCAACCCAATGTCATTCATTCTTAGCCAGTGGATTTTTGATAACTGTAAAAGAAATGGATGACTTTTTCCTCAGTTTCTAGAGGAAACATACACATTTCACAGAATTCGAAGTTATCCACATGATCTATTTTCTGACCATTTTATATGATCACCACCAAAGCTAACAGAAAAATCGACTTGGGGATAAGAGAAAGAACAGTAAATCACTCAAGCTATCGCTATATTCGGCTACAGGCGAATCCATCCCTTAACAAGTCAATCAACCAACCCAGGAGCCACTCTGGACTTCTACGCTGTGTTAGAAGCAATACACACCCACACACGTACCTATATAAAGAGTAAAGCCAACTGTGGAAAAACAAAAAAGAATATATGATGCTACAAAAAACTCTCGTGGTACATAAAACAAGCATAAGCAAATTTAATGGAGGTGCTTTTTTTACATGCAGGTTTGCAGATGCGTGTGTTGATCCATAATATCCAGAGTTGATCCATAATTTCCAGAAAGTTCTGCACATCAACTGCACTATAAAAGTACTATTTCTTTATCTCTGTTTTGAACCTGTCACCTGGTAGCTTACATTGACAGCTCCTACTACTTCTTTAAATACTAATAATGAAAAAAGTTTACCCCTGCCATGGGAAGCTCTTCTGCCTTTTAACGGACATCTGTCATAACTTATTATTTCCTTTTCCTAGGCTGAAATGCCTGGCAGAAAGAAGCTCTGAAAGTCATCTAGTCCAACTTTCCACTCAAAAAGACACTGCTGTCAGCGCCAGATTGGGTCCGCTGTGGCTGTGTCGAATCAAATCCGTTGGAATCCCATCCTCCCAAACCTTTCTGGGATAACTGTTTGAGCACTGCACTGCTTCCTCTTGGTGAAAAAGTTTTTCCTAATGTTGAAGCTAAATTTCCCAGGCCGCAACTCATGGCCACTGTCTCTTATGAGAAGAGCTTGGCTGTGTCATCTTCGTAACGCCACTTCTTTAAATAGAAGCAATTTCTTAATTTTGATCTTCCTGTTGGTCTTCGTCAATTTTCCAGGACCATTAGATCTTTTTTGAGACTGGGAGGGGGAGGGAGAGAATCTGATCTTCACAGTAGTGTTGAAAATGCAGGTATACTACAGATTTGTACCGTTTTGTTTTGTTCTTCCATTCTTAAAAAATTCTAATCATCTTGTATAAGGGGGCGGTAGGGAGGGAGAGGGGAAAGAGTTTGCTACTGATCACTAAACAGATATTTTCGTACAACTACTATAAAACTGAGATCTTATTCCTGAATAATAATTTGAATTCAAAGTCCCTCACTGTGGATTATTTTATATTTATCTATAATTGAATTTCAGCAATTATGTTATCGATACTTCACTAACAAAAGGTTCTCTGCAACACTTCGAAAAATTCTGAACTATCATCAAACTTTATCATACACATTATTTGCCCTTTTGTTCCTTGACAAGGCTCACTCTAGTCTCTAGCCTTTAAACACCATTCTCAATGTAAAGACACAATGTTCTGAGACATTCCAAGATTTAAAAACCCTACCAATAATTAAGCAAAGTCACTTTCTGTGTTTGAATAGTTTCCATGCTGCAGAGCTGCTTTCCATCAGTCACGGATATCATCCGCTGCTATGCAAAAATACAGAGTCACACGTTTCTCTTACAATTTTTTTCACATCTAAAATCAGAACAAACTTGATACAAGTGACAACAACAACAAACCTCAAAAAGCACATAGAAGACATTACATTGGAAGAGATTTTTCCATGTATTTTTAAAAATCTAAAGCTTTTATACAGCATTTTAATCTATATATCAAGTTTTTAAAACTGTGAAAGCTATTAATTACAGATAGATACTACATTATGTAATAAATACCTACCTTGAAAAGTCAGCACACAATTAACAGTTGATCCTTCCACATAATTTTCTGGCATAGGTGACCAAAGAAACGTGTAATAATCTCTTGCAGTACTCCAACCAACCTACAATAAAGTAAACCACAACAAAAAAAGATAACATTAAAAAGAATAATTTGTTATAAACAGTTAAGATAGCATGATCTGACCTTTACAACATACTGTAATATGTATATTTCAGCTTCAACATGCAATAAAAAGATATTTAACAATGTTTACAAATCAAGAATATTTTAACAAGCATGTCAAAGATTTAGCATGAATTTTATTAAGCTTGTTACCTAAAGCAATAAATGAGTCCAAGGCAATAAAAGGGTCTATATAAATTAAAACACCAGTCAGTTTTCACTGTACATTAAACTACTATGTGGTATATACCTTTAAATTTGTCTGCAAAGACACATTAGCATATTGAAAAACTAGAAAGATTAATTCAGAAGTTCAGATGTTCTTAAACATCTTAGGCAAGTTCTGCCAATGTTGACAGTTTTGTGACTACAATCCAATAGACAGATCAGAAAACAAAAAGCTTTTAATGAAAAGGATGAAGACAGCTATGTTTTTGAAATTAAAAGGCCAAATTTGACAGGCCTATAAGACTAGCACTATTTTGACAACTTCTGAAATGCAATACGGAAAAAACAGCATTCACTGGAACGCTAACTCTTTCTTATATACATGTTAAGTCTGTGAGAATATATTATATGCATTATATACAGTGTGTGTGCATGTGTATATGTGTGTGTGTACATAAAATATATGTATATATTACATACGCACACACCCCAAAAAACCTTGTCAAAAGGCCAGTGCAATATGATTTATCAGTTCCCAGGTACGCTGTCTTGGCAGACTTACAAGAAGGAAAGGGGACAAACTGCCCACCAACTTTCTCAGAGAATGTTTTCTTTCAAGGGGCAGTTCAAGAGGAAGAAAAAAAGTTACCAATCAAGATTTCTATTACCTCAGAAGACAAGACTTCTCAACTTTTATATCATGCCATATCCTCCTTTATAAAGGATATAAAACACAAATAACAAATATATAAATGCATATAAGAATATTTAATATAATAATCATAATGCATTTTGAAAGGAATTAAGAATTAGGGTTTGAGGAATTGCCAGATTTTAAGAGATATTTTTACAGGAAATGAGAACAGCAGCAGAACTGAATGTAATTAATTATTACATAGCTGTCCATTAAAAATCATTTATTTTATTTCTATTAAAAAGTGTGGTGGTAGTTAACGTTTGGAGAAAATATTGAACTGATCTGACACGCCAAGGCTTTTCTTATATTCTTTATAAACCAAGAAGGAAGAATGACAGCAAAAAGAGATATAATAATCCTTTTGCTAACTGCAGCCACTTCTTTGATTCAACATTTACTAGAGAGAAGCACTACTGACTCTTGACATATGAAAGTGGAAGAATTCCTGCTAGGTGCCCTAAAATACAGACAGCAGTAAGCTTTTTAAATGTAGAAACCGGGTTTTCAATGAGTGAAAAGCCTATCTTGTTCCTTTGAGTTTCAGAAGGGAAGTGTTAACTGACACTTAGGATAACGTAGGAAAAGCTAATGTTCAGTGCAACTTTCACAAGGAACAAAATCAAGTGAACATAAAAGAAAAATGGTCCCTAGTGTTTTCACCTAGGGAATCAGCTCAGCCTTTGATTCAATTATTCTCTGGGACTGACATTTTTTTTTAATTTAAATATCATATGTGGATCTGTAAATGTAATTATTCTGAAACCAAAATTTTTTTTTGAATGTTTTATCTTCAATAATAATGCACATGATTTTAAGTATTCAATAACATGTAGAAATTTACTCAGATTAAACAAAAAAAAAAATCTAGTTGCGTAGAGAGCAAGTTAGCTAACTCTTCAGGTCTGTTTCTGAGCAGGTAACGTATTTTCAAATATCAGTACAATCTGCAGGTATTGGCCAAAACAGAGTGATACCTCAACAGCTTGCGGGTAATACCTTGAGCGGTTTACCAGGCATTTCCTGCCACCCATCATCTGCTTCCCCTGCCACATCTCCCCATCTTTTACTGTCCCGACTCTCAGAATACAATTATTTCTTAATGTACCATATGCAAGTTATCTGAGCATGTGAATTACCCAGTGAATCTTTTCAAATGAACAGGATTTCAAAAGATGCTGATCTACAGGTTATATATACGAAAATGTGACAATGCAGAGAAGAAAATATGAACAAATTGCATCTTTCTTGTGGCTGAATTAATTTAAAATGTTGAATTTTGAACAGTGTTGCTAATGCAACTCATTTTGCTGCAGAATACACAACGCCTTCCCTGGGCAATGACTACAGTCAATTTCCATAGGATTATATCTTAGATGACAGAAGGAAGGATGAAAATAATAATACACTGAGGAGAAAGTAAAGTGAGAATTAAGACGTGGATGTTCTAGACTTAAGATCTAGATCTTGATAAATACATATATTTTTATACTAACAAGTTTAAATTTAAAGTTTGCAGTACTTTAAATCTTTTCTGACAATATTTTCTTTCTAAACTAAATTTGAAGTGTAACACTGGATTTTACAAATACAAAATACTATTACGTGATCATAACCTTCTCTATGGCAATAAGGTAAATTGGCACAGACATGAAGATTATAAAGACACACTGGATGGCTCAGCAGTGATCTAGATATGATCTTTGTCAAAGATACTTCTTTCATCTCAAAAGAAAAGCAAATAGTTGTGTAAAAATAGGCTTAAAACTAAGAAAGAAATTAAGATCGCTTAAGACAAAGGAAATTAAAAACTAAGATAAAGTATAAACCAGAGCCAGTGGCATAGCCTACAGAAGAAAACAACAAAGAGGAAAAGTGATGATGAGAAAGATGGGGATGCTGGTCAACAAGTCCACAGTATATTTTTTCAGCAAAAACAAAATCGTGGCTTCGGAAGCAAAATGATCTACAGCATCCTTCTCCTCATCAAACATACTGGCTTGCAGGAAACATTTTCCTTGTAATGAAAGGGACCAGAAAAGCAAGTCTCTTTCTCTGAATGCTGATCAATGCAACAGAACTTATTCCAGACATAATGAATATAGCCTATCTTCCAGGTCAGTCTCCAGAAAGGGGGGCGCAAAGAGAAGGAGGAGTACAAATTCCTCATGAGTATCCACTTGTTGTGGAGATCTTATCTGGACTACACTGAGAGGAACGAAATTTCTATTTGAGGCAAATGCGCACACAAGTCATCCTTTTTAAAATAAAGCAAATAATAATAATAAGAGAGATATCATTACAGCAACTGGCAATTCTGTTTGGGGCACAAGATGACGGTCTTCTTGTGAACACAAGAATTTGTACTTTGTGCATCTTCCAGGGAATATCATCAGATCCAAGAAATTACACGATTGAACAGGGAGTTGTTGTTAAATAGCAAAGGAATAATTAGTATCAATCACTAGTGCATACTATAGAAAACCTGAGGGAATTTTTAAAGTAAATATATTCACTGATTGCGTGCCTATAGTTATTTAAATGGTCATCTTCTCTGAAAGCTACAGGATTTGAAGGCAGTGATTTCTGAGCACAGACCAAAACAAGTCTTTTGTTTCTCCAAACAACAGCGTTCAAGTAGCTGGTAAAGAGTACCCCACTAGCCTGCAAAACCTTTTGCAGCTGATGATGCAATTCTTGAGGTGACACAGCTCCTTTGATTCTGCTGCATTTGTACTGAAACAGCAAGAACCCAGAGTCGCAATGGAAAAAAAAATTCTATCCCAAACCTATTTCAGCTCTTCAAATCTTCAACCTTATCTGTGCAGTAGAACCCAGGAAAATCCCCAAGTAGTAAAAGAGGATTAACATAAAACTCAAATACAGACTTTATATTAGACCTGAAAATTACTCTAACAAGTAGAAGTAAAAAATCCTATGATATTTGAGGAACCTTCAGCACAGAAATAAAAAGCAACAGACCTTGCTCATCAGTTCCTGTCCAAACTCTCTCTAGTATTCCTCTGGAACTGCAAAATGCAATGCACGCTAAAAGTAAATTCAGGTGCGGTTTAAATTCTGTTTAGATACTCAAATGAACTTTTAGCACAAAAATTCATACCTATTATTCTCCCCTGTTCCAAATAATTCAAATTCTAGATGCCCAAGAGTAAGAAAACTGACAATAATTTCACACCGAAGTAGAAAATAGAAATATGTGGTTAAGTATTTAATTGGCTACCATCTTGCTGTATTTTTCTTTCTTTCTTTTTTTTTTTTTTTTGAATAGAAACATAATAGCACTCGCACAATACAACACATAATACAGACAAAGTCTCCACAAAGTCTTTTACTATTACCAGAGAAAAATGTTTAAGCCTGTAAGAATTCGAGCTGGACCATTTCAATTGCCAAACAGCTGACATAAGTGGGCATATTTATTCATACAAAACACTACAGAAAACAAATGCTTGTAAGACAGTGAAAGAGCCAAATATTTTGTTTCTGTATTTGAAATTCAATAGCTATTTTTCTCAAATGACTCTTCTTTTCCTCATATCCATTATAAAGACATATTGAGAAACAAGTCAGTTATATCATGTTTCCTTGTACTTCCTTCAGTTGCTGACCAACCGCTAAACATTTATCATCTAACTACTCAAACTGCAAGTGTATATTTATTCAGATTAATATTTAATAACTTAAAATTAAAAGCTGTTAAAAATTGGAAATGAAGGAAGAGAGACGAAAATTCACACTTAATTCACATTTGGCCCTCACAAAGTCACAGTGCTATTTTGAAATGAAGAATATATTCTGATGTACTCAGATGTGAAACTAAGGCAGAAGATGAACCAACTTGCATTAGAATACTGACTAAAACAACACATGAACAAGCATGACACAAATACTCTTGTATTACCGTTTTTCATTTTTAATTGATACTGTTTACTAAAAGAGAATTTCACTCATAAAAAGGATTACTATAAAAACCAGGATAGGACTTTTGAACGTTCATTTTCAGAATGCCAACAAATGAAACAGTATCTGGATCAAAACAGCTACAGACCTTTTTCTCGTACAAAAACTCAATTTGTTCACCTTTAATGAATGCACAGTTCTCTCGTAAGTTTGAAAAAGTAAACATACTATCAACCGCTAACATAAAACCAAGTTCCAGTTAGTGTTAAATTTGAAGTAAACACACACTAGTACTTCCTCACAATCCAACTCTCAAAATCAAACTCTCAATATCCATTTGAATCAGGAATACAGTTCCTATTTCAGGATTAATCCATCAATACTGTAGTTTTATGTCTCCCAGAAACACCACTGACACTATGCTCGAGTCTACCATTCAACTTTTCTTTTTTTCTTAATACAATAGATACACCCACTAAAATCATGAAAAACCCTAGCCAATACAACAAGGTCAGCAAAGACACTTTTATGGGTCCAAATTTACGACTGGAAGTCCCAAACACATAGGAAATTTCCATGGCACATACAGTGAAACTTTCAGCCTGGATAAGTTAAACTACACTAACAAACTATGGCTTTTTGAAGAACTTGATATGGGTCATGACAGACATTACAATACCCACATCCTAACTCACAAACTATAAAGTAAAACCTTCTGAAGTTAGAAGGAGGGAAAAAGAGAATAACCTTTCAAACAAAGTGCAGGACTTGGCAGGGCCACATGATGAAGTAGTTAAGATTTCACTGTGATACCATTATTTGTATGGAATTCATCAAAAACACTGAAAATATTTTGCTCACAGAGTTAAAAAAAAAAAAAAAAAAGCCACACGCTCCTCCCCAAATCCCTACTACTTAAACAACAAAAAAATTAAGTTTTAATTGATACTGATTGACTTTTTAAATTGAATTGATACTGAGTTTTCATCAGCTTCCCAATCAACCAGGGAGTGGAGGGGTTGTTATGACCAGAATCAGAATACTAACTTGGTCTGCAACCCAGCCTGCTAGCCCCTCCATTTCTCTACATCTAATTCTCCAAAATCGTGCTCAAAGAACCATTTCTGAAATAGAAAGGCAAGCAGGCATTCCAATACCCTTGCTTTCCCAGGATTAGCAGTCCAAACAACACGTTACTCAAACAATCTTCACTATTTAATTCATTCTCTTTTCATAAAACAGAAAAATTTAGTTAGACATTGTGTAGTAATCCATTTACTGTATTTCAACTTTCTGCTATAAGTTTTATTATCTCATGAACTCTCTACACTTCAGAGCAAACTTCAGGCTTATTTCAACTCAAGATATCTTTAACTATTTTTTTTTTTTTACATATACACCAATTCGGATGCAAAAAGTCTCTGCAGTCAAAGTGAAAATGTTGAAGACTGGTAAAGCTGAAGACGTCCAAGACTAAGCAGTTCTTCAGTTTGGATGGGCAAGTGAGGAGAACTCAGCTGTCTGCAACACTCATACCAGACAGCATTTCCTTCTACCAATAGTCATTATGAAAGTTTTTTCTTCTTCAATGATGCCCCAGGCCCTTCTCTCACTGAAATGGCCCACAGTCCAATTAACTTTCTTATGTTTACATTTCATCCATAGTACATTTCCACAAAAAAACAAAAAAAAACCCAGAAACTACAGTTTAAGAAACTAAATGACGCAAAGGGGGAAAAATACACAAAAAAACCAAAAAACCCACCAAACTGGAGTACTCTGTATGTTGATGAGTTATCAAACAAAAAATTACTGAGAAAAAATAATGAAAAAACATTTTGCTGCATCTCCTTTAATATTCATCTGACTTAATCTTACACAGAATGTAAGTTTTCTAGGATATAAGCTCTCTCTCATAACAGTACAGTGTTTAAATGTACAAATAAGCTCAACTGTCATTTTTAATTTACTGAACTTCAGATTAATGGGGAGCAATTTTTTTATTTCTGTAAAGAAGTATCTAGAGTTTGGTGACACCTTGTGAATCACTTTTTCAACCCACTTGAATCCCCTTCACCTCGATCCAGCATTCTTAACATTCACAAATTAGGAAAATAAATAAATAAATTCTTTTTTGTCATTTCGTTCCTAGTTTGTTCAGTTTCCTTCTTTTTATAATGTCTCGGCAAACTCAGCTGACATAATCGTGAATGTGATTGCCTTAAAGAAACACTTCAGATTTAAACAAGGGAAGCTCAGTTGGCACATTCTTCCCTGGCTTCAAAAAGTTTTTATGCAACCGGAAGGACCACAGTTTTCATCATGCTGCATTAAAGAACATCTTATCTATACAATACATGTACTAACAAGAACTAACCAAAAAGGTAAGCCGAGTAAACACTTGTTTAGTTGAACCAATGTTCATTTAATCAGTGGGCCTTTCTTGTAAATACCTAACATTACTACCCAATTCAAACAACCAAACACTCTTCAGAGTAAAAATGCTGCCTTTTTTAATAATTCTAAAGGAAAATTATGTAGTTTAGAATGTAATTCTGCAAAGTACTCTAAGTACTGTAAGAGTACAGTAAAATACCTCTGAAAGAAGCCAAGTTACAGATAATAAATAAGCTTTTGGACATACATTAATACAGCATAATTATTACTGACAAAAACTAGAGTCACTAGCCTTTACATGTTTATGTGATAAGAAATAAGTAGTTATTTCAATCCAAAGCACAAAGAATACAGAGGTTTAAGGAAAATGCAATTGGGCCAAGTTTCCTAGGAAGGGATTTCTTCACCGTGACAGGGCAGTCCTTGTTTGCGCCATAACTCTCTCCAAGTTGAAGTAGCTTTACTTGACAATCAGAGTAGTGCTAGTGTATAGTAGCCTACTGAAGTCAAAATTTGTGTGGGAGAGGTAACAACTTTTAATGAGTCGATTAACAGCTGGAAAAAGCAGAAATATCTGGGGGCAGTGATGCCTTTACTGGGCAAAATCACTGATTGAAGGTTGACCGTTAGCTCTGACATGCCTCTGATGTGGTATACTTTTGAACATATGCGTTATCATCAAATAACGATACCTAGATGCCAAATCTGGAAGAATCAAACAATACAAAAAGAATACCCTCAAAATATTGTACTAGAGGGACATGAAGAAAAACACTTGCAAAAGGATAACACTTCAGTTATGCTAAGGCATAGATATTTTGAAATAAGTGAATACTGAATAAGTGAAGACATTCTTATTTTTATTAATATTTCTAAGATCACATTACATGCAATTTTTACTTACTTCAGTCCAAGCCATTAAAGATCCTACTTCAGAGATGATCTCACCATTCACACTGAGATAAACATTTTTATAGAGCAGGAACCTAAAGGTTAAACATTTGGAGGTAGAAGATGGCTGCAAGGTACTCAACTTGGATCCTTTATGAAAGGTCCTAATGCTAAGATGTTCTCGCCCATACCCAAAGAAGCCCATCTCTGCTGAATGTTACGAACACATACAGCCAATCTTTTAACCCAGACTATTGAGAACATATGGTATTTGCTGCTGTATCAAGGTACTATCAGGATCCTAACCTATTATCATCTCTTGTTGGTTGTATTTCTATCTCGTAGTTCAGAGGAATATGTCAAAATGACATTGACATAGGGTGCCTAGACCACAGGATAGACTTTCTCCCTTATTAAGTGTAAATCAGAACAAGTATGGAAACAATATGAACTCTTTAAAAGACAACCTGATACATATGTAAAGGACTGTCCAAAGAAGTGTTATGACAGATCAAAGAGTAACAAAGTTACTGTTTACTTTAAGAGATAAGCATGAAAACTTTGTAAAAATAGGGTGAGTTGAGTGAAAGATAGTTTCATGAAATGTGATAGTAAATTCATAAATTAGCACAAACTCTTTCTTTCAAAATTGTTACCAGCTACTGACCTTTTTGTTATGCCATTCCTTTCTCTCATCACCCAAACCCACTATAGTAAATACTTTTAGAAAATTAATGACACTTGGACAAGAAACAGTATGACATTTAATTCAAAGGTAACATCAGATAAGATCAAATTATCTTCATCCAGTGTAGAAACAGTGAAGGACATTGCTCATTTTCTGCATGAAAATAAAACTGACTTAAAACTAAAACAAAAATTATTGTAGCTATTTTACATATGCCTTTCCTAAGAAGGCAGAAAAAGACAGAATCAGTCTAATTTGTGGATACAGTAATTCTCAAAACATTATGAATTCCAATCAAATAATTCCTTTACCTACTGTTTTAAAACAGGACATATTGTCCACTACATTCCTACCCCTATCATGTCCTGCTGTGCAGTGATAATCTCACACCTGAAAATTCACATTTCAGTATGCATCTGATTGATACAGTATCTAGCTATTGCCCTCTACTTCATAAATCTGCAATTTGCAGATACAGAAGTAAACGATATCTGAAAGTTCTGTCTACAACAAAAGTAGGACATTGGAAACGCTCACACAAGGTACATGCCTATCTGCGAATCAAAGGCTAAATAGCCCAGAGCACGATACAAAAAAAAAAAAAACAACCCGTATCTATATTCTTGTCTTGATACAACACAGTAACTAAGCTATTGCTATCAATTAAATCCACTATTAAATTCTGTTACAAGACTTCTGAGCACAGACAAGCTAATTCTGAGGTTCACTGTAAATCACAGTTTCTCTCTTCAATGCACTAAGTTGCATGTAAATACATGTACTGTACTGATGCACAAACAGTAGCTGAGGTTTGAGCTTCTAAACACTGGGTACCCTCACAGAGCAAGCCTGAAACTCTTGTGTTCAAATACTCTATTAAAATCGTCACAATACTGGCTACTCAGAAGAGGGGTTCAAGCTCAGGAAGTCTACGCCAAGTGCTAGACCAATACTTATTTGTAAAACTGCCTTTTTAGATAGAAATCCACATTCAAGTTTACTTCCCTACATGGTAGCACAAGCAAGGACAGACCAGAACAAACAAGACCTTTTCGAGCACGATTACAGATATACTTTGACCCTCCACAATGTCAAAAAATAAGAAATAGCAGCAACGAAAGATAATAGATTTGGAGATTAGATCAAAAATGTTTTCTAAGCTTTCTGTAGGGAAGAAAAAGGAGGACACATAGAAAAGAAATTCCCATATATTCAGAATTTCTGCTCAGATGAAAAAAGTAACAGTAACATGTCGTCATCGTTATTGTACTTTCTCCACATTTTTTGCCATAAATCTACAATCCAGTAAGTAGTGCATGTCCTTAGGATATATCTAGCTTGAATGAAAACTGGTGTGATCGAAATATTCTCCTATGCCATATAATCAGTGCATATGCAACACTATCCCTTTAGTTATGGGCACTGGGCTTGTATTTAGCTAAACAATACAACAACACTTTCTTGGAAAGTTTCAAATTTTGACCTCAGCCCCAAAAGAAGCACTGTTTGTTCAGCGTTACGAAAAATCAACATTTAGCAACTTAAATCACAGTGGGGACAAAGACAAAAACAAACACAAAAAACCCAAGTTTCATCTACAGCATATGCAGAGATGTTGGTGGAATATTAAGCTGCTAAGCTCCAGAAGAACTGTTACTGTTTGGGAGTTTATTTGGTTCTTTGTAATAATGCTGTATGCCACAAATCCCTAGCTCGGGTCTGAAGTTCTAGACCTATTCTACATTCCAATAAGATATATCAAACCCCAGGCCTATTTTAAAATATTGAGAAGAACCATCCTCTTCACCTTAACTACAACAGAGTTGCCGCTGTGTTAGTCAGTCATAGTAATAATCACATCTTTCTAATAAGAAGTAGACCACAGTTTAGGAGTTATCTGCTATGTAGTATTGCAGTTCATCTCCCAAATAAGACATGAGGCCTAAAGGGCACTTTTTGATACCTCCGATAGAGAGCAGTGAGCCAGAAGATTATCTTGCTTTGGTTCCTCATTTTAAACTGCTTTTTATAGGTATCTCCCTTGCAAGGATATTTTAAAAAACAACCACAAACGTTCAGCTGTGGTACCTTTCCCTGAAATCATTACTATATCGTAGTACAAAACAGAAGCTAACACTCAGTGATGAAAACTGAATGCTCAGATACAAAAAACAGGAAACATCACTGGGGGCTGGTGAGGCAGAAGGGAGAAAAACTTGCATAAAGAAAAAGTACAGCATATGAAACAAAAACAGCATACCAGATGGACGAGATCGATAAAATGCAGAGCAAAAAAAAATTCTGTATAATAATAATAAAAGAATAATGACAATAAGATTTACAGAAATAAACCTTTACAAGCAATTTATGGCCCTTAACAAGGATTCCATTGCTAACATCATCTTTTCATGTAAACTACATAACATTAGGGCAGTTAAATACAAATGCAAATATACATGGAATAAGAACAGTCTCTTAGACACACGGGCCATACTATGAAAAATATTTTAAAACCCATAAGACAGAAATTAGAGTCAATAAATGAAATCAGTTTTTGCTTCGGGAACTATTAATTCATTTTCCACTTGTAAGACAAATGAACCAAACCTCCAAAAGCTGCTCTTCAGAACAGAACCCTAAAAAGATTTAAAAGAGAAACTTATATCATGGTTTCACATTAAGCAGCTATGCCACTCAGGTAGGCCTGGCCCTCCCCCCCATCCTGCTAGACCACTTGTTTCTGTCACAGTGGTACCACCACAACTGCCTGTTACACCACACTGATCAAACTGGGGAACTAAACCAGCCGAGAAACAAGGTAGAGAAAGCAGGGACTGAGGGGGGCAGGTGTTTCTCAGGCAGATCACTTCCCTGCTCCAGTTCACTATGCAGCTGCCAAACAGCTGCACTGGCAAAACAAGCAGGATAGCATACGGGTGCATGTATACGCATTTGTGTGCATACATATATACAAACTCCCAAACACACACATTTATACGAGGATGTGTGTGTGCATATAAGTGTGTATATATATTTATATGAGAGGGTGTGTGCATATATGATCCTCATATATATATATATGTATGAGGATGCATGTGTACGGATATACATACACACACAGATACACACACAAACAACCAACATCTACTTAAGACATCACTGCTGCCAAAGAAATGCACTTGGACTTGCAACCTAAATGAAAACAATTCACTTAAAGGTCCTTATAAAATCTGTTCAGCACAATAAAAAAAACTTCTCAGCTAACCAGTTGAGCAAATGCATGACAATATAGCTGAAGCTGCCGCCATTTAAAATGGAACAAAAGTCAACACTAGAACCTCTAATAACAATGTCCACAGGAAAAAAATCTTAGCCTATACTTTCGATTTTCTACACTCCTGCAATTACCACTAGATTTCTTTTTTTTTTTCCCCCCCAGATAGACGGTTTGCCCCTGTTCCCAGTATTGACTATTACAACACTAGTACCTTTCTGTGCAACTCCAGGCAAAGGTTAAAAGAATGTCATTTTAAATATGTTTGTTTTGTAAGCAGTTTATTCACCTCAGTAAGACAAAGTAGACTTTTATTCCCTCTACGCAGTCAGTGAATTGATGTTTTGAGTTCACTCACAGAAGTCCAGTTTTCCTTACATACTAGGCCAATAGAGAAGGCTATTAATCATTGTTTCCACATAATTAGTCAAGACCTCCTTTTTATTTAATGCTGAAAATCACCTTTCTAAGCATGCATCATATCCTTCACATTCTTATCATGTGTTTTAGAGAGGTACATGATATCACCCCAACATGTTTCATCAGTTACAAAGCACCTCCAGATAGCTGGTTGATTATCCAGGTACAACCAGTTTTCTAGAAATTATTCATTTTTATACTCAGATGAGTATAGTACAACTTTTGTCTATAATATCCATCCTAAGAAAATTAAATTTTCACAATTAATTTTACTGTAAACATTACTCATATGCATACATATTCACATGCATACATATGGTTGGACAATTGGCTTCATTCAACTCACTGTACTAGAACTATACTAAAACTGGATGCTAACAAACACTTAATTAGTATAAACTGACATAATCACCAAAGCAAGCAATTTCCATCCTTTTCTCCATCTCACAATGCTTCTTTCCCTTTAACTCATCTAAGGAATTTAGTTAAAAATAATCCAGTCCCCAAGAAGTTGGTCTTAACCTCAGTCAATTCTGTGATTTAGCTCGTCACACAACAGCTTGTTTCACGTAGAGCGGAAGCAGAAGTAATAAGCCACCTTGAGTAAAAGATGAGGATGTTTCTGTCAGCAGTAGTACTAACTTATGCCGGCTTAAAGTATTCCTCAAATGACTGCCAAATCCTTATTAGCTACCATTGCCAATGTAGAACCAAAGTCTCATGCATCAATAATTTACAGAATCACAGAATGGTTTAGGTTGGAAGGGACCTCTGGAGATCATCTAGTCCAACCTCCCTGCTCAAGCAGGGTCCCCTAGAGCATCTTGCCCAGGATCACGTGCAGGCGGGTTTTGAATATCTCCAGCAAAGGAGACTCCACGACCTCTCTGGCCAATTTACTGCATCTATCATCACAGTCAAGATGAGATCAAAGGGAAAGATAGCTGTACTATGTACACAGCATTTCATATAATCATTGAAAAACTCCTAATTAGGAATTTTAGGTTTTGCCTCCCTCTCTCAGATCAACACATGAAGTCACAACACTAACTTCTCAAGTTACATTTAAATAATTTCAAAATACTTATGTATAATATGAACAACACTATCTCTTTAAGGCTTTAAGATTTTTTTTGACTTTCATAACACTATTAACTAAACATTCAGGTTGCTCAGTCACACTACTTGTCTGAACTTTGCAGATAATCAAAACTCACAGACATATTTTAAAAACTTAACATTAATAACATCAGCCTGCTTGTAGTTAATGCCTCCCTTGTACAATTTATCGACTGCACAATCATTGCATATAGCATTAAAATGAGCACAGTACTTCTCTTTGGCTGAAGTCATTTGGCTTAAATAAAGACTAACAATCCATTGGTGGTTTGCATATGACAATGAAGTCAAGTCTTTATATTCTTAAACTAACAGTGGACAGTTTCTAAGGGAAAGGTCCTTCAGTAACAGATGGTCTGTTACCCTTCCCCACGGCCAAAGTATATCACTTCTTTGAAGCCCTATTCAAATAGGGCTTAAATATTTTACTTAACTATGGTTTATTAAGAGCTGTATTGACAATGAAACACACCAGACGACTTAAACAGGAGCAGATACAAGAATTAATCAACTTCTAATCCCATGAGAGAGACTTCTTAACCTTTAAAAAATAGCAAGGATAGTGAATTCAGCAAACCCCTATATTTACCAAACAAAAAAAAAATTTAGAGTTCTTTTTCAGCTCTTTTTTAAGTCTTGCAAGAGCTGGATGAGTAATTTGTGATTAAATTCTTTGTCTAAAACTGCACATTCTTAAAAACCTAAAGCGTTCTCAAAGTGTTTCTGTTCAAAACAGAGAAGGGAATATAACTTAAATTATTAATCATATCACACAGATAAGAGTCCCTTGGATCAAGCTGGAGCAGATTATGAAATCAATAAATGAGAGGATAACTATAACCTCCACAGGGGGTGAAAGGTTTTCTGTTTTGTTTTTAAAGCAGCACAGCGAGTTTAAGACTGTATCTCCCGTTTCTCCCTCCAGCCCCACCCATTCAGTCATACGAACACAGTGTTTTGCGCAGCTCCAAGTACACCAGATCCCTCATGTAAAGTAGTTTAAATTTGACCCCTCCTCCTTCTTTCAAGGGTTTGTTTAGAAACAACAATGAATTTCAGTAATCTGTACTGTTCTGCCTGTTTAGCGATAAAAATGAGTCAGGGACACGGGTCAGAGTATCTCCAGCTTGGTTTTTGTTCATTCCACACATATTTCACATTTACTTTGGCTCATGCTTTTCATAGCTTCAGTCCTATTCCAACTGAACTCTCTGCCTACGTTCCTCTTCCCCAATCATCTCCTACGCTCCTCTTCCCAAATCATCTCCATTTAATTCTGCACCACATGACCTCATCGCAATTTCCCTCTACTCCAACAGACTTACAGTTTACTCATTTCTCCAATTTTGTTCTCCAGTTCCATCTCTTTGTTACAAAACTCAAAGACTCCTATAGCAGGAACTAATACCTTTGTTTGGTTTCATCCACAATGTTAGAAAACAACAAACGATTACTTTGCTGTTTACAAGTGATTAGGTCTGACAGGGTAAGATGATTTATTCCACTTCAACTTTATGGAGATTTTATGGTTGTTGGATTTTTTTTAAACTACTACGACAGAAGATAATGAATATCTGAGAAATGGAAATAGAATAAGCTTCACTTACCTTGAAAATACCAACCCAGTCTTTCTGATGAGGGTGGATAAACTGGGTTAGAGTGTAGTGACATTCAAGGTGCGTGTTTGGAAGATAACTTTTTGCCACATTTTGAAAAATCACATGTGCAAAATTGGAGGTTTGCAAAGCATTAGCTGAAGATGGAACTTCTTGAAAGGATGACATGACTGATCTGTAACAAAATTTTAGAAGTTACTACTAAAATATAGTGGAAGAATGTGGTTAACAATTAATCTGTTTGAAATGTACAAGACAGAAGTTTAAGAACTAATTCTGCTGTTCCAAAACCAGACAGCAATAGGTCAAGGTCTCCCAAGCACACTGCCTCAGCATCACTCCAAAACAATCACTTCTCATAATGAAAGAGTAGCCATCTCTTCATATTGGTGTCATCACAGAAAAGACATCCCTGGGCTGAATGCCCCCAACACTATACCTCAGAAACAGCAGCAGAAAGTAGGGAGCAAAAGCAGTGATAGGAAAAAAATCAAGAAGGGTTCTGACTTGCATGAAATAAACTTAATGTTTCTGAATCTTGCTGGGAAGGAGAAACAAAGTTCCATAATTTTCCTTACTTTAAAACTCTTCCCAGAATTTGTGCTACTTAATGCTTTTGACAGCATTTTTACGTATAAATATTTTTTTCTCTCAGCAAAACTAACAATTTTTCATTTTAAGACATTTTTAACAAACAAGAAAGTTTATTTAAAAAAAAAAAAACTGTTTAGACAAAGAGTTTACTCTCTTCAGGAAAATAGAAGTCTGTGGGCATCTTGTACTGTGCTTTAACACATACGCCCCTAGCCCTGCATTTTTAATTTTACTGCCATAAACAGTGAACTTGATGATAGTGGGAACATTCAGGTGCATATGCAAGTTGGATGGATTAACACTGAATTCAACCAGATCGTAGAAGCATTTATCACATTCACCACCTCATTCAGGTTACACTACCCTAAAAAACTACAGTAATGCAAGAGATGCTTCATAAACAGACCAAGAACTTCCCTTCCTTAGATTCGGCCACCTCTGTCAAAAAGATAAGATGGACAACTGGTTAAGTTTCAACTGTCTGATTTCAGTCTACAATCATAAGTTTGTCAAAACATCTGGTATTAGGAGGATTAGGGCCTTATATATTTAACACTACATTTCTGGCCAAAAGAGCTGCTTTGTTCTTGCAACCGCTATTAAAAATAAATTCATGCTGATCAAGCAAATATGTACCCTGAATGAGATTACTGCCAAGTGTGTGAGATAATATTTTTTGAAGATATATGACGAAATCAATCCCAAAGAGGGATGGGCCACTTCAAGTCTCAATTAAGAACTGTCTGTATATTTCCTAGAGCCTTTTAAAATTTCTTTGCAACAGTGAAGAAATAAGAAAAGCTCACATTTTCTGAAATAAAATGCACTCTGGAATAAAAAAATACTCATCTGTCTGAACAAGTAGAAAAAAATCTCTGTTTACCTCTTAAGTTAAGCCCTCAGTGTTTTAAGCCTCTTACCATCCCATTTAGTGTAACACACGTAGTACATATGGACAGCCATAGCATTATTTTGGTATATTGGATGTTAAATAAAAAGCAGTTTTGTACCCTGAACAACACAAGTAAAAAAATGTAAAATGCCTTACTAGTAAAAATTAACAGACATAAAGACTAGACAAAGATAAAAACTTACACAAACAAGAATCCGAATAAATATGAAAAGACAAAACTTTTTTAGAGACAATAAAGAAGTACATCTTTTGGGAATACACGTAAATCCAGTCTGTTATAGAGCCCCAGGGTACAGAGAAGCGTAGCAAGTTCTACAGCTTAGCACAACTCTGAAAATTCCCACTCCCCCCCAATCAGAAAGTTATATCCAAGACACCTCTCAAAAACATTCCAAACCATAAACTTTAGAAAAAACTGTTTTTTACAACCCTCCCCCCAAAAAACAGAATAGTCACTATTTTTTTCAAGTGTAATAAACCCATTCATTTTTAATAATTTAGTAGTCTCTGAAGCTAAATAATAATGACATGAAACAGACTGTATCCGTTTTTTGTTACCTAGGATAAGTTAAAAAATAAGCAAAGCATTAATAACAAAAGCAATGGAATTCAACATTTTTTGAAATAGGTCTATTTCAAATACCGGGAAGTTTATTACAAGAAAACATTACAAAAAACCCAAAGCATTCATTTCTGCATACTGGTCAGCCAGCTACCACAGCTGAGCATTATCTTTATTGAAACCATTAATAAAGGGAATCTGTTTTCCAAGTCCAAAGCAGAACTACGAATTTGAACTTGTGCTGACCAGCAGAATCACCTGGGATTACTGTCCACCAGCAGCAAAATCCTCGGAGCTTAGGTGAAGCCGATATCCACTAACAGTTCAAGAATAGCTTAGGGGATGTTCGGTGCTTGCTTAGTTAGCTCACAGCTACCGGTGTGAGAAAAGCCGGGGGGGGAGGAGGAGGAGGAGGAGGAAGAGCTACGTTTAGGCTTTATTACTGACGTGACAAGCCATTCTCACCGAGAGGCCGAAAGAGGCGTTCCGCTTTTAACACGCCGAAAAGCACCGAAGGAGGACAAGCTTGTCTGGCAGGAAACACGAAAACAAGACGAGCCGCACGGCCCGGCCAGCGGCGCACCTGACTCCGCCGGCCCCTACCTGCCGGGCCCTCCCTCCCACTCCGCGGGCCTACCTGCCTGCCCCGCCGGCCGCCCGCGCGGCCTCGCCTGTCCGGCCCGAATCACCTTCGCCCTCGGCCTCCGCAAAGCCTCCGGCACCGCCTGCGCAGCTGCCGCGGCGGGGGCCAACGGCCGCCCCTGCCCCGCCGCGCCCCTCGCGCCGCCCTCCCCAACGGCCGCGGCTCCTCTCTCCCCCACACTACTACCAGCCGTCCAAGGCAGCTGGGCGGGGGGGGAGGAAGAGAGGCACCCAGATGGCGCAGAACAGAAGCCCTGGGTTTAACAGCGCGCCCGCCCCCGCGGCAGGAGGAAGAGGAGGAAAGCAGGAGAGAAAGAAGGCGCCGGACCCGTTCGTCGTCGTCCCCCCCTCCTCCCCCCGGCCGCAGAGGGCCCCTTACCTAGGCAGGCGCGGAGGACGCCGGGGACATCAACATGGGGCCTCCGCCATCGACGCCTCACGACCCCGCCCTCCCGCTCGCGTCACTTCCAACCCCGCCCCTCCCCCTCCGCGGGGCGGGCCGTTAGCGGGAACCGGCTGGAGCCGGCGTGGGGCGGCGGGCGTCGGAAGGGCTGCTCGGAGGTCCGGCCCGGGCCGGCCCGCCCGGGGACGGAGGGCGGCGGCGGTTAGCGTCGTCATGAGGCTTCTCGCACGTCGGCCCGGCGCTGCAACACCCAGGTCTGTTTCTCCAAGGATTCTTCCCCCCGCCACGTCCTGGACACCACATCTCAGGGCACTCCCGCCCTTTACCATTCCCGTTCAGCCCCTAGGTATCCAGCCTGCCAGCGTCAGCCCAGCTGGCACTGGAGCCGTGGCTTACACCACACGTAAAAAGCATGTTGCACAGCTTGCTTCGTTATGCAAGACGGTGCGCGTACTTCAGGGAAGGAGAGGGGTGAGAAAGCCTAGCCAAGCTGGTATTCCTAGCATATGCAAAACTGTGCAGCTGTTACTTCCATAAAATGCACCTGCCCCCTGCAAAAGTTCTCTGCATATTAGTTCTTAGACCATTGCTTAGACCATTCTATAATACTCACATACCCTAATTTTATCACCTCTTTTTCCATCCAAAACACGCGTGCTTGCACCTCATAAGTCACTACTATTAATCTCCCAGCTTTTGCAGGTCTTCCCAAACCAACCAAGGAGTGAGATAAGAGTGATATTAAATACTTACAGTATATGCAGTTCTTCTGCTTGCGTAAATTGGCGTATCTCCATTAAAGTACATTATCTAATAAATACACTGAGTCTACTTGATTTTTATCCAAAGTCGAGCGTTAGATCGTGTATCAGAAGAACGAGGCTGAGTGACAACAAATACTTATCTGTAATCATCAGTATTCTGGACTTCCTGCAGTACCCTGAACGTGGATCATTACTGAAAGTTGTCTTTAAAACCTTTGCCTCCTTACGATCCGCTCTTTCTTCTGTATTTTCATGTATGTTCTCAACAGCTTATTTTGAGAGGCATATTATGACAAAATTATTGGCTTACCATAGGCCTTATTTTTTGGCAAGTTTTTCATGGTCATAGATTTTCATAGCTTTCTCATGGTCAGTCCTAACGGAAACAAAAATAAACTGGACCACTAAAATTGTCATTTCAAGTAATCAAAATGAATCTTTTTTTTGCTTCTGTTTAGCACTTCTTGTCACTGGAAGCAATATTAAAATATTATTCTTAGGACTTCACTTCTACCACAGGTTATTATGTAAGTAACCCTTTGATTTTTATATATAATTCATAATTCTTACAGTAAACGTATATTCCACTATCCATGGAAACCAGTAAATGCCTTGCATTTTACTTGCAGATCCTTTTATAAGACACGAGAGGTGTATAGGAGGTAGTCTTCTCCTTTAAGGCCAGATGGATGTTTGTAATGGAAAATGAAGCTGATGCGTTAATCAGAAAAGCAATAAATAGGTGGGGAGACCTATTTTTTCTTATCTCTGTCCTCCATTTTTTCTCCTCACTGCTCTTTGCCCTGTATCACATGTGATACAGGGCTGTTAAAGAGTCTCAAGGCACTGTTCTGTGGTCTGGAATGCGGAAAGAAAGGAGGTTTTACAGTCACTAGCTGGGTAGTGTAAACGTTGATGACACTAGCAAGCAGTTTTGCTTTCACTTAACGTCATTATGATGCTAGTTTATGGGAATATAATGGGTAGTTTGAAATAAAGATGTTCTTTGGCAACTAGCGTAATTTTTACAGTGAATGCCTGGAAAACCCCTCCATTTCCTAATAAAAAAACTTTATCCTCAGTTCTGAGTTTCTAAAGAATCCTCATGTATTTCTGTACTCAGTTCGTAAATGTTCATTCAGCCAAAAGAGATATTGTTTAGTAATAATTCAGTATTAAGTTATTTCCATTGCTAAATGCATGTATAAGGAGGCAAAACAAACTATATATGCCTGTTGTCACATGTACAATGTAAACTAATTAAGGAAAAATAGATCAGGAATAATCCTGGCTTTGCTTGTACTTACAGCCACAGCTTTCAGAAAAATATGTAATTTCTTTAACTCTGTATCTTGATTGTGTAAGTCTAAAACTGGTCCTTCTGTTATTCAAATTAAGCAGATTTTTTACTGAAATAATTAAATGAGTTAATTAGCATTCTTATTTACATATTTGTATCCTAAGTTTAGATACCAGCCTCACCCTCTAGAATTCATAAATATCCTATATAGAGAGTGTTCAGAGCCTTTTCTTATTTTGTTCGTCCTGCTTTGAGATATGAAGGACTTCACCCACATTGACAAGCTGTGCACTGTGACTCCGAGATCAACAGTCAGTGTGTCTGTACTGGTACAAACAAAGGTTTGGACTGAGAAAATTGTGCTTGGCACTGGTGAAACTTGTACTTGGTCTTAGAATTAATGGTTAAATGCCTTAATCAGTCTGAATTTTCTAGGCAAGGAAGATTAGATACTATCTCCTGAAATTCATCCATGTGACATAAATATTTTGGAAAGCTTGCTCTTGAGTAGCAAAACATTGTTATTGTCTTTGCCTACATTTGCTGCAAAATACTTAGTATTGTAAGTTTGATATCAACATTTCTGGTGAGTCATGTGGGTGGCTAATACTAATACACTAATTCAATTAGAAAAGCTTGTTACAGGCATGATGGTGTTAATCCTATCTCAGATTCTGGCTTGACTTTCACCTTTTCAGCCCCACTGATTTAAATGAGAACACAGGAGGAGGGGGTTGTCGATCAAGCCGGTATTTTTCACCAAATCATATGTTTATCATGTATATCAGAATTGTACTCTAAGCATGTAGAATCAGTGTTTGGCCAATATTTTGATTTTTTGAAAGGCAAAATCAGTGAATGTCAAGTATCTTTTGATACAATTAGCCGCATGTATGTCATAGAATCAGAACCATGAAGTTTGGAAGTGACCTCCAAAGCAGAACTTTATTAGAGCTGGTTGCTTGGGGCCTTGGCCAGACAAGTTTTTAGCATCTCCAAGGGTGAAGATTTGACAGCTGCTTAGAGAACCTGTTCCAGTGTTTGACAACTCTAATTGTAAAAAAAAAAAAAAAAAAATTGTATATTTTTGTAATATATAATATTATAACATATGTGTAATATATTTGTAATATATAATATGATGTATAATATGTAATATATAATATAATATGTAACTGTAAATTTCCTGCATTCCAATTTTATCTGTTACCGTTTGTTCTTTCTCTGTGCACCTCTGAAAAGTGTTTGGCTCCATCTTTTATACATCCTTCACTTACCTGTAGGTGGCAAAAAGATCTCCCTATAGCCTTCTCCTCTTAAGGCTGAAAAAAACCCCAGTTTTCTCTCTTTTTATTTACATAAATATACAATTACTAAAGAATATCTGTCTTATATTGTTGATGAAAAATATCTCACCAGAGTATTTATTTGGAAATACAAAGCTGGTAGAACTCTTCTCTTAAGTGTCTACATTTCTTAAGCGTGTAAATATGAGGACAGAAAAACAATGGCAAGTTGATAATTGTGGTTTTGACAGAAACACTAAATAAGGTAAAAATGTATGTGAATCCAGTTATTGAATTTGAACATTACTAGATTCTGAAGAGGTTTGAAATTCAGGCTGGTACTTACAGAGTGTAAAAATCCCTCTGCTTTGTAATTACATTCAGTCTTCCTTTGTCCGCATGAAATCTGCACAAGTCCCTTCTCAGGCGTGAGATAAGTGACGAATAAAAACTACACTAAACAGAATGGCCAAAGGAAGTGTAAGGCATGTTACAGCCTCTTGGGGAACAGACTTTTTTGAATATTTGGAAATCGTTTACTTTTTGCGTAATTTCAGTATCTTTTTAAAAATATGAGCTCCTTTAGTAATTTATAGCCTTCAAATTAGAAATGGGGCCCCATCACGTCTGTTTAACCTTGGGTGTATTTGAACATGTGCTCAGATTCAGATCCTAATATTATTTCTGTTTACTAACTATATTATGGCCTGAACCAAAGCCATGAGGAGTTTTGGTTCCAGACCTCAGTTCTTCCCCTGAGGCCCATCTCTGCTTTGTATGAGTGACAGACAAATTACATATTTATGATTTTTAGTACCTGAGAAAGGTGCTTTATGTTGTAGATATTCAGTGTATTGGCATGACATGATGATATTGATGAAGTGTGGTAAGGAAATGCTCAAGTTCTAATGATTTGATTTCATTTTGGTTCAACTCCTATTTCAACACTCCCAACTTTTAAAAGTATGGGCCATGTGAGATGTAAAATATATGTATCACTATGTCACTAATCGGAAGCTCTTTCTGGTCACGTTGTAAAGCACACTTAATCAACTTCTTTAAGATCACGTTACAGAAAACTATTAACTATACTCTTGAAACAGTTAAACAGTTATAAATAATGTTTTATATTATGGCTGACAACCCTGAATTGCTCAGCATTTACGGAAATCTAATCACGGGGCATACAGACTTTGCCTTTCAGAAAGATGGAGTGGCAAACCTTTGGAACATACTAGAAATTGCACGCTATTGGTAACATTTACTATTAGGGCGAAAGCCTCTCTCTGTATATTTTGGATTTCTTTTCCAGCACTTAATTGCAACTGATGAAGAAAAGCTATTCAAAAGCTGCCAGGATTTTTAAATCTGTATGAGTGAGATTGATGAAATTTGTGGCTTTTCCCAAAAGAGTATAGGTGAGAGCAGACATGTAAATTTTGTATGTGTGTGCATGCATATGTGTGACACAGAGAGGAGAGCGCAAGAGCTTACTCCTAAGGTGTGAGACTTGGCAACATTGCACTGTACAATGGGCATAAGAAACCTCATGTCTGTAAATGACCACATTTGAATTGCTGTTATTTCACTGCTGGGTTACTGTATTGTTAAAGCGAAGAGGAATGTTTTTAATAAATGCAAATAGTGAATTAAATGCTTGCACATACTGAGGCTTTACTCTCTGGTGTGTAATTAATATGTGTGCACTGGAGACCCAGGTCTGGGGGAGTGTTTCATTTCTTGTTTATGATGTTTGCAAGTTTTTTTTTTCCTTGTAGCATTCTTCTTACTGGCATATACAGAACTGCATGTAAATGACCATTGAGTAGGTGTCATTTAAATCTTAACAGATTTAAAACAGGTAAATACCTTTGTTTTGTACACTTTGCTAGATTTACTGTTTCTCCCAGTCTTTTATCTTTGCTATCTGAAAGTAATAGGAAGCTCCCAAATGACCAGCATTTTGTTTTCAGAGGCAGGAAAACTGCATGTGGCAGGAAACAAACAAAGAGATTTCAGCACTCTTATACTTCAGGGCCTAGTGCTTTACCCTTGTGGATGGAAAGTAGGAAGACACTTTCCATAGTTACCTACAGCGTGCTGCTTGTCTCCCCTTGGGGGTCCCCCCCAGCACTGGCTGCCATCATCGACAGAATACAGAAGTATCTGTATGCTGTATCTGTATGAAGCTTGGTGGTTTTCCTATTTTCTTGAAGAGTCTAAAGATGTGGGCCCTCATCCTAAAGCTATCTCCCACTCCCCTATCCTGACTCTAGCAGCTCTTGTGTCTCCACTGCTTTAGTACAGTTTTTCACATCCTGGCTCCCTGACCCTCTGCATCTGTTGCATCGTGTGCTCAAACTGGGGAGGCTGCAGGATAGCACAGTACCAGGAACCTGGTGCTGCTCAACCACTGCATGCCAGGACCGGTACCGCCCAACTGATGCAGGAGTGTGTGCTCGCACTTCACTCGGCACTAAAGAGAAGGGAGATTCTGTCAGGTCACCCAGTACGCTTGAGGGGTTGTCACCAGCCTGGGACTTGACACTGATGGCGACTAAACCTGCTTTACTCTGTAGCCCCACATTTACCTTGGGGATGGATCCAGCCTGTTTTATGGAAAACTTCTCAGTCAATGGATATTGAGTCCTTCATTCTCCTACTGTTTGAGTTCTTAAATTCCTACATTATGAGTTCTTAAATTGCATGAAAAAATAAAAACTATATTATTACTTATGTTACATGCAAATCAATTACTAGGAAGCTAGGAAATGCAGTGCTAAAATTGAAATCCAAGTTTAGTTTATTTGTTATTCTGTTGCGTGTTGCTGTCTGTTATTGTACAGAGTAGAAGATGCTGGATCTGCAGTGCAAATTTACATGCAGAAAGCAATGCAGTCCCAATTCTATTGGATGAGCACAAGTTCACCCAGAAATTCAGACTAAATTCTGCACTCCTATCGTTTTTTGGAAAACTTTCATAGCATTTCTTATTTTACAAATACATTTCCTTGTGTTTCTTAAATTTTCCAATCCTTTCCTCACTGGATCAAGATTAACACCATATGGTGTCTTAGTAGATCATTTGCAAAATTATGAACAGATGCATATGGAATCACAGTGAAACCTGTTTTGGAATGTTAAGCATAATGTTTGCTATTAACAATGACTGTAAAAAAAGCAGAATACTGTAGAGCTTACATTTCCACACCTTTCTACAAGAAGAAACAGATTTAGCAAATGACCCTCCCTTTTGCTAATAAATATTTTACATTATAAAGTAGTAAAGTTAGCAATTTTGTCCAAAGTGTGCTCGTGTGGTGTTGGGTTTTGGAACTGGATTCATTCAATCAAAATATAGTTTACATTACTAATGCACATAATTACCCTTACTCTTTAAAAAACACAGTAATGTCACAGCCATGACATATGGCTATAGTTCACTACATGGCAAAGGATTCGTTGGGCCTATAATAGTGTTTTGTATGCGAACAGCATGGTTAGAATCTAGTTTTACGATGTGTGTTTCAGTTATCTTTACTGGGATATGTCATGTGGGCAGCATTTAGTCCATATATCTGCATATTTTGTATATGTCATATTTATGCTAAAGGGGACTTTTTAAGGCTTTCTAAAACTGCTTGCTAAAATCTACCTCTGAGACCTGACTGAGCTTGTCAACAGTATCTGTTGCTAATATTTCCAGAATATACCCATTAGTAGTGCACCGTTTCCTTAGAACAGGGCAAAATAGGTGTCTGAGTCTCTCTGAAAGACAGCAAGGTAATCTTAAGATAACTTCAGAGCTGTTGAAAATTTTACCCATAATAAGCAGCACACATATATACTTATTTTAGCATTCCCAGAATCCAGGCATTTTTTTTTCCCTGTTAGAAGAAATGCCAAAAGCCAATTCAATATGTAGTTCTAGCCCTCCTTCCCAGACCTTTGTTGACTTGCCGTCCCCATTCTCTAGCAGTTAGTCAACTGCCAAGGGAGAGTTCATGGGCTGTATATTCTTCCTTGTCCTCTTTTGAATTCAAATATAGTTAGCCTTTAGTTTATGCTGTATTATTCACAGTATTGCCAGGGCCAAATTCAGCTTATTTGTCAATGGGAATTGGCTCCAGTTTTCAAGTGAGATGAATTTTTTTCCCCAGAAAAGAGCAGAATCTTATCAATTATACCCATCAAATGTCTAGCATCACCTTACTTTTCCATTTGCATATTTTTTTATCACTTTACACCCTATATTTAACTTAGAAATCATTTATATCACCACTGTACTTGGCCCTCGGTATTATTAGGTAGCATGAAATATACTCAGTGATGGTATGAAAGTTATTTCCAACAGGGCTTATGAAGAACAGCTGAGCAAGTATGACCTCCTGACCTCAAAGTGTTTGTTTACTGGGAACTATATTCCAGTTCTCCACATTTAATCTGTCTTGGACCAGGCTAACATTCCCTGGCTAGATTTATTATATCTCTAGAGGCTATTACAAACACAACATTGTCACTGCTTATCTAGTAAAATGATAATAGGATTATATTACTCTAGTGATAATGATACATTTATGTTCATTTTTAGTAGCAACAAACCAAAGTCTGATTTCATGTTCACTGAAGATAATGTATTTCTGGGGAGAAAACAAACCATTTGAAAATTAATTTTCTTTCAGACAAACAAGTCATGGAAAATATATTTTCTTCCATGTTATTTATAAATCAGAGCTTCAGTTTCTATACATAAGTATGCATACTACGTCAGTTTTACAGAAATAATACTAATGAGGAAGTCGGACCAAGTCAGAAAATTCTGGTTTCTCTAAATCAACAACTCTGGATTTTAGAAACTTGTCATCATGTTTTTTCTTGTGTATCTTTTCCTAGAATTAGTCAAATACTAAAAGGCAAGCACAACAGACCAGATTTGTATTTCAGTTCTATTTAATTATATTCAAAGAGTCCACAGGAAATTCATTACAGTTATTAGTGGTCCTCATCAGTAGTAGTAATCTTATCAGACTGAATATCATACCCACATTTTATTTTACTATTGTGTGTGAGGGTGAGACTCTTAAATGTATTTCTTAGTTGGTTTAACTGTAAACAGTTTTAGTGTAATCGACATATCTCTGTGCAATGCGCGTTCTTATTTTATCGCCCAGCTCAGGCAACAAAAGTTGAAATACCTTTAACTGCAGTAAGTTGTACATTAACAAAATGTTTACATTTTCTAATTGATTTTAGGAAAGCAAATTATTGGGGGTTTGGGTTTTTTTTTTAAGAGTACTGACACTATAATGCTGATCTTTAGGAAATGATCCTATTGTTCTGGTGACCAATGTCCTGGTGACTCTGCTCTATTGGATTTCATATCCTAGATTGTACAGATGAAGCATGTATCACTTGTTGGGAACGAGCAGCATGTTCCTTCTAAAGAGTGTTGTTATCTATTAGTTTCTTCTGCCTTTTTTCACTGCAAGTGACTATTACTTTTCTTAAGAGCCGTTACTCAAAAGTAACCTACAAGAACAGTCTGCAGTAGGGAAATTCATTAACATTTGACACAGATATAACACAAAATTAATGAGAAAGAAGCTCTTCCATAGGTATGCATACTACATAGTGAAATTATAGCACTATACTGAAACTAAATGTGCACTTTGTATTTAGAGTTCTTAAATGTTAAATAAAGTGTATTCATCTTATATGTACAGTAGGGCAGAATGGAGATTTTTTAAAATAAGTATTCTGTAATTAATTGCCCAGTGTAGGTATACAGTATAAAACCCTTTATTACAAGTTCAATTCAAAGTCTTTGAATGGACAATACAGCATCGTAATAACCCCAGTAGTTTTGTCTTTGTGTTGAATAGAGATGTGTTGTCCTACATTGATTTATATGCTGTGATGTTTAAATGAGAATATGAAATAGATCAATTATTTAATATTTGCTCCTTGTAAAGGTCTTACTTCTCTGTCCTTCTGCCTGTGAAGCATATATATCCTTTGTATAGCTGAAATTCCAAAGGAATTAAATTCATTATTAATTGCACGCATGAAAAGGATAAAACTGAGTCCAAATTTTGCATCCAAGAATGAAAATGACTTTCTTAAAGCTGGTTCTTCTATGTTAAATTATATTGCTTAAGTAACAGTGTCTCTGTTTCAAAAGTTAATTAACTCGAGAGATTGTTCTCTTGAGCTGCAGCAGGTCATGTTCCCGGATACTAACTCTTTTAGCAAGGCAGTGATGAAGAATTTCCCCCAGTATGACTAACTCCTCCAGGGACGGTATGTCACTTCCACTGAAATCAGAGGCAAATTCCCAAGAATGTCAATATGAGCAAGATCCCCTCCCATTTTGGCAAAACCAAGATTTTGCTCAGGAGCATGCTACAGAAAGAAAATATTTCCGAAGCAGTGTGCTTTACACTTTTTTGTAGGAAAACCTAAGGATTAAGTTATTGCCAGCATTCCTCTTTTTATATCATAGTGTGGCTAGTTTGGGATTTTATCACAGTAACGTGAAGTTCATACTTTTGGAGTGATTTATGCTGGTTGGAAAAAATGTAACTATTTTTTCTGTGTTTTACATGCATGCATCTTTTCCTGGGCAACAATTACCTCATCCTTCCTTGGGCCCCTTAAGTTTGAAATCAGCTTACCATGTTGCTTTTCCACATTGCTTTTACTGCGTTCATTTTCTTTTTCTATCTCAGAATCTCATAACTGACAGAAGGGCACAGAGTGACTGTTTTCTTCAATGGCTCCACCAATCATTATGTTCTATATGTACTGCGCCGCAGGTAGAAGCTGAAATAAAATGGCCGGGCTCAATGTTAAACATTTAACATATGTAGCAATATTTCTTTTGGAGTTTGTTTCCTTCCTTACCTGCTTTTGCAAGAACTTTATCCAAATCTGAACCAAAGTCATCCTCTTCTTTGTATTTCTCGGGCATGTGAAATAAGCATGTAAAAATAAGCCATAGTGCACAAACATTAACAGATTCTACATCCATTAAAAACAGCTAAAACATATTTTCCAGTTAAAATACAAAAATGAAACCAACCCAAAATTGCTATGGGATGCTATACAGGTAACTTTCCTTACACTTTGAACTCTTTGTGCAAATTCTCCAATTGGAGCAGCTCTACGTTGTTCATGATATAACCTATATGCAATTGCCTACATACAAATTGCTACTTGTAGTTATTTGTGAAAGAGCCTCAATAATAGTGACTCAAGTTGCTCATAACCAGTACTTCAACACATTCCATTTACCAAAATGCTGTCTTTGAAGGGATGTGTTCTCCAGTGCATTGTCCAATGAAATTCAACCGGATTAAGTAGCTCTGTTGCATTTTACTTGGGTGGAATTTTGAAGGGAACTTGAAGGAGGTACTTTAATTCTCATGGGAAATAAATACTAGACTCTTTTCAGCTCTTCTGAAAAACCCAGTCAGGACAGTGTAACTTAAACATCCTAGTGGGATTTATCAGAGCTAGAAAGAGGTTAAAACTTCTAGTACTAAACTGAATTTGATGTAAATTAATACAAAGATGTATGCACTGATACCCTTCTGTAACCTGCACATTCCAACATTCACCTGATGTCCAAGTAAGATGCAACTGCATTTCAAATTGAAATACAAATTCCTGTGACAAAGCAAACAGCAAGTCTTCATACCAAAAAAAAATTCAGTGTTTCCCCAGCACACTACATTCCCACAGAAGCCTTGAATTTGCTCCCCCATATTTATGTGCAGTATTCAAATACTGCACATATCCAGCCTGTGATTGATTACTTGATAACACACCACTGCAGAATGTATCACACAACTCAGCAAGAATTAAATCAGTTCAAAATACGCAAGTTTTTTACTGCAATACTGGTGGCAAAAATAACCACTTGCATTGCTGCTTATATGTTCCAGTTATCTAATAAAATGCACGTAAACAGGAAATGAACGCCGCCCTGAGAGGCCTAACTCTCTGGAAGTATCAAGAATGTCATTCTGTGTTGGACCCAAGGTCCCTCTAGCCCAGTAAACTGTCTCCAATAATGGCCAAAGTGGATAATCAGAGAGGAAGTACGCAGGGATTTTTCTCTGGAATGCTCTCCTAACTCCAGCTATTTGCAGCTCAGGAATTCCTGGGCAGTTTTACTGCACTTTTAGTGCATTTTTCAAACATTCTGAAAGCCCTTCAAAGTAAAGAAGTAAACATAGCAAATGCAAAATGAAACGTTAGAATGAGGAACAAAACACTGTAGTCTTGGCTGCCAATTCATTTTGCTGAAAAACTCAAATGTGCTGTTTTATCCCCTGTAATTTCTTTTGGCTAAACTAACTAGTGTTAATGTTGAATTTAAATATCACTCTGCAATCAGGGTCCCCTTTTACAGGTGTTGTATGCCTGTAACTCTCACTAAATTCAGTGAAATTGTGTATTTATCAGCCCAGACTATAAGACTCAATGTCCTGAAAAGGAAACCTCCCCAAAACAAAACCTCTTAAAAATCTGATCAAATTTAATTATCCCACATCAATAGAGTGAAGTGAGAGGCAGGCTCCGAAAATCCTTAGCATAATTTGCAGTAGTGGGTAGACGTTGCTTTTGAAGGCTCATTATTACAGAAAAAAAAATCCTTAAATCTGAGAAAATGCAAATTGACAATAATATAGTATAAATGTTCGGTATTTGTATTTATTCTTTATGTTTTGTATTTCTATATCGCATCTTAAAGCAGACTTAGATAGCCATATTTTCAACATCAAGAATAAAGAAAACACCCTTCTTTATTTTATGTAACTTTACATGGCTTGTGATTTAGCAGGCACAACGTACTAACTGGTAGGTAGTTTCCATCAATAGCAGCTGCTTGCTGTTTTGTGAGAGCTCTGACGTTTCTTGTGCCTTAGCCTCCATGTTATAATGTCAGAATTGTTATAGATGACACATAAGGTCTACACATTTCTTACAGCGTAAAAAAATAAATTTCAGTCACTTAAAGACAACGTTCTTGATGTACAAAGTCACTAAGCATTCACTGAGATACCATCTAATGAACTAAAAGGTTTCTGATGATATAATAAACTGAGGTTACAGCAGGGGATACAGTACTGTACTCTTCTGTACGTTTCTCAGGTTCCTGTGGAAATCAGACAACAGCAGACTACAAAGCAGGATGATATGGTAACTATATTCATTAATAATAGCAAGGCAATATGGCTTAATGAACAATGGTAATAATGGTAGTATGATACAGTTATATGGTAATGATAGTTGAGGAAGTTGCATAGTTGCATTTTTTTCTGTCTTTTCTGTCACTGACAGATGTATGAAACTGGGAACCTTCTTAATCTTTCTATGACCCAGAATTTGGTTCTATGTTACCAGTATCCAGTGTTTCAGGAACTGATTGAAGAGTTTTCTGTTCTGCTCATTCATTTCAGGCTGGCCTGCTCAGTTCCTACTGAGGCCCAGCGCACCAACACAAGCATTTGTTGGGGCAGATTGTAAAATGGATGACTGAAAGGAATGGGTTAACGGTAGCTGTATTGGAGTACCTGAGAGGACAGTAAATTGTAATGCAGGGATGGGGAAGAGCAGCTGGGGCAAAGACAGTGAGGACTTTTTTAAATTCAGCTCATTTCACAGATCCAGTACAGAAAGCTGTAAAAAAAGCACTTCAACTGATTGAACTGATGGGGGGGTGGGAGGGCAACCTCCAGGATATACCTACCTAGGTTTGGGGATCAAAAATGACTTAAGGTGTGTTGGAAGCCAAGAGATTATTTCTTATGTTGGCATCCATACTCTCTTTTGATAAAGCACTATAAGATCTACTGATGAAAACAGGTACATACCACTTACATGTTTACTACTTGGCATTCTCATACATAATTTTTATGCCTTTCTGTTTGCTGTATTGTACAAAATGAACTCTTACACTACAGCAACAAGTAGGCTAGCAACTTTTCCTGAAGAAAATAGTTGCTTCCTGCCACAATTGGTAAGATATTTTGAGATCCCATTTCATGTCTAAATCATAACATTGGTGTTACTGCTTTTAAGATACAATACACCATTGATAGAACAAAACTTTAAAGCCAATTAAATGTTGGCAATCTTCCTACTGCTGGCAAAGTCACACTTGTTAACAGTTCCCTTTTGTGACATGTTTGCAGTGTAATCAGTGATTTCTGGAAAGCTTTTTTGGCACTTCAGGATATTTTGAAATATCTAATGAATTTATTTTTATAGACAGTCTTAGATTTTATTCACATGACTTTAAAGCATTCTGCTTAAAAAGTTGGGGTTTTATGCACCCAGATGAAGTATTTTTAACACAAGGGAAAAATATTTTTTAAGTTGTAGAACCCAGCTATACAAATAATGAGTTATTTATATATTTGCATTTTAACTAGTTAACAATTTCAGAAATCATCACATAAAAATTTTTATGAAACACTATCTTACTAGGTATGAGTAAGGAGATACTCCCACTCTGTTGAATAAAGGAGAACATTTTAATCCTGCAGTTTAATGTAAGTAAGTGCTTTCATAGCTATTTATTGAAAACAAAAGTATTTTGAAGTTAAAGAAGTTTTTTTTCTTCATTTTGTGTGGAAAGAATGTGATTAGGTTGGCAAAGAAATGAGAAACATATACAAAATAAAATTAACTAGGAAGGCATAATTTATAGTAAGGTAAACTTTTACGAAAGGAAAAATTATTTAACAAAATGAGCTAACTTTACTACAAGCCTGCTAAAAGTTCAAATATCACTCGAGGGCATTTTGGCAAAAAAGTACTTTTAATTAGCTTTTCTCCATTCTCCTGCAAATGTTCTGCAATACAGCAGACCTGCAACTTCCAGTCCTGCAACTGCTTCCTTCTCATACTGCCGACCTTAGAAGCACTAAGCTGCTAGTATCAGTTGTATCAATGTTCAGTATATGAGCCAGACAGTGTATTTAATGCAGTCTCAAGTATTTTGTTCGCAAAAGCATGTTCTGTACAAAAGCTATATAAAAAGTAGAGTAATATAACAGTGGGCAGGTCTGTAGCAATAGAGTTAATTTATGCCAGGTGTACTGAGAAAGTATTCTTAGGCTATGTCCACAATACTTTTATCATTTCTGTTAAACAGAATTCTCCTTTTGCCAGTTTCTCTTGCTCTGTTTGGAAGTGATGGTGATGTACTTTTACTAGGCTGGTACAAACTGGGATTTTCACATAGCTTTTAAACAAGTAATGCTCTATTTATACCTATGTAAATGCTCTTAGACAGGTATAGGTCTAGAAACGGATGTAGCTATACAGGCAAAGCTGCATCTGTTAATGGGAGTTAAAAATCTGAGCGTAACCACAACACTGCATGAGATTCTGCCATTTGTTCCACCTATCCATTCTTGCACTATGAATACCAAATTAATCATTGGTGTAACTCAGATTTAGTAACAGTCTAAAGCCGGTTGCAAAAGGGTAAATGACTATGAAAATGTAAGGCGGTGAAGAATCAGGCTAGGAGGAGAAATCATGGTTTGAAGCAGAGCCAAAGATGTATGTGATTATGTGTGAAACTGAGGTTTTAATTATCTCCAAAGGCTTTATTTGGGTCTCTACAGGTTTCTGTCAGCCTAGCTGCATTGATCGGGAATCACACCTCTTCTCATGCCAGCAAAATTTGTGCTTGGGATGGCTGTCAACCCTGCCATCACTGAGGAGAAAAGTAAACATAGCTCAGTAGCCTCATTCACTTAGTGTCTTCAAATGGCACGGTGGAAGAGACAAGTGAGCTTATGAAAATATCAGTATTTACGAGTCTCTGCAGCTTCAAATGTTTTTGCAACGTGCTAGCAAATTAAAGAGTTTCTGGTTTTGTGTGTTTCTTCCTATTGCCTTAGCTGCAGGGATCTTACTTTCTTGTCCTGTTGTACCGTCCCAACGCTTGGCTGAAGGGCACTGAGAGAAAGAAGGAGCAAGGTGAAGAGATGAGTTCAGCCAGTTGAGTGGCAGCCCTCACGCATGCCAGATTACAGCTATTACATAACCATGGCCTTGTTCACTGCCCTCAAAATTCCTTTCTGGTGAGCTGTTCGGTGGGTTCATTTAATTGTGTGCCATCAGAGGTGAAAATACAGAGGTGAAAATACAAAAGTATATTACGGTACAGACAGAAAAGCCAGGCACATAGATTGGGCGTATTGTTTGTGTGTTCACACAAGACTGAGCAAACACAAGTTGACTCAGTGAGACCTGAGATCTGTTCCTGATGATGACATTTTCCAACACGGGTGTAAATAATGGGACATAACAGCTACAAAATAATTTTTACCTAGTAAGAGTAACCTAATGATACAGGGTGTATCCACCATTCCTTTACAGTGGCCCCACAACACACTAAGGCAACTTTTGCTCTCAAGAAAATAGCTCTTTTGTTCAAAAGAGAGAAAACCAGTGGTTGCAGGGGCTTGAATTGAAACCGTACTCTGAAGAGGCCATGTCCTGCCTGCCACCAGCCTGCTCCTTTGCGCCCCAGCTGGAAGCTCTTCCCAGACTGCCAGCAAGGTCTCCGAGCCCCGTCTTCAGTACGCTGTGGTCAAGCAGCACAAGCTCTTACTACCACACAGTTCAAACAAATTCATGTTAATAACCCCTCTGGCAGACCCTCAGGGAACCGGGCGCTGTCCTGCGGCACGACGCATCCAGTCATAAGCTCCAAGGCCTCTTTGCTCTCTGGCTATGCCAACCCAGCCCGGGACGGCTCCCTCCAGCCCGGGAGGGCCATTTACACCACAGGCCCTCGGGGGAGCCCGGCTCGAGCAAGGCCGGGGCGGCGCGGGGCCCGGACAGCCCCTGCTGGCCGACGAGCCGCCCCTCTCCGCCCCAATCCGCCGCCGCACAGCCCCGATGGGCAAACCCCGCTGCGCCAAACAGCCAGCTCGGACCGCGGGAGGCTTTCGCAAGCCGCCGCGCCGGCCCGAGGCTGCCGCCGCCCCGGCTCCCAGCGCCGCCTGCCCCAATGAGGTGCCCCAGCGCCGGCCCGGCCCCCGCCCCGCCCCGCCCCGCGCTCCCGGCACGGGCAGCGCCGAGCGGCCTCGGCCCCGTCCGTCACGGGGAGCAGGCGGGGCCGGCGGGTCACGGGGAGGAGCGCGTCCGCTCTCATTGGCTGGCGGCCGCCAGGGCGCGGCTGCGATTGGCTGCCGCGGCCGCCGCTCTTGGCGGGCGGGCGCTGGCGGGCCGCGGTGGCGGGCGGAGGAGGGCGGCGGGGCGGTGGCGGTTGGCCGGAGGTCACTCGGCGCGGGGGCGCAGCATGGCCGCGGCTGTGGTGCTCGGGGGACGCGCGGGCTGGTGGCGCTGGCACAGGCGGGTGCGTGCTGCCCGCGCGGCGACGGGTAAGGAGCTGCCTCTCCCCTCGGCTCGCGTGCGGCCCCCCCGACATGTGGGCCGCGCTGGCTGCAGCGGCGGAGCGCAGGGCGTGGACAGGCCGCGCCTTTTCAGGCGCTCGGCCGCGCAGCGCCGCTGCCCTTCCGCCGCGTGGCCGCGGGCCTCCGCGCGTGACGGGCCCAGCGTAACGGCCGGCCGCGCGCGTGACGGGCCCCCGCGCTCCCCGCCTAGTAACGCCTGGGGCGAAGGTGGCGTCGGCTTTTCGGACCACTGTCAAAAACGCTTCGTAGGATTGTCACTAGCGCGGTGCGCTCTTAACGCTGCGAAATTATTTAAGGCTCGTATCAGCAGTTACATAATTCAGAGTGGTTTAGCGTAATAAATATTTTCACTCATTTCGAATGGCGCGTGTGGAAATTAAAAGAGCCCACAAGTGGTCGTGTGGAACTGGTGACATATTATTAACTATACCTGTGAGCTTAATTGTGGTGTCTGATTATTTTCCTTAAACTGAAGCAGCACTTTCTCCTGTTAGAATTTCTGTTTCCTCAGGCTAAATCCGTTTGCATAATTCACGCATACGCCTGACTCGTGTGCAGTGGAAGGAACGGAAGCATTTAAATGTCCTGTCTGTGCAAAGTGAAAGAGTAATGTATTTACAGAACAGGAGTCCAACCGTTTTCCCTTTTCTAGGTCTTGAAGATTACACTGCTATTTGAAAGCATTCTACCTGCTGAAGTAGATAACTAGAAATATATGTTAAATAATCTTTTGAATATCATTTTTGACAGCAATCTGTTGCTCTTGTATGCCACTGTATAGTTAGACTCCCAAGAAATAGGTGAAGACTTTTCATGTAGCAAAGTGGAAGAAATACATTATTTAAAATGGTATTCTACAATGATACTGGACAAATGGGTTCATTACTCGGTTAATCATTTCTAAGTAAGCGAGTTAAAAATTGCTAATTCCTCTTTAAACATCATTTAAACAGATCAGTGAAAAGTGACTGACACTTTATTTTGAAGTAAGTTTTCAGTCGTATTTTTGCTTGACTGTTTCTCTTCCGCTAATGCATGAAATGTTTTTCATAGTCGCAGCTCTGATTTTGTGCGGATAGTTCAGGTGCAATGGGTATACTTGGTCACGTGCTAGTAAAGTTAAATAAAAGGGATCTGCTTGTGTATTTAGTACCTTTTGTGATACCACAGTTTCACTAGCAATAGCTTTCGATGTATTTTGAACTTTTTGTGCATTTAGTCCTCAGATATTTCTGTAAGAGCTCTGAAATCTGCTGTTTTGATCAATAGATCAATATTCAGGTGATCGTGTTTAATGTAGAGAAGATGGAGGGAATTCAGTTTCTTGGCAGTGAGGGCAGGTGCAAAAGGCAAAGCAAAACACTACACTTGCCCTGAAAGTTGAAAAACGCACACACTTTTTCTTTGTCTGAAGACCTGAGTAAGAAACTGTGACTGTAATCTGAGGAGAAAGTGTGACTCTCACAGGCAACTTCTGTAGAACGTAATTTCACCCAGGTTGTAAGCTCTGACTTATTTAGTCAGTAGTGACTGTTCTGAAAGTTCTCTTGACTCAGAGAAGGGTTTATGGGATTAGGGTCCATGCATTAAGACTTCTTACCAGTTAAGGGCTATACTGCTTAGTTATATGTCAAGGTTTCCCTATCGTTCATGTATTTATTAGGCTTGCCATTATTTCCTTTAATTCCGAGTGGTCTAAAGTTTGTCTTTTGTGTAGTGATTTCATTGTCCATCCTACTGAGTGAAGCATTGTGCTAGAGAAGAAGCTCCAACAGAGCTGTCAGCTCTGACAGAGCTATCCGACGTGACAACTCTGTTAGTGGTCTTTCATAGTTCTCTTGTTGAATATTATTCAACTGAAGCACTTGGTTGCTTGCTCAATTGTTATTTGCAGCTGGCAAATCATGATGGATTGATTCTTTTGTATGTTTATACCAGAGGCTGTTAAATCTCCTAGGAGGAAAATAGCTAAGGGGAGATTTTTGAGGACGAGTTGACAGAGACCATCTCGTCTTGTGATCTGCAGCTGAATTGCTGGCAAAGGTGCTTCACTGTGAGGGTGTGTATGACCTTCCTTAAAACACAGTTTTCCTGGGTGTGAAGAAATCCTTCCTGCTAGTTGGGGCAGAGGTGGGTTGATGAGATGTGGTGGCTGAGGAGGGAAGATTTTCTGATGAATGAAGATTTGTCAGTTGAGGGAGTTATTTGTCAAAGAAGACAGTAACCTGCTAGAGAGCCACATGTAACTGTCTGTCCTCACAAATAAGTTCTGTGTGAATAATGGTGACCCATTCAATTAATAGTTCGATAGTGCTTCTGTTGGTGCGCTACTGTGTTTGAATTGTCAATGATTCCATGCTCTGATGCAAAGAAGCATTAATTACTAAACAAGGATTATGATCGAAGACCTGCTGTTCTAAATCCAGCACTTTAATATTAAAGTCCAGTCCCTTAATTAAGGCATTGAGCGTACACTTCATGTAAGTACTTTTCCTCTGAAATATACTACATGTTTTCTGTCTTTAAGGCATTAGTAAACATTTAATGAGGTATAGTTACAGGTAAGAAAAATGAAATAGGAAGACTCTGTCCCTTAAGAGATAGAATGTGTTTTTTTCATCAGGAGACCTTTACAGAGGCAAGGAGAATCAAGTGGGACTTTTTCAATATAGAAATTTAGAGTCTTAGAATCTCCTTAAATTATCCCCTTACTTTGGCAGAGCACAGTGCTCAAAATCACTGCATAACCTTTACGTGCCTGTCACCCCTGGGCAATTTAGATTCCTTTGGCAAAAGCTTCTAGAAGCAAGAACACCTGATGCTGCATCTGTACAGCTGGCATCTCTAACCTCTATGTTTCTCCGTCTAGTTCCTTCCAGAATCTAGTTCAGTAGATACTTTCTGAGCTTCCTTAGAAAGTAAATGCTTTCTTTCAAAGCTGGAAAGAGAAAAAGCATGGTGTCTTCTGTAGTACCTGCACCAGAACTTCAGATATTTGCTAGATCAGTGGCAAAAGCCTTCATTTAGTGGCACGTACTGAACTGCCATCACGTCTCTCTCTCCTTAAGAAGACACTGCATGTGCAACAGTAATTTATCATAAAGCTCTGAGCAAAAGCAGCAAGTTCAGTGGCTGAGCTTCCTCTCACTACAGGCATCTTCCCTTCCCACACTCCTGTTAAATGTCTGGTCCTAGATGGAGAAGAGCTCAAGATTCACTCATCCAGAGAGAACACGAGTATTAAAATGGCCTGCAGCCCACTCTTAAGTAGGGCTTTCTCACATGGGACAAGAATATGTGGATTCTTATCCCTTGTGTCACATACATTGATGCCACTTGACTGTAAAAAACAGCTATGGATTCTAACCTAGGGAACCAGGCACTTTTGGTGAACGTAGTTCAAAATATCCTTGATAAAGTCAAAAAGTAAGTATTATAGTTGAGATTATGATTTGAGAGTTACTGAATTCTCAGTCCTGTTCTTGGCCACTTAGAGTGTACTTTCCCTCAAAGTACAAGCATATGGGACCTTTTCTAGTTCTACCATCTGTGATCCTATCCAGCTGTTAGTTCCTTTCTGTTTGAATACCAAAAGATACACTCTGCAGTACATGTTACAGTGTCTGCAGTCTAGTGTTTGCAGTGAATTCAAGGCAGCACTGGAGCTGAAATCCTTTCTTGAAAGTGTAAGCACCATTGCTTTAGGAGATAATATAAAATGAAATGTAAGCATCTGAAATGATCTCCTAAACTAATGACTGTCATAGTTTATGTTAAAAAGAAAATTACTTTTCAGCAGCCTTACACAGCAGCCTGACAAGACTAAAGTCTTAGGTCATTGATAGGCCAGGTGTTGTAAGGACAGGATTAAATGTATGCATTTTTGAATTTACTATCTTAAAGGATATGTTTTAGTCAAGAAAAGGCGTTCAGCAATTCATGAACTCATTGATTCTTTTAAAAAAAACATGTTTTTAAGGGAAATTTATGTGAAATTGTAGGTTACATCAAACTTTTCTGTTGTACAATGACTTTTCAAAGCAAAACATTTTTATCTGGAGTGCCTCTAAACCCTGGATATGGTGAGTAGGTCTTCATAAATAGATCCTCATCATCAATGAAATCGTTGTAAACACAGGCCCTGCGAGCACAGATTCCCTGAAGAGAACACTGAAGATTCAATACTACTTGTACAAGATACTCTAGATTTTATGATTAAAGTAAAATGAACTTAGTACCACAGGAACAGTTCTGCAAATGCTTATACAGTTGATGGGATTAGTTAAGCATATATGTATATGGGTTTGCAGAATATGAATCTGTAGATGTTTGAATTATACAGTTGTTTCAAAACAACTAAGCTTATGTCATGTATGTGGAACTGTAAACAGTGACGAGGTGTCCAAGCTGGATATCGCTTTCCGTCATAGCGCCTGTGAAGTTTTGTCTAATATGAAAATCTGAAAAATCATGTCTTCTAAACAACCTGTTTGGCAAGCTGCCAGTCTTAAGTAGTCATTTAAAAATATGCCAGGATTTTAAATATAGTTAATTCAGCTTTAATTGAAAACAGCTCTATTAGGTATGTCTGTGAGGTAATTTCATCAATCCTTTTAAACAGTTTTCCTGTATCTGAGTACCTGGGGGTCTGGATGGTTTTCGGAGTTGTTAATCAAACTGTATACTTTTAATGTGGCTAATTTAACATTGGGCTGCTACTCTGAAAATTAAACCAAACTTTTGAGAAGTCAGAAATTGGATTGCTGCTCTAAAAAGTCTCATTTCCCGTGTATCTGAATATGTTCTGATTAGCACAGAACAGAAGATGGTTCCTGACTCCAAATTTTAAGGCAATGAACAACCAACAGAGACAGACAAAAGGGAAAATAGTAGAATACAGTGACATGAAACTAATAACACTGATCAGCATCTTGTCACTTGTTCCAGTCTAACCGTTACTAAGCTTTTTCTGGATATTGCAAAATAAAGATTTTGAAGGAAGGCCTTATAGTAGAAGAAAAAGTTAGTTTCAGGGATATTTACATAGTGAAGAGCCTTAGAGAAATCATAGAAGTGCTTGTTTGCAATATGTCTCTGATTGTGGTCCAAATACCAATGTGTTTTGATAGCTTAATAGTAAGGCATGTGATGATAGACAGCCGTTAGGAGTCATCAAAGTAAAGAAAAGTAGTCTTCTGTGACATGGTAGAGATGGGCAAGCCAGAATGCAGAGAGGAAGTGACACCGAGTAGCATAAGCAAAATATCCTTCTCAATTCCCAAAATTTCTGTGAAGATAAGGCAAAATTGCATCTGTTAAGTCACAGCAGATGACCAGGTTCTGAAGTAGCTGAGCTCTTTGTGGATGGTGGAGAGAGAAAGGCTGTGTCTCAGTTACGATGAAGAAGAAATTAGTAGGATCACGGTCTTCTAGGCTCAGACATCACTGCTGGTATCAGCATTGGTCTAGGAAAAGGTATTGAGAAGGTTCTCTGAAGATGATTAAGAGATCTCTTGATGTTTAGTTTGAGATGATGATTAGATGTCCATGAGATGGTAGGAGAAAAGAAGAGATCAGGATAGAAGTAGAGAGTCTGCAAGGAAGAGCCTAGAAGTAGCAGCCAGATTTCTGATGAGGTTACCTGATATTCATAGAAAGAAAGAAAAATTGAGGTTTGGAAGGGACATCTGGCGATCATATAGCCAAACTCCTGGTTGAAACAAGGCTAACATCAAAGCTAAATAAGGTTGCTCAGGGTGCTCCAAGGATGGAGATTCCACCACTTCTCTGTGCAGCCTGTTCCAGTGCAGAACCACTGTCCTTATGAGGGACTCTTTCCTTCTTTCCAGTTCAAATTTCCCTGCCTGCAGCTTGCCTCTTGTCCTTTATTCTGCACCTCCGAGAAGGGTCTGGCTCCATTTGGTCTATAACTCCCCTTCTGCATAGGTAGTGGAAGACTGCAATTAGATCCCCACCTTAGCCTTTACATCTCCAGGCTAAACAAACCCAGTCCCCTTTGCCTCTCCTCATATGTCATGCTTCAGCGTCTTAACCATCTTAATGGACATCTGCCAAACTCTCTCCAGTTGTCCATTTTTTTGTGTACTAGGGAGCAGAGAGCTGTCTACAGTTCCAGAAATGGCCTCGCGAGCGCTGTGCGGAGGTCAGTCACCAATTTCTTGGACTTTTTGGCTGTGCTCTTGCTAGTGTAGCCATTAGCCTTTTGCTGCAAGGATGCACTACTTCATGTTCAACTTGTCAGGATCTGCAGGATCCTTTTCTGCAGAGCTGCAACCTCTACCCAGTCCCTAGGCTGTGGTGATGTGGTGTGGTCTCTGTCCCGAGTGCAGGACATTGTATTTGTCTTTTTGAACTTTTGAGGATCCTAGCAGCTCATTCCTCCAGCTTGTTGAAATCTTTTTGAATGGCAGCTCTGCCCTCCAGTTTGCCAACCACTCCCCTCAGTTTGATGTTACCTATGCATTTGCTGAGGGTGCTAATGTTCCATTGTCAAAGTCATTGATGAAGATTTAAACAATAGCAGCCCCAGTATTGACGTAGGAGGAACACCACTCATAACTGGTTGTTGCTAGTCTGTGAACCATTGACCACGATTGTTTAAGCCCAACAGTGCAGCCGATATTTCTTCCACCGTGTAATCTACCTATCCAGTGCATACGTCCTCCATTTGGCTACCAGAATACTAAAGGAGGCTGTTTTGAAAGCTTCACTGAAGTCGAGGTAAATAAGGTCCACTGGTTTTAAGCTCCACTGATCTCTGTTAAGAAAGGTGGACGCTAAACACCAGGATTTGAACCTCTGCAGGAAGCTGGAAGCTTCTGGCTAGCAAAAGGAACAGTTTGAAATTAATGTAAATGTACTGGGGAAGACTGACTCATAGAAACTGTGAGAAGAAAAGACTTCAAGATGATGATTATGGCTGATGCTGATGTTTTAAGCTCATTTATTTCTTTCCTATATTTGACATGTAGCACTTTTTAAAAAAGCAATGTGCTCTTTTTATGACTTATCTCAGTTTGCACTAAGCATTTTCCCAGTGCAGTTTTCTTTTAAATCATGCTACTTCTCTAGCTATGTAATTCCTGTAGGCAGCTGTGGAAATTGTCTCAGACCAAAGTTCTCTCAACAAACCTGATTTATTAAATGTGGCACTTCCAAAGTAGTGCTGCAGATGAAAGAGCGTGATCATTGCTGGCTAAGAAGGAGCTTAAGTCAGAAAGACTTTAAAATGATTAAGCAAGTGTTATTGGCCTAGAGAGGATTCTTTGCTAAGCATTGAGACCTCTCAGAGTTTAGATCCAGGTTATGCACTTTTTCTGTAAGTGTACTTCTGAGTTATGGTAGTTTACTGTTACTTATCCATGTTTCTGGCTGCTCGGTTGCAGAGTCTTAGTGTTTATTCTGAATCACTTTTTCCTTTGCCATAAAGGGAAAACTGGGAACTGCCAAATTTGTGCTGATGTTAGATTAGGGCTGTTCAGAGTGATGAGACAATGATTACATTTCGTGAATACCTACAACAGTACTTACTACTCAGCATTTGATATTACCTAACTACTGATGAAAAGTAACTGACTGAAACTGTACTGTGTTCTATGAATTGTGGATTGTGGTATATAGTTCTGTCATGGTAGTATAGCAAGTAGAGTACAGCATTTACTCAGATAAAAGCTTCAGAATCAGAGTGTGATTTATTCTAGTTCTAAGGACTTGCTTTTATATTGTAGTGCAAGTGATTACATGGCTTAAAGGATTGGCAGTGGTATTATGGAGACTTTCACCTTTAAGTTAGTGGTTTACTGACTGCAGGGTCAGAAGAGTCCAGCTATTATCTGTGAGGGGCTGCATGAAATAAATTGGCAGCCTTAGTCCATTTCTCGAGAACAGGTGTTACATCCCAGGACTGTAGCAAAAGTTCGCTATTGCTGCAAATAGGCAGTCTATAAAATATATATAAAACTTGATTTTTCTCATCCAGTTTAGGGTTGAGACACATAACAAAACAGAGGTGAGCCTGCATTTTTGAATCCAGTGTTTGATTTCATCTGTGATTGAAGCTGAAACCTTAGCTTTCAGGGACATTGCTTAAGTTTGATTATTACTATACTTTTTGAAACACCCAGATTTCCTAGTTAAAATCATTTTCTTTGCTGAATAGGAGGATCGTTCTGGGATGGTATTTGTGGCGCAACATAAGCTACAATTTATGGTTTAAATTATGGGGAATAGGATTCACATTTGTGCACTTTTTAAGCTTAAGTATTTAAGTTGTCTAAGTTAGCGCAAACAGATTACGTGCTAGCTTTTATTGCATCATTGTTATGCATTTCTTTAAAATATGAATATATTGATATTTATTGTTTTGAAATCAGTGTGTTCTAGGGCAATGGCTTCCAAAACCCCAGTTGGATTCATTGGGCTGGGTAACATGGGAAATCCAATGGCAAAAAACCTGGTAAAACATGGATATCCAGTTATTGCATATGATGTGTTTCCAGAAGCTTGCAAAGAATTTCAAGACTTGGGTGCTCAGGTATAGTAATTAACTTTCTTTATTCTAACAATGACTATATGTATTGAATGGTTCTTGCATGTGATTTTTTTAAAGTAGGCTGTTTTTTTCTTAGTGAAGAGTACATTCAAAACTAAAAACAACTTAGTGAATGCACTCTGAATCTGTGGGGTATTAGTTGGAGCATAGACATGGTTCCACCGTAAGTCTTTGTCATGCTGTTAGCCAGAATTGCTACCTTGCTGGACTTCTGTAGCTGTTTTTCCTTTTCTGTTTATGAGACTAGGTTGACAGCCTGTTCTTTCACCTCCTCCTTTCCACTGCTTCCTCCTCCCCCAGGTCTAGAGGGCTAGTGGGCTGCTTTTCATCTGGTTCCTACTTTGACCTTTTTAGGCTGGGTGACCCTAGTTAAGAATTCCTGCTGGCATAGCTGTAAGGGTTATAGGGACATACAAGCTTTCCTGCTGCTTCAAGGTGCAGTCCTCAGGGGCAGGGGAAAAATCCAATTATTTAAGTGGCTATCCTCTTGGAGGCAAGGAAGGTTATGGTGAGAGAAGAGGAAGGAATGAAAAGGAAAAGCGAGGGAAGGAAATTGATCGCATTAAGGAGGTTTACCTTCCTGCCATATACCTTGTGAAATCTTGGCCCCATTCCAGCCAGTGCTACTGCTTTTGTTGACTGGTTAATAGACCCAGGAACCCATTCAGTTCCTCACATGGTTATGATTGTCTTTTCTGAGTGTTGGAAACTTATTCGTATGTTTGTGACATACTTTATAGAAATTTAGACAGTTGCTATTACTTACGGATGGACAGATAGATAGGAACATAAGACACTGAAACAAAAGAATATGCAAAAATAATATTCTGCTGTGACAGTGTAGAAGATAGGAGGAATTTATCCAGCAGTGGCCAGGAAACTGTAGCTAGATAGAGATAGAACTGTATGCCTTCAAAGTCTAAGCTGTTGGAGCTAATTGCAACCGTATTGAATAAGGAGATTGCATTGAACAAGGAGATGATATCAAGATTTCTTAAAAAAAAATGAAATGATAGCGTGCACTTGTTGATAACTTATTGCAGCTCCACTTGACTAATTACAGAATTTTGGCCTTAATAAGTGGCTGTTTTTTTAAAGTAAGCTTTACAGCTTGCTTTCCTGGCTATTGTTTTTATTTTGTTAAAACAGTTGAGACCCTCAGGCATGAAACAAATCTCTCCTAATTAGGAGGTTATGCAAATGGAATAGAAGTCTGTTTTGAACAGTTGGTTGTATTTTTAATTCCGTTTTTGCAGTGGGATCTCTTTGCTGTGGCTGATAATTTGGATAACCTATTATTGCCTTAGTAATAGAGTCTTTGACGTCCACTGCTAGACTTAACCTGTGATATTAAAAGCGAACTGTAATGCTTTTAAAAATAAAGCCAAAAGCCTGTTTTAAGATCGTAAATCACTAAGAGAATACACGAGTAGGCTTAAATACAAATAAAACACACTTAAAGTAAATATTTGAACGTAACTTCCTTTTCTTGATCTATAGGTGTAAATCCTACCCCAGCAGTTTTTGCAGGACTTGGAAACTTGTGGGTCCGGGGGGCCTTGTAGAAACTGCTGTAGACGGAACATTGGGCTCCAAGGGCTGCTTTTCCTTTGGTCTGACTGGTAGGGTAAAACTATCGGTGTTAGATGAAAGGGTGAAAGATGCCCCCAGGAGACAGCAAATGTTGTCAAGTGTCCACTGTTTAAAGCCAGCGCTGCCAACAGGGTACATGGAGGATGAGAGATGTTTGGTTGTAGTTCTGCATATTCTGTGAGTCCATTTGCTGTAGCCCCTGAAGTAATGAACTTGGGCGGGGGAGGTGTGTATGTCAGGCAGCAGCCACCTTCCTGCGGCTGGTGAACAGGGGTAAACTGGCTGAGCAAGCCCACGTGGAATAAGTTGGGGTGAAAGCGGGAGAAGGTTGCAAGATTACTGATGAAGAATACTGAAAGGTGCTGCGAGCAAGTAGCCTCCCTTTGCCCACTTCCTCTACTGTTTCCTTCCCCTCCTGCATAGTTATCATGTTCTTTCTTGCACAGTGGAGTGTGGGTATGTCACCCAGTTACTATGCTTAAGGGAAGATATCTTTAGGAACTTGGAAGTTTGAGTGTTACTGAAGTCATCTGATATGTAAAACAGCATAAAAAATGGAGCTTTCTACCAGTGTATTCAGTGAGAATGGGACTTCAGGCAAGCAGAATTATTAACTTATAGTAAATATAAAGAAAAAAAGTAGGGAAGCATTTTGGAACAAATATAAGCATATGTGCATACTGGAGGGCATAAACCAATGAGGAATATGAAGAAAAGTCTCCATATCCTATTGCATGCTGCAAAAGTTTACTCAAACTGGCTAGTACCAGAATATTACTGAACTTGGTGGGCTGTTACGCTAACCCAGTATGATCTGTGCTAGTAATTTTCTGTCATTTGCTAGTATTTGGGTGTGTTTTTTAAAGCTGCGTACGCATTCTTAGTGATTTTAAATGCTTAATGCTTCTTAATAGCTTTCCAACCATTTATTTCTGATGTAGGAAGTTCCAAACAAAAAAATTTCGTATGCTGCTTATTGAACCAGCTAGGTAGATTTCCTCTGGGATTATTAATCGTATTTGTTACAGTATCAGAGACAGGAATGGCGTTTCCCGCTTTAACATACTACGTGCTTCAACACAACAAAAAGGTTTTCCTTTATATGGTTGTGGAAGTACCGTCACAGGCTGTGTACTCTTTTAATCTCATTTTCTTTATTTAAAGAGAGTGTTACCATTTTGAAAGACATGCATGAAGTGAACGCATTTCTATACAGATGGCTACTGTACTATGTCTTCTATCCATCTGTGTTGCTTTAGGCATCGTTTAAATCTGTAAGACAATAATAAAACAGCTATGTCCTATCCACACGGCCAAATAAAAATGTGAGGCTGCTGTGGTTTTTGTGTGCTCAATGTAGTATGTTTTTCAGCTTCTGGTGGAAGGATTAAAATGAGCCACAGAAATCTTCAGCTGGTAACTTGCAAACCTTTGAGAATACTGGAGATAATATTTTCACATAGGAAGATATATATAAATCAACGTTCCAATTACATGCTTCCTCTCTGCTCCTTTAATAATACACTTTGGGACTGAACTGAACCAGAGATACTCAGAACTAAAGATATGGTCTAGCTCTTCATACAGGAGTATGACACCTATCTACTCTCCAGGGAATTAAGTCATAAAATTAACTAATCGGGTATACAAGCTTTTCTGCTTATAATTGCTTCATTTATTCTGCCTAACTTTTGTTTTAGTTTGTACTTGGATATATTTCCTTTTATAACTGTGCATTATACCAGATGTGTTATGTAGTATTAACCTTTTCTTTCAAGACAGAAACTACATGTTCTAAGTCCCATCTATGCCAATTTCTTCTCTTCTTTTTTTTTCTTAATTCATGTAATAGATTTGTTCAGTGAATATTAACAGTCTTCACATGGTTATTGTAAAATCAAGACTTTATCCTGTTAGATCTCAGAAGTCCTTAAAAAGATTATTTAGCATATCTTCCAAATGCTGTCTTTGATGCTGAGGAGTTAGAAATATATTGTATATAATAAGATAATATATTTATGTAAGAAGTGCCTTTTAATATCAAAACTAACAAAAAAATGATAACAAATGCCTGCAGTTTTAAATAGATAAGGAATGATGAAACAAGGTCATTGATTGGTTGATTTGTCTACTTTATAAAAGGGGAGCCATATTTTCAGGTAGCTGTTAAACTGCAGTTTCTTTAACCCTAATTCATTTCCACACCACGTGTTGTGAAAATTTGAATTCATTCACATGGACTAATAGTATATAAAAAATTTTGCTTAAGATGTCCTTTGAAGTCTAAAAACCCAAGACATGTGATAGAGCTAGCAGAATAGATCATTATCCTAGTGATGATACTCTTTATTATTAATAGATTCAGCAACAATAATTGTAAAATACTACAAACTCTACACACAAACAACATCTACTTTCTGCTCATCTTATTTCTGCTTGGAACCTAATTCATTTCAGTAGAACTCCTTGAACGAATGAAATAAGCAAGATTTGATCCTTGTGGACTGAAGAGAAAAGAACAAGCTGTAGTCTCTGTTTTTTGCTGCTCTTTTCCCTAAGCTATGAATATATTAATAACACTTTTTAAAAAATAAATAAATTATTTAAGACTAAGACAACTGATACGTTTGCAAATGCCTTATGGGTAAATTTCTGGGTTTTTTGCTTCAGTGGCAAAACTCACTGTTTTAAACTTGTTAGTGTTTCACTTGCAGTGTATATATCTTAAATACCATGCAGCTGGCCTCTGAGAATATGCTGGGGAAGGTAAAATCTCTTTAAAGGAAGGTATGTTTATTTAACAACAAATAATTAACAATATATTTTGAAACTTCCTTAGGTGTTTCTGGTAAAGGATGCTTGTACTGGTAATTTTCTATTTTAAAAATGTCTTTTTTATTCAGTCTCTCTCTGTTCCGATGCTGTATATAAGCTGAAAAATACAGGAGAGATTGTTGTGATCAGCAGAAGAAGCTTTCAAATAGCAAGAGCCCATTTTGGAGTTTAGAAAAGTTGGATACAGGGGTTTTAGATGAATTTGATGTTACAACTCAGTCCCAAATGTTATTTCTTTTCATTTGTGGCAGGAAAAAAGATTTTAGTCAAAGAAAAGAGTAATATTGTGAAAATAAGCACAAGTTATACTGGATTTATTTGTAAACAGCTTCCTGGACTGCTAAACTTTTAGACTGGGGAGAAAGGTATTTATTCAGTATAGCTCTTTCTTTCTTCTTTTTTAAATTCAGACAACTTCAAGTGACTTAATCTTTTAGTTTGTATATGTCTTGTTAGCAGTAGTCTTACTGGAACTGAGTTTTTGAATCATTAGGTATCAGATATGTTGCAAAATCTTTGTATATACAGTATTGTAAGGTTTGCTTCATAAACTGCAGTTCCTATTTATACAGGTGTGGTTGTACTGGTACCAATTTAAGAAGTGTAAATTGTAACTGATCTTTTTTTTTGCAGAAATATTTTAATTTGAATGATCTTATTATTGCCCTCCAAATTTTTTTTTCCTTTATTAATTTTGTTGATTTATTAAGCCTAGCAAATAACATTGGAAGAAATAATTAAGTAATTGTTCTTGATAGACTCTAGGAAATACGTATTTTTTTGGAACAAGCTTGTCTAGGCTTGATAAGGCAGCTGTAGTGAATGCTCGATTTCTAATTATATCATTGGTGACCTCATTTTACTTGTTCAAAAAACCCCTGAATTTGATTTGTCACAAAATCTGACTTTATTTGTAGATGACGTATGGTAAGCTAACAACACAAATTTTACCAGGCCAGCTCTTTTACCGCTTAATGGCTTTTAATATCTATCAGTTGCCATATTTCATTGAATTTTAGGTTTAGCTGGAATGGTTTTACATTCCGAAAGCTTTTTCAGTACGAGTTTCCCACTTTGCAAAAAGCCTTGCAATTTCGAAGCCTTGTTCACAGACAGATAGCCACAGCGTGTATACATGACTGCTAATCTGTTCCCAATAATAACACTCAGTTGTATCTGAAGATACATACTATCGGTAGCCTTAAATTTTCCATGTGAAAGGGGACTTTTCTGTGCTGTGCATACCAGGACTTGAGAGACAGGTATCTAGGAGACCTGATTTCTTAGTGTTGTCCCTCCTTAGAAGCATTGTGGAGGGATGTTTTGTATAGGGGCATGGCTTGAAGTAAACTGAAGATTCATGAATGGGTTGATGCTTGCATGCCCACTGATGAACGTTTTGGAAGAGCTTCCATGACAGGATGTCCTTTTCAATTTTTTTTTTATTTCAGTTACTGAATGCAATACACGAACTTTTCCATTATGAGGGCAGAGTTTGTCTTGTGTTCTGTTTTTTCGCCTAGCTTAATTGTGAATGATGGCTTGCAAGTGATTAAAACAAATTCAAAAAACATATTTCTACTCTAATTTTTTCAAGAAGCCGAAGCTTACATAAAATTTTCTTTTTTCCTTTGGAAGGTAATGGATTCTGCAGCAGATGTAGCAGAAAGAGCAGACAGAATTATCACCATGCTGCCTTCCAGCCCAAACGCAATAGAAGTTTACACAGGAGCAAGTGGAATTCTGAAGTAAGAATGTGCTCTAGTCTGGAGTATTCCCACTTGTACTCAAGGCTATACTACATTGGTTATCAAGTGATCACTTTGCTTTAACTCTATTGCTGTATCTTAAGGCATTTAACTTGGTGTTCTCCTGTTTTCTCACTATAGATATTTCTGATTACATGAGTACTCTTAAACTGTGATTGATTTTGATTGATTTTGATTTGTTTGGCTAACATGCTATTTTATTTTCAGTAGAATAATAACGTGAATTTGAGATAACTGAATATTTATCTAACTTCTTAGTTACATATTACTTTTACTATAATATATATAGATGTTTTAGCAACAGACAAGTTTAACTAGAATACTTGCTGGCAATAATTATTTGTTCAAACGCTTTTTTATTTGATCTGAAATCCTATAAATGAAGTGTTCTGAACAGATGCTATTGAGTCTCATAGTAGTGAAGTAACAGCAACGCAGAATAGCTGACAAGGCTTTATTGATTTCTACTCGTATTGTGTCTTGTCTTGGCAGACACCTCACTGTTGATGTAGGAATGCTAAGGTTTGTAGGTAAAAGTGAATTGTAAGGATTATGGAATAGTCAGAACCATTGATGTAGCTAGTGTTTTATTTAACTTGAAGCCAAATTCTCCTACTGGACACGCAGAGGTCCTCTCTACATCTACTCATACTTAAGAATGAAGATCAACATCACAGCTGACCCCTTGCTTTACTGGAGATAATAGGCTTTTTTGTGTGTGTGTATAGCTGGTGACTTATTTAGCTTCTCAGTTTGTCTTATTGAAAAATACACAGAGGTATTTTCAATAGTAACATGTTCTAAATGAGATTTCAAGAGCGGTTTCAGGCCTTTAGAATGGATCTTGAACTGAAGTACTAGTTTGTAGGGTTGGTTAAAGATCTGGTCTATGATATGTATGTTTTATGGTAAGGCTTCTGAACACCTGAAAGGGGAGCCACTCCCTACCCGTTCTCCAAACCATGAAATTAGTCTGCAGTGGAGATGATTAGCTTCAGATTAACATTTTAATATCTAATTGACTTGGCAGGAAAAAAAATATTTGTAAAAATAGTTTGTCTAAAAAACTGGTTTTGCTTTTTTTCTCTAATTCAGGTAGGTTTTAATCTTGAGGTTTGGGGAGAACAACTGCTTCGCTTTGGTATTTTCCTTTCCTATTCATTACGCAAGGATATACCGAAACAATTCTTTTAATTTGAAACAGTGTTTTTTAACTTATGTGGAGGGATTTCCATTGAGCTTAAAATCCGTTATTGACAGAATTCTGATAGTGGAAATGCACAGAGTTTCTGGACTTGTCAAATTAATTAATGGTATTTGAAAAGCTCTTTGACTACTGATATGTTACTCCTAGCAGAATGTGTACAGCTACTCAATACATTTGAGGATCATGTAGGATATTATTGCTATCTAGCTTTATAAAGTAAAGGAAGAAATACTACTCTGCATTGAGAAGACCAAAGTATAGTAGATTGTCTAAAATCTTTGAGAGCTCTATTAGTAGTTTATTGTGGGTGTTATTAAGGTGCAGAGATTAGAAAATGAAACAGAGGAGAAGGGTGTTCTCTTCTCCGTTCAATATAGGAAATACTAATTGCTTGCTTCTGTTACTGTCCTTAGTTTAATTCCTCACAAAGCAGGACTGAGCTGATCTAAATATCTGTAGCTTAGACCCTTCAGGGAAGAAGGGTAATTGGATCAGTCCCACAAGGCTGGGCAAACAGCTGTGGGAGAGTTGTATCCAGGATGGCAGTGCTTTGAAGACTGATTGGCAGTGCTTATGCTTATAATGCAGCCAGTTAATCTTTTGAGTTCCTAGGTGTGGAAAACACGGAGGGGAACAATGGATATGAAAAGCAGTCAGATGATGCTGCAGGAAGAATATCCTTTTGTTGTTGTTGTTGTTCAGGTTTGATTGTGTTTCAAATCATTCAAAACTGTGCTGTATCATGAATTTCAAGAGGAACAATTGGAGTATATGTACTTGCTCAGTAGGGTTTGAGACTTTGCGTTCATTAGTGTACCAAAATATATCTGCGTCGTTATCATGCCGAGGAAAGCTATTGCCATGGTTAAAGCTGCAGATGTCTTATGCTACAATTACTTAATAATAATTAATCTTTGTTTTAGGAAAGTGAAGAAAGGCTCATTGTTAATAGATTCCAGTACTATTGACCCTGCAGTTTCGAAAGAATTAGCTAAAGCAGTTGAAAAAATGGGAGCTGTTTTCATGGATGCTCCGGTTTCTGGAGGTAAGTCTTCATTAACAGTTTACCTCATATTGGACAAGTTGTCTCTTTGTTAGTGATTCTAGCCACCAATTTGTGCCCTCATTGTTACAAGTTGCTTCCTTCACCATGTATATATTATTTTTTCTTTGCTCTACTACATATAAAAGAAAAAGAGGCTGCCTGTTTCCTTTGTGACATGGACAAATATTTATGTCTGCAGGAAGAGCTCGATGCTTTCTGAGACTCAAGGAACAATACTGCTTGTAATCTCTTGGCTGAAAGCAGTAGAAAAGAAGGCAGCTCAGACTGATAAGCCTCAGCTTTCAGTGCAGTGTGTTTTTTGACTCTTCTGCAGCTGCTTTACATGCTCTTCTGGGAGCAGCTGGGGAAGGCTGGTGTTATTTAAGAAGTTACTTTTTATTTTAGGAAGATTTTTAGGGTTTAGGAATATGCTTTTGTGTCAGACCTGGAGAAACTGAGATTTAACATGGCATGATACAAGGTCCTTTTAATTTAACTTATTTCAGAAAGCCTTGTTATTATGCAGGTATTCACATCTCTTCAGTCTTCATATGTTTCATTCTGTTAGTGAAGGACTAGCTTGAGAAGTTGGATTGCTGTTAATCAGTTCTGCTGCTTTTTAGTTAATTAAAAAAGAGAGAAGGAAGGGCGGAGGAAAGCAGTGCATGGTCAAGGAATAGCCAGTTAGGTTAGAGCTTTCCGCTGGTTTTATAACAGTTGAAAAACGTGTGGGTGATATTTGTTCTTGAAGTCACAGACTAGTAACTACTGATGTCTGAGTATTACATCTCCCATAAGGAAGAACTTAGAGCGGGCAAGTCTCTAATTTTGTGGGTGGAAGAGAGAAGAAGCATAAAAATAAGGTTTTGAGAACAAAACCGTAGCTGATTGATTGTTATTATTGTTGAATTCTTGTCCAAAACTCTTAGAACTGGAAGGCGAGGAAGACCCATTTTGTGCGGGAAAATCTGTGGTTATTTTACAGTCCACTTTAAAAATTAATGTAAGTGCCATTGTGAGTGATACTTCTTTATTTTACTGTCTTCTTGAGGTGATTCAGATAGTTATACCTTAAGAGAATAAAGATGCAAACAGTAGGGTAGGATTGAGGCTTTGAGAGTTTATTAAAGGCATGATGTACAAGCTAGGAAGAACCCAGCCTGAATTTCAGATCAGTAAGGTAAGCGTGAGTGAGGACTAAAAATCATCTTTTTAATTTTCAACTGAAAACTAAGGCAAGATTTGGCAACACATAGGAAGCCAAAATTTTTGTCCAAGTTCTGATGTGAACAGCAAGTAGGGAAACCCAGAGGATATTGAAGGATGTTATGGGGAAGACAGGATTCTTGCTTCCCAGCCAAAATATTAGTTCTCGTTTTGTAAAGTTAGATAACTTGTTAGTCTGGGAAGAAAAACCACAGAAAAAAATGTGTTGTGGGTGGAGTAAATATATATATCATTTTCTAAACGTAGCATGGCCTTCTGCTTATCGGTTGGGCACTGCTGACATCTCTTATGTGGTTCTCTTCAATCTCTGTTCACCCAAATAAGTTGCTTACCTGAAGGGATTAGTTATCTTTTGGAAACATCTGTAATTTATTTTTACTCAGAAATTTTTGCTTAAGGGCTGACTATGCTTTAAGAACTACAAAGAAAGAAAATATTTCAAAACAACTAGCTGTTCTTTGGGTTTTGTTTCATGAGAAAGTGAAAATGCTGAAACTAATGTTATTAATGCAATAACATACAGTTGACTAGTCTGAATACAAATGTCTATTTTGGTGTTTAGTGATTCATCTGAATACGAATTATTTGATGTTTAATATCAGTTACAGATTGAGTGATACTCTGAAGGAGGAGGGAAGAATTGATATTTAACTTGCTAGTAGATAATGTGTTTGTGACGGCCAAGTACCACTTTGTACAAGTCATGCCTGAAGTGGGCAGCTGGTTGATATGTTGAGATATTAAGTATAGTAGGAGAATAAAAGATAGAACTTTAATGTTTGTTTTGTTTTTTATATGTTTTAAGACCTAACACATCACGTCTTTGGCTTATGTTTGGTATGTTCTAGTTGCATTATCGGCCATTTGTTTTAAAAAAAAAAAAAAAAAAAAAAAGGAAGTAGCAGGCCTACACTGTCATCCTTAGACCTGTATGTTTACTGGCTGTTACTGGCAGATTGCTTCACTTACATTTTCAGGTGTTCAGGTTGCCTACTGGACATTAATGTTTGTCTGCACTGTGACTAGATTATTGCATAAACTAAGTAATATTTTGAAAATTGCTTGGTCTGTAAACCTCATGGAGAAAATACTGGTGATTTTAATCCTTCCTAACATTGCAAATGAGGTATCATAAGGCCAGGAGTTAGTGCCAGGTTTTAGGAGCTTGTTTGCAGCCTTACTGAAAGATTCTTGTTCTTTTTCAGAATGGGCCTATGCTGCCGCATAGCAGTGCTATGTTCTTAGTATGACTGGCCTATAACATGTGCTTGCAGCTCTGAGTCAACATTCAGTAAGCGGGAGTTAATGCACCAAGTTACTACCGTGTTATTTTGTATTAACTAATTTTGGAAAATACTTCTTATCCCTGTAGTAGCTTGCAGATTATGCCGTTAATACTCTCTAGAGATAGCAATCGCTTTACCCCAGGATTAGGATCACTTGCAGGTCCACATGAGAAAGTTGTGTCACAGTTCCTAGTGTTTTTCTGATTTGTGAGCTCTTTGTGAGCACATGACAAATGAGGAAATATCTTCAAAATCCATTTATTTTTGGCTTTTTTCTCTAAACCTAGAGGAATAAAGTGATCTTTTTGCAGAGGTTGGATTCTGCATCTTTGTTGGAATAAAAGACTTTTAAAACACAAATTACCACAGAAGCATAGAGAACATATTTACAACTGACTTCGATTAACACCGAACAGAATACTGACTGAGCAAGGGCTCTAAACTGAGCCTTTAAGAATTGGGTCTAGTTTGTCTGCGCATTGATTTCACTGAAAGTATGATACAGATTCTCACCTTGCAGTTCAGAGCAACCTTTACTAGTGTTTTTATGGATGCTGCTGTCGTATTTGTCTCTTTTGGATTTAGTGCAGAAAATATGCTTTGTCTAAACTACCATGGGCAAATTTTTTTTTTCTGATATGATGCATTCTTCGCTGTAAGTGTTGTAAGTGCTCAGATATTATCTTCTCAATTAAGCTTTTTTTCCCTCCACTGACTCTTGAAATTATACCAGCTCCTCATCTGCTCAAAAGATGTTGTAATGCACTCTACCAGAAGTTCACAAAAAGATGCATCAGCATGATTTTTTTGTGTATTTTTGGAGTTACAGATAAAGTGCTTTCAATTCTATTGGTGATCTGGTTCTGTAGATCTGATTATGAAATTTAGGTAGGTCTTTCTGCTCGCTGTCTAATCTAGCCAAGATAGTGGTCAATAAAAAGGTCAATGTGTTAATAATTAACAAAAGCTGTCGTGTAGAGAACTACAGTCATGCACTTGTGCTAAAATGGTGATAAACACTAGGTTAAAACATCTTTTATGTGGAACTTTCAGCTGGAGCTGGTTAAGAGGTTGAAGTTTCTATTCCAGCTGTCATTTCCAACATTTCATCTTATAGTAGTACTTCCACCAGCTTCAGCTAACCATTAAGTGATCAAAAGAATATTACCAATAACACTGACAAATTGTGTGACAAACCTACGCACTGATAATGGAGTAACACGTGAGCCCTTGGAGAGTGAGTTGCAGACTTACTCCCTCTGTGGTCAGATCTGTCCTTTACATGGAGCAAAGAAAAAGAGTGTTTAGAAATACTGCGCAGATCTTTTCCTTCATTTCATTTCAAAGAACAGTATATTGCGTGGTCCCAACTTAGAAATGAGGAGACCCTCTCCGAAACTGGAGAGATGAACGTAGCTCAATAGCTTGATTACACACTGATAGCGGATACAGACAGGCCAAATAGGATAACGGGTGAATGTGTTTCTCTTAATCAGACACTGAAGGTCTATTGCAGTGTCTCTTTCAGAAGAAGCAGAGGAGAGCCCTATAGCAGAGTTAATACTAAGACTACTCTGCGTCTATGCCCACTAATGCTTGCAAAGATGACTTGAAAGATGTTTTAAGACTGGACTAAATAATAAAAAATGCTAGTAAGTGGTTCAAACGTTGCAACTTCCAGCTTGTACATTGTATTGTAATGAGGAAGCATCATCGATGTGTTTGTCGAGAACAGACCTCTCTTTTGTTGGAGGGTCTTTCAGAGCTATTTTTTAACTGGCTTTTCTGCTTTGTTTCTTTAGTTTCGTGCATTTTTAGAGAAATAAAATCTTATGAGTTCAAGGGAAGGGAAAAGTTGGTTGGTTAATTCGCCATCTCTAATCTGAGAAATGATATGCTTTTTCAATGGACAGAAGGCATGAAATTTGGTCTACTAAATAAAGAGATTTGAGTGTCTCTTAAATGTTAGAATCTTTGAAACACTGTCAAGAAGAAATAGCTTCACAAACTTAAAAGTAATCGTTCTGACCTCTTTCTCTCAAGGGCAAGTCATCTTGTAATGAGGAAAAGGTGGTCCTAAATGCATTCCACTTTTTGCTCTGCTGTTATTTCTGGCTTTGTGTTTTATTTTTTAAAGCCTGAATGGTTATACTCAACCACGTGGTCAGCTGCTTACAAAGTTTTCTATGCTTCTGTTACTAGGTATAACTTTTTCACCTCACCTCTTCCTCTGCACCTCCTCAACCATTTCATGTTTTGCCTAATGTTTTCTTTGCTGACATGTTCTTAATTCCTCTGTTTATGCTTTTGCTGAATTCATGTGATCATAGTAATTTTTTACAAAGCTTTGTGATAAAGGGCTGGTAGTAAAAATTACAAAGTGTAACCATAATATTAAAGAGGGTATGAAAAATGTTATTGAGTTAATCTGAAATTTACAGGAGCTAATAATAGGCCAGGAGGTAACTGATAACCGAAAGGGAAGGATCAGGTGAACTGTGATATAAAGAAGCAGAAAAGAGAAAGAAGAAATACTTTGAAATTTGGGATGCTTAAAAAGCCTCTAAGTCCTAATAACTTTAAAATGTTTGAAAATCTTTACCAAAACATAGACGATGCAAAGGAATGAAGGCCTTGGAAATATTACACTTGGACAAAAATACATATTGTGACATACTGGGGAGAAAGGCAGTATAAACCCTGCGTAGAAATCGCTAGGTTGGCAGCAGGCTCCTGTTGCAGAAAGATTAGATAGTGCATTTACTGATGTGCTGACTTTGTGACAGTTTTTTTTTCTTTTGTGAGTGAGTTATGCTTTTTTATTTTACTTTTATGGAGAACACAAAAGGTAGTGAAAGGCTAAGCAAGGATAAACAGATTTGTTGAGGCTATCATTTAAAAATGTTCACTGGGGTGGAGACAATTGTTCCTGTAATGACTAAAAGGGTGGAATGACTGATTTTTATTAAAGTATAATGTATATTTTGGCTGCAAAAGTGTGTGTAGTCTGGCCAACTAGTGACCAATTTGTAGGGAAACATATCTTTCTTCATATACTCGAAGGTGTAAAGATGAGTTATTCAGGCTGGCCCAATGGGATATAACTAGGAATAATAGGCTGGAAATTATTAAGGAAAGAAAAATGAACACTGTGTCTACCAGGAAAAACTTCCTAACAACATTCTTGATACACTGTGGAATAATTTTCCAAAGGGGATGGTTGAAGCCAAATATCTCGACATGCTTTAAACTGTACTGGGCAAAGTGCTAGGAACTATTCTGTAGGGAAAAATCTTTAACTGGCAGGAGGATGGCTACATGATCTAATAGGTCTTTTCCATCTCTAATTTCTGCAATTCTATTGTGTTCTCACACATGCTGTTCAAAAACAGTTAAAGGAAAACTGTCCAGATGGAAGTTAAAAATCCCCATGGCACTTTCTGAAAAAGAGTAAGGGATAACTGTAGAGTTATGGCCAACATTCCTTTTCTCAATAAAACTGGTTCTAATATCCATGGCTGTATGTGTGCTGTTATTGAATTCCTAATGGCTGCTCTTTTTGCTTGTGATTGCTTTATTGCCAGTATCTTGCTCATCCCTTCAAGTATTCTGCGATATACAGAGTGAGAAAGATCTTCAAATTGCAGTCTGTCATAAATCCTAGGGAAAAGGCTTAATTTTTTTTCTCTTTTTAATTTTTGATTGCTTCTTCTAGAGAACTTTAAAAGTTAAGGAGATGCAAGTGGAGTTTGGAATTGTTTCTGGAAAGTAATCATGGCTTTGAAGCTTTCTACAAGTTTTTGTTTTTGTTTTGTTTTAAAGTGTTCATAGTTCTCTCTTTCATTCTCTTTGCTCTTTAAATGAAGCCTCCTGTTCAAAGTATGTGTTTTTCATATAGCCAAAAACAAAAAACAAAATAGGGTGGCTGTTATGCTGGGGACAGTGGGGTACATCCGCACCAGAACTTACTAACTCCCTGACACCTTCTAAGCCTTGTTTCCCTTCTGTGCTGAATGTGGTGACATACATTTCAGCACTGAGCTCAGCACCACTGCACACTAGCGCAGGAAGTATAAACTGGAGTAGGCAGCACAGGGTGGAACTGGAAGTACACTGTGCCTGCACAACATCCCTTAATGGTGGGAGGGATCCCCACCAACTAAAAAGCACTAGAGCTGCTGCTGGGGAAAAATGCAGCTTAATCTGAATCTTAATGCAAAGTAGTTGTGCTTGTAATTTAGTGTTACCTCAAACATACGTTTTAGTCTGAAGGTGTAACTTCCTGTGGATTAAAAGAATAAACCAAAAAAACCTGACTTCCTTAAGTGGATTGGCCCACTGAAGTCTTAAAATCACATTTTTTAATTTGTCTCTTATTTGGCAAGGCACATTAGCAGATCTTATGCTTGACACGTGAGAGGAAACATCTTCCTAGGTACGTGAACCAAGGTCCTAGGACACGTTCATGCAGACTACTCTGTGTTGAAGAATTTTACACGCCCACTAAATGCTTAAATCATTTTAAAGGAGAAAAAGCAGGGGAAACTATGCAGGCAGGGGCAACTGCCCTGCTCTTGTGGTGCAGAGGCCTTTGAGGCAAGCTACTGACAGTTGTTTATTGATCCTCTAAGTGGCTGAATCAAGATCTGTAGAAATGAAAGATGATATTTTATTGGCTCCCATCTGGAAAATGTTAGTATTCTGGGTTATTTCTGTTTCTTTCTTAAAATCATGGAAATGTAGTTGGACATGTATGGCATTTATGTCTGTATTTGAAAGCATCTGACGTACTGAGCCACTCCAAGTTGCCAGTTTGTGGTAGGAAGTCGTCTTGTAGTGGAGGGCATCTTTATGTTTTGACTTAGACTCTTAAGTTGTATTAATAAAAAGGAGGAAAAATATTCTAGCAGACGTGCTCCCTCTGCACTTTAAACAAATACCTGGGGAAAGTTGTTCAGTTTTTAGATTGACTTACCTTAATATTGCCAGATTTGAGACAATTCAGCAGCTTGAGCTTTTGTCTTTAGCCGGACTGGTCTTAGTTAATTCTCGGAGTCCACATACAAATATCCTCAAGATTTCAAAAACACTTCTCTTCCAGTCACATTTAATGAATGCATGATTAAATGAAAACATAAGGGAAACAATATAGCCTTCTCTCATTGATGTGCATTTAGAATTGAGCTGCGAGCATACAAATGACATGAAAGTTCAAATTTCAATTTGTCCAACAGTATTCGCTCACCACTTCAGTCTACTGAAATGCGGAGGACAATAGAGGGTCGTGCAGCTTTATTCCTGAGTTGAAGAAAGATAGAGTTTTCGGCTACGGTTCTCTTGTTGCCAAGAACAACATAAGACCTGAAGTGAAAATAAAATAATGTACTGCACTGTATTTGATCAACAACTTCAATCCTTAAAGCTTAGTTATTCCTTTTGTTCCTATAGTTAATTTAGCCAGTGTATGGAATTCATAGAGTTTAGTTTTTAGCTTTAACCTGTATCTGTTCACAAAAAGAGTTAAAGGGTGGCTTGACTGGAACAGAGTAACACATAAAATCTCACTCTAATGGTAATCCTTCAGTTTCTATTCCTGATTCTGTAGGCAGTTGTTTTTTAATTATTCAGTGGAAGAATGTTAAATTTGTCCTCAGTAAAATGGAGGGGAGAAAAGTATGAAACGTTGTATAAAATTTTATTAAAACTTTTATATATTTTAAACAAAGTGACATAATGGTTTGCTGATATGCCTTTATGTTGCTCCACAGCTGGTGAACTTCTGTTGTTTAATGTGTAATTTAGATCATTGGCAATAATATTAATCAGTCATTAATTACTATCCCTTTGCTTTATTTGACAAGAGCTGCTGCAAACTGTGCAGATCATAGTTGCTCAGTTACCTGTATAGTTTAACTGTGTGCAGTCAAAAACAACAGATGTTTTTGCTGTTGTTTTGTTCTCAGTCTGTGTGTTTCTTTTGTTTTATGAGAGTGCATGGTGGGAATACATAGCTCGTGGCTGTTAGTGCCAGTGTGAGTACAGAGGAAGTCACTTCTGAGTTTGTTCCTCAGCCAGAGTTGAGACATAATCCTTGAGTTTTGTATGTGTTGGAGTTCTTGTTTTTGCTTAAAATTATGATCTACCAGACATGAAAATAAAATAACTTGTAGCTATAGCTACATCTGTACGTGTATGACTATAAACAGTTAACTCTTCAAACTTCACTAATATCTGGAGATATCCAACATTTTTCTGGTACATAACTGTTTCCCAAATTTGCTAAAATTGCCGGTAGTCCAAAAGTAGCGTCTCCTTAGTTTGAGGGCAGGTAAATGCTCTTCTCTTGAAAAGGAATTTCAGATTGAGTATGCTGGAAGAACATAGATTTCAAAGCACAGTTTCCACTAACATTATTAGCATGTGAAATACTGTCCTGCTCAGCCTCTTTAATTCTGAGTAAACTAAGAGCGTATATAGCTTTTTTTTTTTTGTCTGAAGATACTCATCTTGGAGTTTGCGTAAGCAAGGAGTTAGGGGTGATGCTGAGGCAGTGGGAAGATTTTGTAACGGAAGTACTAAATGAGAAGCTGATGTGAATTTGGCAAGCAGGAGAATATCCTGAGTTAGAGCATCTTCTTAGCAGCCTCGGCCTCAATCCTGGCTGCCTCTGAGGGCTCTCACCCTGTCCAAGATGGAAGTTCCCACAGAGAGCACTAAGAGTATCACTCACTGCCTTCAACACGTTGTACTAAGGCATAGGGCTTGAGTGCTGTGAAACAATGGAATAAATGCCTCTGGTGGTCAAAATGAACATACCGAATCACACAAATGCATCATTCCCATGCTAAAATAAACTGGATGATAGGAAGGCATTTTTACTGAAGATATAGTGACTGACACACCTAATAAAGAAGGTGATTAATCTGACACTGTTCGTTCACTGACACTTTTTTTTTCCCCCTGCCGTATTAATATACTTAGCAATTCTTAATACTGAAGATGACCAAGTGCACTTACTCAGTATGTTGTTTTCCTTAGCAGACAATTATGCTGAACTTGAACAGAGCATTTTTTGGTAACTGGGTTAAAGGATTCTTAGAAGATTGAAACAGTAGGCAGCAAAGCTTGTTAAGGAGTTTTTATTTTACAAGCCCTCAAGAATTTGGAATATGGCTTGCTTACTACTTTAAAAAAATTCAAACATCCCTTATAGGACTCCATTTCAGAGCCAGCATCAAATCTGTGCTGTACTTGTCTTAAAATCCAAACATGCACTCTTGGTCATTACTGTTTACTGAATCAGAACCCTACTGTTTCCACTTGCACTGTATCTAATTTATGGTAAGGTGACCACAAAAACTAAAATTATTTATATGTTGGCACCTAACAGCTCCACTATAGTTAAGGGTCTGTTGGCATTTCCATTATAAACCTTCCCTTTTAGAAGTTTATAACTTGGCGGTTTTACTTTTGCTTCAGGCTCAAATGTGCCATTTTCATCCAAGCACAAATTCTTTTGCAAAATTTCATTTAAATCAGTTTGGCCATTATTTATTTTAGAGTGTGTATGTTGGGGAGTAGAAGGGAACGTAGTATTTAATTTTGGTTTCAGAAGCTTTTTAGTCAGACTAGGTAATGAAAGAAAAATGGTGCTTTTTATTTTATTTTGTAGGCACTTAACCCTTTCTTGGATGTGTCAAAGTTACTAAAACCATGCTTTTTCAGGTTACTCACAATGCACATGTGCCACACACGCACTCCCACCTGCCCGCCGATCCCATCTGACCCTACCCAATGACATACTTTGAGGCAGCAGCAGCCATCTCCTGGCTTCCAGCAGCGGAAGGTTTTTGGGGAGCGGATGCAAGAGCATATAGTGGATGTTCTGTTGAGAGGCCTGCAGCCGGCCAGTGCAGCTAAGGAAATAGATGGAGCGTAACTGGAAAAAGACAGGCCAAATGCAGTTGTCAAATGTAACCCTCTGTGGCTAAGAGTAGCGTTTGCTATGACTCTTCCATTTCTTGTGCAATATGTATAAACTGCTGCGTGGGTGCAGTAATCCTCTGAGTCTAAAAGTGATGTGAGTTGCAATTTTCCTTTGCTTCTGAATGCCAACCCACTTTTAACTCTTTTTAGTCATAAATTCTTACTATAGTACTGTTATCATTATGCTAATTAAATTCTCCACACAAATAGTACCTATCTATAATGTTTGAGTAGTAATCATGGTAACATGGTACCAGTGTTCTTTTACACGGTGGTTGGAGGATACAAAGAAAGGAAGTTGTGTTGAGAGAGTTGAGAGCTTTTATTAGACCAGAGAATACAGTTGAAAAGAGCAGGTAAATTTCTGAGGTAGTTCTTAATTTCATTTGGCAAGAAGCAGTAAAATACAACAGCTTCCCCCCCCCCCCCCCCTTTTGCTAGCAAGTTGCTTAGAAGAAAAAACTACTCAATGAACAGCAAAATGGGGAGAGGATAAATTGTTTGGCAACTTCTTGTGTACTCGTCGTTTTGAGGTCTTCTGTTTTCAGGTAGTTCATGCAGATTTGCAGAGTAACTTACTCATTGGACAAACAACAATTTATTAAAACTACTTTCTTATATTTTGATTTCTGCTATATTGCCAAGAGAGGAAGAATTGAACAGGTTTAATTATGGAAGCGATTCTCAATAGTTTATTGGACTGTGGGGCTCTAGATCCCGTTGAACCATTTGCAAATCTCCCTCTTGCATATTTTTGTAATTCCATACGTTAATGAATTAGTTAAACCTTCCAAAACCTTCCAAAAACCTTCCTTCCAAATCTTGATGAAAGACAACTCATTTTAACTTTTTATTTATTTTGTTTTTAGCTTGTTGGCATTAACATTTAAAGTTTTCACATGGCACTGAAAGCTAAAACTTTAGTATATACTAAAATGCACTATTTGCAGTTCTGGACTCTGGAAGCAGAAACTTCCAGAAAGAGCAGACATCACAAGAAACATGATTAAATTAGTTCATCACTATCACATCTTTAATTTTAATACCATTCTTACTGATATCCCTTTATTGCAGAGGAACAAGAAATTTAAATTGTATGCAGCCACAGCAAAGAGTACCTTTAGAAGTAGCTGTACATTAGCTCGTAATATAGTACATCTACAGAGCTCTAATTCAACATAAAGCACTTAAGCATGTACTTAAGTCCATCTAGTTCAATGGGAATTTAGTACAAGTTGAAGAGGGGGTGCCCTCAGTGGCTGGCAGGGGTCTATAGGGGAAATTGTCTGTAGTACTAAGCTATTTATCTGTGGAAACTCAGAGGTTTCAAAAAACTTTGCGGAGCTGACATTCTAGATGTGATTTGGCTGGACTTTTCATGAAGCGTTAAGTTTTTATTTTGCAAACATTGTGTAAGCATTGGTAGACCATTGCTCTCGAATGAGCCTGAGGTTTTTTTAAGCGGACAAGCAATACGGGGGTCACGCGTTACCTAACTGTTTAAATTATTTGCAAATATCCTTCAGGCTTATTGTGCCTAAAGTAAACATAGAGTTTTTTGTTATTTAGCATCACCTAAGTTCACAGGTATATCGTTTTCTGTTTTCAGTATCGAACTCTGTTGAAATATAATTTACCACTGTGGTTCCTACTCCTTTCTGGCTTTAATGGAAAAGGGATAGTATTAAACTAGAGCATATTGTGGTTATTTTCAAAGCAGTGTCTCCTGCAAACATGATCTTGAAGCAGAGTTATGTATTCAGACTTTGAAAATTGTAGTTTTTAATTAACACTGTACGCATGTCTCTTCAGCACAACAGTGGCTGACTCATTCTAAATGCTGTCTCTCATTTCCTAATCCTCTAACTAAGGGAGAAATACTGACCTTTTTTCCCCCATCCAGTGTAGTACGTGTACTGCTGCTTCTAATGAGGTACCAGCTGGGAATGAGCGTTTTTGAATCTTTATCACTTGGTTCTATAACAACTTGAATATCTTCCACACTGGCTGATGAATAAAACACATTTTCTAAATTCTAGTTGTGGCCCTGGGTTTCTAATGACAAAATATATGGGATTTTGTGGGGAAAGAGAAGTGGAGGAGGTTTATTAGCTGCAAGTTATTGTCTGTAAGTACCTGGCATAGAGTGCAGTTGCAAAAGAAGCTACCAGGAGTGTTTCCTTTATTAGTGTGTGGCTTTCCTGTAGCATTTTAATTATTTCTAATGCTCATGTAGGTTGCTGAAACCACTGGACTTTGTCCTTAACTTTTCCAAGTATTATTCAGATGTGTAGCTATTTTGATACCTCCCTGAGGAGAATTGCCTACCTTTTGTTGTTCACTTGCATGTGTTGTTTCAGCTGAATCTGTTGCATGCTTTTTCTGAACTTACCAAGCTGAGGATATGTTTTTGAGGGTAATATAGCTTGGATACCTTAAAACTTGGGAGCTTATTTGTGCAGGCCTAAATTAATTTGCCTCCCTAATCAGATAGTTCCTATGAGAGCCAACAGATTTAATTGTCCATGTGAATAAGTACTTACCTGTGATGAGATAGAGCTCTGTTTTTTTATATATTTTAATAAGCTGCAAAGGCAAGGGAGGAGGAAAATGAGGCTGGCGAAATTACAGTCAGCTCAGCTGACTTAAAAAGCAAACAAACCAAACAAACTAAAAATGTATAGAAAGATGTAAACATGCTCCAAAAGTTATTCCCTGATTTTATTTTCCTATGTTGATTTTCACCTGTTTATGGAAACTTCAGTCATTTTTTCCAGTATTTACAATTTGTTAATATTGGCTCACAGTTACCTGATTGATCTACCAGTGTTTTAGTATGCATGTTCATTATAGAAGGACTTTGAAAAGAGAATGAAATACATCACATACAGGTGTTTCTGTTTATTAAAACAGAAGATTATTTCCAAAAATATGACCTATGGGTTAAAACTGAAGTTTAGAAGAAAGACAAACAATAAATCTGGTGTATTTACTTGGTAATAGTGGAAATGCTGTCAACAGATACGAATAACTATTGCCCCTTTTAAAATACAAGGGAAAGCATAATTTATATTACTATAATATTGCAACATAATCATACAACTCTTTATATAAGTTGTAATATTTTAGTTATTAAATATTAATATTTGAATGTTTTACATTCATTGCTTGCATAATGAGAAAGTATCTCTGTAAACTGACTCCATGTGCAGCTTAATCAGCCAGGAATTTTTGGTTGTGAGCTTCTTAACAAGCAGAGATGTTGCAAAATGAGTTTATGGACTTTTTTTCTTGTTTCCCCCACTACTGTAGTATCTTTTAGACCTCTTATTCTTGTAGAAAAGTAAATAAGAACTTAATTGCAGTTCTCTGCTCAATGCAAAGCCAGATATTTGGCAGACAGCTGTCATAACTGTCACGTTTCTTTTGTCTGCGTTGCAATGACCTTAGCTTGACCTAAAGTGACTAGTTTCTGTAGGGACTGCAGTGGCTTAAGCTGTCTTCTCAAGGCCTTCAGAAAGGTTCTCATCTGTAGTGTCGTGGTTGGGGCGTGCGTGTGTTTTAAGTTGTGTAGATTATTAGTTTCTAATAAAGATAGAAATAACTAGTTCCACATATTTTAAAGCAATTTGCAGTAAACTGCTTCCATAAACTTGGTGGAACTGCAGAGGCATCTAGATACCAGCCTTTTTTTTTAATAATACATACTGGAAATATAGTAGCTTTAAGATATCTGTCTGTCTGTTTCATTACAAATCCATTTAAATACTAATCATGATTCGTGTTCCCTCATTCTTTCCACATTTAGGGGTGTTACCTGGGCTTGGAATAGCCAGCTGTCTCAAACACTATCCGCATTTTTAAAGGAATAAGAAGTCTTGGCAGACACTGGAACAATTAATTGGCTTTTTCAGCCAAGTCAGGTTAGGAAAGTATTTTGAGGGGAGGGGGTTGGGTGGGAGGGGAGTACAACCTTCTGGTTTCAAGTTTGAGTTAACCCTTTAGGAATGGTAGTCAGACTTTTTGCTAAGCACAGTTCTGTCTCTTACTTAAGAAAACAGTTTCACAAAAGTCAAAAGACTCTGAACTATTAATACGTAGGAGTCGCATGTTTTATTAGGGGGAGATGACTGGAATGAGATGACAACTGCTGAATCTAAGTCGTGATGGGTTTAAAAATCCCTGAGGGAAAGTAAGCATTAGAATCAGCATTAAAGAACTCTGAACTCCTGAGTATATGCTTTTAGAATGGAAGAGGAAGAGTGTTACCTGAGGCATAGGGTAATTCTATCTTCCTGTTGAGTTAGGATAAAATATTTTTGTGTTGCGCTTGTTCACTGTATTCAATACCTTGGCTTAATTAGTTGATACTTAATTTCCAGCTCTACAGTTCTGCTTATTCTCATTCTAAAAGTAGGACAGGTACTGAATACACAATTTTAATTGTATGTATGTCTTTGCATTCCTGAAACATTTTGTCTGAAATATCAGAATTGTTATGCAGTCTGCTTTTTTCAGTTTTGTGTACCTTTTTGTGCCAATGAACGGCACAAATTGGTAAAGAATTTCCAGAGCAGTTGCTTTGAACTGTTGGATGCTCTTGTTCAGGGTCTTTGTTTGTTTGTTTCAATTGTTCTCTATGGAGTAAACTACTAGTAGTTTGGACTGGAAACTGTAAAGTTAAACTTTTTGGAGTTGTTACTGCCCCAAGTGGGAATATAAACCATATTGAACAAAATTTATTTAGCCTATTAAAAAGTCAGCCTAAAACTACATTTAATTAGTTTACACTATTACATCACTTCTAGTGGGGACTAGAATTAATGCAGAGTAAAAGGAGCTCTATCAGGTGAGCTGACTGTGGCCCATATGGGGCTTTAAGATAATGATGAGTTTAAATTTCCTCTTAGAGCTAAGTGAGAATAAAACTGGAGGCAATAAATACTCTTGGCCAAAGCCATTAAATGAAAAAGCTGGGAATTCTCCAGCTCTTGACTTAAATTGTTTGTTTATCAGCTGGCGCCTAGTCTGGAGTCAAGAGCTGGAGATTTCTATCTGTGACAGAACTTTGAAACTCTTGCAGGACACTTTCATTTTAACTTAAGGTAACTTGAGTTTATAGCTTTGGCTTTAAAGATTACTAATGATTTACTCATTTCCTTACCATTTAACCAGAGAGGACTTTTTCCCAGGAAGGGATCTGTGTTTATTTAGGGCCTTTGTCTGCGGAGGGATTAAAAGGCAGCCCACCAGCATTGTGAACTTGATGGTAATAAAAGGTCACCAACACACACCATAAAAACGTTCTTACTATGGAATTAATTATACAGTGTAATTTTACAAAGCATTTCAGTAACCTTCCTTTTAGACTTCTGATGCATTTGGTTTTTCCTCAGATGGGGAAAAATTCAGCTTTTGGGTCTAATTCTGCGAGTTAGACTCTGTGTGTATGTGCACGACTGTGTATACAGTGTAATATACTGAGCTGCAAGTTCAACTCACATGATTTTAAACAATTGTAAAATCCTGGCCAAAGTTAGGTCTCCGTGTGTGAACTTTAAAACTTAGCTAGAACGCTGCACACTGAAAGCAACAGTATAAAAAAGACTTGTGGAGTAAGAAATGCGAATGATTAGCTTAAACATTGTTGCCATGTTTGGTATTTTTATAGAAGATTGCATATTTTCCAAGCTATTAAGCACTGTTCAGAATCCTGTTACTTTTTAAGCCACCAGGTGGCATTGCTGCCCAGTCTGCTTAAAATAGGCAGTTGAGGGATTTGTAAAGATTTGTTCAGAAGACATTATTCCCCCCACCCCATGAATTTTCTTCAACTTTTCGGGCTTAACTTAGAATATCTGATAATGGCAATTAATATTCCTAGAAAACATGGTGATTTTAATCCTAGAATTTGTTTACAGTGAAAGGTAAAAACTATAAATTGGTAAGGTAAAATTGCCATGTCAGAGTATTTGCGAGTAGTTTTTTGCTTTGGTAAGGTGATCACAACAGAATTATATTCCAGTTTAACTTAATTAATCAACCCAGATTCATCCACTTGGAAGTTCAAAATAATTTCTTTAAAAATGCGGAGTGAATAGGCCGTAGAAGAATACGTAGAAGAATCCATGTGGTTTCCTATATCAAGTGCAAAGATATCTTGCTGTATTCAAAGTAAAGCTGAAAAAGTACAACTATGAAATTGTTTTTTTCTTCCCCTTTTTGTCTTAAAAGGATATCTTTCCTCCGTTTCCAATTACCATTTTAATGCACACCATTGCCTTTTATAAAGGGACAAAAGAAAGTACATGACCATTAAAAATGACTATAAAATCATCTTTCACCATTTAAGTAAATTATTAAATAACTAATAACATGTCATGTGGCCAATTTAACACAGTAACACAGTCGAAATCATAGCAGATCTGTAGTTTGAGCAAGGGGACAATTTTTTCCCTACTTTACATTCTTTGAATGTGTGCTTTTATGCTTTCACCTTATATGGTTGATTCTGATGTGCCACTGTGGTACTTCATCTGCAGTTTTACTGAGTGCCACACCTCTTGTGCCATTGCCCTTTTTGTTAGGCCATTTAATGTGCATAATAACGTGCATTTTAAGAAATGTATATGTTTTCAAAGTAAATGTCTCTGACCTCCCACCTTGCTGAACTACAAGCGTAATGTTTTGCCCTTTTCTGAGTGTCTGAGATGCAGCATGACTAAAATACTAAAAATTCAGATACTGAGGGAATAAGAAAACACTCATGTGATAATTTAGGTAATGTTTTAAGCAAATCATACTTAAAACTAACTTCACTAAGAAAAGTAGTAGTAGAATAGGTAATTGAGGCTTTTGACCCTGGATATTAAACTTTTAAACTTGATACAACAGCCTGCCTCTAAGCTTTGTTGTATACTGATATTGCTACTTACTTAACATCAAAAAGCTGTGGTAGTTTGCCTTTATAGATTGTGCCTGTGTTCTGGAATTGCCTCCTGCTGTCCTTGAACTGTTTCTTGGTTTAACGTGTTAGATTTTCTCATCAAAGCTTTTAAGCACGACATTTAGTTAACACTTGTTCTATCAAATCTAATACAGTAGACTGGTTTTGGAATGAAGCTGTTCTTTTCATTAACAAACATTACAGTTGGACAAGCCTCTTTCCAGCACATCATGCTTTTGTTGTGTAATAATATACACATGCAGATTTTACATTGCGTGTAATCTCTGTATTTTCCCATTTTGCAGTCATTGCTCTAGGACTAGAGTAAATGACTGTTTTTTGCCAAGATTCCAAAAGTAAACTGGCCTCATTAAAAATAATGGTTGCTGAGAAAAGAATCTCTGTAAGTTAGAGTGTTTTGCTTATAGACCTTAATCATAATGCAGTTTTGATTCTGTGTCTACCGGTTCAGTTCAGAACGATACCAGTGGTAATGAGAGCTGGAATGGGAACCATAACACAGAGGTAAGAAACAGGGATGTCTGTATTAAAGGAAAAAAATAGAAAAATTGTATACATTTAAGATGACAGATAAAAATTAGAAGAGAGGAGAAGAACAAACTAATAAAACATCTTTTAAAGAATCCAGAAGACAGAATTCTCTTTGCCTTTTCATTTGATCTAAGTAAAAGATGTGTAGGCAAATTGTGTCAAAAACATGCTAATATTGTATATTGTTTTGCACATTTTTGAAGTGGTTTTAGAAACAGATTTTTAAAATAGAAAATTCAATAACAGGATATAATGAGAATGTTTAATTACTATAATCACTTGCAGCTACAATCATTTTAGAGCGGCAGGACTTTATAGTATTGTATACTTACTGTTTTAAACTTTACAAGAGTTATTTCCTATATAGACACTTCTGATTTTTTTCTTCTTCCTTCTGTTTGTAAATGTTTTTGGCTTGGGTCAGTAAAAATGGAAGTACTTAAATATGTGGCATATGGTGTTTAGAAAATTTGAAAAGTGGCTACTTTATTGTCAGAAGTTTTTTTTAGAGATACGTTTACAAGGGTGCAAAGGATGTGACTATGCATATGATTTTTTTTTGCAGTTGTTGCTCCTAGTAATATTTTTACTAACATGAAATTCCAAAAATTACGGAAATGCCTTTTTTTAAGAGAGAAAAAAGTTTCTATGTACTGCCAAAGACTCTCAGATCTATAGGAGATATGCTGGGATCTCACTACTAAAAAAAAGTCTCAGTTTTTTGTTTGTTTTGGTTTTTTCAAAACAGTTAGTGGCAAAGTAAAGATACCACACTAATAGTAATGTATGAAATTTCTAATCTCTGGTTTCAACTTCAGCTGATACTTGCTTGGAAGTAAATGTCGAGAAAGAAATTAAAGCTGCCTCTATAGAAAATACCCTCAGGCTTTTAAAGTAGATGCCCAAGACCATGGGTTTCTCGACTGTGAGGGATTAGAGGATCATCATTTGGTAAACTGGATGTAAAATACATAAGTAAAGAGAGGTTATAGGGTAAAACTTTAGAAGCCTGCAGTAGTCTCAAAAATGAAGTCTGCAGAATACACTTTAGAAGCAGAATTCACAGCTGGCGTATGTTAGATAATGGAGCATGAGTGAGAACAGTTAGGAACAGTATCTTGAAGAAGTGTAGTCACTTTTCAAAGGTCAGTCCTGTTACTCATTTCAAAAGACTCTCCAGTAGTTACACTTTCCTGTACCTTTGTTCAGGGCTGTACCTGACTGGACAAACTGTGGAGAGATTGCAGAACTTCTTCCTCCCAGGACACTGTATAATTATAGTAAGAAAATCTCTATACATGAGTGTGTTTTGTAATTGGAAACGGATTATTTTTCTTTGCTAGTGAAAATGGTTAGATGAGTTGAATCACAAAACAGTGAAGGCATTTGCAAGGAAAGGAATGAATTATATCACAGAATGGTATGTTAGCAGCCTACTCTGCATCTGATTACTAATTTTTTTCTTACAGTGAAAAAACAATAATGTTCTTTGAGGAGAAGGGTGAGAGAAAGAAGAAATGGAGGAAAAAACCTACGCTGTGACGAAGCAGGATGTAGGTTGAAGCGTTAGTGAAACAGAAGTGGGCTGGACTGTTGAATAGAGAGGGAAATATGGTTATCAGAGTAAAAAAAAATTTCAACAGCAACTTGAATATAAAATTCTGATTCTTTTCTGCTTTTCCTGTGGCCATCTTCATTTGACAAGCAGGAGGGAAGGAAAGCTGTGAGAGAAAATATTTTCTCTATGTGTTACTCATTTAGTTGTCTGCTTCAAAATAGTACTCTACTGAAAGAATTAAAAAATTATTGATTAGACCAACAGGCAGAGGATTTCCTCTCTAACTCCTCAGTTTGGGAATAACATGATGTTTCTGACTTTTTCTGGTTTGTGAACAGCACAGCTTAAAAATAGTTTTGGATTTTGTTTGTTTTCCAAAAACTAAAACGCCAGTTACATGAGGTGCCATCAGTGAGCTAAAAAATTGTGATCTTCATTTGCATTTCAAGTATTTCATTGCATGTTTGTATTTGACTTTTTTTTAAATGTTGGCTTCAGAAACAATGTATCAGGCAAGAAGTAGTTTACATAAAACGCTTAAAATTCTCGCCTAGGGACTGTATTTTTCAGGAGCTGGTAGATGTGTGCATTTAAATCCTTGCTCTTTTCTGTTATCTTACAGTGCCCTACCCCACCTATCAGAAATGACCCAATAAAGGGAGCAGCAAAAAGTATAAAATTTCCTTACAACAACAAGAACCTAAAATAATCACTTTATAATGCCAATGAGGTTGTTGAGTGTGTGCATTATTGGGTAATAATATATTATCTGGTATATTTACTGCATTCAGCCTTCCCCCTAGATATGTATTGAAGCCATAAAATGGCAGTAATTGTTGTAGTGTACACTTTGTCTTTTCACTGAATTATTTCTGTTACATTAGTGATTATCCAGTGAATTAATTTTTGCTGCAACAGTAAACCTTCTATAGAAAGGAGTTGATAGATTTGTAGTTTGTCAGTAACTCAGTTATGTTACAATCTCAAATTTTATATATGTGCAAAACCTTTTAATGATTAAAAGTTGCTATACTGCAATGCCTCACAAGACAGAGGACTTTGTAATAACTTTTATATAAATTTCTTCTAATATTATTACAAACTGACAGTACCATATATATAGGTGTATATTATATGTGTGTGTGTGTGTATATGCACATACATACATATAGCATCATAGGAAATTCAGATTAATAGTGTAACTCTGAGAAAGGGAAAAGGAGTATGGAAAAATATTTGTTACTATTTTATGCTAAACTGACATTATTTTAATAGTTCTTTGTTCCACACAATATTTTGTATTAGGGGTGTTTTTGTTCTCAATATACTGTCAACACTTTACCTTCTTTAACAGAGTAGTTTTGATAACATTTTTAGCTAGAAAGCAAAGCAAAAAAATGTTTTTGTTGTCCCTATTGCTGGACCATAGGTAACTGGATATCGGTGTGCTGGTTTTGAAGAAAAATTAGCCATCAGAATGCACATTTTGTCTGTTAACAATGTAACCACATTTTTGTAGAAGCTACGTTTTCTTAGTGAATTAGACTTTATTATTTAAGACTTGGCAATGTTCCTGTTGTTTTTAAAAGCTGAATGACCTAATTGTAGAATGTGTCTGTGTTCATCTGTTAACCTTTATTTTTCTTTTGAGTGATTCACTTATTGTGTCCTATGTAGTGAAAGTAACCTGTGTGCTTTGAAGAGCAATTGAAGAACAAGAACTTTATCCGAGTTGTGTATGGGAAGCAACTAGAAGGTAGCAATTGAAAGCTGTAAGAACTGAGTGACTATGAACTATTGCTGAGTGAGCAGTATGGGGTTTCTTCTAGCAGCAGGTCATTGTGAATGATGCTGCTATTACATTCTGAGGGGATGGACAATATATTGTGAAAGAAAGTAAGAATGGAAGGCTAGGTGCTTTCCAGTAAAAGTAGGAAGGCAAGTAATGTGTTAGAGACTGTTTTGGAGGAAGAACATTCTCTAAAGAAAGGAAGTCACAAGGAGAGGAGAAACAAGGTCAGCCTAGCTGACCTAAAAGTCCTAGCTTAGCCTAAGGGGAGAGTTTTCTCCTAAAATTTCTTAGGCCAGGGGTGAGTTGCTTGAGAGGTTTTGGGGGGGGAATTTTTTAAGGGCGAGAAGAGCATTCTGAAGGTACTGCTTTGCTTCACCTCTGTTTTCTTTCATGTAGTCACTGAAACATGCAACTCTCCTGGACAGGTGAACTCAGGTATCTGTGTAGAAAATGGTGCAATGAGTGTGTAGGGGAGAACGTGACACTGATTTCACTGGACTGTGGCCTGCCCAAGAAAAAGCTGAAGTGTCATCCACATCCGTTAAACAGAACCAGAGTTACTAACTGGAACCAGGAAGGAGGGCACAGGGAAGAGAATGGACTATAAGCTTGTGGAGTTTGGTGGCTGAGCTAAATGGCACTTGTTAGGTAAGGGCTTGCACAAGAAGTCTATACTGTTGAACTCAAAAAAAGAAACGGGGGTTTATGTCTCTATCTGACTGAAGAATGAGGAGATTTTATGTCTTGTTTTTGTGGGAGGAATTGATTTGAATGAATAGATTGTGTCATAAAGGAATGATTTGGTTAATGTTAAAATTGCTTTGGCCAGTAGAGAGGCCATAAACCTATTGGATGAAAAATATGATTTCTTCAAGGACCTAAAGCTTAAGCATGGGCACAGGCAACTGAGAAAACATTGCCAAATTAGGAAGCCATTGCAATTGGATAGCAGAATCTCAGGCAACTGCTTGCAGGCCAGGGCTGTCCTGAAATCTGGTCTATTTATGGGGTATGTTTTCTGTGACTCCTTGGGAAGGAAATGTCAGTGTATTGCTCTAGTGTCTCATTTTTAGAAAAGTCCTTGCTGAAAGGGACTTCTGGAGGTCATCTGGTCCACCCTCCTCCCCATTGAAGCAGGACTGTTGGCAAGGTTGGTTAAGGTAGGCTGTGGCTTTGTCTTGCCAAATCTTCAAAGCCTTCAAGGATGGAGATTCCACCACCTGCCTGCGTAAACTGAGCCAGTGCTGCACTGCCCTTCTGGCAAAGTTTCATAGCAAGTGTGGAGATACAGATGCCAGATGCCAGTGTCAGACCTCAAAATGCTAGAGAAAAGTAGTACGTGAAAGAATGGAAATGCTTTACAGATTATGCTGCACTAGTCAGTCCTGATATTTTTGAGATATGACAGACTTGAAATGTCTGTGTTTTATCTGATGAACACTGTGCCTTGTGTGTGTTGTTGGATTTTTTTAATGTAATAGTTTTGAGTTTCAGAATTGATCTTAACATATTAAACAGTGCCAGTGATCTGAAGATACGTGTAGCTGAACTTCAGGTTCTTATGATCTAAGTAGTTTTGAAAATAGGCTTTGCATGTCAGGTTGTGCTTGGGATCTAGAGTTAAGAAGAGTCAGTACATGATCCCACAATTTCTGTGAGTGTGTGTTTTTCACTGTGTGGATTCCATCACAAATTTGGTGGCTTGTCTTTGGATAGATAGATAGTGACAAATGCTAACAGAAAGTAAATATACAATGTATGGTTCTTTTTCGAAGTCTGCAGCCTGGAAGTAACTGTTGACATATTTAGTCAGTCACCTCCTTCAATGCTTCTGTGAAAATGATATGTTTAGGGCATCTATAAAAAACTCATGATAAAGTAGTTACATAGTGTTTTATTGTTTGATCATATGCAATCCTTTTCTTAGAGGTGGGTCATCTTATCGTAGTGAAAAAAGCTTCTGTTCTCCTTTGATCTATTTTGCTGTGTGGTAGGCTTAATAAATCCCAGGAATTCCAAGAGACTGGAAGCCTAATAATTATCTCTTTACTGTCAAAGAGCTAGTCTAGTTGATGCTTGGTTTTTGCAATGTCTAATGTCAAGGTTCTATACCAGTAATTAGTACCAACACTTCCCACATAACTGGATTTATGGCACTGTGACCACATTTTTACATATGTTGAGGAGATACTTCACTAACCCTCTTAACATGAGGATATTAAGAAATATGCTATGTTATTTCTCCCTAGAAATTGCATGCTGCTTTTTTGTTTTTTGCTGTCTGGCAGCAAGTGTAATGAGATCAAATTGTATTAGTCTGTAGTGCTTTTCATCTAATTGTACACGAAATGCAAAGGAAGGAACTTGCCATGCTGCCAAAACAGTGTGGAAATGCTAAATAACTTCTGCTGAAGACCTTTTTGACTGTTGGAAGGTATTAAAGTGGCTAGATAAAGCAAAAATGCTATCTTGGATGCCTGCCAGAATGCAAGTAAGCTATTGATATTGCATGTTTGACCTTATAGTGTTCTAGGAATGGATGAACAAAGCAATTACCTTTCTGTCATGAATTGGCTCATGAGAAATAGATGCCAGTTGAATAAAAATAATATTCAAAAAATGCTACCTGGGAGCCCTTCTAATAGGGGCCCAGAAATTTAAAATTGATAACTGCCAACTGAATGAACTAGAAATAAAAGATGATAGGAACCTCTTTTGAAAAATGCCTAGCATAATTTTTCTACAAAGGCATTATCTGCAGCAGACGTGTTTCATCAGTCTTATCCTCAGTACCAGCATGTTTTGCTACAGGTCAGATAGTCAAGCCCTATTCTGACTATGAACAGTGCATGAGCCATAAATCCTTAGGCCTAAATTTCGGTGTTATAGACCCTCCTCCTCTGTCCATTATCATAATAATTGTGCTGCTTCTAGTTATTTTTAAAGCAGAAAATATAACAACTCTCTACGTTTGGAGCTCAGTTAGTTTATAGGAGTTTGTTTTTATGTATATGCAGGGAAAACCACACAATCTGTTTTAGTTCAGAACGCGTGGAAGTTATTGGATCGCTTTTTATTCTTTTGCTTTCTTTTCACAGGATTTTAATCCATAATCTTGGAATAATTGCCATAAAACTTCCATACCTTGCGTATATACATCTGCTGTTGGTAGTTGTAGATGGTATTTGTTGGAGACTATATTTATGAATGGAAGGGAATGTCTCTTGGGCAGCTAGATCGACAATTAGGAACAGCTCTAGCAAAAGTAGTAAAGATTTTGAAATCGGCTCAATTCAGTGGGAAGCTAACGTAATAAGGTGCTGCTGGGGCAAAAATGGGTACATTTGTTCACAGTGTGTTATGTTCCTACATTTTTTTTTTAGGGGGGGATAGTATATATTCAGGTGTTGATCGAAGTTTTTGTAATGTGGGGTGGGAGGTGGGAGCGTGTGGCTGTACTGGACCTTGCGCTTTCTCTGCCATCACCTCACTTACATGACGTGGGACTATTAACCTGATCTGTATTTGCAATATGTGAGTTTTATTATGTGTCCAAGTCCAGTAGATAGGCAGACTTGGCTAGCCACACATTGTGAGAATATGTTCTGCTGCCACAGACTTGGGGAGAGTTGGTAGCTCTGTACTGTCCTTTACTTGTCTTTCAGTACTTATAAGTGTGTTTAATTCATGGAGGAGAACAGGCATGCCATGGAGGGCAGGTACTTCAGGTCATTTCCGTATGTGGATGAACGTAAACTTCTTGCTATTGGAAAGATGGTTGTCAAGAATATATATAAAGAAAATGTAGCTCTGAGCTTCCCTTCACATACTGCTTGTGTTCCAGTCTGTAGTGTTTCATTGGCTTTCCCAGTAGCTTCATACAGACTGTAAATACTGTTTGGGTGAGAGCTTTAGAGAATGATATGCGATGTCCTATATAACTAGTTAGTGCCTTATTATTCATTGAAAGGGCCAAAGAGTAACAGGAGGAGATAAGAGGACTCATGGGCCCTGTCCTACTCGGAAATTAAAGTACAGGTCACAGAAATGCTTTTTCATACCTTGTGACGGAAAGAGTTGATGTCTGTCTGGTTTGATGCCATTAGAGCATCTTCTTATTCTGGTGGGAAATAATCTCTCCAGCAGATCCGCAGTGAGGAGCCCGTGTGTCTCTTCAGCCTAATACAATCAGTGCTATGTATGGATATGCAAATTACTGTAGAAGTTTTCAGTAAAAGAAACTTTGATTTGGGTGTCAGAGGCTGTTGTTGGAGCAGTACAGCCTGGGTGAATGTTGTGACTCCTTGGGTGATGAACTTTAAAGAATGTTTTTATCCATTCTTCCCGATGTACCTGAGGTTTAGCTAGATTTTCAGACTGACTAGAGCACAAGCACCTTTCTTAATATACCTCATGCAATTTTACTGTAAGAGCTAAGGTGAGTCTACTGAAGTTTTTCTACATCCCTCTCTGGTGGCTGTAGAGATGTTTATAGAAATATTCCTGTTTGTTCCCTTTCTGGCATTGTCTCCTTTTCGCCAAATCAGCATTATTAAATTCTGAACGTTAAATGTGAGAGAAACAAATTCAGATCATATTTTGGAATCTTGCTGTCAAGTAAGAGGGGAGATAAGTGATTTAAAAAAATGTACATTTCAATCTCCATCCTTGCCAAGAGTGCAAGAGAGCTGTTTACTCTTGCAATTATTATCCTCTTGCACTTGCTGCCACTATTAGAGCGTCCAGTGTAGCTGTGGGGCCCAGTGAGAGAAGCTAAATATAACCCTCAGCTGATAGAGCTAGAGCAGATGCTTGACCAACATAAACAGGAGAACAGGGTGACAGGATAAGAGGGAAATTGTGGTGGTTCTAGTGAAAGGGGTGATATCAGACCACTATTCTGGTGGGACTATTCCAGTAGAGGTTTGAGGAGAATTGCAGGAGACTGGCACCTAATTTGCGCGTGCTACTTCTATCCCAAATCTATGGCCCACAGCCTGTGTGTTCAGCAGAACTTCAAAAGGGAACGTATTAAGTGGCAATAAACGTAATACAATGCTTCCTGCTCTGAAGCTAAGATGAGCCTGCTGTAGGACTTCATTTTGCTTGGAAACTGATGCAGCAGGCTATGCCCCACAGTAGAGTGGAAGCAGCCAGAGTAGAAAAATTGGTCATATGTGACAAAGCAAGTTGTAAAGAAGCCATTCAAGGGACTGGAAGGGAGCTTTCTTTATGTAGGATGACTGAAAATCGTGACTGAAACCTTTCTGCCCTGTCATTCCACAAGATTAAATTCTCTGATCCAGCTTTTTTTTCCTTCTTCTACTAGGTTATCTTATCTATGTTATAGCTATCACTTTGATGGTTTAATTGTACGTGCCTCTTGACCTTTTTAATGATAGCCCTCTGCCGGCCCACTCTTACCTGCCTTGACCAGGTGGCCTTATGGCTTCATCTTAACTTCCTTCAGTGAAGTGTTTCAAGTAAAAGTGCTTCTCCCAGGCAAGAAAAAACTTCCTATAGTGTAAATCTGTCTCCTTGTTCTCCTTAGGTCTGCTGTTTGCCTTTGTGTCTCTACACTTTTCACCTCCCAGCCTATTATTTGTAAATCTGCTTAAAGCCATCTCTGTAGCTTGCTGTCATTGTTCCTGATATTGTAGATTTTTTCCATGTTTGTCTCCTCATTCATGAGTTTTTGTGACTTACAACTTGGTCAGAGCTTATTGTGAATCCGTCACATTTTAACTTCTCTCCTGCAAGTCCAGTTGCAGTTGCTGGGAGCAGCAGAGAAAGTAAAATTTCTCTTTGTAGAAAGGAAAAGATGGCTTGTTAAGATTGAGAAGTATGTCAGTAATGGCTTCACTTAAGTCTTCCCACTTAATGCTGCCCATTCAATAGCTGAAATGCAAATCTCAAATAACAGTCTGTGTTGCCAAAGCAACCTTGCAAAGGAAAGCATGACTTGTAGTTTTTGCTGAGACAACAAAAATAAATGCCAAATTCAGAATTTCTTAAGCTTGGTCAATGTAAAGTTTTTCCTATGTGACCTCGGAAGCTCCCTTTGAGGGAAGTGTTCTTCAGGAGAACATAGTTGAAATGGAAAAGATATATTTGATTCCCATCAGCCACATGACTGGGTGAGGTAGCATTTGTCCTTTTTTCATCAAGGTAACAATGATTCTTGGTTGAACCAAAGAATGCTTCAATATCTCCTGATTTTGTGCCTATTATGTCTTGGTCAGAATTACAATTTTCTCAAGGTAATTGCAGGATATTTCAGAAGAGACTTCATAGGTGGGCTATATTATTGATAATAGTCTGAAATTGTATTTACATATCAGACTGTGTTTTACTGTAGAAATACCTGAGTTAGCTGTGAAAAGGAGCAGGAGCTTAAAGTTACACTCTTTCTTTTATCTACCTTAATACATTTTATAGTTGGATTGTTTATTTGACCTGAAGCGTTTGCTGTGCTGTCGACCTTCTCAATGAGGAAATCTAGTGACAGTGACACAAAGTTTAAAAACTGGAAAATAATTCAATGAGATTATGTGATTATTGTGTTATTATCCAGTCTTGATAATATTTAAATGTAAAACTGAAGGGTAGAGTTGAAAGAAACGGAAACTCTGTATATTGAGTGAACTTGTGTGATCTATTTTTTTGCCCAGACCTCCTTTTAAAAAGCAGTAGCAATGGTGTACTATTGTCTGTCAGAATTATATAACTAAAAGGTCAGGGCAAGGACAGTCATGTTCTGAATTTTGTCAGGCAAGTCTGCATCAACAGAGTGCATTTTTATCAAGTAGTTACTATTTAGTACAGCCTATTATCCCAAAACAACCTTTGGAGATGTACATGTAGTAAGTGTTCTTCTATCTCTGTGATTTAGTCTTTTTAACAACATCAAATTTTATAGAGAAAAATATGATGAAAAAAATCTTTCCCTTGATTAGCACTTAATGGTAAGGAGGGAGCAACTCCCAGTTCTTTTGCATATTAGAAATTTGTACATGTTTTGGAGGGAGCCATTGTAACATTTGACTTTGTTATATCTTAACTGCACTATCTAAAGAATGTTTGATCACTGCTACCACTTCAAAGGTGCCTCTGTTGGGCAAAATCCTTGCCTATGTCTGTAAAATAAATATTTTTTTATTTCTGTAGTTCATCCTTTGGCAAGTTATATGAAATATTGGGGTGTGTTTATCGTTTATTCTTTTGGTTAGATCACATGGGTAACTATATTGTAGATTAACTATATTTGTGTTTTGTAGTTTGAGTCGGATGGAAGTTTGCTACATGGAAAAAAATGTTCCCATCTGTTTTGGAATAAATTACTTGTCATAGTATCTTTACAAGGTGAACACTTGTCATAGACATCCTTCTGTTTCTGACTTGATTGTGTTTCTGACCTGACCACTTCAGTTTTCAGATAACTTGAAAATTGCTGAAGAATGGCCTTGCGGGCACCATTATTAATCTCACGTACATCAAGGAAGGGTTTTCAAAGAACTCATTCAGCACTGCTCATAATGAACTGCAGCAAAGAACATGTGTTCTACTTTGTTATCTTCTTCCTTTGGTTTGTAGTTTGATAGAAGGGGATACAATTTCATAAAAGCAGTCAAGCCAGATTGTCCAATATTTTGCACCTAGTTAAAAACTAGATAGAAGACTTGCATTCAGGTCCACACATGTATATTTTCTGCTTTTAATACAGTATTTGTGTTTAAATTGGGTCTACTCTAATTCCTTCATTAGAACAGGGTCTCAGAAGAAGCATAGTGATTTCTGGGAATGTGGGAGAGAAACAGCAGATACCCACCAGCTGCTGTTGAAAGGATCCCAGCAGCATGCAGAAGTCGGCTTCACTGAAAAGGATCTCCCATCTCTCAACAGTAGTCCAATGAGCCTAGAAAAAGCCCTGGCTGTCAGCAGTAAGTGACTGGATTGCAGCAGGGAGGGTAGTGAGGGAATTCTAACAAAAAGGGGAGGACAAAACTTTTGCCGGCAGCCTGGGTAAATGGAAAACTGCTACGCCAGAAGGTTGTGTGTGGTGGGGTTTGGTGTTTTTTTTTTTGTCCCCCCTCCCCCCCTTAAGCCCTTTAAAATGTCCTTTGAATTAGTGCAGTGGCCCTTAGCAGTGAACTAATTGTTACCTAGTGAGAGATTTACTCTTCCCATCTCTCTCTGTTTTCAGAACAGGAGAACTACAGATTTCTACAGGTGTATTCTTCCTTTCCCTTCTGCACCTCTCACTGCCTGCTGCCCCTCTGTGAATCTAGAAATGCTGTGGGACGTAGAGCACCCTCCCCCATCTCATCTCCAAGTTATGAACAGGTTATGAAAAAGTGCATCTTTTACAAGTTCTTCAGCATTATTTTGGTCACTTGAGAGTAGAAAAGATCAAGATGCATTCTGTGTTTGTTTTTTTTCCAGGATATGATGGCAAAGGGACATTCAATTAAATTGTAAGGCAACAAATTAAGATACATGATCAAGTAGCATGGAGTCAGATGCAGTTCAGTGTTGATGAAGTTATACTCGCTGAGGAAAAAACACTTGATTAACTTCTCATTGCTGGATGATTTTGAATTAACTGGATGCACTTAAGACATTTTTTTAAGCCACTCTGTTTATCCTTGCATGCTAATTAGTGAAAGCTTCTGTTTAATATGGAGCAGCATGCAAAACAAATAACTGTTTGAGTATATGAGAAGCAGATCTGAAAAATAATATAAAAAAGTAATTCCAGTGTAGGAATGAGCGATGTGCCACACCAGCTTTATGGCTAACATGTTCTGGTTGCACTGCTTTCACAAGGATGCAGTTAAAATGGAGGAGACTCTTGAAAAGGAATTTGAAACAAAGGAAAAGAATGAAAATAATAATACCTTCCTTTTTAAATTACCCCTCCAGAAGTAGGCAGTGGTGGAAGCATACAGTGGAATGTTATAGATAGAATAAAGAGACCATCCATGTTTGGCTTTTCTCAAGATACAGTGTTAAAGGGACATTGAATCAAATTGTAAGGCAACAAATTAAGAGCTGGAAGTAAGAGGGGATTTTTTTTTTTTTTGAGTGATGCAGTCCGAGATTAACCTATGGAATGGAAGTACTGGCATAAATTATTATTTAGGGCAAAAGCTTGTTAGGATTAAATTAAAGGGTTAAATCAGTACATACAGCTACCAAGAACACCTACAGCTTCATTAGACACAATTAAACAAAAATCTGAGATTCATACTTCACTGCATAAGGCACCAACCAGGAAGTGACAGAGGTTAAGAATAAATCATTTTCATGTTACTCTAGTGTAGGATTACAGCTTTTCAGATTGAAAAAAAAAAAAAAAAAGCAAAATCCCTGACTCTTCTTCACTCTGTTATTTTTGAATATATGTATGGTGGAGACTGTAAACTATTTAATGAGAACCTTCAGCAGTATCAGCTTTAAAATTCATGTCTCATATGAAACATCAGCGTAGAATCTTTTATAATCTAAGAATATGACTTGTCATGAGACTTTCACAGACCAAACTTCCTGACTGGGAGATATTCAGAACCTGACTAGACACGGTCCTGGGCAGTCTGCTCTACCTGAGCCTGCTTGAGAAGGGAGATTAGACCAGATGATCTGCAGAGGCCCATTCTAACCTCAGCTGTTCTGTGATTTGGTGACTACTTTGACATTTTTGGAGGAAAGGCACAGTGCTTTTATCACTTGGTCAAGAAAAGTCTGTGTCTGTGCTCTTCTTACTTTAGGTAGAGATTGAGATGAAAGACTAAACAAAAGTGGCTATTTCTTCCTGCCTCCTTACATTCATTCTGTTGGTTAATGGAATAGGAATAGTTGCACCCTTTTCTTAAGCAAGAAACTGAACCATTAGGAGCTTGGTTGTTAGTTCTGCCAGTAAGCTGAGCCCGTGCTATGAGGCATGTTATGACTACGGAAAACAGAAAGTCAAATTATTTGTGGATATTTTTGGGGTGGTTCAGTACTGGGTAATACAACGTGGTGCAATCCTGTTGTCTTGAGAGCACTTCTCAGGTGGCCCAGTTACTTGATGCTAGATTTGCGCAATTTTGTTGAAATTTATGTCTTTGGATTTTCTGTTCGTGCCTTGTTTCCCAATGAAATGTGGGTTAGTATTGCTTCTTAACTTGTTTAGTCATATCTTGATCAGTAATAAATGAATATTAATAGGCATAGACACAATATGACACCAATAATACTTGTGTTGTTGGTACAGAAACTTTGTGGTAAGGTTGACTTGGTTTTGTTAGGCATTAATAAATAGGCTGGGGGTAATGTCATTAGAGCTGTCCATATTGTTTCATTTGGAAGGTGTCATTCACGATGACTTCAATGAAACAGAATTTTCCCAGAGTGCTAATGTATCCCTGAATAAGGGTATTGTGTTTTTTGTAGATAGCAAGTATGCATACGTGTATGTATAGGTAGAATGAAATTCATTTTAGATTTGTCTAAAGTATTTGTCTTAGTATCCTCTCAGACTACCCTAGTCTCTCATTTTAAAAAAAAAAAAAAAAAAAAAAAGCTTTTTCATGCTACCTCTTTAAGACAGATGGGATGAGGAGTTAAGTCAGTTAGATTTCACAATATATTCAGCTTCATTAGGAGCAAGGCTCTAAAAGCTTCTTCAAAAGCAATGCTCCTAAATCAAAACCAGATGTGCCAATGATGTGCATTTCCATTCTGCTTCTCTTTTTCTGTTTAACCCACCTCCCCCCCTGCTCAAATCAACAAAAAACATTTTCTTTGGGACTAGTAATCTTTCTCTTTTCTTCTGGGTTCTTTACACCATCTGTTAGGATCCTCTAATAAGTCTGTTAAGTTTATCTTTAAGTTACCTTGCTTTAAAACTGTTGAAATTAAACTTTAGGAACCCGTTTTAAAGATTGAAGCATAAACAGGAGACTTTTTCAAAGTCACCTTTTCTATTACTTAACTGTTCTGTTCTGGATTCAACCATCCTTTTTCTGATGTACCTGTGGATGTGACTTATTTTATTTGTTTGTCTGTTGCTCTTTTTCAAAAACATCTGTCTTCCTGTCCCCATTTTACAGTCTTAGAAAGCTTTTGCTGTTCTATAATTTTAGTCAGCTGTGTGCCTCCCCTCACTAAGACACTTCTCAACCGCTCTCCAGTCCCACTATCATATTAGACTTTTGTTTCTCTTTCCGAGAAGCTCAGTGTGTTCTAAATATTGTTGACATTTCACTTCTATTTGTTTTAGAATCTTACTATGCTATTGCTATGACATTGGTCCATGACCCAGTTATCTCAGGCCTTGACTACTCCTTGGCCTCTCATGATCTTTTGTCTCCCAGCTAACATCTTTCGCCTAAAGTCTTCATTTCTTGTCCTCAGCTGTAAATGTTTTCCTGGAATCCTTTTCCTTGTTTCTGATCTCTCTCTGCCTCGTATATTCTCGCCTTTCAAAACTTCACACAGCAATGCCTATCTCTCACAATCGTCTTTCTTCCTGTCTCTCTTAGGCCAAGCATTCTGCCAACATGGTGTGCTTTGCCATTTTTTCCAGCCTGTCCCAAAGCTTGACTGACATCTATCTTCACAACAGTTCAGGTTCCTAGGCACTGATCAACTCATCATCTTCTGATCCTGTCTTAATAGTTTCTCCCCACACTCTTCCAACACATTTTTTAATTAATTTGCTTAGCAGTCCCTTTAAAGACAAGAGCTTCTGAATGTAAATTTTAAGTTTCTGAAGTAAATTTCCTCGCAAACCCTTTTCTCTTTAAGCCCAAAACCTAATTTTGAAAGGAGTTGGAAAGAGGAATCAACACTTAAAAAGGCAACTTCGTTCCTGTGAAGGAGGAGAAGACGGGGTTAAAGAGCCTTGACTTGATTTGTTATCATCTGCCCTGTTACCTGAATCAGTTGAAGTACTTTTCATTGCATAGGTAAAAGACAGTGAATATAGATCTAGCTAAATAACCATGCTGTAGCTTTATACTTACTTGTGTTCTTTGGTTTAGAAACCCCCCTAAGTCTTTTCGCTCAATAACAATATTTCTTTTGCTTGGTAGTAGTTTGGAAGACAGAAATACTTTAAATCTGGCTTTTATGCTAGATACAGATACTTGCACTAGTTTCATCTGTCTGACCATGTTTTATCTTCTAAAATTTTGTATGTCAGATTTTGAATAATTTTGTAAAATGAAAACACTGAATTTCACAGGGATATTTTGAGTGGAAGCTTTTATTGATATACTGAGAAGACAACAGTGAAATGCTTATTTAACTCTTCCTTTGTAAATATTCACTAATTGTCTTTGAATGTTGTTGTATTTACATGACCAATTATTTAAATAAACTCTCTTTCATATCTCCACCTCAGAGAAGACTGCCAATAGCTTGGACTACTTTTAAATTAGAGTCAGTAAATAAATATGTGAAAGAAGTCGGTGCTTATTGTTACAGCAATCCTGCTAGTTGAACGAATCTGAACACCAATGTGCTAGATACAATAAGAAACTTACTTTTCATAACCTGTATCCCCTTGTTAAGGCAAATACCTGAAACAAGTTCACTGCTTTCCTGAATATTGTGTCATGTTTATTTGTTTGTTTTTAAAGCAGTTGCTCGATGAGACAGAATTTTGTCAAAGTTTTATAATTCCTATTTCTAATAGTAAATTATGTAGGTAATGAGGGTTTAACAAGATAATATTTGATTAGATGCTGTACTTTTTTAAATTAATTTCTCTCAAAGCTCTTCGCAAGGAATAGTAGCCCACTGCAGAGAGGTTACAGTGCTATGGACTTTGTCTGTTCTGCCTTAATGATACAAGGGAATAGTTGAGCAAGAATAAATGAGGTACTTTCGGTGGGTAAAAATGTGAGCTGACTGTCAGTGTGAGATTGGTTCAAGGAGCAGTTAGCCAGCAGTAATAGGGCACACTTGAGTAATTGAATTTGCATAACAAGGCCTGCTGAAGAGATCTGACAGGCCCAGAGATTTGTCTGGCTGGAGATCTCCAGATGGACGTGACCACACAGCAGCTGGGTGGCACGTTTCTCAGCATGGTCAGCAACACCCAGACTGTCAGCTGGCCCCTGCAATTGCAAAGCCCTGGCAGGCCAGCTGGTGGCTTCTGACAGCCAGTGGCCCCGTTAGAGAATCTTTTCATTCTGCCTGTCAGGGTACAGGACCTGCAGGGACCAGTGGTAAGATGTAACAAGTCACCAGTGAGAGCTGTTAAGATGCTTCTGAAACCTGCTTCTGTTAAATAGCTGCTGCTTTACCGCTGAGAATGAACCTTCCAATAGCTTTTCCTTCCTTTAACAAGGACAGGACAAACCTGTTCTTCAGCATTTTGTTTGGAAATCTATCACTTGGTGTTAGTTTCTACATGTTTAGTTTCAATACCAATATTTATGCATCTAACCAAGCATGCATAGCCAGTGACTGCAATGCATTTTTATGGGCTTTATACTTTTGTAAAACAAAATACTGCAGCTTCTTTTCTCCTGTATTCTTTCCGTCTGTACTAATGTTGCTGTAGATCTAACAGGTTCAGTTAAAGGGAGCAGCTTATGGAAATTCACTGTAAAGGAGAGTGTTTGTAACAATCCAGGCAACAACTATTCTACTTGAATAGTGTGCACAAATATTCTAGATAGGTAGGAAAATAACATGCCTAACACTAGAAACCACTTTCTCTCTCATTCTCCAATAAATGATTTTAAAAAATCGTTTTTGAAAGTCTATCGTTTAGTTGTTCCAAGTTGCTTAGTTCTAACATCCCTGAGCCTTAGACTCTAGTCATTAAACTGTTGGATTTAAACCTCCTCCTCTTCTCAAACTTGGAAAAGTTCCTGTTCACCAGGAGTTTAGAATCCAGGTCATTCCACTCCCAAATAAGGAAGGAAGGGAACCACTAAAGAGAGTTATGTACTCTCTTCTGCTTGTTCTCTCTGTCCCCATTGATGTTACATTGCCTGTTTACAAGGTGACATAGCTGAAACAAGTAGGTGCCTGCTGTCTAACATAAAGGCTTGCAATTTGGGCATTCTGTTTTTTGATGGATGCAAACCCACACAAACTGAGGGAACTAGGATTATTATTTTATGGATGTTGCCCTTAGTAGTATCCCCAAACGTCCCAATTTCTTAAGATCCTTGCCTTGCTTCACCAAGTCTACCACTTTACTTTCTTCAGGGAAGGTTAGAGGAGAGACCTTTTTTTTTCCACTGTTCTTCAAGTATCAATGTCTGTATTGTTCTTATGGGGTAGTCACCCATAGAATTCTGCCAAACCAATGTCCGTTACTTTTACCTTTTCTTCTGAAAAGTACTATGTATAAGTTGGACATTGACCTCTTCATTTTTTATTGTGTTCTCTCGCTTTCCGGAAGGTAACTTTTTTAGCCTTTGTAAACTTGACCAATAGATCCTGGCTCCAGGTTTTCTGCCTTCCTGCCTTGATTAGTGCTGTGACCTATGATTATAACTTACCATATCCTGGTATCCGCTCCCTATTTTCCACCTTTGAAAGCTTCAGTACCTTTAACAGTCGTGCCTAATCCTACTGTAGCCATCCTCTGTTATCAACCTCAAGTCATGGCAACCTGGCTCTAGGCTCTTCCCACCCAGTTTGTAATTTGCAGGTAACAGGGGCACCCCCATAAGACTTGTCCACTAATTTAATGATTCATATCTCTGCAGGTGGGCTGGGATTCCCTGCCTGGATTTCTGCACCCCGACTTTAGTCAGGCTGGATACTGTCTTTGATGAAGGAGGACCTGGCACCCAGCTGAGTTCAGGACACTTGGTAGCAGCAAGGGCTTCCTTGCCCACAGAGGACTCTGTATTGGCTAGCGCAGTGTGAAACGGCCTCATGAAGCGTCCCATTCATCTAGTCTCTTGAGTCTGCTCCAGCACATTAATTTATTGCTGGATCCCTACTTTATCTCTGTAGGCGACTGGAATTCGCTGCCTGAACTATGGCGCCCTGGGTTTAACAGGCTGGTGCCCCTCTGGCAGTGTCTGGAATCAGCTGTATAATGTCCTATTGTAATTTATTTATGTGTTTAATCCATCTTTGTCTGTTGCAGGATGTATGTGTTCCCTTTTGTCTCAACAAAAGATAATTAGATTATTAAAATAAGACCAAAAACTTTAAGAATGATTTATTTTCCTTTTTCTTTTTATGAAGAACACTTTGATATTGCCTCAGAGACTGTCCAGAAAGGGTTCTCTGTTTTAAAAGAACTCCGCATGAATGGAGAACGAGTAAGAGAAATTGTCAAAGTAAACACCAATTTGGTTATTTTATAGACTTCAAATATTTTTGGTTGTGTTTTTTATTATCAGCTATAATAAATGCTTAGTATACAATAAGTCATTTAGGAAAAAGTATTATTGAAAGAAGTGGAAAGATGCCATTAAGTCTTTTAATTAATTTTTATATCTATTCATCAGAGAAGATTGAAATAGCAAGTTATAAATTTTGCTGAGTCCTGTGATGCTGTAACATAAAACTTACAAGACTTGGTTTGTAGAAAGGTAACCTCAAAGTATTTCTGTTCAAGCAGCAATGACGACTGAATAAATCATTGGTTTGTGTCCATCAGATTAAAAAATAGGTATGCAGAGAACATACTTGACAAAATTGTCTTCCTTTGCCACCTTGAATTTTTGTTACATATATTGTTTTGGCGTGGGAAGTATTTTAAGTCTCATGTGTGTATAATCCCTGTAATTATATATGCTAAATAAGCAGAAATCTTTCAGTGTACTTTTATCTGGTTCTGGAAATGTCCTTTTTAGTTAACCTATCATTACAGATTCATTTTTGCATTAATCTAAATGTAATATTGAGAAGTATCATGGATCAAACGTTCTTTCCTGGCACAGTAGTGTACATATATAATCAAAACACTGAACAGCTATCTCAAGAAGGGACACTTGCCAGCATTTTGAGATGCTTATGTAATCTTTTTATTGTTTTGTATATTGAGCACATTTCCAGCTAACCCTTGATACAAGATGAAAACTAGCCTTTAAAAAAAAAAAAAAAAGTGCTGCGTCTGCTTCCTGTAGGAGATGCTAGCCTATTTCCTTTCCTTTTTTGTGTGAAGAAATGTTGTACTTGAGATGAGTATAGAGGGTACACAGAGACAAGAAATGTAGTTTGAAAAACTGTTCTCTGCACAGAGCAAGAACAGTTGTTGAAATGCAAAAATACGTCTTACATGTTTAGCCAAAAGTGATTAAGGAGCTGGTATTTCAAAAGTTGTAGCAGGTATGATTAGCTTCCTTGATAAGAGTGTAATGTTAGGCTATTTTTAGCAGATCTGATTATTGTCTATTAACTGTGGCAATTTTAGTGATTTTTGATATGCGTGCTTTACTTCTATGCCAGGTGCTTGGTAGTCATTTAATTGGTAGATTTTTAATTTTTGATGGCATTTTGAATATTCAATTCAAATTTGGAGCAGTTACTTATTTCAGTCTATATAGAATTAAATATGATGTATAAGTTTCTCAGAGTAAGTCTCTCTTCTCTCTTTCTCCTTCCCCCACTCCCCTGGAAAAGGGAAACACAGGTGTCCTCAAAGCCTCTTTTTTGAGGTTTCTCAGTGCAGAGAATACAGACTGACTTCCCACTCAGACTCTGGGTATTTGGCAAAAAGTTTAATATTAAAGTACTGACTTGGTCAGATTTTTGTATTTTCACTCTTAGAGGCTCCACTGAACTATGATACATTGATAAATAAGGGATGCTGCAGGAGCCAGAGCCATACTTGGTATACATTATCTCTTCAATTGATCTAAGAGAGGAGGTAAAGTACAAAAATTAGGAAGACTGCTGTTTAGAGGTGGCTTGTTAGAATGAAGTCTGTGTCCTGAAATGAATTGCTGTAATTCACTGCTAGACCAAGACGATAGGGTTGTTAGCACTTTTCTTCCCAGTTTCCTTACCATTCATTACAAATGAAAGCCCAAAGCTCTGAGGTGCTGCATTTAGGGAAGGACAGAAAAAAGCTTTCTAGTTACTTATTGTGAGAGCAGAGTAAGCACGGAGAGGTTGTACGATAACCTCTTAAAAACCTTATTTTCAGTGTTTGTATCAAACAAGTGCAGTTCTTCAGCTTCATTCCAGGGTATTCTTAAAGTGTTAGTTTGAAACTGTAATGCCATGTCCCTGTAAAGGTAAATGTACTTTTTTCTTTTGACTTAAGACTTTAAAAGCCTACTTAACAAAAAAAGAGATTCTAGCCACTGTTTCTCTTTTGCTAACGTTTCAGACTGATCTTGGGCATTTCATAGGTAACTATAAACCAAATAGAAAACATGTCGGATTACATTAAGTTTATTCTAGGTTCTTGCTTCCTCATGAAATTTTTTTGAGTAAGGAGGAAAGAATAGTCTGAGTGTATTGAACCAATTATGTGTGCCAAAATATTCTAGAGAACACTTAAAAATGGGAGGTTTTGGGCTGCTGTCTGACTTATTTCATCAGCACTGACTATAATACCATCTCTTAACTGCATGTGATCCAGTGTATTTCTGATGCAATCTGATTTGTGTAAAATTTTGATGTTGAAAAATAAACACTGCTGAAGATGAGAAAATAGTTTGTCTTAAAGGATAGCCGTTTCTTTCCTTCCAGTATATGGATCATGTGGGCTTTACTAGTTTTGAGGCTGCTTTTCTCAGCAGGTGGCTTTTGTAATTAAGTCTTTAAGTGCTCCTACTATCCTATCTCTCTTAAGAAAGTATGTTTCCATGCTCTCTTGGCTGCCTTTTCCTCATTGGTTTGACAGCTCTGAGCAGTGGACCAATTCTTGTCCACTATTGACTCATCCTTTTCCATGCCCTGGATCTGATTTTTTTTTGTAATTGATTTATGTACATTTTTTTCTCTCTCTCATTTACTGTTGTTGAATTTCCTTCATTTAGGTTATTTTTTTATATCATAGTTACAGCTTTTGTTTTTATATGATATAAATCAACCTGAGATTCTGTACTTCAGACTCAGCTTTAGTTCATCATCTGTGAGTGAGTGTATGTGCACATACACGTGCAGCCATCATCAACAATTTAATACTGATATCTCATCTGTTCCTTTAAACTTTGAACAGTCTTTAATTTTACTTAGAAACAGACTGTGCCTCCCATCTCCCAAATTCTCTAATCTCTATTTCCTTTTTGGTCCTTGCTTTCAACCATATTCCTAGATAGGGTCCTGCTCTGTCCTCCATCTACAACATGCCTTACAAATGAGACCCTACCTTGCCTCCCCACCTTCGTGTAGACAAAACTCTCTTCCAAACCCTAGTTATCCTCTTCCTTGAGGACTGCAAGGACCTTCTGTCTAGCCTGGGCATCTGTAAGTTTACTGAACTGATTAGCAATGCTGGAGCTGCACATACTGTTTTTCTGTCATATTCTGGTCATTTTGTTCTCTTATATGTCCCTCTGAAGTGCTGTGTCTATTTCTGGGCTCCATGGTAAAGACATGGGTTTCCTGGAATGAGTGACTGGAACATCTCTTGTCCGAGGAGAGGCTGAGAGAGCTGTGACTGTTTAGCCTGGAGAAGAGAAGGCTTGGGGGATCTTACCAGTGTGTATAAGTATCTGATGGGAGGATGACAAGAAGATGGGGCCAGACTTTTCTCAGTGGTGTTCAGTGACAGAACAAGAGGCAATGGTCACAAAATGAAACCCAGGAAATTCCACTTGAATGCAAGGAAACACCTCTTTACTCTGAGGGTGGTTAAACACTAGAACAGGTTGCCCAGTGAGGTCATGGAGGTACTTGGATACTCAAAGTTCAACCACCTGTGGTCCTGGGCAGCCTGCTTTAGCTGGCCCTGCTTGAGCAGTGGGTTTGGACTAGGTGATCTCCAGAGGTCCCTTCCAACCTCAAGTATTCTGTGGAATGATGAGGAAGAGTAGAAAGCAAAAAAAGTAACAAGGCAAGTAAGTAAAGTGGATTGAACTACAAAGGGTTTAGAACATTTTATTTGGTTGTCATCTGCCTGCCATTAAGCAAGAATGGCATGTCATCTTTTTCTGCAAGTTCACTGATGCTATCTTCCATGTTACCACTAAGCCACCGCTACCTTCAAGTCATTTCTAAGATGGTTTGAGGAATCTGTCCAATATAGGAATTCTGGCTGAATTGTTACATAATACATGTTGTATCTTGGACAGCCTGTTATCATGCAGAATCTGCCACTTACAGATGTGACTTGTAGCAACACAATCAGGACAGTGGGGGGTTGTTACTTTAGTCTGAATAGATTGTTCTTTTGCCAGACTCTAGTGGTGTCAAGGAGACTTGCTGGAACCAGGAAAAACAAGTTTCCACTGCCTTCTCCACTGCCTCTCTTAAGAGGCAAAAGTGAGGAAAATGGGAGAGCAAAAATGACTGTGACGAACAGGGTCTTTAAAAGGGCTCGTAGAATGAGTGGACAGTGAGGAACCACAGAGATAAGGAAGCTTTGGGCAGCCGAAGAGGACTACGTAGCTTTACAGCAGAGGATCCAATTTAACTGCAGAACTTTGGTAAGCTGATCTGCAAAAGAGTAAGGGGGCTGCATGATCTGGAACATGGCCAACAGCTGCAGATAAAGGATCATGGACATCGCAGCAGACAGATTTACAATTTGTGCTTTATGGAGACCTAAATACAACCTCTCTGGGTGAACCGTTATTGGTAGGCCTGATGCTTCCACGAGTGAGCACCATGGCTGTGCTACCGTATGGCAGACTCCTGTTTCTCACTATAAGTTGGGAGGAGGGTTGCAGAGGAGGTTTTAAACTGCTATCAGATACTTTTAACACAGTTGTGCACACTGCAGCTAGCAATATTTGCAGCTACGTAGGACAGCCTTTGCAAAACAAGCCAGCGATTACTAGTCAACTGGCATACACAAACTTTCTGGTTTCTGAATGGAAAAGCAAAGCTTAAACATATGTCTGTGCTGGCAGCATAGATTATTTTCCTACTTAAGTGTCCAGAATTCCTTTATTCCTTCTTTACATTTCCAGAAGAGCTCTTAACTGAGAGTTCAGACATCAGGGTTCTTGTTTTGTCCAAGTTTTAGTCAAGTCAGTTCGGCATGTTCTTCTTTCCTTGGCTGCCAGTTGTTATAAGTTAATACTTGGAATGATCATTCTGTTGTCTCACCCACGGTCATTCCATTCATATGTGGACAGTTTGGGGGATTTTAGTCACAGCTCTTTTCCAGTGCCTTGTCCTGAAAATCCCTTAACCCTTTTGGTACCATTGGGCAACAATACAAAGTGAGGGGTGAAACAGTTGTGTTTTTCATTTAAAAAAAAAAAAGGTAGCAGTTTTCACCTATTTTGCAATATTGTTTTAACATTAAGCCATAGCAGGAATTGTATTTGTGTCAGCTAATAAAATTTTATGGGTAAATGCCATCTAGTCCTACCAGCTTAAATCTGGGTTATTTGTATACTGTGGTGTACAAAATCCTAAAAAGCAGGTTTACAAGTTCTAGAATTTTTATCCGATTCCTGGCCAGTTTAAATCAGAAGGAGATGGAGAAAAGACTCAGCAAAATCTTATCAGTCTCATTGCCACTGGTGAAAGATTTTTTTTTTCCTTTTAGTCCATGGAGAAAAGATAAATTTATTTAAAAAAAAAAAAAGTTGAATGGGGCTATATCATGGTTTTGAATTATATAAGGAGAAATCTTCAATGTAAATGTATCAAATATGTTTTCCCCCTTATATTCATGAATATAACAAGTAGTAGTTACTAATTATCTCAAGTTGGTTGGTCTTATGAGGCTAAGGTAGCTTTTTTGAGCCGTGCAGCATCACTCATACCAACTGTTTCCTATTTACCGATGAGTATTTTTATTGCCTCGTTGACCTTAGAAAAGCAAGAACAACTTCTGATCATTTCCTGGTATGAATTGACAGTAGCAAGTTCTACAGCAGCATATTCTAATTTTTTTCCAATTTGTATCAACCTGGGGTTTGTATTTGGACAGCCATTTTGAAATGTTTCACTGTACATCAAAATAATAGGTCCTAATGGATTGCTTCCTGCTTGACTAGACAAACGTATTTATTTTTTAAATATTTTTTTCTGTGCCTTAGCAAGTTTGAAGGAAACAGGAGAGCAAAATAAAGAAGATTTCCTTTTAATGGCTTTGCTTGATCAGATATTTATATTCTGTGTACGGTTTTATTATATATTAAATTCTGACAATAAGGTAGCTTTTCCTCTCTGAGGTCAGTAGTGTTCAGATTAATCAGGCTGACATTTCATGCCGGTGGGTCATGAACTGTTGATAATAGCATTAAATGGTGATTCACTTGCTGCGGGGAGCACAGCTCATTATCCACTCACTATATTAAATCATTGCCACAAACAGCGAGAAGCTTGCATGTGTGTGTGCACGCCTATATATGCGCACACACGCGCACACGCGCGCACACACACACACACACACAGACACACACACACACACACACACACACACACAGTCGCTCACTCATGGACGGGAAAATCAAAGATGGGAGTCTCTATCCTGTAGCTGTTTCTCTGTAGCAATTGTTAAAGCTGCTTCCAGCACATGGGTGTGATGGAGTTCTCCTCAGTTGAGCGGCTAGAATAGTTCTCTGTGAAAAATCTGTTTTTGTATGAAGCAGGACTGTGCAGTTTATTTTCTAGCTTTTCTCTGATAAAGGGACATTATTTTTGTAGCTAGTCCATGTTAGACAAAAACAAAGAAAAATGCATGTATGTCACTTCCGCAATGTTCATGTCTGAAAATACAACAAAATGTAAGATGAAGACAATTGAAATCCAAATTGCTATAGATTTTTGTTTAATATTGTGTTTGAGGGGCTTCTGTATTAGTTTCAGATGTGCTACTTCCTGTTAAAAATATTCTGAAAGTTTTTTTTTATTTTTAACCACTGTCCTATTGCAAGAAGTAACATATATCATAATGGAAAATATTAAAATTAAAAGACTTTCTAAATAGCTTACCAGTTGATCAGTTATGTTGAATAGGGGGAAATTCCACTCTCTTATGCTTAAAAGATTTTGTAATTAAATGCAAATCTCATTTAAAATTAAATTTCATTCTTTTAAAACGATATTTAAGTTATGAATGTTGCAAGGCATCTGTTTAGCACTTAATATGAAATTTGGTTTTTTTTCCCCTACTTGGAGCAGAACTGGGGAGCCTTCTCCCTCCTTGTCCCCTGTCCTCGCCGTCTGAGCCAGTATCATTTGTTTTAATGCAAAAGTGGCTGTTGTTCAAAGACAGTGCTCAGAGACACTTCACTTTATGAGATCAAGGTTTACTGACAGTATGAGCTTCTCCAAGTTTTTATACTCAACACTGGATAAATGATTTTTTTATAGTTCCAAAAGACATAATATTAATCAGTGTATATAAGTATTAATTAGCATGAAAACCTTGTTAACGTCAGTATTAACTTTAAAACCAAGAAGGGTTGTCTCTCTCGTTTTTTCTTTTTCAGTTGCAGTATGCATGCACTGAGAGCGAAACCATTTTCTGAAACAACAATTAGCATGCTGTGTACTTTAAAAGAAGTTTAAAAAAGTATGAAGGGAAATATTTTAAATTCCTCAAATTGCCTTTTTTTGTTATTGTTGTTAAATAGCAGCCAAAAGCTGTTAAGAGAAACAGGATAGCATGAAAAAAATGTAAGCCACTAGAGGTCACTGTTTGGTAATCAACTTCTAATGAACCAGAACTGTCAGGAAGGCCAATAAATTACGCTGTGGATTTTTCTAATTATGAATTCCTATTTAATCATTCAAAGACAAGTTAACTGTGGCAGTGGTTCTATGTACTTTGCATACACAGTTATGTTAATGTACTATTATATTTCTTGGGATGGAGGTCCTCCATCATTAGAGCAGTTCATTACCAAAGACTCTCTTATCTAATCATAATTACTGATTATGAGAAATAATTAACTTTGTTACCCTCTTGATTCTGTTCATAGGCAAAATGTAGTCTTTTCTTTTTTTGGAAGAGCAGGGCATATACTGACTTCAGAAACCTTCTCATGAAAGAAAAAGTTTAATTTGTTTTTGTGCAAAATTGCTAAAGTTGTAGTGTTGGAATAATTAGAGTTAGCGAGGGGAAAAAAGAGGTACACAAATTATTTTGCAGTGGGTCTCTTTAAGCTGTGATTCAGTACAGTTAAATGTGAAAATATGCTTTGTTTCAGGAAAGTGCAGCATTTGGAGCATATAGAGATTTGTAAAATTAAACCATATAATTGCATATTTGTCCTTTCTGAAATAATAAAATTATTAATAAAAATTAATATCTCTTTTTATATTTCCATATTAAAGTAGTGCAGTGTGAAGAAGTATTACTTTAAATTAAATTACAAGGCTTTGACCTCATTGGATAAGTAGCGTCAAATAAATTTAAGAACGTTGTAAAGTACATTACATTTTAGGCTGGAAAGCAATACTAAATCCAGCTCTATGAAAGAGATACATTATCTGTTTTGCAAAGGAATAATAATAGAATTAAGCACAGAGGCTCTCTAAATAGGAAATAGACACGAGAAAGGTCTTAAAATGAAGGGATTCCTTAAATGGAAGGTCTGTATCATTCCAATTTAGGTTGCTTTTATAGCAATTGTTGTCATCTTGCTTTATTATACTACTGTGCTTTTATCAGTGCTGAATAAAAGCTTCTGGAATTAACTCTGAGCATGCTGAAATTATGCAGGAGAAAATGCTTTATTGCTTTATGGATACCAAGTTAGGCATGCTTAAAAATAAGCATGTATTTTAAAGGAGAAGCTGAAAGAGAGAGAATAGAGTATGTGGGCTGTTTACTGTATCCTGCAGCAAGATTCAATAATTAAAACAGTTGGGGGAAAGGATAGCCGTATCTAAAGCAGTACACTGTCATGGTAGTTCAGATTATCCAAAAAATTCTTGGTCCCCATACCACTGATGACCGTTTAAGGGGCAGTCATTCAAAAATGTACAATGCAGTCTTCAGTGCTATTATTTTTTTTAAGCATTTCTTTCTTATTTCATCCAGCAACTGTATCAGTGTTACTGTCCCAGACTGTACCCTACATAGATAAAACTCAAGCTCTCAGCTGGGCAAGTGTCCAGCAGAGAATACTGGAGATGGATTTCTTTAAAATGTCTGACATTTCTTTCTGGCTATATGTTGCTATTTTGTTTTGGAATTTCATTATATTGCTGCTATTAGATGTTAGACAGTTTCTAAATGTTGTAAGTATAAATATGCTCAGTAAGTATAAATACTGCTTTTCTTTTGAGGGAGGGGTTGGGAGTTGCTGAATCTTTAGAACTTAGATAAACCAAAAAAGATTAAGAATAGGTGTGATATGCCCTTCCACCCCTTTTTAATGATTTTTATTTTATTTTTCTGTATTTATGTTTTTATTTTCTTAAATAACAGGAAAGGACTAATGAACGCATCCATAGAAATTTACCTTGTGTGACTTCAGGCTTCTGCAGCTGGCTTTCTAAAAGTGAACCTTTTATTAAGCGGAGCACTTGAACCCGTACCTGTTGAACAGTACAGTTTAAATGCGTACCTCAGTGTGATTTTTTTTTCAGCAATGTGCTTAATACTGTCTTTATTCAGCAAAAAAACCATGGTGCAGTGCCTTGTTGCTTTGGGGGGGCCTATGTGAGGGTGACATGTTAGAGAAAAGAGGTATAAAGGACTAGAGCATGCAAGTAATCCTGTTCTTCAGAAAAGGGGGTTAATGTCTCATTACACTTGCTGTACTAGTGCTGGAGAAATACGTAAGAAGTAATATTAAAAATTCCTGTTTTATTTTTCCTCGAAAGTTTCTTATTTCTCTGCTACAGGGTCTCAGCTATTGCGTATCTATTCCACAGTGATGTGTAAACATACTTGCATTTTGTTTGGAACTAAGGTAAAATACTTTTCTTTCTAGATAAAGGCATTCAAGCCCAACCAGCAAAATCTGCAAATGTAGTGGCTTATGGCTAACTGTTTTTAGTAGCTAGCAGGGTGCAGCAAGTCTGGCCAGCTGTCAGTTTTTGTGTGTCGTGAATTTGCACAGCAACAGTACGTTGCTCAGTCAAGACAGATGAGAGTGAAAGCTGTGATGTCAAGGTGGACTTTCAGTTGTACTTGTGGCTTTTGCTGTTCCTCACAAATATGCTGTGGGGTATTTTTTATGTCTGTTTGTTTGTTTGTTTTGGTATTATTTGTAGATCCTAGTTAGAGCAGATAGCAGAGCTCTTCTGAGAATTTAGCTTTTTCTAAAGGGGACATTACAAATGTTCATCCCTCTAGGCTTTTTCTCAATTAGTCCCATAACAGTCTGTTTTCTGGTTACTGATCTTCCACAGTGCATGGAAGCTGCTGAAGAAAGTGGAGATATGATGGCCTCAGTGTATATTAAATATGCAGCTCTGCCATCTTTCTAATGCCAGACAAAAAAAATTACTATTTTTGGAGTATGTGACTGAGATGAAGTTTTATTTCTAGGAGTTGAAGCATAGTCAAGGCAAGATGGGAATTCACTAGACTGTCACTGAATTTTAGTTGCGTGGAGGGATACCTGCAGCCCACATAGTTGAGAAACTGCGTGTTCGTGTTCCACTTTGGATTTCCATCGAAACACTAGAATTTTAAGTAGCGGTGCTGGTCAAGAAGATCATGGAGGGAAAGGGAGGTTGTTTCTGAAAGATATTTCTCTTGCATTTTGATGCAACGCTTTTTCAGAAGCTAGCTATAGCTAGCCAGATAGCTTACTACCATATGCTTTGTTTACATTTGGAATATCCTGAAGTCAGCCTTGAAACTTTAGTATATTAGATGTATGGAACATACTGCTTCAGTTCTTTGCTGACTGTCCAGCCTTCTTGTCGATGTTTGGATAAAACTGAAATACTTGTTTTGAAGTATGCTAAGGTCTGTGCAGTTAGTTTTGCTGTCCAAGACTGTAGATATTTGCAGTTGTTATTATTTTTAATATTTTTGAATAGTACTGAAGCCCTGAATGAGATTTAGGCCCTGTATCTAAGGAATAGGTAAAGAAGTAGTGAAATCTGGTACTCCAGCAGAAACACCTGTGGACTTTCTCTATTGCTGCATGGTGAGGTATAGATTAAAGGAAGGGAACAGGAGAGATGATTGACATGAGCTACAGTTTTTAAATGTTTCTGATAGGGTATTTTAGGTACTACAAATAAGCAAGTGATTTAATTTGTCAGACTTTATTTCCTTTCTTGTTGCAATGCTACTAACCTTTTTACTCAGTAACTTTTCAAGTGCTTTGGTATTTCTCTTGGACATTGCAATGATGAGAGCTGAATGTAGTGCTTTAAAAAACTGCTGCAGGCAGGCAGAACAATCTCATCAGGCCTTTCTTTCAGCTTGTACTTCTGAAAAAGTTACAGTACCTTCTGTGTGTATTGCCTTTTGTGACTCATTTTCTTTGGCTAATCATTTTGGAGGTGTCGGTTACTACTTAATAGCATCTCGTAAAATTTTCGTGATGCATTCCCTTCATATTAAACTTCCTGGACCACAGCTTCTGCTCAGTTTTTGTATAATTTACTAAGAGGGCGTATTGTTTTCTGCGTTTTGGCATCCTTCTGTGATAGATGTAAATTAGGCTGAAGTTTTATTATTTCTGTTCTGGTGTCCATAGCCAAGTTCAAGTACTAATCCCTACAGAATTCCACTCAACACTTCCTTTAAAAGCATAAATCTTCTCATTGCCATTTTGCTTTTTTTCTAACCAGTTCTTTATCCTTCCATCTGCACTACCTTCTACCTTCAATTCCTGATGAAGTTTAAGTCACTATTTTTGTGCCCAAAAGGCATATCCTGTGCTACTGCAGCACATGTATGTACCTTTTGTTTGTATGAATATATCCACATGATACATGTAAATCCCTAAGTATGTTTTCCTTGGGGCCCTGAGGATCCTTGTACGTACAGCAACGCTTCTTAGATCACCATGTGGGACTGGAGGGCTTGATACCATCTTTTGTGTTTGTACAGCACCTAGCACAATAGGGACCCAACCATGACAGCGGCAGAGGTGCTAGAGAAAGGACATTAAAGTGTTCTCTGTCTGCATCGTCTTTCTTCATGTTGTTATTGTAGGAGGCAAAATGTGTTTCATTACCCTCTCTCATGCTGGGCTATCCAGAACAGACAGCGTATCGTGTACCTCTTTTGCACCTTTCTTTCAGTCTATGCTACTGATATGAGAAGAGCTGTATGGAGCGTTAATGCTGATGCACACAGTCTGATCCACTCTTCTTCATTCTTGCCTGCGCTTGTAGGAAGCAGGAGTGGAGGGGGAGGAGGGAATTATTATTCTGCTGCTGACACAGGGAGAATGAGAGTGGCTTGATGCAACAGAAGATTATGTTCCCCGAGGATAAACAAACAGAAGGAGATAAATTAGGAGAGAAGATAATCCTGTTAATATGTGCATTCCTTAATTCTGATTCAGTTTCTGAAAACGTACAATTTCACAGAGGTTAGAGATTTAATTAGTACCTGTAAGCCGTCTCTTAAAGTTTACCTTTTAGATTGTGGAGTAATGCTTTGGGTTGGCATTCGAGATGCAGAAATTTGCCCATAAACAGGAATTGTAGGTCGTGATATGAATATCATGGGAGGAAAAAATAATAATGTGCACATCACCATCCCTTTCTCAATTAAAAAAAAAAAAAAACTTCCATTCTCCAGACTTTTGCACGATACTGTTTGTTAGAAAGTCAGAGCAGTTCATTCCTTGCAGCGTTCTGTTGCTTTTTCAGCAGAAGCTGGGCCATTGTGATATTTATCTGAATTCAAACAAGGCTAATTAAAAAGAGCTGCTGACAGTTGTTGTGATCTGACTTTGACTGGAGCTTGATGGTCATTATGGGTAAATAATGAACCAGGTCTGCAAATGTAGCAGCTGCCAGCTTGGGATAGAAGAACAGCTATTGCGTCCAATTTAAGGATCTATCGACCGCTTCCTTTCTCCCTGCAGATCTTCTTCCTAGCAGAAAACTAATGTTTTCTACTGCTTTGTTTTGTGGTTTCAGCTATTTCTAATATAGTCTGTAATTTCCTGTTAAATATTTAACCTAGTCCATTATTAGCTTTCAGAGTTAACAACTTTTCCGTTGGGCTTTCTTTGAATTTTTATTTTGTTTTGTTTTTGCAGTTTGTTTTTATGTACAAAGTAACTGCTTAAATAATTATGATAATGTGTATTTAATTTGCCTGTTGCTGCAGAATAAAAATCCACTAGGTTTTTTTTCTTTGCACAGCTGTAATTTAGCAAATTGTGTAATTGGATTATGCTGTAAAAGAGATGCCTTTACTTCCTTAAGCTTGCTTTTTTCTAGAATAATATTGAGTACTCGCATACATTTTCAAAGCACTGACCTGAACCTCCATTTCCATTTTTGTTCAAACATCAGTAGTTTATGAGGTATAGTGATGCAAGGCTCTATTTATCAGGACAGAGAAATTGCAATAACTTTCATTAAGGTGCACTTCCAAGTACATTGCTGCTTCATCATGAGCTTTCGCTTGTCCCATTAGCAAGCAAGAACAGGTCTGTTACAGGGATAGATTAATTTAACTTTCATCTAGAATTCCTCCCATTATAAATGCAATGCAGACATTTAAGTCACCACAGAATTTTATATATGCCAGAACTTACCACATCTACCCAGCATTTGCTCAGCTGCCATTAAAAAAAGCTATGTGCATTATGTAAAATGTACGAACGTGCTCGTGCATAGTGCATAATGCGGCAGAACTAGGGATCTTGCTGGGAAGAAATGATCCCAAGCGTGCCCCTAAAAGACAAGTCTTGCTTTGAGATATAATGATGAAAAATTGCCCATTTATGTGTGTCTTTGTGTTTCAGCAAAAACTAAACTTTGAATTGTGGTTGTCTGTGGTGCTACTGCAGGGGTTTTGCGCATATATATGTGCTTCTGCATGTGTGTGTGTGTGTGTGTGCACACGTTTCTGTTCTTCTGGAAAGGCCAGCAATACGTTAACAAGGGGTTATGTTATGCTGGTTTATGTTAAACCAGATCACCCCCTAACATGTGCAGAGCCATTCATCTGTGTCACCAAAACCCAAGAGAACATCTGACATGGACTTTGAAACAGAAACAGTGATCACTTACAAATCAAACATGGCACGCTCTAAACCGATTGTGCACGGCAATCTTTTCTAGAAAGGACAACTAATTGAACATGATAAAGTGTAAAGTTAATTAACACCCTTAAATTTGTTGATTACTTTCACGGGATTATATTGTTCGTTGAGTAGCAGCTTTCTGTCCCAGCTGTCGCCTTTTTAGCGAATGTCGCTGGTAAACAATAGAGACACCATAACAAGTCGTAAATGGTCCCTGTGACAGCAGCCCCTTGTGAGGCTGCATCTGTAGAAAATGATTAGAACAATTGCATTTTAAAGACGGCTCACATTGCAGCCCAGTCCCATCGGCCCTCTTCTTTATCTCTGTTGATGGCAGACTGGTTAAAACATTTAAGTTCTTTTGAGCAAATTAAGTGATTTACTGTGTTTTAGTTATACAGCAGTAGAATAGCTTCATAGGTCTACCTCTGAGGCTGATTTTTATAATAGGGGGGAACACAGTCCCTTTGAGTGGATTTTTCTGAGAATGTTCTGTTTACTCATTTCCTGGAACTAGACTGAGGATGTCAGACTTTGTCTATGAAGCAAGTAGAAGAAAATGATACCCTATCTATATGTCTCCTCCTGGTTACTTTAAATATATAGATTAATTTTAAATAGCCTGCTTTTGTTTCCAGTAGGGATTTGTAGCTGATGTTGCCTATACGTGCCTTTTAATTGGTTTGGGGGTTGTATATGTAGCAAAACAATAGTAACCTTTTCAGTTAATCTTTCCTTGTGTATCTTGGTTTAACTTTTTGTGAGTTGCAAAAGACAAAAGTATTTCATGTGAGCTGACAGATGCTTAATAAGAATTGCTTAGTCCTTTAAAACACAAAGCTCATGCACATACACCCCTATGAATGCACATGCACATGCATACGCACGCAGGTTCTCAAGTTCAGCCTATCTGAAAGAGAGCAAACATGACAAGAAACTGCTTGTTTGAGGCAACTATAGTCACTTAAGCTGCATTTTTGAAAAAATATTGGAATAAAGGACTAGTGTGCTCTTGTACTTCCCAAAGCATAACGAAGAACTTCCAACTCTTGCATTTGGAGGTACAACATTGTAAAAGAGGGAGAGAGGGTTGAAACCCTAACCCTGTTTTTCTTGTTTGTTTTTACATCTATTTTAGATCATAAATTAGTTTTTAAAATCCTGCCTTGGCTCAATACACTACATGTTGAATAAAGCAATGAAGGAATAGATGATTTTCACCTAAGCCCTCTTGATGTTACAGCTCTAAGCTTCAGGTTGTCTTTTGGAGTCTGTGAAGCAACTAAACACAGCTTTATTCACATTCAGTTTTAGTTTTTCTTCTCAACTTTGTCAGCAACAATATTTTTGTTTCTATAGGTGCAGCAAAGCAATGGTTTAAATATTTTTGTATAGAGGTATGCTTGTGTGCTCTGTATTTTCAAGCAGTGTAACTGCGATGGTGCGCTAATGCATAGTCTTAGAATATCACTTCTTTTTAACTCACCTGTGTTTTGCTCTTTTTGTGGAAAAGTAATAAAACTAGATCTAGAAGCAGATACTTTACGTGTAAAATTAATTAACAGCATCTTTTTCTAGCAATTTGTAGTCCTAATAATAAGCAAACTGTTTGTAACTCAGCTATGTTTACTGATACAGCTATAGAGGTAAGACATTTGTCTTTGGAACTGGAAACGTCAATGGCAAATTACAAGGCTTTTCCCAAGATTTGATGTGCTGTAGGACTTGTAATAAGCGAAGGGAAGTGAATTTGGAAGGGCAGGGTGTCTACTGAACGAGGCTGTCAGGCTGAGAGCCTAAAACTTGAAGTTATCTGAATCCAGACTGTCCCAAGACAGCTGTGACCAGTTGGTGTTGTCATATGAAGGTTCATGAGCCTCCATTCACATTTTCATCTAAAATTTAGACTAAGGAGCCTCAGCAGCTGTTTCACTGCTTTCCTCACAGGCAGTCACAAGTGAGAATCATGTGGGCTGAACAGTCTTGTCCCACAGTTACTTCTCCCGCAAATAACTCAGCCAGACAAGACTGGGCATATTTTGAAGAGCAATTCCATATGTATCTCTTCTGGTTACAAGTAAAGAAATTCAGTCTTCAGACCTTAGTCTAGCTCTAGTACCCAAGCAGGAAACTAGTCCGTGGTATGTCAGGCTGCAGTCCTTCTTCCTGCTATTCTAGAACCTTTCACTGTGCTTTTTCCAGGATTCATTTTTTGCATGCCCCCTAACTAGCTAGATCTCCTATCCTGCTTTTCTGCAGACCTGTTCCTGTAGAGGTATACTTCTGGGAAATTTTCTCATAAATGGCTTCACACAGGAAGTGCCTTTTGATTTTTGTACTGGATTGTCTGGACAATTTCCATATTTAAAAGTACCTGAATTCCCAAAAATATTTATTCCTCTTTTTCTGCTGTCTAGGTGGTTACTACTTTTTGGCCTATTCTCAAGGGGTAAGTCTTTTGTTCTGATTACTTTCTGCCCAGCCTCCTTAGCTTTCCTTCAGGCTAAAGCGTACTTACACTTTAGCTTGAGCCTAAGGTAAGGAAATTGCCTTAATTTTTTAAATTAGAGTTATTGACACTTTTTTTTTTTTTGTCCTTACAGCAAAACCTCCAAATAGTTGCATAGTCCTGTTATCTCTTACTTGTGTTTTTGTCAGCGGTAGAATAAGGAAAGAAGAGCAGAAATCAAAGAGAGTATGATGTTATGATCTACTGACTCCGACTTGACTTATTATGTGGAAACTGCTAGCAGACTTCTTTAAAAGGTTCTGCACTCAGGAATGAGGGAATGATCCTAGGGAAATCTAGTGAGGACTGCAGCCGTGGACTTGAGCAGTCTTGCTTTGTGGAGAAGGAAACCCTGCACGTGGTAATCACAAATGCAGTTTCTCAGAAACCATTCTGTAAGCATGAGGATTTTGGTGTTTTAGAAAGAGCAAATGGATTCTGAAGGTTTTCTGGAGTTTTGAACCTGATCAGCAGTGGTCCATAAAGCAAGATACCTTTGAAAAATGAAAATGTGAAACATGATCATTGCTCTTTTCGTTATAGTAAGCTGCTCTGCTTTTTCCCTTGCTCTCTTTTTTTAGTGGTATAAGCTGACAATAGTTCACTGATCTATGCTGTCAGTGTGGAATCTGTGATTGTGAAATAAAGCTGTACATATTTGTCTGATGACTTTTTATTTCTAATTTTAGCTGAAGTTATAGTTCTCGTATTCCTAGACTCCCTACCAAACTTTTGTAAATTTGCCAGTATTAAGGATTTGTTGCATTGCTTGTTTAATTCTGATAAAATAGCTGATAGTTGGCAAGGACCCGAGATAATAAAATAAACCATGAAGTAAACAGGTTTTTGTTTTTAGAAATAGAAATTTCTAAGGCTCCTGCATTATACAACAAATTGCTCTTTTTTTCTACTTAACTAATTTATTTTTTCTACTTGAAATGTAAGTGCTTGAACAAGTGAGAGAGTGCAGCTGTCAGAAGATTAACCAGCTGAAAACTATTGTCAGCATTAATTTTGCTCTAATAAATGACTCTCTGAAGCTATTTAGCAGTCTGTAATCTAGATACAAGGCTATTGACCTATGATGGATAGTACTGGATTTTGTTTGTAAGCTTTGACTTAAATTGTCTACTTAATTTGCTGCAGGTCAGATCACAGGATTAGTGGTAAAGGCCATTATGTGGTTTGAATAAAAATAGCTGCAGGAATGGAATGAAAATCATTGTGTTTATTAATGTAGCAATCTTTGAGGTCATGTACATAGTAAAGTGGTAGCCAACAAGATGACAATGACCTGTTTGTCTTAGCTCTAAATCTAGGCTTTGCTCTTAACCCAGTTCCTGGGATTCACCAGTGAGTTGCCTGGGGAGGAGACATTCATCTGTGACTGGGGATTGGCTGCAGCCTCTTAACCTGAAGAGGAAGATCTTTACCACATTTCAGTGTGTCAAAAATGTGTCGTTCTAGGAGCAGCATGTTATATATAGACTATTTTTTCAAAGCTTTGAGTCTGAGCAAGTTCTTCTGGATGCTTCGGGGTATAATATAGGTTGAGCAGCTGCTTCATTTGTTCTCTTAGTGGGAATCTCTTTCTTCTACTCATTTGCCTATTTTTACAAAACTGGTGGAAACTTAGTGGGTTTTTAGACCTTGATCTGTCAAATTTGTCTGAAATTCTTCAGTGAATTCAAAAGATAGTGCAGGTTGAATGGCAGGGTGGTGGGCAGAAATGCATGACAGATGCAGAAAGGTTCCTGCACTGTCTGTGAGTGACTGGCTACAAATGCCCCTAACTTTTTTTTTTTTAAGGAAACGTGAACAAAAAATCCTTCTTGTTCTTCAGTGTGTGTCACAGTCTTTGATGTAGGAAAGAAGGCCTAATACTGAGCAGGTCATTGCCTAGCTGGTTCAGTGGTACAGCACTTGCAAGAGATTTAAGACTTTAAGTTGAGAGATGCTTGAATTCGCCTACTGGGATTGACAACTTCATCGGAACTTTTTGGGCAGGAACTCAGTTGCTGCGGTGTCGTAGTTGTGGACTTATTTTTTCTTTCTATTATTTTTTATCACATAATTTCATTTTCTGGTGAGGAACAAGGTGAATGGAGCAGGTGTCCTATTTAAGTGGGATACATTTTTAACAGAATAACTTATTTACTATTGCAGCTTGATGGAGTTGAGGATTCGGGGGGGGGGGGATTTGTTTTTTTTAAAGCAATGCTGCTTTGTCTTCCACTGAGAAGCTTTTCAGGAATGCATCTTCATTTTGGCTATACCACATCCAGCTCAGTGAAGTCGTTTCAGTTGCACTCTTGATACTATTTCAATATGAACATTTATTAATGGTTACTACGGTAGCTAATTGGTGGAAAAGAACTAAGAACCATAGTGGAAGAGCAATCTGACTTAATATAGAAGCAAAATTATATTTGAAAGTGGGCCGTTATCTGCAGCTGTACATTACAATAGGCTAAGGTCTGATGCATAGCACAGAAAATGTATAGTGGCTGCGCTTCTTGCTGAACTGAAGAGTAGCGAAGAACCTGAGGCGCTCATTGGTTTGGATTTTTCTTGTAGTTCTGTCTATTAAATGTGTTGGGGATGAGAAGGTTAAGGTATGCTAGTAATTCGTACTAGAAATAGACTTCTTTTAAGGAAAGGTACGTTTCATCTAGGTGCTAAACATCACATGAAAAATATTGCTATTTTTGTGCTTAATAATTGTATGATCAAAGACTACGGCATGTGCTTAACGATTCTTGATAAAGGTAGGATAGACTTATGGGAATAAAACTGGGAATAGTGTGTGCATGTGTGTTTTTTTGCACTAGTTTTATGTAGTTCTCTGCGTTGGTGTGGTATGTGTTAAGTCTATGCATAGGAAACTAACTGAAAGTTTCTTGAATTAGAAAGAAATTTGCTTCAGAGTAGAAACGTAATAAACTTCAGATGCAGAGATTCAGAAGGGCAGCGCTTGGTTTTGCATGGCTGTATCGTTTAGATGTTCAATTATGTGAAAATAAGCACGCATTGATAAAAATCAGACTTAAGTTTGGAGAAGCTGATAAAAGCAGAGTTAATTGAGCAACAGTCTGTCAGTAGTGATACGTGGAGAGCAGTTTGACAAAACAGAACTTTTATTTAGTAATTCAGATATAATGAATTTTTTGGGATGCAAGGTTGCAGAAAGGGTTGATTCTTTCTCCATGTGAAACTATAAAAGTGATACTGCCAGTTTTCCGTAAGCCTTGTGAATTGTTGTGTCCTCGTATGCCTGGTGATACATTCTTCCCTATAAGAAATTTTATGTGGCTTTACCTTCATCAAATGTTCAAGAGTTAAGATCTTTGATCCTGTAAGTGCTGGGGCTATATGCTTGCTTTACAAGGTAGTAATAGACTTTGAGGGTATTCATCATAGGTGAGGTACTGAGCACATAAATTGTATATCATCAGAACCTTATTGATAAGATGGGGTTCTTACATTTCTTTAAAAATACTGATATTAAATCCAGTGTTGTCTTGATTCAGGCGTTGGAGCTGCTCGAGCCGGAAACCTCACTTTCATGGTTGGTGGAGTGGAACAAGAATTTGATGCTGCCAAGGAGTTGCTGACATGTATGGGTTCTAATGTGGTTTACTGTGGAGGGGTTGGAACTGGACAGGTAATGCTTGCTGAGGACTTAGCAGTTACCTCAGTCTTTCTTTTCTGTTCCTTTTTTGGTCTTTCATGATTCCCGCTTTTTTTATTCCAGAACTAAATGCACTATATTATCTCCCCTTCCTTGTTTGCTCATTCTTCAGCCATTTATATATAAAATATTCTCCTGACACTGTTCTCCAGCATGTTGTATAGCTTACCACCAAAACTTCTGAACTGATCTTTCCCCAGATTGCCTTATTAAGATTATACTTCTTAGAGGATACAAATTTTAATTTTATTTCTTCTAAATTTAGTATTACTGTGTGGTCTGAAGGGCAAAAAACCCCTACATGCAATGTACACTAACTGAGCTACTGCACTAAGAAAAAAAATATTTCCTAATCTCTGAAGGAACCATAGGTCATCTTTCATTGACTTTTTACTAGTGTAGATTTGTACTTGCTGGTGCTACTTTTAGGAAAGAGCTATCTGAACTTGATCGTAGCCATTGTGGGCCTAGTTACAGAGGCTCCCTACATGTTAACTCTATCAAAACTCAGAAACTGGCTGACTATTTAACTTATTTTCAGGCTGCAAAGATCTGCAATAACATGCTCTTGGCCATCAGTATGATTGGAACTGCTGAGGCTATGAATCTTGGAATCAGGTTTGTTTGATTTTTATATTGGATTGAAGGGTTTTTTTCTTTTCTGTGGTCACAATTTTTGTATTTTACAGTTGATTTTTCCTGAGACAACAATGATTAGATGACATAGATAAAATTTGGCTAGAAATTCTCTTGTAAAAGCCTTTAACAAGCTAAAGTGATTATTTAACTAAGGCAGGACTCTTGAGAACTGTAATATTCTCTTTCATTTTTTGTATAGATCATTGTGTTCTGTATCTCAAGTTAAGTGTTTATTTGTTCTGTTACAATGCAATGTACAATAATGTTTATCTTAGATTCCAAACACGCAGAGATAATGTGGAGATACTTTTTTGTTTGGATGCTAAGCTAATGTACATTGTATTTTGAGTATTATACTCTTATGGCTCTGATTGGCTTTGCCTTTGTTAACTTGTTCCAAAATATGTTGTAAACTAACACTTTTAATGTGGTGTGCATCTCAAATCAGAATTAAAGCATAAAAAAGACATGTGCTTTTCTGTCAGACTTAACCACTGTGGTTTGTCCTAATTGACAGAACTCTTCCTTTGCCAAAAAGTCAGAGTATGTTCCGTTGCACTCCTTCCATTCCTTTTCTAAAAGGTGATGCATCTGATTTCTAAGTGGCAGCACATTCAGACAAAGTGGTTTTTCTTCTCTAATAGAAACCTATTTCTGTGCTGTGGTCTTTGAGATTTTATTTCATGTTCCAACAAAATGCATGCAAATACCAGTTCAGCTTCACAGTGTTTGAACCTTCCTAAATTCTCTTAGCCAGATCTAAATCATTTGCAAGCTTAAACACAAAGAAGTCCTGTGTCTGAAGAGATTATCTTGCAATTGCATATCTTTTAAGAGCTCTTCATCCATTATTCATCTGCCCAGTCACATCCTTACAATTGGCCTGCCAAAACTACAGATGTTCTAGATATTTATCAACTGGGCTCTAGACCGTGTGCTCATGTGGATTTGATACATTATAAAAACAGCAAGAAGGCATCAAATACTTAAATAAATAAAAAAGAAGGCCTATATGTGAGCGCATACACAAAGCAGTGTAATGGATTCACATTTCCTCTTAATTACCATATCAAGATGCAGTTGTTTTATTGAATTGCCCTTGTCTCAGATGTTAGACTATCTTGACCTATTAAGTTGTCATGTTGTAATTGAGATAAAAGAGGAATTTGCTTTGCATCAGTGCTAATTGGTTTATCAATATCCTGTACCATTTACATTTTAAAATTGAGTGTCTGTAAGATAGTGGAGCATATCTGTATCAAGCCATAATACAGCCAGTAGCATTGTATACAACTATCGTAATCCAGTGTGGTGTGAAGCTTGCAGCAGAGTCTGTTTTAGGTCATGGTTCACTTAATAGAGCATATGCAACTGATTTGTCATTATATTTTTGTCCACATACGTAAGGATATGTAAGGATGATTACAGCTAAAATTAAAAATAGAATAAAATCAGAAGGTTTGGAGCATATTCTGGGCATGTAAAGTTAGGTACAAAATAAATCGATGTCTGCAGCCACTTTAGCTTGAAAGGGAGTTGATTTTTCAGAGTTCATTTTATCCTTTCCCAGTTTAAATTTTGACTGAATTTGTATTCAGCATTTGTGAGCAAAAACAGAAGTGACAAGATATGAACCTTTCTACCCCACAGTCATGGTAATCAAGAAGGAACTGTAGTTATTGTAGAAGAAACCTGCTAATTGTGGCTTGGATGTTATGAAGAACAGAATCTCATTTAGGCTGAAACTGTATGAAGTTTAAGATATAAGCAGTAGTTCAAAGCCTTAACAAGTAATTTAGAACCTTAGCATTGATTTTAATGTGCTGTGCTTTAAATCCTGGAGAAAATGATTTCTGCTTATGAGTGGAATAAGAGCTTTCTATTTTTGATGTGTACCAATTTCTAACGTACAAGTTAGTCATAATTCTAATATTAAAAGTTTTATCTTAATAATGATTAAGTTTTTTTTCAAGTCTAAAATGATCAAAAAGTTGACATAATGCAATAATAACTATCATACTCAAAGTAATATTTGAACAGTTTTTCTTTTGGTACACAAACTCAAAGGATGTTTTGACTGCCGAAGTGGGAGAGTAGGAAACAACTTGATTTATTAGACTGATGCGTATCTGGTAAAGAAAGTCTAACACTGACCTAATAATGGGTAAGGGATGCTGGAAATCTAAAAAATTTATGATAAAAATGGTGGAAGTTGGACATGTTCTTAACTTTTAGAGAGACAGAATATAAAATGTCCTTTTGTCATGCATTGTATACATCTGCTACATCATTTAAATCTTGAGTTTTTACAGACTTTGAGTTATTCAAAAACTATTGCTGACTGTGAACTAGACGTGAGTAGAAAGTCATATTACAGTGCCTTGCGGAAACCAACATATACCCTGCTTAAATATTTGAAGCAATGTGATGTTAGAGTCTATTAATGAACTACTACCTCTATATTGTTTTTACAAACCATGCAGCCTAAATTTTCATTTTTTGAAACAGTACTGTTTTATTCATTTCAGATTTTGAAATGACATCTGCTATCGTTTTATTTCTTTGATATAATACATTTTTTTCCAAACTGCAGCTTAAGTAACTAATAGAACATGATGAGGAGGCAGAAAAAAAAAATCAGTGAGCAAGAATTCCACACTAAACTACCAGAAACATAGACAACAATCCTATGCGATTGTTGTGCTTGCATTCCATTCACTTTTCTGCTTTGCTGTAACATCATCATCACTTACTAATGATGTCCACTTTCAGTGGAAGCGCTTGGGTTTAGATTCCATAACTGGGATTTAGAAAAATGCCAACTGAAGTTCTGACAGTTGAAATGGTTGTTTTGTTTTGTTTTGTTTTCCATCAGTTTCGTAGTGCTTTATGAATGTTGCTACTAAAAGCTTTTGAAAGTGTGGCAGACATTCTCAAAAGGAATTTACATTTTCTTCTGTATTTTCTTTTTTCCGGCATGGTAGTACAACTTGTCAATAAGAAAATATACTGAGTAGAGATTCAGCTCTGTTTTTATAGACGATGTGCATATTGCAAAATACTGTAGTAAATTTGTATGCCAAACCAATACACAGAGTGCACCTAAACTTCACTAATGAGAAATAAAAACATTTATTGATACTGTCCACACCACAGATTAATTTTCTTTTTGCTGATCATCTCAGTGTCAGTAAGCCCTCTTACTGAGCTTGTGAGTTCCAGAGTAACAATGCCTAGTGCTAGCAAGATAAAGCTTGGAAATTAAATATTGCTGATACCTCATTTGTGTTTAGGTCAGATGGAAGTTGCTGCCTGTCAGGCAGCTGGCAATCCCTTCCGAGACTGCCTGCACAGACTGAGGGAAGGGATTGTGTGGTGCCATGAGATAGGACAAGATTGTTTAATATGGTTGGGGTGCAAAGAACCAGCACAGAAATAAGAGGTTTATGCCAGTGACCTCAGTGTAAAATCACTTTCGTACTTCAACCAGCAAAGTCTCTTGTCTGCTAGGAGGGACTGCAGTAGCTCCCAGAATTGTATCAAAGCTGCAAATGCTGCTCTTCTTTAAGCAATTCTACTGTACATCAATTTGTGCCTGCCTGCTTTTGTAAATATGTAAAGCGGAAAGACAGTGAACGAACTTTGTCCTCTGATGCGAGGTCCAGCTATAGTTTTGGTCTCTAAATGTAGTTTCTGTGAGCAACCCTGAGCTGTAGGTGAAACACGTTAGCAGAAATGCTAGTCTACAGTGTAGAGAGCACCCTGTGCTGCAGCTTGAGGGATGATTAGCCCTGAGCACATCCTCATTGCAAATTTTTTGAAAGGATGTCTTGACAAAGAATTCCTCCAAGAGTACTGTGGCTCTGCTGTCTTCACCATAGGGCTATTCCTAAGTCTTGTGAAGGCTGGTAAGGACACTTGAAAGCACTCACCTCGTGTGAAATGCCAGTGGCAAAGTCACTTTTAGCTATGGTAGAAAGATTGTAAGGTTCTGCTCAAGTACCTGTTTGCAACTTCAGATGGTATTTATCCAAAGCACCTTGAACTGGAAATCTCTCAACGGTTTAGCTACTTCAGTTGTTACCCCTTAAAATAAGATTGACAGGTTTATCTTTCTTGTGAGATGCCGTTTCAACTTTTCTCACTGTTCTGAACGGAACGCTTGGAGGAGTGCGTGAAAATTTCAGTACGTTACTTTGTGAAAACTCAGCAAAACTTGAGTTTTTAGCAGTGGTTTGAAGTGTTCCTGTTTTAACCATTGTTTTGGTGTGTGTTGCTTGGTTTCTGCTTTCCCGTTCAGTTCATTAGGGGTATTATTGAAGAAGCATTAATTTGAAGCAGCAATTGTTTCTGTGCTCTGTTATAAGTACAATTAATACATGGACTCCTTTTCTGTTCGTAAGAGAGGACGTTTCTGGTAATTGTAAATTCACATGCGCATGCACATGCTTCTGCCACGTCCAATGGCAAGTTGTTATGGGGACTGGCAGACTGTCATCATTTTGATAGCTTGAGCAGTATATCTCTTGAACAGCAATGGAGCTCTTATGCAGAAAGTATCATATGTTCCTAGCCAATTTACAGGGAAACAGCAATAACATTTTATCATGGTTGAGAGCCCAGTAGCTGCTTCCTATTAAACTTGCCCTTTCAGATACCTGTCTTGGATTAATTTGTTGATTTCAAATGGAAACTCAGTCTTCTCCACTGAAGCATGACTTTCTAGGATAGACTCTCACTGAATGACAATTACTGTATATTCTAGCTGGTTTCAGACCATTACAAGCTTTGGGCACAGTGGAAGACAGAGGACTTCTTCAGTAACTGATTTTAATATATGTCTAATTTTAACTGTCAGTTATATATGCACCAGTGGATGAATCCTCAGAAAAATGAAATGCAGAGCACTTCTAACTTGCTCTTATTAATGATACACTTGCTGCAAAGGAGAAAAAAGAAATAGGTTCAGGTCTCCTAAAGAGAATCTGCATGGTGTTTAAGAGCACGGAAGTTTGAAAAAGCAGGGATTTAAGCTGACATTATCTTCTTATTTCTTTCTCTACAGCAAAAATATGCCAGATCTAGTGCAGACAGTATTCTACATAGCTATATAACATACCTATATCTTTTAAAGTATATTTTCACAGAGAGGTAACTGTAACACTGTGCAAAGAGTATTCTTTGGGAGGGTTATATGCGTTTTGAAATAGCAGCTTCACTGTCTTGTGATATAAATGCTAGTCGCAGCTGTAATTAGGGTCCTCTGCATGCAGCTAGATATGGTGCAAGCAAGTGCACCACTGTAAAAATACTTTTCTGGATGTAACAACAATAAGGAAACAAACAAACCGAGAGATTTGTTTTGGCCAAAAAAGCAACCTCTGTGTGTTCAAATATGTTGCTGCTCCCAGTATGTTTTTTTGTATGACAGCAATTAAAGCACATTTTTTCAGAGTGCTTCTTGATGAAGACTTTGCACTGTGTAAGATAAAAGTATGATTAAAAAACTCTGGAAACATATTGGAGGTGGGAAATATATGTAGATATGTATGTATGTATGTATTTAATGGCAGCTGAAAGCATTCAGTTGAGATGAGGTTGGAAAAAAATGGGGAGGAGGATAAAGCTCAATCCCCTTCAGGCCAATGAGGGACCTTCTACTGACTTCCAGTGGCTGTTGCAGCAAGCCATAAATAAGACTGCACAACAGTAATACTAAAAAGCTGCCTTTGCAGTACGAAAAGTGATTTTACTTTGCATTAAGAGGGGAGAATTGCAGAGACATGTCGTTGTAGGAGCAAGAACCATACTAGAGGGCTCACTGCATTGAAAGTAATTTTTCAAATCTGAAATGCCGGCTGGAATAAACAGACATAAATTTAAGCAACTATTCCGTTGGCAATGAGCTTTATCCGCCTACAAATTAAAACCTTGAGTGCTACAGAGCCTGAAAGTGGTGTTAAGGATCCTTATGGCTATGCATTACTGTTGCAGAAAATCTTAGGTAAGAGCTAATACAAAGAGTATTGACTCATGTGGAGGTTAAAACTCAGAATTGTATGTGAAAGGTATTTTTCTTTTTAACCTGTTTGTTTGTTCATGACAAAATAGGCTGTGAGATCCCTTTTAAAATATCTTTTTTCCTCTTTGATTGTTACTGGAGATAATTACCTCGCTTTCTTTTTTGTGCTAAGTATAATTCAGCATTTTTGAAGAGCCCATGTAAACTGCAGCTGCTGCTGCTATAAATGCAATTGGTGTAAAATTACACTTGCAACTTAGTATCAGCATAAATATGAATCCAGAAGAGGGTAAATTTTCTATAATGTTGAAGTACCTTTAGGGTCCATATTGAGCAGCAGTTTATGACATCAGTTCTGTGATAGAACAAATGATGTTTCTACTCGGACAAGCTTTGTTTTATCAGGATCAGTAACCTTATCAGCAGTTGACCCAGAACTATAATGTGTGTTTGTGAATAGATAGCATATGTCACAGTGCAAGGCAGACTTGCTTCAGAAGCAAGAGTTCATAATGAAGATTTAATAAAAACAAAGTAAAGAATGTTCAGATGTGTGCAATGGCAATATTTTTTGAAAAGGGTAACATTTTTAGTCACTTCTTATTGTTAGTGCAGGATCATTTGCATTATCTTGCTTACATCAGGAATGTATAAATGCACACATATAAACACGCCACACAGGTGTTTTCACACTCCCCGACTTGATTGTGAATTCTTTTCTTTGTTCAGCTTCAGAGAATATAGTTTTGATATGAAGAACAAGTATGTGCTCCAGTAGGTAGCAGAACAGAGAATGCCTTTCAGTAATTGGCATACAAGAGAACTGCTGTTCTCAGAGGACCTTTATTTTGCTTGCACTTTCAAAATTGCTAGGTGAAGGGGCTTTGCTTAGTGTAAAAGGAACAAGCTCTGAAATCCTAGTGCTTAAATGATAGATTGATGTTCTTTAGTTTAAAATACAGCATCCCCACCCCCAATATCAATACTCTTGTCATTTTTCACGTCTTATAATAAAGGGAGAGAAATGACGGTAGGGTCCTAAGATATAAAACAAGTCACCCATGTCTTGTGCATTTTGACATTAACACTTCTTTTCCTTGACCTTTGACAGATTAGGGCTTGACCCAAAGCTGCTGGCCAAAATCCTAAATATGAGCTCAGGCCGCTGTTGGTCAAGCGATACGTACAATCCTGTTCCGGGAGTGATGGAAGGAGTACCATCTGCCAATAATTATCAAGGTGGCTTTGGAACAACACTCATGGCTAAGGTACATAACACTTGTACGTAAAGCTACGGTTGCTTCTCGCTGGGCTTCTAGCAAACATTATTCTCAGTGGAAATGTATGATTACAGGGAAATTAATGTGCATACGCAGAAGGAGACCCAACCTATTATTGTAGCCCTGAATTACTGAGTAAAGCCCCTAAGGGGCTTTACCTCAGCCTCCAGCCTCTTCTTAGCTACTGTTACTGCAGAGCCACTCAGTGAGGTTACATGCACTTTCTTTGAGTACTGACTTAATCCAGGGGCACCTGTTCCTGAGAGGCTTGTGTGTACGGCAGATATTCAGCAAGCCATTTGTGTGCCTTTCACATGACTTCTGTAGAATAAGGTGCCTAAACTCCATATAACAATTCAGGAAAATGCTGCTGACCTAATTAGGTGCAAAAGATGGCATAGGCACCTAAGACTGAGGCCCAGTCTCTTTCAGATACCTTAATCTGTGGTACTGGACATGCCCTGTAGCATCCCACTCTTTGCTGAGCCGACTGCTTGGGTGCTTGTCTTTCTGCCCAAGGCCATTTGGAATGCAGAAAACGGACAGCTTTCGAATCAATGCCTCCTGCAGACTGCAGTTTTCTGGGGTCCCTGCGCCATGCTTTAACCGCTCTTGAATTGTCTTTGTTGGTGGCAGTAGTGCTTCTTATGAGTAGAAATTTAGTGATCTGAATCTCTCGTCTGTGAAGTGAGAGATCTAGGTTTTAGGTCCTCCTCAGCCTGAGGAAGTTGTAACCTTCAGCTCTCTCATCCCAGGAGAGTGTTCTTACTGCCATGCTCTTGGCTGTTCTACGAAAAGTACTGTCCCAAGTCACTCTGTGGTCAGGAAAGTGAAACTCTTAGAGGCCAGAGGAGAGTAGGCAAGGAGGTCAGGGCTCTGCATCCTAGTGAAAAGGACGTGCAGCTGGAGGAAGGAGTCACAGGACTCTGACTCTTGAACTATTTCTGCTTTTAGCACAGTTGCCTAAGGTAAATTACAAAAACAGTCCTGGAAGAGATCTCCCTTCTAAGCATGTGAGTGCAGGAAAACATTTCACACTTTGAATATCAGTTTTATGGGGATACTGTTCTGAGGGAGGCATTTAAGTTCATACAGGACAGGGTTTTGGACCTACTGGTTTGTGAGCGTTTCCAACTGGCTTGCATTCTGGCCGTTTTCAGTAAGTTTCACTTTCATTTAAGTCCAGTGACTTACCTCTTCCCATGTACAGTGTGAATAGAAGTTAAATTAAACACTTAATACTAAAAAGAACATTCTTAGGGCAGGGAACAAATTTGAATGTTGCAGTGCAGATTTCCACAGTGCTGGAGTTCTTGTGTGCAGTGCCTGCCTGCTGATAAAATGACTAATGCTCCCATAGATTCTCAGTTAGTTTTTGTCGGTTACTGTATTTGCACTGACTTCAGTGGAATTAGCCAAATTCTGTCAGTCCAAGGAATTTAGTCCAGTGTTTTCCATGTGATAGAACGAAAAAATTTCACTAATGTTACATGACTCAAGACCCCTCTAAGTTTGGCTTGCTACATGTCTGTGCACTAACTTCTAGGAGCTTTCATTTCTTTGAGAGATAGGTTATAAAGCAACAATTTTTACTTCATGTTCGTGAGGGAGAAGGGAGAATTCTTTAAAATACTGGTTTATAAAATGCAGTAGGTTATTGTTTGGGTTTGCCAGAGCTATTGGTTAGAGATAAGCAACCTGATCTTTGGCACTGTCTCAAAGCCAGCCCTTTTTCCACCTTATGTGCTCTTTTTGGAGTCTGTCCCACCTGTCATGCCCTGTTTCTCAGTGTATTCTCTGTTCTTGTGATTCATAGCTGTTGCTCTTTTCCAGAATAACCTCATAATATTAATTGGGTAGAGGCACATATTTCCCTCTCTCCCTTTTAAATTTCGCAGTAAAGGATTTGTTTTCTTTTGTCTTACTTCTGAGAGGGACTTTCGTCTGCTCTGAAAGCTGCTTTGAAAGATCTTCCTTTCGTTTGAGGAATAGCAGCCTGTTGAAGCAGCTTGTGCCTGTTGAAACTGCCAGCTTTTAGTTATAAAGTATCAGGGATGATGAAGAGGGGAGTTCCTTAGAGATGTTTATAATTGTGGTTCACCTCTTCTGACTATGCCCCTCCTTCCACTAGACTCCAGGTAGTAGTAGACTGCCTTTTTGAAATCTCAACAAGAAGGAAAGACGATTGATTCCTCTCGTGTCTCTTGAACGTTATTAAATTATTCAGTACAGATGGAAGATTACTTGAGTAAGTAGCCAAGACAGAGCTATTCATGTTCAGGGTATTATTTGGTGCAGGGTATTATTTGGACTTCTTTTAAGGCTCCTTATTTTGTGGAAAGGCTTTTGCTTTTATCCCTTTCATCTTCGTATGTTATATATCATGTAGTTTGTGAATTGTTTCAGTTGGGGGCTTCTTTTCTGTGAAGTACAGAACACGCTTTTGTCATGCAAGAGAAAGAAATGTTTTCATAGGAGAGGTAGGTACAAACCCTGAGGTAGAGAAAAGAGTACTCCACAGTGAAAACATTTAAGAGTGGTTCAATAATGTAGTCACTAAACAGTGACTGAACTTCAGGATACTGTTCAGATATCAGATGTGGCAGAAGTTGAAGTGCATCTCTCAAACAAACCCAGAGGATTCCAATTTTAGGTATTTGGGACAGAAAACTTTGTCAGAAACCTCCTAAAATTGCTTCAATCTTGAAATCTGATCTTGAAATCTAGAATTTAGACAACTTAATATGAAAACTGCTCTGAAGATTTTGCATTTAAAAAGTCTAGTATTACTGCTCACCATCTTTCTATCAGAGGTGTTGCACACCAGAAGTCCTGTCTTTCATTTACAGCACAGTCGTCTTTGAATCCTTAGAAGAGCTAGACTGAGATCAAACTATTCTTTACTCTTATCAAGGAAGCATTTGAGTTTTATTCCAAATGGCACAATTTCATTTAGATCAACTGCAAAATAGTTTTAATCAACTAGGTATTTTTATAGTGAGCAATATTTTTTTCTTTTTTTAAACACTTTGGTAGCTACCTCCCAAAAGAGAGTCTTTTCCCACCATTCTAGGCTGAGAAAAAGCAATTAGAGTAGTCAGTACAGTGAGACATCTGGAAGATGTCAGTTCCAAAGAAAAAGAGAGGAGCAATAAGATATGATCTGATTTTTGCCTTTTCAAAAAGGTCGGGAAAAGGCAAATTTCGGTCAGAATTGTTTTGTACTCCTTCACTCAAAAAATCTCCAACATCAAAAGTAAAGGTACAAAATGCTCCACAACTTGAAGCTAAAGCTAAGCGTTTGTTTGTTTGTTTGTTTGTTTCTTCAAAACCCCAACTTATAGGATAGAAGAGAAAAGCCTTCCTGCGCTTGGGAGTCAAGAGTCCTTGTCCGTTTAATTATTACAATGTTGTCTGATATTTCAACCGTTCTGGAGCTGGGGTCTCATTATTAACATGAACAGACTTACTTTATGAAATTCTACCTGTGATACCAATCTTCAGAATTTTCAGGGATTTGCTTCTGTGATTTCCTCTTCAAAGAAAAATAGATCAGCACTGTGAAAATCTACTCCGTTCACTAGTCTGGAGTAGGATGATTTTGCCATTCCGTGGCATGAATTAAGTTTTATTGAATAAAATGAACAACATGGCAACAGATTTCACAAAGAAGGTTTATAAGAGGCTAGGAATTTGTCATGGAATACCTTACTATAAATTAGATTAACATAACTATTCCTAGATTTCTCAGGTCATGAATCGTTCTATAGAATTGCTAGATATGAAGCAGTTGAAGAATATTTTGGATCCTGTGGCATGTGATATGTATGTTTTTCCTATTTTCCTAAATTTTGGAGCCATTCAAGGGTGATAGGACAAGTAACTGTAATTCTGATTTGTATCAGAATGACCTTTATAGAGCTGATTTACAGATCGAAGTGACATTTAGAGAGTGGAGTAAGATTGTGAATTTTCTTGTGCTAATTCAAATCCAGATGCACAGAGTACAGACCTGTCTTGTAAGTCATCCCTGAGGAACTGGAGGGTCTCTCAGCAGTACTACAGTCTCTCAGATCTTCTATATCAAATATTTGTTGCAGGAGAAAAAACCCACTGCAGTGCTAAATATAGTCCTAGGTGGACAGCAAATCTAGGCACTTCCTAATAACACTTGAGAGGTTCTTCTGCAACTTTCTTGAAATGTGATACTCAAAAACTGGGTGCTCTTCTCTAGCAAGGCCTTATAAAGGCAAACTTGACTGCAGGGATTACTTTCATACTTAGGCAATCGGTCTGTTTACGTATCCAGACCTATGTTAGCTTTTCTTTCTGTAATTGCCTCTCTCTCTAGTTCAACTCAGGATTCAAGATGTTCTCCAGCCTAGCTCACCATTCTTTGTGCGGCATGCGTGCAGCCAATTATTTCTAGCCAATTATGGTTAGCTATAGTACATGGTACTTGCCTTTATTAAGTTGTGTCCTGCTTATTTCATATTATAGCTCTAGCTGGCCAAGGACTTTTGGAGGACAGATTTCAAATTCTTCTTGGCAAGCTCACCTCTTTTTATGCCCCAAACTTAGTGTCTGAAGATGCAGCAGAAGTACTCTCTGTATTCCTTTATCTTCAGTCATTAAAGCAAGTTTGGAATTGTAGCAAACCCGGGAGAGTCCGCTAGGGAATCCTTTAATACAGTCTTCCACTTAGACTCTGAACCATTCATATTCACAAAGTGGCCTATGCCTATCGTTTTTCCATTAATCACATGGTCACATTAAAGTAAATGTGCGTACACTAAGTGGCTTCAATTTTGTTATTCAAGTCCCTCCAGCTTCATTTTTAAACCGTTTTTAGAACGCAAGGTGTCCTCTCACCCAAACAGGGAAATGAGGCCATTAAAACATATGTGAAATGCTTAAGTGAATAGCTAGGGGAATCTTATTTTTGGAGGTGACGTAATGGGGTGGGGGGATGGAGTTTGAGTCTTGCTTACAGATTGTGTAGTGATCTGGAATCTTAAAAATTCCTCAGATCCTGAAGGAAGTTGTCTGCCTTACAGAGCTATGTTTTTCTATTGAATAACACTGGGGTTTTTTAAATGAAAAATTAAACAAGGCTCCCTTCTTTCTGGATTGGAATTTTAAGGCTGGAGTATTGCATTTGTTGGCACTAGACTTCTCTTTACAATGGAAGCCAAATAACCTATAATATGTACATAGCTATTTATATCCTTGTTGTTTCTTCCCCAACTTTTTTTCCTTCCTTTCTTCCTCTCTGCCCTCTTCCACCCTCTTCCACCTCCCCCAGGATCTTGGCTTGGCCCAGATTTCTGCCACCAACACAAAGACACCAGTCCCTTTGGGATCCCAGGCACATCAGATCTACAGGATGATGTGTGCAAAAGGCTATGCCCTGAAAGACTTCTCAGCTGTGTTCCAGTTTTTACGTGAGGAGGAAACCTTGTGAGCTGCCCTTCAGCAATGGACATGATAGCAAAGCACTTTTTTTTGTTTTTATCCTTATAGCTCCTTTGAGAAGAATGTGGGTTTAATCAAATACTGTGCAACGTGATCCCATACAGACTAGTCATCTTTGTTTGTCTAGATCACAGCAAACTCCAGGATTTTTTCATCAGTTCTTGAAAAAGCAAGTCAGGGGAAGGGGGTTGGTTGGCAATTAGCCAGACAGGGATTTCCTTTTTTTAAGAACCATCAAAGGTTTTTTCACTAAAGGCAATAAATAAAGTAAATATTTTTTTTAATAAATGCTTGATTGTTTGCAAATAAAATAACTGACATTATGGCTACAAACTTAGGAGCATCTTGAATAGTAAGGGGAAGATATATAGTGATTTAATGATATATAGTGGTTTATTAAAATTAAAAGTGAATTATTTATGGAAAAAGGGAAGATCTGTTCAATGAAGAAACATAGCTTGAGAAGGAATTTTTTTTTCCTTGGGCCTACTAGCTGTGGGTTGATCAGTAGTGAATTTTTCCTGGGATTCAGGTTGCAGATTTAAGTTTATAGTTATGTAACTAAGGAAATGCTGTTACAGCATGTTTAACTGATAGACTTAGTTAAAGTAGCATAATATGTGTGTCCCTCTTGTAAAGTTCTATTATTGTATTTTGCTAACCCAATTTTATATTTTCTTCCTGTATGCTGCCACACATTTTCAGAACTCAAGAGTGACGCCTACTAGAAGCTCTAACAGAGGGTGCATTTGCTTTAGATAATTACTGCAGTATTATAAACCTAAGGAAACCCCATTATTTTGAAAAGAAATAAAAATCTATACTGGTAAATACTTGCTATATGATTATTTGCTTTTTGTTTTGATGCACTCTTGTACACACACAATTAAAAAAAGATTTAGTACAAGCTTGTAGTTAATTTGCTTGGTTTTCTGTAGATTGTTTTGCAAAAGCAAGGTCTTGAAGAGCTCTTATTGTGAAATAAATAAGATAATATATTTGCATATATATTTCGTTAATCAAACGGTCACTCCTTGAACTTGCAAGTGTACCTGTGCACACTTAGTTTTATGACTATGAGTAATCCCATTGAGTTCACTGGAACTACTGATGTCCACACTTATTTGCGGGATCTGGGGCTTAATGGCCACTTATGCATTTTACATTCCTATTTTTTTGAATTTTGGTTGTATGACAGCACATGTTATATATGCACATTCAGATAGCAGCGTTGTGTGCTTGAATTAGCTCAAGAATTATGTGAATAATCTTCTGAGAACTTGGACGTTAGCTTTTAACACGTTAGTAAAGTTATACAAAAGTCATTAAACAATACTGGTCGATCAGTTCTCCTTTCAGTTTGTTCTGAAAACAATATATCAATTTCTAGGTTATTCAGGGATTTGGGATCATTAATGTTGTGTATGAGTATAGGACTACTGGTAGCAAATTACTTTTTTAAAATTGTTCATCTTTTCACAAAACTACTGTTTCTGCAGGATTGTATTCATTCCTTGAAATCAGATAAAAAGGTGCAATAAATATTACTGAAGTTGCAAAGTCACCCACTCAGGTGCTAGAAAGCACAGAAGTGTTGGAACCATTGTTATAGCTGAGTGGTTCAACATTGAGTTACATCATCACATACTATTATTTTTTTCCTATGGAACTCCTATCTCATATAATGCAAAGGATGGACCTAGTCTCATAATGAATTTGGGGCCATGTAGTGAAGGATGTTTTTGCCTGTAGGACCCTTGTTCATTTGGACATTGTCTAGTGAATGAGGTAAGGAACTGCAGAAGAGGCCTGTTTAAGTTATCTTCTCTATATTTGGCTTGGAGAGCTGGTTGGCATTAGCAGGACTGCTGAGAGGTGCTTCCTTCTAGTGTCCAACTCAGCCTGGAGCAGCTAAGAGCTGTCACTATGACTGTGTTTGCCTGTAACCCCGGGCTTGCAGGAAGCATAATCGTTTGCTTTTTGAAGATGATGTGCGCACACGCATAAATGCTGGGGCTGAGGGTGAGCATGCTCAGTGAGACAGACTCTTTGAAGATTTTAGCTTCTGAAATCATAAAGTTTCAGTTAAGCATGTGAAAGTTTGTTGTTATTTTTATTTTTCTCCCAAAGGTTTTGTACTTTAGGCAAATTTGAACAGACTTTCCTGGGGAAACATAAGGCTCATTTCTTCTCCACCACTACCTCTGATCAAATTTTTAAGTACCTACTCCAAAGCATAGGGATGCTCAAGCTGCTGTAAAGGCTGCCAGATGTAATTTTGGCAAACCAACAAAATGTTCTCTGGTCTCCTTCTTGGAGGAGGGTTTTGGCTTAAATTAAAAACAAGAAACAAAAAACCCTAGCTTGAGGGCAGACATCCAGCATGTAAAATTTTAGACCAAGCAGTTAGTTCGACAAAGTCAGGAAACAACTCTTTTCAAAGTCTTATTATGGAAAGTGCCTTGAAACCTTTAATAACCTCCAATACCTGAAGCCAATAATACAATTCATATTAGAATACACATATTTTCCTAATTCTGCAGGAAATATTGTGTGACTGGATACATAATACCACCATGATGTGGAAGTGGTATTCACGCTAGCTACATCTATTCTGCATGTACATACGTATATGATGTATCTTTTGCTCTGCCTGGGGTATACTTCCTGTATATGGAAATTAAGCAAGTACTAAAACTATTGTCACTGCTGAAAACAGGTGTTGAAAACAGTAATTTGCTGAGCTGAACAGAAAGACTGTAAAATTGGTTGAATTTCTGCACTAATGACCTCCCAGTACATACACACAAATTAGGTGCAACAAATTAACTGCATATTTTGTAAACATCCCAAAGGGAAACTTGAGGTAACTTATTTTTAAATTAGTTTGAATGTTAAACTAGCCCTCCCATCATGCTTGCTTTGGAAACTCACCTATATCAAATACATCTATTGACCAACAGGAAAACATTGACGACTAATAAAAGTAGTGATGGTTTAAACAAATCCCAGGCAGCCTTCTCTCGTTTGTGATTCAGTATAACCTGTCTTAAGGAACTATTTTTGGTGGTCATTTAGCAGAGGAGGCCTTCTATTAAAACTACTGAGTACTATATTGCTTTAACTTTATTTATGGCTCTTACAAGCCTCAGGAGGAAGAGGAGGCATTCTGACCAAGTAAAACTATTACACATGATATTCTGGCTCTGTTTTAATCAGTGGGATTTTTGCCATCAACTGCAATACTGCCAAGATTTCTTAGTGTTTTTTTGAATGACCATGCAGTTCCAGCGCAGATGCGGCCAAGATGTAGATCCTGAATAGTTCAAGTGCATCTCTCAGGCAGGGTTTGTGCCGTGTTACTGGCATCAGGATTATGAATGGTTGGGATGGTGATTGTGAGAGGAAGGGAGCCAGCAGGAGCTGCTGAAGTTGATATTGCTGGTCTCTATCCCAGCCTCATCCCACAATGATTGATAGAGCTGTTGGAGGAGACAGAATAGCTGTTGTCATTCCCTGCTTGGGAACAGAGCTGCATCTTCTCAGCTGTCTAAATCTTATGGCTCTTGCTCACATGAAGATTTTATTTAATCGTTTCTGGAGCAGGAAGACTGGGTCTGTCCCTGGAGCAGGCAAAGGAGGGCTACTGTCACCCAAGGGCTACTGTATTTGTACAGTAGTTATATTTCTGTGCTTTTGGTCTACCATCTTGATTTGAAAGACCAGCACTATCCAGAAACAGCTCTGAGGCTTTTAACTTGATTGGTAGTGATAACCTGTTGCTTTTGATTTGTCTGCACGTCTTCAGCATTGTTTTCTGCTCCCCCATATAAGAAACGGATGTAATTTAACTTTGCTCAAGAAAACGTGAGAATATTGCCTGTCTTTACAACATGAGGCTGTCTAATAAGTTGTGGCAACATTGCTGCAATTTAGAAACCTCTGTTGTGTTTTCTTGGTGCACTGAAGCAACATGTGGAGCTAGGGTCCCCTCCAGGATTTCAGATTTATGATCTGACCCTCTTAAAGTCAGGGGAAGCCTTTTTATTCACTTCATTATCAAGTTCATTAGAACTCTTACTGCAAGCTATGCAAAATTGAAAAGTAGTGGCACTAGCTTAGTTAATGTCTGCAAATTAGAATAAACACTGCTTCTGAAAAGCTCCAACTTACAATAGCAGAGATGTCTTTGCCATTCATTGCAACAGTGTAATGGTTGTATGGGCTTTAAAGACTGCTGATATGTTAAGGATTTGTTGCTTTCCATGTATGATTTATCACAGCCTGTCCTGCTTGCCAGCACAGTCCCACATTAATTTTTTTCCAATAAGTAATCGCAAGAAATTACAAAGTTTTTTTTTAGGGGGACAGAGAATTAATATTGTTATGGTTGGTTTGTTCAATAGATGTATGGCTTGGAACTAGGCAGATATATGGCAGTGTGGGATTTTTTATTTGGTTGATTTGGGATTTTTTGCATTCATCATGGACCTTGAGCTCTTGGGGTAAATTGAAACGGGTGCGTAAACCTTTTAAAAGTACTAAATGTCTCTTTATAACCACTATGTAATTAAAAGCAGTCTGACTCTTCTTTCTGCATTTACACCTAACTCTTCCTTTTGACCTTGCCCCTGAGACAGGACTTGATTTTCATTTGAGGTCAGAGATAACTCAAGCTATTTCTTCGTTTAGTTTTACCGAGCCTCCATTGGTGATGACAGGGTTCTGTTTGTTAGAGTAAATGTTAGTTATGTCTGGAAATAATTTATATGCTAACATGTGTTTTATGAAGTTCATTGATTTCAGAAAGACTCGGAGCACTGGACAAATACAACTGAAATATAACTGATATAAAGGTAAGTTTGCTTGTACTTGAAATGTAGCTACCCTGGAAAGAAATGCAAATAATGTTACAGTACGGATACAACAATACAAAGTGTTACTTGTTGTGTTCACAGAAATGGCTGTCTTCTGGTTTGAGATTCATGACCAAACTAGCTCAGATTTACTCCCTTACAGCTCTAACAGGTATAGGGAAGCAAGTGATCCAGAAAGTAACATAAAGAATACTTCTCAAAATCTCATTGTGTACTTTGTTCTTAGTGCTTGGTCCTCACTTTCTTCCAAATGAATTAGTGTTAACTGGGCTGTAATAACTGGTTGCAGACATACCTAAGCTGGCTGTAAGCTAGCTTGCTTGCACATCTGCAGTTCTCTTAGTCCCAGGGACATTCCTGGGAAGCTGGGTAAATACTTGGGCAGCTAGCCTGAACAGAGAGCTGTGTAGATGGGCTGTTTCCAGTACCCAAACTGGCTAGTGTGTGGCTAGGAACAGTAGGCCATTTTTGCATTGCAGTCATCACACATGTTCTTCCGTGGCTATAAAGCCTGGAAGCTTTTAAATATTTAGTAGGCTAACGCATTGGATATTGTTGCTGGATCTGTTTTATTTGGCGGTCGGTGTCCTGTTATTTCTTCCTGTTTGTACAATGCCTAAGACAGGTCCCCTGCCTGATTGTTTGGTTGATAGTTCGTAGCTTCATTCACAATCTCTCTTGGAATTCACACCATCGTGTCCTCTTTCAGATCCCTACCTCCCGTCGTATTCCTGACATATTCTGTATATCCTTACATACCAAACTGATGCGTATTCAGCTAGGCATTCTCTTCAGCCCCACTCCTCTCCACAAACGTCAATGAAAAACATGTTGTCTGGCCTGGGAGTAGTGATTTCCAGTGTCTCTATGTGTGTATGTCTGTATCTATAGCTATATTTCTATGTATGACAGAATTTTGCAGTTTAAAGATTTGTTATACGTTACCTTTAACTGTGATGCAAATTCTTGGTGTTATTTAATAGTGTCAGGCAGGCCAATCTGCAGTCTACAAAAAAGACTTAGCTTCAGTCACTCGCTTTTGATTGAACCCTGAGCTTCGTTGGATGCATGGATTTAAGATACACTTGGACTCCAGTGCAGTCAGGTTCTTATGCAAGGTCTACTTTATTTGAATCAGTATATTACGTGGAACCAAGATGTATGTATGTCAGCTGGTTGGTTATTTCTTCCACTTGTAATAAGCTTTGTGCAGAGTCCAGTACTGCTATGAGCTCTGCTGCAGGCACTTAAACTGGGCTGTTTCATTATTCTGTCACTGCATTGGACTGTGTTTGTACAACATTAATGTGCAATAGCCAATTAACGCTGTTGGTATTAGTGAAATAGCCAATGCCTGTCCCTGCTAGGAGAAGCGGAGAAAAACACTGCTAAAAAATATGAAATCAGTAGGTTTTCAACTGTCACAGGAGCTAATGCCAAGATGTTACTCTTCCTGAAAAGCCATTAGATTTTTTTCCCCATCTTCCATTGCTATACCTTTTTTCCTCTGCTTCTCTATGGATAGGTACCATGTTAGCTTATGTGGATGTGAAGTGAGTCCTGTGCTGAACAGAGGAGAGCTAGGCAGAATCTTACACTGTGTGTCTTGCTAGGCCTAGCAGGGACGGGTGGTTCCTTGTTTAAACAGATAAGGGAACTGCAATCTGCTCCTGCCGGCACTATGAGAAGATGGAGACATAGAGTCCCACAGATATCTTTAGATACCACTACTAAACTCGCAGGCAGCAGAAAGCAGTTCCTGTCCCACATCACACCACCCAGCACTGAAGTCTGAGCAATAAACATCACACCAGCCTCTCCAAACTCTCCCTGGGGCCACTTGTGGCTGTAGTTTTGGCAGCTTTGTCTGACTTGGCCCTGGCTGCCTGGAATCTACTTCTGTACTTCCTCTTGAAAATTCCTTTTTCAGTTCTGTGCCTGAGCTAACTGTAGGCCTTCAGTGTGTGTGCAAATAAGATGTTAGGTCTTACTTGCTTTCCATGTGCTCCCAATAGTGCCAGAAAGCACATAATGAATGTGTCTCCCTTGTTTCTTCCAGGCTTAATAAGTAAACGGAGCTATAAACAGTAAGCCAAAAGGATGGGGATGGTAGGCATTTATGGGGTAATAGGAATTTGTTCATTGAACCACTCGTTGTGCTACTTCGTGACTGCGGTATCTCAGCTTTTGCTGAGCGCAAGAGCGATGTATATCTCTTTCATATGAACATGAGCCAAAACTGGCTCTTTCCACAGAGCTGTGACTGTCATTTTGAAACAGATTCATTATTTACATTTACAGTAAAAATGAGGAATGGCCATTTTCATACATTAAGTTGCAGCTGTTTCACTTTGTTTTTTAAAATCCATTTTCCGTAAATGGATCTTCTAATCTGTTTGTTAGTGTTTTATTTCCTTATCCATCTATGTAATGGACTATGTACTAAAGGCTACATGTAACATCTAAAATCACATTCAAGAATCTATGAGAAACTAGTTAGTCTTGAGGTAACTCTGCCATGATGCTGTTAATAACACATTGCAAACAAGAAGGTAGTAAGTGGAAATAATGCACTCATTTAGAAGTAATAAATCCTTTGATCTTTCTTTGAAGCAAGGGTATATGCTTAAACTACCAATTCAGGGACAACCAGATGCCCATAAAGAATGGTTCTTTGCTTTGATAGAAAATCACTGAGGCCTGCCCAGCAGCTCTGGTCTGTAAACAGATTAGTTAAGTGCTCATCAGCTCTGATTTACATAGGACAGTCCTTGAGCACAAACCCTGCTTCCAACATTAACGAGCTATTTACTTACAGGAAAGCTACTGGGTTCCTTTTAGCCAGAAATTGCAGCAGATAATTGTTCTGTGGGAAGGGTCAGAGTCATGATTTAGAAATAAATGTCTTTCCACTGCACATATGTTAATATGGAATTGGTGACTGACAGTTTGCCGTGTTTGCTTAAGATCTTTAATGCCATATTACGGGAATTAGACAAAGAGCTAATATTTGGAAATTTGGAAAAAAAATTGTTTCTCTTTGCTCATTTGTAGCTTTCATCATCAGTTTGATAAAGAACATACATGGGAAGAGAGTGCAAAACAGACATTTGTGTTTGGAGTGAGTAGGATCCCTGAGCCGAGTGTTAACCAAAGAGAGTTTCGCTAGGCTGTAAAGTACTCATCACCTTAGAATAAAAATAAATGCCTTGTGGATGCTCGCTGTCTTGTGTGCAGAAATTGTGCGTGGCCTGCAAATTAGGCAGTTATATCTTCCCTGTTTAAACGTCTTTTGATGCACAGAATTGCTTTTGTCTAATACAAAGAGAGGTCAGTCTTTCGTAGCCACAAACATAGCAGATGGTGAGATTCACCCTAGAGTATAGAAAAGCTACAGTACTTCAGTGCCTTTTGCATTTTAAAGGACATTACTTCTCAGCTGATTTCAGCCCGGCCAATGGTTTGCTATTCCTCTGAATCCAGAAAGCAACAAGACTGCAACTTTTTCTGTGTAGGGAGACACAAATAGCAAAAGTGGAAAAAGCATGAAGTGCCTATTACTGGAACTAGCATGAGCAGTTTCAGAGCAAACCTGCAGCTGGAAAGATCTTAAAAATGGTAGGCTAGATTCTTTATTTATGATCCCACAAACTTTCGGGTGGCAGGTATACAAATAAGGACAGGTAGGTAGGTGTGTGTATTTTAAAACGGAATACCAGTGTTAGACATGGGGAGATTAGTCACGTAGTTCTACCTCACCTTAGCAACCCGGAAACATGGTATGAATCTGTTTTTCATTGCTTATGCTATTTCCATTTTGTGTCCCCTTTTGCTTGAAAAGCAAACAGCGTCTTTGCTTCTCATCACAGCTCTGCTGTCTTTGCGCCTGCAAAAGTCGGGTGGGAGGCTGGACTGAGGAAAATATATATTCTCATGGGCAGGCTAAATATAGTTGTAAACTCTTCCCTATAAATCTCTGTTTGATTTTAATTTATTTATTTCTCCAGCTAGATACTATATTTTCACTTAGGCTGTGATAAGAACATGACCAAAATACTTCCTGAAAAAATAAAATCTGCATTATTACAGGGCAGTCTGCATTAGTCCGTCAACCTGCTGCCTTTGAAGGCTTGTGTTCAGCCCCTCAATTTTATAGTGCCAAGATTCAAATATGGGATTGCTAGAGGAAATTAATTACTAGTAAATGTGGAACAAAGGAATGAACCTGCAATTTCACAGCATGTGAAACACCTTTTGGAATTCTTTACTCTCTTCTTGGAAGTCAGTGTGTCAAATTCTTGGAATTATTTTAAAGGGCTGGGTAAAATATGTAGCTATCCAACAAGCTATTATGAAATCAAATGCTTAAGGATATAAATAGCAGGCAGAAAATTATTTTGTCTCTAGGCGCTTTAGACCATATCTGTTCAACATGCATTGCAAAGCATTGTAGAGCTTTCTGTTCTGAGGCCCTGCTACAGAGGATGACTGAGGGCGAAGAGCAGACCTGATGGAACAAACTTGCAATCCAGGGTAGCAAATTCCCTGTTCCTGTGCCGTACCCCTGATCTCTACAACTGTTGCCACACTTCCCTTCAGCCCAACTCCCATCAAAGGACAGCAAAGGACAACAGTGGGCTCAAGTCCTACATGGCTCCACATGTCAGTTGTCCCACACATCCAGCAATACCCGAACACCTCTATCTTTCTGAGCTTTCTGAAACTCTCTTCTGTCTTCAGGCACCTCTTAGGTGTCTGTGTCTGCTCACGCTGCTTCATGTCACCTCCAAGGTGAACAAAGCAACCTATTCAACTTAGTCTATATAAACCTGAGCTTTTTACTGTTTCTCTTACTGCTGGTTCTCATTTCCCCCTCTCTGATGGTTCTATTTTGCTTGTTACCTCCAAATCATACTGTGTAAGAGTCTCTCACTTGCATCCTCCCACAGCCCTCCTTGAATTGGCTTTTTGACTTGAGCATCAAGCGTCCCCTCACTTCTTCAAAAGCATCAACAACAATCTCTCAGATTGTGTCTAAACTGGTAATCTAGTCCAGAGCATATTTCCTGACCATTCCTGTCTACCACACTTCAGTTCACATTGCAGAGCAACCCCAGAGTGGATGAGCTGGGTTTCTTTCAGATGAAGCAAAGGTAAAGGATGCGCTGATCTGTCTCGTACACTCAAACTGGCTCATGGGCATTCAGTCCACGAGACCAGACTGCAGCTAGTCCAGAGAAAACCCCCATGTTTAGAACATACGCATGGACACTGGCTCCCCAGTACCAACTGTTTCACTCTATAAACTTGTTTCTATGGTGCTGCAGGGTTTGCAGATGTAAACATATGCTATGTTTCCTTTCAGAGGAGCTGAATACTGAATACAAACACTGAAACCAGTATTTGGCACTGTAACATTTACAAACTACCTGTGCTGTATCAGGTCAATGTTTGGTTACAAGCCTTAGCCTTCCACTGCTGCAGGACTGGTTCTCTTCTTCCAGACGCTGATTTGTTATCTGAGCACATTTGTGGACTTCTGTGGGGATTCTCTTAACATCCTATAAATGAGATCAGAAGTGAGATCTAGGTTGAAATGTATTTTCTATTTTGTGAAATGCCCATATTCTGCACATTGTAAATACTCGCTCTGGGAAGCATACTGATACTGGCTTAAGTATGAATCAGTTGCTTTGCTAATATAAGAGCCGTAACATTCAGTTAGCTTTGTATTCTTATGGAGATGGCCAGGTTATTGCTGTGGAAACCAGGTATATTAACTTGACTTAAAATATGTTCTCTCTGAGAGGGGTTGTTTTTATAATCCTGGGTTTTAAAAAGATTTCAAAATGTATTTGCATTCATGAAAAATGTATTTTAACAACATAATGGTTGACAACCCTGCTGCTTGTAAAGAGTTGCTTTAATGGTCAGCTACGAAGTCCTCAGTAGCCATAGTAGGGATACAGGGCTTCCAACCCGTTAGTCTCCCCTTTATTATTTATTTTATTTATTTGAAAGCTTCCTTTCCAAAACCCCCAAAGAAAGAATTGAGAACAATCATCAAGGTGAGGATGACTTTTCCACTTCCTTCTCTCTCATGTAATTGTTAACGGTAATTTACAGTTGCTCAGTTACATTTAGAAGGCTGTGATCTTTCTACCTGAAGTAATAAAAATCAGTGTGTAGGTGTTATTAATTTACTACATGCCATAAAGGCTTACAAATTGTACTGTACTAAAAGAATATTGCTGAAGTATTACTAAAAAGCATATGATATTGGAAGAAATTCCACTTCCCTTGGACTTCCTTACCTCTATGGGGAAAATCTGTGGTAGTACTAGGCATATTAATCAGTTAGCTGTGCTGTAAGGCAAGATCTGAGAAGTGTTGTACTTTTATGAATACGGAGGAGAAAAACCGTGCACACTGTGGATATTTTGGATGCATGCACACATCCTTCTGTCCTTCTTTGACTTCATTTGTACCACTTGGGCATGATTCTACCTTCTACTCAAGAATCCTGAATGTGGGAATTTTGCCCTTTATTTCAGTGAGAGAGGAATTTTTCTCCTATGTAGCTTGTTGTTTCCATGCAATTCAAACTGGAGTAAGGCTCTTCAAGTTACAAAAAATATCAAATTTTTTATAAAAATTAAACCATTCCATGAAAACAAATAATTTTCTAAGAAATATTTAATGAATATGAAGAGTATAACTGACTTCTGAATTTTATTACTGTATGACAGGATCTCTCAAAAATGAGCAAAGGTGGAAGTTACCCAGACTTGGAAGTTGTGTGAAGGTCAACAATCTTTTTGATAAAAAGTAACTAAATATTAAATAGCTAGAAATCACAAATTACCGTAGGGTCACAAACAGGAATTTGCTGAAACGTCTATTTGACATTTTCATGGATGAAGAGACAACAAAATCAGTGTGTTGTTGAAATTTGCCGAGAGTGCCATGTTGAATGGCATTCAGTCATCTCTTGGGGTCTCAGGTATGTGATAGAAATCTCAGTGAGAATCAGCAAGTGAAGGAAAAGTCATTGCTTGTTACCTTTACGTGTTTATTACTTGTCATTTCAGAGAAAATCAGAGAGTGGTGTGCTGTCAGTTGTCACATGATTGGTGGGTTGAAAAGCATTTTGGTCATCTGTTTTTCCATTTGTTGAAAAGGTGAAGAACCTAAATATTCTGATGTGCCTGTAAAAGATTCCTTTTTGATGCCCTAAGGACTGCGTTCCAGGTTGCGTCTTCATTTCAGGCTGTTACTGAATGTCATGTACTGTTACTGGAGCTGGACTGTTACGTCTTAGTGGCTTGGCCTAAGACTGACAGAGTGAAAGTGCTGTAGCATCTTTTTATATAGTATATATTTATTTTTCAGGTCTCAGACAATGTGTCTCCAAGGCCAGCTTGTGTCTCGAAGGAATTTTTTAGTTTTCCACTGTAACGAAGTGTTTTCTTCCAAATAGATGATGTTGCCTGCTAATTTCTTAACCCTTTTCCTATCCCGTACAAAAGCACATGTTAACATAATTCCTGAGGGCAGAGCTGCTCTGGGAAGGGACAGGAGACAGCAAAGGTTCTCTGCACGTTCTCAGTCAATGCGTTTCCAGCAGATGTCCAAGTGTGTGGATCTGCAATGAGATGGCTTCGTGATTCCCTACTATGAGGTGCGATATAGAAACCTGGGGCTTCACTGTAGTGTTCTTCCTGCAAAGTGACCACTTCACAGCTGGAGAGGCGCCCGAGTTCTCAGTGAGGGACCCATCTATCCCTTCTAGAACAAGACTGTCTTGTTCTACTCATACTGTTACCAGAACCAGCAAAACCCAAGCTCTAGGTGAAAGATTGGTGTTAATGCCAAACAGGCTGCGTAAAAGGAGCCACAGTGACCATATTTGAGGTTCTGACTTAAATATTCTTCCTAGCATACAGTGGCTTTAACTACGAAGTTAATGCTCTTTACTGTGGGAAAGTGCTTATACTGTTACTGTACTGGGAGCTGCAAAGTTGTCTGTTTCCCTTTGTAGGGCAGGCGTATGCAAAAGGCAGACTTTATCAGGCTCCCCTGAATGTACTGGCGTAGGCCTGCTTGAAGGCTTTTCTGCTAATGAACAGAAGACTATACTAAGAATTCAACTGCTAATATTTTCATTTGACGTAGGTTGTTGATGAAGTACAATATTTTGTGTGTAGCAGCCTAAATCTTCCATTGATCTAGGCTGAACTAGTGTCCCTAATGTAAGATAACAAACAGCAAACATCATAAACAAATAATGAACAGAAAGAAAATTTGAATTGACTGGAGAGGCTGTGAAATATTCACTCAGTTCTAAATAACATTTGGTTTCCATCCAGAAAAGGAATGATTTACTTCACTGAACAGGTAAAATAGAATAAATAACAAGACCCTAATACACTGAATCAAAGGAGAAAATAAAAACTGTGATAGATGTGACCTTTGGAGAAACATTCAATTTTGTTTGTCACTGTTTGGAAATAATACAATGTACTTAACAGGAGGTAGGAGCCAGGCAGCAAAAATGTCATTGTTTTCTGTTATTACCTGTTATTACCTGTGGAATGAAAGTTATTTAACAGCTCCAACACATTTTATTAGATTACTTGTTTTCTTTGAGCATTCACAGAGCTTTTGTATGTGGGATCATGAATGGGTGTATTTCCCCAACCCTCACTTTACAGCTAGTCACTGTCACACAACTTTGATATTGCTGTAATGTGTGAATATATCTACAGTTTTTTTCCATAGGATTCCTGAGCCTCTAGTGTGCTGATGAGCTGGCGTTATATCTTGTTTATTTCTTCTAATTTAGATCAAAAGGATGACTTGCATGCAGGTAAGTTCCTTGCAATATGCCTAATATGCTTCTAAAGCAGTGGCAGGCAACAAACCTCTAAGATGTTAGTCTGTATGTTCAATATGTGGAAATTTTCCGCAGCCTTTACTCACAGGCCTGATACAAAAAAAAAAAATCTTAATTCTCACACAGGCTCTTCCCAGAACAACCCCTTGCTACCTTATGTTCCATTTTCAGATACTGATATACCTTTAAGGAGGGGAGCAGGCTGTGTATTGACATGCAAAACCAAGTTCCAAAGAGGTGACCTGCTGTGTCTGAGAACTTCTATACCAAGTAGCTCTTAAATTAGAGTTAACTTGAGATTTCGAGCCTGTCTGCTCATTTACACATCAATATCCCCTAATGCTCCTCCTTAGCAGTGGTGATGTCCTGATTTTGCTTTTAGGATAAGGTGGCTAGCTTTGATATTTACTGATATGCGCACATTTGAAAGCTGGATGTGATTCTGGAAAAAATTCCAAGAATGTTTTGGCCAGCTGCACTAAGTGTATGTTAGTGATGCTGGTAAAAACTATAACCTGGCAGGCATTCATTGCATGTGCTTTCATAGGCAAAGACATGCTTTGGACAGCTATAGTGAGACAGATCACACCAGCAGAAACAACTGTACTGCTGAAATGTTGTCTATGCTGGAACTTCTGCTAGTGCAGCTGCATCAGCCAAAGACACCTCTCTTCCCTTCTCCCCTCTGGCCCTAACTGTGCCAGCAGAATCCTTTTGTACAAAGGTAGTCTTGGTGTATGGAAGACACAACTAAAAATCCATGCCGAGGGAGCACAATCCAGCTAAGTTTTCAAAGAGAAGAGCAGATCTGGTTATGACTGAAACACCGACATAGGGAGAATATATCCCACATGAGCAGAACGTTTGGCCCAGCAGAGAGGCAAACTCCAATTCAGTTCCAGTGTTGAAAACTGAAGTCTGAAAAATTCAAATAAGGGGAATAAAATGCTGTTTGTTCGCAGTGACAGCAATTGATCATCAAGGAAGAGAGAGAGAAAAATTCATCCTTGTGAAAGCTTTTAACAAACATATTTTAGCTCAATCATCCAATTATTGGGTTTTGTAGTCAGGATCACCATAGGCTGTGTAACAGCACGCTTGGATCTTTGCGTGTTCTTTACATCCAGTATTAAAAAAGAGGTTCTGACCTTGCAAACATACAGTGATTACTATTCAATGCATTCTTTACCTTTGTCCTTTAGGATCTGGGTTTTCTTTTTAGCTTTTTATATTAATCATTTGTGTTACTCGTGCCCTCCAGTGATAGCTAGATGTTAGGTATAGGTACGTTCCTGATGGATTTTGGCATTTACTGCTGTATTGTAACGCTACGCATAAGCCATTTCTGGACCTGTCTTCTCAATGATGTCAAGCACTGACGTTCTTATTGACTTGAATTATATTCTCTGCTGTGTTTGCAGCTCTTCGCTCCTCCCTGTTTAGATCGTTCTTGTAGAATATATCCATCTTGCTTGGAGAAGAAATTTTAAAAATTCAAAGTTCGCATCTTATTGAAACGTGGCTGTTCATATAAATGCTGTGATTTATTTCCTACCTGGGTAACTGTTCATATAATTGCAGTGAAACAATGCATGTGAAATAGTTCTTTGAACTATAATTTTGTGTAAAAACCAAAAAACACTGTACAAGGTCTGACCATGTAGGTTTGTCTCCCACCATAGACAGCAGTAAGTGTTGGTTGTGGAGAGAAGAGCGTGACAAGGAAAGCACACACTGATATTTCTCCAGTCTGCTCTCCTGCATGCCTAGTGTTGTTTTCCTTTTTTTTTCCTCCGTTTTTCCAGTTTTCTAGTGACCTGATCTTGTGAGTTGAGGACGCTCGCACCTCTCACAAAGTGCTTCGTATGATTTTATGAAAGGTGTATTAATCTTGCAAGGTATTAATCTTGCAAGGTCCCAGGCATTTGAGTTTAAAGTTGCACAGAAAGCTTGACGTCACTGGCAACCGCTGAGTTAAGATGGACATCCCTTGGGGACAAACACCACAGAAGTGCTCATGTAAGTTTTAGGGGGGTCTAACATGAGTATTATTATTATTTCAATTTTCACTATCAGGGAAACTGCTTGTTGTTAATCCCGCTTGTGTTATATGTACAGGAATAATCTCTTTAGACCCTGGAAACTTTACATTTCCTTTTAAAAGCCCACAAGGGGAAACTCAAACACACAATCAGTGCTTGTATTCTACTTGTCTCCATTTCCAGACTCTGTTTCCAGCTTTTGAACAGCTGCTTCTTCCATTTTCCTTCTGTACCTGCTAAGCAAGGAGTAACCGAACTCTGAGAGGAGAAAATGTTAATGAATTCCACTGGTGGACTTCTTTTGTCCAGTCTAGAATTCTGGTTACTGGATAACATTAAAGTAAATCAACTTTTTTGAAAAACTAAAAGTTCTGAAATTCAAATAATATCCTGCTATTGTGAAAGCATAGTGGAGTTGTACTTGCTTTATGAACCCTGTTGTTGCCAGTAAAAGGGCCTTATCCTCTGTCAGGAACATTCCTAATCTTGCTGCAGACATGCTTGGAGCATGGAAATGTATGTCATAATGTTTTCCTATTTAATTGGTCTGATTTTATTTAGAGAAGCAGTTAGAGTATTAGGAAATGCCTTCAAAGCAAGTAGGAAAAGATTATTTGCAGGACAGGTAGGAAGCTGTTTTCTCACTGGGATCTTCAGAAAGCCAAAATTTGCAAAGCTTTCAAGATGGCTGGGGACAGGATTGACTTCTTGTTAAATCAGATAGGGACCTAATTAGAGATTTACGAAAGCAACAAAGCACCCTGCAGCAGGCTGTTTCCCTGCTGGGAGAAAACTCACTGTAACATGAGGATAAGGCTAATAGCAGCTACTATGAAGAAAGAAAAAACATGTCCCTTTTAACTGTTTTAAACCCTCAAGCAATTGGATATCACTGGTCAGGGTTTAGAGGAGATGGCTTCACATACCTGATACGAAAAGAGGAGACACAAATCTGTTGCCAAAGGCCACAAAAAAGATTTGAAGACTTAAGGTGGTCAGCAGAAGAACAAATATCACCCCATCAGGTAGAGGGATGAATTAGCCTTGTGGTTACTAAACTTATGATAACAAATCTGCTTAAAGACTTGCTTCCTCATTGGGAAAATAACCTTTGAATGGATCTCTGGAGCAAGAGAAAGAGATCAAGGAAAATGTGTCAATTTGGGATAATAAAGGAAGCAGAAGGGCCATAAATAGAGTAGATATGCATTCCTAGGCAGCAGCCACTTTTTCTTTTTTTTTTTTTTTTAAGCAATTGACAGTGGCCCTCAAGGTGTTGTTACACGTGATGGGTTCTACTATTTGTTGAAGCAGTTTTCACACTTGATATGGTGTTTCCTTTTATTGCCATTTGCATAGTATATGACCCTTTTTTGCTTTTGTGTATGTGAAGCAATCTCGTGATAGAAATGTGAATGCGTGGGGGGAAATTATCCATGCTCCATCTGTTTTAGTGAGTTCAGGTTCTAAATACATATTTTTATGAATACATTTTTACAAATGGGATACCAAGACTAATCTTAAATTTTGATTTTGCAGTTATTTCCTTTTTCTAGTGCAACAAAAAAAACCTGAAGTCCAGAAACTGAGAAAGCATCAGGGCTGAAATTTTTGCAGCTTCAGTTAGAAACATTCTCTCATAGAAACTGGCATTCATAGCTCAGAAACAACATTTCTGTGTTCAGCATGAGTTAGGCAGTCTGGCATGGTGGACCTTCTTTTGCACTTTCTGGATGCAAAAGTGGTAGTTGTTGTTTGCATGTGTGATATTGTGATTATTTTAATACATTACAGCACCAAAAATAGTGTCCTGAAAGTTTCCATAATGAGAAAGAGTGAACAACAAAAATTACTGAAAAGATATTTGATGCAGATGAAAACAGATACTAAGCATGATACCTAATATACTTATTTAGCACTGAAGAGGTGACAGAGCTCATGCCTATATGTGGTATCATTTTAGATGAAAACAAAGCTTGTAATTATCTTCCCTATAGATTTCGATGCTTTAGTAAGGCTTGCGTGCTTAAGTAATGTATGCATGGTCCGCTAGTTTAATTTTTATAAACTTTATTGATTCAAATGTTGACTTTACTACCACAACATTTATGTCCCCGTCTAATCAGGCTACATGTTTATTATTTCAGTTCTGCATGTTTTAGTAATTGGATTGTGTACCTTAATGGCACAATAAGGTTTTGCATAGTTTACTAAGGAAAAATCTGACTTGACACTGTTTCTCCTATTTTAGTGAAACATTCTTTATTTTTCTGGGCCAATATGAGCTTTTCTGAAATTACTGTACAGCAAAAGTGTATGATCAAGTTGAAGGGAATGAAATGAGACTAAATCCATTAGCTCTTTCATCCCAGCATTATCCCCCTTATCACTTGGGACTTTCCTCTGAAGCTGCCTTAGCCTGATGGAGCTTTCCAGTTTCATGGAAGTGGACCAATTTCTATATTATACTCATGGCCTGATGCTTGAAGATGAAAATGGCTGAGCTCAAAACTTTCAACAAATATTCAGATTTCTCTCCTCCTTCCACATCGTTATCGTAGATATAGTCCACAAAAATCATTCGTTCTTTCTTAACTTCAACTTCACTTTCCAGCTAAGATTTTCAAACAGGATTTGTGATTTGGGGTGCCAAACTGAACATCTCCAGTGAAAGTTAGATGTGTATCCAATTGGACATATTAGAAATGAGACTTCCCAACTTGCTAGTCAGTCTTGAAAACCTTAGCCTTCAGCTTTAGCAAAGTCTAAGGTCCGCTGGTCTTCTCTTCTGTCCTTATGACAAATCTTTTATCCGTTGTTTACTCTTCCATAATAGGACTTGTATAGAAATATGCAGTATAAATATTGCATAGAGTTGTTTTTCATCTCCGAATGTTTTTTAAAGCTTAGTAATTAAAAAAAATTAGTCACCTAAGTCTGACTTTTATCACAATATCAAAAGACTTTCTTTAGATTTGTCCTCAAAATATGCATGTTGATTCAGAAATTTATTCTTGCAGATGCACTCCATGACAGACAGACACTCCATGACAGACAGACAGCCTTTGTGAGTTGCTAGTATTACTGGATGAACAATGCGTTTTTGGGAAGAGAGATAATCCAGGTATCATTTGAAATCTCTACTTTTCTTGTTCATGTTTTATACTACCAGAGGGGCTGTTCAGCTTATTTTTAAAATAGATGATATGATCAATACCTGTATTAATGTAATTTATTGATTAAACTTTACGTAGTAATAGCTTGACTTTTATGTTTCAGTGGTATTATGTTTTAAGCAAGTTTCGTTATGCATTTTTTTTAAACAACACTATAGCTAAAAATAGGTATGACAGGTTGATCATGTTTTGGCAAGAAGAAAGTGTAGGTTGGGTGGCAAGTATTTTTTTTCTCTGCCACTCTTCTCCCTTTCGCCCACCACTTCTTAAACTTTGCAATGTAGGCATGTTGCATCTCGTAAGTTAGGCTAGATTTGTGGCTGTTGGGGACTTGAGCGTAAGGGCTGTATGGAATGTGTCAGTGCTGCTGTAAGAGGTGTCCATGATTTAGTAGGTGGCAATCTCTCTTTAGAGTCAGAATTGAACTGCCGACCCAGTCTAGTGTTTAAGAGACTGTGCTGATGGAGCTACTGTGTTCTGGATGAAACTTAAACCCCAGGTCCTGTCCATTTGTGGTCATTAAAAATTTCTGGCATACAGCCTCTCCTAAACTGCTATATGGTATTGCATTAAGTGTTGTATTTCAGGAGTGGATTAAGAGATCCTTTTGTATGGTTTCTAAAGCACTTTAGGATCTTTTGGGATGAAAAAATACTATATAAATGTAAGTTACTATAATAATAAAATGAAAACACTCTCTTCTTCACCTTTCAAACAGGAGTACATCACCTTTAAAAAGAACAAAACCAGCTTGAGATTTCTTTAGTGTGTAAACTCAGAAGATGGTGACCAGATGTGAGTCAAGATCAGCTTTAAATCAGGGTTTAGGTTTCCAGTTAAAGGCTGAACCTTGGCTGGGTTTCAGATTCTGGTTTAGTGACAGGAAAATCTCATGAGGGTCTCCAGCAAGATTTCATCCCAACATTGTGAAAATTTCATGAGATCACCTGTTCTCATGAAATTGTCATATTGGCCCTCACCTTCACAGAGGACCCTTCTCCCCAGCTTATGAAAGATAAGGGCCTGGAGGGACTGGGTTTAACTCTTTGAATATGAGTTAGCTCTAAAACCTGGATGGCAGGGGTTCATGTCTGGTAGTCTCACTGGGGCCTTGTTCTAATACTAGACATAGAAATAGATTTGGATGAAGAAAGAGAAGAAAGTGCTATAGAAAATCCTGTAGCTCTACTGCTACATATTTAACATAAATCTACAAGTCTTTGCTGGACATTTTTAAGTGCCACTTGGTAAGCCAAACTGTGTAGGTACTTAGCACTTAGGCTTAGATCTAAACTATCCACGCATCATTTAAGAATATTCGCAGCACTTTGGGAACCCAGTGAAACACATGCCTTCAATCCATCGCTTTCTAACTCTGTAATAATCCATTTTGCTGAATACTTGACTTATCTTTGCACAAGTCAGCACATTTCTGTCACACGGGCTGGCAGTACTTGTCTGGGCAATATAGGAGTAGATTGACATTGTCTGTAATCATGGCATGCAACAATCTGCAGGCTTCAATGCTATCTTTGCCTCATCTCCTCCATTTACTGTAGAGTCTGTGGCAGAGGAATTAAAGTGTTTGGACAGAAGGGAAGTACATGCTAAGTGCCAACTGTAAAAGAGACTCCCTCTAGGATGGCATAGTTGAGAAAAATTTCCCTCCAGAAGTTAAAGAGCATGTGGTAGAAAAAGCTAATGTGGGGATAACTGAAACAGCTGTACTGTAGTCTGCAAATGTTGGCAGAGATATTTAGCTGTTTGAAAACACAGCTGACTAGTAAATCATGAGGTACAGGGAGGAGCTCAGGTGAAAATACTCTGCAGCAAAATAATGTGCTATGAAATCAGAAAGCTCATGCAAATAAAAGATCTTAGAGTCAATTCTGCCATCGATTGTACTCACTTAGGTAGGGCTGGCTGGAACACAGTAATTCTTCCTTGGGAAAAAATTCCTTATGTTTGACATTGCTTTTGTCTTGCATTGGAGTGAGGCCTCAAGCTCAACACATTTTAAATGAAAGAAAAAATTCAGCTCAGAAAATCCAGCAGTTCAGTAGCTAGGCAAGTTTGTTAAATGTGGGGGTTCAGGAACGTGAACCTGTGTGTTCACTAATTATTCTGTTCCCTCTGACCAGCTACTCCATTTTGGATCCCCAAAATCTCTCTAATATTTTTTAAATGACATCTACTCACAAAATGGTCTGATGGACAGATCTGCATTTTTCCATTAAAAGTGGTTTTAAAAGTTCTTTACGTGATCTTACTTTTTTCATCAGTAGGTGAATAGGTGTAAAGGAATGTTACTATTTGAACAGTAGGACAATATTGTATAGGAGAAACTGGTGATAATAGGTCAAAAATTGTATAGCTGTTATAGTTGGTAGGTGCAACCTGTGGTTCATGACAAAATCATGAACCAACTGGAGAAAATAAAATCTTCCTAATTGATTCATCAGACTTGATAAAGTGTTCGAAAATTTCAGTTTCTGTTAAAGCTACAGCTTTCAACATTTTGATCTATATGTAACGTACATGAGCTTGGAATATTTGCATGACTTTTTCTGTGTCTCTGGAGCTAGTGGGAATATTTGGACTGAGAACATCACAGGACTGGGACCAGGAACATCAAAATGTATGCATGTACTTAAAGTTGTTCCAGCAAAGGAAACCCACTTTCATTGAAGTGCTGTAAGTTGATCTAAGTGAGTTTTCTGATGTAATGAACTTTATCACTTTGATCCCCATGAAGAAAGCATCTGAGTCAGATATAGTCAGAAAAACATGTAAATCTAACGCTGCAATAGGAACATTTGTTTAAAATGAGTAACACATCTTGATAGATTTTTTAATAGCTAAAATAAAGTTTAGGCAGTCCTGAAAGCTTGTTGAAAAATGAATGGATAAAACATGTTTTAGCTCAAGAGTCAGCTATTCAGTCAGATTTCTTCTTTCTTTTTGGTTCAATATAATAAAAAGTTAAATCCTCTGAAGAGTCGTTGTACCAGACTGACTGGGTCTGTTATGGTAGAGCACGTGCCTAGCATAAAGGACCAGTTTCATACAGCTGATTTTCATGGCAGTAGAAGCTCTGAAGCAAAGAAACAGATGCTTGTTGTATTCTGCTAGTGCAGCCAATGGCTATTTCATAGCTATTTGGAAGTCTGCAATTGAACAGAAAGATGAGAGTGTGTGTTCTACTGGTGCACAGAGTTCTTTCCTACAAGGGTTTATGCAAACAATTGAAAATATGTATTATGGAATAAAGCTTACGCTTCTTTTTCCCATCTCTGCCTCCTATGAATATATTAAAACCAAGTCTCTGGCAACTGCTGATTTTGATAACAAAATTGGACAGTCAGTAATATGTTTAGCATATTTATTTAAGAATATTTAAGTGTCTATCAGGTTATCATAGTTTTTGGTAAAAAATACAAAATTCAAAGTTTAATTACGTGGTTCTCAGTGAGAGGCATCTGCAGCCAGTTCTCCCTCAAGTTATCAGCTGATATATTATCAATTAGCCAACAGATTGACCAAACACATCTATATTATGTTTTGTCTAAAGACTGCTGAATCACATTGCCAGGTACTCTGAAACAGTGATGACTAAGTGTATTAGAAGAAGGGGCAGGATGGAGGTCAAGCAAACACAGAGAAAGCTCTGCTCCCTCTTGTGCAAAAGACCATTTTTTAAACTGTTTTCTACACAGCTGTGTTTATAATCTTTTCTGTATGACTTGTGTTTAATTTCCCATGCTGTGAGTACAGGTTTTCTTCCAGTAATACCATCAGAATGCTTCAATCTCAGTTCTTACACAGTGGCAATTTAGAGAAACCTAATATGTAACCACATTTTAGAGGGTAAAGAATTAAGGCATGATGGTTTTTTGAATCATCTGTGTTAATCATTTGTGAAATCATTCAGTGAACTGTGTTAGTTCAGTAGCTCACATTTAATAACTATGAGACTTGAATAGAAACTGGCTAAAAGAAAATGTAATACCTTGATTTACAAACACTAATTTTTTCAAGAAGCTGTGAGGGAAACATAGGTAACAAAATTTCCAGTGATTGTTTTGGCTCAATGGTATATAAACCTTGATTCATGTCATAATTTATGATTTCTTATAGGGAGCATGATACTGGCATAGCAAGAAACAGCAGCTGAGGTGAGTGGCTGACCAACAAACCCATTTAAGATGATGATAAGCACACCAATGATGAGAGGGTGTGAAGGGGTGAGACTTCCCCACATCTTAACTCCAGAAGCATTGATTAATGAATTCACTGTAAGCCCCTTGCTTTTGCAAAAGCTTTGGAGGAGATGAAGTGTGAATAGATGCATAACAGAAGAAGGCAGTGAAACAAGATAGTAAAGAGACTAATCCTTCAGCTGAGATGGGAGGGCATTGTGGAAGAACTAATTTCAGTCAAAAATATTAAGAATAATAGAAATAATTTCTGTACATGTAAAGAGAACACTAGTTTTAAGTCTAAAGGGATAGTTTCTAATAATAATCCAGGCAGAAAACTAACAGAAAGCATCCTGAATTTCTTTTTTTTTTTTTTTAATGACATAAAATTGAAATCAGGAATGTATATGGTTAAGAAGCTGATGAAATGTTAACTTCCATAATCTGAGTTTACTTTTTGATCCAAAGAGAAAACAAAATTCAGAAAAATAAGTTTTATTAATCTCTCTCTCTCCTGTATATGGTATGCAATTTAGTTATGGTCTCATCCTTCTGTTTTTCCCTGAATTCAGATTTTTCAAGTCCTTAGTGAGCACCAGAACCACTGTACCTTCTTCAGATAGAAGCAGGGTCAGACATAGGAAGGATTAAGTCCCCAGTTGAAGGGAGACATGTGGAGACATCAGTTGGTTCACAAAGCCCTTTTGTGTAGAACCTGTCTTCCCTCATGTTTGTTAAATTCCTCTGTAAAATCTTACCTGGATAGTGCCTCTCGGACAGCGCATGTATGTGTGTGCACGGGCATGCCTGTGGGGCTGGGTGGTGGTGGGGAGTGAGCCTCATTTGCAAATTTCATCAAGCTGAGCATGGATCCCATCTCTTACTTACATTACTTTCCTGACTTGACTGACAAGAATAGAGCATTGATCTGGTTGAAGTCTTTCAGAGCAAAGACAAGCTTCCTGGGTCACCACAGCTGATGTGGTAGAGGACAGATGCAGATGCTGAAAGTTAGGCATCTGGGGGCAGCTTGCTATTAAAAATTTAAATGCTTATAGGGTAAGAAGGGAGTCTCAAGGGTTGTATCTTTGGATTTGAAGGCCCATTTGAGGGCCCATTTGAAGGCCCTTTGGATTTTTCTGCCACGTCCTTTATGAGTCCGTAAAAGGACACACAGCTCCTTTTGCTATGTCTATCCCAACAAGCAGAACAGGGCCGCAGCACGGGCCAGCAGTTGTCCGTGCTTTTTAATTGTTAGCATGCTCCCAAGTGCAGCTCTGGCTGTGCTGATTACCGCTCTTCCAGACAACACACAGACATGCTTCGGGGGAGAGCATGTGCAAGGGACCATTCCCAGCAGGCAATTTTGACTCACATACCCTGGTTTTGAGGGGGTGGGGAAGGAAAAAAGAGAATATGGTATGTAGAGCTGAGACATGCTGTGCTGCATGGCCTCAGGGCCAGAGAATGGTCCCTGGTTGTTTTACTTAGTAGACATTTCCTGTGTGTCTTAATTCTCCATCTGTTGAAGAGCAATAGCAGCGTTTCCCTACTTTGTAAAAATAAGTGCCTTCTTTACTGTGCTACAGGAATAGGTGCTATTTAAAGTATTCACAAGACGTAAATAATATTTTTGCAGACCACTGGGAGAGTGCATACATGGAGAGAAATGTCTATCCTGCAGTCAGTATTTTGACTTAGGTTTCAATTTGCAGTTATCTCATAATCTGTAGTTGTTTACTGTTTCAGTTTGGCCTGCATTTTTGCAAAGTTCGAACTTAAAACTGAACTGGAGTGGAAAGGGAGAAAGGTTCAACTTCATTGTTCTGCCATTGGGTTGCTTCCTTTCTGGGCAGTGTAAAAAAAGTCAGCTGTCTTATTTTTCTTTTCCATGGCCAGGGCCAAAAAATGCAGGAAAATTAGCCAAGAGTAGGAAAAAATGGAGCTTTGCTATAGCTCCAGGGATCCAGGATGCTTGCCTTTCTCATCAGAGAGAGAGCAACTAGACTGATATTCTATTTTCCATCAATCAAGTCAGCAAAGCCAGGCAGAGCACTTCCTTTGACATCAATGCAGTGGTGACAGTTGTAGAGTTAATGCATTCCTTTTTAATGGAATACCATAAATCTAGGTTCAATGCTGCCAAAATAATGGCTGCAGTTCCTACTGCAGAAGTCAGCTCTCTCCTTGCTTTCCCATGGGCTTAAAACAGTTTGATTATAGAACTCATAGGAATTATTTACTGTTATTAATAAGGATCTTTAGACACTCTACAAGGATAGTTTACCTGTGTGAAGTGATGCTATTGCCTCTTGGGTGAACACACTACAGCCTTTTAAGAAATGCACTGTATTTAAACAGCTTCAGAAGAATGATTTTTCCTGTTTGAACTTGTAAGATAAATTCAGGGAGGCACAATTTATATTTTTCTAGGAAGATATCTGAAGTATGTCAGAGACTCCCTAGAACACCCGCAGCCTCCTAAGATTTAGTGTCTTATTTGTAAGGAAATATCTAAGGCAAAATTCAGAGGTAGGATACAGTAGGATACAGTGCTGATATGGGAGGAAAAAATTTCATTGATTCATTCACTAGCTGTATTATATTTGGGCAGCAAAGAAAAACCCAGGTATACCAGGATAATCAGCAAGTCATCAGATGAGATTTAGAGACACTTAGGAGGTGCAAAGTGGAGTTGGAAAACTTCTTTGCAGTCTTCGAGAGCTCTTTTGTGGATGTGATATACCGTGGTCCATGGGTGGAGGATACCTGAGGGTGGAGAAACAACGAGAGGCAAAGTCTGTGATGCAAGAAAAAGACCCAACACCATCGGGCACGATGGCAACTACGGTGCATTTTCCTCACTGTATCTAGATCTTCCTCCCCCTCTCCCACAAGAATTTACTTAATCCCCAGGAGGATATTACTTGGGATTGTCTAACTCACTAGAGTTAAACAGCTGTATAGCACTTTTCAGGCTCAAGGCCTTACCTCTAACTTACTGCCTTATTTCACTCTGCAAGATCATAAAGCACTTTTCACATCACAAGCCAGCACTGCTCTGGCACAACAAAAACCAGTGCTGTACAAGGTCCATTTAGAGTAGGGTATAACTGAAGCAATGCTTTTAACTCCTCTTTGCGTGGGAATCTGGAGACAGATGGTTGTTGCCCATAGGATAGGTGGTGTCAAAGAGGAGAGGTAGCCTCTGAGCCTTGGATAACATGTGTTTCAATTCAGTGCGCTTCCAAAGTGCAAGAGCCCAGCTGTGTGTTTCAGAGTGCATGATATAGGGAAGCCCCGAGTGAGAGCAGCAGCATTGCTGCCTTCCCACCCATGTGCGAGGAGTTCACAGACTTACAGGTGGTCATGAGAGCAAAACCTAAATTTCACCCACCCTCTAAAGAGAATAAAAGTTATTACCCTTATTTTACTGTGTCTTATTACATTTGGTGTTTGGCTTAAGAATCCTCAAGTCATCCTATGAAAATCTCAGCTTTTTTTTTTTGTTTGTTTATAAGTAAATGTCTAGGTCTGCAAAGAAAATGTGCAGGGTGTAAATAAAACATAAGCAGAAGGTAGCCTAGGGGTTCCAAGCCCTGAAGGTAGATAAGAAGAACCTGAAATATGTTGATTTAATTTTTGGAAAGGATTTATTTTTTATTAAATCAGCACTTGATTTTTAGTGGGAAATAAAGGCTTGATCTTGGCACATGAATATTCAACTTGCGTTTAGTTCATAAATAAGGCCAATAAGTTCATAAATAAGGCCAGTGAAGGTCAGGTTTGGAGAGAGATAGCAGGACCCACATGGCTCAAACCATAAGAAAGAAAAGGAGGAAGAGTGACATTGGCTCCAATTGCAAACACTTTGATTTGGCTGCAGGTAGGGTGGCCTGTGGACCAGATTTATGAAGACATGTCAGCAAAAAAGCATCGCACAGGAGGTTGCTCGAAATAGTGTCCTGATGTGAGTGTGTGGCTTCTGGGCCAGACCGACTTGTATCAGTGCAGCTAAGCATGGGCTCATCCAGACGGTCATGCTCTAAGCCTGATCCCAGGGCCATGCTCTGACAGAACCACAAAATAAACATGTGCACGTTTTCTGCTTTCTACAGCATGCCGGATATTAGTAAGCAGTTTTTTTAACTACTGCCCTTTTTTTACTTGCGGCTTGAAGGCCTTTCTGACCATAATTATGCCAATGACCTATTGTCACATCAGCTATTACAAACTGCATTTACTTGAACAAAAAAACTGATGGTGTTCTTTTTTATGGGACAGAAAAAAAAAAGAGTGGGCAAGCTTTCAAGAATCACAGTCAGAGTACAGTATGTCTGCATTTAATTATGGGGTTGGAGCAATTAACACTTGAGCTCTGCTTTGTTCTGTATTCCATGGCTGGTTGTTGAGAAAATACAATTCTCAAAAGCTTTCCATTTAAAATGTATTTAGCTTATTTTTAGTGAGTGTGGAGGGGTTTACGTACAACTGCTTGGGGCTGTGAAGGTTGGTTTAGGACTCAAGAGACCCTAGTTCAATTCAAAGTGTTCATTGTGACAGTGGAAAAGGCACTTGATTTGTACTGATGTCTCACTGTCCTCCCAGAATGTAATTTCTAGCTGTAAGGCAGGGACTCCATTAATTTTCAAATGCTTGTGATGAGGCCTACTGAAGCATCTCTGTCCATTCTCAGGTTTTATTCTTAATGTATTTGTCTAATATGATTTTTATTGTTTTTAGTCCCTGATAACCAGAGACCTTTTAACCAAAGCATTATACGATGTGTAATGTATGTAGCTTTGCCCCTCATTCATGAATGCTCTTAAACACCTAAGTCTGGCCTAATTCAAAACAATATTTCTTAAGCATGTACTTTAGGTTGAAACATATGCTTCAGACCCATTGAAGTAGAAAAAAAATTATGATACTAAAGACCTCGTTTTTTATTATTTCCCCTCACAACTTCACCTTGCAACACTTTCTTAATTGCTAAACAATTTTGGCTTGAACTTCTGTGTCTCAGTCTGCTGTACTGTGACCTAAAGAACAGTACATACGCATGCAGATATTAACTAGTCCCTTAGGAGCACTCTTGCACTGGAGAGTGAAGGAGGAGAAGGCGTATTTGCAAATAGCTATATTTTCTTTCACCAACTTAATTGCTTCTGTTTGGAGCTTTTAAAATCTCGCCTTACCATGCAGTCATTTTCAAGTGAGCACAGCATGACTGACCAAAAAAAATCTGTTTGCTTTTCTATTATAATTTTGGTTGTGATACTTTATTAGCGGGGACTGCTACACCCCAGAGGAGTAACATTTGGCTGGTTGTGGCACTTCTGGCATTTCCTAGCTTGTACTCTGATTAACTCTGTTATATTAATAAAGTCCTTTTAATATATTTTTGTGAGAGTAATTTCCTAGGGCTTTCAGGAAAGCACATAGAAAAACAAACTCCGTTACATAGCATCACACTGACATTCTGATGGGTTATCAACAGAGCTGGACCTTTAGACCTCTACTAAGCAAGCTAATGGAGTAACTGATAGTAGTACTAAGCTGTCATCCTCCTGAGAGGCTAGCACTAGACTATGTACCAGTTTTCATAGGTATTTGCTGACAGAGGAATAGTGAGACTCAAGTTGGGGATCTCAGGTTCCATTTATGGCTCTGGATACATCTTCCTCTTCCTCTCCCCTTCTCAAGTACAGCCCTTTACTGGGTCTCTTGCAGCCTCTCCACAGTATCCTCCTACCCCAGGACCCACTGCCCTTTCCTCATCAAGCTGGGCAGTCACTGCTCAGGTTTCTCGTTCCAGTCTAGTCTCATATCTGGGCTCTTCTTTCTTGCTTCCTAGGTTAGTCAGACACAGGGTCCTCCCCTCAGTTCTTTGTGTGCTCTGTCTGATTCTGGTCCCTTGACACACATTGCCTTTTCTCTGCCTGTTGACCTTAACATTGCCTCTGATGCAACAGCTCTCCTTTCTCACATCCCATGGTTCCCTCTCAGTCTCCAAATCCTGCCTCCTTGCCCAACTAGTTGCCTTCTGCCTGTCTTACCTTCACTTCTGCTTTTCCACCCTTGCCAGCCTCCAGTGTATATAGTAAACTATTGGTCTGTCTCTCCCCATCTTCTTCCTCCCTCTTCTCTCTTCCTTAAACTCAAAAAGGACAGATTGTGTTTCTGAACTGTCTTGCCTTAACCTTTGCCTTTAGCTTGGTACCTGACTCAGACCAGCTAGAGCTGGGAAATTTTTAGAAATGTGGTGAAACACAGCATATGGTTATTGAATATTCTTGGTAGTTGCTAGGTCACTGGAAAGGGATGCCTCCGTAGGTTGTCCATTTTAACAAACCTTTGGGGTTAGTTTTTTATCTATAATCTATTATCTATAATAATTTGTTATCGAGCAGAGTGCAGAAACTGTACATAGGTTCCCACCTACTCACAGACCTTTGCAAAGGAAACTTCAGATACCCTTTGGACTAGGAGACACTCTTATATTCTCTTACAGTTGTGGATATATTTTTATTCTGGAATAAACACTTGATCTAGTTATGGGAGGTTTCCTTATTCTTAAAATAACATAAAGTCCTCAGAAAGAGAGGACTCTTGCAGCTTTGTACTTGTGAGAATACCAGCCAAAGATAATTATCTGGAGTAAAATAGAAATGAAAGTTCAGAGAACATGATGCATAGTGAAAAATCACAGACCTGTAAGACATGTATTACTTATGTACACAGGATCAAACAGCTGCTGCTCCTGCCTTTTACGAAGCATCCCTGAACATGCTATTCTCTTCAGTGAACAATTACTGTATTTAGTGCTGTAGTCTTTCACTGAGCCCTGTGATGCTGATTCTTCACCTCTCTCCATAATTTCTTCTGTTAAAATGCAAGGAGTGATTAGGATGTTTTGTCCTATAATATCTTACCAAGCTTATTTCATCTCTGAGGGCTAAATCCACCCAGATTCGTACTCTCGGCTTCATACAGTGACTCACCATCAGTGAGATTTTTTTTTGTCTAGCTCATTAAAACAGACTCTTCCTCCCAACCTGGGGGGCAGCAGACCCTGCTCAAGTCAGGAGTGCAACATCAGGAACCATAGTTTGCAAAATTGCCACCTGATTCCTTTCATTCATAATGTGGCTTCCTTGCACAGAGGCCCAAATCTCCAGAGCTACGATGTGCCAGAACACAAGCACAGCTGCCTCCTCTTGGACCCAAAAGCGACAGAGCTACAGGCTGAAAAAAGAACCTGTTTCCTTCTCTGATTACAGCTGTAGAACGATTTCTAGAAATTGCTATTGAGAAATACATCAACATATTGTTGATTCCTTTGGCCTAGTGAGTGATGATCTAATTTCTGTTTAACTGACCAGCAGCCAATTTACATTTGGATCAGAGTTTGAAAAGTGGCTTATTTTGTGTTAGGATGAGCTGGTCATTATAAATGTGAACCGTAACAGCACTCAGGGATAAATCCTGCAAGATGCTGAATGTTCTTTGTATGGGAGTGCAGGTACTCAGTGCCATCTACCTAATTCTTTATATCATCAAATCACACCATTTCGCTGACGCTTATCTGACAATTCATTCATGAAGCCAATCCTGTAAATAGAGAAATATATATAGACAATATATTGTAGTATTCACTGAGGAAGCAGAAATTAATTATACACAGTGATCCTAATTCACACCTGCCTTACTGCAGCCTTAGGTCAATATAAATCCATTACCAACCCGAAATGGGCATGAAATGGTCTCTCAATTAATTGACTATTTTATTCCAGTTACTGTCAGTTAAAGATAGCAGGAATGAACTGAATGTCTTGGTCAGTCACAAAACAGATCTAACCCATTCCTTTCTCAGAAAAAAAAAAATCTGCATTAAGCTAATCGATAGTGGTGTAGTGCGTGACACAGCTGAAAAAACTGTTGGAATTAGTTAAGACAATAAAAATACTCAGTGTCCCTCATTAAAGGTCTTTACAAGAGTAACTAAAATTAAAGAGAACAGTTGAAAGATCAGAGTCAACAGCTGTTCCATTTTTAGCTATTTTAATTCTAATTCTCTGTTTTTTTAGATGCCATACGTAAGGGTTAAAGGAGAAAGAGCAATGGGAAGAAGACATAGTTCTTCAGGGGAAAAGGAATCAGTTAATTCAATATTGTTGTGTGAGAAAAGAACAGGCAGCACAGAGTTCTCTTGGTAAGAAGCTAATAAGAAAGTCCTGACCCTGTCCAAGACCAGCTAGAGACAGGACTTCAGGATTTTGAATTTCTAGCTGGTGACACGTCTAGAAACCTAGCAAGGAGAAGCTGTGGCTATCGGTGGAAGCAACACTGATACAGACCACTTATATTCACTGCAATAGGTCATGTCTTGTCCCGCAGTGACCTCACAGTTACACCACCTTAGTCCAGCAGGTAACTAAGGGACTTCAGTGAAGAGCACAGATAAGGGTAAGATAGTGTAGGCAATGGAGGCAAAGAATGGGAACCCTCTGAAGGATGAGTCAGATTTTTAATGGGATAAGAGCAGCTTACTTTTAGCCCGTAGACAATGCAAGGTAATTTGGCTTCCCTCAATGAACAGTAAAAGGGCTTTAAGAACAGTTAAATGACCTCTGATTTCTAGCCAGCCCAAAAAAAAAAAAAGGCAAAAGTCTTCTGACTTCTCCATAATCTGACTTCTGCCTTGACTGATCCCCGCGGCCTGAAACCCATGGAGCAACCATGGCATGTGAAGTCAAAGATGGAAAAGGGAGCATGTTAACAAGATAACTTCCTTCTTTTCTTTCCCTGCTACCCAGGAATCCGGCTACCCTTTTTTCATTACAAATGTTACTAATGAAAACTAAAATCGGACAGTAAAAATGCACTTTCTCCTGATGCTCTTTTTTCTCTTCCTTTCCCTCTCACTGGCCCCACCTGTACTAACACAGTCACACTTTCAGTCGTCCTTACTGGAAGCAACGCCAGCTTTCAGTTTTTATTAAGAAAGCTAAATCAGGAGTTTATAATAGTCCTTTTATACTTTTAATGTTGCCCATTTTACTGCTGCTTTAACATTCACTACCCAGACCTGGCTTGTGTTCCATGTTCCCAGATCTGAACAACAGAACACCCCTATTAATTTAACCATGTCCTTTCTATTCCTACATTTCTTAAGCAGTACAGCTGTGATTTTGTCTTAATTTCCCTCTAGCCCTTAAACATCGTTCAATTCCATACATGCAATCACTGCAAAGGGAGAAAGTCAAAGGGGAATTCACAGTTCCTTGTGCCTGCAAAAGATCTGCGGTTGTACACTGGCCTTGTATTGCCACCAGGGAAAACGTGCCTTGTACCAAAGTCTGTTGGGTGTACTCAAGGCCTTGACATGCCCTAGACAAGGCTCACCCAGCTATGTGGGTGCTTAAAGGAGAGCCTCGTTTTTTTCATACTTACTTTTGCTGAAAAACCTGCTCCCGCTGTTCTTACCAATTTCAGTATCTGCTTTCAAACTGCAGGCCCCACAAGGATCAGCCTTCTTCCATGCACCCATCTCGGGTTTAGGTCTGTGTTCAGTTGCTCATTGTTTCCTGCAGCCTGGTAACGCGTCAGAGAGAGAGGGAAATGGGGAGAAAAAAGGGGGAAAATCTTGTTGACATTTCTGCTTCCTGCTCTTTGGTGATGGGCTGTGAGCTGCTTCTTCGTGCAGCTAATATTATGGAGCCAGAGTTTCAGAATTACGTAAGCTGCTGAAACCAGAAGTGGCTAGGATTTTTCTCAGAAGTACCTTGCTCCTGAGCTGTAATTGATATCACAGCAAGTGGATATAGCAGCATCCAGACTTGCATTCAGATGGGATTCAGCTATCTCAAGCCAAAACTGAGCTTCAAAAAGCCCCTGCTCAGATGCTCCTCCTTGAGGTGCCTGACCTTCCCTTGGTGCCACACTTTGCTGCCACAGCCCTTTGTAGGATTTAACTCTAGCCATCTACCCGTGTCTGTTGGTACTCACAACCACCAAAAGCTTGCCTGTCTGGAATAAAATGCCTCAAACAAATACTGATTGAGTTCCTGATGCAAGCCACTCCTTAGGCAGACTGTTGCTTAAGTCAGGTCAAAGATTCATCGTGTTCTTTGTAAGGCTGGAAATATCAGAGAGAAAACCATTTGTGCAGCACTCTTTCTCCGTGGAGGGTGCTCCTGCTCTGGGGTTATGCACTGATGTACCTCTCCTCTCGCCACACATTAATGAAAAAAAAAATACTGTGGTACAGTATGACCTCTCTACAAGCAGAAAACAAGCACCATCCTGTACCTAAACAGCAATATATTAAGATCATTACTGTATTTAATATAGTCAGCCCTATCACTAATCAGTAAAACTAGCAGTGGTATTATGTTCTTTTCAAAGTGACAGATTTGTCAATAGAATAAAAAAGCCGTTCTATCTAGACATTGTAACATAAATAACGGCATCTTAATGGAATACCTAAAATAACAGCAGGCAGAAAGGAGATCTCTTTTACCAAGAAAAAATGTTCAGTTGTTGACTAATTTGCTGTAAATCTGTCTTTTGCTTTCTAGTCAATCGTTAACAATCAAAGGCCACCTGGCTTAATTGAGCCTAATTTTCAGGAAGCCTGATCTGGCATTCCTTACACACTACTTAGTCAAAGTGAATGAAGGACAAGGAAAACAATAGAAGTGGTAACGAAATGAAGAAAATCTGTCATTAAAGCAATTTTCTAAACATTCACAAAAATGGTTTTTCAGTTGCAGCCATAAAATATGACAATTGGCGGCCGTTTGATAAACTAGCAAGAAAATAATAAAGTTTGTCCTCTCCTAAAGGCTTTTAAGGAGTACACACACACACACACACACACACACACACACACAGAGCTATATTTATTGTTCAAATCTGAAAAGCAACAGGCTATAATATGACCACTCAGTTACTAAAGTAAGTGGCTTTATACAGCCACGATCTTACAGACATCCTTTGGCATGTGGGCCATGGCCTTGGAAAGATTTTTGGAAGGTTTCGGCCAGAGTGAATGAATGGCTCAGAGGACAAGCTTCCTTTTCAGCACCAGGAAATATCTAATGAAAGGCCAGTTAGAGCCCAGACAGCTTTCTCTGTGCTCTGCAGCAAGATCTCCTCTCATTCAAGCTCTTTAACTGGCTCTGTCTTCCTCACAGGAGCAGAAAAGCAGCTTCCACCCTCACTTCTGACAGGAGATGACACAGTTTACAGGGGATGAAAGTTTGGGGGCCCTGCTCTTGGGGTCATTGCAGCAGTCTCACCAGACACTGCTGATGGATGAAGCCTTTATTTTACATTCTGCCTGAGTAATTTTAATAAATATTGATAGGTTTGCTCTATTATTAATTTATTTCAGGCAGAGCATGTCTGTGAAGCCAAGGAATGTCCTTGACAGAGGAAGCAGTGCTTACCAGGCATAAGTACCTCTGCTGAGGGCACAGCAAAGACCAGAGGAGCCTGTCAATACAGCTAGAAAGATAATGATGTGCCCTGTGGTGCTACAGAAAGGTAAGGCCTTTCTTCAAGACAGAAATGTAAAAGTATTATTAAGTATTTACCAGGATTTTTCCTAAACAATATCATCAAAAGATGCGATAACACTTGGGCACTGTGTGGGGCAACTGTGAAATGAGGTGTTTCTTTCCTTTACAAGAAGGGGACATGTCATTCCCAGCTAGGCTCTCTTAATCAGGATTGGGCCTCGAGCTAGCCACGGGTCTGGGTTTCCCAGAGCTTTGGCACTGGTTCACAAGGCGCGCAGGGCCGTGCCATGTGTGTGGGCACGGCACTGTGCTTGCATGGAGTGCCCCTGAGAGATTCGGTCTCCGTCGGCACGGAGCGCTGCTCGGTCTAGCCTTTTTATAAGATGAAGGCTTTAATCTTAGTTTCAATTTCCTCCATAAAATTTGTATGCAAATATTTTCCTAGCTCTCAGACCTATTATGAATGGGATTGCCCTCTGGATGGTTGCCAGTCAGCTTGGCTGCCTTTACTATAGACTTTACTGGTTGGCATCAGAGTTGCTTTGCATGTACAGACCCATCTGCAGCCGTAGCAGCCATTTTTCCCCAGCTTGGCTGAGTATTTTTGCGATTCAGAGGTGGCAAGCTATTTGTAGAGCTTGGTTAGTTAAGGTATCTAGAATACCTGCAGAGTCCATTTATTCCCAGCATGACTGAGACAGAGCTGAGGCTCAAAAACATATTTCTTTCCTCTTCTGCTGTGCTAAAGAAGAAACACTTTGTGAACACCCTTTTCAGCTGCCAGTTTGTTTCTGTGTAGGTTAGTATATAGAAAGGGTTTTGATTTTTCTTCTCTGTACCTGACAAGATCAGCCCCTCAGTCCTGAAATAAGTCACCTTAACTCAATACTCACCATTATCTCTCCCAGCTTACTGCTAATTTAAATAGCCAAAATGATCATGCTTTACATTGAGGTTCTATTTATGAGTAACTGATAAAGGACTAATAAATGGTTGATTGCTGTTGTAATAATTTGTTAACTGAGTATTATAGAGTCCAACAGGTTAATTGGTTTCAAATAACCATGGCTCATAACTGTCTATAATCCTTTCTACTGATGTCCTTATAACACACATTTAATCTAAGCCATAATGCATATCTCTTGTGACTATGCATATAGTCACTGCTTTTATCACCTCTATCATGGAACTTTGAAACCACAAATATTTTAAAGCAGAAAAAAAGTTAAACCAAATACTATGAAGGTAGTGAATTCTGTGGAAACGTTTCCCTGTACCTTTTAGTTTAGACGCTTGTTGGTATTGAGGCCTTTTTGAGAATGAGTGATTTGTGGCTTCTCACACCAAACAAAACAACTGCATTTTCTATATTTGCCTGGGGCTTTGCAATTCTAAGTGTCCCTCTCAGATGTGTCAATCGTTTAGTGAAAAAATGAGCTGAGACTTCTGAACACTCCAGAGAGTCATGCCAGTTGCATCTTCCTTATCTGCTAGATATCTGGGCATACTTTGTTTGATAGATATATTCCAAACCAAAAATAAATCTTAACAAACCTCCCCCTTCTCACCTTTTTTTCTCATACCAGCTTTATTATAAATGAAGCTTTGAAGCCTCTGCATGCGTACCAAGGGAGATTGAGTTGGCAATGGAGTAGAAGAAGAGTGTTTCCTGAGCAGCACTAACACCGACAGTTATCTGGCCACATAGATGCTTTGTACATGCCAGCTCCAAAGCACCTGTGGGTCCTACTGTGCCAGAGATGCTTCTGCTGATTTGTATTTCCTATGGCTTAGTTTCTTGCTGTGCTGCTCCGTTTTACCCAATCAATGCAAATGGGCCAGTATATTGAAAAATCTCATCCGTATTTTTTAACCCAGGAGAACGACTTTAGGCTAAATTCTGATCCTCATTGTAAATATCTTCACTTAAGCCAGCATGGTGCCACTAGAGTAATGCAGATGAGACCTGGCATGACTGAGGGGTGATTTCAACAGAAACAGAGCAGGTGAGACCCAAAGTTACCCAGTGAAGGTTTCACCTGCTCTGTTTCACAGAATTATCAGTGTTAGTGAACTGTAACTAACTAGCCTTCACTCATTATTGTAGATTTCCAGTAATTGAATGCTAACATTTCTTTCTATCCTACTAGTGAAACAGTTCATTAACAGCAATAGAAGTATTAGGGCAGTGGGGCAATGACAGCAGCATGCTGCAAAGATAGCTAGGAGAGCTCCTCAGCATGCCCACACCAGCATAATCTGTGAAGGGTAATTGCAATGGTGAAAAAACAACTGTATTTTAAAGCTACTTCCCATAATTTGCTTCATTTTAAGCAGAGGGAAAGAAGTTTAAACTAAACAAATGCTCACTCTCCTTCACTTCCCTCTTCACATCAGTCATTGTCAGCTTGATATAGAAAATACGGCTGTTAATAGCTTGCAGTGGAACAAACATTTGCATAACTGTTACCTCAGAGCCCATAACTCTGAGCTAATTGGCTGATGGTGATTAAAATGATTAAGTGACTGTAATTTATATGATTAACCAATTAAACCATTCTCTTGTGATTGGCCCAGGGTAGGCTCTGGGATGTGAGCTTGTTTCCCAGCATGCATGCTGGCAGAGTATGGTATTAAATATTCTTTGAAATACTTGCAGTTGTTCCTGCCAACAGTACTCAAGGTGCTTTAAAGGTAGTTTAATTACTCCGGATCATTTGTGTAGCACAGAGACTCATAAGTTGAAGACAACACATGAATTATTAACAAAATAAATCTAGCACCAGCTAGGATAGCACAGAATTATTGAGGACAGTGAACAGGGCAGTGAATTTGATCATCCAGGACAGATAGATGACAGACTGGTGTAAATGGATGCAATATCACTGAGTTGAACAAAAGCTATGCTTTTGTTTATCCCGGCATGACATCTACATTTTGGGCCTTGAAAGCTGGAAGTTCACCAACAGATCTGAAAAAAAGGTAGAGGAAAATAATTGTAATTCCTTTTAGGTAAAAAAAAAAGGGAACTGACTTGGTTAATTTGTAACCACTTCCATTATGAGTACATTTGCCAAGGGAGTGAATGTTGTTTGAGCGAGTTCTGGTTCTTGAAGGAACTAGGCAGGTGGGCAGGAAGCAATAATTAAGCATATTCTTTGTTAATCTCCTGCTAGGTACACTGAGAGGAAAACTTGCTGTGGTTTCATCCCCCTCTTTCCTTCCCCCCTCCCACCTTCCTGTGGGTTGCTGTTGCTGAAATAAGGGGCTGCTGCATTTCTAGCTTTTTTTCCCCTCACCTCCTACCAGCAGACAGTTTAATTCCATGCTTCCTGAGGCTAAACACATCCCCTTCATTCACATTACTTTCAATTTCAGCTGCTGTGTGTCCTGAAATCTTAAATCCATTGCCAGTTAAACTGGACTATCAGTTCTGATGTTACATGTTCATCTTTTAAGAGATGAGAGTAATATGTTTTTCTTTTTCAGTAAACTTCAGTACAAATTACAATTACCTTTGTGTTTCTCATCTTTCTTGACTGGTTATTAAATGTCAGCATAACAAAGATTGCTAGTATTTTACTATCATACAGGTTAACTAGCTCCATATGCAGTTTTATCCTGAACAGTGCCAAGTGGCCTTGGCAAACTGGCAAGATTGCGGTTTTTTGTTGTTGCTACTGCTGCTGCTTAGCTACATTAAACATCAGTGTGATGCTAACTGGGTAGTCCCCATGCTTGGGTGGATAACTTCTTAGGATAAGTTATTGTATTTTAGGAAAACGAGGTTTGAAAAGTCCGTTGTTTCATGAAGGATAGCAAAATCTGAACAACTGCATGTAATCTGAATATGTTCTTTGAAAAGGCTCTGTGAGAATGACTGTAGTGTCAGAATGTCGTTTCCACAGTAAGCTGTAGCAAAATTAAATAAATTGCCCATTTTCCCTTGCTGATCCTATGGTAGAGTCCACTTTCTTTCTGTTAGATGACAACGTCTCTGCGTGCACTGAAAGTGTTCAGTCGAGCTCAAGGGGTGTCTGTGATGCTGCTCATGAAGCTTTGATTCTGGAGGTAGTGTATGTGCATGCATGTGTGTTTGTGTGCATGTATATCTATCTCATTACTGATACGTAATAAACGTTTTAGACCTGACCCTGAGAAACATTGTGAAAGCCTTCAGCTCCCGCTGAAGCGAATCACTGTAACTTTGCAAAACTGAGAGCAGTTAATGAAGGCTGAGGCTGGGGTGCAGGAGATTCTGCCTCAGGTTTGCGTGACCTTGGTCCATCCTCTCACCCCTCTTTGCATCCATTCCCTGTTGCTAAAAGGAGGAGTCACACCTTCATCACTCTAGCATAGCTTGAAGACAAGGCCATTAATATACATAATGCACTCACATAGTACCAGGATGACCTCCATGGAAAAACTTATAAATAAACATAAATAGGGGCCTGATGAGTAAAAGGCTGGGTCCTGCCTGGGCTTCATTGGGACTTAAAAGGACCACACAGAAAATGCATCTTAAAATAGATTATTTGAAGGTCATAGCCTCCTACCCTTACCTGTCAAGACCCGAGCGGAAGCTTTGCCTGCAAAGTGATAGCACTGCTGATGACATCAGCACTCTACATGCAGGTTTTGGCAGGTGCTAGCCATTCGTTTCACCTTTACAACTGTTCATCCAAGAATTTCTTTGGAGTCATGACTCACTGTGTGCTTTTGCGGCAACTCCCATTTAGTTGTATGAAAAAACTCATTTCTGCTAAAGATCTGCTGCTGGGATATCAAGACTTGAGAAAATGCAGAGTCTCTGACTGATTCTTTTGATAGGTTATAAAATATTAAAAGGTGGTAAAGTTTTAAAACTTATTTTTAGGTATCTATCTACAGCCAAGTCCACTTGGCCTAAGTGATCAATCAGTGAAGCAACATTACATAAAAATGCTGAATTCATGTTATCCTGGATAATCTATATTTCAAAAATGAGACCGAGCTCTTAAATGGCCTGCACATGGGTTTGATCTGCTCCCCCTCTTTTAACTTGCACTTCAGTAGCCTGGCTTTAAAAAAAATTAACTGTTTCAGTAATGTGGGAGTCCTTTCATTCCTACAGTCTTCTGATTAGTTCCAATAAAACTGGATAGTAATAAAGTTAAAATCCATTAGTGAGTTCAAGACACACAACAGAACTCGTGCTGGTGTTTAAAAAAAAAATAAAGAGCTAATAGCCTCCTGTCCAATTTTGACTTCAGCATGAATATTTTTGAAAAGTTTTTTTTATTTCAAACCTCAGCAAAGCAGGTCTTATTTTCCCATGCAATACTATAAAACCTATTCTGGCCGAGTACTGTAGTAGTGGCTCAAAGCATGACTGGCCATAACCAGAAAAAAGGACAGAGGTACCTTAAGGTGCTGAGGACCCAATGTCCACATTATGCACATTTGGGCTGGAGACAAACTGAGGAGCTTTTTGCACTGGTCCTGGGCAAGGAACATCCACTGGTGACCGGAGCACTCTCTGTACTTTCCCAGGGGAGAGCTTCAGCTTAGCTTCACCTGAAATGCTCCGGTTGTCCCCATGAAGTTGTTCCACAGTGCAGCTTCAGCAGCCGTCCAGGTGCTGGGTGCAAAACTGCTCCCTCCAGTTGCTGGTTCCTTACAGTGCTTGTGAATAATTGGAGCACCTGCTACCTCATGGAAAGGTATCATGACTCTGAGGTTTGCTCAGGCCTGACATGGTGGTGAAATCAACTCCACTCCCTAAATCACCTAAGGAGGCTCGATCTAATGGGCATTTGCAGACTCCAAATGCTCAGCAGGAAGGTCAGACTCCACACAGAATGCTTTCATTTAAAATACACTGTGGGGAGAAATCACCCCTTTTCTGCAGTGGACTACCCCCGGGAAGGATAGGAGCAGGTTAGATGGCCACCCTAACCCAAGGGGTTTCAAAAATCTCATCTCTCTCCTCTCCAGGCAGCCAGAAAGGCTGGAGGGAACACTTTTCTGGGCTTTTAGCCCCCCACCCCAGCTGAGGAGGAAACTGGCCCTGGCTTTCTCTCTCTTTCTATCTGGTTAAGTGCTCTAACCACTAAACACGTATACAAAAGGAGAGGCACCCCCAAAACCTCCACCAACAGCTGGGTTTTAAGAGGGAAGACAGATTAACGCAGGCCATAGATGAAGTACAAACCTCTGACAAGTGCTTGGATCAGAGGGTTTCCTCACAGGAAAAACAGTAGACTTTCTCCTCCTGAGGAATAATTGGAGGCCTGGCAGGTGTGCCTGGTGCTTAAAATAAAATAAAAAATTCCATGACTGCACTTTTCAATGAAGTCCTCTTTTCCTGGATGAAAATCAATTAACTCTTCACTGTGCCTTGAGGCTAACAGACAGGAAAGAGATTAACAACAGGAAAAGAGACTTCAGATTTATTGTACAGCAACATAGGTCTCCCCATACTTGATCCACTCCATGAGTCGTCTAATCCCGGGTCCTGTCTCTGCCATGAAAGTCCAAGGCATTTAAGCACATGCTTAACTTCAGGCATGGGAAGGTTTTCAGCAGCCAAGTGGAAGTCTGGCTTTCACCTCTCTTCCTCCCCCAGCTTTGAATGGAAGTTACACACTTAATTGTCCTCTAGCCCTTTGAAAATTTCCACTCAACATGTTTTCCTAAAAAGTGAAGAACTACTGAACTGGGGCCTTGCGAAGCAACTGCTCCGAAGGGAAGCTGCTTGTTAGCCCTCTGTCATCTAGCAGCTGGCTTTTGTCCTCAGGCATGAGGGTTTACATGCATGCTTAAGAAAAATATTTTAAAAATGCAATTTAAGGTGATGCTGGCCATTCTTTTTGGCAACGTGTATATGGCTGTCCTTTCTTAGTCCTGTAAAATACATGGCTAAAATGAGGGTCAGTGTCACACAGATTAGGCAGTGTTTTAAAAAAAAATTAATTTTATTGAATTTAATTTTATTGACTATCTTTCATTTTTTAATTAAGATAGAAGGTAACCAAAAGCACAGTGTCCCATCATCTTTATACTAGACATGATGCTATATGTTGCATGAGCTGTTAAATTTGTCTTCTCCTTAATGCACATCCTCACAAAATAAGAAGCGTTTCCGTACTTTTTATCTTCCTTCGCTATTTCTAAGCACTCAGACTTCTATCATGTCATCTTTGAGATAGGAGAACCAAAAGTATCCTCATATGATTTATATAATGGCATTATAATAGCCCCGGTCTCTACTCTGTTTTTTATCTAATCTAACCTTTTTTTCGTGTGTGCTTTTTCAGGTGGTCTTGACTAGTGATTGCGAAGTGGCTATAGTGAGATCAGAACCAGATGATATGTTTGGGCAGTTTAAACTAATCTTACCAGCGTGCATTACTTTGTATTTATCTCTTGGAATTAATATCAGCGTATGGGTTGTTCTCTTCCTTTGGATAGGACCCTATCTCAAGGTCCTAAATCATTTTGTCTTCTCTGCCACAGTGCTGCTTTGCTATTCGCCCTTAGAAAGAGTGATGATTATTCTCCATCCCCCTTCATATAATGATGTATATAGGAAAATGCTTTCTACCCCTCTTCAGTTTCTGTACTTGATAAGATCGGTTTCCTTAAATTACATGCCAGGGTAGTCTGTTCCATGATGTACCCCGTATACAATGGTCCTATTTTGATATGTTGATAAATGGTTAAGACGAGAAGGAACAGTTACCATCATCCGAACGAATTGCTTGCATGGACTGTAGATCTTCATCTGCTAGAGCACAAATTTTAGCAGGCACTTAAAATCTGCATGTTTCTAGTTTCAGTCTTCTGCTTTTGGCTTCTGTTACCAGGATCCTGTTTTGTATTTGTTAATTGAGAAGCATTATAGTTACTTAGAACTCCTTTCTTTCTGTGAGTGATTATAAACTAAAATTAAGTTAGCTCTTAACTTTCACCTTCACAAGCTAAATATATGGAATTTCTTTCATATGGCAAGCTTTCCAGGCCTCAAATTATTCTTGTAGATCTTTTCTGAACACTCCCCAGTGTTTTGATATCCTTATTAGACAAAGGACACTAAAAAAGAGACACGACATTCTACTAGTACATTAACTGATGCTGTATATATAGACAATATCACCTTCTTAGCCCCAGTTATATATCCAAGCATCACATCATCCTTTTGGCCAGTTTTACACTGAGAAATCGTATTTAATTGTCTGTCTGCTGTGACCTCTCAGTTCTTTCCAAAATCAGCTTTTTCTCAGCGTTAACAGTATACATTCTCTCTACCTAATTTCTTCTTACCTATATGACCTTGCAAATGACTCAGTTAAAATACATGTTGTTTGACTGTTTCTAGTTCATCATATTATCAGGATTATAATACGCGACCTATCCTTATCATTATTTAACCACTTCCTCCATCCTTATCAGACATGCTTCATAACTTTTACGTTCAGTATAAAATGATTAATATTTCTTTCAGCAGAGAATCAATCTCCACTGAGCTCCACTGGAAATACTCACATACATTCCTAACTTCATTTACAAATATGTTTTGAGATATAACAGTTAGATAATTTTTAACAGTAAGATACATTTTTTAATGGTCTGCTTGCATGAGATGTGTACATTTTGCATCTGGGAGTAGGACATGAAAGCACTGCTGTTATTTTTTTCCCTTCAAAAATTTGACAAAAACAGGAAGAAGTATCTGTTATCAAAGTTTTCCACTGAGAAGTCTTCCTTTTCACAGTGGAAAAAAGTTCAGCAGAAATGAAATCTTGTATTTCAAAAAAGAATTAAACAGAAGAACTGCTGTAGTGCCTTCTGGGAGTCCTAACTGAAGTGCTTTAATTTTTCTTTCTTGACTTCCTAGTTGGCCCACATATTCTATTTTATACCAGGATGTCTCTGAGGTATAACGGTGCATTTTGGGATTCCTTGTCTTCATTACATTACAAGCAAAACTGGTGATTCAGCACTGAAAGAGAGCAATTCAGATGCAAGATACTTACTGGATAGACACATTCGGGGTCTGAAAGGAAACTTTACAGCCTTTCTGTGTTTCGATTTTTTGACAGAAGGACTACATTTTCTGTGGAAACTGTTTGAAGCCTTAATTTGTACAATGTGCACCACTGTCCTGCGTAGGAAAGCATTTAAGTGTTGCATATTTTCCTCCCTATTCAGTAAAGTGCTTAAGCACATTTACTTAAAATTGAGCACCTACATGTTTCGTGAGTAAATATATCTCGCTTTATGTAGTCCCTAAATTTCTAGTCTTGAGTACTGAACTGTTTTATACTAATTTGAATTTTTTTCCCTATTCGTTCCCTGTATCAGCTCAAACCCTTAAGTCCTGGTTAGCTCAACAGATTGTCTTTACTTTCACCAGTTCAACTTATTTTGCTTGCTCAGCTTAAATTCTCTTGTGCCCCTGCTCTGACTACTTCTTCTTTATGAGACTTCTCTCAGCTCAGATATGGTTAGGACAACAGTATCGCTAACACGCGAGCTTCCCGCACTCACCCCTGAAAAAGCCCACAAACACTCACACGCACACCCACCCCCCTTTCCCTTCTGGTCTCTGTCCACTGTGCCACTTCTGACACAGTTCCTCTGAAACTATTTCTAACTGTATTTTTCCTGTAAGTCTGTCAAACTGCCTAAATGGGGCAACCTTTTCCTCAGCCTCTTTATGGGTTAGCAAGACAAAAAGCCACAGAGCTTTATTGTATTAAAACACTGGGTCAAATGTACCTTCTGAAAATGTCATCCTGCTCTCTACAAGGAATAGGATACTTAGCTGAACACTTAGTTTGTGTTAGTTAAATCATTTCTTCCTCCTTTAACAAGATCCTGATTGCTGTGATTGCTTGTAATGACCATAAGAGGGGCTTCAGGCAGTTTCCCGTTTTGCAATAGGCACTTTGTGTCTTGTTTAATATGCAAAACATTTCTTTGGAAAGGCAAATATACTTTCTTTGTATGTACAAGAAAATTTGAACCCTGATACCATCTTATATGAAACCAGTTTTACAACCATCACTGTTCAGCTGATTGCATGTCTCTTTTGTAGTTCCCGTCCTCCTGAGACAGAATCAAGGGTTAGCTAGTGAAAACAAAACAAAACAAAAACACAACTCTTTGGGCAAGATCATCTACTGGTATAAGCTGACAGGACAGTGGTGGTACTAGAACTGTGCTACTGTGGCAACTGGAACTGTGCTGGTGCCGGGTGCGTTCTCCACTGTGCCTGAGCAATCTTTTCAGGTCTGCACTAGTCACAGAAGTGCCTGAGCCATGCCCTTTCTCCTTCATCTGGACATCATCTGTCTCATTTCCTTCTTGCTTGCAGAGAGTGTAATTTATACAAAATACTGCTTAGCTTTACAGTATTTTCTCATTCAAGAAGAAGGTTATATTCAAAACTTGCATGCGAGCACAAGGGGAAGTGCTCAGTGAAATAAAGTAAGTGGAAAGAAGCAGGGAAGGAAAACAAATACTTGGCATGTTTCAATAAATATAGAGAGGAAGGGGGACAAGGTGCAAGCTTCAAGACAAAATGACTGTAAAAATCATCAATCTTTGACCTAGAAACAGGGTAGGACAAGTGACAGAATATCGAAAATTAGATCGTCTCAATGGCAGAGCAGGGTGGCCACTCTAGAATTAGTACCTAATTTGATTGCACAGTTGCATTTTACCAGCTGGCAAAAGGCTTTTTCCTAGGCTTTTGTGCACTTTCCTCCTAAATTAGCACCCCTGTCTTATCTAGCGAGACAGACATTTGATTTTCTGTATGATTTTTAAGTGATCCCTACTTCACCTTAAATGGCGAAGCCACACCAACCAGAAGTACAAGTCTAGTTATAAAAAAAGTTAATATTCAAACTGCCCCTGAAAAGTTTATATGGCTTACTATTTTAATTAACCCAATCCAAAAAGCCTAGAATTTGGGGAGAATATTCTCCTTTATAAATGCACATCTGTCTATTCTGAGATTGGAGCTGCCCGTAATCTCAATAGCTGCTCCCTGTGCTGCTGGAGACACGTTTCTGAGACTGGCTGAGCCAGCTTGGATGATTGAGAGTCTACATCTATTCTGAGCTTCTAAATGCACAGCTGATAGCTAAAGTTGACTGTGCAAGAATAATGACGTGATGTTATACCTTAGGACTTTTTTTTTCTGGCATAGGCTACCTAGAATGAGAGGTCACAAAAGACTCTCCTCCCTCCAGGTCCCATATAAGTTTTGGTTGCATGGGTCACTCCTTGCGGCAGATGAAGATCACTTACATTGTCAGAACCAAACTATCAGAGAAAGGCTCCCTGAAGAAAAATGACAAAAACCATCTCTCAGAGACATGCAGCATCTCATAAAAATAGCAGTACCACCACTGCGACCAGTATACACTTCATTACAGTAGATAGTCAGGATTAATATCTAAGAGGCAATTGCTGCAGTGTCTACTCCAGCAATTATTTGTATATGCATGCATACAGGAGATGAGGCAGGAATAGTGGTGAAATGACACACAATGCCTCTTTGCTTCCCTAGCTATGTCACTCTTGAAATATGAGCACTCTCTAAGCTGATGACTTCCTCGTACTACTTATACATTATCCTGCCTGGGCAACAACCAAGTTCTGTGCAACAGTACTTTATTATTTTAATTAAGCTTATTGCAAGAGTAATCATCATTGCCATCAGTATCAATCACCAGTAATATTCCCGTGATGTCTGTAAACGATGAAGGTCCTAACTGACAATAAATAATAATGCTGCTGGCTTGAGTTGACACTTCATTGGACTTTACTGGGTTGCTCTAAATACTCCAGGGCTTGCTACAAAAAGAACTATTTATCTATGACAAAAGCTAGGTCTACATGATATTTGTTTTGGCTTCCCAAATGGATATATTCATAATGTTTGCAAAATTTATCCTTTTGATTATGGCAGCTACCATATCTGAAACATATTTTAAAAGAAATTAGAGAGGTCCCACTCCTCTGCTGCAGAACTACTTTCCCACATATCCTTAATTAATAGTAATTTGAGAAATTTCTTTATTTTTTGGAAGAAGGCAAAGTATAAAGTTGTTTGGATTACAATAATGCTTTTGTCATTAATAGGGAAAAAAATCTGAGGGACATCTTTCCACTCACATTTAAACAATTCCACAATGTCAAGATCTGACTGAAATATATTACTTACGTATTTAGTTCAAACGGCCAGTATACTTGCTTGTTTTTGTCATCATACTGCTATGGTTTAAGCACTCAGTCTCCTCCAGTTTGTGCCACAAATACTCTTAGTACGACAAAGGCGCTTCTGATATTTTAGAAATTGCATTCCTATTGTTATTTCTCAGTGTGTTTGTTAATGCTCTCAGGATGATCGTTTGGAATTCAACAAGACGAGACATGTACAACTGTTCCATAATCATAGACCTTAAAATATTAACAGAGTATTTCCAAGAAGTTTCAAAATATTGGTATCATGGACAATAACCCCAAAATATCTTTTGAGATCTCTCATTTAAAAAAAGGACTATTCCGAAATACCCATCCACCTGAGCCATAGCTGATCTCAGCTGTAAGGTCAGTAGCTCACCTTTCCTTTTTCTCTCTGTTCTTCTTTCTCTTCTCTCCCCTGGAAAAGGCAGGCCACCAAGCAGGGAAGGGATCTTTGGTGGGTCATAGCAGAGAAGCTTGTTTATTGTACCAGACTTAAGAAAAGACTGACGTTTTCCCAAAGCACATTTTCATGAAATTGAAAGCTTTATGATTTTTATATTTTGATAAGGAACATGGCTGTCAAAAGGGCATGATGAGGAAACTCTTTAACCACGCGTAACAGCACAAAGCCAAGCATGCAGCAGTCTGCAGGACAAGAGCTCCTGTAAATACTCCACTCACAGTCTGTGTGGGGACCTAACTCTTTTACAGGTGCTCAGACGAACCTATTGGAACCAATGATCCAAAGGGTCCTGTTGTTCAGCCCTTAGAGCATGGCCACAGAGCTGGCCTCCAGCAGCTCTCTGGCTCTACATGCTATTGCTCTTGGCTCTCAGTCATCAGGGCAGAAATGGGTCCAGCTTGGATCCTGTTTTCAGCCCAGCCTGGGGTCTCCCCAGCCCAGAGCCAGGACACTAAGGGGTGTGCAGGCAACGCGAGCCAGCAGGGCTGCAGTGCCTATCTGTCGTCATGGTATAAACACAAAGTTAATGATCTGTGTTAGATGAAGCTCAAGATTGCATTGATTTTCAATGTTCTCCATGGAAGTAGCTCACCCAGCTGGCAGAGTTTTGAATTCAAAGCATCAGGAAACTTCTTTGTCTTACGAAAGACCCAGCAGTACGGAAAGTGGAGGCAGAACAATTAAAAGAGGCTGTCCATTTGCCCTGGATAAATCTATTCTTTCGTTCTCCATCACATGCACTGCAAAAGGACAAAGATATGCATGAAGCATTTAGGCAACAGAAGACCATTCCTGCATTTATTTCTTGCCCAGCTGACCCCCTCACATTCACTTCATGCACTCTGCCATTTTCCACCTCCATTTTTTCTAATGCCTGTATTTTGTAACTGGTTAGTTTAGAAGACACTTTTCTCTGTCTGTTTATCTACTATCTATATCTCTGTTCATTCTGGGGTCACTCAAAAACCCAATGCATGTGTATAAACAACTCTTTTTTTTTTTTTTTTTTTTTACTTTTGAGTGGCCTAATAGGCAGTGTTATTCTAAGGTCAGACAATTAATTGGCAACAAGACCACTGTTGCATCCCTTTTCGCTGCTGTTCACCTCTGGCGAGATGCAGTCTGGTCCGTTCTGTGTGCTTCCAGGGAAGAAAACGCTCGGAGGTAAATCTCCCTTTTCCTATCAAAGCTCGCAACACCCACTCTTTTCTGAACATAAGTGCAATTTTGCTATGGAAAGAGAGAGTCTGTTCCCTGACCAGACCATCCCACTGAGGACTGGGAAATTAGAAATGTTACCATTATTATTGCAAAGCTTTGTTCAGTGAATAAAGCTATCGTCGCTTCTCCAAATGGGAGTTGCTCTCTTTCCATCCTTTCTTTGTGCTTTAGTGCTGCAACTCATCTTTACAAAGATGTCTCACTCTCCCAGTTTCTTCTCCTTACAGGTGTTAGTTATGCCATATATCTCTTTCTATATGTCATGTCACAGCAAGTCACGGTCCTGGTGCTTTGGGCTCTTTTTAAAATTACATTTTACACATCAGTAAACTTGTAATGTAGGAACTGCTTTCTTAGTGTTATTTATATCTCTGCGTAGCAAAAGAATTTGTCAGAGAGTGATATGAATGTTATTTATCTGACGGCTCAGCTTTATTGACTGCTACATTTCACATCCTTCAGTACTTTTTGGCAGAGGAGTAAATAACAATGCTATTAACCTCTAGCACCAGTATAAAAATAGGCAGTTATTAAGGGGTAAATATTACTTTGATTATTATTGCCCCAGTCTGCTTTCTCTGTAATAAATAAATTCCCTTTGTGGATCTAAAAAAATACCAAATTTTATTTAAGTTGTAGACAGCCATCTGGCTACTTGCTCTTGGTAGTCTCTGGTACCTTCAGCGTTAAGTAAGGAGTGTATACTTCCTTAGCCACCTCACTGGCTAGGATTGAATTAAGGATAGGAAAATAATAAGAACTGGGCAGGTTAAGCCAACATGCTTAGGGCTGGGTTGACATCTGTCTGTGTTGCATTAGTGGCTGCCTTCTGTGACCCAGTCTAACCTCAAATAAATACCAAGTAGCCTTATGAAGGGCCCAGACTTATTACCATTTAAAGAGCAAAAGTCCCAGACACTAACAATGGGAAATGAGTTAAGTCCTAAACCCTTAGCCCTTTCAGCAAGAATTAAAATACACACAGGGCTCACATTCTCAGAAGTCTTTTCACATCCAGGCTCCCATTGGTTCTGAAAACTAATGGACATGATATATCTAAATACCCTAGGGATCAAGGTTCCAGCACCTCACCAGGGATGTTCAGCACCCTGCAGGATCAAGGCCTTTGCAGAAGAATCTCTAAATCCCCTCAAGTGGTAATATTTCATTACAGACAAGGGAGAGCAGTATAAGCCACATTTCTGTTTCTATGGCAATTGCAGTGGCAGGAAGCATTAGGGTTTGTTACCCTATAGAAGTCTATCTTCTGTTAGTGGACAAAAGTTTCCTCTTTAAAATCTGATCTGCTTCAGCTGGAATAAAAATAAATGGCTGATAGCATGAATGCATTTTTAAGTATCCAGTAAATAAAGCAGCTCTGTATATAAAGTCTAAATATGTATATTGGGTTAGATTAAAACAATATAAAGAATTAGCATATCTAGTAATGCTCTGACATTTAGACGCTCTCTTTCTTACTCTTTAGGGTTAACCACTCTGTGTAAGAGATCAATGCCAAGTCGAAAGTGCGGTCATTTCAGGCTGTGGAACATGCTGGATTTCATCTTATGGAGTATCTTTCTTCTGGTAGATATTTTCATCTGTTTCATTTCATTCTTCAAGTGGCTTATGACACTGGTATTAGTGGAGGCTAAAACCGGCATCTGCCTATCTCCATGCATCAGCCCAGGAGAGCAATCCCTGTCCTTTCTGAAACTTGGGACGACCAGCAAGCAGTTGTGTGCCTGACCCTGGGCTCATCAGCACGTGTGCTAGCAACAAGATGAGAACAGCCTTGATGCTCTTGACCATGATCTTCCATAATGGCTTAGTGAAAGTATTCAAACTGTTAAGTTTGAAAATTGCATCAATGTAAAGCATTGGGCTATGCCTAGAAGAAAACGAAAGAAACAGAGAAAGGATGCTGGTGAGCTGCTTGGTCTGACAGCAGTGGAAAGGTGCCACATTTTCGCTCATCTGCCCCTGTGAGTGCTCAGTGGCAGAGGAGTCCTCTTTTTGACTTCAGTGGGAGCTGAATTTGGCTGGAAGACAGATCAAAGGCTGACACCCCGGGCAAGGTAACAGTGGTGAACGGTCTCACGCTTAAGTGAACAGCCAGATCTCCCATCTCTGTATCCAGTAGGTCATGGCAAGAATAGGCTTTAAATGGCACACAGAAATACTTGTTAATCCTGACAAGAGAAGCGCCAATATGGCCATGGCCATTAAGGTGGGATTAATGGGGTCGCTACGGTAGGAAACATATGAGACCGTGTCTGAGTTTCTTGACACATGATGCCAACAAAACTTGTTTGGTCTTATTTTTCTCTTACTAAACAGGACCGGCTATGTTTAAAAGGGAGCATTCAAACATATCTGGAAACATTTTTTTAAGAATGGGGGATATAAGTGATTTTGTGGGCCTAGTGGAGACCACAGTCACATAGAGATAACTTTGATTTTATATTGTGATCAAGCTGAAATAACTTGGAGCTTTTGACCGTTCAGAGAAGTAACTTAGGAGAGAAGAGTGGATAAGAGAAGTAAGGATTGGAAACTGGTGATTTTTAGAGCAACAATGTAAAATGTCAAAAACCTTTTAAGTGAGTCCTTAGCATTTGGCCCTAATTACTGAATCTTTTCAATGGGATGGAGGAACTTTTGCTACATGCCTTTCATACAGCTACTCTGTATGCTATTCTGTATTCTGCTTGCTGATCAGATAAAAAGCAGATGGAAAACAAAATGAACTTTAAGGAAGCAACAGCTAAAGCAGCATGTTCTTTGTATACAAATTTGTTTAATGAGGTTATATCTATTATGAGTTTAATTGCAGCAAATCTGATCCTCGGCCATTCCAAAAAAATTAGTCACTACTAATAAAAGAACATATGCAGTTTACAGTCTTATTGAGCTTTTCTCCAGAGACACTTTTACAGATTCTTTGTCATCTGTTTAATTAAAAGTTTACCAACCTATTCTGAAAGCTGATTCCAGATTTCATGTAGATATGTTGCTTTAAAACCACAAAACAAATTTTTGTAAATTGAGCATTTCAACCTCTCCTAATAAGAATACAGGAATTTAACATGTGTTCCATGAGATTTGCGATGGAAAATCATAATGAGTCATGCTACATCTTAAAATCTAATTTATCTTATTATTTTTATATAAATAGGGAGCAATAATCCTGGAGCTGTATCAGAAATAAAATCAACAGCTATTTCGCAAATAATTAGGTCCTTACCCAAATGGATTACAGTACTGATTCAGATAACTGAATTGGGTATAGGTGGCCCCATGCGTGATGTATATTATGTGCATATGTCGGCATATGTCATAATCCAATATTTTTGTTGCAAAGAAGACAGCGAAGTCACATTGAGAGTGGAAACTGTGAAAGCTATTCCTGTAGGCTTAAAAAGATGCTTTCCTCCCTCCCTCTCTCTATTCGTCTCTCTCTTCTTCTCTCTCATTTTCAATGTGACTCAAACCCCAGATCCTAGAAGTGTACTACGTATTTTTTCACTTGGCTGCCTATCAGTTGTGATTTTTATCTTAACTCTTTGCACATTAACTTTTTCAGAAATAACAAGTCATGCAGGATGAGATATTAATCATGAGTTTGGTTCCTACATAATGACAAGGAACTGCAGAAGCTCATATCCAGGGCCACATCACATCCCCAGCTCAGGGGATTGGTATGCCCTGACCTCAGAAAGAAGTTAAATGCTTTCAAAGCTCTGAAAGTCACAGCTTCCCCAATAGCTTTTTGACCTACACAAAACAAGCTGGTGGTTTTCAGGGTCACGTGGATGGATTTTGTGTACCCATGAAGTTTGAATCTCTCTCTTTGTGCCACGCGCAGAGGCAACAGCACAGAGGCCACTGCACCCATTGCCAGCTCCTGTTGTTAGACATGACTCATTTTTCTAGCAAGGTGGAGCCAAAGAGAGTAAACCTTAAGGGAGGGAGATCTCATGTTGTAGGAGCTAGGAAGAAAGGAATATATCACCATTGGAAAGTGGAAGTTCAGAACAAAGCTATATGGAAACTTGTGCAAATGCTGCAGCTCCATTTTTAAGTAAGAGAGCTTCAGAAGAACATCATACTATGGTTTCATACATTTTACAGGCTTCTAAAAATAGTTATATTCCTGATATTTTGAACAGTTTATAAAAATACTTCCTTAGATCCTCTTTACCCATTTTAGATCTCTACCTTGACAGGGAATGTTGCAAATGAAGGATTCCAGGATGAGATGATTGCGGGTGAGAGAGACAGCCTTACATAGAGTTTATGTGTCTGCAGATACAAAACACATCTTTATCTCTCTCTCGATTCTCTGTAGTCATGGCAAGAAAAAATCAGATACAGAAAAGGAAAATCGGAAGAAAGGGAAATAAAAGGGAGAAAACAGACAAAATATGGTTGATAGAAGGAATTGGAAAATATTAGAAGCTTTTGTGTATTCTATTATTTGTTCATTTTTGTGGCTTAAAGATACAATAGTGAAAAGCGTCATAGACTAGGTTCAGTAGAAAAAGAGAGATGAAAAGACTTCACAAAGGTGAGCAGCTGTATGGAAGGTGACCACAGCCTTAGCTACTGAGCATAAGATCCTTTCATAAAAATGTATAACACTGGAAAATTAGCCAGCAGAAAAGCAAACAATTTCCTAATCACCAATTTCCCTACCACTCCCTGATATGTCAGATAAATAAGTTCTTACATATCCTGTCTCATAACATGAATAATTTATCTTTTAAATTCCCAAAACATTGGTTCTAAAAATTGCTCATTTTATTAAAAAAAAAAAAGCACAATCCAGCAACGACACACTTCTCGAGTACTAAGAGTACTTTAGAATAATCTTGTCGTTTCAGAATGCTTTCTTTAGGAATGAACATGGTATATTGACACAGGTAATCCATCTAATGAAGTAGTAGAGGAATACTACTTAGATTTCTGTATAGTGAATTCCAGTCTTTCCCTCTGTGCAATTTTATTGCTGCATTTTTATGATACAGACAAAGCTATACAGCCAGGACAGTCATTCAGAAAATACAATATTGATTATATTGATACTGTCTACTTAATCTCCAGAACTTTGCATAATAGCATAGTCTTCCCAATGTATTTCTTTTTAAGAACAGACAAAATTTTTTAGACAGTTCCTTGTAATTTTTAACATTTGTGTTTATTTGAATCAGTACAGAAAGGTAACCAGCAATGCAAAAAAAAGTATCATTTATATCTTCCTGTATTTAAATATATTATCCATACTGAAATTAGACATTTATTAAGAGCAAGATATTTATTTCATACTCAGGGTTTTTGAAGTCTGCAAAATCAGCAGTATGGAAATTAGTAATTTTTGCTCATCTTACATTGTTTAATAGGTTAAACTGAGCATAAACTCAATGGCAGCATTGTGATTCACATCTAAACTGGGCTTTGTTTCTGTTATGGTATACTCTTCTACTCCTTAAGGGCTTCTCTGGTTCCCACTGAAGTCAAAGAGAGTATTTCCCTTGACACAGGATTACCTTATGAGATTCTATACATGTATTATTTGTAATAGCTGTTATAGCTGCACGTGCCACAGCCGATGTAGCTTGGATATGCTATATAGTGTATTTTTAGGGACTTTAAAATCTCTAGAGGCAAAGTCTTCCTGGGTAGAAACTATGGTCTTATTTGGAGATTTTTTTTTTATTCTAATTACATTAAATAATATTTCATCTCTTTTTTAAGTAAAAGAAAGCAAAAGAGGATTCATTATTTACTTCTTTATTTCTGTCATTTCCACACTCTTAAGAAATAGATCACCTCAGAAAATACTGTTTGGCAAGTGACTCATTCCTAATGTGATCTAGTCACTTTGATTTGTAAATTACATTAATTGCTTTATTTATTTTCCCTCTGGAAGCAGTAAACACATGTATAATTACTATAAAGGGATTTGTTTTTCAGCTAGCAGGGAATTGCAGCTTATTCTGCAAGAGGTCTTAGGTGCTACTGTTACATTAGGTGCCTGCTCAGCCTCAAGCCTAAGGGGATCCGAATACCTATCATACAAGAGTATGTCCTGTCCGTCAGCTCTTATGGGGCTCTGGGGTGGGAAATGCTTTCTTTCTCCTGTTGAGGTTGATTTACTTTGTGTTTGAATTAAACATTCATTAAAGTGAAATGTGGAACTTGGGTCTCTTTCTTACGAGTAAGTGCTGTGGTCACTGGCAGAGCACGTTGGGTAGGGAGGCAGTTTTATCAGAGCTGCACCCCGCAAAAATGAAGTGCTTGGAGCACCTGAAGAGTCTTTCTTGCCCCCTGCTTCCCCACTTTGTACCTGTCTGCACCACATCCTGCGCATCTCACTCCACTCTGCTGTTCCCTTGGAAATCCCAGCTGGAGTTATCATTAAATATCAGGGGCCAGAAAAGGACCTCAGGAAGAGGAGGGAACGGTGACATTGCAGGTAGCACAAGGGATACTAATACTTTTGATGGCCCTGACCATAGACCATTCTTTCTCTTTCCTTCCTCAGTCTTTCTTGCCATGAATATTTAACTATCCTATGCATAGTAGAACAGCTTCAGCAGAAGTGATTGAATGTCCTTCATAGCCTGGGGCAATAGGGCTTTTCAGAGAGGATGTGAGTACATGTCCCATGAGGCAGAAGAATGATTTGATCCCAGGTCTCTCATATCTCAGAGGAAAGCCATAACTGCTAGACTCTTGAGCAAAAGGGATCAGCAGGGTGTTGTCTGTTCTTGTTGGCTCTATTGGGCATACTCAGGCACTGCAGATGGGGTGGAAAGAGTCCTAAATGTTAGGCATTATAATACCCATCTATTCTGAGAGTAAAGACAGGGGACTCAATACACAGGGAGGATTTAAAGTTCTCCGACAGCCTTTAACTGTCTTTAATTTGGGTTAGTTAGTGCCGTACTTTATGACTTAGTATCCTTTACGATTTTGCACTGCTTCCCAGTCCAGGGGCCTAGCTGAGCTCCACTAATTCAGGGCCCAAAAACTAGTGAAGCCAGCATGGTCTTGCTGCATTTTATTTTCTCCTGTTCCTGGATTAAATTAGAGGGCCAGCCTGGCCTGCAGAGCAAGGTAATCTCAGGTCTCCCCCTACTAGTGCCACCTGGAAGGATTATTACAAGCATGGAGGGACTGCCAAATTAGTTTTGTTATGAATTTCCTCTGTGGGCCTTATGATTGCCCCAAAGGTACATTTCACCAGCACAGTCAGTTCAAAGAGACATGATAATTCCTGGAATACCTGGAAAAAAAAGGGATACTGTCACCTTGTAGGACCTACCTAACATACACAGTAACGGTAGCTGACAGCAGCTGAAACTGTTTGCTCACTGAGAAGTGGAGCAGAGAGACTGAACTCCTCCCTACCCTTACATTTTCTCAGTATATTTGATACACATGGTAGGGGGGAAGTTTAGGATGCCTAGCACTGCTTTTGGCTTTTCACTGTGTACAGATTAGCCCTCTCCAGCAGAATGGTCATCTAACCAGGGAGGGCCAAGGAGATGGTTTTGCTTTGTGAATGTGTTATGCATCCTTTGCAACTGCATTCATGTTAGAAATACAATCTGAATTCTTTCTTATCTTCCTGGCAAAGCATTGGATGAGCAACAGGGAGAACAGGGGAATGAAGATTAAAAGAAAAGAAAGAAACTATTGGAGTATTATGTCTTTTAACAGTTGCATGTCATTGGCAATGCAAATAGTGGCATGCACTCAGGTGCATGTGATTTTTGACACTCCTCTTATACTCTCCTCCCCCAAAAAATCCATGCACTCTTCTGCTTCAAATTTTTTGCTTCAAAGAATTGCTTGTATGCTCTGTTTCTCCTAGAAGATAAAACTTTCTGCTGTCAACACATTATCAAAAAGATAATCACTGAAGAGTACAATGGAATTTTTCAGAGTTTACCTCTTTGCACATAAATCTTTTCCACCAAAAGAATGGCTAGTTTTTCTGCAAATACAAAAGCAAAAAAAAAAAAAAAGAAGGAATCTCTCTGCAGAATATACTAAGTGGTATAATCCCAGTAGGTGTAAACCTACAAGATGACTCAAAGCTGTGTCACCACAGCTTAGTGGTAATATACATGTCTCTCAGGAAAGTTTAATTAACGAGGGCACTACGGTCCCTAAGGCTACGTGGTTGGTAGTCAGTGCGGGAACTGGTTGGAGCAGCTGGCTGTGCCTCAAAACGCGACAGAGCAAACGTGCCAGCACGTGCCGTAGACAAGCGAATGCCTAGTGGCCAGCAGACCTGCAACAGAGAAGTGCGCTGGCAAAAAATGCCCACAGGTTTTCTATTTCACAGTTGGGTCCTTTTCTTCTCCTACGTGACCTTCAGTAGTAAAGAACTTCCAGACTGCATTGTACTCTGTATTTTTTGTGCAACCATGGTGGTGTTTATGCCTAACAAGAAAATAGCCCAGCGCCTGAGTTTCATTTGCAGAGCATCAACGATGCGTTTTTTCTTGTGAGTAGTCTCATGCAAAATAAATGAGCTGAAAATGAGTACTACCTGGAACCCTCCCATGCCATTTCACTGAGTCACATTGCCAGGCACGGCCGCATTTGTAAGTCATATTAGGCTCAAGGCCATGCTTCAGATCCAAATTTTATTATAGTCCGAATCTGAACCTCTAAAATCTGGGAAAATCCAAATCTGGATACAGATTTTATGCTAAAGCAATACAAACTAATAATAACAAACCCATTGGAAACAAGATGTCTGTCAGAGACCCGGCATGCTGAGTACATTAGCAAAACATAAAAGGCATAGTTAAGAAAGATAAAACCATCACTGATAATCTAAATGAATCCTCTGCATTTGTGCTGATTAAGAGGAGGTCAGCAAGGACAATAGAGCTATTCTTTAAAGGGGATGAATCTAAGCATTTTAAATTGTAGTAGTAACAATACCAGCTAGAGGACAACTCAATAAACTGAACAGTAAGACATTGCCAGGGTCAGACAATATTCACAGAAGAGTTCTAAATGAGCTTAAGGATGAAATTGCTTTATTAATTGTCGTATGGGTAACTTACTGATCAAATATGCCTTAATGCGAGATGAATATAATGTAGCAAATGCGATATCAAAAAAGTGATCGTGGGACTTACAGGTCAGTAAGTCTGCATTCTCTGCTGTGCACACTGGTAGAGATTATAATATAGAAAAAAATAGTAGCTATGTGCATAAATGTGTCATATCAGGGAATAATCAAGGCTTTAGTAGAAGAAAGTCACACCTCACAAATCTTCTAGAGTTCTTTGAATTGCCAAAATATGGGATAAATTTCTCAGGCACCTGCCAAGCATACTCAGGACAGCAGTATAGGAAGGCATGGTATAACTGCAGCTCTGGGAGTGGTTGAAGAAGTTTTTTCCATTGCAGAGATTTAGGGCCTGATTCTCTTTTTCTCTGCCATCACAACTTCCTAACAACAACCAGGATCCTTCCAATGCAAGAGATGTAAACCTTCAAGGGTTTTTGCTGAAGAACTCCCAACGGTTGCTGTACAGAGAGAAGTGAACACAGGAACTCCACGTTTATATCTATTTTCAGGGCCTTCTTGTTTTGAAAGCTTTGTACATCTTCTATCATTAATACTCTAATAATTTTCCTTCTTGTATCCTTCAGACTTGATTTAGCAACCCGCAAAAAGAAAGACACTTTTAAACATGAAGAAAGGAGGAGGGCCCAGCAAAATAAAAGATGTGTATGTGGTGGGATCACCTGAAGTTATGGTTTCTGATGAAGCAGTAATGTGCTAATGTATGCTTGATGATCGCAGAAGTCAAACAGAGGTGGGGAGTTAAGCTGGCGAAAAATTGGAAGAAAAAGTGAAAATTTAAACTTAAAGAAATAGTAACCTTTTCAGATTTTGTAATCTATTCCACCTTGTTAAAGCTCTAATCAAGATTACATTTGCTTTATTTAGAGTAACAATGAACTGTGCACTATTTACTTATGAATTACAGTGACACCAAGCACAATTTATGCACTGGTGTGAGCGTCGTGCCATCACCCGTTTTCACACACCCCCCTCAGATGCCCTTTTTCCAGTGCCAAACCGAACATAAGAGCCTTGGGAACCCGCTAGCGGCGTCAGGGAGATGACAGCTCTCCGGCTGGATGCTGAACGGAAACGCGGGGACTGCTGTGCCTGTTCTCTGCTGAAGGATCTGGTAGGTAATCAGGGATTTGTGTGTCCTGTCCTGGCACCATTCCTCTACTCTCAGTTGTGCAAACAGTTCCCGACTGAGGTGTATTCTGTGGTTTGCGGGATACATTGCATGTGTTTTTCTCTCTTAGTTAACCTGCCCTTCCTCAAATCTCTTGGCTCGATCATGAAATTTGCCCCTCCGCGCCTGTTCTAAAATCTCGTGTAGAATTTATGACTCTGATAAACATGTACTGTGCTTCCTCCCTCTGAGGTGCCTGCTTTTCTGCAAGGAGGGAAATGATCTGTTTGTATTTACGGGCTATTTCCTTGCCAAAAAATATGAAGGGCAGTTTTATCAGATACCAAGCCCATCAATTTGGCACAGGAATACTCCCCAAACTGAACTCAGTGGTTTCACGCGATTCTTTTTTGACTTGAAGTCGTTTTGCTGCCCCTGACAGGCAGTGAATACACGTACTCTGCCTGTCAGGCAGTGGCCAGATTTTTTGGCTGAGGTTAGGGAGCTGGCGGGTTACCCACCCTGTGGCTGTACTTGCGGTGTGCACAACACACATTGCCCCCGCCGTGAAACTCGAGCTGGGGCCTTTATGGTTTGTAAGCAGTAATTCTAGGAGCCGAGCAGCTATCAGCAAGCGAGCCGGGGCTGTGTTAAGCTTTCCTCAGTTGGAAGTTGTTCTATGTTATATATCACTCAACAGATCTATATACTGTGGCGCTTTAAAGAACAGAGCTCTGTCTTAACTTGTAATCATTTTCTTTGAACTCAGATACTGTGAGAAATGCCAATAAACCCAGCAGAGACTATTTCTTACCAAGAAAGTGGGACTGTACAGGAATGTGGATTTGAACAGCAGGCTCGCAGATCTCATAAGCAGTAGGGTTACTGGAGGAGGTAAAGGGGCACACGCAGCACTTCGGTGAGAAACAGACTAATTGCTCTTATCCAGATCACCGACACTATGTAAAACAAACGTGTAAAAATGAAAATGAGTAACCACTGTGTCGTTGCATTGCACTAACCCATATTCTAATTCTTGGCGCAAGAGCGTCTACTTGGGAGACACAGAGCACTATTATACCTATGTCCAGTCTGTTGACACACTTTATCAACAGCATATGAACGTTTAAAGTTACGAGGAAGCAATAACAAAATTGATTAGAGAGGCAATTAGCTTAGGGATTAGAGAAATCTAAACCGAACTGACTTGCAAATTTGCATGGAAGTGCACACACAGGCAAAACCATATGACTTTGAGAATGAAGAGAGAAAAAGCCTGACCCCTGGCTTAATTTCCCTTCTGTATCTCTAATGGATACCAGCCAGAAGCATTACATCTGATCCTCCTTCAATTTTGAAAGGGTTTTTTGTCTGAACTCAGATCCAAATGTTGCTTTTCAGGCCTATGTTAATAAATGGCTGAGTGTATTTACAGTAAAGCTGCATAGCTGTTCATATTCACATGAGCAATGCCTTGTAGCTGGCTGACAATTTAATGAGACATTCTGAATTTTACCTAAGGCATTCTCACCAGTAGGAAATCCTGTTAGATTTACAAGTGTCCATCTGTTAAAATCCTCCAGAGTCATTTTAGATGCTACACTGTTTGTTGGGTTTTGACCTCCTTTGCTGTGATTGTTCAATTAGTTCTGCTGTGTTCAGAGCACATTTGTGCTGTGCATCTCGGAAAGCACAGTAGGGAAAGAACAGCCATTTTTTAAAGCTCCACTTTGATGAGATTAAAATGCCAGTCAGGATGGGGCATACATTCCTGCCTACTTATTTTCCAGGGAAATACAAGCTAATGCTTCCTTATTTTTCTTTATGTGGCTAGTCTTGTAAGCAGAAGGGTCATTGTGCCTAAATTGAGTTTGATGCTCTTTAATTAAACTTCTTTTTGTCCTGTTAATGCATCTTGAAAGCATTAAGTGGGATCAAGTGGATTAAGGTTTCAAGGGTCTTTGAATCTATTCATAGACCTGCAAATGACTCTCTGTTATTTACTAGGGTAAATTCTTACTGACTTTGTGAATCAGTTAACTTATCCATAAAATGGGCATAATATTTATGAACTGTTTAAAAAAAAAAAAAAACAAAAAACGTGCAGCATTTGGAAATCTTTGGGTGAAGCAAATGTCAAATTCCAAAGATAAGCTCTCTCTCTTAAAAAGCCCCATTCTAGTTTCCCCTACACACTCATGACACTGACTCTCTTTCTTAGCTTTCCTCGTCTCTGGAAGTGCAAGAACAAAATTCAACCCCTGCTGCCAGAGAGCGCGTAGGACGACAGGTCAGCATGGCTTACACTTCACGAGCTCTTCTGGCAGAGACACTCAGCCCCCAGCAACGCTTCGTGGCCAAAGTGGCTCCCCTTCTTTTAGTACGGAGACTGCTCTACAGCTCTCTTATCTGCATAGCTCAAGCAAACACTGCAGTCATAAAATACACCCCCTCTGTATATTGAGCATGCTGTGCCTGAAAAGTATATTGAGCAATAGATACAACAATTGCATCATAAGGTCATAAACTTATAATTGACTGTAACTAAATACACAGAGCTGGTTCTTCTCCTCCCCCTGCCTTATTGAGGAACTTTGTATATACTCGTGTCCTTCCCTCTCCTTCCAAGCAGCTGCACAGTGGTTCAGTGGCATGGGAGGGGTAGGAAGCAGAGGACCCAGGGGCTGGTATGTAATTTCAAATCTTGTGGAAGACAGCCTTGGCTCCTGAGGAAGACACTGCCACCATTTTGTACAGCCAAAACAATTGGGTTGGTCCCATGGTGCTAGGAGCTGTGCAAACAGTTTTTAAAAATAGCGTTTTCCTCTTTCATCTCGGACAGGAGACAGTAGATGGATACACATAAACGGGGGAGTACAGGCGCCCATACCAGCACCGCGAGCAATGCCACAACGGCAGCTACGTGTCTTCCTGGGGGCCACGTGACAAAGCAGAGCTTTAAGGCAGCGCTTGATTGCAGATAGTGAGGTAGTTCGGTGAGGACTTAGGGATGTGTCTTCCATGTATGGAGGAAAACAGTTGAGAAAGCACAAAATACTTGTGAGGAATGGACACTGACTGGGAATGGGAGCTGGAAGTGCCAGAAGGGGATGTGAATGAAAGTGAGCACATGATGTGAGAGGATCTGAAAATGAGGACGGGTCACAAATGGGAGGTAACGTAGGAAAGAGCGACGAGATCAAAGCTGTGGGCTATGAAGAGCAACCTGACAGCAGCCTTCTGAAGGGCTAATGACTAGCCAGGAGTCTAAGACTTTTAGTCAATGCCAGAAAAAAGACAGTCCTTCCTGTCATACGGGCCCATGCTGTGCATAGGGAATATTTGGGGTGGAGCCGATGCCGGTGTTTTAATTGCCACATAAGAGCTGGATGAGAAAAGCTGTTTCTTAGGGCCTCTACTGTAGGCAAGATGAAAGGTCCTAGAGAAACTCTGAGTTAAAAGTAGTGCCTGAGTTATGGAAGAGGTTGTAGACAGGGTAGTAATGTGCTTCACAGTGACTAAAAAAGGAAATCAAGGGTGGAGGTTGGATTCTGGTAAAATACTTAGTGTTTCAAGGACTTGGGGCTTTTTCATGTTCAGAATGGGTTTACTGGTGGGACCATTTATGGAAAGCTTCACATAAGATCATTACAAAGTTGTTTTGCCTGTGACCTTTATATTTACTGGAGAGATAATATCTCCATGTTATATTACAAGTATTGTGCAAAGGTTTCTTGAGTGTGCTAGGAGTATGTGAGTAAATCCTGACTCTGAGTCAGCATCCCCTTTTACTGAGGTACACCTCAGATCCAAAAATAATTTATATTACTTAAAGGAGCCTGGGAGACACAAGACCATACTTTAGCTGACTGAAAGTAAATTGATGGGGGGCAAGGCTCATACCTACTATGTTCCTTATATTAATTTTGAACGTCTCTAGACTTTCTTGTATTTATCTGTTTTATTCCACACTACCTTACCAGTTGTGAACTTTACACAGTTCTCCGGATATGTGATCTCTGAATTGGGTCCAGTGAATTTAAGAGTCTAAGTAGTTGCCCAGGTGCCAAAATAGAAGAATTAAGCAGTAAAAGATGTTAGTAAGTGAACATTAATGCCAACAGGCAACAGGCTGCCTTGTTATTTCAGATGCGATCCCCAAGGGAGCGTGTTACATAACTCTGCCATCACAGAAGTAGCCCCAAGACGCACTGTAACTGCTAGTCACACCTCCTCCTCTCTTATTCCCTGAGGCAGTCATTTACCTCTAGCCTAAGCCAGAAATAAAAAAAATACTCCCCCTTCCTTCCCCAAACCTTTCAAGCACACGCTAGCTCAGCTGAGCTGGCTAGTGAGAATGGACCCCAGGCTCTACTCATTTCCCACCCTCCAATTTCTAATCTCCAGAGAGGAAATAAGCAGATGTGTGGCCCCGCTTGTTTTATGCACCTGGACAAAGCCTGGGTAATCCGTGTGGGGTTGTAAGCGGGCTCTTACTCCCGCAGGCAGCAGCACACTACACACATGTAAAGCCGAACATTTCATTTTCGCTTTAGTTTGGCTCCCTCACATGTAAATTGAGCCAGCATGTACCTCTCTCCTACCTCCAAGAGGCCTTTTTACATCTGAATTTAGGTCCAGCAACTGCTACTTAAAACCCCTAGTTCACACCCCACCCTATCACCACCCAAGGAACTCTGCTAACAACTTTTTCCCCCAAGTAGTATTTCACCCTGAAGCTACGTCTGAACTCCCAGTGGTCATACAGCTGCTAAGTAGAGTGCTGTCGGAGTCTGACCCAAGGGGCAAGGTCCTAGCTGGGAGGAAGGGGTGACATTCCTGAGGAAATAATGGAAATATTTTGAGGAAAAATAACTACCATTTTAAAAGGAATTTATTGAGGAGGGCAGGTGGAAATGGAATTAGGTGGGAGTCTCAGAGTGCCTGTAACAATAGGGAAGCTGATGGCAATGGCCCAGAGCAGCTGGAACAAAGCTCTCACTCTAGCTACCCTCCATTCCCTGTGCTCCGTTCTGATCTGCTCCTTTATTTTTTCCAATGCTTAGATAGGGTTAGGTCCAGCGTCTGGCTTAGGGTGGCATGGCATGTGCTTCCTTATGGTATTTTATGCTGGCAAAAACCCTCACAGAGAAGCCTCCACAGAGTCCTCTTGGCACTATACTTCCTGGGAAACCTGTATAGACTATACCAACAAAATAACTCTTCTGCTAGCATGAGCTGTAGCTTCTCTGGGAAGTTCTCTGGAGATGTGTGTATGAAGGAGCACCATCTCTGGTGCTCTAGAATGTAATTCTTTGCACAGGAGGTTTCTGCGAACTGCTAGAGATAAGAATGAACGAAAACATAAGCCAGGAGGAACCTGAATTCAAATGCACTTCCTCTTCCCATAAAAAGCATAAAAATATTCCTTATCATGTAACTATTTGGTTTATACTAAGATAAAGCCACCGCACAGGGACACCACAGCACCCATAATGAGGAAAAGAAAGGCATGCTTTTGTCCCCTCCCTACTCCAGCAGAGAGATTGAGAGTCAACCCAAAACCCTCAAAGGAATATGAGCATGGCCCTCCAAAGAAACCACAATAGCTAGTAGGGGTGGAGTGGAAAACCTGCACTTTTCTTCTTCAGATAACAGAAAAAAATGATATGATTTTACCCTGACGGTCTGGTTTCGGAAGAGAAATAAACAAAAAGTAAATGTGATGATTTGAAATAAAATCTTATTAATTTTGTAGGTCTGGCTTATGACTCATGAGGAGCTTTGGAGGACAGGGTCAACCAAGGGCCTATGGGGAATCTCAAAACCAGATTTTCAATATCTACGGATGGCAAAACTCCTTTAAAACCAAAATCCATGGGCCTTACTGCAACAACCCTGACTTACACTGGCCAGTGAGCTGCCCATGAAAATTTTTCTATGCTTGTATAAAGTTCTTAACTGCTCCTACCATGCTCACTGGCATGCCCTTTAGGTACAGTGTCTCAATCAGCTTTGCACTGAAAAGGGGATTTAAGTAACATTCAAAGTTAGGCTGAACACTGAAACAATTTCATGTTAGTTTTAGGAGTAACACCAGCTGAACCATATGCAAAAAGGCATTTGATTCATTCATGCTTTTAAACAAACAAATGAAAGTGTCAAAAAACATGTAACTGACTGACAAAACAAAGATGCAAACAGGTTATGTTTGCAGATATTTAACAATTTATGAGCATTCACTGAAGCTGGAAAAAAATATACATGGTTGAAATTTCAGTGTGTGAAAAATAAAAAAAATGCAAAATAGGAAGCTCTCAGAACATGGAAGAGTGGCTGGTCAATTAAGTACTGTGTAAAGATTTCCAATTTTCTTGTAGTAAATTATTTATTTAGCCCTTGTATGCCATCAATATATTTTACAAGTTTAATACCCAAATTATAGCTACCCACCCATTTATGGCCCTGTAAATGAGTCCTGACTTATCAATGTGAATTCTTGTTCTAGGCAATGTCAAATTTAGATTGGATTTGGATGTATTGCTTTTACCCTTATCAAGAAGGTTTGCTAGTCTGGTATTTTATTGCTATATTTAAAATGGAAAGTGCTTTTAAATAGACTTGCCTGGATAGCACAACCGATCACAGCTCAGATATGTCATTTCCCAACTTAAAATCCTGTTCTAATCTAGGTGGGAGACTTGGAGATCCAGCAGAACCTAATTATACTGAATTTGTTTCTCTGCAAGCTGAATTGTCTTCTATGAAATAGAAGAGCTATTGTGGTAACAATGACTTTAATGTTAAGTAAGAATGGCTGGAGCTCTTAAGTAATAAAATCAAATGGTAATCTGCATGTTTCCTAATGCTTTGTAAGAAAAACAAGCAATAAAGAATGCAAATGAACAAGTTTAATGACTTCTTAAAGTACATTGCATTATATTCGGTTATGCTTAACGGTTCTTATCCACGTTTCACGTTTTAATAAATGCAGGAAAATATACAGTACAGGTGAAGAAATTATCAGCAAAGGGGAATAATATGTAAGTGAGCAACTAATCAAAAGATACACAAAAATAAGACCACAGTAGGGTAAAATGATATCAAAGTAGCATGAGTAGCAGGAAAACCAAAAGAAATCCCTCAGAAAAATTACTTGCATTTGACTAACTGAAAGCAGGATATGTCCTGGTATAGCAGTCATTTGGAATGTTAATAATAAAAATGACATTTGTTTTCATGACATCAAAGCTAGGTGAGATTTGCATCTTTGCAGTGAAGGGTGTATCTACTAAGAGGACAAAACAGAGAGGGAGTTAGTAGGGGAAAGGTTGGTAACAGATGAAAAGGGTGGCCATTTTATTATTGGCTTTTGCGTGATACTAACTTTTCTCGGCCATAGGGTTTTTTAAAAGTATTAACTGTCAGAGGAGTAGAAGACCCTGAGGTAGCTAGACCTTAGGAGTAGGAGACCTCGAGACCCGTGAGCTGGGTTGAAGGCTGCCAGGCACACAGTGCGGCGTGGGAGGAAAGGACAAGGGGAAAATGGGAGGACCAAATGGAGAGGTACGCAAAAGGGAGACATAGGACTGGGAGCTGGGAGAAAGGGACTGAAGGGAACCAAAATACTCATTGTCAATCGCTTGTAGAGCTATCCACCAGGTTTTTGCATTCTGATGTCCCCCGTGCTTATTCTCAGTGCACTCCTGAGGCTCAACAAGGGAGCACAGCTCCAGCCAAGCATGCCACATCCCTCTAAGGAGAAATGATGAGGAAAGAGGCTGTCTGACCTCCGCAGAAACAAAGCTTTGGGAATGGATCCATCTGCTGACAGACAAGAGGAAGGAGGAAGGAACAAGAGCAATTGCAACAGAACAGCACAAGTTTAGCTCAGTAGGGCAAACATAATGAGTAGTATGCAGCAGTTAAGTGGGCATCAATACAGCAGAAGTGGGAAAGTAAACAAAGTCAGGGATCTAAGCAGGCAGCTCTCTAGCTGTTCCCACTTGGGTTACCCGTTAATGACCCAAGGCTGCAGCAAACTGGAAGACCATGCACAACAAGGGAAAAGGAAGCTTCCAAGCAGGCGTTCTCCAGGCCATTGACATTAGGTGCCTCTCATGTCCCACAAGTAGTCGAAAAGCTTGACATGTCAACTGCCGACTCCTTCGGATGCCCCTGGAAGGAGACGAGCACTTCCAGAAAACACTGGATCACACCTCTTGTGACACTTGCCTTGCAATGGGATGAACAGCTGTCTTTCTCTCAATGGCCAGTTTAGACTAGAAGCCTGATTTTTAGATAGGTGTCATTACAGGATGTAGATCCCATCCCTTTTACATTTGTCCGGTAAAAGAGATCAGGACTACTCACATCAGCAATCTGCTGCTGGTCTTTCTCCTGGACCTGTGGCTGATGTCTCTGTCACACACACTCATCCTCCCATCTTACATCTTTATTTTGAAAGCCCTTTTGTGTCTGTGTTACAGAAGAAGTTGGGTGACTACTGGGCTTGTTCAGCTCTGTTATGTATAACACCTTTTGTCTAATCCACAGCTATTTCTTCTTGCTATTCCCATGCACCCTTGCTATGTATCTCAGCCTGATAACAACCATATTGTTGGAAAGTGCTGATGCCAGTAATCAGGGTAGATAAAGCCTCTGTATCGCAGAAAGTTCTGGGTAGAGCCCAGTGTCTGATGCCTCCCATTTGGTTGTATTCTCTTTAGGGAACTGCAATATAGACAAAGGCAGAATGAACCCCAATTTCTGTCCCTATCTGAAGATTCACAAGCATTCAGCTTTTAAAAGAATAAAATATTTTAATTTTTTTTTTTTTAACTACTGACTTCAGTGCAAGCACAGCTGTTTCAGCATTCAGTCCTTTTAGTAACTTCATCCTTAACCAAGATTGTATACTGGCCAGTTAGAATGTAGCCCAGCTAATTTGTTATGGGCATTGTCCTATGTCACACCGATCTGTCTTGTGAATTTATAAATGCATTCTAACTCTGATATTCCAGCCAAATTCCATCTTAGACAGTTATTTTCCAGACTTGTTCCTGCTCCAACTGAATTCAGTCATAAAACTCCTGTTTTATTCAGAAGCAGAAAGATTGGGCCATTTAGTCCTGCTATTATTTCAAGTTCAGATTTATTCTATGCTTCTTATCCCATATGGTTGCACTGAGGTTTGGAACTGCTAAATGTATTGCAAAAAGACCGCTTAAATGAAGCATGTTAGTTGTGAATGTATCATACAATGTCTTGTCAGGCTCTGGTTCTGCTAGATGAAATTCATTTTGCATAAATGCAGTGTATTGTTTGTATGCTTTTAGTCAGCCTTTTGTGTTTCATAATCAGCTCTTTTTTTAACTACTTAACATGACTGTATAATAATGGGTGCATGTTAAGAGTAAAATTGTGCCATTGATACACTGTAAGGGTGGGAAGGGGGGAGGATCTCCTCCTGAACTACAAATAGCTCTTACAAAGTGAAAACAACCTAATCCTTGTTAATCACAAATTAGGAAAGAGCGTGCCAAAAATAGCACAACGACGGAGTGTCGAATCAAGTGCCTCTGTGCAGGTAGTTTGTACAATACCAGGTGACTATAACTGTTGTGGGAATATCCTTGCTCAGGAAAACAGCTTAGCTCAGTGCCAAACAGCCATCAATGACGGGCTTTCTCACTGACTCTATTTAAAAGGCATCTATGTGACAGAAATGAGTGATATGCTCCTTTCCTCCCATGTTGCTTGGTCTCCCTGGCAGTACAGTAGAGTTGGTTGTAATCTAAAACCATGCAGTTGTTTGTACAGTAGTTAGGGTAATGTGAATCTAACAGTGGCGGTGCCAGATAATTCTTACACAACTTTTAAGAGCACTGTGAATATCAGTATTGGGTGAATATTGTATTAACAATTCATCCTGCAGAGTGTGCGAAAATGCCTCCTCTCAGCAAGCTACAGGTCTCCTGAGCTTCAGATTTCGTGACAAATCCTTCTGGCTCGTGGAGTTTGATCAATTTCTGAAGTCTTGACTACTTTCAAGTATTTTATGATAAGAAATTGCTTTTTTTCCACTCCTAGACTTCCCTCAGAGTGTTTATTGTATTAGATACATTACATAAGCTGGCACTTTAGGTGCTTTATGAGTTTTCCATAAACCCTTATTTACAAATGGCTAGCCTTACTTTGTGAGTCTACTGTAAGATTTGACCTTTCCCAGTAATGGGAACCTGGTTCAAATCATGTTTACAGCACTTTTAAAAAGAGGTATCGTAGAACTGCAAAAAAATCACAATAATTATGATAAATATATTTCCTCTGTATTATTCTTTAGCCAGATTTTTTTTCATTGCATGAGCAGTTTCTTTCCAGAAACATTTAGCATGTACCTTTGTTTTTCTCAGCTGTGAATTCCTAGTTGAGAAGTAAAATCCTTGGAGTAAAAGCAGAAGTAGGCTAAATCTGGCAAGCTCTGCCGAAAGGTAAAACTTGCTGCCTATGCTAAGAGTTCCTCACCCAATGACTGGGCTCATTAACTTAATCAGGCTTACTCACAACCTCCTTTTCCACAATTTAAGAATTTCAAGCATGCAAAATCTCTCACTGCCTTTATAAAATAGTAGCCTGATTTCTAAAGATGCTGCCACTGACAGACCTACAGAAATATCTGAGATTTTAGTTTGAAAGTAATTCCTTTCCAGCCTGGTAGGAAGCTCGGGACTGAAGATCCCGTCCTGAGCACAAGATGAGCCACCATCACCCACACCAGTAACTGTATCGGCCTTGCTTGAGTAAGAGACAGTAGGATCTAACCACAGTTACAGGACATGCAGCAATCACTGGATCTCACTCTTTATGGAGAAGCAGTTTAAAGTAATTGGCAGTTTAAAGTAATTCAGTTGGCTGCTGATAGCCAACTGGAAAAGCTTTCACTGGTACACGTTCAGACGTGAAAAAGCATTTAGAAAAAAAGCCAGGGAAAAGCTTCCTACATCACAAACAAGTGAGTATTTATTAGGAAAGGCCTGTGCCTTAATACACTTGCAGTTGCTTTACAAAGATGCACTACAGGGAGATCTGCTCTTAATTACCTTAAAATACAGCCACAGGAAATGGCATAAGGCTGTGATAGGCTTTGCAACCTTGAATTTCTACTTTTAATCGGCATTAGTCATTTTAAATTCAGCTTTTTAAAAGTCTTAGTAAAATTGACCTTAGGGAACAATAAAATGGCAATTACGTATGACAAAGGTATGGAGCAGAAATGATTAGTTATTGCCTCAATAAAAGAAAAAAAGATGGGACTATGAACCTACCGGCCAAATTCCAGGAAACGGGATAGGCTGCTTCACCTTAATAAAAAACTCCAAATATTTCGAGTAGATAGTTTTGGTGTATCTCTCTCTAAAGAGATTAGGCCTTATTTATTTATTTATTTATACAATATACTACTGATACTCTTCCATATTAATTTAATGGCTTTGATCAGTCACTTTGATAAATCACTATTTATTTGCTTGCATTACAAGTTCCTTAACACATCATCTGAAAAGGAAGCTGTTTTGCAGAAGTCACCACAAAGTGCCCCTGAATAGTCACTAGGTGGTAAAATATACAGATGTCTGCATGTTTGGCCAAATCCTGCACACCCTAATGTAATGCATAATCATGTAGAGAAACTTGGTGCATCTTCCGATGGAATAACACGAAGTTTTCTGGTGTCTCATAACGTTCAATAAAGAAAAAGCTTATAGAACTCAATAGATGGTTCTAAGAATGAAGAGTACTTTTTCTGATTTTCATGCTACTCTGAAGAGTCCTGTAGCCATATTTATCTCCATGTTTCTCTGCGGAGCCCAGTTTGTGGCATTCCTTGTGAAATTTGACAGGAGAGTTCAGAAAGATATTCTGAAAAGTTATTTTCTATTTTCCTGTTGGGTTAAGGGGGCTGTGGTTTGCAAGCATCTCCCTTGGTGTTTTGGACGTATTTGCTCAATGTTTCTTGCTAATGCAAGGCAGGATTGCTGCACGCACCCATGCCGGGGAAGAAGGAAGTGAAAGGCTCGCTGGGTGGCCTCCGTGCATCCCCAGCCAGCGCTTTACGGGCAGAGCAGGCTGCCAGAGAAGGAGCAGCACCTCAGCCCTGCGCTCCCCCAGCCCAGCATGCAGCGGGAAGTAATTTACTGGTGATCTGGGCCAGGAGCAGACTGCTTTGCTCTCTGATTAATGGGACAACTGCAGAAGAAACTTATCGTTCTGCGATTCCTGGGGCGGTGCGGTGGAGAACTGCTCTCTGGCTGAGTTTTAGGAGGGAGCTCTCTGCTTAGCTAGTGCAAGGGCAGAATAAAGTGGTTCTAGACGGGGCTGTGCAGCAGCTCCAAGGCCTCTAAGTCTGTTTGCCTCTGTATTTGGTATACAGGGGACCCTGAGGATTGTAGGCTGTGTTTGCTCTTTCTATACTTGGTTCTTTCTGGATACCCTTTCTGAAATCGTGTAGCAGCTTCCCTGCAAAATATAGGCAAACACAGAAGATATAAGTGGTTAGTAAAGAAGCTACAAGATGGTCCAGACAGAGATATCAAGGGGGAGGGAGGCTGAATTTCCCGACATTTCATCTGTGCAGAGCTAGAAGGATTCCCGCTTTTAAATGTGCTGCATTACTTTAAACCTTGGTCTCCCATTTTTGAGTTAATAAGCCTGCCCTGAGGAAAGGGAGGTGACTGAAACAGGAGCATGTGGGCTTTATGTGGATTGTACCAGCTACTGAGTCTGCCCTGCAGCTTACTAAGTGATTGGTGCGTTAATTAAAAAAAATCCCCAGACATTTCTAAAACAAACACGCCTTGTCCCTTCTCCTCCTTCTTCAAGATATTTGTTACCTTCACAATATGCTTAGCAAGAAATTACTGAGAAGAATCAAGTGAATGAGCTGTAGAAATGGTAATCCTGAAGGACGATTTCTTTGCCTTGATCGTGTACATGTGTGTTGCCTAATACAGCAAAAGAAGAATGACATTTATTTGACTGTCTGAGGCAATACCTGACACCTGGCATGCTAAAAACGAATGTGAGAATCAGTGGGGTTTCAGTCTGTATCTTACCTTCTGTCAACCCTTACAATCTATGAGAATACAGTAAATAATAGTTCATTTTTCATCTTGGTCTGCAGTTGGAGCATTTTGTCTGCGATGCAAATGGAACAATAGAAGAGCGAATCGACAGTAAGACATCAACATAGCTACTGTATGTGATTATAACTTCTGCTGTCTGAGTCTGAGAATTTTTGACAGATTCTTTTTCATGTTGGTTACCTCTGGCATCCGTTTGTGGTACTGTTTCTCAGCAATGATGACATTTTTGTTGTTTTTCTCTGTTGCAAGTACAGTTGATATACAGTGATTTAAGAAAGTGAGTATCGATATCTGGTTCATGATAGCTGATACAAATTGAATATATAGAAATGAAAATGCAGCACCTGAAACACTCAGCTGAAGAACTGAAATCTGGGGTAAGTTTAAGTAAATTAAAACCTGTTTAATTACCTGCAATTTTACAAAAATTCCACTGTAAGCTTGTGAACAAAGAGGAGAATCTCAGAAATCATCAAAAACTGGACTAGACGGGACCCTGAAAATTGTCTAGTTCATCCTCCAGACAGTTTGAAAAACTTCTGGTGGTGGAGATTCCACAACTTCCCTTCATGACCCATGGCAATCCCTAACTATTTGTACTGCACTGCCATTTCATGATGTCTAATCCAAACCTCCTTTGCCGTTATTTAAGCCCAGTGCTCACCGTTCTATTCCCATTGAGCAAAGCAAATCTTAATTGGCTTTTTTGTTGGAGCTGCCTTTTACATATTTAAAGACTGCTTGGATTGCTCTAGTGCTAGAATGAAGCAAAAAGGAATAGAACCAGTGGCACCGTAGGAATTGAATCCATAGCAGGCAAAATCCTTTATTCGGGATTCAGTTCCAATAATTCCACAGATTTTTTTTCTAAGTTTTGAAAAATGCATGACACTGTCCATCAGAAGTTGTCAAGCAAGAAGATGCAGGGGCTGTAGACTTGTGGCTGGGCCTGGAATGTACCAGCCAAGCGGAGGGAGAGGAAAAGGCACTAGCAGCCCTGAAGACCTGCTTCCAATTCCCCTGCTATGACAGGAGCTCCCAAGCACCTGTAGCACTTAATAGCAGGCGGAAGTGACCAAGACAGGCATCCTCCTGGCACTTGCAGGAATCTAGCTAGCTTGAGCCCTGCAAGTCTGGTACATGCTGACCACAAGGCAGGAGGAGGTGAGGGGGTAGGATATGTCTGAAGTATTGCTCAAATATTCAGGACCCAAAGATGAATTAATTCGGGATGATTTAGACAGATCTGGTTCTGATCTAAACCTTCTACAGTTCATGTGCTGTGTATTTTTAAGTGTAGGGGAGCTTTGCACTCCTGAGAGTTAGAACTATATGTGATTACTAAAAATATTCTGTTTTAATGATGAACAAACACATCACCATTTTCAATTGGCAGTATTTAAATCATATCTGTGGCCTGACAAAGAAAAGGGCTTCTTCAACAGACTTCAGGCATGACCCAAACAAAATCAAAATAGTGGTCTGCTGCATTCTTTTTCCCATTAAATGAAATTAGGGTAACTCTGCATTTTGAAAATTGGTTTTGAAAAAGTGATTCAAGAACGCTTCCTCCAAATTCAAATATAATTGCACAGTGTTGTTGCATCTGATTTGGTTATTCTGTTCAAGTTCCTGATAATATTAAGGGCCATTCTTATTGTGAGTGTTTGTACCTGCTCGAGTCTATGTGAAAAGCTCCATTGCTAGGAAAGAAGACTTAGTCTAGAGTGGTAAAGTCAGGCTATATTCTTGTGTGGCTGCTAGATGGGAAAACAGATTGGTATCTTTTGCCATATGATTCCCCCCCCTTCTTTTTTTCAGTTGCTCAGCCCTCTTTGATTTACACTCTTGCTAATGTAGTGTTTTGAGAAGCTGATATTGTGGAATCCTTAAGTCATCTGTGACCTAGGTCACCACAGACAGGAGCAATTTAGTAAAAGTATTAATTGAAACTCTTCTGGCAAGTCCTACTTCTGTAGATGAAGTTACACGTCAAACCTAACCAGACTGCAACTACACTTCCGAACAGGCTAGGATTTTCAATATCTCGTAAACAGGCTCCTCAATCACCAGAATCTAATAAGGCTATAATCATCATTGACACTATAATGATTAAAATGAATAAAACCCATTAAGAAAAGTCATGTTGAGTTATTAAAAGTTTCGCTCTGTGTGATATGTAATCTTTTATCCATTTTTTATGATGAAATCTGTAACCATCTATCCACAAAAGACCATTAATTTACTGCTCTGTGGATGTTACCATGCTCTTTAGTTTAACAGCTTATCATTGATTTCTTGAGGGAGATATTATATTTGGAGAAATACACATGGAACAAAAGCCAGAATGTTGCTGTAAATTTGCCACTGACAGGATGATCAAAGTATTTTGGTCTACTCAAAGCAGAGGGCTGGTGAGCAAGTTCAGAAGAGCCTATGGTCATATCCCTGCTGTTGTAAGCAGACCCTGAGGCAAGGCAGCAGATACATGTTTTCAAGAATCACAAACTCTTGTAAGAAAAGGTCATGTGCACTGCAGGGGGAAAAACAATAAAATTTCCATTAACTAGAGCCTAGTTAACCGGCTTATTGGCATCTATTAGAAACAAATTGCAAACAAAACTGATCCTATTATAAACTTCCCCTTGTTCCCTCAGTAAAATAAAGTCACTGAATGGCCCACAAAAGGCAGGAGGAACACAGTTTGTCAGATGACTTGCTTTATTTTCAAGGGAAGTATTATGTTTCATCCACTGAAGGGTCTACAATCATGACTGGCAGAAAATTACAAAGTTATGAGAAATACGTGGATCAGTGCATCTAGAGTAACCTGGAGAGGGGAGGCAGTGCACTCCCGCTCACATTCTTTTAACAGGGACATTTTTTTTCTAGGCAAACAGTAATAAAAAAAATGTGAATGGAAGGATGTGTACACAAACTTTTGGGCTAAGTGGTGGGAGAGCACTCTTCCTAAAGTATACTTTTTCTCATAATAAACTCTGCTCCAATATCTTTATTGCTCATCTCCTTTTTATTCTTATTAACAATAAAGCCTAAAAATGTTTTGAAGAAGTCAAATAAAGGGTGTTGTCTTTCATTTCTGAGCATTCTTTCCATTTACCTGAGATAACTAATAAACTGGCTTTCCCAACAATTTTAATGCATGGGTCAAATCTTCAGCTGGTGTAAATTCACTCGAAGGGAGTGAGGGCATAACAATTTTTACTCGCTGAGAATCTGACCCCATTTGTATTTTTCTGGCTTTTTTTCTCTCTTTAGGTGCCTCTTAGCACTTCACATATAGCTATGATTCAACTTGCAGAGTTTGCTTTTTGATAAAATTTCTCTTGGTTAGTTGAGTAACGTGCCACAAGCCAGGTACCACAGAAATATAAGTTGCTTTTGCTGCGGGGGATAAAACAAAGAATCTTAGCTTCTCAAAGAAATATTGGCAAGAGAATTATAAAAGTCAAATATCCCCCCTTACCAAGATGCAATCAAAGTAAGGGATGGAGGATGAAGGAGCACGAGAAATATAGTGATGACCCTCGAGGTCCAAGCTTCTATGACACTGACTTTGATGTAGAGTAGGGCTGTTGGGAAACTGCTCTAACTTAGCCATGTGGTGCAGAGGCAAGGTTGACTGAGGAATTTGAAGAGAGGAGCTCTGCTCTGGCTGGCTCTACCCTTTCACACACTCCGCCACTGTAGGACGCTGCTTATCTGAAAAGCACAACCTCCCAAGCAGTGCTATAGGAAGGACAGTAGAAAGGCATCTGAGTAATCATTGCTATAGTAGGAGTTTGGGACACTGTCTTATAAGGTAGGTCACACTCTTCAAAGTAATAACCAGTCCTTAGTTCGAGTTTAGTGATAAATTTCCATCATGATGATCCAGTTATGTACAACAGTTACACGGTCTATTGCAAAAGAGGATGGGGTCAACATGCTCTGGCATCAGGAATCCTTCCTGAAGTCAGGATCATGGATTTACGGAGTCATCTATTCTGAGTTCTACCGTGGCATTTCTTTGGTCCTGAGATGCTATTTTTGTTCCCTTGCAAACACAAACAAGAGATTAAAATTCTATTGCACATATTCCCCCAGACTCACAGAGCTGCTGGGCACAGGGGATTTTTTGCATTGCTCAGCCTGACCTTTTGCAGAACACAAGCCAGTCAGTCTGGTACAGCTGTCGACAGATTGACTTAGGCGAATCTGAAGCATTTCAGTTTGTCAGTCATACACCGATTGTATGCCGTAAGTAGAAAACGAGTAGTCTGAGATATTTATGGTGGACTTTTCAACAATCTATCTATCTACTAAAGAACATGAATTTACTGCTCTGCAGATGTTACCATGCTCTTTAATTTAACAGTTCATCTTGTTGCTGGGCAGGGAATTTGTTAGATTCAGATTATTCTGACAGGTGACCTATATTCCATGTTGCAAAAAATGGGGTTCTTGCCAGGCCCTCCCTCAGTCTTACTCTGGGGACTAGTTTGACTCTGAATAAGGCAAAAAGCTGAGTACTAGGAAACATCTGAGAAAGGAGATGCAGAGTGCTGTCCCATCTAGTGCTGTCCCAACCCCAGCTGTAGCCAGAGCAGATGCCTAAACAGGAGGAAAAAAACAAATCCAAACCCAAATTCCAGTTGCATACCAGAGTGTCGGATAGTTCTTCCTGATCCTTGCAACTAATTCACTAAAACCCTGAAGCATGACTTGACTACAGTCATGTATTAATATAGAGCTACACTTATTATGAAAGTAAAGATTTCTCTCCTGTTCTCGGCCTAAAAATGGCAGGGAATAAACAGGAGAAATTTTGGCTTCACAGATGTTTAATTCCTTAACAAATATTCCAGACCACTAATGGATGATGTCCGTTATTAAAAGTTTTAAAGGGAAAAAGCTATCAGGTTGTTGTGAAATAAACTCCACTGTAGTGAACAAGGGAAAACAGAGAAAACTGTCTTTATCTTTGAAGGAAAATTTACTTTGTTACATCTTAGACAAATCAACTGTTAAAATACCTATAAATTTGTTAAAAGTATTCATGAGTTTTAATTTATTTTCCTGTTATTAAAAGTCTACATTTCTCTAATCAGCAAGGCAGTGAAGTGTTTGTTGCACGGATGTTTCTCTGGTGTTAATCTGAACTTTAATTAATTATAACCTTTTGAGAGGTTTTTTTACTACCCAAAAAGGTGGGGAGGAGGGAGTGCATGCAGGAATGATGAGAAAACAAGCCACTTCGAGAATTTTAGTGAAGCAGTTCACTGGCGAGAGGTGATTATGGACTGATGAGTCAGCAGTTCTGCAATCACAGGTGGAGAGAGTAATAAAATCTTGCTGAGTTTGGCTGTTGAAAAGATATGGTTTCATAAATAGTCTAATGTTGTTCTCAGCAGGTAAATGTTACATTTTAAAGACAGCCACATTACAAAGCATAGACCTATCCCGTGGCCGAAAGTCAACAGGGCACTTGCTAAATGATGGTATAAATCCACAGAATTGGTTGATAGAAAAGCAATGGCAGCAGCTTTGTTCTTATTATGAAATTATAGTTTACTGAATAGGCAGTGTTTTAATTGTAAATATTTCCCTACAAATGTATCAAAGGACTGGGGGTACAAGAATTTTTTGGGTAATAAGTGAATCTTAGCAAGACATATCATATTTTATGATAAACTAGTTATAGTCACTTTTTCCTCCTACCTGGTACATAAAAAACAGTTTTCTTTTTCGTTTCTTGCTCAAATATAACCTTTGGAAATTTAACTTCAGCACTGTATTTAAAATGGTGATAAGGGTACGCAGCAAGAGAGTCCCAGGTATGACTGCCTCAGGTGGGTGGGCTTTAGAATGAGGTTTGATTCTAAAAAAGACAAGTCTGCCCTTAGAAAACACAACCTAAAATATGATGGGAAAAGGGAGGAACCTCATCGTGTGTGGCAAAAGTGCTGCAGTATCTTCTTCTGTCTTCTTGCAAACTCTGGTTATAGGGGACTGCGATGCCAGTACTGTTTGCTGAGGGTGCCTCGGAGTACCTTTTCTTCTCGGCCTGGAGAGCTCTCTCCAGCTCATCTAAAATCTATTCTCTTCTATTAATTTTTGCTCTTTTAGAGGAAACTTGGGACACACAGGGAATCTGCAATTTAGTGCTCTGCAATGTCACACCTACCACTTCTTGCAGCTCCCACTTTCAGTGTAATGTGAAGGGGCTACGCCACACAGAGGCTTCCAGTTTCCAGCTCAAACACTACTGACCCATTTTTGTGCAAATTTGCCAGCGCAACTCTTGCTCACACAGACTGTCCAGAAAGCTATGGATATTAGAGCTGAACCAAAAAAAAGAGGCCTTCACATGTCAGTTTTATCCTTTAAGGCTTGTCTGTGCAGGCACAATATCTGTGTGGAATATCCCCCAAAGCAATAGCCCTTAGCATTTGGTCCCCAGCCTACATCCATTTCACTCTAAGTACCAGGAAATGTTTTCTGAGGACTGGCCTATAAGACTGCTATTATTTCAGAGTAATCTGAAAAGTTATCCACGACTTTCAGTTTCACACCATACAGACAATCTTAGTTCTGCAAATCCAGTGAGGCATTAATGATCTCGTTCTTCTCTGAAAGGTACTTCTGAAGGAATATTTTTAACAAAAGGCATATAACGGCTGCTCGTGAGTATTCTCAAGTTAGTAAGCTTATTTATATGCAACATGGTGCTAAGTGATTTATTCCTCAGAATATTAATGTCTCGTTCTTACAGAGGATGCAAGCAAGGTCCAAGAAGTTCTCAACTGAACCCAGACATTGCAAGGTCTAAAGCAGACAGGTGCCGCGAAAAACTGTGCCAGCATTTAAAACGATAAAGCAGAAGGCCTGTGATAGAAAGTGATGTATGAAGGCTTTTTTGCACATGTATAATGGGCTTAGGCATTCAAAGGACCTATTAGGAGTTGTCTAGGTCTAATTAAAATACAGTAATTCATAAATAATAAATCACTGTTTTCAATTACTCACCTCTCTAATTACACATCACAGCCAAATTAATATTTAGCAGTGGTGTCCTGTCAATACCTAGGTCATTAAGTAAAAGCAGGAAAATATTTTGGGCTGAATTCCTTTTTACTTGCATCCAGGCATCTTTCTCACACACAATAAAATACAACAATGTAAAATAAGAGCCTAAGTTCCCTATATAGTTAATAGTGAAGGCCCCCAGAGGAAAGTTAGGCTAAGTGGAAAGGTCTCACCAAGGACTTTTATTTCGCAGTTTAGAGATAGGTACCAAAAAGACTTTAAAGTATCAGTCTAAAGGGTTTTCCTCAAAGTATAAGAAGAAGAAGTACCTACAGAGTGCCTACTGATGTCATCTAAGGCACTTCTAGGCACTGCGTTAGGATAATTTCCCATACAGATCAACTGGAGATGAATGTTACTGTTTAGTGGGTAAACAACCAAGAATCATTGTTTTATCTGAAGATTCATCTTGCATAGACAACCATGCTCGGTGGTAATATTTGCCTCAAATCTCCATGGAAAATCTGTAACATTTTAAATAGCTTTTGCTGGCCTTAAGCTAAATTACTGATTTCTTTCCTGTCTTTTTAAATTTGTCATTAGTTTATGTTTTAGGATAATAACAATACATCCACTGGCATATACATTACATTGGTATTCTAAACGACTATTGCAATGGCTAGATTACTCCTTAAACTGAAAGGTAATTTTTCTCAGATTTGCCATAAAGTCTTGAATTTGACCTCTGAACTCTATGTGACCACTCATACAGTCAATCAGAGGGGAGAAGTTACACCATTGACAGAATCTTCCATTATTGCTATTGAAAGCTCCGAACAACCCCCATATAGATAACACATAGGTAAACAATGTACCATTTTGGTAGCTATGCTAGAATTGTATTCATGTACAAAGTTAACACTGAATTAGTAGTACTTCACGCTTAGAATCTAATTTGGCTTCATTCATCTATCTAATGATCTCTCTCTGCACATATCTTCACTGATATAAAGATATGTGCTGCATATTCTCTGTATTTAACATCTTCCTCTTTAGTAGCTATTTGCCTACTTTCCATGTTAGGAAAAGAAAGAAAAATATTCAAAACTACTGTATTTTCATTTAACTTGGCCTGTATCACAAAGCAATGCCTACCATATTACTGCTTACTGCAAGGTGTGGATAATTTACACTTATTTAAGCCAGATTCTGTTCATGTTTGCAATTCAAAGTCATACATCAATAAAACATTTTAGCACGAGCTTCTTTTGATGCTAATTAAGCTATCGTATGCTGTCATGTACATACCGAGGCGTGTGCTATCCCACTGAATCTCAAACACATGCTTATAATTTGAACGGAAACAGGCCTTTTTTTTTACATTTTTTTTTACAGTGACTGTAGCTCTGCAAAGACAAGTGCTGTGCTTGGAGAATGTAAGATGCTTTTTACTTCTTTTTCTCCTACAGTAAGGGAGGAAAACATGCAGCAGCAACACATGAAGGTTTTATGATTGCATCTTTGGTTCAATTCCATCAACATTTCTAACTTTCAGCTTTCATTAGAAAATGACATAGATTTTTACATCAGAAATACTAGATAATAACGTTATAATACATTTGAGACAGGTCACTATTTGCAAGTGTTTAAACAAAGCTTGGTGTAAGCAGACTTCAGCTAGGCTGGCCTTCAAGCATTACTTTACTATAAATACTGAGATGCAAACATTGCTATTAATAACAACAACAAAAACAAGGTAATAGAAACGATGCCCTTGATAAAACTTGTGGCATCATTATCACATATAATTCTGAAATCTGGAGTTTAACTTTAAAAATCAGGAGATCAGTTTAGAAATGATGCAATTTTAAAACAAGAAGTTCTAGTTCTAAGCTCCACATTTCAGTTTTAAAGGCGTCAGCATGCCTTTCGGCTACGTTTTAAAGCTTTTCTTCATGAGGAAGAGGACTGAAAACTAGTTTTATCAAAATAAAAGCCAGGATCCTCTTGGTTCCAGGCCCTGGGGCTTTAAATAAAAAACCAAAATGTTACAGGAATTACAGTACAGTCAGGAAAGCCAGCAGCCCTGTGGCATCAAGAAACCATTACATCTAGTTGTTTCATCTAAAATGGGACTTGCTAGCCAGGATTTCACGTGGCCAAAGAGTTTATTCGGAGAGCTGCTGAGACTCTCGAAGGAACCCGGCGTCAAAAAGCACTACAAGCACTCAGAAGGCCTCACATTGAGGCCTTTTGCTGCCGTTGCTTACATGTGGAAAATGTTAGAGAACCCAAATTACTAAAGCAAAAGGAACAGAAAGAGAATAACAATGACTTTCACGTGTCCCATAAATATACCTTGGCAGTGAATCCATTTGCAAGCGCAGCAAACTAGACAATTAGGGGCAAATTTTCAAACGTGTTCTCTTAACTTTTAATGCAATTTTGCATGCCTGGTTTTCATATGAAAGTTTTTGGCCCATGTAAAACTCATGTTTTTGAGCTCAGTTGCATGTAAAAGCTGGCGTGCAACCATTCTTTGTGTAATTTCAGAGGCTGTGAAGAGGTGCCTTTGAAAACTGAACCTGCTAGTTACCGTTCTAATGTCAAGATAAAATACTTTTTCTTTCCCTTGATCTAACAGGGTTTCACAAGCTGCAAATGAAAATGAGTGTTAACTCCTCTAAGTAGTTTTTGCAAGGTACCTCTGGTAAATGACCCACAAGATGTAAGTGGGTTCATCTGATAGCTGAAGACCCTTAAAGTGTCTATAATAAAACTATACTGATGAAAGACTTTCTTATTGATTGCAATCATTATTAGCCCAGCCAGCCTGAGACAGAGAATAAATATGCATTATACCTCTTGAGAAAACACATTTCACAATTACACAGGTTTTATTAGCTAAACAAGAGAAAAAAAACATTTATGGTTAGCTCCTCTTTCAAGAGGTCTGTCCAACTTGGAACTATTATGAGAGCTAGCAGCAGCTCTCTCTATTATATGATTCGTCTGTCCCTATAGGTAGCCCTATATATCACTGCAGAGTGTGCTGATTAGAAGGATGTTACTAGGACCCAGAGGCCTAAATTGCTATTTGATACTGCATTAACATTTCACATTTATTAACTCAACATACAAACTATTGATCTGAAAATAAAATTAGTGGTTGCTCTGGCATAACAGTGAAGAATAGCTCTCTGTAATGAAAGAAATTCTCATTCTTGATTGCATAACATAAACCATTAAATTTCCTTATTATAAAGGTGTCTAATTAGCAAAGATTTTCTTTTTTCCCTTTTACCACAGGGGGCCAATCACTATTCTGAGCACATATCACTTAGGTGCATAAAAATTTGCATTGTGCTGTTGGTTTTCCTTTTGAGAGAATGCCTAGGAGTATAACAGAATATAGATATGGTACAAGTCTTTTCTACATTAAATTAAAATGCAGTTCAGTAGAATGTGTGCAAGGGGGAAATATATCTGAAGGTTCTCTTTGCTCTCTATCTCCTTGTTTTTTCACACTTCCATCTCTGAAAACTTCATAAAGGATATTGTTGCTACAAAAAAATTTGCTTTATTGTTTGATATAAAATTAAAATAAAGGTTTTTAATAGTGCTCTGCTTCTTTTGAACATACTCTTGCCTCACTTAGACTGCTGATGCCATCTGAAACCATAGTTCTTGCATTTCAAGGATACCTCCGTCAGAAGACATAACTCACTTCACTTCAATGCTATCTCTGCCACAAAATCCAACACCGTGAAACAGAATTGAAGAATTAGAAATATATATATATGTATCATATGTAAGCAAACATCAGAACGCATGAATCCAATATATTTGGACATTTCCTTCCTAAATAACTGTGCTGTGCGTGTATTTACACTGTACATATAAGGCTGGTCAGGCTAATCGTTATGGCTGTCTTGTCGATCTAAGTCTGAGGGATCACTACCCACGTCTCACTGCTTGGTTATGTTATGCCGGCAGGTTCAGTAAGTGCAGCAGACACACTGAACTACAAGCAGACTATATACAAACCTGATAACACAGTGTTCATCCGGAAATCTTGCATCACAGTAAGAATTACCTTAAGCGATGTTGTCAAAGCGTGTGCAATGCCTGGTGTGCATTAATCTGTGCACATGCCCGGTCTGTATGTGTGGAAGAATAACAGGAAATATTCATATCCTGGGCATATCCTTTACATCTTTATCTGTGTGCAAATCACTGTCCCTCCTCAGAAGAGAATTTTCATGACACATATTGGCAATGTATGTAATTCAGTACCTGCAATTTAAAAGCCTGGTACCCTTTTGGGTCTTTTTAATATTTTCCTATTTAGTTTTCTCTTAGTAAACGTTCCTAGCTTTATGAGTGTAGTAAATTTTTATGTAATAAGCAAGATTAACTTTGAAACGACTATATGAGGAAGGATATGGATTCTTGTCAGAAGACATGAATTTTAACTCAGGGCTCAAAGTAACTCATCTGTCTATGCCTGCTTTATGGAATGGGTGAATGAAGTAAAATAGCATTTTGGACACAAGTGCAAATTCCTAATCATTTTGAGGTGAGAGAGGAGAAAAGAAAAGAGGGGAAATGAGAGTTCAGCATTATCTGGAATAGACCAAAAAAAAAAAAAGTCATCATAGTCATCATGGTTAAATAGCTCTTTTCCCAGCTAGACCTGTTATTTTGACTACAACACCCACGTATTCGGGACTGTGGTTGGAATAGGGTTTCAGTTCCTTACAGACAGCTTCTGAATCATCTGTTGCTGCTTATGTATTTCTTACCATTTCTGATCTCTGTTTGGAGAGTTATGGAAATGGAAGTTTTCTCTCAATTTTTTATGCAGCAAACCCATACCCAAAATGAAGAAAGGGTCAAGCTGGTGGTTAGATATATTGTCTTTCATTCCAGGGTGTCTTATAAAAGTTCAACTAAGACAGCTGTGGTGCAATCAGACCTCCAAGAACTCCTCCTAACACAAGGATATACCCAACTGGTTTGTATAACCTTAATTCAAGCAGCACAACTAATGATAATGATATGCTACAGTATTATTATGCCAGGAATGTATGAAATCAAGAGAGAGCATTTCATTCTAAACTTTGCTGATTTTTCACATTTGCTTTGCATTTTCTCTAATGATTTCTTGCACTGTTTTTATGCCACCTCAGATAAAATGCCATCATACATGATATTTGCACCATTAGGCACAAAGTAAGTGTTAGTTATGATTACAGGCAATGCTGTGAAGCATTAAAAAATGTAAAGGAAATGGTTTTCTAGCATACTTGCAAAGACTATGAAGCTTAAGTGTCATTTGCTTTCACTATACCAGCTGGGTGATGTTCTGCATTTCAACAAAGCTGGCTACCATTTCCAAACAGATCCATGCAAGATTTGCATCACTCATATTCAAGTGAGAGATCCAGTAAAAAATACATACACACTCACACTGGCATACATACACTACAGAAATTAAATGCCACTAGCTAGAGGGCATTAAGTGAAACAAAGTAACACAATAATTACAATTAATCATCAGCAAACGCAATTGTAATGACATCCTTTTCAAGGAAAGGAAGCTATTTTCTAATATAAGCTGCATCTTGTCAAACAACACCTCTAGTATTTGGGTTTTATTAAGACTCTCGTATTTGTGGAGCATAGTAGTGATTTTGACTTACTGCATAGACAGGGGGAGAATAGTGTAATTAGAATGAATTAATAAAATTCATGCTTTGCACTATTCACATGTCACTACAGGAAATTTTCCCAGCTATTTTCTAGTGCTGGAATCTAACAGAGTACAGTTCCACAGGATTTTGCCTCCACAATTATTCTGTTCATCCTCTGGCTTGTGAAGAAGAAAGAACAAGACTAATTTTGAGCTGTGTGAACTGTTCTTTCAGCATTTGGCTAGGTCAATTAGAGTGCAATAAGTAAAACACATTGAAGAAATGCTGGAACAAGGTAAGACCAGCTGAAATCAAGTCCCTTGATGTATATACATCCTAGACCTTTACATGTTTTTATGCCATGTAAATTACTATAAGTTTTTTCTTTAGATTTGTATTTTCTTTATTTATTTACCTAGAAAAGCTAACCTACAGCCTAGAATCTGATTTTGTGTGAGGTCAATGTTCACGGTACTGTAATGACTCTTTTTGAACTGATAGAGACATAAAAGACATTCAGATTATTTGTTGGATTCGATCCTGCCGCCAGCATCTACAGGGGAAGAGTGGGGAAAACATCATCACAGGCAAAGAGCATATATCCTGGAGCAGTTAGTCATAGCAGTTAGGATGCTGCTATACCATTGAAGAACGGATCCCACCCCCTTGTTCATGACGGAGATCAGACCTTGGCCTCCCTCCTTTTGTGGCACCGGAAATGGGATGACTGTCCAGTGCTTGCAAGCAGATCTTTCAATCATTTGGTAATTGACAGTAAAATAAATCAATAAACATTGGAGTACATATTAGGTCTTTTTGGTCTCAAAGATCTCAGCAGCAGGGTGATGCAGATATCTTAAACCTCCAATACAGTTCAAATTAATATAAATCATCAGAAGAGGCTAAACCTGAAGGAATTCCCTTGTTATCAATGATTACTTCAGCTCACTGTTACGGTTTTAGAAGGGACACCAACATCTGGTTAACTTTTCGTGTAGTTCTGGTGAATGTGGGTTGCTAAATACCAAAAACTGTCACTCTGCTCCATCACAGAAGTGTCTGAAACAAAGTTACTGAAGTCAGTTTAATCTGTCTCAGACTAAAACCGCAGATCTGTTTTCCTCGTAACTGTTTCTTTATTCCATCATGTCACTGGCAGGAAATGGCAGAGGTGCTATTATTTAGTCCTGTATTTCCAGATCTTTATGTGTTTTAATTGCTTTTAAGTACAATTTAACCATGAATTTCCCCAGCTTGTAATGATCAGGTTTTGGATGATCACAGCACAACCGTAACACTCTAGTATTTTGAATACGTACTTTTAAACATCGTGGTATTCTGATACATTTTTACCCTGAAAGTCTATTCAGATAGAGAGTATGGCATAGGCAGAGGTGAAGGCCTTTTGTATACATATCAAATTAGCCTGAAGCTTTTGTCGTTCCCATAATGTATTCGGTAATTTGAATTCATATGTTGTTTTATGATATTTGACAAGCTTTTGTCTTTGCTCTACCTTATATTAGTTCCCAAAAGGAAAAGCCAAAATACCTGTGTTGGCTCGGAGGCCAGGCAGAGCACTGTTGGTAAAGGAGCACTGGTGTATCTTCAGACTGCTGTAAACACCAGCATTTTTAGAAACATCTCTTATGTTATTAACATGTTAGTCTCTTAGCAGTGGCCTACTGAGAGGAAGGAGGCTGTGGAGGCGCCACCCACAGCCTTTAGCAGGGTTGAGATGACCCCATAAACATCAAATCTGAAATGGCTACCCTGGATGTCAACGCAGATTAGGGATTAGGCAGTGGGGTGCTATTTTACATGTGAATAGGCTCGCAGCAGTACAAAGAAAAAGAAGCCAGAGAGCTTGGTGTTAGCCGCTTGGTTTGGAAGCACAAATGTAACGTCTAAGGGGAAAATATGGATAATTGCCAATGGTGCGGGTTCAGCTAAGTCACTTGGTGAATTTATTTTTGTGGAAACAAATTCTTATGCATTATTTTATTTTAAACACTGATATTTGAATTACTTGTAAAGCCTGGAAATTTATTTAGTAACTCTAGGCTTATCAGAATTCATTACAAGATATTCCATTCTGGCCCAGGAAATGTCTTTTATTTTTTTAAGAGAGGAGATAAAAACATACCAGCCCTCAGTATTCTAAACATGGAATTAGTGTCAGATAAGTGACGATCAAATTATCCCCCATCTGAGACAGCGGAATGAGATGTTCTTCACGCTAAAGCTTTAAGAAGGCCGCAGCGTCCCATGATCACTGAGTTACTGTGAGTTGTTTTCTTTCCTGCAGAAGAGCTTAGACAAAAGTTGTCGTATGCAGAAGGAACAGCTGGGCCATACATCTTTCAAATCTACAAAATATTTGCATTAAATCACAAACAAACCTCTATGAAATAACTTCAGAAAAGCCTTAATTCGTCCTTTCCAGGATATGCAATCTAATCAGCACCAAGGGAAAGGAGGAACGGATTAGGAATAGCAAGCTCTGTTTATTTTTGTCTAGGAGCTATGGAATGTACATTTACGGCTTTGTTTGAGAGCTCAACAGTTATAAATATATGGTCTATAACTCAGTATTATTGCTCTATACTCCTCAAATAATTTACATCACCAAAAGAACCTTTCAGAAAGAGACCGGTCAGAGCTAGAACACCACATCCAAGTTCATCAGTGTTTCAGGGAGCTGAGACACTTCACCTACAAACTTTTGGGTTTGCATCCACAGCTATTGTTTCAATTCTGGATCATATCTTCTTGTTCAGGTTTAGGTGCTTCTAATATCCTTGTAAAAATTGTCTTTGTGAGATTTTTCACTCTATTAACCATAAGTCTCAGAAATCCTCTGAAAAGTTAAAACTACACTTTACAGTTTGAATATACCTGATTGGGTCCCACAGCCCATGCACAGCCCATATTCAAAGTTGCCCTAATATAAAACTTCTTTCAACCAAACAAGTAATAATGTGATTGGTTGATAAGTATGGCTCTGCTGGTACTAGATTTTTTGGTCTCACCTCTTTTCCCAGTCCAGCCCAAAGCCTACCGTCTTTTCTGAAGGTCTGCCAGTAAATCTTTCCTTTTGCTCTCACAGTCAGTCGCCTTTCCCAGTGCTTCTCCCCCTCCTCAAAGGGCGGGGGGGCATATCATCCTCTCCTCTTCCTGTCCTCCTCCATGTGCTCCCTGCTGTTGTGCTCTGAGGGGACACAGCAGTGGGAGAGAGCAAGAGAGAAGTTCATTCTGCCTAAGAGGAAAAAAATAGAGGGAGAATTTTGCTTGCCCTGTTTATGAGTAACTTTTCTGCTGAGCAGGGATAAACATCATATCCAGGTTTGACTCTAGATAGTAGGAAAGCAGGTGGGACAGCAGGAGAAAGAATGTGTTTTAAACAGCAGACTTTCACAGCTGAGACTGAGAACATCAACTGTCAATGAGAGAGCACACTAAAATGGCTGATTAATCCTAACCAGATGACTCCTTCCAATAGTAGCGCTCCTCTTCCCACATAGTTCTCGGGTGGAAAGTCTATAACTTTAATACATCTCACACAAAAAGACAGCTTTTGTTTTGCCTTCAGAAAATTAGCTGAGGATAAAAATAGGCTTAAAATGGGAGTTTTCGCACAAACCGAATTATGTTTACTGACAGACTCTTGAATGCTCCTTTTACTTTTTTAGTGTTCAGACCAAGGGTGGATGGAACAAATGATGGGAAAAGTCTGATCAGATGGTGCTGGCCCACCAATCGCCATGAAACATGAGTCGTCTTTATCACTGCACAGAGCATTCTGAGAAGACTAACAATTTGCCATGGATGCCATTCATCCATGCGCATGGAGCCAGCACCAGGCCAATGCACCATATAAATTCCACATAATCCCTCTTCTATGGGTTTCAGGGGTATATAGGCTTTGTCTAGGTCATAGAGAGCCATGAATTTTACCCATGGGAAGTAAAATGAAAACAATTCAAGACAAACTGTGAGGAAAATGTCACTGATAAAGGATTGTAGGAGCATGGTTGGAGAATGCCCCTAATTCATTGAGCACTGGGGAGTTGAAATGTCAGTACAGGAAAGATCTGGACCACTTAACAAATGTTGGGTTTGAGCCTTCAAACACTTGCTTGTGTAAGTGATTATCAACAGAATTAATTCCATGAAACTCATGTATAAATATTTGCAAAAGTGTCCAAAACAGTTTTTCAGTCCCCAAAAGGAAGCATGTTTCCAGCACCATCTGTGGGCAGAAGAGAGTGTACAGACAGTCTGGGTAGCTATTTTTTAAATTCTTCTATTTAAAAGACATTTTTAAAAGTCTAATGCTTTAGAAATAGTAGAGGAATAACAGAAAAGAAGGCAGAGTGTAGGAGAGGGTTCATGTTCGGAGAAATCTTTCATATAAATTTGCTACTAATTGCTTCCTTCTTCTTAAGACACCAGACGATGCCATTGATCATCTGCAAGTGCTGAGGACAGCATAAGGATAGTTAAATGTATTGGTGAAGAAACATTCTTAATGAGACAGAAAGCAGGGCAAATCTTGACCAGCAAATTTCACTATTTTGTAATTTAAAGGAATATTGACCTTAACACTAGTTGTACTTATTTTTTACCTCAAAATTTGAAGGAAGAGTGAAGATCATGAAATCATATAGAGGTGTCGCTTGCTGTCATTCACATAATTCAGTGGTCTTTAACATAACAGTTAAAATCACAATGAGGAATAGGATGATTCCGTTTTCCTTGCTGTTTTACAATATCCTGCTGTGAAAATTTAGTGTGATCATCACACATTCACTAGTCAAAAAAATGTCCACAATAACAAAGGCAGATTTACTCCATAAGTGCTCATGCAAATATTTTAATTCATGTTTTGTCAAGCTGCTTTAAACAGCCAACCCTTGTTGTAAGAATATGCTAATATGTAATTAAACTGCACTCACGTCATGCCATATGGTACATTTGAAACATAAAACACTGTGTTCCATTATTTGGGAAGGGCTATTTGAAAAGGAAAGGGGAAAAAAAAAGGGAGAACCCAGGGGAAAACACAGTTTATCTGTCCTCCCACACTTTATAAGCCAGCTTTAGCACTGGGCACTGTTATTCTGGATGAGATTTGACAGTGTTGCGTTAATGGATCTTAATTTTTTGGCTATCAAAGAGAGTAGCATGTGCCAATATGCAACAAAGACTATTCTATGTTGTGGATTTTTTTTTAATTAGGCATAATTAAGTTTTTAGATAAAAAATATTTCTTTACTATGAAACCAAGAGCATATGCTTTAAAAGATAGGTGAACACATGCTCATGGGAGAAGCAAGCACTGGAGGCACTGGGAGTTTTGCAACTGGCTTCAGAGGGAGCAGACCCTGATTCTCTGCCATTTTCCAATGTGATATTAACATGCAAGTCAGGATGGGTGAGAGGGAGAGCTAAAGAGACAAATGCTGGTTTGAAAAAGAGAGTTTGGCAGTCAGGTGCTTAATTACATAGCGGCATGTGGACGTTATTTAAGCTGGACTGCAGACACAGGCAAAAATGAGGAATCTCTTGCTTTAACTATCCTTGGTCATTTGATTGTATGGTCACAGTTGGAACTGACCTGGTATTTCTTTGGGGAAGTTCAGAACACCAGGAGGGTGAGAAGTTGCTGTAGTCTAAGCCATTCGTTTTTTACTAGTAGATGTTTGTATTTTAATGTGCTTGGCAGGTCACAAGTTAAATGAACGATGGGCTCAACCTAACCTTTGGCAGATGAGCACCTACATTTAAAAAACTCTGCATAATTTATTATAATCATTCAAACATATTTCTTTGTAGGGCATTCATTATCTACATTTCTTTTTATGACAACAGCCAACGACACTACCACCTGACAGCTATTCAAAGGGATTTGTCAGCCAGTGTTTGCAGCATAATTCCTAAAACTTAGGGCTCCACTCCTCAGAGGTATTTTAGCGTGCAGCCCACCACTTCAATGCTCCTCAGTAATTTGGATATAGGTGCCCCCAAAATCCAACCCACTTCGAATGTGCTAGGAACCAGCCGAGAGGCCAAAAATTAGTAGTGTTCTGCTCAGTGATGTGGTGAAAAGCAAGGACCTCTTGATCTCACTTCAAGGTGAGATTGTGGCAAGAAGCTGGAGCTCCTATATAGAGGATTTTAGTTTTCAGAGCTGGCAGGCAGTACCCTTTAAATGTGGGGTTATTGCACTCAGAAATATGTTTCTGGCCTCATGGGAAGAAACATACTGTGTTCAATTCTGCTGCAGCATGAAAGGGTTGAAAGGTTTCTTTCATGTGATGTAACCCCTCAGGAAATCCCACCTGACAAACAAAATAAAAATACCCTCTCTTCTCTTTCATTGACAAGAAAATAATTACCCTATTAACCAGCTAAGAGTGTCATATGTTTTGTCTCAGCTCTATAAATTAGTTGCTTATCTTACAGCAAATATCAAAACATGTTTCTGTTCTGCAAGGGAAGAAAATAGAGTGTGCACCTTAAAACATCTAAAATAATCAGATTTTTTGATAAATCAATGCTGGTGAGACCTATGCGAAACTGTTGTTGGCTTAAGGCTGCCTTAGTCACATTTTTGAATGTGAGATCTAGCATTCACCAAGGAGGACAGAACAACAGAGGAAGGTTTGGCTGCTGACTGTTAATGGCTCAAAATTTCATACATGATCACGTTAAACTTTTGGTCCCACTTAAATCAATAATATTTTTCCATTTGCTTGAGCGGAGCCAGGTCTTCACCCATAGATTTTCAGGCTAACAACCACCATATCTGATGGTCAACTGTAGAAATTCATCCAAAAATTCCCATGTTAAATTCAGAACTTCTGACTGACTAAACAAGAAAATCACGATAAAACATAGGACAGTTTTCCAAGGAAGACAGAATTTGGAGACTGTTGGCCCAAAGCAGAAATGATCTTAAAAAAAACCCAAACAAATGAAAACAAATAAAAGGATGGGAACAAGGAAAAAGAATGAGGAGTCTGGCAGGAGGAAGAAGGATTTGCCTTTTGCACTGGAAAATGTGTCAAAGTGCTCATCCCAAAATGGCAAAGATGAAAGAAGACTTGATAAAGTCCTCTGCTAACAGGAACTGAAATGATAGAAGTAAAAGAAAGAAGAGTGTGAGATGAAACATGATTAAAGATGCAAACAGGGGCTCTGTAAAGGCAAATGAGGAGTTTGAAGTCGGCTTGATGAACGGAAGGAAGCCAACGGACAGCAGAAAGAAGGAAGGATTTATATGCTGCAGATTCCCAGAAGAAGATGGTGACTTTCACTGCAATATTTTAAAAAGAACAGAGCAAAGTAAAAAGGGAAACACCGATACAGGGCTGGTGAGGCTGAACACAAAATTAACTAGGGCTTGAGACTGTGGAAAATGGGTAGCTTTAGGAGCTATTAAGAGGAAAAGAAGATTTTAGAATAAGTAAAAGTTTAAGAAAAATCTTTGTGTGGAGTAATTGCCACCATGTTTGTGAGTCCACAGAAGACTGGAAAAGAGCATTGAAATTATAACCAGAAGACAGAAGTACTAGCAAGGGAATAGGAGGAAGAGTTTCTGGAAACGTCTGAATTAGGATGGAAGTGTGACGTTGAATAGTCATGAGAGAGAAAGAGATGAGCTTGGGCAACAGGGAAATTCTAGACCCAGGGATCATGCACACAGAGAGTTATAGCTAAAGCTTCAGGAAAGGATAAAGTCCCTGACAATGTAAGGGAAAGGGAGAACTAGGGCTGACCAAAGGAGATGATGAAAGGGTAATAGGAGAAAATCTAGGAAAAAATGAATGCTGTTGAAGTTAGTAAAGTGGAAAGAGGAAGGGTAACAGCAAACCAGTCAAGAAGCATAAGAAATTTCCATGCGGGATAAAGATCTTGGATAAAATGGTTTCTCTGCAGAAAAATGGATTATAAAGTGGGTTGGAGGAGATTAAGACAGGAAAATGTATGTCATTGGAAGCCTGAGGCTAAAGAGAATTTTTGTTGACTTTACTATTGCCAACATTTTAGCTAGAAAATCTTTTGCACAGATAAAAGAAGTTTAGTCAGCCCTTTTCTCCATCACACTCTTTGCGGCTTCACTGACCAAAACGGAAGTCTGTTATGAAACAAAATCTGATTGAAAGGACTTAGCCGCAAGACATTATTTTTGATTCTGCCAAAATTTCTGTTAAGACTAGGCTCTGCAGAAGTAAGAATAGTAATGCTTACTTGTCTTTTAGGGTAGTAAAAGGTTTTGAAAGCTTCTAAAAAATAATGCACAACTGATAATGAAAAATTCACCAATAAGGGAAAATTAGCCTATTTAGGAATGAACTGGCTTAGTTTTCTTATGGCTTATGTTACCAAACAATCTCACCTATGGTGTGAGCTAGCAATATGGAATAAATGAATTGTGGCAGGTGAAGATGTTCCTAGTGTTCCCTATGAATCATGATGTTTACAGACAATTAGTTAGGATCCACATACAAGCTACATGTTCAGTATGAACAGTACAACTTTTTGATCCAGATGTAGCTTGCAATAATAACCTTAACAGTTATGTCAGGAGGGCTGCAAGTGTGTGCTCTCCTGGTCCATTTTTAACAGATTCCCAGCCCATTGTCCTGATTTACCGTTAGAAAACAAAGCATCAGGCACGTATCAAATACGGCAAGTTCATTGTCAAAGAGGAGAAGTTGTTTGATTTCATCTTCGGTATAAGTGCTGGTATAGATCTCTTCCCTGCCTTTTTTAACTGTGAAGTAAATGCTATTAATGCACAACAGTTGTATGTGCACGTGACAGTAGTTTTCATTTATTCTTATCCAAAACAGATCTGGAAGGAGTGAATTAAACCATCTTGAAAGAGGTCTGATTGAAATGTAAGGACCGCAACAGATTTTGAAGCTTATAGCTTTACAGATAGTTTTCTTGATTTAAAGAATATATTTCTGGCATAGTACTGTTTGGAAAGTTCAATAGCGGATAGGGGCTTGGATAAACTTTGTATGAATACTTAGCTTTTGTTTTGTTCCTTCTTTGAATATCTATGTTTCACCTTGATTTTCAGCTTTAGACAGTCCCTGTCCTCAACTCAGGGCTTTGGGAACATGCTCATATTAGCAGTTTGTAGAAGGCTGGATCTCTCTAAACATGGGTGGTGAAATGTTACTACGTTTCTCTCTCAACATGCTACCTACTCTCTGGATATCTAAGAGACAAGTAATTTCCATTCTAGAGATTCCTTATGTCAGATCTTATTTAAAGGGAAGTGGTCAGTTCCTGGCTACTCAATTACCTCTGAAAAAATGTAAGCTGTAAATCTATTCTTAAACACTATCAAAGTATCTGCGTAAGATACAAAAAAGGTCGTTTGTGTATACTATGAAGTAAAAGCAGATCTAGAAATTCTATGTCTCTCTAGGTGCTTTTATTGACACCTGGCAAGACTCACCATGAATTATTATCCTGAGTAGACTGTGTGGGCTTGAGTCATCCTAAAAGCCCCAACCAATGTAGGAATGTCCTTTGCAAGGGGTTAATAATTGCTTTGTCTAGTCTAGTTTTCAGCTGATCAGGCAATGACAGTCCTACTGCTTCCCTTGAGAGATCTTTTCATGTAACATCAATTCCACTGTAAGTCACTTCTCTTTCTCATTCTGTTGCCCTATAAAACTTGGGGGGGGGGCAAGGGAGAAGTAATCAAAATGAATGAGTAAGGCCTGCATCACATTTAATTAAAAATATTGCTATCCTTGGAATGAAAAGGTATGGTGATAACTGAAGTCAGTGGGGAGTTCTGCTTGAAAAGTGATGGCATGGTATCACCTTATTTCAGTACAGATACAAAACTGAACAAAATGGGCAATTACGTCTTAAACAAATTGTGGTGCTGGATATCAAAGGCATGTAGCTGAAGCAACATATGAACACATGGCATCTTTGCTAAGTAATTTGCTCTTAATTGTCAGCACATTTAGTACTGGCATTTTTAGATACATTTTGGTTCATTCTCTAACAAATGACTCTTCACTAATTGTTTCCCCCAGCAATTTATTGCACAGCTGGGAGACCCAGTTGCAGAATTGCACACACACTATCTTATATCAAATTCATTTATTGAAAATGTTTAAAATTCCATGAGGTAGTCAAGAATTATTTTAATTGCAGTGTCTACAATGAAAGTATGGAATTAATTAAATGTCTTGCAGGGCAGGTAAAGTACTTCTTTCAGAACCTATTGCTTAGGAATGTTTCAACAATTGTAATAATATGAATCAAGATATCTTTTAATAATGGGTTTAACTGTGACATTTCAGAGGGCCTCTTGAAAGCATATTTTTATTTAAAAGGTGAACATTTGCTAAAGTAGCAAACTCATCTGTATGCTAAAGAATTATCTTTCTCAGAATCTTTCCATTATGAAATACCTGTCATGATTCTCTTGTACAAATCTGTTAGAGCTCACAAATCTTTCTCTCATGTCTCTCCTAAGGGACACTTATCTTCTCTGATGAGAGATAAATGTTCATAATTCAAAAAAATGTTTTAATTTTAAGCAGACCAAAGTCTAAAGGCTTGCTAAGGAATATTAGTTGGAACAGTATAAATGGAGATGGATCTTTAGAAAATGGGATGCCTACTGTATATTGGATTAGCTTTCAAGAAGCGCTGATGTCACATCATAAGTTGGGAACAAATTGCTAAAAAGTCCTTATTCTCTCTTACCTCATGAATCACGCTGCTCTGATGTGTCAAATCCCATCAAGTGTGATCAGTCAAATCACCTGACATCATGAAGTGTTATGTGAATTTTTCTTTTTTTTTTTTTCCATAGGAGAATGATCTCATAGCTCTCAAACTTTTTGCTGGAAGAATGATCTTGAGACATCCAGGACAAAGTGGTTGCTTGAAGTTGGAATATGTTTTAAAACTGAAGTGGGTGAACTCCTGCCAAATTCTTCAGGTTTTTTTTTTTTTGGAAGATTTATGTTAACAACCCTTTGTCACTCTAGAATTGTTTTTATAATTGAAAGCATTACATGTGTTTAGTAGTCTATAAAAATGTAAGTACTGTGCATTACTGCAGGGGTTTAGCATCATGTGTATATCTTTGAATGCAGTAGTCTAGTGAGCCCTTTAAAATACTGGCCTCATTTAGAAGACCTATCTTGCAAGCTGTAATTTTTTTGTAAAGGTAAAGACAGGCACCAAGTCTTGGCCAAAACAGGATAAATTTGCCTGTGTGTGTTTGATCTTAGCAGCTAAGAAAACCTGGACCTTTACACTGCTTGGACTGGAAGTCCCAGCTACCATGAGCACGAGCCACAGCCTGTTGTCAGACCCGCAGCAAACCTGAGGCTGCAGAAACTAAATGAGTTGAAAAATCTCCATATGGCTTCACAACATGGCTGAGTCTATGATGGAAAAGGAAGGGTTGATCAGGGGCCCAGCCATAAGTGCAAGGAAAGCGGGTCTAGGCAGCAGCACAAAAGAGGTCTGCCAGAACAGTAAGTCTTATTTGTACGGAAAACTCACAAGCCCCTAAAAAGAGAAAATGAATTTTCGGAACATTGTATATTCACATATGCAGCTAAATTCGATATGTAGTTTCCAAGATGGTGCATGCCTGTATAAAAGTGATATGCAAAAAACATAACCAATTAATTATTTGCATCTACAATCCCCAATTGTGTATACATTCAGAGTAAAAATGCATGCAAATCCTGCACATGCTTTTTTATATTCAGTATTGCATTCAATTATATAGAACTTTAAAAATTCTTGTGGTTGTTAATTAACTGTATTCTTTCAAGCTCTTTGAGTATGCTGTTTCTCTCCTTTTTAACCAATTAAGGAAGTGGCAGCCAGTATATTTTTACATTTTGTTTCAGTTTGATTCTTTTCTCTGTCTATTCTTTTTGTTTGTTTGTTTTACAAAGGATGGAAACATCCCTTTTGATTTTAGCTTTGACGGGGAGGAGAGCTTTGTAATCTAACAAAATAAATTCAGCCCAAGCTAAATTGGCACAGCTCTGTCAAGATTACTGAGTGGTGGCTGCTTAACCTAGAGCTGAATTTCCATTGATTTCAATTGAAGAAGGGCTAAGGTCCTTAATGAAAAAGGAGTAAAACCGAATAGTTCTTAGCTGAACAATACTTTTATAAATTCACAGGCTGGAATCCTAAATCGTACAGTTTGCTTATCAAATTGTATTATCTGCCGATGTTCAGACTCTCTGCTAGCTAAACAGCAATACTGCAACTTTCTGTAAATCACAGCTTAGTTAAAACAGCTGATCTGTCTGTGACCTGCATGGTACAGGGACAGGCACAACACCTGGCTAGATGGATGGGGAAATGGAGCGGCTGTGCAGCCCCAGGATGGTGGTGGCATTGTATGACAGAGGAGCACACACCGTTAATGAGGGTTTAGTACCCTTCCTCAACCAGTATTGCTGTTCCACGTCACCAGAGGAGCCTGATAACATTTTTAGTTTAAGAGAGTAACAATTTATTTCAGCTCACTGACAGAAGAGTTTGCAGTCCTGAAAAGAAATCTAGTTTATTCCAGCCTTATCAATTGGTCCAGAAAAAGACATAATCTGTTCCTACAAAACTTACTTCTTATCCTCAGGGCAACTGCTACCTTAATTAACAAAGGCAATGCTGTAGCTGCTGAATAGATTTTAGTGGCAAGTACATTATTGGCTTGGCTCATTTCGGCAGGCTACAAGCAGTAGCCTGCCTTATCACCTGAAAAGTGAGCGTCAGTTGAGAAGACCTGCACCCCAGCATCCTATCAGGAAAAATCCCACCACTTGCATGACTGCTTGACTGAAAGTGGGAATACAAGAAAGCAAGCAACTTTGCCTGCATCAGGGAGGTGAGGAGAGGCAAAATATAGCTGCTTTGTACTGAGCTGTCCCTTGGAAAAAACATCTTAATGCTGTTGGATGTGACCAGTCATGTAGGGCTGTTATGGAAGACGACAGACATTTACAGTCCCATGGCCCAGCTCATTTGCCCACTTGAGAGTAAAGTTTTGCCCAGAGAGGCCGTTGGGCTCTTATCCAACCAGATGGTCCATGGGTTACCACCACGTCCTCTGTGGCCACGGGCCAGTACAATGACGGTTGGGGCAGGCTCCTGCTCGCCCAGTGGGGCCACATAGCCCTTCCTCTCCTCCCTCTGAAATGCAGGCAGCTCCAGCCCAGCCAAGGAAGCTGCAGTTACAGTAAGGCCAGGACTTAACCCAGGGACCCCTGTTAAGTGTATTTTCTTCTGGAAATTAGATTACAGTAGCTGGTATTTTAGCTAACCTTTGCAATGACATATTTATTCTGGTGTACCCAATAATTTCTTATCGCAAAGTTTTTTCCACTTGGAAACTTTAGACATTTCTATTTCCAGAAATGGGCTTGAACAGATTCTGTTCCCACTTCCCTGTAGAAGTGTGATTATATTTGTAACAATTAAAAATGTAGTTCCCCTTGGGGAAATGTCAGTGGTAATTATCACATTGATGATTCAGAGAACACTTCCTTCTACAACTGGCTCTTGATAAATTGCTGGTACTCGTTTGACACTCTCAGTTCTCCTGTTTGATTAGATAATCATCAGGAAAATATCTACATCATCACTTCACAGTCAGATGTCAGTCTCCTTTCATGCTGAAGTGCATCACTCTTGCTGTTTAAAATCACAACCACATCATTATGTGAAAGCCAGAAAGACATCAAAGAACTCTCATACGCAGCATTTAGTCGCTATGTGTCAGTAGTAACTAGAAGAGCTGTACACCTAAACCAGCCTCTGAATAAATGTTGTTGGGTAGAAATTGTAGGGAAAAATGCTTGCCGTACATCGACAGCCATACATACCGACAACAAAAGCTTGCATAGAACTGCTGGGCTTTTTTCAACTCTTGTTCATCACTGTCTGTATTTTGCTGTGTGTTTGGCTTGCAACTCATGCTAATCAAGTTTCTTATACCATACATCACTGGGCTGGATGCAGGGACTCATAAAAGTCAGTGGAAACACTTCTACTGACTTCAGTGGGTGCTGGATCACACCTTTCACCCCTTCATGAAAATGGATCTCACTTCCTCTCACTGCTGCCCCAAACCTTAAGCATCTCATATTTTCACTTCTCTCCTTGAAAGCTCGCTCACTCAATCATCCTTCTGTCATTGCACTCTGTCTTGGCCTTCATTCCAGACATTGTGTACAAACGCTAACACATACCAGTATCTTATCAGCATATCTCACAGTGGTAAATAATTGTAAACCTTACTGTGTCTTTCCCCCTCTCTTAGTTACCAACATGCTTTCCAATCTTGCCTAATTGAGGCCATAAAAGACTCAGCACTGGTTGTCAGAATAACGTATGGTAGAAAATAGTACTACTTTATCTTGAATTTCATTCTTTTTGTAAGTGACTGCATCTCTGTTTTTCACTCTTTCTTTTGACTTCCCCTGTTGCTAGCAATGCAGTTCTCCCTCCCAAATAAGTTAGAAAGTCTCACACCCCAGACCGAAGTCTTCACAATTGTGATTTTTGGTATGTTTGTTTGTTTTCCCAGCCACAGGTGTATTTGTATACTTTATTCACTATGATGCACAGTGAAAAATGCTGGTAGTTTCCACATACTGGAGTTTATTTTAACTAAGTGTCTTCTCCGATTTCTTTTTTTCTTTTTCCTTTTTATTATGACTCCTCAAAGTAAACAAGCACACTATCTCTTTAACCTCTGACGAGCAACAGTCTTTCACGGAGCACCGAATGAACTCACTCTCCAAAAGAGCAGCAGTAATGCTGGGGTACAGCCTTCCCTGAACTCCTGATCCATCAGAGCTGGCGTTCTGTCTAGCCCCAGATTTTCAAGTCAGTCTCCGACTGCACAGAAGCTACCTATGCATTTTGCCAGACAAATCACATGAGCAGATGTGTGGTGACCCAAACAAGGTATGTGAATGATATGTTCGGGATCAGATTCAGTTACCTGCTGTGCTAGATGTCACATAAACACTAATTAAAAAGATGATTCTCACCTCAAGAAGCTCCAGCACTGCAGTGCAGGAAGGAAAACAATACATAGGAAGTGGGAACAACAGATTACAAAGGAAGAACAAGATAACATTTGGAAGCTAAGAGAATTAAAGTATATTAAAGAAACATTTTGGAAGCTGCAAGATCAAATACCCAAAGGCAGGAAAAAGTAAAAGTAAAGTTACCTGTACAGCCTTCACTCTGCCTTTCCTTGTGTGGTTATATGCTATTTTTTCTGCAGAATGATTGCTTCATTCAAGTAAGATGTTTTTGATCTAGGGAGTAGGTGTTTACCATCTTATTTTCTCTGCATTGTTCACTGTGTGGTCTCAGGGTCCAGTTACTGTGCATCTTTTAAACCTTTGCTGTTGAAGACAGAATTATTTATGGACTTTGCTGTTGTATTTCTCTCTGCTGGATCAGCTATGAGTGCGTTCATTTTCACACCCCCTGTAGAGGCCCATGACAGTAACCCAGCGAAGGTCTCTCGTTTAGCCAAGTTCTTGGTAGCCTCTACTCATACCGCCTGTCAAGAAGGCTCTGTAGCTTGCTGAGCTAACGGTAGAGATTCATCACACTTGTTAGGAAGACCCTTGTGTGGATCTTGCTAATACCTACTCTATATCCCTAGGAGTGGAGGGAGCATTTGCCCTTTGAGGGCTGCGCTCAGCCTGTTGTCAAGGACGGGGAACATTCGTGACCTTGGAAACACATGCCTGGCACTGGCATTATAGATTAGGGTAGATAAAGCAAGATGATATCAGTGGAAAAGTAGAGTCAACAGCTCTGTGTCACAGAGGATTGAGCAGTGGAATAGCCTACAAGAGGAAAAAGCCATCTGGGGTCAGGCCCATACAGGAAGAATTTTCAGGAAATCTATAGACAAATCCAATGAGGGATTGGATCTTTAGGTAGGAGCTGGGCAGTGTTTATGCACTGAGGTCCAAAACTGAAGCTGTAAAAGCCTTTTTGAAATGCTATCAACCTCTAAATTACGTATGTGTCTTTCTTTTTTACTGTAAAGCTTCCCAGGCGCCCACAGTTGCATCTGCTATCCCAGAACTGCCACAGTTCAGCAGCTCTGAAAAATTCATTGCATACCTAAGTCCTAACCTAGAACAGGAACAAGAAACTCTGTTCTTTCCCTGCATCCTCTGAGGGGCTCAGTCAGGAAAATATACATGCGTTTTGCCATCACTGACAGGATCTGGCTCCACCTAAAACACAGTAGTTGCTACCACTTTCATTTTAAAAATCAGCTGAAAAGGAAGGCCTACTTCCATATATATGCATATTTACGTATGTATATATGTTTGTATGTTCCACTTGCCTTCTGGCTGATAGGATTTACACCCTCATCTTGCACTTCTTACGATAATACCCCAAGCTGTGAAATATTGTGGGTTACAGGAACTTTCTTGTGTCCTGCTGAAACTCTGTCACTGTGAATGGAAGATCAAGATTCAGTGGATCAAAGACTGAGGGTACAAGAGGGAGCATGGCTTTGTAGCCCAATCAGACTTAAAATACTCCTAGTGAGCTCTTGAGAGCCATTATTTTTCAAAGGCTTGTGTGACGGCAAGTTTGGGGAGCGTCTCAAAGGAATGGTAAAAGGCATGTCCTTGAGTAAAGGCCACAAATGAGTAATGACTGCCAGATTTCAAGATGGGGGAGAGATGACCTATGTTTTTCCAAAGAAAAGGTCAAAAGAAATTTTTAGCATGGGAAGAACACCATGTTTTTCTCCATACTCCTTCTTAGAAGTGACAGTTTATTTTCTACTTAAGTATATGTATGTATATATAAATTCACCATGAAGTGTACACCCAGCACAGAAAATTTCTGTGAAGTTCGGCAAAGTTAAAAGTTACTCAAAGCAGGACTATATCATGGGAAATGTCAGGCAACCACAAGAATAGGCAGAGCTATCAGCCCTGCCTGTAACAAAACATGTGGCTAGAGAGCATCATGCACTGGCAGATTTTCTGTTTCACATCAGTGACCACATGTTTCGGCAAAGAGCTAGTGAGATAAAGGAAGTTGGGGAAAGGGAATACATAGCAGATCTCTGCTCCTTAGCAAATATGTGTTATTTTTACCTACAAGAAATGTTGACCTGTGGGCCGGAGACTGGACTTCCAAGAAGATGACAAGAACATTTTTCCTAAGCTTAAACTGTGATCTGGACAAGGCTTTCAAAAGTAGGGACAAATCATGTGAAATGGTCAGTTTTGCCCATGCGGATTCCCTTAAGTGTTTTTCAGCTGGTCCTATGGCACATAACTCTTTAAAGATCCCTTCTGCTAACTGGGAATGGCAGAGGGAGACTCTTAATTCAGCTACCTGGATGATAATGAGGCCCAGCTGAAGTTCAGTATGAAAGGTATGGACATGTTCAAACCTTAAATAATACGCAGGCAGTTGGAAAGAGAGGCTGTGCCAACATGGAGAGCTACTGTTTCCCCTACACTGGAAGCAAGGTGGATCTGTCAAGGAGATGCCATAGCTGATGGTTATTTGGAAAGTCTGAAGTTGGTTAACTACTCCCAGTTTAGAGAGAAACACATTTGGAGTTTTATTGACATTTGCAGGGAAGGCAAGACATTGAGTTGTTAGTAATGGGTATGAGTACATACTCATGAGTATGAGAGTCCCACTCTAATACTGCGGGCAAGTATTGCATTGTTTAAGTGTCTCCAGGCTGGACTGTATAATTTTTAGGTAGTACCTTACTGAGTTTCCCCAGACAACAGTGCTACAAGGTGAATTTATTTACAACAATCACTTCTATTTTAATTTGTCTTTTGGAGGAGATTTTGGGAACTGCAAGTGTTCTTCCTCAACACATAAAACCTGAAAGCTGTGTTTTAGCATATCCACCAAAGCTATTTATTAGCTTAAAACAGCTTTTCTGAACTTTTAAGTTCTTATGAATTCTGCTATGAAAAAAATCAAAGTCTGCTCTACATGGGGAAGATAATAGGAAAGCTATATATACTCCATTTGGCATCTGCTCTCAGGGACGTGCTGTATACACTTACACACATGCACAACAGTCTCTGAATAAGTAACATCTGTAATGTTGTATTTACTTTGATTAATGAAGAGAAAGGCACTAGATCTCCTGAGCCCTTGAATGCTATTCTGCAATTATGTCACAACTGATCTTTACTGTTTCAGCTGATTATTTATCTCATTCACTCATGATTGTCTTAAGTTGCTCTTTTATAAATTAGGTCTTGCTGTTAACAACAATCATTAATTTCCCTTACAGAAGGCTTGTATCTACAGAGGGAGATGTGGCACTTAAGTCCTTCTTTACCCAAGTTTGTTTTAAATTGTTTGCTGCTGCCGCTCCTGCAAAAGCTTTAGGGGTGATCCACAAGCTAGTGCAATTATCAATAATACTTCAGAATTTGTGAAGTGTAATGCTGAGGTTTGCAGACAGACTATTAAAAGCAAACTATTTAAAATGCAAATGTGGTCATAAACAAGAAGAAAGTTGTTCTGGGCCCAAGAGCTTGAACTCTAAACTCAATGTCTCTTTAAGGGAGATGAATGAATATTGCATAGAACTGAATTTGATCAGGATGAAAAGATCATGATTAAATTCTAAAGTATGTATTTATCAGGAATAGTGTAAGAGCAGTTGCAGTGCACATACTTCCTCACTACAATATTAAAAATTCTGTCTCAAGCATCTGACAGAACAAGGAGGTTGAGTATCACGTGCTTTGCTACAAATGCTCATTGCATACCAAAGCCACTATAAAAAAGGTAACAGGAGCTCGAGAACAGGGACGAAGTGCCCCCAACCTCCAGCAGCAAATCTAAGACCTTCATTAGGCATTAGGACTCTCTCTGGAGACCTCCAGGAGTGCAGAGGAGACACCACATGTGCAAGGAGCCCTCCCTTCCTGCAGCTGACCCTGCACCCTGGGACAGGGCTGCCGCAGTGCTACGTCTCCCCATCAGGGGCCAGCTGGGCCACGTTATGCCTCCCTTTTGCCTGTATGTGAAGATTTCATTTAGAAAAAAATCCAGACAACTGTGTACAGCTTAGTCTCCCAAGCTGTTTGGGATCCCTAGCTCCTAGTCCTTATTCCCTAGATCCTCTTTGGATTAGTGACTGGAATCTGGCAGCAGCTGAATAAAATGTTTTTGGGGTTGAGCAACCACTGAATTGAGCTTTGTTTCAGCCTGAGATACCTCAGCTCTGCCTAGAGTTAACCCTGAGGTGACTTCATTGACCTATAGGTAAGCCTTACATGAAGGGCAGAAAGAATTGTAAAAATTGTAAAACTGAAAATATTACACCATGAGAGAAAAGCAGTAGTATGCTCTTACCTGCAATATCATGTTACTGACCAAGAGATAGCAGAAGCAGAAGGAAAGCAAAACTAATAAATGATTAGAAATCTTTCTGGAAAAGATTTCTTACAGATTTTCAAATTGTATGTGATAAACAAAAGGGAAATATGATGAGTTACACAAAGCAGCAAAGAGAAGGCCCAAGTAGAAAACATCTCTTTGAAGAGAGAAATTCTCTTTTGCAGAAACTACCTGCTTTTTGAAATGGCTGACCCATTAAGTTACCAGTCTGTGTGGTAAAGCCAAATGGCATGAATGTTAACAGACTAACAGACTAAACAAAACTATCTGTAACAAAATAAAGGAAAACTAGGCCACAATAGCTTTAATGAGAGAGACAATTTTGAAGTCACAAAGGTGTCTGAAACACAGCACAAAGAGTGTTTTTCTGATCCATGTATCTAATAAGTGCTGAAAGAATGAAGCATACAATAGAAAACACATGCCTGAACTTAAAGAGAGAATGCAAGGGGAAGGACGTTGTAGAGACCAGGTTTATTTGCAGTAATCCTAGGGAGAGTCAACACCATGCAAAGGTATTGGCACCAGGTCTCCAACAACAAAGTGCACATGCAAAAAGGCAGCTGGAGGATGAAGCTCTGATGATGAAACAAAGTGCGTTACTGAATCTCTTAATTAAGTCGACAATGGTAGACTCTATAGCAGATTGGTTTCTGATGTTGGAAAGAAACGGATAAAAAGTGAATTCCAAATAGATACTGGAGCTGAATACAACATAATCACAGCAAGCGCTGTGCCCAAGGTTAAAATTCAAAGCTCTGCACGTTTGAAATAGCAAGATCAAAATGAGTCCATTTGGCAAAGCTGTTCTGGCATGTCTGCTAACAGATAGAGAGTTTGAAATAGTGGAATAAAAAGTCCCAAGTGTGCTTGATTGAAGAACAGTCTGCAAATGCAGATGATCAAATTGAGTAGATAAGCTATCTATGGAATTGAATTCTAGACTTCCTTTCAAAGGATGCCATGGGACATTGAATAATCCGGGATATATTAAAAGAGTGTGGCAAATCTTACAATACTGAGGCAGTTTCAAAGAGCATGGGAAAGATTCAGCGTACCAAAGCTAAAATGAATAGTTGATCCCAAGCAGAGCCATAGAAAAACTAATGTAAGATATAACCAACAGAGAATGAGAAGGTGGCAACATAATTAACCGTCATCAAAAATGTTTGCTGTTGTTTGCTTTATTAAGGAAGTATAGGTCCTGTGAAACAGATCCGACTATTTTTTTTTAAGTGATAATTCTTTTAGTTGGTAAAGATAGCTGCATTTTCTTAGCAGACTCTGAAAGCCTTTTGATTTAACCCAGATTCTGATATAAAAAAAAAGTAATAATGTATGGATCAATGTAACACATATTAAACGGGTTGAAAATAGATAACTGATAGATCAGCAAAGGAGGCAGTCCTCACCTGAGGATGAATTATCACAGATCCTCCAGGAGTCTTCCTATGGCCCACTGCTGCTCAGTAATTGTTTCAATGTTTTGAGGGGAAATAATTGCTGGAAAATAATGTAAATTTTTGAATACAAATAAATTTTAAGGGTATGTCGCTTTGACTAAATTATTTGGATCACACAGTAAATGGCCCCACATTTGATCTCACATTTGACTTATTCAGAGGACATGGGTGTGGATCAGCCAGTGGTTAAAAGGCTTGAAGCCTCTGGGCGATTGAGAGAGAATCACTGAAAATGAATTCACAGGGTGATGTGGTAGCTAATAGGGGTAAATCAGATGGAGATAGTAAGTGCAGAGACATTTTGTTAATTGTATGTGTTATAAGTCCATTAATAAGATACCATCTTCACTTTGGAGAGGATGCAGATAAATTGGGAAAAGATTCAGAAAAGTACTAGAAGAATAACTCAAATTCAGACCTTCAGTTTAAGATTTGTTTTAATGCATCCATATACCATTTCTTCTAATTTATCATTGCTAGTAGTTGCACTAAAGAGTCTCTCCGTGGTTGCACAGAATGGCATGAGATGACTGAAAGCTTTTGGGAATGAAAAAGTTGTCAGAAAAGGACTGAATCAGAAATACACTGAGGCCAACAAATCCCTTAATTTTCCACTGGTCACATGGGGATGTAGCTATCCTTTGCTAAAACAAATGCTTAGTTCCATAGGCTTCCTAAAGCACGGATTAAAATAGCATGCTGAGATTGAAAAATTAGATCTCTGTCGGTTTGCAAACAGCCAATAAGCCATGGAAATCACCAAATGATTACGTTAAAAAATGAGAGTCAATACACTATACAAGCAGACATGAGTGGGACATCATCTTATAAAAGCTCACTCTCATAGCTACTGGAACTAGTGGTAGGGTATTGCAGAAAGATTTTGGGGATGTAAGAAGGAAGCAAGAGGAAAGGCTAGATGAAGATCCACCTAAACCTTTTGGAGATCCTTCGAGGCTTACAGGTTACAGAACACAGAAAATCTGAAGTGAGCTCAGGACTTCACTCCTGATCTGAAGCTAAACGTTTGCTTTGGTGGAAGAATGAGACACCTAGTAATAGGAGAGTAGCCGTATGAGTCGTGTGGCTTATTCCTGGGTGATGGAGCGGAGCCAGTCCTCTTGGCTGGAAATTAGCTAGCAAAACAGGAGAGTATTAATTCAATGTCTCCAGGAAAGATTGCAGAAGATATAAGTATGGCTTCAGCTGCAAATATGGTATAATAAACAGAACAAAGTTTGAGCCAATGTAACGAAGAACGTGAAGAAAGGAATCTGTCATATTCCTCCACAGCAATGGTAGGGTGTGTAGGTAACAGAGATGAGGAACAGGAGATTCTCACAGATGGAAAGCTATAGTTAGCATTACTAGCACCTGGTGGGATGAGTCATGTGAGTGGAACACCAAATTCAGATTATAACCTGGTTGTACAGATAGAGTAGGTAAAAACAGTGAGTGGAAAGAGGAGGGAAGACCAGCTTGATAATTAAAACTAAAAGCTTTCAAATGCATATGAATTGACATACTAACCTACAAAGACCAAGAATGCTGACAGGGTTTTGTCACAAACCACCAAATCAAACCAGAGAATGGGATGAATTACATCTTAAACATTTGTCTGCAATATCTAGAAATAAAAATAGTAGCATCTGGAGAAATTCAACTTGGCACATGTGCTAGTTTTTTATGCAGCTAAAAGCAAACCACCACTGATGGTTTCTAAAAATGATGGATAGTTCCCCAGCTTGAAAGACATGGTGTCCAGCATGGAAAAACTATTTTTTGGACCTTGGTATGATTAATTAATCATTAGGCTGGAAACGGACTGGTGGTTAGGGACCGGAAATTACATTCTATTGCATGGTATCTATGGAGGGCAGTTTTTTTAAACTACAGAATAATCCTGGGAGAGAGTGGAATGATAGCAAATAAGTAAAAAAGAAAAAGATCACAGTATAATATGCAGAGGGAAATGTAATATATAAAAATCAGTACGCATTGAAAGTTATGAAAAGCAGTATATTGATAAGGAAAACTAAGGACAATGGGAAAAATCCAGGAGTAACATGCAGAAGAGCAATAAGATAAAATTTTAAAGTAGATTTGATATTAGGAGGAAAGGGAAAATCTATGTTTTAATCTGCATTTGGAAATTAGGGTGATGTAATCTTAACAAAAGAGGAAGACTAAGTCCTTTTAACATGATAATTAACTAAAGATTATGTTAAACAATGCGTAATGGATAGAGAAATAATAATCAACGAATCTGCAGAGCCTTTAAAGAAGTGGCTGAGGAGAACTCTGGTGTTAATTTGCAAGAAATCTTGGAATACTGTCGAAATTTCTAAGGAGATAATGTTATGCTTCTATTCAGAAAGAGTGAAGGAGGTGACCCAGTAACCGTGGTCTGATTAGCATGACACCAGTATAAAAGGAAATAAAAGCAAAATAGACATTTAATATGGAATTCGGGAGAGGAATGTAATTGATGTCAGTCAACATAGTTTTATGAAAAATAGCTCTTGGCATTGCACATATGATTTATTTTGATGAGTTTATGGATTTAGTTTATAAACTCCGCAGCCTAGAGCTTAGACTTCAGTAAAGGAAGCAACCATATGCCATTCTAATTTTTACATATTATACAGTATCACTAAATTGTACTTTAAGCAAGTGAAGAATTAGCTAATTGACAGATCTCAGAAAAGATTTGCCAGCATAGAAATCATCAGGAAACAGGTTACTTCTAGAGCGGCAGATTCAGTACCACTCATTGTCTTAATCATCTAGCCAAGAGTATGTATATACCCAGCACTGACCAAATTTGCGGCAAGGATGAATATGCTGCTCTCTATATGTAGCACCTACATACCTATGTAGCCATTACCATGTCTGTAACAAGAAGATAGTGCACAGAGCAGGACTGTCGCGGGAGCTACAATCCTCTTTACTTGAACAAGGTAGATCTGCAGCCAAGATGCACAAAAGTTAGAGAGAAATTTGGCCTGTCAAACAAATATATTCTGAATATTGCAAAATGCAAAACTACACATTTAGGAACAAGGAATGCAAGCTATCCTTACAGACTGGGGGAACATATCCTAGAAGACGGAGATGGAGAAAAGCAACATCCTGGTGGCAAAGATGTGAACATGAGGTCCCATCACAGTGCTGCAGAACTGCATTAGGGCTATTGCAATTCTTGGTTGCCTGGACAGGAGGAATTAAAAAGAAGTATAAGGATGACAGACTACTGCTGGAACAAGTATTAAATACGCTTATACTGTATAGTTAGTCATGGCTCCATACTTTAAAAAAGGAAACTGAAAAACTGGAGATGGTGCAGGAAAAAGCCTCATAATGACAGATCACACAAATTCAGTCTGCTTAGGTTGTTAGAGTAAGGACAGAGAGGTAGTTTACTGCAGCATATAAACTTCTGTCATGGTAAACAAGGGATAATAAAAGTTTAGTAATTTAACTGAGAAGAACAGAAGAATAAATGGCTGAACAACTTTTATTAGAAATAAGGCACAGTGGGTTTTTTTCCCCCCTTTTTATTCATTTATTTACTTCTGGGCTATTCTGTTTGCTTTTTCCAGTGAGGGTGAATTACATTTGGCATATACTATGAAGATTCATCATGAGCTATTTCAAAACAAATCAGGCACCTTTTTGAAAGTCTTTTGCTGTCAAATGCATGATACTGAGCTCAGTTAAAAATAAGTGGGAGAAATCTAATGGTCTATGATGTACCAATCAAACTAGGAGGTTCTTCCGCTGTTAAACTATCACTTTATAAAGCAACTTTTAATAAGTCTGGAAAATAAGTTCTTCCTGGAGACTTAAATAAAGGGCATCAATATGAGGGGCTAACAGCAACTCTTTCTTACTGGTGTGAGAGATTGCAACAGACGTAACTAAAGTAACACCACTTGCTGAAGTGGTATACGAAAAACTGAAACAATACCTACACAGATGCTCAACTCTACAGCAGCTTTTCAAGGAGAGGCCTCTGAGAGAATGATGCCACTGTATAAAAAGTGACTGGGGCTATCAGGATACAAGTTTCTGCGCTAGGTTGAGTTTTATACAAATGATATGATGTTACAAAGCGATGCATCTTGGTGTAGAAATTTCATCCTAACTGCCTACCTGGATATTGAGAAGTATAAAATCAGAGCTTGCTATATCTTTCCTGCGGCTAAGGAAGGAGGCTGGTACTGAAGATCAAGTATCCAAGCACAAAATTTGCATTAGAAATAGGAATCACGTGACATTCTGGATACGCAGAAAACATGCAAGATTGCTGATCATCACTGGCTCCAAAATTCAGGCGACTGCCCTTGTGTGGGGTTAAATGTGATTCGAGCTGGGCTGGGTGATGGTGATTTCAGCAGTTCTGTGTTACTCATACTGTGGACAACACTAGGGAGATCAGCAGAGTTAGTATGAATGTCTCAGATTCCTGCATCTGGGTCTCTCACAAGAGATCACATACCAAATGTTGCACTGGTGAATGTGGCTTTTCATCTGTGGAGCAATACCTGCAAATGGAAATGATGTTGCCCGTTTTCCTCCCTATCTTGCTCTAGGAGCTTAGAAATGCTTGTGCACATTCCCTGGGCAACTGGAAGGCGGCTGGAATACATCATAATACAAAAATGGGTAGGTGTGTCACAGACTGTGTGCAGACTGTCCTGCTGACATCGGAAATGGGGAACTGTAATTAGTAATGTTACTGCCTTTTCTCTTGGAGGACCTGGTCTCATGACACAAAGTTAGATTAGACTGAATGGGCTAAATTAATGTCGGAGTAAATGCCCTTGCTACCAGCAGTGATTCAGATGCTCTGCTCAGTACTGCTATACAGCTCTACTGAAAAACACTGCCTTAGTGACCAAGATGACATACAGGCTTTCAGATAGGGAGCTCTGAATGCCAAAACAGAGGGAAGGGTAAGGGATCATGTAATCTTTATGTTCTTGTACCTTGTGAGCAAATGTTAACGGACAGCACACAGTGCTCCTGACTGAGAACAGCTATAGGACTCAGGCTTGTCCATGCATCCAAATCCCCATTGCCGCTGAACAAGGAGTGTGCTAAGAACATCATTTGGAGGCACACAAATCTCTGTCAACTGGGTGAGTGCGCTTCTGCCTCTGGAATAGAGCCTGGTCCTTACTTTGGCTGGCTGTGAGGGAAGCATAAGCACTGACAAAGCTAGATTTTCCCTCTTTTTTTTTTCTTTCTTTTCTGTATGATTTTCTAATTAACTTGTCAAAGTGGGCAAGTCTGTGCTCCTTTCTGGCTAAAGGTTTAGCAGATCAGACCTTTTGGTTTCAGATTAAATTTTACTTTGCATCATGTCACTTGTGGAAAGTGATTTTGGAACCTATGACTCAATATCTCCGCATTAGAGAGAACTTCCCTCCCTAAAGTGCACAGGCTTGATTTAAACATTAGAATAATATTACTTCATTCCCAGAAGTGATTCATAGTCCGTTGGACACATATTAATGGTGTGGATCTAGTAATAGCAGTTGCTTTATTTGCTCTGTAATTTGTCTAGGATCCTGCAGTGCAGTAGCAGTGGACAAACCTCCCCTAAGGAAGGAAAAATGTATTTTGGAGTGAGATAGGACCTTTAGGGTTTGGTCCCAGGAAACCAAGGTGGAAAGCATGGAAGCTTTTTAATGAAAATTTAGCAGGGGTGAAATCAAGCTATTGGAAGAACTGGCCAAATAGACCAGTAAGGTATTTTGTTTTGGAAGAGCAATTGAGTGCACTCACCATGGTGCAAATTAGAGTCTCTCCATGAAGTGGGGTAGCAGCATTTTCAGACTGTGACTTTTGGTGGCAACACATAATACATCTGAGTCTTAGCTTCTGGGGACCAGACATAAATAGTGCCCCTAATGTAACACTTTATTGCTTCTCAAGAAGAACGTAGCAAAACAACAATATTTTAATGCTGAAAAAGTGATTGCAGAAGAGCAAACAGAAAGGTTCAACTTAAAAATATCGATCAGAGATGCTTTCCCACAAAAAGTCCACTGACTGAGTTTTGAGATGTACCCAGGTACTAGGGATTTATGGCTCCAGAGTCAGCTTCACATTGACTACCTTCCCCAGAGACTTCTCTGTTAAAATTGGTTTGGGGAAGTCAGTGTCGCTTTCCATTCTGCCAAGTTTATTTCCTTATTAATCACAAATTTCATCTACCTCTGGCTTCAGGTGAATTTCTCTTAAAGCGTTGTAGGGCTACTTGGGGGAAAATAGGAGGAAAAAGAGAGGGAAGAAAAAAATGTAACAGGGTGAGTTAACAGTGACAGCTGTCTTTTATTCCTCTCGGTTTTTTTCCAGCACACCCCTTTTGAGGGGTCTTGTCAAGAAAGAACTTTTTTCTCTTCTCTCTCCCTCTCTTTTAGGATGACTTCTGATCTCAGGAATATATTTTATATGTTTGATGGATGAAGCGATCAATGTATTTTTAGACCAAGCATTTTTGGTCAGAAATAAATTGGTGGTGTTCTTTCCTCCCTGCCTGTTTATTTGTTTTGTTTCCTCCTCCCCCAAGGTAAATCTAGACCGCCGTAATGGGATCTATATATACAGTACGTGTCATTTAAATGAAACGTTTTATCAACCATATTTAAATCTGCAGTCAGCCTCATTTAACCTCTAAAATTACGCTTAACAGACGACCTTCATTAGCCAAATTGGAAGGGACTGCGGTATGTTTTAAACAGCGTCTTTTCCACAATGATGAACCACCATCCGGAGCCGAAGAGGAATTTGATCGCATGGGCTGGTGTAAACGTTGAAGTAGGTACTCGGGCGGGTACGAGGCCCCCCCTCACTTTGCCAGCGCTTTGCCAGCGGCACCAGTGCGCGGGTGCGGAGCCCCCAGCAAGGTTTCGGGCAGGTGCTCTGGAGCCTGCGGCGGCAGCGCCCTGGCTGCCCGCCCGCCCGCAGGGACGCAGGATCCGTACCGCACGGCCCGGTTATTTATTTGCTACCTTGCGAGCGGGCAGGGTGTGCTGGGAGAGCGCTCGCTGTCCTCCCTCCCGGGTTGCCTGTCCCAGAGGACACCAATTAAAGGCACTAATTGGACAGCAATACATCAAAGTCCGCTCCTGAGATTGGTTCCTTGGAGCTTCGGGAGTCCTTTAGTCAGGCTTTTGTTTTAGACGCTAGCGTTGCACCAGGTTTTCGCGGGGCGGGCGGGAGGGAGCAGGGACACACACACACGCACACGCAAGCGCGTCAGGCTCCTCTGTTCCCCCCCCCCCCGAAATCCTCGCGTTTCCCACGCTCCAGCAGCGCCCGTGGGTGCGTGCGGTCCGCGCCTCCCCGGCCCGGCCCCGGGGCGCAGGTGCCCCGCTTGGGCCCCCTTTGGAGACAAGGGTCGGGAAAACTATCGACACGGGGCTCCCGGCTCCCTCTCCTCACCGGCACGACGTGCCGCACGCTCCCACCCGGGAAACCCTCCTATCCGTGGGCAACCCCGTTCCCGAAGCTCCCGGCGGGGATGCCAAACTCTCCTGGCTCCCTGGGGATGTGGGTGAGCCCAGGGCCCGGAGGAGGCGGCCACGGTGCCGGGGGCTGCCCGGGCTCGGAGTCCCGGCCCGCGGGGGAAGCGGGCCAGGCCCTGCCCAGCCGGGCCGGGCGCTTCCTTCGGGCTCGCTGCCCGGCGGCGGGGCCGAGCCTCCTCCGGAAAGCAGGTGTTGCTCTAAGCGCGGCCACCTCTCTGGGTCGGGCAGGAGCTTGAAACGGCCCCTCCAGACTGCGCTTCTCGGGGCCGAGGGATTTTTAAGACTTGAGGTAAATAGGTTTGTGTTTGGAGAAGGGGTGAGGAAGAGGAGGAGGGAGTTGCAGCTACTTTGGGACCCTGATGAATAAACCCGGCCTCTCCCCTGCTTCCCGGGTCCGAGAAATGCAACAATTCTCCCCATTACCAAAGGGCCTGCTTCAACTTTCGAAGAGGTTTCACTAACCCTGCGTTAATCGCGATCTCAGGGTTTTCCAGGTGCAGCTCGCCCGAGGCGGCGGGGAGAGGCGGCATTTGCAGGAGAGGCGCAGGGGCTCTGTCGGTTTCATTCGCGGGGAAGGGGCTGCTATCCCCGGCCGAGGGCAGAAATGGGCAACGCGCCGTGGCTCCCCCCGGCCCGGGGGAGCAGGTCTGCAATGTGCCAGGCTGGGCTTGCTGAGACACAGAAGTCGTGCAGGCAGGATCGGGGTGTTAGAGAGCCGCCCGCGCACGCCGCCGGTTTGTCTGATTTCTTCCAAATTTCTGCCTTTTTTTTTTTTAATAAATCTTGAAACCTCCGCGGTGGCGGAAGGACAGATACAGGCAGAAAGGGACAGTCCACCTTGCAGCCATGGCTGGGATCCCCACCCCGAGCAGCAGCACGGTTTGGCGTTACTGTTTATTTGAAAACCGCTTTTTTTAATGTCTTTTTCTGTTGGCGTCGCTCTCAGGAGTAAAATAAAGCCCCGCAGAGCCCGCGTGGAGGTGGCTCTGGGTAGCCCGTAAAGGAGCAATAGTTTGGGCGGATGGTTTCAATAAAAGAGTGCAACAGCTCATGCGACAGAACTAGAGTTTAGCAATTGTCTCCTTTTTATTCTAACTACAGCTCCGTTTCCCTTCCATCAAGAGGTTCCCGTCCTCAGACTAGGGAGGATGTGCCGGGAGAGCGGGAACGCGTTTGATCATTTACTGCCCACGGAGGCATTTGTTTTTCATTTTGCAAACGCTTCTCTTTAAGTAATTGTTCCTGTTAAGAGCGTATACCTTTCACTGGTCTTCGCCGCGCTATAAATAATCTCGATGAAGATGCAAGGATATGACTTTCACAAGATTGGACAATTGATTAAATCTGTGACCTGCAATTGCGAATAATCTTGGAAGGCTATTTAAACAGATGAAGGCCTAAATTGTCTTGCTTGTATCTGAATTAATTTCTCGTTCATCATCATTATGGAGTGATTGGTTCTATTCAGGCTCTGCAGCCTGCTGGAACGAAACTGGATTTAAATTAGACTGTAACACAATTTAAATGCTCTCCAGCTTTAACGAGGCCAATCGAGCAGCTGCAATAAATACAAATATTTTTCTAAACAGCCTTGTTTTAAATAATTACTTAATACTTTCATGTGATGTTCTTAAGTGGCAATTTCTGTCTCTGAAGTCCCAGGCACTTCTTCTCAGAGAGGGTAGCAGGGAAAATCACTTTGTTTGCTTTGTGTATATATGTGCATGCAATACACCGATGGTGATTCTTTAAAATGGTTTTTGTAAATATTAGTGTAAACCTGCGCTACGTGCTTGGTTGTAGACACATTCAGTTTAACTATTAAAAAAAAAAAAAAGACGGTGAATTGGAGGCCAGAGGTTGTGATTTATATATTTTCTTGTTTGAAGAGCCTGAACTAGTGATCTTTTCATCCCCCTCATAAAAATAAAAGAGAAAGGAGAAAAAACAAAAACAAAAAAAAGGAACTTGCCAAAGACAGAGACCTGTTCTGGCTGAATCTGCCCCAGCCTGCCACCAAGCCCGTCGCCACCCCGGGAGGCGCTGCCTTCCCCCGTCGCAGCTCTCTGCACTCGCGGGGCGTGAGCGCTCCCGAGGGTGCGGAGCGGGGACGGGACCCTGCCCGGCTTGCAAAAGCAACCAGCAAGAAAATCTGGAGGGAGCAGGCAACAAATGAAGGGCTCAAGTGTGAAGGATACAGCAAAAGGACATGGGGCTCCCCTCTCTACCTCCCCTTACGCCAGTCTAGGAACTTGATGTGCGTAAATGAAGCCATTTATGTTAGCGAGACTCCAACTCATCTTGACGTTGGTTTTACCCCAGGGTGACACTATTGTAAGTGGCAGGACAGTGGGCCTTGGGGTGACATATGGTGGAGGGTGTTTTCAGGGGCTAAGCTCAGCAGTAAAACAAGGTAGCCAGACGCGCAGGAAAATAACAGAAAACAAAAGGAACCTTCATATATAAAAGCGAAAAGCAAAAGGAGCAGTATGCCTTTCCGCAGGTGCTGGAAAACAACCTAATAGCCAAGCACAAAACGTGAAATATGGACAGCCGATTTTCTAATGATTTGGACGCTGGAGTAAAGAATAGTGCTGGGAAAGCAGATCCGATTCAGTTTAATCATACAACCTTAATAAAAACGTATAGCCTGAGAGGGGAAAGTAAGCGGCAGTCTCAGTGCTATCTCACTTAATGGTACCGAAGGTGACACATAAAACACAACAAAGATGGTCTGCGTAGAGCCGAAAAGGGGTGAGTGATTTGATAGCAACGCAGCAATTTAATGCGCGAGTTGGAACACAGCTCCCCGGGATCGTTTAGGCTTAACCCGTTCTCTAGAGCTCATCTTCCTCCTCTTCTGGTCCCTTTTTTATTAGTAGTATTATTATTCAGTTGTTTAAAATGAGCATTATCCCAAACATATGCAGTGCAATCAGCTCGGTCACACTTACAAGAACACACTTTAATAAGGCAATCAATCAAATGCTAACAAGGCGAGGAAGGCCCTTCGGAGTTGAATTTGGCTGGCTGGGCAGCGGAGCCCTGTAGCACATGGGGTACCCCGAAAACAGCCCCGAGGCGGCTGGGGGGCTGCGGGCGGGCTCTGCGGGCCGTGCTCGGGCACGACAGCAGCAAGGGCATCGCTTTGCGTGGCAGCAAGGGCATCTCCCCCTGCGTGGCACGGCTCCAGGGTCCGTCACTGCCACCCGCCACCTGCCCTCCTCCCGGGGTATGAGCCCCGGCCAGGGCGAGGCGAGGGAAACCTGCCCCACTTTGGGCAGTGTCTTGGGGTCAGAGCCAGAGCCCAGCCGCAGGCTTGGTGCCCGGTGCGTGCTCGGGCCCCTGGCGATCTCCCACGCGTGCCCGGGAGCTGGCGTCCTGCGTGCGGACTGCGGCACCACTACCACCCCCCGCCCCGGGCGGCCGCCACCGGCGGCGAGCGCCGCAACCGCCCCGGCTCCGCGCAGCAAACGGAAAATTTCATTATGAAGTAATGAGTAATTCCTCCCAGTGAGATGTATTGTTATATCTTCCACTTCAATTTAGGAGCACAGCGGCTCAATTACCTAGAAAATACAGTCAATTAAAGGCTGCTGATTGGACACGAGGACGGATCATCGATCTTGTACTTTCCAATATCGCTCCAGACACCTCATTTTCCCTCCCCTATTAACTGAAAATACTCCTGGCATTACTGCGACCCGCAGCCTATTTACCTGTCGCAGGCAATCTCTGCCCTGTGACCGAGCCACAGAGAAATTCACAACCAGCCTTTTGCCGCAGCCTCCTCCGAGAAACCACAGTTAGGAAGAAGGCAAAAGCCACCCGGAGCAGAGGGCGACCATGCGGACCGTGCCGGCTCTGGGCAACCCGTGTCCCCCGCTCCTGCCTCCACCTCCCTGCTGCTCACTTATTGACGGGGATTGTCCCCTTGACGGACAGAAGTGCAACAGAGGGAGTTAAACACACACACACACACACACGCACACACACGCACACGCACACACCCCGTTAGCTATCTATCTATAAAATATACATATACATCTGTAATATGTGTATATTGCCCTGCTCCTGCGTGCTAGGCGATTTAGCCTTCTAGGATTGCATTTCGCAAACCGATGTATTTGCAAGTGCAAACTGACGCCGCGGTCTTGAGGCAGGCGAGGTGGCCCCGCGGCCGGCGGCGCGCTGCCCGCCGCAGGCAGCCCTGGCCGGCCCCTGCCCTGCCCTCCGGCCCGGCCGGTGCCCCCGCCTTGCCGGCCGCCGGGCAGGGGCCAGCCAGGACCCCCCCGGTTTTACCGGGCAGCGCTCAGCCGCCCCGGACCCCCTTAACGCTCCCGGCTCCCCGGAGTCGCCAGGGGGTTTGCACCAGGCGGTCGCTCCTGCGCTCCAGTTTTGTTGGGCTGGTTCTTCTCGTGTCTGCTAAAACATAAAGTACGGGGTGGGGGGGACGCTGGAAAGATCGGGTTTGTTTAGCGCTGCCCTTGGATGCTGTTTACAATTGTTTTTTTCCAAGCGGGCGAAAGAATCTATTTGCGAGTGTCCAAAAAGGGCCATCAGTTTCCATGTCCGTGAGGACATCTCATTCAGAAAGGGCGGAACAATCTGCCCTTAATTATTTAAAGATGGTGACTTTGGATCAGTTTTGTAAAAGCTCTAATAAACAATTTTTGATTGAAAAAAAATATATCCTGGCACGCCAATGTCTCTTCCCTGCTTTCCATCCACTGTAAGAGACGCTGCTATTCGCTCTCTGTCCTAGAAACAAAAAGTCGCCTGTGTGATAATAAACTCTAGGGTCCTTAGCAATTTAACACAAAGTAGATAGCGTAAGTGTCAACACGTCTTTGTTCTGTCCAGCATTTATTTTCCTGCTTGTTGAACTGTAACTATTAGAAACTGCACGAAGGTGAAATTCTTCTTAAGTAACATTTTCACTTTTTTTTTTAATCAAGCACAATTAAAATGTGGGTGATGCGTTGTTAAAATGTCTGTCATTATTTTTATTATTACTGTTATTGTTATTGTTGCCATAATTTTTATTGCGACATGGTAACAAATTGTAACAGTGTATTCTTTGGGCTGTTTAAAAATAGTGTAAAATGAACGATTTCGGTTTTGGAAGAAATTACTAGCCCCGTAGCCCAGTCCAGTGTCTGCCTTTTGTTTTTAAAATTTTAGGTTGACAGCTGTACTCTACTTGGGCAGAAATCCACGAAAAAAGCGATAGTGCTACCTCTTTCCGAAATACCTGAAGGGAAAAGGGGGCGGGGAGGGAGGGCTACTGAAAGAAATTATATCCAAGAAGGAAGGGGGACTAGTGTGAAGGACATATACAAATGCAAAGATTAGAGGTGGGGAAGGAAACACAAAACCCAGCACTTGAATTAAAAAAAAAAAAAAGTCAATGAGAGAACTAAAGGCTGAAGTACAAAGGAAGGGAAATCGCCTTTGCTCCAATTTGCAGACTAGTGATTGTCTGAAGGAGTTCTGCTCCCTGTCACCTAATCTCTTCCCTTGGCGGCTTGTTAACGTTTGGCACAGAGTCTCTGCTCAGGCAACATTATACATTCGATATTCAAAAATCCGCCTTACATATACATCACTTGCTAATTTCGTCAGTGTGTGCACATTTCAGCGACTGATAATAGGACATTGTTATTTAAAGGACAAATAGCTCTGACCCATAAAGAGGCAGGAGCTCGTATTTTTCCCTGCCAATTCCAGTCTGCCTCTTAAAAATAAACGTTGGAATGAAAAAGGAGACGAAATGTTGAATTTCTGCTCAAAATGAAGGAGGAGACAACGGGATAGTAAAGAATGCAATTAAACCACGAAAGTAATGTATAGAATGACAGTTTTTCTTTATGGCAAAGCATTATTTTTCTCTATAGAAATAACTGGATAATACTGTTGAGCTGCAATCCAGAAACCTTTTGTTTTTGCTGTTTGCTCGTTGTTTTTATTTTCTGAACACTCTAGTAGATCACAACTCTGCTTTCTTCATGTTCACAAGCCATTTCGTTGTCAGAATAACGTTTCTTTCAAGTATTTCAGATTTTCTTTCTCAGCCTTGTAGGTTTGTGCATAAGAATTGTTGTTGTGGTCTGCAGAAGTCCCAGCCCTTGGTAGGAAGTCTATCCATGGAAAAGAAAGTCCCATCTCATTTCTATGGGTTATTGAAGTGTATTTCATTAGGTTTGGTTTTTCGTTTCTCATGTGTGCCCGAAATCCTTCTTAGAGATAAATCACTTGTCATTTCTTTTATTTTCTTTTTTTTTTTCCTTTTCATTGGAATGTAAATCCTTGTAAGACTGAGCTATTTTTAGTCTTTTTTCCATAGGTGTCCACTTCTGTGGAGAGAACGCTATTAAATAAACATCGGATGTAGGTACATTAACTGGAAGCGAGCCCAGGAAAGGGGCGCATTTTTAATAAACCTGAGATGAACGCTTATCTTGTTAAAGGTACTTCTTCTCGCTGGTCCATGGAAACTGAGGTGGCTTTGCTCAGCACAGAGGGCGTGAAAGTGAGGAAGGAGTCAGTCCTGGTTGTGGCTGAGCAGGTAAAGTCTGAGCCGGAGGGTCTCTGTGCCAGCCCGTTGGACTGGCTGCTATGGCAAGCCAGGCAGGAGCAGGGGTTGCCTCCGGCGCCGCTGAGTCCGTGAGCCGGGGCAGGGTAGAGGGACGGGTGTCTGAACGCGCACAGCAGTTCTGGTCTCGGGTACGGGTGGGACAGGACCCTAAAGGTGTCCAGCGGCCTCAGGGGGCTACTGAAAGGAGCGGCAGCAGAGGCCGAGGTGGCTCCGATGCCCATGTGGGAGTAGTAAGGAAGGGGCAGGTGGGATGGGAAAGGGTAGGGCAGGTTGCCAGTGGCTGCTGCGTGGCTCATCATGTAGGTATAAAAAGCCGGGTCTGCTGGGTGAGGCCAGGTCATGGCCAGGCGCTGCCGCTTGTCCTTCATCCTGCGGTTCTGGAACCACACCTGGGGAAGAGAGCGGGGAGAGCCGTCACCCCTGCGCGCCGGGCCGCGCACCCTCCGCGCCGGGCCGCCCCGCGCAGGCGTTTCCGCCCTCGGCAGTGCGGGCGGCTGCGGGTCTGCTGGAGAGGGGAGGCCGAGGGCTCTTTCTGGCCGAGCTGAGAGGCCAGAAGGAGAAGCTCTCGTTCCCAGAAAGAGTTGCCATCAAGTACAGACGGCTCGTTTATGTCACTATACATCTACAGAGAGACCCACTGGGGCAGCGTTTTTAGGAACACTTTCTCCCTTTCTTCCTCCTAAGGCTTGTCCTGCTGAGCTCTCTGGGTCCCAGGGCTCCAGGCAAGCCCAGCAGCTCTGCCTCCTTCCCACCTTCTTGCAGGCAGAACTACCTGGCATTATCATGATTACTTAATTTTTTTTTTTAAGGCAAAGCAAAGTGAGGGGAAATGGGATCCGGAGCTGCTTCCTCCATCCTCCCCCAATTGCTGAGCGAGTTTTGGACTGGACTAAAGGGAGGATTAAAAATAATCTGGTACAGAGAGGCCGGATTAGCGGTGCTGGCTGGGATGGCTCTGGGAGCCTCTCCCGCATTGCTGCTTGCTGCAGGGTGCAGGCAGGGCCAGGAAAGGGGCGGGGGGGGGGGAAGGGAGGGAGAGGGAGGGCTGTGCTGCCGAAGTGCTTTCCCGAGTTTTGAAAGGAAGTTTGGCCATATAGATTTATATCGTGCTAATTGGAAACATGTCCGAGCTGTGTGTACCTTGATGGTGGTTTCTGGCAGATTTAGAGCAGCCGCCAGTTCACATCTCCGGGGCCTGGACACGTAGTTCTCCCGGTAAAACTCCTTCTCCAGCCGGGCGATCTGCTCGCGGGTGAAGGCGGTGCGGTAGCGGCGCATCTGGTCGCTGGCGCTGCAGGCCAGCGAGCCCTGGGAGCCGCCGCTGCCTGCGCCGCCCTTGGGGTGCTCCCCGCCGCCGCTGGGGCTGCCGGCCAGCGCCTCGGAGCACGGCCCTGCGCAGGGGACCCGGAGCAGAGACACACGCGTGACACACGCTCGCAGGCAGGCGGGCACCCAGCCCTACCCCCCGCCCGCGCCCCCAACGATTTCCCCCCGCTTCCCTTCCCCCCCCCAACCCAGCACCTTGCCTTTTCTGTGCCGCTCCCCAGGGCTGAGGATGCTGGGGAGATCACCAAGAGGGGGTAGAAAGAAGGGAGTGCAGCACCGGGAAAGGATTTGGCTGGCGTGTATTCACTCTGGCTGGGAGGTAACCCCTGCCCCGCCACGCACGCACACACGCACACACACACGCACACAGCGCGCACACAACGCCCAGGGAGTGCCTGCTCGGATGCCCCGCTCCCTCCCCGCACTGCGAAGCCCGCGGCCGCGGCAGCACCCGCGGCCCTGCGCAGCGCCGACACGCAGGTGCGCCCGGGCCGCGGGGCTCCGCAGCCCCTTCCTGCAGCCGCGGGGGGCGGCAGGCACCCTGCTCTCTCCGCAGGGAGGTCAGGCCGCGGGGACTCTCCCCTCAGCCACCAAAGCCCAAGATGGGATATTTTCAGTGAGCCTCTGGGGAAAGAGAGGCAGCAGACAGCGCTGCCCCTGCTTCCCGGCTTCTTTTTTAAGTGATGGAGGCATGGGGAGGGGGAAAAAGCGGGTTGTTGCTGGGTTTGGGGGGAAGCTCTGCCCGGCTGGTAAGGTGGGAATACGAGTGGGGGCAGGGGGGTAGGGGGGCTGGCCCCTGCATTTGCTTTCAAATGCAACTCTCCCTCATTGTGCCCGAGACCAAAGGCAATTAATTCATTGGGACCATTTCCGAGCTGGCGCCACCGAGACATAGAAGTGACAAGGTAATTTGGATCTCTGCTCTTTTTTTTTCTTTCTTCCCCCCCCCCCCTTTTTTTTTAAGCCAATGTGCAAACAAGGACCTTGCTGTTGCATTTTGGGCAGGCAGGAGTCGGCTAGCAATTTTACGGTCTTTATGGCCGCTTCCGCACTCGCCCGGGCACATTTCACCCTGCAAAACCACAAACAGCTCTCGGCCAGAAAACCCGTTTGATCTTGCTCCCACCCCCCTTCACACACAAAACCCCGCCGGTGGGGAGGATCGGAAGGGATTTCCTGGGGCATGCACTGTCCAGGGAATGGGAACGAATAAAAAAATTAAAAAGAGATCGGGGCGGGGGGGGGAGAGGGTAATGGTCTAGGCCAAGGGGGGTCCTACAGGACAAGGTGCAGACCTGATGCACACACGCTGGGAAGCCTGACTCCCCTCCAGGGACGCGGGGGCTCCCTGGTGTCGTGTCCTCTGACTCTCAGACAAGCCTCCCCCATTGCAGGGAGCTGAGGGGCCGAAAAATCAGCCAGGAAACGAAATCTGCCCCCGCCCGCCCCAACTTCCCTTCCTCTTTCTCAGCTGGAGTGGGGAAGACCCCCGCCAGCAGACCCCCCCCCCCCCCCGAGTGCTGGCACCCGAGCCCGGGAGGGAGGAGGGGGCTCAAGGCATGGGAAGGAGTTGGGTACCTTTGCTGTGCTGGTACTCGGCGCTCCCCGTGGCGCAGTCCGGGGTGCAGCTCACCTCGATTTCCTCATAGAAATCCGACTCGGTGTCCGAGCTGCTCTGCTGCCCTTTGCTGGAGGGGGGCTCCGGGGCGGGGGGCTGCTGTCCGGCCGAGAGCAGTGCTGCCGCCGCCGAGCGGCTCTCCACCACCGTCCCTGTCCCTGGCAGCACCTCGACCTCCTCTTCTTCTTCGCCTCCGCCACCTCCTCCTCCTCCTCCTCCTCTCTCCCGAGACGACAAGGGGCCAGGTCTGGGGCTGAGGCAGTTCCGATGGATCATCTTTTCCTGTGGCTCTTGAGCGGGGCTCCCCACTGCTTCGGACAAATTAGGCACCCTCTTGCCAACTAGAGCGCCAAGTTGTGTCCCTTCCAGAAACATCACCATCTCCTTCCTGGTTTCCATTGTGCCTTTGCTTAAGGGAGGGGGGGAAAAAATCTCGATCTCTTCCCCCCCCCTCCCTCCCACTCCCGCCCCAGCCTTGTGCAAACCCAGCAGCCCTCTCCTGCCAAAGCAGAGGAGCAGGCGGTGAGATAGGGTGACCTTGTGATGCGAGCGCTACACTGTGCTGTGCTGCTCTGGGAGGGATCACCATTGCCCTCTTCTTTCTAAGCTGTCATCCTCAATGGTGCAGTCGTCATTACAGTACCACTGGTGACGCCACACATTGATTGCCAGTGGATAAATAGAAACGTCTGCCATGGGGAAGATGAAAGGAAGAGCCGGAGCTAATGGGCTAAATGCGTGATGCACCAGGTGTAGAAGCCCGAGATGGAGAGGGAAGTGTGAAAAAGAGATGCATATGGAGTTGAGCTGCAAAGAGGTTGTAACATGCGGATAGAGTTCCGCAGGGGGAAGCTTTGCTTGACAATTAAGTAGCCTTTTGATTGCTTTAAGGCACAACCTTGAAGTAAAACTGAGGCGAAGATCCCTAGCTGCATCTTGGAAGTGAGAAGATACTTACTCAAGCCTCTTCCCTCGATGCATTATTTATTGCTGGCAATCAGCTTCCGCATAACTGCATATATAAGGCTTTAAGAATCCTTTGCAAACTTGAGGATAAGGAAATGCGCTGCTAACCTTTGAATGTAGAAACAGCCTTCACTTCTCGTTCTGATTCCATATCGGTTCCTATTCATATAATTGTTATTCGCTTTATATTGACAGAGATTAAAAACGTTTGGTTACAGTTTGGAATCGCGGTTACGTATTTATTGCGTTTTACAACTGAAAAGATAATACTACTTCGCTTTTCGTAGCTGTAGACATTCCGGGGATCCGCTGTTTATCATTTACTCTTATCTCTTCCTTCACAGTTTCCATTTGTTGGCTGATTCTTGCGCTTGTAAGAAGGTTTTCCCGTCTCTTCCTTTCCCTTCCCTTCATTTCTCTTTCCCTTTCTTCATTTTAATTAATTGTTTGCATAAAATATTATCTGCTTTCAGGAGGAAAAAGCTTCCAGAAGGTCTGCCAATAATTCAGCCTCAGAGAAATTCAAGTTATCAAGGCCACAGCTTATGCCAACTAGCAGATGTTGTTAAAATAGAAATGACAAGGGCAACCATTTGGACAGCACTTGTCTGAAAATAAGGGACCTTATACCGTAAATATAGTCGCACATGCAGCCTCTTTGGTGTATTTTGAGTGCGGGAAATGTCTCATCTATACTTAATATTGACTCGAACATGTAGTGTCAGGTCGTTTTCACCATCTGTCGTAACTAGATTGTTCTAAATTTTTCAAAGAGTGTTATTGGCTAGTCAGGTTACAGAAAACATTCAGCCAATTACGTTTCCGACCCGGTAAGGAATTTACTGGCATATTTGAGGTGACGTTGCTTTGGTGGGGAGCAGGCAGCGCAATGGGAAACACGCTGGGATTTTCTTTAGAGCCCTGCGAGCAAGACGTAGTTTGAGAACGGTCACGATGCGGGGAAAAAAGCAAGCAGACAAACAAACAGGCTTCGCCATCCACTCGATGCAGCGATAAAAACGGGCTCGCAGCAATAAGCATAAATTCGAGGGGAGTAGGATGGGATTTTTTGCAGGGCTGCCTCCGCAAACCTCTCTTTCTGTGCATGCCTGTGTACACGCTCACACATACCGTGCACAAACCCACCGGGTCCCGAAGGACTGCGTGGCTTTTCATGGCACGCGTGGGGCGCTCACCGCTCCGAAGCTTGCGTGTTTCTCGACAACTCATTGCTGAATTCCCTTCCCCTCCCTTCCGCTGCCAGCCTCTGCGCCTCTGCCCTTCCCAACCTGGACGAGGACCCGCCGCCGTCCTGCCGCGGCCGGGCTCCAGTCCCCTGGCAGGACGAGCCGCTGCCCCCGGGGGGGACCTGCGCAGAGCGGGGCCGGCGGCAGCCCGGGGAAGCCTCCCTGCGCTGGGGGGCGGAGGGTAGGATCAGGCCCCGGCTGCTGGACGGGTGGATGGAGGGGTAACGCGGGCAGCGGACCCGCTCCCGCGGGGTGCAGGCTGGAGGCGCGGAGCCGGCGCCGGTCCGGCGGTGCGGCGCGGCGCGGTGCGGCCGCGGTAAGGCGAGGCGTGGGATCGGCACGGGCCGCCGCGCCTCGCGGTGCCCGCGGCTGGCGGCACCATCGCCATGCTTTGCCGAGGGTTGATCCCTTGTCCCGCCGCGGGAGAAGGCTTGGCCTCCCCCCGGGGCCCCCTGCAGACTAAGCCCCACGGGGAAAGTGACCTCCAGGCTCCCCCCTAGCTCTGCTCTGTTTTTTTTTTGTTTTGGTTTGTTTTTTGTTTTTGCCATTGCTACGAGTTTTGGGGCGGCAAGGAGAAAGATCTCATCGCCAAGCGTCTCTTTCCATAAAAAAAAAAAAAAGCGGTTAACTTGAGCTGAATTCGGAATACGAGGGCGCGATCCCGGAGCGGGCTACGAGCAAGGCTGCAGAGAAGTTTGTGGGAAATCCTCCCTCGCAGCCTGGAGCCTCTGAGGATGGTTTCCGTGGATTGTGCTAGCCGATCCCCACCAGCTTTATCATTTTCGTTTACGAGCCTCTACTCCCTCCTTCCTCTCCCCGTTCTTAATCCCTTCCCACCAGGATCTCATCCTTCATATACCTCGGTATGGAGGTTTTGTTAAAAGATGATGCCATTATCACGGACGGTCTGACTCAGCCTGCAGCAACGCAGACTGGAATACACACACAAACAAACAAACACACATGCACGCACACGCACGCCCACACAAACACACACACACACACACACAAACAAACACACGCACACACACACACAGTTATTTGCCAAGGAGTAAACATAGAGACTTAAGGGCCCGAGTGGAAAAAACTTAAACTCGAAAAAAGTTTTGGCATCAGTTTAGATGAGAATGGTATACGGGTTCCTACACTGCTTTTATTTTACCTCCCCTAGTAAGTCGGAGTATCACAGCGAGTAACCCGTTTTACGTCGATAACTCTGTGGCATAGCGAAGCTCTGCAATGAGCCCCCGTCCTTCTCCCTCCCCGGCGTGGATGGGAGGTTGGATTCGCAGGGAATGCAGGGTCCGGCTCTCTGCTTTCTGTCTAGTGTTTCCCACAGATCTGTCAAGTCCGATTTGGAAGGAGACTCCCTCATTTGGGATTAATTTCCAAGCAGATTGGAAAGTGTATCGCTCCGATTTTTTTTTCTGCATGTTCCAGACCGAGATTTAAAACCTATTAAGTCTCTCTCACTCTGTTAGTCACAGCCAGGATGTCATAACTATTCTTAAAACTTTTCAGACTGATTTATTCCTTCGAGTTTACAGCTTTCTGTGCTGATATACGGCTGAGGGGATACGAGGGCGACGGCGTTCAAAAGGGTAATACGCCGATTTCGGTTTTATCGCTGCTGAAAGGTGCACCGTATAGAGAAAGCAAACGAAACGCACGCCCTTCCCGAGACTAGGAAATAATAGAGGGGCATTAAAATATTGTTAGAGCGATATACTCATAAATCAAACGTTTCCCTTGAAAGTGCTTAATTTCTAGAAGGAAAAGGACATCACACACTTTGTACCCGTAGGATATTGATTTTTCTTCGCCGGACAGCAGGGAGTCAATAACTTTTGACCGATACTGTCTAGTTTTGACTGTGAACCCATGATGCACATCCAGTCTATCTGAAACGTAAGTTTCGCCGTTTTGAAAAAGGGAAGAAAATTTTAACATATCATGCAACGATTTAGTGCCGAAACAAGTGATATGCGGTGCAAATGGGTGACAAAACCAGAAAGCCTATTTTTAAATTTTTAATGGGCAGTGTTAACAATAATGGCGTAATTATCACTGTTTTATTAAGGCTATTTTTTACGACATGGTTAGAGGTGGAAGCTTGGAGAAAAGAGAATAATGGGCGCATTATTCTAGGATGTAAAGACAAGCTGATACAATGACAGCAAATAACACATAAGTGGCGTTAAGGAGAGAGAGAACAGACCTATGAGTGGGAAGTGTCTAGGAGAACATGTAAGGGTATTTATAGGATTCGATCCAGGACACATCTCAGCCTCTGTGCAGCTCTAAATATCGGATTCCAACTTCTCTATGGAGGGCATCTGCCTGTCCCTTATTTTTTTTACCTGTTGGCTGCCAGAAGCAGCTCTTCCCTGTCATTGTAGGAGGCTCTGGAGATTTTTGGCTTGTTAGATCCAAATCTGAAATAGATGGGCCCGATCCCGCTCTTAGGATATTCAGTGCGGGTTTGGCCGTGGAAACTGTATCTGCTACTTTGCAAATTGCAGTGAGTAAACCGTGCAGGAATTTGGGTTTTAGAATTTAATTGCCATAGTTTCCAGAGTCATCGAGAGCCATAAAACTGCGGCATCCTTTTATGTTAAAATGAGTAGTAAAAACACGACCTGCGTGATAAGCTCACTGATTTGAAGGTAGGAGGGTATTTACGGTTTGAACTTAATTCGGTGTAAAGGACAGGTAAATGGAAAATTGACAGCATTTCAGAGGCTTCTGCGAGGGGGCCTTTTTTCCTTTATATTTCATGTAACGAGAACTCACGTTCACAGCCCTTCGTGCTGCGCATCTCCGTGAAACCCGCCTGTGATTTCTTGCATCGTCTGTGCACTGGTGCGCCTGAGCATCTCGGACAGGAACAAGCAGAAACGCAGGATCTTCAGAGGTGCAATCCTCTGTCTTTAGGTGCCTAAACTTGCCCGAAAGAAGATCCTGTCAGAGGGACAGAATACCACCAAGAGATATCTGCGGGAATACCACTGGCAAAAACAGCCTTTCACAGCGCTTAGTATTTTGCTTCAGAGGCGCAACGGCGCCTGGTATTTTGCCTGTGTTTGCCTCCTGTCTCTAAACCTGCCTCTTGTATTCCCTTTGCATTTCTACCCTCCTCTCCTCCTCCTCCCGCGGAAGGGACCATCGGTTTCACCGCCTGGAATTAACCTAGAGGGAAAACAGACAAACAAACAAAACAAAAACCCACCCTCCCCAACACGTGTCATGGCTCCGTCTGATGAAACTCCGTGTCACGCTTTACGGAAACAAACCGGCAGCGCAGGGGAAGCCGCGACGAGCGGGACCCCGGCCGCGTTTCCCTCCGGGGAGCTGCGCAGCCCCACCAGGAGCCGCGCAGCCCCGCGCCCGCCGCCCCGGCGGGGCCACCCCGCGTCTGCCCACCGTTGTCAGGCTGCCAAGCACCGCTGTGTGAGAGACACACCGGCTCTTCCCAGAAGGAAATGGCTGAAAAAAAGAGGCGTTTGCAACGCACGATATCATTTGTGCCTGTTGTAAACAAGCAGCGCATGGTCAGAGCCAGTGGCTGTCGGCGTCTCCTTGCAGTCCTTCACTCTCTGGCCATACTGCCTTTTTTCGGCCTGGTTCTGCTCCTCAAAGGCCAAATCTCAATATCCTCACTGGGTCGAACCTTTTCTTATGTGAACTCCTTCCAGAAGTGTGGAGAGAGGCACACATGTGGTTCAGAGCATCGGGGATTGACACTGGGAGTCAAATCCCCGTGTGCTTGGAAAAAAGGGATGCAAAAGTCCCAGCTCATATACTAGATCTTAGGAAGGAGTGAGAAATCCCTACGGAAGTTTCCTTTGGAGATACTGGCGTCCACAGGCTATAGGACGTTTCTCAGTTTGGGGAGTAGTTGTTCAAGCACTTCTTGAAGTGCCATAATTGAGCATCTTGCTTTGGAAACACAGTCCTGCTCCTCTCGTAGTGAAGGGCAGTTTTCCCTTCAATTTAATTAGGAGTAAATACAACCTCGTGTGAACAAGTTACAGATGCGTGTAAAGAGACTCTACTTGAGGAGAGGTGGAAGGGAAGATAGCATATGAAACAAGCAATAGAAAAGTAAAATAAAGAAAATACAGGAACACAGAACCGGCACCTGAATGACAATTTCCCCTATTCCACACTGAGGTTGCATGCACGAAGAAAGCGATCATGCTTACGCACAAGTCTTGCTCAGTTTTTGTCCATCTCTGCCTCATTCAAATTTTCACCAAAATAAACATAGAAAAGCTCAGATATGGAGCTGCAGGGCCGTGTTGAAGGAGGCCCTACCCAAGTTTGACTACTGAGAGTCAAAACTTAACCCCTAAACCTCCAGTATCATCTTCAGGGAATTTTTGTCTACAGCCAGCCACACTGAGATGGCATCATTATATGTCCGGTCTGTCCTTACAGGAGGTTTAGCTGCTTGATTTATTCTGGAGGCAACATTTCTGTGTATGGCCTCCGGGATGAGGAAGCTTATCCCCTGACTGGATTTATTCCACAACAGTAAAATGTCTGTCCTGACTCCTTAAGGAGTGGCTAAGGGCTTCGGCACTGCTGCCCACCTCAGAAATGCCCAGGGGTTCCCTCCTGAGGCTGGCTCCATGCTGCTTCCCCACCACTACCACCACCACCTTCCCACTCAGCTAGGCTGCAGCAGCCCAGGTGAGCATGAAGCAGCAGAAAGCCTGCCCTGAGCAACACCAGCAATGCAGATGACTGTGCTGACCCCTCTCCCATTGCTCACTTTTGCCCTCTGCACCCTCAGAGCTAAGCTCTGAACACACCATGCAGCAAAGTGTATCAGATGACTAAGGGGCCTATGAGATAATAAGCAAGGGAAAAGCAGGGGAATAGGAAACTTTCAGCCCAAGTGACAAGCTTCTGCAAGAGGGCACTGAATTCAGCCTAGGAACAACTTCCTGCTTTCTGACAATTTGTCTAAAAAACACACCGAGGCAGAGAATCTCTTGAAGCAGGTTTGTTTATGCTCTTTTTTTTTCTTCCTTGGCCTAGTTTTACTTTGTTGTTACTTGCTTTCTTATTAACACTATGGCTGATTTTTTCAGTCACGAAGGGTCAGAAATAGTGAAAGGATAAAGGAGACGATATGAGTTAGCCCCCACTACTGATTTACCCCTCACACCTGCATTAAGTCCTTTAGACTCGAGTAACAGCAATGCAGAATTTCACCTTCATGTATGCTCTCATTGCTTCCCTGTCTGGCCTTAATACTGCAAGGTACAGCAATGGTCTTCACAAGGGAAGGCCTGTCTCTCAGGGCTTCTGCTTTCCAGGTGGGACTCAACAGAAGAAACTGGCCTCCCAAGTGATCCTGAGACAGGTCCAGACTTGACCATGGTTCTCCCAGACTCAGAGAGCAGATTGCATAGGCAAAGAGCAAAAAACATTTGCCCTTGCCCCTTGTGCACTTATTTCTCTAAGGCCGAGCTGGAGCTTCTGCCCAGAGCACGAGGCGCCCGAGCGGTCGCGTGAGAAGGCTGGGATGTGAGGAGAGCGTTGCGGCTGCAGGGAGGCTTTGCGGAAAACCCGCAGCTGATAGAGAGCCACATGTCTGCTGGAAATTCGGAGTGTATTGGCATTGCATGAGGAGAGAAATCTGGACACATTCATGCAGTTGCCTGTTTTGCTGCCTGAAAATGGGCGTGAGAAAAGAGATTGTTAGAAGCAAAGCCAGAGCGCCTGAGTATTTGCTATTTCTGAAAGAGGAAATGAGCAAATACTAGGAAACCCTGGCAGAGAAAGACAAGGGCTTGTTTCTCAGGAAGGAAAGTACTGCACAAGGCAGGGCTAATAGCGTGAAGGCTGCAGCAGGTAGTCTGCTGGAGGGAAGTCATGGCAAACAGCCGGGGCTAGCTGCTGACGCCAGGGTTTGCTTGCGAATGCCTTACGCATGCTGGATGGATCTGTTTCCCTGCTGGCTTGGAGCTGGTCCTGAAGTCCCAGGCAAGCAGCATCGACAAAAGAGAAAAGGAGGACCCAAGGAACAGGAACCAGGGAGGATCTAGACCTGGATGCCGCGGGTCTGGCCGAGGGAGGGGTACCTGCCTTCCCGAACGGCTCGGGGCTGCCACGGCCCTCCTCCCGTTCTCCCCCCAGCCGCATCCCTCCTCCCTCCAGCGCCAAGAGCGGCATCCCCCCCATCCCTCCCTCCCGGCCGGCGGTCCCTCGCTGTGATCACCGCGGCCCTGCACTAACTGCTGTCTTCTTGCGCCCCCCACTGCTGATGGGCCGCAGAGATGAAAGGAGCCAAGCTAGCCGGCTCGCCCTCGCAAACCCTCTTTTCTTTTTTTTGTTGCTTTTTTTTTTTTCCCCCCGGGCAGCTTGCGGGAGAGGGAGCCGGCGGGAGGGCAGCAGCCCCGGCGGCGCCGCGCGGTGCCGGCCGGCTCCCGGGTGGCCCGGCCGCGGGACGGTGCGCGCCGGCCGGCCGGCCCCGGGCTGCGGGCACGGGGGCACCGCGGGCAGCACCGGCGCCGCCCTCCGCCTCCCCTTCCCGAGGGCACAGCTCCTCCGCCTCGGAGCTAATTTCGTGCGGAGATGACATCATCATCATCATTATCGTCATCATCACCATCCTCCCTCGAGGTCAAGAATGTTTTGCCCAGGCCAACCTAAAGCTGTTGGCAATGCGTCGGCGGAGAGAAGCCACCGCTGCAGGCAAAATCCGCAGGCAATGAACTTCAACAAATCTCGCTGGGGTGGTACCTGGCGAAACTCACTGCACATGACACCAGCTTGGCCGGAGCGGTGTGTTTCTCCCTGCCGTGCTCTCCTGTGGCTGCTGCACACGGGCAAGTCTCGGCAAAATGAGCGTTTCCCACGGGCGGGCGCGGGCTTAGATGTTCGGAGCCTGAATACGTCGAAATATGTCTCTGTGTTTTAATCGGGTTCATCTTCCGAGCCATGAACTGCTCTCCTCTTTCAGATTCATGAATTGTGCCATATACAATATCCTCTCTCGTATATGTACATATATATATATACATATGCATGTACGTACATACACATTTTTGCGTATATGGACATAGACATATTCTTCCCGCTCTTCCATTACTATCCCGTTTTGAAAAATCTGCCCAGATCCGGAAAGGCTACATCGATGCGCCAGCACATGCCTCCTACTATGGGTACACGGCAACCTGTAGGAAGTTTTCATTTGCAGTCCACAAAACCGATTTGAATGCTTTCAGTCTTGCTGCCAACCAGCAGTAAAAAAAAAAAAAATCAAAGCCTGTGGAACAGAGCCCATGTGCTGATCCTTTATCATTTGGTACGGGGATATGTCTGTTCTTCCATTTTTCTAGCTTTCCCTGGCTAACGCTCGATAGGAAACAAGAACGGCCTTATCCTTATCGGGTTGTCCCGATATTACAGGGTGTCCGTGCGGCAAGATGGTCCGGTAGGGAAAACTTTCAAACGTCTTTGCGTTTGAGGGTCCTCCCCCACCCCCCCCCACCCTCCCCCTCCAGCTATTTCTGACCCGTTCCCCTTAAACAGGACCACTACATAATGTTTGGGAGAGAGGGAAAGCCAAGCCCCAAGCCTTAAGCAAAGGGAGCTCCCCAGGGCGCTGGGGCTGCTCCAAGGCCAGGGAGGCGGTGGGAGACGGCGGCGGCTCCCCGGCCGGCCCCGCGCACACCGCCCCGCCGGCGGGAGCCGGCGCCTCGGTCCCTCCCGGAGAGCGGGACCCCGGCAACGCCAGGGGAGGCACGCATGCCTTTCACACGTTTTCACTCTCTTTCACACGGCAGCAGGTTGAGGGGCCCTTGAGAAGCGTGAAGTCCGCCTCGCCCGCAGCGGTTTGCACGGAGACACGCTACTCCCTGCTTCGCGTTTCTCCCTTTGCGGACCAGTGCTTCGTGGAAAGGAAAACAAAACCTCATCGGGTTGGCTCTGCTTTCTGAACATGTTTGATTTCGGCCACTGCAGCTCTTCAGCAAAAGCCCAGCCTAGCCCACGGAATCGGCGTGTTTCTTGGGAAAAAAGTCCTCATCCCTTGGAAAGAAGAAGCGGGATGAGCCGCTGCGAAGAGGGAAACGTTTCCTGCCGTCCAGGCTGGGTGCTGGAGAGGCACTGGGAGTGGGGTGCAGCCGAGAGCGTGCACTCCCAAATACCCTACAGTGCGGGGGAAAGAGTGAGCTTCGGGGCTGCAGAGGGCAGAGCCCTGCTGGGTGCGGGGCTCGTGGTCTGCCATTTCATGGGTGGCCAAACACGCCTGGGTTTTGCACTGGGACGATCAAACCACGAACACGATCTGACCGTCAGCAGCAACGAGCTCCACCCAGAGCGGGCTCAGAGCTCGCTGCAAACCGTGCCCTGCAGTGCAGCCGCTTCGGGAGAGAGCAGGGGGAGAGACGACGCCAGGCATGGGGGAGAAAGGGTATTTTCAATTGCGGGAAGGCTGTTATTTCAGCCTCCCCCCCCCCCCCCCAAGTGAGACAGTTCAGATGTCCCCACACAGAGCCCGAAACTGGCGGGGCCGCGGGCAGAGGGTGCAGCTAAGCCCCAGCAGCGGTTTCCCAGCGCGCTGGGAAAGCGGTTCCGCGGCGGGCGGGTCGGGGCTGAAGGAAGCGTCGCCGGCCCCGCAGCGCTGCAAGCCCGAGCCGGGAGGGAGAGGGAGCCAACCGGCTCACGGGATCCAACCGGCCCCCTCACCCCGGGCAGGGCTCTGGGGAGCCGGGGCTGCCCTTTGAAATCGAGGCACTATCCACTCCTAGGGCACCCTCTTGCAAGAGGGGGGAGCAGGGCGCAGCAGAGGAGGTAGCTGGCTGCCCTCGGGCCATATTGTTCCTGTGGGGCCCCAAGCAACACCAGCGGAGACAAGATAATCACCGATCCTATAAATACGATGAATCCTCTGAAGATGCCGTTCTCTTGAAGCTAGGGGAGTAGCCGTGGGCAGGCACCTGGGGTTCAGCGGCCTCCCCTGGCACGGCCTCAGGACCCCCGAGGGCGGGCCAGGCTGGGCCAAGGTCTGGCCCCGGTGACCAACCTGCTTTGGACGTGACAACAGAAATGACCTCCCGCCCTGGTGAGCCCTTCCCCAAATGCCAAAGACTTCAGTCCAGAGTTGGTTTCCTTGATACCGCCCCGGAAAGGGCTGATTTCCAAACAGGTGGTGGGGCTGGAAAACTTTCTGCTCTCGGGCTGGCGGTTCCCAACACAGCACCAAAACCATGTATCAGAAGCTGCTGCCACATGCAGCACAGAGCAAAATAGCCATCTTCCTCTTTCTTTTTGCATTTTTTTCCTTCTTTCTCTTTAATGACAACATTGCCGTCTATGCTTGTATAAATCCTCGGTGATTTCACAGCTCCCCGCGGTAATATCACCAGACTGACTCTTATGATTTCCTCCACGCCTGCACAGTTTTAGATTTATGGGTCTCTTACATCTTCATTCACAGAAATAAAAAGGGTGGGAGTGGAGAGGACTTGATTTCTGGCTGCTCTCTGAGGTTTCAGTGCCAAGTCCGTGCAAGATCTGTGCAGATTTCCAAAGCTTTGGAAATGTGGGTTTGTAAACCAAACCCTTAACTGATTGCACTCATGTTAGGAGTGTTAGACACACACTCACTCACACACAAACAAACGAAATCACATCGTCTAGCCAAAGAAGGGTTAAAATATGATATAGGGCACACTGTAGAAGGAGGGGGGGCAAACCCCAAAACTGAATAGTCTAGAAAGAATCTTTGCAGGGCAGATGCATTAATCCCATATAATAACCACTCTGGTGCCTGCTGCGTCAAAACTCTCCCAGCACTAAGAAACCTGAACTTTGTGTGGATTAGGATGAAATCAAATGGATATATCAGCATGAAAATCGGACAGTGGAAGAGCAGCTGCTGGGAGGGCCGAACAGTCCAAGTTTCCCAAAAGTTAAGGCCCCATCCAGACATCATCCAACTTAAAGGAAACAAATTCAAGTGGAGATGATGACAGGAATTCCCAAAGAAGTACCCTAAACACAACAGCTCTTTGAGCAGAGGGAAATTCTCAGATCATCTATACAGCAATGTTATTCCACTCTCTTCTCTCTTCCCAAGCTCCGTGTTTGCCAAGTGTTTTCCTGATGATAGTACAACGTTTAGAGAGAGTAGGTCTCCACCTCCCCCACAAGAGACAGCTCTATGAGAGAGCTCCATGGGGTAAACTCCAAAGACAGCAGTGAGTGGGGGAGGAAACCTTCCAGCAGACAGAAGGAGAATTGCACGTTTCTCAGTAAAAACAGTCTGAACCAGAAGCCAGTTCCTCTCTTCTGAGCCAGGAGCATATTGATGAGTTAAGGATGTTCCCAATGAAAATATGGTATTTTCCAGGCCATTCTGTGAGGCCAGTGGTCCCTCCACATGACGGGCACCTGGGCTTTCAGCAAAGTGTGAAGTGCCTGGTAGGATATCTCCAGCCAGGACAACCATGAACCAAAAGAACTGGAAAAGCTGGCCAGGAGGGAGACGAGAGCCGTTCAGCCAAGTGCCTGTGAGCTTCTGGCTCCAGTGTTGGTGGAAGGAATCAGCACCATATGAAAAGCAGATGTGCTGCCCATAGACCATATTTTCCATAGCATCAAGCCTTCACACTAGTCAGAGACCCTTCCTAAGGAACAGGAATCTCCTGCTGACACTCTACAACTGAGGTTTCCTGAACACTTGCCTTTAGATGTACTTCTGGGTGCGCTAACTAAAGGATTATGCCTTCTCTCTCTCTCTCTCTCTCTGCTGCCTGGAAGGCTTGTCATACCCTTTGTATAGTAGAAGTGGATCGAGGCAAGTCTTACGATCAGTATACCTTACAATCAAAATAGTGGTAGGCTATTGGGTTAACTGCCACCTTTTAGTGTGTTGCACGTAAAATGGCACCAGAATGCTAAATTTCAGGTGCCTACCTACAACGTGACAGACAAGGCATCTCTGACCTATGAACTAGGCAAATTCACAGGGTAATTTGTACTTTGTAATCTGTAGAGCTTGGATGATACAGCTCAACACATAGAGCTATTCTTGATTAAGCCTGTGGCTGGAGGCTAAAGACTTGTTCATATGTGGAAATGCTTAGGAAGATCCATGCAGGACTTGCTGCTCCACCTCGGATCCACACCCCATCTCAGCCTGCGTGAATTTCCTGGTTAGACAAACCCTCCTTCCCAGTCAAGATAGGAAGAACATAAGATCTTGTTCAGAACAGGAATGTTCATATATTGAGGTACTCAGGGAGTACGTATTTTAAACTCAGATCCTATCTTAATTTGCATGAGCTTTCAAAAGCAGATGCTCATTAACACAGTGTAACCCTTCCAATAACTTCCTACTGTAGCATGAATGTCTTTGTTTTGGTTTGCACCAAATTCATCTAATCTAAATGCGATCAAACAAAACTCATCTGAGATAAAGGAGGTCTGTAAGTCCCTGCATAGATTTCCGGCTTAAACCACAGCCCTATGCACTTCAACTCTGCACAGTGGTTGGATATAAAGAGTGGAAACTAATTTATTCTGAAATTGAGTAGGCCTCGTCTGAGCAGGGAAGACCAGGTCACCCCCAGTGTGCCTGACAGACAACTTGAGCAATGAAGATGTGCTCAGCTGTAAGTTACCACTTCACAGCTATGACAGCACAACTGATGGAAATGGCACCTCTTAGTCCACTGCAATGAAATGGGAAATAAGTTTATAGAAACCACTGCTGGAACGCATATTAATTAGAGTCTCTGATTCCTGAGCCCTGACAGCTTTGCTGACATGGCAAAAGAGAAGTCTACATTCAGCTGCTTCATTCACAGTTACTGTTATTAATTAACCTAACATGATTTCAGCTTAAATTAACACTCCAGACACCATGGCTGAGCAGCAGACATCCCTGTTTTACAGCTGGAGCCAACAGCAGTAACTCCTTCAGCTACATCAGCTAAATCCAACACAAATCATCAATCACAGCCCTCAGTGAAATGCTGTGTTATGTGGATACTCTTAGTCGAGCTTAAGTGGCTCATTTTTGTATGAAAAGGTTTTTAATCAGCTAGAGGAAAATCAATATACTAGGTTTATGATGCCTCAAGAATGGGTATGTTACCTGTTGAATAGCTTAACCAATCATTGCTTGCTGTTTAGCCTATGCAATTTGATATACAGGCAAAACTTTAGTTGAAGTGACAAGTCTTTTTCCTGTAGGAAAGGCCTGAATCCTCCACAGTAAATTGCCTCAGGTGTTATATGTGCTCTTACAGTCTTGCTCTCTCATTGTTTCTGACTCACGCCGTCTCACACTGCAGCTCTCCCAGGTAGATTGCGTTAGTTAGTTCGGACAGCAAAGATTGGGCAGGTAGAGTGTTAGGACTGTATTTAAATGGCACTACAACATTGTGTCCCATTGTGCAAGGCACTACAGAACCGGTCCAAAACATGCTAATTCACATTCCAACAGTGCTTGATTCCACGGGACAGATTTGGGGCAGAACCTTGGGGAATCCAGAGAGAGATTTTTTATCTTTTTTATCTTAGAAAACACTGTTTAGAAGTCATTGGAGTGTGGATGATGAATTTAGGAGGAGAGGGGGAGCCAGGAAATCTGGAGTTCTCTTCCTGCCTGACTGCTGGCTCTTTGGCCTTAGGCAAGCCCTAATCTTTCCGACTCCACTTCCCTGACTGTAAAATAGGGGTAATATTAGTTACTTCATGGCAATGACTGAAGTAGTTAACAGTTAGCAGTTTTTCTACAGTAAAGAAAATTTTGATTATTGTCGATAGTATTTTAGAGATGGACAATACTCTTGTTGTTCATATTAACTATTTTGTAGTAATAAGAAAAGAGCCAGCCATCCCCTTACCCTACTCATTAGGATCACTTTACAGTACTCCTCCACAAGTCTCTCTTTGGAAGAGGGATAAATCCAGTTTGTAATCCAATTCATCTGGTTAGGGGCATCCCAGGCATTATACAGCTGCTGTTTAACATCTGAAGTGGAAATAACCTGGTTTTGATTAGAACATATTTTGACTGGAAGAAAAACAGTATTTTTTTAATGACAGGCTTCATGTTTTTCTCTCACATTTCTATTTTTGTGTCACTTTTTCTTTCTCCCCATTTTGACCATAAGGAAAATCCTTTCCCTCTCTCAAAAAAAGGAGGAAACTCCCAAAACACAGCAAACTGAATGTATTTGCTTAAGATTTTTTTCCTGAAAAAAATATTTTTTGTAGTCAGCTCTATTCAAAGCTGTCTGTGTCCTAGCTCCCAGAGCAGAGGCTGATCAGGTAAGTGGCTTCTATCTTGTGTTTCTTAGGTCTTTCCAATGTTCACCCATCATCCCTGATCCCCTACTTCCCTGGTAAACTCTCTGGGGCAGGGAATATCTTTGTGTTCTCTACTTTCTCAGCACTTCACAAATTGAGGCCTGCTGCCTGCTGACAGTGCTAAGGAGTAATGATAATAACAATAATAATGATAAAGAGGTACGATTAATGGATCCTTATCCCTAACAGTTCCTTGCCATTGGAGCAGTGCCTAGAGATCCTGTGCTACCAATTTGGACAAAATCAGCCAGGGTCTATCTGTGTGATCTGTGTGTTGTGTTGGACGCATTCATGAGTAGGGGCAATCCTGCTCCTGGCCCACCCTTGCTCCAGCGTTTAGTACAGAGGTGTGGGAAGCCGAATCAAGGAACCCAGCTATAGTTCCGGCTCTTCAGAGGTGGCAAGTATTTTCTGTCTGTAAACCGCTGCTTTGCTCTGTGAGCACTAAATAAATCTAAAATATACCCCAAATCCTCTAGAACAGTAATGTAAACCTCCAAGATCTATAACCAATGCTTTGCACTCTCTTATGCTTTGGTGTACGTTTTATTGCAAGGCTTCACAGAAAGCCATTTAGCTACACCCGCATCCTGGGTAGGACAGTGTTGTCTGACAAGTGTCTGTCTGGAGGAAACCACAGCAAAGCTATTGTAACCAACTTTCTGTGGAAAGCAGCTTTCTTATTAATTCTGTAGTCTCTGGTTACTTCCATTCCATGTCCTTGATTTCAAGTCTTCCTTGTCTTTGCTTCCATCATGCCCATCTGCACTGACTTGGAGGCTGTAATAGAGCTTGCATCTCTCATGTGGCAAGGAATTGTCTGACAAGGAATGATATGACCAAAGACTGTGTCTAACTTTCTCACAGCAGTCCTGATGCTGGTTTCACTGTGTCACACTCATGAAAGATATGACAATGAAAAACCTTGAGGCCCACCAGCAGATTTCACGTTATTGGGCAAACAGATCATTGCAGAGGGACTGTCTTGGAAGACAGCAAGCAGCTTGTTTGGAAAAACGTTGCAGTGCAGTGATAGGACCTTCTGGTGCATCTTCACCAGCTGGGAAGAGGAACTCTTCCAGGGACGTAAGGTGGGTGCAAGAGGGTGTTCAGACCTTTAGATTTGACCTGGCTGGTGCTTCAGGGCTGTACACAAATGTGTTATTCATTGCCTATATGGTTTTGTAGCTGAACATGGTTGTCGGTTTTGCATTTTTAAAAAGACACAGGAATAAGTTAAAATACAAAATGAGACAGGAGGGAGAAGCAGCTGCTGGGATAGATGGCCACTGATCTTTTCCATGTGAGGGGGTAACCTTTGGTAACCCTGGCCCCATGTCATGTGACAGGGCCAGGAAATAAACCCTGGGCTCTTACCAGCACTCCTGTGTGTTACACCTTTATTGCAGTGATGACAGGTTGATGGCTCCACTGAAAGGTTCTTTTCCTTCAGGGAGTCCTGTCCAATGTTCAGTTTTATCCAACCATAAATGCTGTCTAAGTAGTGTAGGGCTGCTGGAAAAGGTTCCTGATGTCCCCTCTGCCCCCCACCTAAAGCCTGTGGCTGGCAAGGGGCCCCACCTGCCTGTCAAATACCACTAATTCACTGTCGCCATGGCCAGCTTTCTCCTCCCTGGAAGAGAGGAGAGCTTACCTCCAGGCAAGTTTTTCGGAAGGATCCTCTTTTGCCTCTCCCTTTGCCACCCTGTTACATCCCACCCCACTCCATCTCATCTCAGGTCAGTGTGCAAAAGGACCAGTCAATCCCCAAGTGCTTTCCTCTCTCGGGAGAAAACACAGTGAAGCAGCTCTCATTTTAGACAACTCCTCTGCCCAACCAGGAAATACCTTAGCAGTTTCACTCCTTAACAGTTTCACTTCTATTTTTCTTTCTCAGAATGACATTACTAAAGGCTCTTAAAATGCTGCGGAGTTACTCTAAAAACAGAGCTATTGTAGGGGTATTGGCGAGAAGAACAGGGAGTAAGTGAGGAAATAAATGAACTAGGAAGGATGCTAGTCACAACTGGTGAGCTAACTTTTTTCTTTTTCTTAATGCCATTATTCTTCCTTTTATCCCCCCTCCCCAAGTTCTCCTTTAATTACCACTCCTGGGAAAGGTAAGTTGACCGGTTTGATAATTCTCAGCACCGCAACAAGCAGTAAGAACGAGTTTAAACTGGAGATCCTAAAAGCTTTCTCTTTGCATAAGACGAATTTATAGCTTGGAAACTAAATATTTGTTCAAAGAACTTTTGGAGGTGTTCGAGCACACATAACAGATGAAATGGCAGATTAAATATTTCGTTTACATGCGATAAGCAGGGCATTAATTCCTATCTTAATTCTTCACCTGTTTTCCCGAAATCCTTTGACAAACACAGATCATTTCACCTCGCCATTGCAACTTCTGGTGGCTTTCAGGCTGGTTTAATTGTTTTATGTTCCTGTGTGGAAGTATACTGGGGGGAATAAAACCAGACTCGGATCTCTAAGGGGAACACTGACGGCTGTGCACGGCATGGACCGGGTTCATTCTTTCTTTAGCAGACTTTTCCAAAACACCGCTGCTGAATAAGGATGGAGCTTCGCCTAGGAAATCAGATCTCACTCTACTGGGCATGCAGATGCTCCGGGGATGAGCTCGACAGAAATGTCTATAAATAGAGCAAACAAGCAAATAAACAAGTAAATGGCGCGTCCCACCACGCAAACTCGATTAGGTTTCTGCAGTGGGAACAGGATCCGGCGATTTCGGGAGCTGTAGGTGTTCAGCGCAGCTTTTACTTCTACACGACAAGCCATACGACATGAGCTTTATGAGAGCCATTTCCACGTCTGGGGTCTTTTTTCTTGGAAGTCGCTGAGCTGTAATGAAACCATGATCTACAGCTTACTCAACCAAAGCTTTTCCGTGCTGTAATTCCTACAAACCGACCCATCTCGGTATGCATAAATCTAAAAGTCTGCAAAACTGTGTGGCAGAGCTCCCTCCCGTATACGCTCTCGCACGCGCACACACACACACACACACACACACACACACACACACACACACACACAGCTCTTTCTATTTGCTAGCAGGGATAAAGAAGAGGAGAGAGAACTGCTGCTGATGGTGATCTGTTACTCTTCTGCAATTTGTTTTCAGAAGAATCATGCAAACATTATCCGTAGGTTCGGGGGGCGATTCCCGTGTAGAAAGTGCATGTAAACATGCAAATTTGTACTCCATCTACAGTGTACTAGAAGAAAGATATTCCTCCTTTGTACTTCTACTAGAGAGGATTAAAACAGTACCAAATGTGAGCACTAGTGGCCTTGGAAAGGGGGTTTTATTCTTTATGCCCTAAACGCCTAAACCTAATATTTTGAGGTGGCACACAAGCTGTGATCATAAAACGAGTTTTACTGGGAAGGTATGTTTACTTCTTGTTTATCAGACTTATTTTAATTCATTCTGGATAGGTTCCAAGCGTTGTGTTAGAGATTAAAGGGAACTGCGCACCCCAATTAGCAGTCAGTCCTCTCTAAGTAAAAATATTTCTGAGGCGAGTGATGAAAGTGGAATAATTTCAGTTCATTAATAGTAGAGCGCTGGGGTGGGTTATTTTTCACTGAACGGCTATATGTTGATTTTAGGTCTTCCAAGGTTTAAGACGAGCGATCAAGTAAAAGTAAAATCCAGAGGAAGAAAAACTACAGGAATCACATTCGATGGAGCACACGAGCTCTGCAGTAAAAAATATACTGACTAGTAAAACGTCGGGACTGTGTAGGACTCCAGCTTTTCCGGGAGAAAATCTAGCTCTGGGGCACTAACCTCTCCGTCTTTCATTCAAAACTTTTCAACTGAAGCCGCCGTGGAGGCCGTAAAACCTTTTGCTTCCATTTAACTAAGACAGCAGAAAATTCACACTGTTCTAAGGGGACAGTCAACTCCTGGACTGAAAAGGTCGTGTTCAAAAGGAACTACTTAACTGTTTTGCCATCTCTTTCCGAATATGATTCGTCTGTGCGAGTGTAAATCTTACCTTGTGCGCATAATAAGCCAGAGGAAGTTTTTCCCCTTTGGAGTAATATGGAGTTTATCGACTAAAAGTGGAGCAAATAAATCTAGAAACTTTATTTCTGGAATGTATTTTATACCTGAAAGACTTGTTATAATTTTCACGTCTTCACGGAGGCCTATAAATCTTGCTTTGCACTCTCTTAACCTTCTGAAAAAACTTTGGCCATAGCAAAACAGCCCTGTAAAAACAGACAAACAAATCCCACCACACATCCAGCCCCGTACGGAGCAACTGCACCGGGCCGGGCCAAGCGTCCCCCGGTTTCCCCTCGCCCGTGCAGGGCGCACAGCCGAGCGCGGCGCGGCGCGGCGCGGAGTAGTGCGGTGCGGTGCGCGGGTTTCCGCAGGAGCCTCGTTTGCCAGACGGCTCTTAGCAAAGCTCTCCCCGGTGCCTCGGCCTTGGCAGTCCTTTCCCTCCCTCCCTTACCCCGGGGTAAATCTCTGGCGCCTCCTATTAACTTTCTAATGAGTAGAGAGCCGGGGAAGGCGAATCACCAACCCTGCCTAAAAACCCCCAGGATGCCGACGGGGACCCCGATGACTGATTTATTTACTGTCATTGTTTTACTAGACAATGCTCGCTTCCCGAGAAACTTCGGGAGTCTCGGCTACATACCGTTGGGAAATATCTTTGAAAATACCCCGTATGCCCCTCGTATCAGCCAATCGCAACGCCTCTTGGAGCCCAACGGGAGAAAGCTCAGATCCTGCCTTTTATTGAAACCAGCGGAGGAGGCGGCGGGAGGGGAGGAGAAAAGGGAAGGGGGAGCAGGGCTGGGGCGGGGGGGGCCGCTCACCGGCAAGGATCACCCGTCCCCACTGTCAGGAGGAGCCCGCGCCGGTGCGGGCAGCGCACATGCGGCGACGGGCGCGGAGACTCAGGTCCCGCGGCCGCCGCCGGGGCCGACCCGTCGGCGGGGAGTGTGTGTCGGGGGATACTCGGCCGCGCTTTTCCGCGCCGCGACCCGCCCAGGCCAGGGCAGAGCAGCGCGGCCGCGGCCCTGCGCGCCGGCGGAACGGGCGGCACCTGCAGCCGCGGAACCCGCTCCAGCTGCGGGCGAGAGCCGGCCCGGTCCCGCCGGCCCTGCAAGGCTCCCCCGGCCGGGGGCGCCCCTGGGCGGCGGGCGGGCTCCGGGAGGCGAGCGGCGGCGCGGTGGTCGCAGCCGCGGGCTGCCCTGCGGCACGGCCCGTTCATCCTTCGCTAGCTGCCTTCGCTCCAGCCCGCCGCCCGTCGCCAAGGCACCGCACTGTCGTATAAACAGGACTGGAGACCTGAACGCGTCTATAGATGCGGATTTACGTCCGGCTGGCTGTGCTCTGACAGCGCAGTGAAAGGAAAGGGAGGGATACAGTTTGATTTCTGGGGGAAAAGCCATGCACAGGGAGGGCATAGCTGGAACCCTAACGTTGCCGCATTGGCAGCCCTCTTCCAGACCCCTGGAAACGGAAACATGTTTTCATAAAACGCGTTCTCGAAGACGCTCACCCTCAGTCACTTTCAAACACGTCTGTGCGTGTACGCGCATACTGGCTTGTAGATGTGAGCGTCAGTGTACCGCACATCTCCTCCCTAGAAGTAACTCTTCTGCTCATAGAAGGTTTGCCTCCTCCAGTTTGCCCTTCTTCCTGACGTGTCAGGCTCTGCCTGCAAATATCAGTCGAGGAAAAAATTTTTGAGGCGATCTCTGCGGGAGACGAATTTACTCGTCTGAAGTAGCCCCTGCCCGCTGCTCTGAAAATAACATAAAATAATAACTGCAGGACTGTGTCTTCAGCACAAATCAGAGCGTAGACTGCAGCCCACATCCTGGTCCTTATTCCGGCTGCCCCGTGAATCAGGCGTTTGTCTTACCCTATGTGAGTGCTAGTTATTCCGGACTGAACAAAAGTCTCCATCAGCTCCTCAAGGCGTAAGACTGGTGGGAGCAGTGAAAACATTTCGTTGTGGGCTCACTGGCTATTGGCATGAACGGCAAATTGTCTGGGAAAGACAGTCGCCACGGCCAGCAAAGGGACATGCCAGAGCGGCGGGGAGGGCGGGTGGAGGGGCACGGGGGAAGGGTCGCGCGTGGGGATGCCGCGGCAGGGATTCCCGCCGGTCTTCGTGACTTTACACTCACACACCATCTCTCTCTCTCTCTCACACACAAACACACATATGCTCCGCGCCGCCGTGCCGGGTCCCAGGACCCACGCGAGGGCCATTCCCGCGGGCGGCCGGCGGGCCCTCTGCAGGGCCACCGCACACCACCCCGCAGCAGGATGGGTGCACCTCGCTCCCTGCCCACCCACGTTCCCAATCTTAAGGATGCAGGTGAAGAAGCTCTTTAAGTGGCTTTTATTTTATTTTATTTTATTTTTGAAAGCAAGATGTCCCACCACCCTAGCGCGCTAGCATAGAAACTAGCCAGTACACATACATGCATTTTTCCAGAGGTGCTGGGATGGGGAAGAAGTGTTTGGGCTCTGTTGCAGCTGATATTTTCTGAGCTAGTTCCTTTCCAAATCCTCCGCCCGTGCTGGTTTGATCCATCTCACCCTGCCATAGAGAAAATAACACTAAATCGCTTCTCTTTTCGCAGGCTTTCAAGTATCTCTCCTTGCAGATTAAGCAACCGGCCACTGGAAAAAAAATTACAAGACTGTGAAAGGAATAAAACCCTAAGTCCATAAAGATGAAATGTAACGAGTATGTTGAATACATAACGCTGCTATATAACAGTTTCAATTAGTTGAGTAAGTCCTCTGTAACGTCTTGTAAAGGTGTAAGGACACGTTTACAGTATAAGCAACATAATGTTCTCAACTGTACGAGTTAATTATTTCCAGATTTTTTTTTTTTTTTTAAGAAGTGAGTTCCACAAGTAAAGGCTCTGTCCGGGTATAAAACAACTGATGTATTTTTCCAGCATTAAACATCCTGAGTTCATAATTAGAAGCGGAGGACAGAATGGACAGTTAAATAATCGGACGTGGGTATTTTAAAGAAAGTTTTCTCGAGACGTGTAGAAATAAGTGAACAGTCTTTTGTCTTTTAGTGAGCTACGATTATGGCGACTGTGTCTCCTGGCTCGGATTTATCTCCACTAAATAGCAACAATACATAACGCAATAACGCCGCCTATTACAGCCCGGCTATGTGACACATTTATGTGTAACAAATGACTGGGGAGGAAAAGGAGAGCAGAGCTTTTTACTCCTGCAATTTGTAGCGCTATCCCAAGAAACTTTGCAAAGATGCTTAAAGTCTCCAAACTTCTTGAAATGACCAAGGCAAAGTCCGAGACATTTTGCAAGGTCCGTGGAGAGCTTCAGCTCCCTGCTCCCTTCCCCACGCCGAGTCCCGCACTGCTCTGCCATCCCTCGCAGCGGGAGCGGTGGCACCGAGGCACCCCGTGGTCAAGGGCTGGAGCAGACCCTAGGAGAAAGATTACGATGCCCTTTCCCGTCTCTTCGTGCCGTGGCCCCGTAGCCGCCTGTCTGCTCATTCTCTTGCTCTCCGTGCTCCAAAGGTCAGCGGGTTGCGAGGACTTTGTTTCCGAGCAATTAAACTTGCCCCCACTCCCCAGTGGAGGCGAAATCTCACCCCATCCCCTGTGAGACCTGCGCTACCTGGACCTTTTTCTAGCTGGCTCCTTAAAATGATCTACCCGAGCCCATCTCCCTCCTGCAAGTTTCCTTCAAAATGTATCTAATGTTTAATCATTTTTTTTAAATTTCCTTCGGGGAGGATGAAAAGCCCCAGCGGGTCAAACTGGGCATGAAAAGGAATGAAAAAGAAGGATGCAATTTACGATGGTTAGGCCTTTCTTATAACTGTGTCCAGGACCTAAAACTCCATGCGAAAGGCTTGGCTTTAGCTCCCTGCGCTCCACAGCTTCCAAGCAAAGCATAAGACGAGGCTAAGAAGGCATCCATTGGTAAAAAAAATAAACGCAAAAATTAGTTGTGCCGGATTGATTGGCAATAAAAAGGCCCACAAATCCCCCTCACTTGTACATGTTAACCAGAAGATGTCAAATTTAAAACCAGGTTCTAGCAGCGTAGCAAATAAAGAGTTCCAGATTTCTCTTAAGTATGCTTACTTTTTTTTTTTTTTTTTCTCATGAGGAACCAAGCTCATTTTGGGCTCTCACGAGGTTACTGCACTGGGAAAATTCTGTATTTTTTTAAGCAACCAACAAAAACATAACTTTCCAAGGAAAGGGAATCTTAACGAGGAAACGTTCAAACGTACTGAATCGTTAGCTGAGCTCGAAAGGAAACTCTGGTAATTTTGATTTTTTAAATTGTTTGTGTTTGTGTGCATATATATGTATACATACGTTTTCTGGAGAGAGAGATATCTTCGCCCCTTCATACACAAAACTTATCTAGTTTTATGCATGGTTCATTATACAAACACCTCCCCAGAGAGGCAGCGCGGTGCTTAACAGCGAGGAACGTTTTCCCAGTCCTCTGGGAAGTCCTTAGGTACATGATATGGTGAACTAGAATCCTGGGAGCCTTGATTTTTTTTTTTTTTTAAGTAAGGTAACAGGAGCGACAAGTTTCTAATCTCTATTGGTAAAAGCATATTTGAGCTTCTAAGACTCAAGGGACTGGGAACGTCTTTCTGACCCACGACTGGGATCATATATTGTTCTAAAGTAGAAATGTCAAAGTAAAGTCGTTTACCACCTGGACGTCCTTGACTTCGGATGATTAAAGTTTAATCCAAGGTGTGTGCACAGCTTTACCGTGTTATTTAAACACATCAAAGGTAGTAAAAGGATTCCAGCAGCATGAGTCGTACACCAGAGAGCTTTCTCTGCGGAGAGGTCCGTATTTTGTTCTAGCCTAAACTCCAGAGCGCTCTTTAAATAAAAAGGAAACAAATAAAAAATGTACGATGGAGAGGGAAAAGGTATTTAATTCCTAAAGGGGATGGCAGACTTCAAAGAGCCTGCAGGGTCGGACTCTCGGGGATACACCCGGAGAAGGACAGAGCCTTCAATTATCATTAGCTGTGCAGACATCTAGTGGGAAATCCTCGCAATTGCAGCTCGCCCTCCTCCACCCGGCGGCACGGCGCTTACCCGGCTCGTCGGACGCACCGCTCCCGTCCTCGGCTCCGGCCGCCTGCCCCGCGGGGCTGCCGCGCTGCTCCGCGCCGCGCGGTGGGCGCCCCGCACCGCCGCCGCTCGCCCAGCCGGCAGCTGCCGGTACCGGCCCGGCCCGGCGCGCCGGCGGCCCCGGCGAGGTCCGCGGCTCGGCGTGCTGCTCCGCGCGGTGCCGCGCTCCGTGTGCCACGGGCGGTGCTGGCAATGCAGGCAAGGCTATCCCCCTCCCCCCGGCCGCCGGCTCTCTGTTTACCCTTGCAAATATCTGATCGCTATCGATAATCAAGGACGGGAGCGTTTCCCGGCGCTCCTCCGAAGCACCCGAGCAAGCAAGGGCACGCCGGGGGCTGCTCCCGGCGGCATCGCGGAGATCCGAGGCTGCCTGCAATCTTTCTGCCGGTTTTTGTGTTACACATCGCGCCAGGAAGGGGCTGGGAGAAGACTGGGCGGAGGGGGGGGTCTCTGAATCGCGCCAGCGAGCTCGGCTCCAGGCTGCCCCAGTCCCGCGGCAGAAACCGACGTCTTCGTTCACCCCGCCGGCTGGGGGGAGAGGACGGAGTATCCCGGGAGGGAGGGAGGAGGGAAGGGGGAGGCGTTGGCCTTGAGCTCTGAATCATGCTTTGCCACCTGAGCTACCGACCCTGCCGTGATGGAGGGGACCCCAGGCTGCCCCGCCAAGCAGGTGGCCTATTCTGGGGAACGAAAGACCTTTTCCAAGCTGCAGCGAATCCCAGTGACCCCAGAACTACTCTTATTCCTTGGGAAAATGGGGCTTGGGGGGTACTTATTACCTGAACTTGGTGAGGCATGCTGGTTTCCCCCGTCCCTCCCTCCTACTTTTTCTCAAGGTTTCAGATCACTTCCAGGTGATACTACTGGGTACCTAATCGTATAGCCACAGATATGTGAGAAGGTGGTGTCACCTGCCCAGATGACGAAGATGCAGAGAGGGAGGCTTGGAGGTCTTACAGCCTACACATCTGTCTCTGACTCCCTTTCTTTTTTTTCCCAGGAAAAGTTTTTCTCTGTTCTTCGGTTCTATCAATGGTTTCCTTAGAGGCCACATTTTTGTTTCCGTCTCCAGTGTAAGAATCCGCTTTGGATACTAAATTGCTGTCGCCTGGTCCTTCCTCTCCCACCTCCCCCAAGTTACCTGCCACCTGCAGTCCTCAACGATTTCCCTGGCTTGCGTGGATGCTCCTTACCTCGGAGAGCAAAACCGTATCTTTGGGTATTCAGATAGGATCCGGGACATCTTGCTACGAGCATGCAGGTTTGAATTATTAGGCTGTAAATTTCATACCATGATAAAAGCTTCAGCTGTGTTGTTCAGTATATAAGTTTTTGGCAATAGCATCACTTGTTTTTTACTTCCTTTATACTCCACTCCGTATCTACATTCCCCTCTCACAGATTTCTGAGAAGATCTTTCATGTTCTTTTTTTAATACCGCATATACACGTTTCAGGTTTCTGAGCTTGTGTACAAATAAGAACGGACATATGGCAGGAACATTTGATGTTTGCAAACGGGCAGAAGATACTTGCTAACCGATTTCCGCAGTGGAGTTATATGGGATTCTCTTTTTATATACAGACAGCTTTCATGTTCTCTGGGATATTGTTGCTCACAGTTTTTAAGGTTTCAATCCTGCGGTTATAGTTAAAAATTAGTACAATCCACCATACCCCTACTCTCCCTATAAACGCATTCATCTTATTAGTCTCATTAGAGTAACTGCATACCTAATATCTTCCTCCCAGCTAAACTGGCAACTATTTTTTTCTTGAGCCGTGGTCTTGCCCTCCCACCACAGATGAGAGCTCGAGTGAAAGTTAAATGTGAAATGACGATTGCTCCATTAGGTAGGGTCCAAACTTCAGAAGAACTTCAACGCAAACTTCTGACCTCTCCTTTAGTGAACCCTAGGGTACTTACAGACCCGGAAACACTCTCCCTCCTACCTCCCGCTAAAATTAATTGGTTAGCCAAGCTCACTCTCCTTTATTTGCCAAATATTTCCATCACGCAAAGTGGTGATGACGTGTCTGTTCGTGCCTTCATCACCTCACGCTGGAATTATTCCTTGTCGGTTACACTTCCTGGCGGGTTATAGCACCGGGAGCAAAGAGTTCCCCGAGCAGCAGGTGGGCTCCCCAGGTCCGCAGTCCGGGAGATGATCTCCAGCTCCTCGTGGAGCGCCTCCCAGCCCTGTGCTAGCATCAGGTTGCCCGTACACCTCTGGCCTGACCAGAAAAATCTTGCCACCTTCTTAAGGCTGTACACATAGGTTTCATACTGCATCCTCGGCCCAAACGGCATGTCCGACCTTTCCCAGGTAGAGTCCCTCGACTGATATTTTGTTGACCTGAGAACAGCGAAAACTTGCATCCGGCGGATACGGATACTTCTGTTGAGCAAAGGCACATCAGCTTTTGTTTCCTTTGCAACATGACTTACGCGATGTAGCTTTATTGTACATCCAGCTGGCTTTTCTTTTTCTTTTTGTTTTTAGGGGGGTGGGGTGGCAGCGGGCTGCGCCAGGAGATGACAGATGATTTGACATAGTCCCTATGCTCGGCAAGAAAAATCGCAAAGAAATATGGTTTTGTGAAAGTGGATGACAATTGGTAATTACTGGCAGGCAGCAAGTATCTTCCTCACAATGGGAAGGAAGTGGCTCGGAGCAAGGATATTCAGTCGCTGGTACAACGGCAGTTAAATCGGCAGGAAAGTGGCCTCGAGTTGCGTGCAAGGCGACTGCGGAATTTCTTCCTTTAGGTATCTGTGCTAAAAGACTAGGGGGCACGCTTGACTAGAGACTAACCTTTATTGTTTAGCTTCTCATTATTTTACATGTCACAGAGGTTGCTATGAAACCACTCCCTTTTCTCTGTGCCATTATTGGACTAAATATACTTTGGCCCCTGGGACATTCCGAATTGTCTTCAGAGCGTGGGAACCTTGGCGTGTGCCCTCGGCTCCACGCTAACTACTTGGCACGACCTTCACTCCTTCTCCGTGGGTATCTCTCAGAAGACTTCCAGCGCTGCGCAAGGGCTACTTTTGCTGGTCTCGGGCCGCCTCTCTTCGTCACCCTTCCCCTGGAGACAATGGGAGAGTCTGGGCCACTGTTTGCCCGTCTCTGCGCTCAGCGCACGCCCGTGCGTGGATTTAGGGGCACAGGCTATACATGTCGTTCGGGTGATCGCCATGATCAAAGACCCCGATCAAAAGGGGATCCAGTGCGTTCAGGCGGATAAAGTCCCTACCCTAGATTAAAAGTCTTACCTCAAGATAAATAAAGCTGTAAACAATACTGCATAGGTGTGGTCAGATGAGAACTGATTTAGTGTGCTGTGTGCAGGTTAATTAAGGACCGGCTCTGCTACTGACTTTATTGATAAACTCTGTCTCAAATGCAGCGCTTTAAGTCGATTCCAGAGTAATAACAGCTTGGAAGTACAATCAGCTGTCACGTATTTAAGAATCGGATTTAGACTTCAACAGGGCCACATATGTAACCGCTTATCTAAAGAAGACATAAAATACAACAAACTTTGGAAAAATTCATGATTCAGCAAAAATGAAGGGAGCAATATACTTACTCAGAGATGCAAGTTATCAGCTAGTCTGCATTTGGCTGGTGTTATGTTTAAAGGAAAATACTGTATAATTCCTATTCAGAGAATGTGTTCACGGTATGGATAGAAAGACATTAGTTCCATCTAACATGAAGAGTAACAAATGTCTCTTGTTATTAAAGACAGCACGTAATATATACACCTGAGAAATGTACTCTAGGCGCTAGAAAGCATTTTCTAGACCCTGGCTTTACTAGTTTTTAATGAATAAGATTTGAACATAAATGCATGTGCACGGTGAAATGTAAAGCTAATTGGAGAACAGGGGATCATATCACGGTATCGGGTAACTTTCTGCTGGGAGGCGGTTGATACAGGGAGCACCCACAACATAAACGAAGAGCATTTAAATACTGCTAAGGACTGAGCCGGAGCCAGCTGGCCTCGAAAGCGATCACAGATCCGTGCAGATGGTGCGTTCCTCCTTATGGACCGCGCTCCGCTGGCTGCCCCTGCGGGGGCACCTACGCGCGGAGGGACTTGCCAGGGACTTGGGGGGGGGCGCCGGGGGTGGGGTCCTACTGCCATGCCATGGGGTGCCCCACTCCCCTCCTCGCTCCAGCATGTCTTTTCCAGCGGAGGGATGAACGTAATGCGTCGAAAGGCGAGAGGCACGTGTGTAGTCACACACGCACACCTCCACACCCACACACCCCAGGGACAAGGCAAGGGGACAAGGGACACACCAAGGCTGGGCTGGGCTCCGTTGCGGCTGCCCGCCGCCGTGCGCACCTCCCTGCCGCGCTGCGGGCTGCGCTCCCCGGGCCCGCACCCTCGGCTGCCCCGCACAGTCGGCACAACCGCCCTCTCACCGCCCGCGAGTTTTATTTCTCCAGGGGCAGTACTAAGTGTTGCATTTGACGTGGGCAGCTCCTGGGGAAGCGGGGGGAGCAGAAAGGGAGGAAGAGTGACAGAGAAAAAGACACATAAAAGGGGCCAAGGGAAAATAAGGGAGCTGCAGCCAGCACAGAGCATCTCAGTGCTGGGAAGCCATGGAAAAGAGCCGGATCCCGAGCCCGGGGTGGACACAAGACGGCTCTTGGGCGACCTATTGGCCGGAGGCGGTGCGCTCAGCCAGGTAACGCGGTGCAGGTGTACGACAGGAGTCACGGCCCCTAGCCGGGTCTGGGAGCCGCGGCCCCAGCACCAGCCTTGGCCTCGGGGCCTTGAGCCCAGCGCCCGTCAAGGCCAACCGAGCTGGCTTGGCGGGGACGTCGGTGGGGCGGGGAGCTCCAAGTGTCTGGGGCAGCCTTGTCCCGTCTACGTCCCAGCCCGCCGCTCAGCACTCAGGGCCCGTGCTCGCTGCCAGGGGCAAACCTGCTCCGGGAGCGGGGCCGGCGGAGGCCGGGCAGAGGCGAGCCGGGAGCGCGGGGCCGGCGCGGAGGGCGGAGGGCGGCGGCGGGGCCGGGACGCACCGAGCGGCGGCGGGACGGGAGCGCCGCGCCGGCCCCGCAGGGACCCAGCCTGCTGGAGGAGCCCTTGCAGCCGGGCAGGATGACTAAAAGGGGCTCTCTGCTAGCGGCCAGGAGGAAGGGCTGCCACTTTTGCCACCGTTTCCACCACCTTTGATAAAAGAGCAGAAGATCCAACATTACTTTGGTTTTGTTTTTCTGCCTTTTTTTTTTTTTGTCTCCACGGGGAAGAACTCTACTCGTGGCTCAGGTAACTTCCAGCTAGAGGCTCCTCAGAAGTCACCCTCCACTCTCGCCAGTGTAGTGAGTCTCCATATCTTGGAGGATTATTGCTTAAGATAGCCGCGTTTATATTCCCGGGTATGTACAGTCTCATCTGAGCAAAGGGCTGGAAAAGTGAGGAAAAAGAGCTGTTAGACAGACCCAGACATTAGAGATAAACTGCCTCCATCAAGTCAATGTTTTAATCATTGAAACCACTTCTGAAAAGAGAACCAAAAAACCCTCTTGGAGAATGTACTCAAACAGCTGTCTTCCAGTAAAGGCAAACATGTCCAATATTTCCTGTACGATTTTTTTTTTCTCCCCTTTCTTTTTCTAGATACTGTGCACAGTCGCCTTTAGCACTGAGAGCCTCGTTGTTTCCCTAGGTGAAGATATGGCTTTGGAGCCAGCATCAAAAATTAAAGACCCTACTACTTCTGCATGCAACAGCAACGTCCATTTCTGCTACTGAGCACTCCTAATAGGACGCTATGTAAATGTCACGCTATTACAGGAATGTTATGGTGAGAAGGGCTTTGTAGAAACGTTTTCTCTCGCATTGTTAAGGAAAGAGCGGCTTCAGCTTCTCTCCTCCAGCTTTTCAAAGGGAAATAAAACAGCACAAAGTGGGCCTGAAGCTCAGGAAGAACTTTTTTTTTTTGGTAATGAAAAAGGTGGAGGGATAAGTTTAATTGTAATCAGGCTGCAACAATACACCATGTGATCATGTGGTAGCAATTATTACAAGCTCCCAGCAGAAATAGAGAGGATATGCCATTACAGCTCACTGTACCCTGGGTTTATTTTCTTTTTCAAAATTGAGACCCACTGATAGACAAGACGAGAAAAGAATTTTACACTCAAAACTTTAAATGTTGAAAATCGGAGGATAGCCCAACAACATAAAGGAACGTTAGCACTTGAGTAACATGTTGTTATTTATTGCTACTACACATTCATACTTGAACATTTTTAACTGGAAGATGTAACTGACCTGATAAAACTACTGCAGTGGATATCTGCACAGACAGCCTGGCCTCCTCGTTTATCAGAATTTACTAAGAGTGAAATAAAAATGTTCTCGGCTCCCTCTGTGTGAGCGGCCAGACTTGATTGCGAGGGAATCCGTCTCAGTTTGCATGGCAAGGCAAAATTAATTGAAATTGTAGGTGGGATTTTATCACTGCATTCAAGCAGTCCTGCGGCTGACAGAGAGCCTGCAAGGCTGTTCATCGGCGTATTTACACGACAGTTTGGTAAAATATTTTCTCCTACCTAACGACATGTAACGGCAGACTTCTGTTGCTTTCCTCTGCCAAATATAAACATAAACTTATCCCTTCCCCCTGAAAAGACGCTCATGAAAATATTACAGGAAATAAATGAAAACAAAACAACAGAAAAGGGACCTTGCCGGTGAGACAGAAGTCAGGATCTTTCCCCTTTTCAATGTAACCACTGGAAATACCTTCAGCGCATTTTCTGAAAAGTAAAAATAATATAGGGTGAAAGGATCTTTTAAGAACTCTCTCCATAAAGATTAGCCCATGTCCTACACTTCGGATGAAAGTAGTTACTTTATTTTCGAGCACACCTTGTTTATAGGAGGTGGCAGTTTAAACGTTAGAGTTGACTGCGTTAGGTAGATCTATATCTAATGTGTACACGAGGCGTTTTGGGTCGCTTTTATACCTAAGAGAAATGCAGGATAAGGCCCTACACAAATCTTCCTGGAGTGTACCCTTTCTGAATTTTCTTTTACGAATTCTTCTGATTTTGTAATTATCTTAGACCCCCCCCAGTACGCAGTGGGAGGGAGAGAGTTAAGATGTCCTGCGAACCCAGCTCGTAAAGCTGCTTAGTTCCATTAGAAACACATGAATATCCTGAAATACAAAATGTCTTTAAAACGAACTGAGGAATGTTTATCTCAATATTTGATGCTTTAGAAATTATGGAAGAAAACAGCGGTGATTCACTCTTCCAAATGAACCTTCTGGCAGGTAAATTTAATTTACTCATGAAAAACAAATTCGATTAAGGATCTTGCTCCTACTGTCATTTTACCGCTGTGTCTTCCAAGACTTCTGGACTGTGAAGGAAGGAGATTATTATTAGTAACTAAGATCATCCTCTGTCTCCTCTATTATCAGCTAAGATCTTTTAGCGGCTTTAGAGAGATTTAAATGTGACTTTATTTTCAGAAATGAGTCCCGATTTTTTATCTTAACGCTCTTTAATTAACTCTGAGCGATGTGAAGAAAAGTAAGAGTGGATTTCCTTTGACCAGCCATAGTTTTTCATCTGTATTCGTACGATTTTGATTATCCTACCAGAAATTAAAGTTCCTCTCAGTAAAGCATTCCTGCAGCAGCGCTCTTGTGGGACACGTGTGTTATCACACAAAGGCTTGTTTTAAAAAAGCCTTCTAGATATTCTGTGCCGACAAACTTTCTTTTTGCAAGACATGACATTCAGCTGAAAGTACTTTCTGTTTCTCGAAGGAGAGAGAAGTTTAAAGGCCTCTTTAGAAAAATGAGTGGCCATATTCCCATCATATGGGAAGATTTACAAATCGTTTGTATGTATTGGTTTAAGGCCAAAATCCTGCCGTCCTCACTGTGGCAAGATTATCATTGGCTTCATGGCGTCAGGAACACACAGTGTCTTGGTTCAAAGCTTTTATAAGGTCCATATTCTGCCTTTGCCTACACCTGCGAGTGGGGTGAAATGAAGCCGACTGCTCGCCATGTAGCCAAGGCAAGCACATGGCACTGCAGGGCAATCTGCCTATGTGAAATGGGCATGTCTGTGCGCTGCGAGGGACGACTGCTAGTGAATATCAAAATCAATTAGGAATCGCCTGGCACTGAAAGAATTCAGCACCTTTTACAACTCTCCTACTGATAACGGTTCTACATCCTCTTGCCCCCTAAGGAATTAATACTCGTTCTAGAGGAAACGATTTAACTGGTGTATTTCTCTCCGAGATGTTTTACATGTAATACAAATGCAAAGCACTGCGGAACTTTGCACCAAACTTATCGAAAAATGTTGACGCTCTCTCATACGCTCGTATTTGGGATATCCTAAGTGTACTCATCAACAAAAAAGACAAAACAATGGAAAAAGCTTACAATTAGTCTTTCGGTTGCATAAATGGAAGCAATCTATTATCAAGTTAATTTTCCAAAATTAACCGTTTGTAGAGAACGGCCAAATAGAATCAATGGATTCAGGTAAAATCTTGCTTAGCTTTGGTGAATTTAGCGAGCACATCCCAAGGCTTGTACTGGGAAAAATAAAGCTCTCGAAGAAATGGTAGGGAATAGTGTATGTTCAAGGCGAGGGGAATGGCTCAAACATATTTTTATCCCTGGTGTTCATTACAGGGTCCATGATTTTCGAATAACATCTGTTCTGCTCAATGCCTTCAGTCCTCACGGTTCCTTTCTAATATTGAAAGGCAGATGCCCATTAAAGCAGGAAGGAAATACAGCGCCATAGCTGGAGAATAAAAGCTAGGAATTGGGGAAACAAAAAAAGGAGGCTTTTCTCCCTTCTTAGTGTCAATAACTTGTTAAAAGTCAGTCTTTACAAAGTTAGGAAAGCAAGACAAACGCATAAGCTCCTTCATCCGATAACTTTTCTTTTTTTGTGGTAAAGAATACGCACCACACAGATGTCATTTTCACTATTTTGAGAAAATGATACCACTACGCATCTCCCACCCACGTTACAGCAAACAAGGGAAGGGTACAGTTGTATCACTTCTCTTATCAGCAGTCAAAGGCATGATCCTCTTTCCTAATGATAAATACAGAATGAGAGAGATGTATAGAAGAGAAACGAGACCTCTTAAATCTAATCTCCCTTCTCCCTTTTGCACACAGAGTTGGAACAAATCCAAGTGGGTAAACAAAACAAAAAAACAGCCACCAAAACGCAGCAGACCGGATGCCCCCCCCTTCACTCCCCCCTTGCACCGGGTCTCAAAGTTACATTTTCGCAGAGGTTCTCCCTCCCTATGGAAAGAGGCTTGAAAAGTGAGGCAGATAAGCGAGCGCCGCTCCGCAGCCAGGAGAGAGGAGCATTTGGGAGGGGGAGAGGGCCGGCGTGGGGGGGGGGGGGTGAGAGGCAAGCCGGGCAGATCACGGCTCTCATGGCTACCCGCTTTTAGCAAATCAGACGGGTCTTCAGGCTGTGAATGACAGTTCTCACATTGGCTAGACTGCAACTTTCAACTTGACCTTGGCCTCTAGCCGTGTCTAACCCGCATGTAAAACAGCGCTGCCCCATAGAGCTGGCTTCCCTTCCCCCCTTCTCCCCCCCACCCCCCCTCCCGCCCCGCTGCAAGGCATTTTTAAGAAGCAGCTCGAGAAAACAGAGGAAAACAAACTGACCCAATTCATGGCAGTCAAGCAATGTTTGACCGGGGGAATCCACAGGTTTCAAAACTGGAGCCTGAAAGAAAAGGAAAAATATGCGGGGAATAAATATTTGCTTTTGGCCATCAAGAAGAATGCGGAAAAGAGAAAGCAAAGTCAAAATGGGAAGTGTTTTTTTGGCTACAATTAAGAAAAAGTTGCTAAAATATGGCTAAGTTACCAGAGGAATGACAGCAACTTCACGTAACTCAACCAATCGCAAGTAAAAATCACCTTGAAAAATACGTGGGCGCCAAAGGGATATTTCACACAGCTGGTAGATGTGCGATAGTCAAGGAAAAGCCTGCCCGTAACAATGTACGTCCCAGGACTTCTCTGCGCTTGTAGCAATGCGGGCAAAACAATGCTACAACGTCAATGGGAAGCACAATAGTATAATAAATACGCCGAGCTGTCAGGCGCGAAACAAAGCAACATGCAATTGCAAAAATTAGTTTTCAGTCTGGGAGAATTGGGATGTTTTGCCCACATGCATTAAAGCTGAGAACAGTTAAGGATGAGACGAAGACTGCTTTAGGTCAAGTTTATTGATAACTGTTATAGAGCAGTTTGAGTTCAAGGTTGTGTGCAAATAATTGAATACTGGGTGGAAACGCATCCGCGCCTGTGCGAAGTGCGGCGAGTATTAAAACCGGATTTTTTTTCGTCCTCGAAAAATTCCAACGTTTTGCGTGAAAAGAAAATGCAAATATTTTCTAATTCTCTTTTGCATAGAGGTACGACCAATAAAAAGAACAAGAACAACAGCAAAAAGAAGCACTTTCAGTCAAGAAACCATCTTTCCCAGCACAAAAGAGCATCGTGGGTTCATATGCCCACTACACAATCCGACATGATATTTTACAGCCAAGGAAGATCCAAGTCGAATTGTAGGCCCCGATTTTTATTATTACTGTAACAAATAATAAAGCAGAGTTACGACGGAGTTCTAGTTAACTCTCCCGTTCCCCGAGACCATCCTGAAAAACATGGGTTTCCGGCCAGGCTTATCTGACTTCTGAGGCTTAGTGGCAAGAGAAGCGACATAGGTCTTTGGCTTTCGAAGGGCAGGAAGAAAAAATAAAAGTAGGAAGCAAGCAAGCAAGCAAGCAAGTCCCCCCGGAGACCTTGCTTCCAAACCCTCATCTGGTCCGGCGTGTGGCCCTGGGAACGATTTCCACCAAAGCCTGCGGCAGGGCCCGTGTGGCAGCATCCCGTGCCCTGTTACCTGGGCGGGGTGCCGCCAGCCCTCTCCGGGGCCAGCTGCCTATTCAGACCGGGGTCTAAAACGCAGAGAGAGAGAGGGAAGCAGGGAGGCAGCTCAGCCGCCCGCCGGCCCAGCGGGCTCGGGTCCCAGCGGCGCTGGCCGTGGGGAGAGCCGAAACGAAGCCGAGCCAAGGAGAAACCCCCAGGGGTGCCGGGGGGGAGCCCTGCACCTTGGGGAACTCGCCGCAGCAACAACAGGGCAAAAATGATCACGCCTCGGTGGCGAGGGGAGGGCGAGAGGGAGGGCGGGAGGGAAGGAAGAAGGCAGGGAGGGAGGGAGGGAGAGAGGGAGGGAGGGAGGCGGAGGGCAGGGGTCCCCCGGCCCCCCCCCCACGCCGGGCGCTGCCCCTGCCCGCGCGCGGCCGTGGCAGGGGCGGCCCCGCGCCCGCGCCCCCCGGCCCCGGCCCCGGCCCGGTTATTGCATGATTTAATTATCTCCACTTTATTCCTTCAGATGTTTATCAGCTGCTTTGCATATCACGTGGGGGCGGGCGGCCCAATGAGGGCGCGCCTGGCGCGACACTGGCGCGTCAGCCTTGGTCAAGTCCCGGAGATTTAGTATCTCTTTTTTCAGTCTTTGGGGCTTTTAAAAAAGAGCCACTAGTCTCAATGCGGATCGGGCTATGACAGCCTCCGTGCTCCTCCACCCCCGCTGGATCGAGCCCGTCATGTTCCTCTACGACAACAGCCTGGATGAGATCAATAAGAACATGGACGGGTTTCACGCGGGCAGCAACTTCGCGGCGGCGGCGGCGGCCAACCCCTGCCGCAACCTGATGGCTCACCCCGCGCCCCTGGCCGCCCCCAGCGCCGCCGCCTACACGTCGAGCGAGGCCCCCGCCGCCGGCATGGCCGAGCCCGCTGTCAAGCAGTGCAGCCCCTGCTCCGCCGCCGTGCAGAGCTCCTCCGGCGCCGCGCTGCCCTACGGCTACTTCGGCAGCGGCTACTACCCCTGCCGCATGACCCACCACAACGCCATCAAGTCCTGCGCCCAGCCCGCCTCCACCTTCGCCGACAAGTACATGGACACCTCCGTCTCCGGCGAGGACTTCACGTCGCGGGCCAAGGAGTTCGCCTTCTACCAGGGCTACGCCGCCGGGCCCTACCAGCCGGTGCCCGGCTACCTGGATATGCCCGTCGTGCCCACCATCGGCGGCCCCGGCGAGCCGAGGCACGACCCCCTGCTCCCCATGGACAGCTACCAGCCCTGGGCCATCACCAACGGGTGGAACGGGCAAGTGTACTGCCCCAAGGAGCAGAGCCAGCCGCCGCACCTCTGGAAGTCCGCCCTCCCGGGTAAAACACCTGCATGGCCCCCCACCCCCCGCCCCGGCCCCCGGCGCGCCGCCGCCCCCCGCACCGCTCGCCCCTCTCCCCCTACCCCGCCCCGGCTCGCCTCGGCCCCGCTCGCTTATTTTGCGAGATAACCTGCGGGCTGACCCCGGCCCCCGCCTGCCGCACGCACATGCCCCCGGCGCCGGCTGGCAGGGCGCTCATGTGTGCCCCCCTCTCGCCCCCAACCCCCCCCCCCGCAAACACCCGGGGAGCCCAGCCCGCCCCGAGTGCCGAGCGCCCTAGGAAAGGAAACAGCTGAAAAAGGCTGCTAAAGGTATTAAGTATTCGCGCCTAGCGAGGATTTTCCGTAAACACTGCAGCCTGCACCCTTGCAAAATCGCTGCAACCGTGCAGCGCTCCTCCTAGACTCCTTCTCGGGACTTCACGGGTTTTTATTATGAGTATTTGTCTGTCTGACAGCAGCAAGGCTTTCCGCATCTAAACGCTGCCTGCTCTAGCAAAAAAGAGAAATCTCAAGCGCTGAGCGGTGCTTCAGTAGCTACACTAAGCCTAGCGAGCAGGGCAGACGTAGGAGTGCACGGCAGCTCTAACCTCTGTACCGTATGAAGATGTCCTAATCAGTTATAACGATTTTATAACGCTTGCGTGCATGATTTTTCTGTTCCAGACGTCGTTTCGCATCCCTCAGATGCGAACTCGTACAGACGTGGGAGAAAGAAACGAGTACCTTATACAAAGGTTCAGTTAAAAGAACTCGAAAGGGAATATGCTACAAATAAATTCATAACCAAAGACAAACGAAGAAGGATATCGGCAACTACAAATCTGTCAGAGAGACAGGTCACAATCTGGTTCCAAAACAGAAGGGTCAAAGAGAAAAAAGTTATCAACAAATTGAAGACTACCAGTTAATGGATTAAAATGGAGAAGCAGCAACTCAGAAGTTTCTGGACTTTTTTTTGTGTGTTCAGATTAAAATAATTATTAATAATAATTAAAAAAGAAAAGACAATGAACCTCTTCTTTCAGAACAAGAGATCTGTATCTTTGGAATTCTAGCATTTTTTTTTAATATTGCTGTAGCAAATGGTTAAAGCTGACAGTTCTCCCGAAATCCAAGGCAGACAGTGTAACTGACAAACTGTAAAGCCCAAATACCCAGCCCTGAGAGATTCACTTTCAATTAAGACACACAGTTTTCTGAGAAACTTGTAAGTACTTCTATGACCTTACTATTTTAGAACACTCTTCGTGGCCACGATCTGAGAGCTGGTTAAAGTGAGGAGGTCGATGTGTACACATAAGCTTTTTTTCTTCCATTGCAATCCAAACTGTATGTTGAATGACTGCTCAGGTAAACCACAGTGAAAAAAAAAAAAAGTACAATTACTGTATGTTTTTAAGCAATGCATTTTATGTAAAAAATTAATAATAAACCTCGAAGGTACTGAATAAGGATTTCAGAGACATCAGTAATGAAGGAAGCTCTGTGGAGGATTTATCTTGATAGCAAATTTATAACATCACAAACTATTGGGGATAGAAAGGAAAATATTTGCTTGGAGATATCTTTCTTTTGGTTTTGTTTTTCTTTATTTTTTATTTTCAATAGATGATTTCTTGTCATCTGAACTGTTTTTTTTTTCCTGCAGACCGTACAATAGATACTTTTAAAAAGACTTTGTCTATTTTAAACCTCAAATGATCTTCAAGAATTAATATTGTGAGACCCCGGAAATTTTTAAATGTTTGACTCTGGGTGGATACAAAAACATGAGCATTGGCATTACGTTATAGTAAAAAAAAAAAAAGTATGGAAAAAAATCCGAGAACTTTGAACTGAAATACGTTTTTCCCCAGAAACATTTTGATTTATATAATCTATATTTTGATCTATAAGTAATTAGTCGTTTCTCCTTGTGTATTGTCTGTTATGAGGCCGCATTAGAACCTTTAGGGATTCTTTTTACAGCACCTTTTAATCCAATCAGTTATTTCAACCAGCACATTATTTTGTTTTTATTCACTATAAGAAGCTATCTTGTAAATAAAAAAAAAAAATCAGCGCACTGTGAAAATGTACTTGTGCACCCTCATTTTTTTTATATTTCTACTGAAAAATGAAAATCCAAGACGTGTAGATAGGTATAGTAGTATCAATACTGTTAATAAACTAGTCACTGTAACAAAACCTGAAAGAAATGCTCTTTATTTTTCGATACCTACGTGCATTTCGTAAAGAAATATAATGTATCTGCAGTGTAATTGTAATACTGTTGTTTTCCATTATGTAGTTGATATATACATTTTTTTCTGGACGGTATGAGTGTGGGGGAACAGGCCTGATAACCAGCTTTCCTAAGTTATAAATATTTTACTAATGTTAAAGAGGCAGGTATTTTGAAGAGGGACTGGGGGATAGAGGAGGGGGGGCGAAAAAAAGATGATATCCATGTAGTGCTGCAGCTCTTGTTGCAAAATGAAAACCAGCCGCCAGCCCCTCTAACGCGGGGACTGCGGCACTGGAGGTTTATCGCCGAGCCTGACGATGCCTGCGCCGGCAGGTCGGGGGTGTTTGTTGCAATGACAGGACTAGGAAGGCCTTAAACCTTGACCTTGACGAGGGGAAAGGGAAAAAAAAAAAAAAAAAGACAATTTGTGACCTTGACTTTTGACAGCTCGCGGCGCCGCAGCCGCCGGCATTCACGGGCCGAGGGCGCCACCTCGCGGCCGCCGCCGCCGCCGCCGCCGCGCCCGCACCTGGCCCCGCCGCCGCCGCGGGCAGCGCTGCCCCGCGCATCGCCCGCCGCCGCCGCCCGCCCGTGTGCGCGCATGCACCTGCGCACGCCGGAGCGGCCTGGGCTACCCGGCTCTGCGCGTATGCATCTCTGTGTATATATATGTATGTGTGTGCATATACATATGTATGTATGTGTGTACATATATGTACGGGTATATGTATATACGCATACCAGCTCGGGCCTTAGGGATGTGCAAGGCAGAGCTTGGAGCAGGTTATGCCACGCTTTCCTCCTTTATCGAGGCTGACAGTAGACCGGTGAGTCTGATTTCTGGGGCAAATCTTTGGTCCGGCGGTGCCCTCCTGGGGGGCTCTCGGTTGGATGCGAGCAGCTTGCCTGGCAGTTGTGTGAGCGGCCGGCGAGTTTTGTCGGGCACAAAGGGAGGTCTCCTTTCGCCGGTTTTACCTCCCCCCCTCTTTCTCCCGTGGTGGTCTGCGGCTCTAATTAGAGTTATTGGGAAACCTTTACGGTAAATTTAAAAAGTATCATATACCGCGCTAACTGTAGACTTCTAGACTTACATTTCTGAAATTCAAAAGGGCCTACCTCTGCGGGGATAAGCACAGAGAGCTTGCTGACGCTCAGGTCTGACTGTAACGCATTTGTGTAATAACTTACATGAAAAGTACCTCAAGGAGAAATATCTGTTTTCCCGGAAGCTGTCGTATCTGGGGCTTTTCGCTCGCTGCGTTTCAATGTTTCCGAAAGGGTGCGGATTTTCTGGGAGCGCCACGGCGCAGCAGACGTGCCGGGCGTTATTTGGCTTCCCGCTTGCAGGTCTTAGGGTCTACCAGGTCTGCGGAGTGCCAGGATTTTTCAAGTGGGGCAAGGCTGCCGTGTGACCTGCGGCCGCTGAGCGTGGGAATATCTGTGGCATCCCATCGGGGACCGGTGAGGGACTTTCTAAGCCACATTTCCCTAGTCTTGCTATGAAAATGACGGAGGAGAGGTGTATACGTGATAGCTGGTTATGAGGCCTTGCAGTTGGACTCGGCTTTGGGGGGACTGTCTCCGTGAGAGGACGGAGAAGCAGTCCCCGTGGCCTGGCATGGCATGGCTCGCCCCATGCGCGGCCGAGGGAGCAAAGGCGAAGCCCAGAGGCAGGGCGCCGAGACGGCCCCGGCGAGCCGGGCTGTCGGGCGCCTTTAGCTGCCAAGGGCGAGGGGAGCCGGGCCGGACCCCGCTGCCGCTCCGCAGCCCGGCTCCGCTTCCCCGGGTACCTCCGCGGCCTGCCCCGGCTTTTGGGGCATTTTCAACGGGGCAGCAAAATCCAACGCTGGGGCTGTGTGGAGCCACAGACGGTCGCTCCTCCTGAGAGCATCATCCCGAGGGGAAGGGGGCGAGCTCGCCGGCCGCAGCTTCAGCCCTGAGGACTGCGGCCTCAGCCCCTCGGCTGCCCTGACCATACCTGCTGCCCGCAGGCAGCTCCCTAGCGGTCTGCCTCTCTGACAGAGGCGGGACAATCGCGTTTTCTCCATTTCATCATAACGCCTTCTCCTAAAGCAGCTAATTTGCCTGGACAAAGCCACTTGCGAATTACACTTGTTCCGGCTCCGGGTGAACATTTCTATGTATTCCGTTATATTTTGCAACCTGGAAAATTATTGTATGAGACACGTCGCAAATTACATGTATTTCAGGTCAGAGGTATGGGTGATCTGCACGATTCGAGTTGCCTTTCGTTAGTGGCAGTCGGTGATGACTGTTTTAATGCGTCGTAAGAAGTATCTTCTATTTTCACACCGTGCCCCAGAACGATAAAACTGAGGGGCGCCTTGAGAGAAACCTGCAACGCGAATATGGCCGACTTCAGTAAAATAACAGCTCTCTTTTAAAGGCGACTTTTAACTGGAGCTAGCTTTTGAAGATTATCCTTTCACGCGGAATTGCTTGCCGTTCAAATCTGCTAAACGTTTCTAGGTGGAGCGTGGATTGGCGAATTTAAATTTCCAGTACTGTTCAAATAGCTGCGCCACACATTTATATACGTATATATATGTATATGTATGTATATATCTGTGTGTGTATATATATGTGTATATACATATATATATATATATACAGCGTAAAAAGGGGAGAGTTTGACTTGCGATAGCCGATCAGGGGTAAGATAACATTTTGGATCGGACCCTTGCTACCATGTAAGTCAGCGCCGAGGTTCCCGCAGGCTTCAGCAGAAGGGGCAGGTCGTGTTTCCCGGCGCGCAGGGGCCCTTCTCCCCCTTGCCCGGCGGCGGAGCGCCCCGGCCTGGCAGCAGCATCGGGCCGGCGGCGCACAAGCGGCGGAGCGCCGCCGGCCCATGCCGCCCCCGGGCCGCCCGGGCCCTGCTCGGGGCCCTCCTGGCAAGTGTCCCCCGGAGGTCCCTGGCTGCGGTCAGGTGAGTGAAGGCCGGCAGCTTCGCGTCCGGCTCGGGGAGGGGGCAGGACCGCGGTCGGGGTGAGGGTCGGCAGGGCCACGCTTAGAGCCGGCGAGCGCCGAGGTGGCGAGGGCACCGGTGACCCTTCGGGGGTGACCCTCTGAAGCAAAGTTTTGGGGGGATTTGGGGCACCGAAATGGGGACGGGTACATTGGCTTGTTCTCGAAACACTGTGCTTGCCTGCCCTCTCCTCGCTCCTCCCGGCTGCATCCGTGCGCCCCTCCGCGCATCCCCCCGTCCCTCCGCCGGGGCCGCGGAGCGTGCCGGAGAGCCGTGTGTAGGGGTGTGTGTTCACATTATTTATTACCATCATTTACCGTCCAAAAGCTGTTGGCACATACATTTTCAAGTACAAATTGCTGTTGTATTACATATTCCCCTCTCACCAATCTGCCGCCAGCGTCCTAAAATATATCCCTAATATGCTTTATAAGTATGTGTATCACCAAGGAAAATAATTAACGAACGTCCTTCACGACGTCCGCCCATGCACGCGGTTCGAAGAAATTATTATTTATGTTCCCTGCGTTACCCAGAATGTTTTAAAATGGTCGTGGGAAATTATTGCGCCTGACTTGTTTGGTGGAGTTATACATCGGAGGAGTTTTATTTGCAGACATTAAAAAAATTGTCCCGGAAGAAGTATTTGAAAACAAAACAAGCATAAAAGTGAAAAACAAACCACACACAAAGTCGAGATTCTATTTTCTCAGCTCCCTTGAAAAAAAAATATTACGTGCAGAAGGGGATGTGTAGAAGGAAGCAAAAGACAGAGGGAACAAGTCCATATTGTGTTTTTCGCGTATTAGATGAAATATTAATGTCAGGGTAATATTTCTGTCCCAGTGCAAAATGCAGCACATAATTAAAGATAAAAAAGATTAGCTCAGTTTAATTCGAAATAATTCACGCAAGATTCAGAGGATGCATACTTTAATTCCAAATGTCTGAACGTAAGGATTTATAATCACCTAATTCCTGGCGTCCTCTCTCCCTTAGATTTGAGATTCCCGTGGACAGAAAGCGGCCTTAAACTTTTGATGCGGACGGAAGGGTACCGCAAATGTTTTGTATTTTTTTCCTACCAAAATAATAATACAGTATTTAATCTATCCCCACCTCGAGCTCTTGACAGTAGCAAAGGTGGTTTGCTATGGGAAATAAACCTTGACAGGAGCATATTTCCGAAAAAGAATGATAAGTAGAGCTGCAAAGCTGAATTTTTTCTCCCCTTCTTTTTCTCGGAAAGACTTCTGCTTAAAAATGCTAAGGATCTAAGAAGTCCTTCTGAAATAAAGGAGAACAAATACGGTGCTTAACATTGAAATGATCGGAAAAGAAAATCGCTTTGTGCTTCCAGAGCAGTGACTTTATTTTGCATTCGTCTGAACAAATGGGTAAGCATCTCTGTCTTTAGCCTATAAATTAAAGCTTTTTTTAAAAGCTGGCTATGGTTTAAATAAAACCCCATTCCTCGTACATTTCAGCATTCTCCGTGGGCAGTGCTCGCAATAAAATCAAGACAGCGTTTAATAAAAAAAAAAAATATTGGCAGGCGCTAAAAGGCCGTTTGTCGCCATTCATAACTTTTAGATGCTTTTTAATGCACTTTAATGATGATTTGAAGAGATGGCCTTGCGCATACTCGGCCGGTAAAGGAGTCCAAAAAAGAAGTGGGGGGGTCGGGAGGCGGCTCCTGCCCTCCGCCGGCGGGGGCGGCGGGAGCCGGGGTGCCCGGGCCGCCCCGCAGCAGGGCCGCAGAGGCGATCGCGGGGGCTCCTCCGCGCCGCGGGCCCTTCCCTGTCCCCCCTCACGGCCTGGCCCCCTCCTCTTTGAATGCAGTTGATTCATGAACTAGGGTACGAAATGCAAATGTTCATTAAGTCTTTGCTCCCTCCCTTCTCCCTCTGGCTTCCCTCCCGCCTCTCCATCCCCCCCGCAAAAAAAAAAAAAAAAAAAAAAAAATTTGCTCCAGTGAATGGCTTCAACATGGCGTGCTGAAAGGCAGGAGATTTGCCCGTTCTTAGATCTGAATTGTGATTAAACATCCCCAAAGAGAGCATCTCCCTTCCTCCCGCCGCTCTCCCCCTCCCTTCCCTCCCCGTAGCGTGAAAGAAAGCGCCCTCTTCTACGTAGGAAAGGTCAAGTCCTACAACGCACAACCCACGGTCATTACTGTACTGTGACCCGGGGTGTACTGGGGAGGAACGGCCGGGTGTCCCGTGATTAAAAACACTTGGACTTTTTTTTTTTTCTTCTACTGCGATGGGAATCCATGGAATTAGACAGCATTTTAGCCTCCTGCAATCACCTTGTTTGTGTGCAAATCGCCATCGGAAATCCTAGGGGATCAGGATAGAGAGAGCGAGAGAGGAAAAAATAAATAGCAGTAATAACAGTAATAGTAACAGCCATTATAATAATTAGCCTGTGATATTGGTGCATTTTGCAGAGATTCTGAAGCTTGTAGGAAGGACGATGTGCCCTAGTGGCTAGATTTTTCTCCGTTCAATTAAAGGCAGACAAACAACAACTAGAACAACAAAAGTAAAAAAAAAAAATCAACAACAATCCAAGTCATTGAGAGCTCGAGAAGGAATATTTTGTGGACCGGGTATATTCAATCTGTAGGGGAGGAAATCAAAAAATGTGCAATCCATCCTTATTGATTTGGAGGTCTCCAGCCCAGCGCGGGATCCTAGCTGTCAGTCTCCGTGGGGATATATTTTTGCGCAGGCGAGAGACTTCTGGATGCTGGGGTAAGATTTTTATGCTCTTCCTGGAAGTGGCTGATTGTTTCTGCTCTCCCCGTGCTTGGTGGTGAATTAAGCAAACAAGAAAACAACAAACAACCGTCCGCTCCCCCCGGCAAAGCCCCGTGCATGACTGGAGCAGAGTCATTTGGGAAGCCTTTGTGGAGGGTTTCCCAGGCCCTCGCTCTCCCCCCGGCCCACCCACCCTCCCGGCTCCTTCTCTCCCGTGTGAGACAAGCTGCTGCTGCGGGGACCTGGGTGAAGAAGGCAGGCTGGGAGGATGCTAAAAGGGCACGAAGAGCCCTTTTAGAAAAGTAAGATTCCTTGTGCTAGCTTGGATCCTAGCTCCACCTTTCGCAGAGATGCTGCTCCCAGCCTCGCCTAGGTGAACAGCAAGGAGGGCTCTTGGGAGGAAAGTGGGCCAGAAGAGGCTGGGGGAAGAGCCCAAGGTGCGGGCAAGCTGGTCGGTAGAGCTGCTGGGTGCTTGGCTTCGTATTTGCTCTGGTTTGGCTGCAGCGTTGGGTCAGGCTGCTTTGGAAAGTGGCTCCTGGATTTTACTCCCGGTTGTCTATACGTGTTTGCCTGTGTATTAATTTTAATTTTTCATGAGATGGGGAGCAGGATCGACTGCTCTGTGTGGAGTAAAGCAAGGGAAGAAGGAATTCCCTCGGAGTATATATTTAACCTGTCTGCTTTTCTCCATTGCCTGTATGTATCTAGAGAGAAAAATGCCAGCCGAGCATTGTAACCTGCCAGTTTGAATTAATCTGAACTTCGTCGTAACCGCTTTGATTGGAATGCATCGAGCAAAGTGCTCTTACTTATTTCAGATCGTATAAATCGGCCTCTCTAGTCGGCTTTGGTTAGGAGTAATCGAAAGGCAAGGTATTTTAAGTCACTCCGGTTTTAGACTTCGGGATGCTTCGGGTAGGCATACAAATAGAGAATTTTTAATATAATACGATATTGGATGGGCTTTTTCTCTAGCTTGGCTCTTCAATGGTTGGTGTACATCTAGATATGTCAGTTTTAACAAAATAATAGTAATAGTAGTAGTAGTAGTAGTAGTAGTAGTAGTAGTAGTAGTAGTAGTAGTAATAGTGATAGTGATAGTAATAATAACAATAATAATAATAATAATAATAATAATAAACATAAACGTGCTACCTGGATACTTGAAGGGAAAATAAAAACAACAGAGAAAGGACCTTTAATCCTCACACCCCGCCTTATTTGATTCGATAGATTTTGTTCAAATTTCCCTGACCTCTGCATCATGGACTCGTTGTGTTGATGCACCTCAATTTCTATCGAAAGTGATATTCAAGTCCGTGTTTTTAAAAGGCCTGGGAAAGAGAAATAAACGTTACACTGGGCATGTTTTGACCCCAGCATAGTCAAAGCAGCCATATTAGGATTAGTAGGAGAGCTATTTTTATGGGTATCTTTGCATGACATGTGAGAGAGTAGACAACAAGCAGTCCTTATAGAGCAGGCTGATATGTGCATGGGAATACAACTGCGTTTTGAATTCCAGCGCGTATTTTAAACTCATCTCAGACAAATAGATTATTGTAAAGGTTACACAAGTGCAGGTACATTTATTATAATGCAGTTCTCAGAGTCCATCAAAAATGTGAAGTTCGGGATTTAAAGTCGTTGATTTGACAGCCCCAGTATAGTGATACTTCCTGTATCCGCCCCCTAAAACAATCCTTGATGAAGAAATGTCTCTACTTTGGTGGGTTTCACAATATGTGAATAAGACTCTCCTATAAAGTTAGCAGTGTGGTACAGTAAAACCCGATGTGTTTCTTGGCGAGTCGGGCAAAATAAAAAAACAAAATGCTTTTATAAATGACCGTTAAAAATCAACGTGCATTAGAAAGAACCTTATATCCTACAAAATTCAGTTTAACTGGGAATCCCAGTCCATTACCTTGACTTGAATTTTTGTAATGAGTGCAGCAAACTAGGTTTTGGCATCACAGGAACAGTCGAAATACCATGAGTTTGTCTCGGCGTTGAGGCGTTTCACTTTATGTGTCTTTCTGCTCTTAACGTGGAGAGCAAATTATATATTTTATACGTCTTGTTGTTTGCATACTGATTTTGTAGGTGGAAGAATACTCGTTCGCTAGACGCAACGTGATAGGGCTTTTTTTTTTTTTTTTTTCTCTCACTGCATATATTTCCTGGATTAACAAATCTAAGGTCAAGTTCAAGGCATCAGTTGCAGCAATACTTTTAAATGTAAGTCGGCAAGGGAATGGTTTGGTGGACTTGGTTTTTTAATGTGTAGGAAAACAGCATTGCAGCCTCTGTCCTGTGTGTGGACTTTGCGTGGGTACATTGCCTGAGATGTTGCCTTCTGTAGGATAACCACATTGTTTAATATCTCGGCTCTCGCAAAGAAGTGCTGCGGACATTCCCTAAACAGCGCTGCTTAATTCCACATAAAATACTTCAGCGTGAAAGGTGACTGGAACCTACTTACTACAACCGATGTTAATGACCCCTGATCTTTGTGGGTCCGGGTCTGGGTGAAAGTCGGTGGAAAGTGGCTGTTTTTTTGTATTGAGGGATTATAACCAGGGAAATTCCCTCTCGCAGGCATTTTAGAGCCCGCCGTTTAGTCTAGACCCCCCCTCTCGGCACCCTGTTTTTGCTGGGAGTCTCTTGCACCTGTATGTGGGCACATGGGAAGAAATGAATGAAAGAATGCACGTTTTGATGTGTCGGGAGAAGTCGCGAAGAGCGTTCAAGGGGAGAAAATGAGACATTTATGGTAGCATAGTCAGTCAATCAATTCTGAAATACTTGACCGTCTAAGATAATACTTCCTTATGCCCACCTTGTTCCCGAGTCTGCCTCGATTCTCCTTCAGGAGGCAAGCTAATAACACTAAATACAGTCAAAATTTAGAGGAACTTCAGAGAAACACAGCCTAGGGCGCAAAGTGCTTAGAGAACCAGGGTTTTCGAACACACACACCGTTATGAGAAACTCTCCGCGCTTGTAAAGATGGTGGGAGTGTGTTACAACAACAAATCCTTTGGCCACAAAAGGGCAAGAAAATAATTCTTGAGAAAGAGAAGTTATCTTTCTGGAATCAGCCTTCTGGTTTAAAAAATGCCTTCGATATTTCTGTTTGTTGCAATTATCAGAAGCAGGGTCTAATTTCAAATATAGTGCTCTAATGTCCTTCATCTCAACGGGATGTAAAATAACATGGTTGACCGTCAAAGACGGGTAGATCTCCTTAGGTCTGTAAGCATTTAATCGTAATGTTCAAACTAAACCGGGGGGGAGGAGAAAAACAACAACCCCCCTCAAACTCTTCTGTCTTATCAACTTAAAGGAAAGGGATGGTGACAGAGAAGAGGAAAGGGAAGGATTTCGATAATTGAAACAAAAAATCGATCTCAAATATTCTAGAGCAGATGAGCACAGCATTTTGATAAGTTCACGTCTCTGAAATAATGTAATGCTATTAAATACACCAAAAAGCCAGAATAACCTTTACTTGAATCATGATAACATTTGCTCTTTCTCGTTATACGTATTCAGCAGTTTCCTAGCGAAATCACAACCACGCTGCTTCAAGTTTTCAATAATGAATACTCTAACCCATACCACAAACTTTAGATTTCATCCTGCCGCTAACAGAAATCACCTATTACTTGAATTATGAGGTAGATTAATATTTGAAAACATTTATCTAAACATTGCAGAAGTTCTTTCTATTACAGTCTTAAGGGAATACAGAGAGGTAAAAAATAATAATAAAAAAATAATAAAAAAGCGGATTTGTATAGCTCCTTACCATGACGGACAAAAAGGCAAACAGAACAGAGAATATGCCTGTTAAGAACTGTTGAGTCCGAAAAAAATAAAATCCAACAGTAATCACGCTTTTCTGAAGCTTCATTCTTGGCACATTTTGCAAAGAATAGTAGCCTTATGGCGTTATTTTCACTGGAAAGGCGGGAGCTGATGCGCTTTTCGTTGGCAAAAACTTTGCAAAAACCCTGCTATTGCGTTTTTCTAACAACGCTTTGTATATTGTAATCAAATCGTAGATTTACAGAACGCTGTCCTAATTCTTGAGCTACTTCCCCATGTTCCAGTCCTAACAATTCTCACCATTTTGATATGTATGGAACACAAAAGATTAAAAACAGCAATCACGTAATATTTTAATTAGCTCTTCTTGAGATAAATTCCTTTCAGCACACGCTTCTCCTGCTAATTACAGACACCCACCCTCTTGGCAAGGTAGACTTAAAATTTTTAAAACAAAACACTATACAAAAAGACAACAATTTAGATACTATAGAACTTGACCTTTAAAAGAACAGCGGTAGTAAGTTAAACAGTTCCCTTTGCACGCGATCTGTATATATAAAAGCTGGGCTATCGAGGCATCCTAGCTTTGTTTATATTCCTCCAAAGAAGAGATGTATCTTTTACCTCGCTTTGTTTAGCTTAGCTATGGGTAAATGTGCTCGGAGACTCTCTCCACCTCTTGGCCACGTTTGTCTTTTGCAAAATGTTCTGCAGCAGTGCTGCAGGATTCATAACATTTTTAGCAGCGTTACCCTCTCTAATCCGGCCGAAATACTTGGGGAGGCGTAACGAATGCATTTTGCTTCTCAAAACGAAATGCCTCCCTTTGTTTATGTTGTTTTCATTGAGGTTAGCAAGGGGAAGGCTCGATTTTCCCCCTTCCTCAACGCGGAAGTCCCAATTACTGTATTAAAAGAGCAATTCAACATTAGACCAAATAATCAACATTGATAATTGTGCTGAACACAGCAACTTAACAGCAGGCTCCCTGCAATTACCCACACATTCCGGGGCTTTAAGCGTACATTATCTCTGTTTCACTTAACAGCAAATAAAGCGGAGAACTGTCTGTGCCTCGGGTGTCTACTCGCTCTCGGGCGAGCTGCGCCCCTCGCAGCCTTCCCCGTCGCCCTCCCTAATTGCTCTGCAGACCGCACTGAGAGGCATTTTTGGGTCCCTTCGCGTGGAAAACTGGACTGAACAAATCTGCTGCTTGTTTTTTTTTTTTTGGGGGGGGGAACACACACACCCGCACGCACACACACACACAGCATGAGCAATGCAAAACTGGGCAGAGGGGCTGCACGTGTGCACGCTGTGCAAGCACATATGCCCATACGCGCACACACACACACACACACGCACACGCGCACACACACACACACACACACACACACGCTGCGCCTATTTTAGCAGAAGGGTCTCCGGACTTAGGCTGCCTTTTCACCCTCCTTGCCTTAATTTCCCTTTGTTTCCCAGAGGCAAGCCACGACCTCTGGCAAGGCAGAGCCTTGCACGGCGCGACAGCCCCCGAGTGCAAAGAGGAGCAGGAAATAGCCACATACAAACCTTTGCCAGCTTTCTCCCCATTTCTATCCCCAAGGTTTGAAATTTATTTAATGCAAGAGGGGGAACTGCAGTGAGTCCAAGTAGGTGGCGTCCCGCGATTAACCGTCGGGCAGCTCTGTCGTGTCTGCTCTGACACAAGCTGAAGTTGACTGCCAAAGTGCTATAAAACCGCAGGTCAGTCTAGAACTGTTTTCGGTTCTCCTAGACGCGCCGTGTTCAATTATAGCCTTAAAAGCCCTAATACAAGTGCAAGAATTTGTTTGCCATCACACAGAGGCGGGGCGAGTCTCTGCAATGGTGGCGCCTTTGTTATCTCAAAGTCACTGAAATCCTTATACATTCCTTTTTGTTTGAAGGGAGGGGTGTGTGCGTGCGTGCGTGTGTGTGTGTGTGTGTGTGTGTGCGGGCGGGCGGGGTAGGCGCACTGATTTTTCATATACAAGTTGAAGGGTGGGGGGAACATGGGAAAAAATAAACAGTGCTAGGATACGATAAGAGGGCTTCCACCACCACCTAGGCTAGGGGAGAAAGTAAATGCGAGTAAAATTATAGCATTAAGCAAAAAGCCAACCAGGGATTTTGCACACACCCCCCCCCAGCTTAAAGAGAAAAAAAGAGAGAGAGAGAGAGAGAGAGAGAGAGGAGACAGACAGACAGATAGAGGGAAAATCCTCAAACACTTTTACAATCCCTAAACGACAATGCAGTCTTCTGCTAGCGGTTTTGACGACATGCGATCTCTTTCCATCCACTTTCTAGCAAATATGTCAACTCGAAGATTAATTCCTTAATTTCAAGTTCAGCGACCAAACATGGAGCAAGCGTAAGAAGTTCTTGCAGCAAACCAAAATAGAGAGTTCATTACAGGGATATGTCTAGAGCATTTGATTTGTGAATGGTAACCCTTGTAAAATAAGAAAAAGGCATATAAACATTAATGTTAATAAATTAGTTTACTCCACTACAAAGTAATTACTTGATAATATTGATATTTACAGCTTGAATCCAAATGAAATAGTTAACTATAATGTAGGGAAAATACATAATGAGAATATTTTCTCTGTGCACAACATGATTAGATTTGTTATTGAGTCAGTTACGATAAGCTAAGCAATAAATAAACAAATCGATGTTGACATTTAAATACCGAAGTTCTCCAGAATTTACTATAGAACTTTCTCCGGACATATAAATACTTCTACAGCACCGCAGAAGAACGGGAGGGGGGGCGAAATCCAAATATTGTTTCCTTAACATTTTAGTTTCCCTCCCATTAGTCTCCGAAGTCCACAGAGGCATGGGTCTTGAAATATGTCTAATTTCATAAGATCACTAACTTCATAATAGTTGTTTGCAGTCCTGTTTTTCTATTTTGATTAAATCCAGCCGGAACCCAAATATTTCTTTTTTGAAATCGAGCATCAGAATAGCAAAAAAATATTTTTTCCAACAGCCTAGGGATGTCCTTGCCTCTAAAGGTGCTGTATTCTTTGGCGTATTTCTCTGTTTTCTTTGGCTCTGCACATTCGGTGGGGTGTGCATTTTTATTGGCAGAGAAGTACTTTTTAGTCTCTGCCCTGTACAATCCGCTTTCTATATCATCCCTTTCAAGCAACAATAGTAAAAGTTTAACCACGTTTTTTAAATAGGTCTCCCCGGGTCTCAGCCTTCAGCGAGGGTATGAAGCAAAAAGGAAAGTATCTCGGTACTGCAAGTTTGTTCCTAGGGGTTAATAGTATGTCAAATAATTTTAACTAGGCTTCTGGCAATTAAACTTAGAATATTTGTCAAAGCGGGATAGCCCAACATCCACTGGTTTCCCAAGTATTTAGCAGCACTGTTGAGGCGAGGAGATCAGCAAACACTTTTTGCTCAGTGGTCTGCAATTTAAAGGACTTTCTGGCATTGCAAATAAAGCAAGCAACGGTTTGGAGGGGATGAAGAATGAGAACCTGCGTTCTGGGAATCAAATATTGTTAACTACCTCTAGCAAAGCTTGGATGAAGCCGCGCAGGGTATTTGAGGTTAATATGTAAGTAAGGGAAGGAAGACACTAAGCGCTTCGGAAGTGAACATGAATGCAAGCATGTAATCTATTCACCATGAAAATCAGTACAGACTTGACCCTGGCACATTCTTCCTAATAACGTTTCCAGAAAAACCCTGCAGGGAGAGAGGCTTTTTTTTTTTTTTTTTAAACCCAGGAAAAAAAAAAAGGCAAACCAGAGTAAATTGGAAAATAAAAAACAACAGAAAAAGAAAAAAATAAAAAAAAAACCGACCGATTTCTTAAGGAGCATTTCCTGCTCAGAAGCGGCTTTCTAGAATAAATCTTTACCTGATTTCCCCTATCTTTCTCCTTTTCGAGTATGCCAGCGAGCAAACAAACACACAAGCAAGCAAACAAACAAGCGAAAAGGTCTCACCTAACACTGTGGGAATTTCTAATTCTTTCTACTCCAGAGCGCCTGGGTGCAACTGGCCGGGCGGCCAAGTATGGGGAAGTGGCATGCGCCTTTTTGTCCTCTAAGGGTACCCAAGGCAAACCTGAGGGGCGTTTGAGACTGCGTGCTTTTTGGGGAGACTAGCGAAGTGACGATCTGTTGCTTCCCCTGAGATGGCTACAAAGAGCGAAGGGCCCGTGCGCGCAGCTTGTCAACTGCAGCGCGGCGTCACGTGGCCAGCACCTCCCTGCTAAGGATGGGGATAGCTTTCCACGTCAGCTTACGTCTCCAAATTTCTTACTTCACGGATCTGCTTCAAAGAGGCAGCTGCATTAGAGAATCATGTTAAGCTCAGCTAATGCGGAGAGCCCGAGGTAGCCCTAATGATGGATTTTGATGAGCGTGTTCCTTGTTCCTCTAACATGTATTTGCCAAGTTGTACTTACTACGTCTCGGGTCCTGATTTTTCCAGCCTCCCTTCTTTTTTGCCCCAGACCCCGTCTTCTCGCCCTATGACATACTCCTACTCTTCCAACCTACCCCAGGTCCAACCTGTGAGAGAAGTTACCTTCAGGGAATATGCCATTGATCCCTCCAGTAAATGGCACCCCAGGAACAATCTGCCCCACTGCTACTCCGCAGAGGAGATCATGCACAGAGACTGCTTGCCTTCCACCAACACTGCTAGCATGGGCGAGATGTTCGGCAAAAACACAGCTAACGTCTACCACCCCAGCACCAACGTCTCCTCCAATTTCTATAGCACGGTGGGCAGGAACGGGGTCCTGCCCCAGGCTTTCGACCAGTTTTTCGAGACGGCTTATGGCACCACGGAAAACCTGGCCGCGGCGGACTATGCGGTAGACAAGAGTGGCGAGAAGGCGCCCGCGGCCGCCGGGGCGACGGCGGCAACTTCAAGTTCGGAGGGCGGCTGCGGCAGGGCGGCGGCGGCGGCGGCGGCGGCGGCGGCGGCGGGCGCCGAGAAGGAGAGGCGGAGGCGGCCGGAGAGCAGCAGCAGCCCCGAGTCATCTTCCGGCAACAATGAGGAGAAATCCGGCAGCTCCAGTACGTATAAAGGCAGCGCCCGAGCGCTTTATGAAAGGGAGGTTGAAATCTAGCGCACCACCGCTGTTAAATTTTTATATGCTGTTTTATAAGCATATAAGGTTTATGAAGGGCCTTTAGATTTCCCCCAACAAAACTTTGTTATAAAAGGCGAGATCACGTGTTTAGTGCTGAAATTGGCCGTGAAATACCCACCGGGCAATGGATGCCTTAAAAAAAATTTCTTTCTCCTTCCTCTTTTTTTTTTAATAATAATAAAAAAAAGAGCTCTGTGGTCAGCTCTCAAAAATATAATAACGTACGTTTGGTGCCTGTAAATTCAGTAAAAAAAGGGAGATCCTGACTCCTTTGATATCAGTGTAATCCAGTGATTTTATAAAAGCCATGTGTTGCACCAGAAGTCTAGTTAGGAGCTGAATTCAAAGCCATCGCCAGTTTAACGGTTGCACTAGAATAGTGTTTAACAGATAAAGTAGCCGCCTGAACTGTAGCAATATATTAAAAGAAACAAATTAACCTAAAGCTGGCCTTTTTGTCTAAAGGAAGCCATTTTACTAAGGCACTGTGGCAATTACGTGTTGCCTTCTGTCCAACAGTTTGTTACTTACAATTGTTATTCAATCTGTCAAAGTCTGATTTTTTATGTGGGCTTTTTAAAAGGCAAAGCTAGTATGCAGCTCGGGGAAAAAATACCTCGACAATGAACTGTACCAGAAAAGGAAGTTTTTAAAGGGATAGCAGCTATATTTAATGTAAAGAGCTTCTGAACCTTGAAACCTTTTATATTCTGCTTAATGAACTTTAAAATGGTAATGGCTAATCGAGAGGAGAATACCTTGATATCGCGGAGAGCGTGCTTTAAGATTGCAGGCTGAGGGAGAATGCAGCGCCCTGGCAGCAGGCTTGGGCTCAGTGGTTTTTTTCTCTGCTGGGAAGGTATAGCCGGGAGTGGTGTAGAGAATGAAAAAGAAATCCGTGTGGGTACAGTGTCGAGGCAGGCAGGGGTCTGGAAACGCGTCGCTTAAGCTTGATACCGCGCTGCCTGGCGGAAGGCAGCCAGGTGAGGGTTGCGCCCGTGTCCCCGGGCAGCTCGGTGTGCGCGGAAACCCGGCGGAGCGGCCCGCAAAGGATTTCCTGCCGCTCCGGAGCCGTGCAGGCACCCCCTGCCCCCGCCGGCCCGGCCCGCGGGGCTGCGCGGGCTCTGCCTTGCCGGGGCGGCGGCAGCAGCGCTGCGCGGGGGGCCCGGCCCGGCCCCGCGCTCCCCGCGCGCCTCGGGGCGGCCGAGGGCTGGCGCCCGGCGAGAGACCTGCCAGCGCTGGCCGCGGAGCGGACGAAAAGCGCATTTTCCATACGGATGTGTTTGCCCTGAGCGTCCCCCCTCCTCAGCTCCTGCCTCCGGCAGTCTCAAACGCCTCTGCCTTTTTTCGCTCCACAGGTGGACAACGTACCCGTAAAAAGAGATGCCCCTACACCAAATATCAGATTAGAGAGCTAGAAAGGGAATTCTTCTTCAGTGTCTACATAAACAAAGAGAAACGCCTGCAGCTCTCCCGAATGCTCAATCTCACCGACCGCCAAGTAAAAATATGGTTTCAAAACAGAAGAATGAAAGAAAAAAAAATTAACAGGGACCGATTACAATATTACTCAGCTAATCCACTACTTTAAAACTCATAGTGTTTTTCAAGACGAGATTAAATTCAGATTTCGCCCTTGACAAGGTCAAGCCACGGGGTTACATGGAGGAAGGAGGTGTGTATCTGACGGGACTAGAAGAATCCAAGGTTTTACATAAATGTAAATCTACTTTGGACTTTTAATTTTTTTTTTATATATTTACATATCAACTGGAATCGATTTGATTTTGACACACATGGCATCCATTTCTAACGTGCACGTCACCTCCGAGTGCAAAATCCATACCTCTTACCTTTCCAGGCACTGCGGTTCACCCTGCTAAGGCTTTCGGGAGTCACGAGTGGGGACGGCAGCTCTGTGTACACTGACTAGCCGGGGTCTGTCTGTCTGTCTGTCCCTCTCCCCGGTTTTGCTGTGGAACATGTGTATGGAGATTTCCCATGTCGAGCTGACGTAACGAGGACCACTGCAGAATACAAACTTTGAGAAATAATCTTTTGTCCTTCCTAGAGGAAAACGTCTGTGCTAGAGGCAGTGCTCCCTTACCCATTGGTTTTAAAGGAGAATTAAAGGGGGAAAAAAGAGAATTAAAGGTGGGGAGTGACATACCTACACCTTCATGAGGTCAATCACGAGCAGTTGTAATATGGATGTAGTGATGGGCATAATCGTGTTTCTTTGGGGGTGCGGGTGGCAAGGAGGGGGTAGGGGGAAGAAAGAGAAGTGAATGAAAGACTTAATTATTTACTTTAAGAATATCAGGTATAAATTTGCCATATATCGTAAAGAAACAATCACTGAAAAAAAGCAAAGATTTAGCAAATTTTAATTAGCTCACGTTTTATTTATGACAACTGACTGTGTGTTGCCATCTTTTTGGAGACAAATCATATATAAATGCTAAAAATAAAATGGCAAAAGTGTGAATTTCAGTGTTTTAAAAGAAATAAATACATAAAGGAAACTAACCTTCTGGCTTCTGGCTCACAAACTTTCTTCAGGAAATACCTGTGGAGAACGACAGTTTGGCAAATACCACACAACACTTAATTGAAACTTGGAGTTGTGCAATGCACTAACATCAGATCATTAAAATAACTTAATCGCATGTTCTTTAGAAGGTGACTAGTGAGGAGTTTAATCAGAAGCCAAACAATGTAAATATGGTAATTTTGTTGTTGTCTACTTTAAATGTCACGAGCTCTACTTTGTCGCTCAGTCGACATATGCAAAGAATGGAGAGTTGTTTGGAGTTATTTTAAATATCTATAAATATATATATTTCCCTGCAGGAACCAAAGCGTGAAAAAATGCAATTTAAAAAGAAAAAGAAAAAAAAGGAAAATATTTAAAATTCTATATCAGTTTACAAAGGATACGGTGTTCTATCGTTAAGGTAATTTGCTGTTGAGAATATCTGAATGTATATTTCATACAAGAACGGTGTTTTACAAGACTTGTAAATAATAAAAAAAGAACCCATGACCTATTTTGTTCGAATGCTCTTTTTTTCATATTTCTTTTTCCTTTGAGACTAAAGGGTGTGGGATTTCTTTACGTGTGCAACGAAGTGGTGATAAGAATGTCTTCTGATCAATAAATTTACCAAATGGATGTAATTTCTTTGACACAGTTCACAAAATGCAATATCTTTATATGACATCACTGTTTTCAATATGTATCATCTATATGTATATACAGTTTTCTTTTAATATGCGAAAGTATTTGGTTGCATGTATACAGTGGAACAGCGCACAAGGAAAATAAAAAAATGGAAACTTTATATTTTTATTCTGGTGCTACGTTACTGCATATTATTTTGTCTGATGTACATTTTGGGACCTAAAATTCTTCATGGCCTTGTTCAGTCCTTTTGGGCTAATTATTATTCCTTTATGAATCTTCATAGTTTAGTGTGGAGTAAACAAGTGAATTCAACCTCGCTCAAGCATCGTTTCAGTGCGTTACAGAAAACAAACAAAAGACGAAAGAAATTAAGGATGTTCATCGCTCGCTACATGAATAGCCTTTTCCTTATCCTTTGTACAATGCAGGCAGGGCAAGGTCTGGGGGCTGATGTGACATTGCTGTTTGCTTCAGGCCACATGTGTCCAGGAGAGCTACTTTTGAATTGTTGGTAGTGTGGGTAGCGGTTAGGGCATATTTTATAGTGGCACCACCAAAGCGAAGGTACAAGCGAGCTGATGTGTGTGTTTAGTAGCGTGAGAGCCCTAAGAAAATTGTTGTCTTTGAAAAAAAATTCCACATGGCGGTGTGGTGGAAATGGTCTGTTTGAAATTGTCCTTGATCTCCAAGGCAAGGCGGGGGTGGGCTGAGTGGGTGGGGGTGGGGGGAACAGGGAGAAAGTTAGAAGGGGGAAAAACAACAAAAAAACAATACAATAGCTGAGATGGGAATGTGTTTTGGGAAGGGTGTTTGAATCTCTAATGTTGACCCTAATCCTAATCAGGAAAAGAAAGTACATTCTGTTTTCGTATTGTTTGCTGGCTTTGAACTTCTGTATTGCTTGGACATCACCCATAACCTTGAGGTGAAGGACTTACTGACTTTGGGCCTTTGTTGACCACCGCCACCCTGTCAGACAACGTCTAGTCAAAGGAAATGTTAAAAAAGCGAGGGGGGGAAAAGGGGACTTTGTTTGTTTGTTTGTTTGTCTGGCGTGCTACAGTGGCAGGCACGTTAGAAAGAGGTGGACGGACGGACAGACGCAGGCAGGCGGCTGAGAGCGACAGAGGGACGGATGGGGAGCTGAATGGCAATGAAAGTTTAGCAAGAAAGCTTCCTTTCCTGGTTAAAAATTAACTGGCATTCATAGCCAATCCTGGAGACAGTTAAACCCTGGAGTTTCTCTGGTTGGGGTTTGATTTCCTAGCCCAATAAAATCGCATCCTCTGTGCTGCTGTGACAATGTGGCCATAAAAAGTGTCCGTGACTTGTCCGCTTGCATACGCCGAATGCCCCTGCTATAAACGCCGCGGAGGTTGCGCAGCGATGCCTGCGCCGCTGGGAACGCGAGCCGCACCGCGGTGCTGCGGCCGCCGCGGAGCGGGGCCGGTGCTGCCCGCCGCGGGGCCGCGGCCGCGGCCCGGGCCTGGGCCGGGGCCGGGGCCGCGGGGCCGGGGCCGGGAAGGCACAGGGCCCGTCTTGCCACGAGATGGCGATCTTCAGATCAATGTCAAAGCCGCCCCGAGCGAGGGGAGCAGCCCTGGAATATCTTGGCCTTTGTTCACTTTACATCCTAGGAGCCGCACGCCAAATTATTTCACTTTCTGGGCCAGGGCATGCACAAGTAGCGGCGACCGCTGGCTCGCTTGTGAACCCAAGCGAAACCTTCCCCAAGGCCAGTATGAGGAGTTAGAGCCGCTTGGCTCTGGGGGGGGGCAATGCGCGAAGGTAAGTGCTTTCTCTGTACCCTGCGTGGAGCAATGAGAGGAATGTGCTGTTATCATAGCGGTTCTTAGAGAGTTTGGACGGCCCCTGCTTCGACTTTGTTTCAATTAAGCACTTTGGAAGAGAATCATAGGGAGGGGAAGCGATTCAAAACGTTGGTGATTAAACTTACGAGGTGAAATAATATTTAAGGAACTTTCGAAGTTTCAGTTGACCTTCTTCTTTCTCTTCATAAAGTTTTGGCCAGCGGCGTGGAAAATCCACGTTATCTGGAATTATTTTTTCAGAGAAACTTGTAGATTTCTTCCAGTTATAAAAATCGTAGCACTGGAAATATTATGAAACTTGACATTTATGTGTGGAACAGTAGGTGTCTTCAATCAAATAGATCTATTGCACCACAGACTGCAAATGACAGACAATTCTGACGATCTTATTGGACTTGAACTGTCGTTCAGTTAGGGTAGTTTAGTACCTTGAAAGGCTAGTTGTTTCATCGCAGCTGGACACAGATTGTGGCAAACAAGGTTTGACACACTTACACTAAAAACTACGTGTTTGGTTGCATATTAAGCCAACGGTCTTGTAAAATCAGATTTGGATATCTATCTATCTACCTATCTATCAATGTATTTATCTCAAATAGCACATGTGTTGTAAACAAACAATAGTCACACATTCTCATGTGCTGAGGGCTGCTCTGGGTTGTAGCTTTGAAACTCTATCCTCGCTACGAGTATCTCTAACTCCAGGTTACTTTTCTCGCCCATAAAAGTTTCACATGTTTTTGTTATGTCTCCATTTGAGAAGGCGGGGGGGGGGGGGAGTGGTGTTATATGGAGATACTGGTTTGGCTGAATATTTTAATCCATGCGTTTCTTCCTAGAGAACATACAATATTTAAATATCTATCTGCAAAATTGATTATTTTGTCTCTTTTGCCCAAACCGTCTTCATATGTAAACTGATAGAACGTGCCTGCAGTATTTTTTAAGAAATAGTCCTTTCAAATTTTACTTATAGGAAACTATTGAAAGAATAGTTGAAAGCACATGTTCAGTCGGTAGAGAGCGGTTTCTAGATGGTTATCGGAACCTATCGATTTCATCAAAGATGTTCCCTTAAAAGCTCAGGGATTTTGATCTCTTTTGACCTCTCCTCGGAAATGTCAGGACTTAAGAAGTCACGTCTCGAGGAGGAGCAGTGCAATTGCCGAGGGTCCCTTTACTAAATTTAATTTTACACCAGTCAAGTTAAACTCAGCATATTTGATCAAATATTTATTTTTCCCCTTGTTGTTTCCCTGCCCCATTCAATGCTCAACTGAATAAATCAAAGGGACCCCAGCAGTAGTTAAAGCGCCCTCTGGTTACGAATTGTTTACTGACGGCCGCGGTCATAGGATAATATTTAAAAAAAACAAGCTTGTTTCTTACAATAACTGTTTATTATTTCACATGATTTGGGTTTGCATGTTTTGGAGGGAAGAGGCGAAGCCAACTCAATGTCTACACTGTGTTTAATTAATCGTATACTCAACTTCAGTTCACATAGCACATCCAAACCCCTGGGAGGCTTTTTCATAAGCTCTTCGGGTTTGTGTTTTGTTCTCTTTTTCTTTTTCTTTTTTTTTCTTTTTCTTTTTCCCTTTTTTTTTTGTCACAATCTTTTCATTAAGCGCTCTGAAATAGAAACTTCAGGCCAACGTATGCGTCTGAGAGCCAAGCTATACTGCAACCAAATAAGATATTTGCGTTTGTATCCAGATCTTATTTAAATAAAAGACTGCTACAAAAAGGGGATACGTTATGCAGTTTCAATTACTTAATGCAGCTGTGCGGCCCATTTATCTCAAAAAAGATACACTTAAAGGATATATCCAAACATTTAAGGTTTTACCCATACCTGTACAACCTAATATCTTTGTTGCTTCTGGACAGTGCTGAGGGCTATACAGACAGTAGAAAGCACCGTCTTCTTAACAGAGGCGTATGAATGACTATGAGATAAATCCTTAATGAATTGACTGGAGTATATTTTGTTCAGCCGCATACTAGAATTCAGAGCTCGTCAGAATTACTTGCAAAATATGTTCCTAATCCAAATGAGTAAAATGATACACATAAACTATAAAATATATTTCGGAGAACAGGCCTCCGCATGGCTGGAATAGTTGGAATAAAATTAAATATCACCCTAATTTTCAACAAGATAGCCCACCACCACAAGCCACCCCTCCTTGCATTGTGAAAGAATTTCTAGTAAAGATAAAATTAGTGGGGCCGTCACTTGTCACCTAACTTGGCACGGACGCAGTTCCTAAACCTCCTGTTTGAATTCCGCCTTCTTTGGAGCAAATCCAGAGGGGGGAAAAAAAAAAAAGGAATCTGGCACACGTGCATGTTCCTGACAACTGACGGTTCTAATATTAAATAACTATACTCTAATTGCATTCATTTTTTGGTGATATATAAAATGTAATCTGCAGCTATATCCTCAGATAGGCGGCGCATGCACTCCTATAACAAACTGTAAGGCCATTTCCATTTTTGCAAATTGCAGTTTTCCCATGTCTACAAATGAGAACATATTTTAATTGGTTTAAACAGTGCGTCTCTTGATTAACAATGCAGTATCTTTTGGTTTATACAGAATATAATAAATAGATAAATAATGATTTAGCATGATGTATTTTGAAATTTCCAACCGGAGTTTGCTTAGGCTGAGATGTCGGGTTTTATTTATTCCCGTTTTGTTTTTAATTGTAGTCAAACCAATAAAACAGGTTAACGACTCTATTAATGCAACTATTATATTTTTCTTAGATCAATAAAGCCTTATTTTGATAGCGTTGTCTATTACGCTGTGAATTTAGATTCTCCACGAAAGCACCTTATTACTGTTTTTGATATTTATCAGAATTTTATTTGCTCGAATTTATGGACCCTCAGATAGCTTTACTTACAGAAGTAGAATTAAAAATAAAGTATTTCTCGTCCCCTGGCGTCCACAATATTCTTTAAAATTTCTTTTAAATAGGGGTTAAGCTCCAAGGGACACATTGCTAAGCGCTGGAAATGCAGTAGCTACACACAATGCATGCCAAATTAGCTCAGTTTAGTCAGAATTGACCATTATCTTTTATAGTTAAGAATCAAGCGAACATTATTAGTTTTACTTCACTGGGTTTGATGATGCTGGTTACTATTTGCCTTGGCCTTGTTAGCGATTAAAGAAAGCAGGGATAATACACCGCCAAGCTGAGTTCATGATCTAGACGGAGTGCCTTGACCATCAAACTAACACTGCTCATTATTATAGACGAAACAAAAAAAGGGCACAGATCGGGGTTTCCGATGGCAGGTTCTGCAGGACCCAGACACTCTCCTTTTGGTCAAAGTAACTAAGGGCTAAAATCGAGCCCTTCCGTGGCGAATCTTTTGCCACAAAACCTATAGGGGGGCAGAAGAAAAGTTAAGTTAAAACCGAGTTTTCGTCTTCCCAATAGTGTCTGGCCCCTGTGTCTTTTGTCTGATTTCTCTGCATCAACTTTCAAAGAGGAAGGAGAAGCCAACTCGTGTCTGTTCCGATACATTTTGAGTCATTTTATTTAGGCTGATGAGGATTGTAACGTACTTTTATAGGCCTTTCCCCCCTTTAATCCAATTTTTTAAAGCGAGCTGCTTATTTAAAAAACAGCTTTGGAAGGATTTCAAGTGTTACTCCTCTATTCCGTATGGGTTTTAGGTTTGCAATCCATTTCTATTTAATTTGGCAAATGCAAAATAAACATACCGCAAGAGCGGACTTCCCCGGAGTAATTTTTATACCTGACTTGTGTAGAGAAATGTATTTGGAACGTGCAGTTCGGGCTCACATTTCATTTTATTTAGATCTGTATTTATAACGTTAAGCCTATTGATAATAGCCTTCCTGTATACTAGCCAATAAAATGGTTCCTTATATGGTATTAATTTTGTAAGCAGTGATATGGCCCTCATAGGAATCTGATAAGGGTTTGTCCATCACACATTAACACATTGTGGGGCAAGTCGGGTTTGGGGAATACAAACAACATTACAGAAGGAAATGCGGGAAAAAAAACGAAGGGTTTCTATAGGCTGTTGGATCTACTCCTATCACCGCATCCGACAGGCAAGACCCGCTTTAGCACTCAGAAGTAAGCTGTGCTATAACGCACATTCGATAACACTGGAAAAATAAGACGCCTTTCCATAAAGGTTTTATGGGTATTGCCAAGTTGTTACAACCTCTCCCTGCTCCGGCGTTTCCAGCTGACAAGGACAGAGCCTCAGGAGGGCCCCACCAGCTTGACTTGCCTACGGAAACTAACATTTGCGTCCCGCTGTCTTCAGCACGTTTCAGAATAACTTGTCTAGGGGAATGTCAAAATGTGAGGGGGGGGACCCAAAAAAAAACAACAACAACAAAAGAATTTCCTCATCGGAGGCAAACACTAAAATGGGAAACCACGTGAGGCTTGACAGATCGATAGGCTGGAGGAGAAGCGGCCCGGGCGCCGCCGGGGCTGGCAGCGGGAGCAGCGCGGCGGGGCCGTGTGAAGGCCAAGGGGAGCGGTGCGCTGCCCGCCGGCAGCCGCCTGCGGCGGGGAGCAGCCCCAGCACGGCTCCGGCAGGCCTCGGTTCCTAAAAGCTCCCCCCACCCCCGGCTCCGACCTCTCCCTCCGCCTCTCGGCCCCCCCTCCTGGAAGCAGAGCCCAGGCGGACGGCGGCTCCTGCGGGCGGAGGGTTTGAAACAGGGGAGCCAGCCCCGCTCGGCACCAGGGATGGGGAGCAGACGCTGGGAAAGCCCTGAGCAGACCCAGGGCTTAGCTGTTTCGACTAAAGAACCCTTAATCCTCCGGGCCAGTCAGTTAGGCGACTTCGGAGGAGCATAAGCGAGAGATGATGGAAGTGAAAGCAAGCGCTCATTTAGCGAATCATTAGAAAATCTATCTGTCTCTCTGTCTGCGTGCCTGTCTGTCTGCTATCTGTCTGCTACCTCCGGCACAATTACATTTTGACTGCACAGAGCTGTCTAGTATCTCTGAATTCATCTACTTATTCTTTCTATTATTTAGTACTCTGCTTGTGAAAGAGATGGTGCTTTTGAAGAGACGAAAAGTGAATGATCCAAATGGGGAAAGGAGAAATAAAAATGATCTCCCCAATATAAACACATCAATAAACAGGGTGTGTAGCATCCTGTGAGAATCCATTTGAACTGCTCACGTCTGGATTCTTTCTGTGGCATATGTCTGGCTTTATATTTTAAGTGGTGATCAGACCTCGGGAAGAGTCCAGCGTTAACTAAAGCATTGGAAGCTGCAGCCACACGATCAATCCTGCTGGAGTGGCATTGGTTCCTAATAGATTCTTCAGCGCAGCAGCGAACATTTTATTTCTAGTAAATTTAAGCCTAGCCTGGGGTTTTGGTGGTGATGTTAGTCTGGAAACAGCCCATTCATCAGTAGTTTAACGCTAGCAACACGAGGCCCGTTTATAGTTTCCAATGATCCGTGATAAACAATAACATGTCTTTTATTTCTTAAAAATGAGACAATCAGATACAATGCGCGGAGCCTAAGCATAGAAAGCGGGGCGAGCCGTGGCTTTATTAGTTTCGTGACAAACACAGGCTGCGCAGTGAGGTGAGCATGCATTACTTCCGGAAAGCCCGACTGCGGGGAGAGAAGTGATAATAAAAGCTTCGTCTGTATACCGCTTCATCCTAGGTATAATAAACATCAAGACCGCCGGGCTATTTTATAGTGGTGCCTGTGATAACAGGGGAGTGAAACTTGGAGTAAGTGCCACCAAAACGCGCTCCGTCCGCTTTCCCGGGGTGCAGCTCTCCGCACAGGCGCAGGCACACATACATGTGCACGAAGCGTGCGCGCGTGTGTGTACAGAAATCCATATCACACATTAATATACATATATATCCCAAATTCAGAGGTCGACCTGAGAGCAGCTCCGTGCATACGAAACCAGACTGGGAGGGGTTGCTGGGGAGGCCCGGGTTTCCATTGGCTGCAAGCATTTGCCGTGGTGCGGGGGTATCTCTAATCATATTCAGCATGTTTTGCACAAGAAATGTCAGCCAGAAAGGGCTATCTGCTCCCTTCGCCAAATTATTCCACAACAATGTCATGCTCAGAGAGCCCGGCTGCAAACTCTTTTTTGGTAGACTCCTTGATCAGCTCGGGCAGAGGGGAAGCGGCGGGAGCAGGAGGCGGAGGCGGAGGCGGAGGCGGCTACTATCCCAACAGTGGGATCTACCTGCCACAAGCGTCCGATCTGTCCTACGGGTTGCAAAGCTGCGGACTTTTCCCCGTTTTGGGCAAACGCAATGAAGGTACTTCTCCAAGCATGGTCCCCACCTCGCACCCCTACGTGTCCGGCATGGAAGTGTGGCTAGACCCCCCGCGGTCCTGCCGCATGGAAGAGCCGGAGAGCCAGCAGGCCACCTCGTGCTCCTTTGCTCAAAACATTAAAGAGGAGAACTCCTACTGCCTCTATGACTCAGACAAATGCCCCAAGGGCTCGGCCGCCACCGAGCCCGCTCCTTTCCCGAGGCTGAGCGCCGAGGCCGGCTCGGCCAGCCCCGGCGGCGGGGTGCCGGTGCCGGGCTATTTCCGCCTGTCGCAGGCGTACGGCGCGGCGCGGAGCTGCGGCGCGGGGCCCGCCGCCGCCGCCGCCCCCTTCCCGCCGCGGCCCCCGGGCCGCTTCGAGGCGCCCCCGCCTCTGCCTTCCGTGCCGGGCGCCGGGAGGACCGAGGACGAGGAGCGCTCCCCCAGCCCCTTGGCGTGCGTCTCCCAGAGGGAGGAAGAGACTCAGGCTTCATCTTCGACGGCAGAGGAGCTCTCGCCAGCTCCGTCAGAGAGCAGCAAAGCCTCTCCTGAGAAAGAGCCCGTAGGTAAGCAAATAATGATGATGATGGTGGTGATGGTGATGATGATAGGAACGAAATCAAAAAAAAAAAAAACAGAACAAAAAAAAAGAGAGAGAAAAGCGATTGAGGATCATAGTGGCATCACAGTGCAAAAGGAGGATCTCAGCAGCCCTGCAGGGCTGCCAAGAAGCGCTGCTCAGACTGACCTTCTGAACTTTGTAATATTCGGGCATAGGGTTGCAGTAAAAATTAATGTCCATCCTATAGTTAAAAACCCTTAGAGCCTCCGCTCTGGGCAACTTTAGCCTGCATGCTGCTTAAACATATAGGAAAACAAGATCAATCTTTCCCCAGTGATGTGAAGGTGCCTACCAGATAACAGAGATGTTTGTAAAGCATCCAAAATAAGCAATAGGCAGTGCCAATAAATAAACCTATTAACGCGGTAAGATATATTTTACGATCCAGAATGCTTTTCGGAATAACAGCCGCGCTGAAATGTGCCATCTATGAACTGCTATCAAATTATACTGATGAATGCACCAGGAATATCCTTCAGCGTCTACACTAGATAACAGGGTTGTTATTTATTCATTTGCTTATGTATTTCCCTTTCTGATCCCCACGGCAAAAAAAAAAAAAAAAAAACACAACAACAACAACTCCCTTTCCCCCGGGCTGCAGACTTTTCAGGCGCTTCTCTCCGGGCCGCATTTCAGACGCCCTGTTATTCCTTCAGGCGCCCCGTTGGAAAATAATAAGAGCAAAACAAAAAGCAAGCAGAAAACAGCTAGAGAGTCAGCCCTCAAACCACAAACCACTCCAAGCCATCGAGGGATCAGTATTATTCACTCCCATCGATTTCATTAATAGGAAAAAACACCCTGTAAAGGAGATTCCTCCTCCCCCCCACCCCGAAATCGTTTGGAAACCGAGAGCTAGGGCGAAGCTTTCCGGGAAGGCAGGGGCTAGAGGCAAGGAGGCTTCAGCTCTGCAGCTCACCTTGTTTTCCGCCTCCAGCGCACACTTACAAGGTTCTGGCCTGCAGGCTTTGTGGTTTTTTGGAAACAGATATTTGGGGGGGGGAAATGCCCCCAGGCCAGCCACCAGGCCGCCCCCCGGTAACTGTGGCTTGGCAGCGGTGGAGGGGGAGCCGGCAAAAGCCTGTTTCGGGGGGTCTGAGATAAACTGCCCACCGGGCACCTTTCCCCGCCAGAGGCTGCCCTTCTGTTTTGGGGCGGAGGCAGGCTTTTTCCAGCGAGTTCTCGGGCCTTTCGGAGTTGCTTTGAAGCTCATGGAAACGAGGTTCCCACACGGACTCCCTGCGTTTAAACTGTGCTCGGGGCCGCAGCTGGAGGAGTGAACCCCTGCGCGCACACGCACACGCTCTTTCCACCCTCTCCTTCCCCAGCTTTTTGCCTCGTACCCGCTGGTAATGTCCCTTTTTTACTTTCTTGAAACTAGGCAATTCAAAAGGAGAAAATGCAGCAAACTGGCTAACCGCAAAAAGTGGCAGAAAGAAACGGTGCCCCTATACCAAGCATCAAACTCTCGAGCTGGAAAAGGAGTTTCTATTCAATATGTACCTGACTCGTGAGCGTCGCCTAGAGATCAGCCGCACAGTCCACCTCACAGACAGACAAGTTAAAATCTGGTTTCAGAACCGCAGAATGAAACTGAAGAAAATGAACAGAGAGAATAGAATTCGGGAGCTCACAGCCAACTTTAATTTCTCTTGATGAACCTATAAACACATCTTTATGGTTTAAAGAGCCAGTATCATTTTCCTAGGCTGTAGACATCCGCACCTGTACGGATTAACGATTTTAGACATTCTCAGTATGTCCTTAACCTCTTTATAGCTACTTCTGGGGGGTAGGGAGGGTGAGCCATGCTAATGCACAAAATGCCATGTATGAACCTCCCCGGTTCCTTTAGGTTTCCCCGGGTCTGAATTGTTCTTTTAAGCCTTGAAACAAAGAAATATTATTTTAGGAACTGCAAATATCATTCCCCTCCCGTATCTCACTGAAAAATATACAAGCTCAGTTAAAGGAGCATTCTTTTAAATTATAGGTGATGTAACTTGGACTGTATGTAACTTCAGAATTAATAATTTGAGCCTTGCCATATTTCCATACGTTGGAAGCTCAGCTTCTTCCCCCTCTGTTTTCCTTCCCCCCTCCCCCCTTTTTCCTTCGAAAAGCAGGACTTACAATAATGAAATGCAGGCATGCTTTAAAAGGGCTTAATGGGAACTGGTGTTAAGAGAGATTTTTTTGCTTTACCTTAGAAGTCAATATTACAGCTTTAAAATTGGCCAGGAAAATGAAATCTCTTCTCTTTAAAGGTATAAAAGAGTTCGTGTTGCTTATGGACTAAATTATTACACTTACCTCTGAATTTCTCTCTCTCTTTCTGGTTGTAGATATTTACTTAATGTAGTTTTGCTTAAATATGTGGAATTAGTGAAATTTTGTCTATAAATAACGTTACCATTGGTAACGCATGACAAGCACACAACATTCCCCCTTGAGAAATAAAATAGTCACTTTTTCCTCACTAATTACACTCAAAAGTGTCTATCCTGAACATCAGAAAGACTTTCTGAGCCAGAGTCTAAGACAGAGAGGGAGAATATGTCCGTCTTCCTTTATACTGTGAAGTTACACGCATTAAAGGGTCAAACATATAGGTGAAAAAATAAAAGAAAAAAACGAAAAAAGAAAGAAGGGGAAAAACTATAAATACAGATATGTATAAATGTCTATTATTATTAAAATGCCGATACTGTTTTAAGCAAATGCATTCTATTGATATTATAAATGTTAGTTCTAGCTATATCTAGTTCTTACCTTAAACCGGAATAAATTAATATTGTAATGCTGCTGTGCGTGAAAAAGACGATGTTTATGTTCTCATAGAAGAATAAAAAACGTGGAATGAATCCTTTTAATTTTACCTCTTTTTGTGACTGTTTATCCTCAGGTTCTACTTTATGTCTTCAAGAACTTTTACAACAGGAATAGTTGCCTAAATCCCCTGCAATTACTTTAGGAATCTATTTAAATATTACCTAGACGGTCGTAATTTGTCTGGGCCATATAGCGATGGTGCTCTAAGGTTTGTCGGCTTTTGTTCAGTTTTATGACTTGCTAGTATATCTGGATTGTTGCTGTCTTGAACGAGTGGTTTCAGTTGACTGAGGAGCTGCATAGACTGAGGAAGCAAATTACTATTTCTTAGGGCAGCGAACCGATTTTTTTTTTTAATCAAACACCTACAAGTGTGCAGAGATCTTTAACTCCAGAGGACAGTGACAAAACTCTAGGTTTATCTCAGGGCTCAGAAGAAATCGTAAAGGTGAGCACATGGAGGGGGGGGGGGTAATAGACTCTCCCTGCTGCTGCCGGGCCGCTTCCAACCCCCTCAGACAAGGCTGTTCCCTACCTGGCTGCATGCGGAAGAGCTTATTTAACCGATGCTGCTTTTTGCATCCTCCCTCCCTTCTTTGCTGCATGTTTATCTAGTAGGGTCGTGCACAAAGGGAAGGCAAAACGAGGGCTGGGATAAGAGCGACAGCTAATGCTTTCTTCCAGGGTATGTGTGCGCTGGGAGGAGGCGGGGAGGGGGGGGATAGACTTTGAACCCGGGCTTATTGGGAGCCGTTAGCTTTTTATGATGTAACATTGTCGTGCACGGCCTTTTCTTCCCGTTTGCATCTGCATGGAGAGGAGAAAGCTGCCCATAGGGGAGGTTATTATTATATTTCTCTTGTTTTCACTAACCCACCAGGGCTGGCTGGGGGGCGCGGAGGGGTGCCGGCTGGGTGTGCGGGCGGGCTAGACGGATGTTTTAGTCACGTTTCTGGTTTTATTTTCGTAGCGGGATCCTTGCGTTAAAGACCACGGCTATGGGGAAAGTAATAATTAGCGCCTGAGAACTGCTCTGTGGTTTAGGTAGTTTCATGTTGTTGGGGCTCCACCTTTCTCTCTACAGCACGAAACTGCCTTAATTACTTCAGTTGATATCATCACCAGGTATGCTTGGTGCGAGGGTCCTTTGTGCCCGAAGAAATCTTAACGCCGAAGTTATCTCTAGGCGTCAAGTCCCAATGCCATTGTTTCCTATCTGCAACGGAGGCTTCTTTGATTCCTCAGATAAACACGGCAGCCAAGGGGGGAAGCTTGACAAGTTCTTCAAGGTTAGCTAGATCCTAAGCGAGTCCCTGCCTGCTATGGGATTTTAATATCTCTTTGCAGGCTGCATTCAAGGTCAGGTGCGTTTTTGCATTCTGCTAGTCGTGGGTCGAGCTCCGGCGGCGAGGGGGGTTGGGGGGTGCGGAGTGGTGACTCTTTATTTTTCTGTCTGGATTTATTAAAAAAGAGAGAGCAAAAGGCTCTCTCCTGCCTCGGGGAGAGATCAAGTCTGCCCCACGGCTTAGCACTAACAGAAGCAAGGCCCCGGAGCGCAAGGCCAGGGACCGGGCAGACCGCACCGTGCTTGGCCCTGCTCGTAGCCCTCGCCCCCTTCGCACTGCGGGGGCCGGGTCCGCACCGGTGTGGGAGTGGGGGGGTCGGCTCGGTGCCTGCCGGCCCGCCGGGGAGCGGGCTCCGCGGGTGCGGCCGCCCGTCGGGCCCGCTCCTACGGGGCGGCCCGCGCGCGGCGGCGGCCGCGGCCCGCAAGGCCTCGGTGACGATCACGACTGCGGCGAGCCCGCGGCCCGCGCTCCGCCGAGGCGGAGCGGGCAACAGCGACCTCTCCGGGCCCCCCGCCGCCGCCGCCGCCGCCGCCGCCTTTTGTGTCCGCGGCGCGCCCGGGGCGGGAGCTGCCTCCGGCTCCGCTCGCACTCCAAGCGGAGCCCGGCACCGCGCCTGGCTAGTAGGATCTGGGGGGAAGCCTGGGAGAGGGGAACACCCTTAAAAGAAAAGAAGAGCAGAAAAGAGAAAAAAGGAGCAGGAAAAATACCCTCGTTTGTTTTTTTTTTCCTTTTTCTTGTATTTTATTTGTTCGTGGCGGCCTTTTTTCCCGTTTAAACAAGAAAAATAACTTTTCTGAAACTCCCAACTGAGCTGCAGAAACTCGGAGTAGTTTGGAAAGCGGATTTTCGCTGGATCCCTAGCTGGATCCTTTTAGAAAGAGACGCCTTGGCTGGCTCAGGAGCAGACCTTTGCATTGCAGTCAACTATAAGCGCCTGTGTCTGTCTATGTACACACTGCGCGTCTGACGGGGTTTCTGCTGCGTCTATGTACACACAGGGACTGTATTAACGGTACATATGCGTGTATGTGCGTGCCTATATAGCCTTTGTATATAGGTTTGCCTCTGTGCTCTAGTTCCCACTTGAATGGCATCATTCTGATTTTGGATTGCTTCCCCCAAAATCTGAATCTTTTTTTTTTTCTACTCGCTGTGCCAAAATGCCTCTGTGTATTTGCAGAACGGGCGAGTCCGTAAGAAACGTTTGCAATGGCAGGAAACCCTGGGAAAAGGCGATCCTGAACTTCCAGTTCAATGGAGATCGCAAATGCCTGCAGAATCCTCCCCGAAAGCCCTAAGCCTATGAACCCGCTCTGTAGTGTACTGCTAATGAAATAGCACTTACTGATGCCCCTTACTTAAAAATGACGAAGTCCTTCCTGTTGCAGCTGGGGGTAACAGCCAGCGGAATTGTAGCTTTACTGATTTGATTATGCCGGGATGGAGGTCAGGGAGTATTTCTATTTAGCCGCGATTGCTAAAACAGTGCTTCATTCCTAATTGTTCTGATTTCATATTACGATTTGTTGTGAACGTGTATTTTTGCCCTGTTTGTGGTCTGTTGCATATGTGTAAGTCATCGTGATCCTTAAATTATTTGCAACGCATGTTGTATGAGGCTAATGCTGCTCCTCGTAAGCCTCGCGGCTCGTCTGTAAAATGTACTTCGGGGGAAATACGCTGTAAAAGGACAAAAAGAGAGGCGAAAGCTCGAGTGTTATTATCAACAACCTGACCGCGTGAAAAATGTCTGTAATTATTCGCTATATTTTAACTCTTGCTTTCTGTAAACCCTTTCCTGACACGTGGATGCTGGCAGTGAACAATTTAAGAAAAATACAGGGAAATAAAAATACCGACACGTTCTTTTAAACGTTATTGTTATTGTTATTCATTTGCTATTATTTTTGGTGAGGAACCAAAAAAATGAAACCCGCTGCAAGTTGAGAACCCAAATTCGAATATAAACATCCAGGACTCCTGCAGCTAAGATTATTTTTTCTGAATGGAAAAAGGAAGTTCTACAATCACATTTCACCACAGCTGACTCTTAATAATAAATACAAATGACGTCGAGTTCCGTCTTTCCAGGAAAGAAATACAATTATTTTTTTCTATTACTGCATGTCTATACAATGGCCACAAAAATAGTCGAGGAGATCTTTATTTGCATTTTTTTAATTTTTAGAAAATAACGGGCTTCTTGTTTGTGGAGCTCTTGTAACTGTTTTGCAATTCCCTAACTCTAAGGAGGGATAATAGTTTCATTATGGGCCTTTACAATCCCAAATGGGGAGACAGAACGTTGTTAAAATAGGATGTCTGCAAGATTTCTGATTAAACTGTTGGGAAGACATGAAAAGAAAAAGAAAGAGAGAAGGAGAGAGGGGGAGAGAGGGAGAAGGAGACACACAGAGAGCGAGACAGCCCACATAGCGATGTAAAACTAATTAGAACCACACTTTTGCATGCACAATATTTACATGTGATTTTAATTATTAGTCAGCCGTCCCTACCATTTGCTGGGCTCTATTTTCCATAAAATATACTTCCAGTAAATGGAGCCTCTTATGGAGATTTTGGTCCCCCCCCCCCCTGCATCCTATCGACCACACTTCTCTGCAAACAACAGGCAATAAACAGCGTGCGTATCCGCCGGAGAAAATCACGAAGTCCACAGTCATATTTGCAAAATGTCCAGCCACCGCTTTAATTCATAGCACTGGACTTGGATCTGGCCGCGTCTTCCTTTCCCCCCGCGCACCCTCCCCTCCTTCTGCAGAGCACAGTAACCCTCCGCTGGGCTTCTGATGCTGTCCTGGAGTCAAAGGACGTGCCAGCAAATAAATAACTATATTTGCACATAAATTTGATTCATCAGAATGCGGTACAAGCAAAAGCAAGCGCCCTTGTCACAGCCGCACTGCCAAGCAGGGTGCCTGTCGGCAGCGGGCAAGACAGGGCTTTTTCTCCCCTTTCCCTCTGCTTCTTCGGTGCATATTTAAGAATGAAGCGGCTGGGTATACAGGGCCGCCCCCCTCCCCTCCTGCCTCTCTGCCGGCTCCGTCCCGGCGAGGGCTGCAGCTCCGTTGCGGCGAGGAGGACTTGCGAAATGTCGCCGAGAGCTGCCGCCGCGCCGCAGAGCCCCGCGGCGGCCCGCGCAGCCCCACGCCGCGGAGCCGCCGGCCCGGCCAAGGGCACGGGCGGCGGCCAGGATGCGGGGGGCGGGAAGTGGGGGGGGGGGTCGGTCACTGCCTCTTTCTGCCCGCTTGGGATGCGGGGAGGGGGAAGCGCAGTTCGGTGCCCGCAGCGGGCAGCCGGGGCGGGGAGGACTCGGGGGTCGCCGGCGAGTTTTGGCGTCTCCAAAAGTGCGAATTTGCAGTATCCATGCGGAAAGGTGCCCCCTGTTCGTTCCCCGAGCGGGGCGGCGAGGGTAGGCACTGCGCAGCAGTTTCGGAAAGGGGGTATGCTGAATTTGGCTCCTCATTGCCAGCCCCAGCGAGCTCTGTACTAAACGGAACAGTATTATTTACAGTTAGTTCCCAAACTAAACACAATAGTATAATTTAACCTTTCCAGGCACTCGTAAATTTTTACTGCTGTGAAACACAGCGATGCAAATGAGTATGCTCATAGTTACTGACTTAATAACAACCCCGTGGCTCCTGAAACAATAACTCCTTATGAAATATAATAAATACATATTTAAATACAGTATACCGCAAATGCTATTTTGCCTTTTTATTGCTTCAATTATTGTATAATTTTATGTGAAGGTCTCCGATCAGAAGGGTTTGTTTTTTTTTTTTTCACAGGGAACACGACCCACTGATGGGATGATTAATTATGATATAAAATAGTCCGCTTAGGGGAAAAAAAAAGACAAAAAATAAGACAGAAAGAAAGAGGGGAGGGTTGTAATTCGGAATCCGATCTTTTAATCTCAGCTGGCCACAATTAAAACAAACTTTGCCGTATAACTCAAATATCCCTTTGCATAAAAACATATGGCCTCGCTATAAAAATTATGGCTGGAAAACACTGACCCATTAATAGCCTGCGGACTGATTTATACTTTATTGTTCTGCTCCCCCGCCACGTGACCCGGGCAGCCAATAGGCTGACAGGCAGCCTTCAACTTATTAGTGACTCTACTTCTTCGCCAGGACCAAGTTGTTACGTGAAACCCGCAGCCCCGTAATTGCGGCGGGTCCGGCGCCCCGCGCCCGCGCCATGTCGGCTCCCGGGACCCTCAGCACTTACTACGTGGACTCCTTCCTGGTGCAGGAAGGGGACGAGCTGGCGGCGCCCCGCTACGCGCCCGCGCCGCTGGGGCCGCCGCCGCGGCCGCCGGCGCTCGCCGAGCACCCCGAGCTGGCCCCCTGCAGCTTCCAGCCCAAGGCGCCCGTCTTCGGCCCCCCCTGGAGCCCCGCGCACCCCGCCGGCGCCAGCGGCGTCCCCGCCGTCTACCACCCCTACGCGCACCACCAGGCGCCCGTGGCACCGCCCGACGGCAGGTACATGCGTTCGTGGCTTGAGCCTGTGCCGGGCTCCTTGTCTTTCCCCGGGTTACCTACCAGCAGGCATTACGGCATTAAACCTGAACCGCTGGCGGCCAGAAGGGGTGACTGTACCACGTTTGACACTCACACTTTGTCTCTGTCTGATTATGCTTGTGGTTCTCCTCCAGTTGATAGGGATAAGCAAAGCCACGAAGGCGCATTCTCTGAAAACAATGGAGAAAGTGAGGCAAACGGAGAGAAACCACAGATTGATCCAAGTAAGTGGGACTGCAGGGGTAATGGACTTCAGGGCGCTGCGCTGGCCGCGGGGAGGTGTCGAGGTGCCGGGCTAATTACGTGGCTACGCACCGGCTGCTGCTGCTGCTGCCGCCGCCGCTCCCGCTACGGGCGGTGCGGAGTCTGCAAAAGCCTGCCGTGTCTTGCTGAGGCTGCTAAAATGGGATCTAGGAGGGCTCGAGCTTTCCAGGCTGCAAGAAAAGCGAAAAGCCACCCTACAACAACAACTTAAAAAAAAAAAAAACACCCCCAGACCCATTCGCCCCGAGCAAACTCCGCAGGACGTGTCCACAGCCCCCTGCTTCGTCTGCGCTCGCAGAAGTGAGCAAACCGCGGGGAGAGGGGGCTCAGGGAGCCCTGGATGTAAGGCTGATCTTTTGCGGCGGCTGCCGGGCGAGGGTGCTTATCCTGGGGCTGAGAACGCAAACCTCGTCGTTGGCTCGATCCCCACCCCCCCTACACACACACATACACCCCCCCCCCCTTATTCCCGGTGGAAAATCTTGGGAGCTCCCAGGACTACTGGACAGACAGCAGAGCACCGCGGAATTGCTATTGCTAACAACGCCATGCAAATAAGGGTCCTAAGCAGGCGAGACTTTAATTATGCTAGCTGTAGACTGACTCGCCAGCGCCTTGGGTCTTGCCCGTGATGACACGAGAGAAGGTCAAAATTAAAAAAGTCAAGCAATTTCGATGACATTCTGGTCTGTCTGGTCACTCCCCGGGCTAGCAGTCTGAGGGGTGTGTGTGTGTGTGTAAGGGGGGAGAGGACTGGAAGGAGGGAGGGAGCTAGCAGAGAGAGAGAGAGCGAGGGAGAGGAGGCGAAAGAGGATTTTAAAATTGCATCCTACAAACAATAAAAAAGGAGAAAGGAGGCGGAGGCGGAGGGGCTCCGCCGCGTGTGGTTGCGTGTGACCTCTCCATGCGTCTGTATTTTGATCCCATTGTGTCCCACCATCCTGTACGTCTAGGGAAATGAAAGGAATGTCGTAAACCCCGATATCGGGATACCTAGTCGGTTTGGAGCCAGGACACCAAACCGCGGAGCTGCGTGGTTTTCCTCTCCCCAGTCCTTTCCCACCCGCCTTCCCCCCATCCCGAGCCTGAACTTCTCCTGCTATTTTTCTTGTAGATAATCCAGCTGCAAACTGGCTCCACGCAAGGTCCACCAGGAAAAAGCGTTGCCCTTACACCAAGCATCAAACGCTCGAACTGGAAAAGGAGTTTCTGTTCAATATGTATCTCACCAGGGACCGTAGATACGAGGTGGCCAGACTCCTCAACTTAACTGAGAGACAAGTGAAAATTTGGTTTCAGAACAGGAGGATGAAAATGAAGAAAATCAACAAAGACCGAGCAAAGGACGAATGATGGTGATACGCGGGTTAAATTGAAAAGGCATACATTAAAAGAAACAACAAAAGTTAAAAACAACAACAAAAAAATTCCTCCCCTCGAGCCCTACCATACAGTACATCTGGGTCCAGGCCTCATTTTTCCCTATGGCAAATTCTGATTATGATTGTACCTTGATTGTCACAATAGCATGGAGAGGCCAGTTTGCCAGGAGAGGTACAGTAAGACTTTTAATTTTCTAATAGGAAAGCAAAAGGGGGCATTAGCACGAAAAGGCTCTTTAGCTGGCTTGTATAAATCTACCTGTTTCTTCACTTAAGAAAAAAAAAAGAAAACAAAAAAACAAAAAAACTACCTTTTCATAATGCACAACTATTTACGGACTGTATAGTTTAGTCTACGTAGTTAATTTTATTCGCTCTTTGCGCGGCAGAGAGAGCTCTGCTCTAATACTTGAACACTGTGTTTTATTGTGGTAATTATGTTTGTGACTCAATTTATGTGCTTGGGTGCTGTACCGGATGTAATTGTGTAAGCTAGAATTCAATTTGAACTCAGGTTGTTTATTATAAAAATTGCATAGAGTATAGCTCTGTAGTGTATTAAGTCTTTTCTGTATAATTAGACAGTTAACCTTTGATTGTAAAAATATATATTATATATTATATATACCAATTTAAACACAAAAAAGTAGAAAAAAAGTTTGTCCGGGATGTCTAGGAATTACGGTTCTCAAAATATTTCGAAGCAAGTCATTTTAGTATGCACAGTTGATATATATAGTACTGTCTTTGTCAGTTGTATATATAATCTATATATTAAAAAAGTAAATAAGCAGACTAGCTTAAATATTGTTTTTGCACCAGTGAACAGTTATCAGATTTCGGAGCTATACGTATATGTGAAAAAGGTAACTACCTATCGTTTATGTTTTAATTTTAATCAAATAATTTGATGGTTATTGTAATGAAGGTTAATTTTATTGATAATAAATTATACACTATAAAAACCTGCATTTGGTTATTGTAAATTTGTATCGATTATAAAAAAAATAAATCTGGGAAGTTATGTTGATGCAGAACATACGCTGTCTATTTTGAAATAGTTACCTCATGGCCTACTGACCAAATCGTTGTGTTGAAATGATATTTAACTTTTTGCCAAATAAAATATATTGATTCTTTTATATTTTGTGATGTTTTAAGATTATTAAGAGGGGTTCTTCCATATCACTGCGAATATCAGACAGCAGGCATCTCAAGGGTATGACAGCTGCGGAGGGGAGTATTATTGTTATTATTTCTGAGCCAAGGCAAACGGTTCTATAAACGCAGACCCGAGATTATAATTTGGGCGGATTTAGGTCCTAAATTTATTTGCTTCACTGAGAGCAGGCATAACTCGCCCCTCCCGGATATAATTTCGTAAGCCGGTGCTTAGCAATGTAAGAAGGAAGCTCTTTCAGACACGAAGGGGGGCATGCTCTGAAGTTAACATATTTTTAATAAATTTGTTTGGCAGAGCGGGGGTATTTAAGACTAAATCAAAATGCCTGCTGTTCTTTAGTGTGGACAATAATGTACATCAGATTAGGCAGAGACATTTAAGCTGAGGTGGTTTAATTAGCCTACAATAAAACGTCCAGAACTGAGTGTACTTCAACAAGCTTTGTGAAAAGGCTCGCCTTATCGGTACGTCCATTTTAAATCCCCTTCTGGAGATAATTGCCCATGCAAAATATGTTATTTTAAATGTCATCCATTTTTTTCTTCCCTTACTTTCACATTTGCGATTTTTGTCCCCTTTCACATGTCCCATGGCAAATAAAAACAACACGATGTATTTTACTAGCTCCTCAGATTATATATGCATATATATATATACACACATATATACACACACGTATATATAAAAATTTACTGAAAATTATCGCAGAATTTATGGTGTCAATTTTACTCGCTGATTTAGCCGAAGGAAGGAGCTAGGCTGGCAGCAGACTAGAGCAGAGAAGGCAAATAAGATAAAAAAAAAAAAAACATAAAGAAGGCTTCTTTCGGGTGGAAGATTTCCACACACCCCCCCCCCCATTGCACCCACCCCTCCCCCGCCGCCCCAAGCCAAACCAAGCTAAGTAACAAAAGAAAAGAGCGAAGTCTGTGAGCTTGCTGAAATTTGCCCTTGTTTGGGGCGGACATCTTACTGCTCGGAGTGGATATCCTCCATAATATGCTTCCCAACACACTTCTGCACAAGCACCAAACACTGTTTGCGAATATGCCGAATAATAAAGGCCTTGTTGTTGTACGGGCACATACTTACATACATATATATTTAAAGCAAAATAAGACGGAACAGACGTATGGTCTTGGCAGAAGTTGTTGTTCGGAAAATTCAGAGCCATACAGTGCAATAAAAGAAAATGACTGCTGTAACCGTTTATGGGGTGTAAAACGCTGCAGGGCTAAAGACAAAAACTTAGGGAGCCGGCAGAAGTTTACAGATGTGCAGAACCGCGGGGGGGAAAAATTAATTCTGCTTCACCTTAAAAAAAAAAAAAAAAAGAAATCCAGAGTAAGATGTGATGAGTGCTAATTAATGAAAGGGAGCTCGTTCTGGTGTGCACACACACAAAAAGGACTCTAATTGATCCCTGAGCCAGTATTTGGGGATGCTGGGACGCCCTCTGTTGTTGCAGACAGAGGCAACTTCAAAGAATCAGCATTAAGAGTGTGTAATAAATGACGGGTCTGCAAACTGTCTGGAATTCGGCTCTTAATGAGTTTACAACTGTCCAGCCACAATTAAGATTTTCTACAAAAGCCTTTTCATTTGTTTTGTCTGGCTGTTTTAGATAAAGCGGGCGAGCGGAAATAACAACCTTTTATTGGCCTTCCCCTTCTTAAATCGCGGCTGGGCGGTGGACATTTATCTTTGCGCGGGCTGGCGGGCCGCGGCGCTGCTCCGCGGGCGCCGGCTCCGCGGGGCGGCGCGGGGCGCGGGCGGGGCGCTGCGCTGCGCGCCGCGCGGCGGCAGGTGGCGCTGCGCGCCCGCGAAACGGGGCCCGCCGCCGCCATCAGCGCGCGGCCGCCGCCCCGCCGCCCTCCTAAAATGTCGACTTTATGGGAGCATAACTCGGGTCGAAACCACTGATTTGATTTTAACAAAGGCCCGTGGGGCTTTCTTATTGCTTTCCCTTTTTTTTTTCCCCTGTTTTTTTGCCCTTTTCCCAGGCCGCGGTCAGGATTGCGTTGCAATGCAGGGGTTGTAAAGGCAACGCTTACTCTGTGGCGACCTTTTGCATTTATTATCCTCAAAACAGTGAAGCATTTCTTATTAGTAGATAGAGAACGGATGGAGCCCTGGCACAGCGGCGAGCTGCCAGCTTATCTTTCCCGTTCCAAAAATACCAGCCCTTCCCCGATGAACCTCTGCGCCTGCAGACTGAGTGTCCTGGTCTCCTGCAGGGCTGGTGAGAAATGTAATATTTAGAGAACTGGGAATTTCAGGGCTCGGGCAGGATGGACGGAAAGTCATTGCCTGCTTCCCGGCTCCCCTTGGGCAGCCCTCCAGGAGGGTCTGCGAGGGGGCAGCTTCGCATGGAGAGCGAGGAGCAAAGCAAATAAATGATTTTCAAGACGAAAGTCGCCTTGCAGAGCCCAAGACGTAGCTGCGTGGAAGACTGTGCACATTCAAAACCCTACATTGAAAATTATTTACCGGCGAGTGAAATTCTGCAACAGCTATCTTCGAGACAAATAAAAATCCCTGCTTGTGTCCCAAGCATTTTCAGCTCTGTGGGACACGTTGTAGTTATACAGATGCTAACAGCCTGATGCTCTGCAAACTTGACATGTCTCTCACAGTCATTCTAAACTTCTCCTAGCCTTTTATTTTGATTTCCCTGAGCCGTTTTCGTATTTTTTCCGTTGTGCGTGTTCTGGGTTTTGCGTTCTGGGAATGAACTTTAGAGGGGAACTGTGGTGTATTTTCAGATGTTAGCTGCCAAAAAGAGAGGGGGAACAAGAAATTGGAAGAAAAATAAAGGCAGGAGGAAGGCAAACATAAAATGTGGTCTGAAGTATGAATGTTATATTTTTCAAGTCAATGCCAGACAAGTAAATAAATCGCTGCATAGTACTCAGTAACAGAACTACTTTCTCTGTGTTTTATTTACATTTCCTTAAATCAAAGCCAATGTCTTTAAATCGAAATTCAGCATTGGGAAGGAATGTGAATACTGTGCTATTTTTTCCCCACACCATTTTAAAGCTTTAATTCTTTCTAGGGATAAACTGTAACAGCCACTCCCTACTTTCTAATAAGAGCCTTCCTATCAAATGTTTGTCTACAATAGCATTGATAAACTTGCTATGATTAATTATTTTTTCCTTGGGCAGTAAAATGATATTGAGATTAAAAAGTGCTTATGCCTCGTCATACTAAGTAATAACTTAACACAGTATGTTCCATTATCTTCGTGGGTAAATTACGGCGAGAAGAGATTTCAAAACAACAAAATCCTGTCTAGTATCAGCCACATCAAGATACTGCTTCACACACAAACCATAATCTTGTAGTGCTCCCAGGTCGCTTAGAAGTTATGAGCACCATTTTATCACTACCTTTTACTTTCCAGAAAAGCTCAGAATGCAAAGAGGAGTAGTCCAGAGTCATGCGAAAAATAAATGAAATTAATCCCGCCTAGAGGTTTCTTTTTAAAGCTTGTGAGAATATTGCGATCACCGAAATCGTGCGATTTGTGGTGGTTCATGGTTTCCTCGAGTGCAAAAATATGTTCAAATGAAAAGTCCATTTTGAGAAGCGGGGACCCAGCGGTTTTTTTTTTATATGCGGCAGAATGACATATTTAAGATTCTCTTTCAGAGGTAAGCGTTATTCAGGCGTTTGACGAACAAGCAGGGGACAGAAGGAGTAAAGGAAGTGGTGGGGACCTATGTCTAGGGCTCCCGGTAAGTTTTATTCCGTGAAGACTTATTGAGAATTCTTAGGAATCGGCAGAAAGGGCTGAAAGCAAAAGATTACGAAAGGTGGCGGTACTAGATATACACACACAAGGATAAATACATAAACATGCATATGTTACAGAAACAGAGAGCCCAAAATACAAACGCACAGCTATTCCACTCAGTCCTACATTATCAATATTTAAGTCTAGACATTGGTTATATTTGCTGTTTCTTTCTTCTTGCATCTTGGTATGTTGTCACCAGAGGAGCAATTTATTGGTCTAAAGACATCGACTTCAGTCTCTTTGATCTTCTTAGTCGTAGTCTTGTTTGCTTCGCATTCGTTTAACTTCTTGGGCCTCTATTCCTTTCCAGCAGTCTTTTCTGCCGGAATGTTCCCACATTGCGCTTTGCAACTGCAGGGATATTGTCTAATATTGGCGAATTTAAATAAATAAATGAATGAAAGGGTCGTTCTCCAGATTCTCCCCTGCGCCTGCAAATAATAACTGCATTTTCATCGGCCAATCTACACTTGGCAAGTATCTAAATACAGGGACTACATTTGCATACGCTGAAGCACAAGTATTGCCCGGATCTCGCCTTAGAGAATTTATTTGCTCCTGTCAATAACCTATATTCATGGGGTTGCAACAACGACCCATAAAGAGCCCCAAAGGGTGTGTGTGTGTTGAGGGGTGCGTGCGGGGGAGAGGGTATTCCACGGTTACCAAACGTAAAGTTTAGGGTCTGTGCGAAAAATCGCCAAGAACAATTTTAACTGTTGAGAAAGTCTTTGTACACAGGGCACCAAACTATAATTGAAAGGAGAATTTCCGGGGCAATTCCATTGTGCTCCTTCCAGTTTATGATGTGCAATACAGGCAGGCAGTAAAAGCTGTCTTTACCAGGACTCCCTGTCTGAGGGAAGGAAACTCATTTTACGATCCGTTTAAAGGAAGGGCACGGTGCAGCATCCTCAATGGAAAGCCGTTCTCATTGTTGGGAAGCGGAGTGTTTAGAAAACCCGTAACGTTACCCGTGATCTAAGGGTAACGTTGCCATCCAAAGCTTAGGACCGTAAGGTATGTACAATTGAAAGGTAAAAGGGGCATTAAGCAAGCGGCTGAGACCAGAATCAGCCCTATAATGGCAATTCCTTCCAGTCACTTTTTTTTTTTGTGGGGGGGGGAGGGGGTTCAGAAAGTAGCGAAGTAGCGTCCTCGCTACGGCTTGTTTATTTTTGTGTTGGGTTTATTTATTTATTTTTTCCTCCAGCGGAGAAAATAGTTGCGAGAAGGGACGGGCTCACTCTGGGAGACAGAGTGAACCCGGCGCGCTTGCAGCCTTGATTTTCAAGGTTCAGGCAGAGATTTAGAAAGGGCGCCGGCTGCCGCGGGAGCAGAAGCGGAGCCGGGGCTGCAGCGAGGGAGCCTCCCCCCTCGGGGGTCCTATACCCTCTATATATTGGTTTTGGGGAACCTTGCTTTTAGGGGGCCTGGCCCTCGGGTGCCCTGGTCCTCGGGGCGCGGCGGGGGCCGGAGGGAGAGGCGCTACCCCGCAGCCCGGGGACACCCTCCATGAATCCGCCGGCAGACGGCGGACCCCGCTACAGACTCATTTCACGAATCCCCTCGCTGGAGGGAAAAGCCCGCGTGGGTGACGAACGGGCCGGCTGGAAGTTTTTTGCCTCGCCCCCTTCCCGGGGGGGGAGCACATGGCCTCATCCCTGCCGCCCCCCGGCCCCGTCGGCGGCAGCGCGCCGGGGCTCTGCGCGTCGGGGCCGGGCCGAGCCGAGCCGAGTCGGGCCGAGCCGAGCCGGGCAGGGCCGAGCCAAGCCGAGCCGAGCCGGGCAGGGCCGAGCCAAGCCGAGTCGGGCCGGGCCGGGCCGAGCCGTCGGCGGCGGCGGCCCCGTCCACGGCCGGGCAGCGGCGGCCCCCGGCCGGCACCACCTGTGAGGCGGGCGGGGATTGGCGGGCGGCGTCATATGACCGGTCACGTGCTGGAGGCAGCTCAGTCCAAAAGAAAATGGGGTTTGGTGTAAATCTGGGGGTGTAATGTTATCATATATCACGCTACCTCGTAAAACCGACACTGAAGCCTGCCGGACAACAAATCACAGATCAAAATTATGAGTTCTTCGTATTATGTGAATGCGCTTTTTAGCAAATATACGGCGGGGGCTTCTCTTTTCCAAAATGCAGAGCCTACTTCTTGCTCCTTTGCAAGCAACTCCCAGAGAAGCGGCTATGGACCAGGCGCGGGTGCCTTCGCCTCCTCCATGCCCGGCTTGTACAATGTGAACAGTACCATATATCAAAGCCCGTTCTCTTCCGGATACAGCCTGGGCTCTGATGCCTACAACCTGCATTGTTCCTCTTTTGATCAGAACATTCCCGTCCTCTGCAATGACCTAACCAAACCCAGCTGTGAGAAAGCGGAGGAAAGCAACCTGCACAACCAGGCTGAGGCTAATTTCCGGATATACCCCTGGATGAGGTCTTCAGGTAGGGGCAAGCGGAGAGGGCTGCTGGAGCTGTGGCAGCCAGGCAAAGCGTGTCGCCAAAATTACTATCAGCGCAGCCTTTATGGTTTTAATTATAGCCGAGGCGCCATTGCGTAGAAAGCCCGTGGCATTGTATGTAAATGAGTATCATAAAACTTTTTATTGCCCAATTAATGGGTTCTATCCTCGTAAATTTATTTAACTCCATTTGTTATGGATTTTTAGCACTAAGTTTATTTGCGCTGTTTGCTGTAGAAATGTGGAGAGTTGGCTGCGTGCTCTCAGAGCCCCCACGGGTGAGCGTCTCCCCTGCCCTCTGCACAAGTTGGGTACAAAATCCTGCTCGGTGGGGAAGGCGGAGGGGAGAGGGGCGCTCAGGAGCGGGGCCCGGGCTGGCGAGGAGTTTTGCAGCCAGCGTTACTGAGACATGTCACTCTCGTGCCCCTGCCCTTTCCATAGAGATAAAAATCTATAGAAATTCGCTAAACAGGAAAACGCGGGGGTGGGGGGGCGAGACTGTGAAAAACGAGAGCGCTCCTCTGGAAGCTAAATGCGATGTATTGTTTACGATTCAGGCCGAGGAGGAGGGGGTGTGGGGGAGCCCCCTGACATGAAAATAAAATAAATACAGCCCAGCCTTCCAGCTTTTTATTTTCCTTTGCGAAATGCGAAAGTCTGGAAGGTTTTAGGGAAATACATCGCCTGGGGGGAAAGTTCCTCCTCCCAAAAGCAATTTCCTCCCCCACCTCCTCTCCTGAACGCTTTCTCTCCACGTCTTCTATGTCTCGAGCAACTTAATTTTTGCCCTGCCTGAACAGGGCAGGTCGTGTAGTAGAAATGCCTTTGTTAGGGCAAAGTGTGTGTGTGGGGGGGGGGGCGGTTAGAAGTGAGAGAAGGAGATTATTGACTCTCGCTTGGCCGTTTTGTTTTGTTTGTTTGTTTTGTTGTTTCTTTACCAAAAATGGGGGGGGGGGGGGGGAGAAAGAAAGAAAGAAAGAAAAAAACTTTCCAGCCCTCTTCCTGCCTAACTCCTGGACGTGTGTGCCTGCTTTCAGGTCCAGATAGGAAGCGAGGGCGCCAGACCTACACCCGCTACCAGACCCTGGAGCTGGAGAAGGAATTCCACTTCAATCGCTATCTGACTCGCCGGCGGAGGATAGAGATCGCCCATGCCCTCTGCCTCACGGAGAGGCAGATCAAAATCTGGTTCCAAAACCGGAGGATGAAGTGGAAGAAGGAGCATAAAGAGGAGAGCTCCAGCACTCCGGCTCCCAACGAGCCCACGTCAGCAGCAGCGTCTGTGGAGAAAGTGGAAGAAGACGAAGAAGAGGAGGACTAAAGAGTCCCATTCGAGGAATCAGTCCCTCAGTATAATGTATGCACGTGACAGTTGTAAAAGCTCCCTTTAAAGGAAAAAAAAAAATCAGTTCCATTTTATAAGTATCCCGCAAGCGAGCGTTTGCAACCATGACAGCATTTTCTGGGCTGGTTTTCCAGCCCCCTCTCCATTCTCCCATCCTCCCCAAACCTGTCCTGTGCCGAACCCGTTGGTAATATCTCCTAAGAGCATCCTACAATCATTTGGTTTTCGTTCACCCAAGCCTGGGTGAGTTTGTCCAGGGGACATTTCGGTGGGAGAACTGCTGCTTGCACTTACAGTAAACCGTGACCTTCCGAAGTAACTACCTGACTCAGTAGTCCCAATCATTTGTAAAGGGGAAAAGTGCATTAGGTTCACGTTAAGAAAAACTACCTAATTTTGAATAAGTAGCTCTGCACTTCTTGTTTATTTCTTTATTTTTTAATTACTGTTATAAAAGTATCATAACTAACAGCTACACTAACAAATGGTTAAACTGCAAGTGGGGTGGGGGGAAGATGTTACACAAACCACTACAATCTACAGCAAATATTTGTACTACCTATTTTCCAGACTACCTATATATCTTGCTCCGCCTACCTATCTTCGAAAGTATACTGTATTTTAGTAGTCAAAAGAAGATAACATACTAATGTGAATCGCAAAATGCTTTTAGAAACGTAAGTGTAGTCGTTCGAGAAGCATGCATCAATAGCTTTGGTATAGAATTTGGTACCGAAAAGGCTGAATATATTTAAATTTAAAATAATATATTTATTCCAAAGCAATTATAAATGAAAAACATATGCTGCAATATATCTTTGTTCTCGATTCTTTACTATTCCGAGTGAGGAAGCAAACAAGGCCAATGTTGTACAAAGCGGTTTAATATCTTCCGTTGGCTTCTACCTTTGACTGCCTCTGTTAAAGGCCATTTTCTTAGTCTGGGTTGATCTTACTTATACAACTGAAAGTGTTATTTGAAAAGTGAATTTAAATGACCATGTTACCACCTTTCAAAAACCTGTTTGTCCTCATTATCCGAATGTGTTAATATGTAATACCGTGAATTTTCCTACAATAGCAGATACTGTATATTTGAACGATTTTTTTGTCATTTATATTTGTCTTGGAGCTCATTTGTAAGATCATGTCATAGACTGGGAAGTATGTAATTAATATGGAAACTTTGTAGCATGATGTATTGTTAAGAACTCTGTATAAATCCGTCTTGAAGGTTTGGCTAAAGTTTATTCAAAAATTGTATGTTACAATGTGTTTCGATGTGTTCGTTGTGAACATTTGGATATGCCGTGTAAGTATTGGAAGTGGAAAAAAAAAATGTCTGTTAACTCTCTTTGGAAGTAATACCGTGTTCAAGTATCTCCAACGATAAATGTGTTTTATGTTACACAGAAAATAAATATGCTTGTTGACAATGAATTGTGTTTCTTTATTAGGGAAACATTTCGAAGGAAGCATAAAAAATAATTTACACAGGCAAATACAGAAATTAGACCATATAAATCCTTTTTTTCCCCAGTAATAAGGAAGGAAAAAAAAATCCAAGGTGATGAATTGATAGGAATCAGTCAATTTCTCTATCTCGACTTGGTGATTTTTTTTTGTCCCCAGCGCAGCTGATTAATAAAGCGGAAAGCCTTCTTTATGGGAGGGTTCCCTCCACTGTGTTTCAGTGTCCTCTTGAAATCATAAGCCCAATTCAGGCGGCCCGTAACCAAGTCGAAATCACATGCAGTGAAACAATATTTGGTAATAAACGGAAAGTGCGATACGAAAGTTGCAAGTGTAAATGATCTGTTCGGGTACGTGTGTGGTTTGTGTGTGCGGCTTTTTCCTGGCGGGGGGCATCAGTGTGGGATTAAAAAGAGGGAAAATCACCCTGATTGAGAAAACGTATTATTTTTGCCAGGTACCACAGAACATCAACGGGATCAAATATTTTCAATAATTAAAAAAAAAAGGCCGAAAAGTCCCTTTATAAGATCAGATAAATACAGGTACAATAAGAGCATCATTTGCGCAGAACTTCCTTATTTCTAGTACCTTCAGTTGCTGCTCAACGCACTAATTGTGATTTTAATAAAATTAGTACAAACTCTAGGTCTTTAAAAAAACTCCAGGGCTGCCTCTGTGGTAAGATGGCGCCTCTCTAAGACCTGCCTCTTCTTAGTGATGAGGAAAAGGCCATAAATCCGTTGTTGTTTATGAAAATTTACAACTTTGCAATACAACTTTATGAGTTGTTCGGTTTTTCCATTGGTCGTTGTCGGTCATGTGGATGGTAACCGTGAACATGAACTTTTTTATAATTTCCCTTGCGAGAATAGAGCCGCATTCTTTTGCTGAGCTCTGTCCTGCTTCGGATCTCTCTGGCTTTCAATCCCCATTTCATTTGTTCTTTGTAAGGCAATAGTGAACAAAGTGTGCGGAGGTTCGGCATAAGCAGCCGCCTAGAACACAGATCCGGGATGGCAATTTCCAGTTCCCCCGCTGGAAGGTGTGGCATATTGGATTCAAAGCACTGGCGTGGCAGATTTTCAACTTGCAACCTGGCTAATTTCCTGCTTCTTCTGGCACCAAAAGGAGGGCGATTCGTCTCCTGTGCAGCCAAAGCGACAGCTGTCAAAGTCGCAGGGGCTCCTGTGAGCCAGAACCTAAAAGGTGAGAAATGTATATGACACTACTGTAAGCAGTGAAACATGCTTTAATACGTTTGAATATTAGACGTGTGCAATTGTACCAAATGGAAATGTTACCGGCCAAAAATAGATGTCTTTGCAACTCAGTTTATTTTGACTTAACCTGTGCATGCAAAAATAATCATAAATAAAATGCCTACTTTCTATTATTTAGTGAGGAAGCCGTGGATTTTTCACGAAGTTTATTTCTGTTTGTATCTGCCAGGGGGTTGCTGTGACATTCGGATTCAGGTTTACAGCATCAATCCGAGTTGTCTTTTTTTTTTCCAGCACGAAACAAAAATTCCCGAACACTAATTTTTCTTCCGCAGCGTTAACCTGAGGTTAATTTGTGCAGCTGAAATGTAGATGTATTTATTTTTGACCATTTCAGAAAAACACCAGCCAGCACAATGTCTCCTCTCTCCCTGGCATGTCCAGGGGAAAGGTTATGTCTAGAGCAGGAGAACAGTGCGAACGTGCCTTTTGGTTTTCTTTATCAGAGCAACCCCTGCATATAGACTAGCTGTGCCCGGCAGTGGGTCCAGCGGAGCAGGACTCCCGGCGCTCCCCTGCGCAGGTAGCGTGTGCATTCATGGTGCGGGGAGCTCGCTTTGCAGCAATTAGCCCTATTTCAGAGCCGGCGATGAGGCTTTCCCGCTGCGCTCCGCGCTGTGCCGGTCAGGATGCCGTGCCGGGGCGGAGGGAGAGGCGGCGGCAGCCGGTGCCGGCGGCGGCAGCGGAGCGGGGAAGGCGCCCCGGAGCCCCGCCGCCCGCCCCGGGCTGGCCCCGCGGCCGCGGCCGCCTCCGCGCCTGCCTCTCCGCTCCAGCGCTTAGCAGGGAGCCGCTGGAGCGCGTGAAATGTTGGCCCCGGGGCCGTGTGTGCCGGCCGGGCTGATAAAGCATTGCATTTGCATTGCATTGCGGTATCCGCCGGACTGGAGCTGCAGCGAGCGCCGGATTATTTATTGCGGAGCCGCGGGTGCTCAGTGCTGCCACGGCGTGGCCGAAAGGCGGAGGCAGGCGCGGGCGCGCAGCGGCCCCCGCGGCCCCTGGGAAGGGCAGTGGTGGGAGCTGCAGGGCTCCTGGAGACATCCCCTCCGCCCCCCCCCCCCAAAAAAAAAAGAAAAGAAAGAAAATATCGGCCTATCTCACCTAAGGGAACAACGCGGCTCGGCCACGGACAAGATATTCCGGCAGAGCTGGCTCTTCCCCCCTCCCTTTCCCCTCCGGTTTCACCTTGATGTCTGTCAACTGTAAAATATCACATTGGGAACAGGCTGGGTAGGGTGAGCTCGCATCCCCCCCGGTGAGGTCCCTAATATCAATCTAGTCTAAACAATGGTTCGCGTTGCCCAAACTGTTTGGATTAGAGGCTATTAGTTAAAGGTTGTTTTCTGTGACACTGCCGAGCATGAGAAGGATTTGTAAGTGGATTTATACATGAGGAGAAGGAGGCTTTTAAGCTTAAGAGGGTAACTGCCCCCGCACCTGTATCCGAGGGTGGCTGGAGTTGCCTCCCGGCGAGGGCGAGGGGAGGAAGGCGCAGTGCCGGGAGGAGGAGGCGCTCGGTGCTCCGCGTGCGGGGCTTTCAGCAAACAAATAAAAGGCAGATGAAATAAATGGGTGTTGCAAAGTGTGACTTTGTTGCAATGGTAAAACGCGACGGTTGCCTTTCGGCTTTCCGGAGGGAAACGGTGAAGGAAAATTGCTACGAAATGTGCCTAGCTAGGACATTTTCCTGGCAGAGCTCGGGAGTTGCAGATTATTGTAATTCGGGGTTTTCTGGGGGTAGGGGGAGGAGCGGAAAGGATGCATGAATGTGACTGAAGCGAAGATTGCAGCGCAGATTGTTTAGCTGTCACTGTAACAACTCTAACACGACCCAGGCAGGCAAATGTGCAAATTTAATTCCTTTTAATATTATGGGATCAACGAAGAAATGTTTCCGATGGCTGTGGTGAGGCTTTCGACAGTTTGATTTAAACGCAAACAGTAACTCGGAAGACAGAAAGAAAGAAGCAAAAAGAACAGAAAAAAAAGGACAAAATGAAACCAATATGTAGCCGATGCTTTAAAATGTGAATACGACTAAGCCTCGCGTGATTTTTTTATACTTGTAGTTTGTGTGATGGATTAAATCAAAAGCCCGCCTAGCCACAACTTTTTAAAGTACGTGCGGTGGGTTTCACACGCTCCGGGTATTAATTTTTCCCGGTACGTTTTCGTTCTGACCCACTTTGCAAAAATCTGCTCGTTTGAATACGGCTTTGTATTTACTGTCTTGTGTGCTTGTTTGCTGTTGTTTCCCCCTTTTTTAGCTCTATTTGCACAGAGTAAAAAACTTTTCCGGGGAAGGCTGGCTTGTCAGTAAATACACGTTTCCTAAATGACCTCCCAAAGCATGCAGCTAGCATGTAATTCTACCAGGTGTGTTTATGAATTAGCCTGCATGAAGAGGTTAAGGAAGCTGAAAAAAATTGGAGGCAATCGACATCTGAATGTGAAAGTCCAGCTGAGGCTGTGAACAATACAAAGTATTGTGGCGAGATGTTTTAACTCACTACTGTTTTATAGGTATCGTAATCTGCTCCCGGAAATGAGATAAATAGTCTTCCAACAACAACAAAAGTCTCGTTTTAAAGCTACTTTAGGAAACAGAGCTCTTACGAATGTCACTTTCCACTAGAGCACGTTTAAAATTAGGCTATTCAATCTGTTGTAATGGGCACGTATTATGGGTAAACACAGCTTGGAATGAACAACCTCATGTTATCTCCAGGAACTGCAGGGTTACGGCTGAATTAAAAGCATCTCAGCGAATTTCATCAGCACGGTTACTGTCCCTGCCCTGGGCCAAGAATTATATTTCCGCTATGGGGTAACTGCCATGATGAAAAATGAACGTGGAAATGTTTGTTTCATGATTTTTTTTCCTCTCTCTTAAAGAAACACATCCGTATTTAATCAAATTATTTGGAGCAACAACGAAAGGGATTGGCTTCTGCTAACTCGTTAGCGGGGCTATATTAATTAGGAATAGTCTTACTGGTTCGTGTCTGAATTTTAAGGTTGATACACTCAGGTCGACTTTGGTGGGGGGACTTAGGGAAAACAGACACGTGAAACTTTATCTGAGCCTCTCGGAGGGCGCCGGAGACCTTGCCCAGCCCTTCCGAGGGGCTCCTTTCGAGGCACTTCTTACAAAATAAAAGCACCCCCCCCCCCGCGAAGGCCACTGCTTCCTGCTCCAACCATAACCCCTGCGGTAATTATCGGCGTGTTCATGAAGATATGAGACCTCTTCCACGGAGGATGTGCCTTAATTTAGCCCCTCACACAAAAGCTGGGTTTCGAGATGGGGCGGGTTCCTCCCGCTCCGAAGGGAAATCTCACTTTAGGGGCGATTACGGAATATCGCCTCCAACCAGGAGGACTACGACGGCGGCACCGTGATGGGGAAACGCCGAAATCCCGGCCGCGGGGACCCACGGGCCGGCAGCGCCCAGCCAGCCCGGTGCCCCGCGCGGCGCTGCGCGGCGCTGCGCACCCCCCCGCCGCCGCCTTTTCACGTGCTGCCCCCGCTCCAAACTTTCCCTCCGCAGCATCCATCACCGCCTCCCTCCACCGGGGGCCGCCTCGGCCGCCCTGCCCACGGCGGCGGCGCGGTCCCGCGGGGGCGCCCTGCGCCTCCCCCTCCCCTTAGCGGGGTGCCAACTTTTAAGCGCTGCCCCCACCCCCGCAAGCCATCCCCGGAGGGGAGTGGGGCACTGCTAGGAATTATTATAATTATTCCCCCCCGCTTCGCACCCCCCGCCGGCCCGCCCGCAAGGCAGGGGGCGCGCGGCCCGGGCCGCGGGGCGGCGGGCGCGGGCGCGGGGCGGCGCGGCGGGGCCGGGGCTGCCGGTAAGTTGGCGGCGCGGTGGCGGCAGCCCCGGGGGAGCGGGCGCCGCGCGCGCTCCCATTGGCCGCCCCGCCGTCAGCTGCTCCTATTTTCTGCTGTCGCTTTTGGCGCTCGGCCATCCAGAAACAAACCACTTCGATGACTACTAATAGTTATAGCCAGATGTACTAATACACAACAAATCACGGTCCGGGAGAGGGGCGAGCAAATGAGTTCCTATTTTGTGAATCCCACTTTCCCTGGGAGCCTGCCCAGTGGCCAGGACTCTTTCCTCGGGCAGATCCCCCTTTATCCGGCGGGCTATGATGCTCTGAGGCATTTTCCGGCTTCTTACGGGGCAAGCAGCCTGCAGGACAAGACTTACACCTCACCTTGTTTTTACCAACAGTCCAACACCGTCATTGCTTGCAATCGGGCTTCCTATGAGTATGGAGCCTCTTGTTTTTATTCGGACAAGGAAATTAGTAGCGCCTCTCCCTCCGGCAGTGGCAAACAGAGGGGGCACGGGGACTATCTGCACTTTTCTCCCGATCAACAATACAAATCGAGCAGCGTGCAAACCAAAATTGTAAATGACGAAGGCACCGACCGGAAGTACACGAGTCCTGTTTACCCCTGGATGCAGCGGATGAACTCCTGTGCTGGTAAGTCATTTGAATGAAATCGAGGGGGGAGGAAAAGTTTCTTTCCCCAAGATTTTTTTTTTTTTTCCTTAGATAAAGTCCAGACTGCTGGAGAGAAATGGCTCCTGCAGGGCAATGTGTAACATGAAACCTTCCCAGGTTATTTTAGACCTGGCACATTGGCACCCTGGGAGCAGCGGCCGAGAGCCCGGCTCGTGGGTTATCTGGTAAAACTTACTGAGGGATCCTTAGGAAGCAGCGGGAAAAAAAAAAAGGAAAAAAAAAGAAAAGAAAAGCAAGGAAGGAGCAAGGCTGTTTCACCACTCTCCTTAACCCAGCCTAAAGCCCCTGCTTCGCTCCTGCATTGTCAGAGAGCGCTGTAAGGAATATGCCCTCTGCGCTGAGGCTCCCATGCAGTGGTGGCACATTCCTCACGGCCCCCCTCCCCCAGCTCATTAGCGTGTCAGTATTGGATATTGAGAGCACGTTTCTGGGGCCGTGTGCGCACTTCCACGGCACCGCGCATTTCCCCTGGCTTCCCAGTGAACCTCACGCAGTGGAACTATTCTGCCTGGGAGGGGTGCTGGGGGCTGGGGGGGCGGCTGGCATTGTCCTGGAGCGGCACTTATTTTTAATAATCCCGTTAACACGTTCACTTCCAGTGTTTGCTAGTAACTCCCCTACCCTGCCCTCCTCCAGGGTTTCTGTTTGCTGGACTCTGGGTTGTGCTTCTTTTGGGGAAAGTTTAACTTTTAGCAAGACCATTCGGATGTTGCTTTGCATTTCAGTGCAATAAATTCCGGAGCAAATGGCAAAGGCTGTTCTATGATCTTAAGCTGATGTCTATAATTATACCTAAATTGCAGAGCCTCTATAATCACAGCCATGGCAATAGAAGGTGTTTGTGTAAACACGCACATCCACATGTATGCGCGCACGCACACACACGCACACACACATGCGTGCGACTCCCTGGGTCGCACACACGTGTGTGCGTGTGTGTGTGTGCGTGTGTGTGTGTGTGTGCGTGTGTGCGTGCGCACACAGGCTCTCGACGTGCAGAGTGTAGGCACTGCTCAGCGATTTATGAGGCTGTTACCCACTTCACTTTTCCTAGGTCCAGCTTACAGGCTCTTTGTATCAGAGTTACCCCATCGACCCTAAGCACGATGCACACCCGTATTTACAGCTCTTCAGGCAGGAGAAAAGGGGGGAAATAAGCCTTCAGAAAACCAGAGCACCCCACCACCACCGCGTGTGATAGTGCCTGCGAAAGGAGGCAGAATATACTAACCACTCTTTCTGATCTGAAAATCCCTGGGCCCTGTCCAATGCGATCATTTTGTCTTTACTTCTACAGGTACAGTATATGGATCTCACGGGAGACGAGGGAGGCAAACTTACACCAGATACCAAACGCTAGAGTTAGAGAAGGAATTTCATTTTAACAGATACTTAACCAGAAGACGACGTATTGAGATTGCAAACGCTCTCTGCCTTACTGAACGCCAGATTAAAATATGGTTTCAAAACAGGCGGATGAAATGGAAAAAGGAAAACAAATTCATAAATTCCGCACAGCCCAGCAGCGAAGAAACAGAGGAAAAGTCAGGGGAGTAGAATCATATTTAATAAACGCTACCAGGCCTTTCCTTAGCGCTTACTATTCTCACTATTATGTACCTTGTGTTCCTTCGGCTACTAAAATCCTATAGGTTTGTCACAGTCTATTAATTCCCCAAAGGCTTGGCTAAAAGATATACATTTACAGTCAACTGTGACTTTCTTTAATATATGTAGAAGTCTAAGCTTTCGAGCTGTGTCGTGTATATATATAACCACCTTCCCAAAGCATAGATGGCTTTGCTTAAAGTATTTGAGAAATGGCTCAGATTTTTAAATATTTGAAGTGAGCATCTGTGTGCGGGTGAGTGTCCATGGCATGTCTGTGTGAGAACAGATAAGGGAGTGATTTTGTTGTTGTTTGTTTTTTAATTAGGAATGTTCATATTGTAGAAATACGAGAAATTTTAGAAAATCTTGGTTTTACATTTTCACTAATTCCGGCTATGCCGGGCCGTCTCGTGTTGTGTTTGGGAGCTTATAGTTTGTAGGGGGAAAAAAAAAGTTTTACACATGTATAAGCATTTAAATCGCAAAAAGAAGAAAATTTCTTTAAAAAAATCGTTATATAAAAATATGAGTATGAACTTGCAGTTAAAGCAAAGGTGAATCGCAGGGAGATTTTTAAATGCCGCTAAACTGTCTAATCTGCACTACGAGTATTAAAGTAAAAACTCGCGGTTAAACTTTAGGACAAGCGAGGGAAGAGGTTTTAAGGCGGGCGAACTTCTGTGGTTCCCGTTGAGCTAACACTGAGATTTCGGTGAACTCAGCTTTACACGGAGAGGGCTCTGAATTATAGACTACATTTCGTGGAGATTCATGGGCTTGGTTATTTCTTTAATTCTTTCTTTCTTTCTTTTGGTTTTTATTTATTTATTTTTATTAAAAGTAAAGTAACTGTCATATTGACTCGGGAATGTTCTTCCCCGCTTTTGTGGTATCTCAATTCACATTCGCATTTCCTAGTACTGAAAAAAATATATATATAGCTATAGACACTCTAAAGAACAGCAGCTGCGATAAAATCCTTCCATTTCGAGTTCTCTTTAAGTAAAATGAGCGCAGAGAAAATATTGTCTAATATATGCATTATATATATTGTGAGTGTGTGAGTGTGCGTGTGAAGCTGTGTACAAATATACGTGTATACGCATCAAGGCTCTTTTGTTCGAAAGGAAGCATAATTTGGGCAACCGCTCTGAACATTTTAAAAGCCACATCGCGAAAATATTAGTGCAAAATGGCTACCATCGCATTTGTATTTTTTTCTGGGAGGCGTAAAAACAACGCTGACCATAAAGCCGTCTGGAATTTGACCCCCTAGCCAGAAAAATGCTGCACAATATTTATCTTTCATAGGTACCTGCCATTTCAGATCGGCAGAACCCGACTGCCTCTCGAAAGCTCTCGCACGGGGGGGGGGGGGGGAAGCGGGGGGGAAGGGACATAAGCGTTGCCAGCAACCGAGGATTTATTATATAGTGTTGCTGAACTGGTGTAAATAAGCCGCTCGCGGAAGAGAAAATACAAACGCAGCGGCGTGATTTCTGCGCTCCAGAGTCCCCAGCAGCCCGGGGGAGGGCGCGGGCGGGAGCCGCCGGCCGCGGAGGCCGCCGCGGGGGAGAGCGGGCCGCGGCCCCGCCGCCGCCGCGGCCCCGCGCCCGCCGCCGGGCCCCGCCGCCGCCATGCTCCGCCATGCGCCGCGCCGCGCCGCGGGCCGCCCGCGCGGAGCCCCGCGGAGCCGAGCGGAGGCGGGCGGCCGCGCCGCCGTCGGGGGCTCTCACCCCGGCCCGACCCCGCGGCCGCGCCTTCCCCCGCGCCGCCAGCGGGTGGCGCTCGAGGCCGGCGGACGGGCGGGCGGCGGCGGCGGCGGCGCGCCGCGGCGGCGCGCCCCGGGCCGCCCGCGCCCTCCCAGCTCCCCCACCAGTGCACGAGTTTACCTCTAGAGGTCATCAGGCAGGATTTACGACTGGACAACAAAAGCACGTGATTTGAAGCCGTACCCCATATTTGGGTGCCTACGTAGGAGGGAACCAAGTACATGTCCCAGTCATTTCCATAATTCATCATAAATTGTGCAAGGGTGCTATAGACGCACAAAACGACCAAGAGCCACAAATCAAGCACACATATCAAAAAACAAATGAGCTCTTATTTTGTAAACTCATTTTGCGGTCGCTATCCAAATGGCCCGGACTACCAGTTACATAATTATGGAGATCACAGCTCGGTGAGCGAGCAATACAGGGACTCCGGCAGCATGCATTCCGGCAGGTACGGATACGGCTACAATGGCATGGACCTCAGCGTCGGGCGCTCTGCTTCCACCCACTTTGGTGCCAATGAGAGATCCCGCAGTTACCCGGCCAACACCACCTCTGCCTCGACAGAGCCCAGGTACAACCAGCCCGCGACGTCTTCCCACTCGCCGCCACCTGACCCTCTGCCCTGCACCGCCGTGGCCGGTTCGCCTGTCAGCGAGAGTCACCACGGGGTGAAAAACTCCCTCGCCAACTCCACCAGCACTTCGTCCAATTCCAGCAGCAACACGCACATAAGCAGAGACGGGGTTGGCACCTCGTCTGGGACTGAGGAAGACACTCCAGCAAGCAGCGAGCAGGCAAGTGCCCCGACCGACCAAAGCACAGCCCAGCCTTCACAGCCCCAGATCTACCCTTGGATGCGAAAACTGCACATAAGTCATGGTAAAGCAAATACCCTGTTCTTTCTTTATTTCTCTGGAGGAAAAGGAGGATTTAATGTAAACCGGGTGTCTGCGCTAAGCGAGGTCGGGGAGAGGGGGAGAGGAGGGCGTGAGAGCGTGCAGCCTCCGCACACAACTCTGCTCGCAGGGAAGCCAGGTCCGTTGTCTGGGCAAGTGTCCCCCTCCCCCAAATAAAAATGCCCAGCCCCAAAAATACAGCCTGCCTCGCTCCCGTTGCCAGCCCTGGCTCGTGCAGGGACCGGGAGAGCAGCAACCGCCTTAGCGAGGGGGATCGTGAGCAGAGGCTGCTCCTGGGTCTCCTTTTTAAGGGGGATCCTCCAGTGGGAACAGCGCTGCTGACCCCATTTATTTTTCCGAGCCATACTTAAAAAGAGAATAGGAGAGGGCGAAGAGGGCAGTTTTCCTTGCTGGGAAGCCCTGGGGGAGGGGAGCAGCAGCCCCAAACTCCGGGTGAGGGGCGCGGGGGAGCCGAGCAACTTTCCGACCTGGCTACCTGCCGCGCCCCCGCCGCCGGGGGAGCAGCCGGGGGCTCGCTGCCTCCCACAGCCTTCTCCAGCTCAGCCGTGGGAAAGGGCTGCCCGCCTCTGCTTTGCTCTCCCAGCCCTGGAAACCCATCTCTAGCAGCAGAGGCATCCCCAAACCAGCTTCGCTAGGGGAGGCATGTGGAGATTATTCTCAAAAAAAAAAAAAAAATCGAAATCAAAATCCAAGCGAAAACTTACCACGACCACTAAACCCCCCTCCCCCAATCCTTTGCTAAAAGGGGCTGGAGGGGGGAAACTTGTTGAGCATTTACCCAAACGAGCACAAAACCCAAGCTGGACTGAGAATAACGGTCCTGGTTGCTCGTAGCTGCAATAAGACCTGAGGGCTCCAAGTTGCTGCTGAGAATCTAAATCATGTACTTTTCTCTTCCAGACAACATAGGGGGACCAGAAGGGAAAAGGGCTCGGACTGCTTACACCCGATATCAGACCTTGGAGCTGGAAAAGGAATTTCACTTCAATAGATACCTGACCCGCAGAAGAAGGATTGAAATAGCACATGCTCTTTGCCTCTCAGAGAGACAAATAAAGATCTGGTTCCAAAACAGGAGAATGAAATGGAAAAAGGATAATAAGCTGAAAAGTATGAGCATGGCAGCTGCAGGAGGGGCATTCCGTCCCTAAGCATTTGATCAATTAAAAGTACTGAGCAGTATTAGCTGACCCTGCGTCTCATGTCAGTACTAAGTTGACTTTCTAAAACTTCCTTGTGTTACTTCTGTGAAGAAACCCTGTTCTTGTCGCCCTTATTCATCTTTTAATCATGAGCCTGTTTATTACCATTCTCTCGCGTGTATAAGTAGATCTGCTTTTATCGTACATTTCTTTGTCTTGAATGGCTTTGTCTTGAAAAAATAATAGATGTTTTAACTTATTTATATGAAGCGAGCTGTGTTACTTGAAGTAACTGTTAAAAAGCAAAACAAAAAAGAACAAAAAAAGAGAGAAAAAAAGAGAGAGAGAGAGAAAGAAACCCTCCCCGGTTTAGTACAAATGTTGTGTTGCACTCAACCTGCTTAACTGTGCATGTGTGGTCAAGTGTTAATGTCTGTATAGCTCCAAGCTGTTAAAAATATTTTTATTCAAACTACCTATACAATTCCTGTGTAATTAATGCTGTTGTAGAGGTGAAATGATGAAATCAACTGAACTTGTCCTACGTGTAGTGAATAGTGAATCTGTGACGAAAACTGTGATTCCAAGCAGTATGTCCTTGCTGTGCCTTTGTATATGACTCTTTGCACGAACTCTTAGAAGTGGCTCTTATTAAGCGCAGCTTCTGTGATGTATGTTTTTTGTGAACAAAGTTACAAATATAGTCAAAGTCTGGCTGTTTGAGCAAACTGTGATCAGCTTTTTTTTTTTGTATTTGTTTTTAAAAAAAACTGACTGGAAATCAACAAAAAAATAAACTTTCTATTGTAAATTTTTCGTGATCTGGTTTGTGCAAAGCAAGGAATTGTGCTTCCTGATTTGCCTTTTAAAAATATTAATCCGTGCAGAGTTTGTAGTAATATTTTACCTGGCTCACGCTGCACGTTGCCTGTGATAGAGCTGCAATTGTCCGCTACCAGTATTTTTAATTGAAAGTTTCTCCTTAAGTTCCTCTTTAATGGTTTCTCGTTAGGTGGAAAGCTGCATTGCATGACCACAATCAACACCCTTTGTGGGTGAATCAACTGTTAGCTATTTGCTGATGGTTAAAAAAAAAAAAAAGTGCTTTGTTAAAACACACTGCTAACTCCAAGATGTGTTTGAATCGCTCTAGAATTTCTCCTGTGGTTTCATTAAGTATATTTGCAGGACAGCCACATCAGAGCCCTCTGCGTCTATTAGTAACACTCGATAGCCACATTCCCACTTTTCACCCTTTACAGATTTTTGGCTTTCTTCGCTACAATTAGTTTTCTATAAACGCAATGTTACTTACCCCATCAGTGCTTGAATGGTTAACTCTTCTGAGCTTCTAAGAGCAACTAAAGATTTGCACATTTACTGACTGGTTACATTGATGCCTTCCCTTAAAAGTTATAAAACAGTAAACTTTATAAGCCCCAGTTCCGGCTATATGACATTTGGGTGCCAAATGAATAGGGTTTTGTCTATGAATTAGATCGTAAAATCATCCATAGCACAGACAGATAGGCTCACTGGCTATAAAAAGTCACGTGGTGCCATTAAAGTAAGTTTTATGGTTTTGGGGAGTTGACATCCAACATTATATACCACATAACATATAATCTCACTGACGCTGGACTTCATTTGACTCTTTTGCAGGCTACGTGTGCCTCCTGGCCATTCAAATTGTCAGTTTTAGGTACAGAAGTATCCAAACCACAAGTTCTCAGTACTGTATGAAAAATGGCTCCTTGCAAGTCAAGGTAAGTTTTGTGCACAAGTTCCTTAAAGTTTATTTGTACAGTCGGGAACTCGAGGTTCTCGCTCGCTGGTTCGCTCTCTCTCTCTTTCTTTCTCTTTCCCTTTCCCTTTCCCTTCCCTTTCCCTTTCCCTTTCTCTCCGCCTCGAGCTTTTCAGGACTGTCCCACCGAGCCCGAGAGGCAGATTCAACCACTCATGATAGAGGTTGCGCTGAAAATTCCCCCAACCCCTCACTCTCGAGCAGCTAGCTCTCTATTTTAACGATCAAATCAAAGTAAACCACAATAAGCGACTTTGGCAGAGATGGATTTTGGGGCCTAGCTTTAATCACTCTGACTACCGCAGAAGATAATTACTTCCTTTGCTCCAATAGACTCTCCAAGTTTGGAAAGGTTTTGTTTAGCAAGGAGTAGTTACTGCAGGCGGTTAAAAAAAAAGGAAACAAAATAGATAGGGTTTGATATTATCTGGGCAGTGTCTTATGGAGGCATGATAGAGTTGGAGGCGTGCTGATATGGTAATAATCTTTGGATTGGCAAAATATGTTGCACATCAGAGCTAGTATTAAAGTGGCATAGACTGTGCTGGAACGCTTAAGATTCCTCTTTTCTGCATTGGGTTGTGCAGGAAGCTTTAGCTAAGTATATATGTCCATCTGTGAGTGTGTAGTGTGTTTCGGTATGCACATTTATAACATTGTTGTAACTTTTTTCAGATCTTATATATAAATATAAATAAATATATAAATATAAATATAGATACAAAGATTATGTGCGGGTGTGCAAGTATGTATAAATCTATATATATGCATGTATAAATCTGTGCACATGCGTATGTGTATCTGATACTAATGTATTTATGTATAAAGAGTGTGTGGTTTTGTGTGTGTATACACATATACGTTATTGCGCCTTTTTTCTTTTTTTTTTTTTTAACTGAGCCAATTGACTGTAACTTGTAGCATTAATATAAGAGACTACAGGTCATTAGAGTGCTGCAAATTATGAAATACGGGCTTGGTTTATTGAAGATTGTAAATATCCCCATAGCTCTGCTCTCTGCCTCTCTCCTTATATTGCTGGCTGGCCATTGTGGGGTAGGCCCCAGCTGCATGTTTACTTCAACATTCTTTTTATTTAAGTAGACTGTTCTCACCAGAGTGTGATTACTCAGCAATAAACTTTATGGCCGGATTTAACTTTAGTCTTTGATTTTCCAGGGCTTGAATGAAAGGGTGAAAGGAACTCTCTTTCTCTGGGTAGCATTAAGGCCTGATCCTTATCCATATGACCCTTGCTTAGGCAAGCAATCTCGGGGAGTGCGGATGGACTAGCCGGGTGCTAGGGAAGAGATTTAAGAATTATCTTATCTCTCCATATATTCACATACATATGCAAACCAGCTGTGAGTATCTTGCACCCTTTTCAAGTCTGGGGAGTAGAAGAGATTCAACTCAAATGTCTGGACAGATTGTATTTTTTTTCTTCATGTGTTATAAACTCGAGTTTGAAGAAGAATTGGGTTTTTGGAGGCGAGATGAGCTTTGTCTTATTTTGCTAGTGCTCTCCTGTCTGAATATTGCAATTTACTTTATATGTGGTGTTGTGAGAAAAATGAGAAAAAGGTATTGGGGTACAGGAGAGCAGTTGAGATAATGTGCCTCTATATGGTCTGCACAGGGTCCAGGAATGACATTGCAGACTAATCCTAATTTTAATTTATTCTCCTTTAATGCTAAAGAAACAGGAATCGTTAATGTTGGTTTACCCAAAATCGTTAATATTTTTACAAATTTTTAAAAATTAGAGTCAAACCCCTGTATAAGATAAATGGAGTCTGGAGCCTTTTGTGTTTGAGTATCTTTCTATGAACACTAAAGAAATCACATAAGAATATACTTTTTATTAAAAAATGGGAAAGACTTGAAAAGTGCGTATCAAAATGCACATTTGAAAATCATTTCCGTAAGAAACAGCTGGAGATTTTATAGTACACTAGCTGTCACACTTTCATCAATAGGAATACCAGAAAGTTATATATGATAGGCATGTAGTATATTATATGATATGCCATAAAGTTTTATAGTGTGAGGCAAAGGCATGAAAACACTCTAAAAGTTTCAGGTCCTTTAATACACGGGTTATTTTCTGAAGGAAAATCCTCTGCTTATTGCATAGAAAGATGCTAGCTGTAAACACTTCACGATTGCTCAATATTCAACAACATTGCATTATTAGAATTATCCGAATAATATAATATATAAAATAATATACACAGAGAAGCACACACAAACAACACACACACGTTCAACTAATATGTTGAGAATCTGTATATCATCTCAGATTTTGTTTTTTCACTTAGTAGAGTAAAAGGATTTGCTACTATTGTCTTCACATTTTTAATGTAGTTTCTGTAGTATATTCTATGCAATACTGTGTGCAGAAATTCAAAAATTGTGGAAAAGGAAAAATATCACAAACCCCATAACCATATAAGGCCGCACGTAGTGTAAGAGACTCTGCAACAGCAAACTAAAGTTAGCTAGAAAATACAAGTTTTCAGTATTTCTGGCCCTGCCCTGCCTTAACCAGGACCGCTTAAGTCCTTTAAAATCAGCAATGCATTAAGGTTTTATAATCCGCTTCACAATTTGAAATTCAAACAACTTCAGACTGCCGAACTCTACAAAAATATTCCCAGGTCCTAATTGTTTTCCGAGTGAAAATGTCATGGAGAATAATCGCTTGGAATCAAGAGAGAGTTCTTATCTGTGCACGTTATTTTTCTACTGTGTTTTGGGGATTAATGCGTGCGAGTTTGTTTTACTTAAGGCATGTCAAGTGGCGTTCTGCGCATTGAAATATAGTTTACCTAATCCTTTGAAAGAAATACTTGAGTGTAGTGTGTCATGTCTAAGCGTAAGGCCAATTAAAGATTAGGCAACTCTCTTAATGTGTGTAACTAGTGACTTTATAAGTCATAACTTTCTCTAAACTAGAAGTATAGCAATTCGATTGAAAGTCATCCGTAAATTACAGCTCTGCAGCATTGGCTAAGCCCTGCAAACGCCCTAATTGCAGAACATTATGGGGAAATTATTATTCTGCCATTTCCTTACATTTAATAAGTGTGTATCTGTGCAAGGGTGACAATAGAAGGGTTTGCAATCTGCTGCATGGGAAATTGAATGGAACAGATCATGAGGGGCGGATCAGGAGGTTTCGATTTCAAACCCTGGATACCGGAGCAATGCCTTTTCTCTCCCCGCAAATACAGATTTAACGCATTAAATGCAGACATAAGTAAGTCTCCTGACCAAAACAAGACATCGCTTTGCTTTCTTAGCTCTTTCTCTTTCCTGCCCTTAAAATATCCCCCAATTTATTGTTAGAGTTGCTAGTCAGAGCGCAGAAATACAGCTCCCACAGCCACCTGATCATCTTTGAAAATATTATCCCTTCTAAATTAAAGCATCCTCACTAATGTTTTTCTGGAAGGCAAATGCTCATGGACCATCACAGTCACATGTTCGTGTAGCTACACGCACAAACAATATCAGATCCGACACAGCGTGTAAGATTTGCAAGGATTTCACCTTATAACGCACAGAAGGAATCTTTCCTATATCCCGCCCCCCCCAAATGTCTTTTCAATAATAATATTTGCTATGAAGGTTATTGGGTAATTATTGCAATTTTGTGGAACAGTCCTTGCTTGAGGTGAAGTCTGTCTCTGGATAACAAATGGCAGCCCGTGCAGTTCACTGCCAGGTTAAGTAAATGCAGAAAAGATAAATCTGCACACCCTAGGAATCACCAGCAGAGCTCGCTTTAGACCAAGTTCACAGTCAACTCGTTTGCCTAGAGAAGGCTTCGCAAACAATTAGAGTTGTTTCTTTACGTTTGAAATCAAGGCGAAATGAAAAAGACCCTAACAGCAGAGAGACCCAGCTTTTCCCCCAACGCTAGTCACTACTTTCCTTCCAACCTCACGCCCAAAACTTACCCAGCTTTTCACCTGCAATTGTAACCATAAAGCGCCTTTGAGTAACAGACTTCCCTCCAACGCTGGCGAAAGGGTGTGCAAACTGATTTAACAGCACTTTACCAAGCTGATAGATTAAAAAAAAAAAAAAGCAGTAATTAAAAATGCAAAAATATCCAATTTCTCAACAATAAGAAGAAGGAAAAAAAACTTAGAAAGCTGGGGGAAACGGCACAACTATTGAAACAAACAGTGCGAGTCTCATACTCCTAAAAGAAGCTGCATAGCTTTTGTATATCTTTGTGGTTAAGGGCGTTACAACTGCAGGTCAAAAAGTTGAGGGTCAAAAGTTTACGTTTTGCACCACTCTTCGTCATTCGCCCAGACAGAGTTTGATGTCAATGTTATAGCCGAGATCTTGACTATCAGCACAAAAGATAAAATAGCTTTGAGTTACGTGTGTATCACAGTATGGACTCCAGGTGAACCCTACTGGCTGAATGACCTCAATTACCGAGGAAAGGATAGAAAATTCCTCTTTTCAAGAGTAATACACGTTGTATTTCATCTTGAATTATCGGCCACACTGTGGCTGAATATCTCGGGTTCAGCGCGGCAGGTAAACATGCATACATGCATGTTACCCCCACACCAGCCACTGGTGCTGCCTCCTCAAGGCGTCAGGTAGCGAAGTGTTTCACTCTTGTTTATTATATAATAACGTGCTTAAAGAGGTTTAATGTTAAGCCTTCTCACTTTGCAAAATGGCAGGAAGATAAGATAGGAACAAAGCTATTAACGCGTGTATCGATCCTAGCTGCGTCTTTGTTTTTGCTCTCAAATCTGCAGCGACCACTAAACTGTGCTTAAACAGGACATGCTGGAGATAATATAGGCTGATTATACGTTTAGTTCGAAAGAGCTCGTTTAAAATGCAGAGAGATGAGACCGTATTGTGCTACAGATAGAAAATGTTGCTGAGGAGCTGGGGCCCCTGCGCCGCCCCAGGATGCAGAGGGCTCCCCGAGCCTGCTGGAAGCATCCCGAGGCAGCGCTTCGCAGTTAAATGGCTGCCCGAGAGGCAGGCGGGTGCTCCCTTTTCCCCAAAAATGTGTAGTGGGATTTTTTTGTGCAGGGAGTTATTTCTATGTTGCTGGGATTTTGGTTGTTATTTCCAAAGCCGCCTCGGTGTTGAAGCTTTAACTCCTCAGTTAGGCGTCCTTGGAAGAAGGACTGGCCAATATTAACAGGGAATTTCATTTGAGGGGAGACAACTGTAAACGGCCTCCGCATTCAGGCTGAAATTGTACTGATCGGGGTCTATGAAAGAGGAAAAGGATATTCCAGCATATTCAGAGGTAGATGTGAAAGGTGTGGAGGAGGGGGCAGTGCAATGAGGAAGCTAGAGGAAGAGCGCACCTCAACACCATCCATGCGTAGCTGCTTTTCGACTCACAGGACTCGTCTATACCGTCCTCTATGTATTGGGTTCACGTGAATTATTTGCCAGAGACACAGCTGGATCATGGCACTCTAGTGATATTTCTAGAGAGCAAATACGCGAGGTGTTAGATTTCAGATTAGCCAAAGTTATTACTGGAGATTTTGCCTAAAGTACCTGCTGAAGCATAGAAAGTGTACATAAGTATTTGCTTGGCAAGTAGACATTGTTCACAAGATCCTGCTGTTGCTAACTTGTAGCAAGCCCCTGTGTTACACATTTGGTGAGCCTTTTCTCACTGGAGATATTCTACAACCTTTCACATCTAGAGTATTTATTTGGTGTAAGAGCGAAGGCTGATAACAAGCTAAAACCCGTAGCCAAGTATCTATTTTGCTAAAGAATAGTAGGCAGATTGTTTCCAAGAATAACAATGCGTCTTTGATACTCCCAGAACGAAAGCTGTTACTATAAGTGGGTTACTCCAGAGTAGGTGACTGAAATACATTTGTTTCCTTACCAAAACAATTAGTCGCTCCAATTCCATATTTTCAATCTAGTTCGGAATAAAAATATAAATGAGACTATTTTCAAAGAAGTTCAGACTGCAACTTCAATAAATATTAGCTGTTCTTAATGGTTGTTCAAATTATCCCTCCAAAAAAACAAGGACCCGAGCAGTTATTAATTTGAGACCAACTATTTCTTTCCTTTCGTTCTCTGCATTCAGCACATTTCACTCTGGCGTGAAAGATCTGGTCAAAAGACCATTCACTTAAAATCCGAGCACAAATCACATTTTATATGTGCTTATTTAACCAGACCAGGACAGAGCGAGCAAATCCCGCCAAACATCCTGTTGTTAAGAGCCTATCCTACGCCAGCGAAGTCATCGCTTTTACAAAAAGATGAACTTGGGGCAAAAATGTGCGAGCTTTGCCCCAGGAGCGACCATGGAAAACGCCCGCTTCCAAAGGCGAAAGGCAGTAGCTGTCTTGAGAGCTTTCTGAGCGCTGGGAACAAAGGAGGGGATACAGTCGATACATTCCATAACGTTTACATTTTCCCGCGATTTTTTTCTTAATTTTCCCTTAGAAGTAGTGACCTGGGCAAAGCACCCTGCTATCTAAAAGACACTGTTATAGACCTTTTAGAAAAACTAAGTCCAAGGCCGAGGTGAACTTCAGGTCACCGCGTCTAACAAATATGAAAATGTCGCCTGGTGAAGGGCACGCCTTGTTATTTAACAAAGACTGTCAATGTGTAAGATTAATAAGAAACAAAATGCACACGGTGTCACTTTTCGGTCACTTTGAAACTTGGGACAGCCTTGCATTCAAGAGGGGAAAGCTGGGGCTAAATATATTCAAAATGGTTCAAATCAAATTCAAACCAGCCTGCTAGTGCAAGTCTTTCTCCTCAGTTCACTCTGTGGAGGGTGCCTGGGCACGGCGAAAGAATGAATTGAATTATTATTATTATTATCATCATCATTATTATTACTACTACTACTACTACTACGATTATTGTTATTATTTTATCTTTCGTGGTATTATGTTTTAGCCGCGCACGTGGAAGCTAGCAGATGTGCTTGCATGTTCACAAGAAACAGGGGGTTCCCCCTGTCCCACTGTTTGGGTATGTATGAGGATGGCTCTTCTCGGTGCATGGAAATTAACTCTCTCACTCTCAGCTTAATTTCAGTGGACTCCCTATCTCTTCCTCGGCTCGATTCGGCGGGCAAACTCGCGGACCTTTATTAACTGATTAAAGTCTTCTTCACCAGTGAAATCGAGTCGTTAGTCCTACTATAAAAATAAGGAACCTGGGTTACTTTTTCTTTTTTCTTTTTCTTTCCTTTCCTTTTCTTTCTTTAAGCGGTTAGGATGAAGCTACAAGTTAGTAAAGGGAAGTGCCGGGGAAAAAAGGTTCTGAGATTGTTTATTACAGCCATAAATCTTGCAGTAAAATGTCGAAATGGCCGTGTGCAAGATAACACTTGGTGGTCTTGGCTGGGTTCTTGTTTATGATAACAAAACCACAAAGACATGGAACAGGCCTTTTGGAGGTCCTGCCTCAGCACATCTTCGCCGACTAATAGAGCCACACGAAAAAACAGACTTCAGCTCAGCAACTCAGGTCACCTTGTAGATTTACAGTCGTATACAAAATTGCATCCTTCTCTGTTTAACTGAGCGCTAGAGACACACAGTAGAAAGAGGTGCAGTTAAACAAGCATACTTTGAGATCTAATCACGATAACAGTGTGAAACAGAACCTGGTCAACTCTCCGAATATAGCACTGAGCATACAAGTTGAGGTACCAGTTTTCGTTGTATTGCGCTGTGGCTTGGAAGCACGGTAATCTGCTGTTATGTTCTAGCCATGGTGTCTCAGGACTTCTCTTATGCCGAGGGTAATATTTACGATAATACAGAGTAATTCATCTGGTGCTGCCCAGCAGGTATTTGTACGAATGTGTCTGTTATGTGTGCATGTTGTATCTCTTTACGACGGGAAAACGCTCTCTCCTCGTGGTGGTCTTTGTGAATCTTTTATTTTTACAGCAATGTAGGTGGGAGCTTTATTCTTTTACTATACATATATATATATATATATATGTATAACAAAACAATCTCCTCTTTCCTGTCAAATGTGTGTTCCTGAACAGTTGCGGCTGTCTCTGTCTGCATGTGTGTAACCGCATTTCCTCTCCATGCAGAGTAAATAGAGAAACTTATCTATTACTCCAGTTAAAGAGCGCCATAGATGTTCTGTTGGAAATGAGTAAGTAAATGTGTTTTAACTCTCTTTACAAATTGGACATTCGATATGAGCAGGAAATGAGTGATTGTTTAGATAAGTACCCCAGTATACCCAAGTGTTGGAAATGTTCTAACATATTACAAGCCGCCTGCAATGTGCGCGTGTATGTGTATAAAATATAAATCGATACGATATGTGTCTAGTTAGATAGAATATATATTCAAATAGAGTTTTATTGCATGTATCCATTATCTATAAAACTGCAAAAGACAATAATCTGAATTTAAACCAGGGTAACTGTTAACGTAATATCTTTAGGAGGGGAAGATCTAAAACGTATCATATTTACGCTTGATATATTAGATGTATTTTCCCATACCAGAAGATGAGATTATCCACTCAGTAATTATATTCTCGAAGGGTGCGGTAAATATTTCTATGTTTTTATATGCTTTCCTGAAAGGGGGAACAAAATCCGAAAAGTTTGCTTCTAACTCCCATTCTGCAAAGGTAGATGATGTTCAATAAGAATTTTTCTCTCCTTAGAATAAGAGTCTAATTAGTCTAACCATCAAATTTCAATTACCTAAGGTCAGGGCGGTTGCCTGTTTTCCCTCTGAGCTGCAAATATCGTTAACAGTCTCAGTTTTAGCAATGCCAGAGTGCCCTCTCCCTCCTACGCCAGGGTTTGTGAGTTACTACTGCGAAGGCGCTGGCGATTTCTCGTAGAAATAAAAATGAATAAATAAAGCCAACGCGAAGCATAGCAAACCGGCAAACTGAAATTGGTAGTTTGGAAAACGCTGCTATGCGGGGAGAGCGGTTCGCTGTTAGCCCTCCCCTCGGTAGGAAGTATTTGATATCCACTATCCTCCTTTCGCCTCTCTCCCTTCCCCCTTTCCTCCCCGTTATTTCCAGGCTCGCTATATCCCTCACTCCCCGTAAGACACTTAAAAAGGCTCTTTTCGGCCTTCCCGCGACGTTCGTGCTAACTTTTGAATCTATTCCTCCAGTTTTCCCGGCTTCAGGAGTGCAAAGGCATAAACCAAGTCCCAGCTCTGCGAGCTCAGCTAGGCTTGCGCGCCCGGGGGACGGATCCCAGCGAGAGCAGCGCGGGGGCCGGGCGCGCCCGTCGGCAGCCGCGCAGCGCGCAGTCCCCCGCTCGGGGCTTTTGGAGACGGACTCGCATAAAACTATTGTGCAACGCCTTGTGCGATGCCTGCCTCCCTCTGGAGCGCGCAGTCGGGCTGCTCTTTGATTTCGCGCCCCATTTTCTACACTCTCCCGCACGGCCACCGACGGAGAAAGTGTTGGGCTGAGGGGGAACTGACAGATCTGGAGGAGTTTTATCTTGCGTGACACCGCTCGACGTGGCTCCGGTTCTCGGGGCAGGAGCGGCCGCGGATGCTGGTGCGGAGAGGGCGAGGGGAGCGGTTGCGCGGAGCCCCCCGGCGGGAGGGCGCGGGCGGCGGCGGGGCGGGCGCGGGGCGGCGGGCGCGGACCTGCCCCGCGCCCCGGCCGCCGCTCGCCCTCCTTCCATTTCCTGATCCGGGGTCCGCGGCCCCGCGCGGTAATTGGCGCTGGCGGTCAGGTGGTGATGGTGTGTCGGGGTGTGTGTGTGTGTTGTGTGTGTGTGTGTGTGTGTGTTGTGCGCGCTTCAGGGGTGGGAAGAGAGGAAGGGAGGGGAGTGCGGCGAGGAGGGGGGGGAAGCTAGAGGCCCAAACTTTGGCAGCGGCGAGCACTTGACAGCAGCGGGAGGGGGAGAGGGAGGGTGGGGAGGGAGGGGGGGGAAGGGGAGTGGCCTCGCCGAGCCCAGAAAAACGACAACGCGAGAAAAATTAGTATTTTTGCACTTCACAAATTAATGACCATGAGTTCGTTTTTGATAAACTCCAACTACATCGAGCCCAAATTCCCTCCCTGCGAGGAGTACACGCAGCACAGCGGCAGCGCCGGCAGCTCCGCCAGCTACCACCCGCACCACCCGCACCCGCACGCCCCGCCGCCGCCGCCGCCGCCGCCGCCGCCGCCGCCGCCGCCGCCGCCGCACCTGCACGCCGCGCACCCGGGCCCGCCGCTGCCCGAGTACTTCCCGCGGCCGCGCCGCGAGCCCGGCTACCGGGCTCCCCCCGCGCCGCCGGCGCCGCCCGAGGCACTCTACCCCGCGCAGGCACCTTCCTACCCCCAGGCGCCCTACAGCTACAGCGGCGCCGGCAGCGCCGCCCCGGGCCCCGAGCAGCCTCCCCCGGGCGCCTCGCCGCCGCCGGCCGCCAAAAGCCACCCCGGGCCGGGCCAGCCCCTGCTGCCAGGCCATGCCTTGCAGCGCCGCTGCGAAGCGGCCCCCGCCGCCGGGGCCGGCACCGGGCCTGGGTGCCCGCTGCTGCCCGACAAGAGCCTGCCCGGGCTCAAGGGGAAGGAGCCCGTGGTCTACCCCTGGATGAAGAAGATCCATGTGAGCACGGGTGAGTTGCCCTTGCCAGGGGGAGGTTGGGATGCGCCTGCAGAGGAGGGAAGAGGGGAGGGTGCTCCCAGGGCCGGGACGGGTTGTTGCGTGTATGCTTTTTTTTTTTTTCCTCCCTCCTTCTCCCTCCGCGTTCCTAAAAAAAAAAAAAGTGAGAAACCTTTTGTATCCGGGGTCCTTTATCAAAAGATTTACGAGACGCCAAACTGTTAGGGCAGTAATTATAGCCCCCATAAATTTAATTGCCCTGCAGTGGCTCTGGGCCATGTGTCTTTGAAGCTTTTCTTCTAACCCAAATGCCCATCACCATTTTTTATTGCTCCTCGATTGTCCCCACTGTCGTGGGGGCTGTGAAACAATTTTTCTTGCCGTTATGTATCTTATTTGAACCTGGTGTCAAGTTATTATATAATGATTATGTTCAATCGCTTTCACCCTCCCTTTCTTTCCCTCTTGCGTGTGTATGTATGTGTGTGTGTGTGTGTGTGTGTGTGTGTGTGTGTGTGTGTGTGTACGTTCAGTCAATCCCAATTACAACGGAGGGGAGCCCAAGAGGTCTCGCACTGCCTACACCAGACAGCAGGTCCTGGAGCTGGAGAAGGAGTTTCACTTTAACCGGTACCTGACCAGGAGGCGACGCATCGAGATCGCGCACACCCTCTGTCTCTCCGAGCGCCAGGTCAAGATCTGGTTTCAGAACAGGCGCATGAAATGGAAGAAAGACCATAAACTGCCTAACACCAAGATGCGCTCCTCAAACCAGTCCACACTGAGCCAGCAATCCAAAGCACAGACACAGGGCCACCCCCATCCCCTCGATGGGGCTACACCCAACGCAGCCGCTCTATAAATATAATTTTTTAAAATATATATACATACATACATATATATATATATATATATATATATATATATATATGTACCCGTCTATTGGGGTTTTCCAGCTACTCGTGCTGGTGGCTGGCCGTTTGGACCAAACAACTGTGTAAAACAAAACAGAGCAGAAGCAGAAAAGGAAGAAGAGACGTGCCCAAGAACGGGTACATGTTTAAACCAAAACTCGGACGATTGTCTACATTGTATATAGAAAATGGTTCCATGCCCGTCATTTTTTTTCTATTTATGGAAACACTCTGTTGCCTCGGTGTAACAGAGTGCTGGATGCTGTCACGGACGAATCCTCTGTACCTAAGAAGGACTTTTTTTTTTTTTTTTTAGAGAACACTTAAAAAATAAAAGACAGTTAAAACAAAGCAAAGACCTCGTGAGACACTTGTGTAAGGCATTGACTTGAATAGCTCTGTTTCGTGTCGCGTTCATGGATTCTCGAGGGTGTGTGCGTGAGAGTGCACATACACAAATGCACACACACAAACACACAGAAGAGAGCGAACGCATTCACAGGAAGTTAAAACCTACAAAAAACTGTCCCCTTACACTGTCTAAAAGAAAACGTTTTATGTATCAAAGGTGACTTAACTGGTTTTAGGTGTAGTCCCTGCAGTAGCTGTGATATATTACTTTTTCTCCACGTTCCCTATCGCATTTATTTAAAAAAATATTGCTATAAAGGCTCTTGCTGTTTTCATATTTGGCACCGTCTAAATCGTTTGGGTCCATGTACAATTTGTGGATTTTTGGTGTAATGTATACAGTGCCAAATGCTGGTAATAAAGATTATTCTGTACAAAGGAATTAAACGTTTGAAACACAAGTCCACTCAGTGCCGTTTCATATACCTTGTGCTTTGCTGGTATTGGCACCAGGGATGGAAAAAAATGGTTTAACATATTGTTTTAACTTGGACTAATCTTGTCAATAAGGTAATGGTTGTATTAAATATAGTGAAAAACGTGCTCCCTCCCAATTGCCTGTCTGGATAAAGAGCACCGTATGACAAGGAAAGGTCTTATTTTATCGTATAGGTGAGTGTTATTCTTTTTAGCAGTCTATATGGTAGAATTAGTCTGTCTCTCCATCTCTGTGCATATGACTATTTTCGACTGCATTACAGAAAAACTGAGCTTCCACTGGGAGCTAGCAAGCTCCCATGACAGATTTTACTGCAGAAGAAGTCACACATGCTCCCCATGATAACACTTTAAATCTTTAGCCAGCCGTGATTTATTCGTTCATCTTTGTCTGATTATGACTTTTCAGTTGGCTAGTACTTTTGAGGCGAAAATACTTGGGCAGTTACCGAAAGTTTATCTAGTTGCCTTCTCTTTTTCTTTCTTCTTTTTTTCTTTCTTCCTTTCTTTCTTTCTTTCTAGCAATTGTGAAATGTGTTGAGAAAATCTCAACAGTGATATGAAACTGGGTACAACTCAAGAGGTTTATTTGATAGAGATTCTCGAAATGCTTGTGGCATAATGGGGTTCAAGTGCTTCCAATTCAGACTGTGCTTCTCTCTGTTTCTAGACAGCTAATGAACACAGCCAGAGTGGAAATGCTAACGGGGAGCATGTGCCATACTAGCCTGCAAGAGTTTTCACAACACTTTCTCGAGAGTAGCACTGTGCTCGGTAGGAAAAGTCATAGAAAGGAACTCAAGTGCTAGTAAATCTTTCAGGAAAGGACTGAAGGCCAAGATTTCCTTACTCGCCCAAGCATCTCCGAGAATAATTACTGGAATCAGTGCTTCTTTTCACGTAGGTAAGACCGCCAGGATAGGGTGCCTTGTCCCCCCCAGTAAGAAATCACGCTGCCCCAGCAATATTGTGAACATCACTTACTGTCCAAGGAGCAGGCACCATCTCAGTGAAATATTTAATGTGTCACTGGCAGAGTATGTTCAGCATCAAAGATGTGGCGGTTGCAAATACACTTAGCAAAACACTGTTGTCTCCAAAACTGACCTACAAGCAGGCCCGAAAAGCGTGCTTCCACTCACATATTGCTGTTTACTAAACCCTAAACTGCCTGCTGCCTCCTTATAAAGGAAGCAGAGTATAGTGAGGTAACTACTATCTGCAGTCGTGTAACTCTCGCTTTGTTTATTGCTGACGAATCCCTTACTTAAAGCAAAAATTAGCCCAGATTAGCACAACTGAACAAAAATCCGGTTGAAACATATTAACTGGCAATGCAGAATTTCTTTAGTGTGCAGCCTATGCGTGTAAACTTGTTTTGCTCCTATTGTAAAGAGAAATGAAATCACGCTGCAAATAGCAATTTTAGCGGGAATCATTAATCACCTCCTACAATAAATACTTCTTTGTAATTCAACAGCGGTTCTGAAAGGCATTCTCTTGGAAAAGTCTGTGAAGACGCAAAGGATTTTCCTGGAAAAAAAAAAAAAGTGGTCATGTGTAAAGACACAGCGTCTTGGCTGTCTGCTAAAAAAATGTACACTCTCTCGGTGGAGATTGAACCGCGGACTGCAAAATATCCCATGGCAGATTATCATCATTTAAGGTAAATTTTCCTTTATATCCCCTTCCCCCTCTCCCCTTTTTAAGAGCGGCACCGTGTTCTCGGGCTGGGAGCCCTTCTGCTCCCAGTTCGATACCGCCCGTCTTACAATAACTTCGAAAATTACATCGTCCAGTTTAAATTCCCGCATTGTGCTCCCTTTGCTAAGGCAACCAGGAGTTCACCGAGAGGACAAATTTTCTATCCCATTAATTGTTTTTTTTAGAGAAGCAGACTGACCCTTCAAACCCTTGACCTTTAAAGACAGTATTCTTTTTAATCCGGCACTTGGACCTAAATGTCTCTTTCTCTCCCTCCCTCTCTCTCGCTCTCCTGGTGTCTCTCACACACGTATTTATCTGCTCTCTCCACAAAGGCGAGCGCGGCCCAAAATGCTGAAAGTGGAAGTTTGTCAATATTTCAAAGAAAGACAAAATCACCTCGGAGTCAATCTAATGGCCGCAGGGAACACCACGCCGTTAACCTCGGTACCCACCTCCCCTCCACCCGTCAAGAAAAATGGTAGTTTTCCTAGGTCTCCCTCCTCGTTTTTCCTGCAGTCTCTTGCTATACCTGGTGTTTTATTACAAGGGGAACTCAGCTGTGACAAGCGCCTTGTGGTATTTAATAACTAGAACCGTTCTGCGTTGGAGGGTTATCCCAGTCTGTGACTTTTTTGGGGAAGGGGGGGTGAATTCGTGTCCCATGGACACTTAGTTTGTAAAAGGGGAAGGCGGGGAGGGGGAGAGCCCTCACACAGGCAGGGATCTTGACAGGCTTGTCATGAAGCTTCGTCTTCCCCTCGCGGGCCTGCCCCGCGGCTCCCCTGCCCCGGGGCTGGGGCGCCGGTCAGCATCGCCCCCGGCCCACCCGCCTTTCCCACACCTCTGCTGGAGCCCGCGCGGCTGCCCCGCGCTGCGCGGAGCCCTCCGCACGCCGCGGCTCGCCCGGGTTTGCCGGGGGGCTGCGCGGGGCAGGTTGGGGGAGACTCCGCGGCCGGCTCCTCCCGCTGCCCCGCTCCGCGGCCGGCGGCCCCCGGCAGCGCCCCCGCCTCCGCCCGGCCCACGCAAGACAATCCTGACCCGCGCAAATCAATCCTGACCCGCGCAGAGCAATCTCCACCAGCGCTTGGCAGGGCAGCCCCGGGGGCGCCATCCCTGATCCGATCTTATTTCCCCGTGCCACAAGTGATAAGTGCCCCCCTCGTGTTAACACACGCTGCTGAATGAAGGTCTGGATTCAAATGACTAATTTGGGCGGGGGGGGGGGTGTTGCACAGTTGCCCCATTTTGCTGCGAAGCGGGACAAACCTGCATTACTGCTGTCCAAGCGCTCTCCCTAGATAGTGAGGAGCTGTCAAAGCCAGCAGAGATTAGGGGACCCAAGTACGAGGATCCCTGCGCTCGCAGATAAAGGTGTTGCGTCTGTTCTGGTGGAGATATTGAAATTTTAATCTTTATGGTCACGTGACTCATTAAATAATTAATGCAGATAGTCAGGAATGGATCTGTGGCCGTCAGTCCTCACTAGGAGTGATTCTCTCACAAGTGAAACTCAACTCCTTGTTACTGGAGTTTGTTTTTCTTTCTTTTTTTTTTTCCCTTAAAAAAAACCACCTGATTTATCTTGAAAGATTCTAAACTTCTTAAGCAAGCAGTAGGGTCTGTGTTGGTAAGTAGGTAGTGTGTATTTCTAGCTTGATGACTTTAATTGTTTGTGCTTGCTTTGTCTGCTGAGCCTTTGCTTAACAAGTTTAATATTTAGAAATGTTAAATCTTTGTTTTAGCTGCCTTGTGGTCACATTATGGCTTTTGGTGATTAAGTGTTACCGAGGCAAACACATTTGATAATGTTCTAATTCACACTGTGGAAGGCTGGGTGCCACAGTGCAGGAGGACCTGCTTTGTTCAATTTTCCTGGCGTTAATAAATCACCGGCTCCTAATGCAGGGCCAAAAAAGCGATGGAAAGGCAGCGAGCATTGTAAAGGAAAAGTCATGGGCGAATTTCTCTATGACTCATTAGTCTGGACGATTTATGTACGAACTTAAAGTGCCGCAATGAATATTAGAGTTTGGGATAACAACAAATTAAAAAAAAAGTCATAGCGTTTGTAAAGTGCTTTATTGCTACTTAGCAACTCTTTCAAGAAGCATAGTTTAAAGGACTGTGGCAGCGTAAAATATGGTGGTGTGACTTAATAGCTCCGAAATAAATAACAGAAAGTCACCGGGACCATTTTCAGATACACACTCCATATTCAACACGAGTGGCGCGATCCGGTCAAGACATGCTTGATCAATGTTTATTGCCGTTTGTAACATGACTATTGATTAGGGATCAAAATGGGTAAGGTATGAGTTGAGCCTAAAATGCCAGGGGGTTCCCTGTGTGGTCGCTCTGGGCTGGTGGAGTGGAGTGAAAGGTAGAGCTAAGAACAACCCCAGGCAGCAGCGCTCGGGCTCCAACGATTGCAGATTAAACTTTCAATTTTCTTTTGTGTTTGCCAGTAGATTTTAGCAGTCAGCGCTTTAAAATTTATGAGACGGCAATAAACAGCTTAGTAGGCTATTATTGCATGATTTTATGTAGACTGGAGTTCAACACCAAATTTAAAATTATTAGAGTAATTATGGGACTACTAAATTACCAAAGCAAAGTCTCTGCTCGAAAAGTTCTCCCAAGATAGACTTAATATTTCCAAGGCTCAGACGACATCCTTCCACGAGAACTGTATTATTTAATTATTAGCATTTACATTTACTGACAATTTTAAGATGCGTTTGATGGCTTTTATTAGTGAGAATGAATACAGGGGGTACATTATAATATCTGACAAACTCATACATAAAAGTGATTCAGTAAGTGGCATCCGAAAAATCTGACTATTCTGTTACTGGATTGTGTACTATTGTTTATTTTAGGAAAAAATGGTTCTTTTGTTTCTCCTTCAATGGCTTTTAGTGATTACAAACGTAAAAAAAGTTGGGGGCCCGATCCTGTTTCCAGTGAAGTCAATTGCTAAACTCTTATTGCATTAGTGGTGCCAGGATCGGGCCCGGACTAACTGTTTGAATAAAAACCTATCCACAATAAGCCCTACATTTAAACTGGAACTCTTTCCGCGTTTTGTTCAATAGAGATGAACACCGCTAGTTGTGTTTAGTGTCTGTTCTTGATTAAATGATCCTAAACAAAGGTTTCCCAGAGGAAAATAAAGCAGACATTCATGGAACAAGAGTTTGGAATGACAATATTTCCAAACACTTGGAGACAGAAGGCAAAGCTGTCTACGGAAAAAAAAAAAAAAAAGGAAAGAAAGAAACCCACGCTTTTACTTCTCCGATAGCAGTGCTCTTCACCGTAGTGGAAAGCAGCGTTTAAGGGTGCCGTGCCAGGAGCCCGCGTCCCGCTCCCGCATGCTCAGCCGGGCTGCAGCTTTCCTGGGGAGCCCGGCAAACCCCGTCCTGCCTGTGAATGAATAGATACCTCCCCCTGCACTCCTCATTAAGGCATTGTTTGTTGCTTGTTTACAGAGAGCCTGTGCACCGAAAAACGCCGATCTGCTTGGCCGACAGAAGCCTGGAACAGTTCAGTCCAACACTTTCCGATTTTAAGAGGTAAGAGCCCGGGAGAGTGTGCCGTCTATCGGGGGATGCTTTCTTGCCTATTGCAGCCGGCGTCTAGAAGAAAGCCGTTTGCCTAATACCTGCATGTGGAAAAAGCCTGTCGGAATGAGATTTTTGTTGTGATAAATATTTAACCTAGCTGGAATTTTTCGGGGTTGGCTCTATCCATCTTCTGCGGCTGGTGAATGCGCGTGTCTGGGCAGACAAAGAGGTATACGGGACCTGAGTAAAGGCATTGGGAACAGGAAGGATGTAAACTCATTTGGAGAGAGAAAGAGATTGAGAATTTCTTTGTCCATTGCTCCTTCCCAAATCAAAGTCCTAAGGCAAGAGATGGACACTTGGAGCCATTTCAGTGCTGAATGGCTTATCACAGCTTGTTTGTTTGCCTCCTCCTTGAGGAGCTCCGCAGCGAGTCCTGCATGTTTTGCGACTGGAAAAGTTGAGTTACTGTGGCGATGTTAGAAAAGCTGACTTTTGTCTGAGCACACGCAGCAGAAGGGATCCTAACTAAGCTGCAGGTATTTGTCTCTCCTGGTATTGTTAGCACCGGACGTAGGTTGGTGTTTAATGACGGAGAGTTGTTAGAATCCGGGGTGCGATTGTTCCTCTGACAACAGCAAAGTAAAGCTTTCCAGAGCCAGCATTGTCTTACGGCAGTCCTAGAGGTGGGAGGATTATATAGAATTAGCTTAAATTCCTGCTAGATTTACCTGCTTATTTTTGGACGCTGATGTACAATTAGTATATTTTACTACCTTTTAAAAGCAGCCATCAATTACAGGACTACAAGGGGTCTTTGTGTTGACTTAATGGGCTGCTTAAATCTTGAGCAGAAAAAGCCAGTGCAAATGGCTATTCACTCTTACGATGGGAAATTAAAAGCGAAAATATGATATGAAAGAATAACCAGATCTTCCTCCGGTGGCATGTATCTATAACATTTCGTGCAGAGATATTTTGGATTCCTAAAATGACCCAGCACTCACAAACTCAGCTTATTCTCAGCAGAACTACTTTCACAAGGCTACAGTGGATAGCTGTATTCTTGTTATCTGTTTCGAAAGGATCAAAGACCAACTTTATCTCTATTAGACCCACAGATGTAGGTAAACAGTTCTGCATCCCCATAGATTTCAAATTTTTCGAGGAAGTAAGGCAATAAATACTTGTATTGTATGATGATTCCCATTTCTTCTCCACATGGGAGTGATAGCCTTACCTCTTAACAAGTGACATAAACATAAACTTGAAAGACAGTAAAAAGCCCAAAATCTATTTATATTAAAGGTAACTTTAAATAGCATTAATGTGGCTATTAATTCCAGAGCTTGCACAAAGGCTCTCTCCTAATGAATACGTGTTATGAACTCAAATCTGTTTGTTGTTACTGAGCTTGGAATTTCAGCTCACCTCGAAGCCATGTGTATAAAGGACAGAAAAATCAGTAGCAGACCTACTGATAAGCACCATATTTTCTTCTGGAAACAGTGTTTCAGGTTTCCAGATCATTAGGGTAACAAAACACAATTTTGAAAGTCCAGAAACAGGAACAAAGCAATACATGGAGTGGCAGGGGAAATCAAGTGTCTGCTACGTACAAGATCATTTGAATTTGTATTTCAAAACTCATAATCACGTTACTAGAGCAAATAAAGTGTTTTCCAAAACTGGTGGAAAGGAATCCTTTTCAGCTGCGATTCGGGACACTGTGAAGTTAGGAAGACTCACTCTCCTGCCTTCCCAAAGCACCCCCTGTAGAAGGTATTCACACATCAAGAAGTTACTTTTCTTAAGAATTAATTAGTTTCCCCACTACATATAAGAAGTTAATTGTTAAACAGTAGTTTTAACATTAACTTGACCATTAATACTAATAAAGATGTTCATAGAAACATTGGTTTTGAAGCCAATAGCCATACCTAGCGTTAAGGCATTTAAGCTGACTTATGATTGTGATTTATTGCTTTTGTAGTTTCTATTTGCTCAGGACTGCAAGTTCTAAAGCCATCTTTCTGCTTTTGACGCAAAGCAGTCGATAACTTTTTACAACAGACCCAAGAAAGACTTGCTCTGCCTTTTTTCAACATCTGCTCCATTCCCCATTAATTTCGGTTGCATTGTTGCAGAAGAACTTCTGTGCGTGTTTCTTTCATGGGATCTAAGCGCGTGGCGTTTAAGAGAGCCATGCATCCACAGCGAGTAAATATCATTCTTGGTTTACGTTTAGTATGAGGGCTTCAGATTTACAAGTCTGATAGTTACAGACTTGGAGATATCGTGTGTGGCTAATGCTCTCTTTTTCTCAAAGGTATGTACTTTTTATTCCAGTTCTTAGCGAGGGACAGTATGTGCACACCCTGCTACTATTTTCCATATGAAAAATTGCACGTTCTTCCTCTGTTGTAATGTCACGCTGACTTTGCTGCAATGTCCACTAATATACACTGTTACTGATGGGTTTAAAATCCAGTGGTCCACTTTCACAGTCCAAGAGAGGGTATGCAAGGAAAAAATCGCCTTTCAAAACAATTCACTTTCTGTTCATTAAGGTACAGGTGAAACGGTAACAGGGGATAGGTAGTTAGCTGAAAGTTTCCTTCGAGTTCGTGGGGCTGGTGGAAAGATTTAGCAAGGGTATATATATCATGATGCAAAATGCTGGAGTCGCAGAACTGGAGCAGGAACACGTGAAGAGCCTGAACTATCTGGTTTTCTTTGACTCTTTCCAGAAAAGTTGTGTGAGTTTAGGGTTTCTTTGGTTTGTTTAGCTTATTGTGTCAATAGCAAAAGTTAAACAGTCTTAGAGGGAAGATGTAGGGTGTTCTTACAGAGGCGAAGCTGGTTCACTTGGTAGGCTGGCTCAGGGGCTGAATAAGGCTTTGCTCTTTTTTTTTATTTTTTTTTTCCCCTTAGGCAGAGAGCTCCCCCCTCCCCAATTTTTTTCATCGTTACAAACCTATAATTTTGTGCATCAGTCAAACTAGATGTATAGGAAATGCGTAAGCACAGGTTTAACAGCAAGGTCCCCAAAGGTTTTGCAAAATTCAGAGCCACGCCAGTGAAGGAAGGTGTATTCTTCATAGTGTGTTACAAGGACAAAAACCAACTAGCCTCTTAGAAGAGCCTCTTTTTTGCCTTTGTCAGGTAATTATAGGTCTTTTTAGTTTCTACAGGAGCCCTGATGTAAAGTGTGGGAGTCGAGCAAGCCCTGTACAATGGCAGGGTAGAGAAGGCTGGGCGTGGGGGGAAGGCTGGTAATCGTCCCACTTAGAAGAGGACTGGAAATAATGGTATTAAGATTTGGGCTTTCTTCGGGGTTGCAGAAGACATGCAGCGTGGAGCAGACTGGCGGGCCTGCAGAACAAATGCCGGTTAATTAGGCTAAGTATCAAAGTGCAGTGTAATCCCATATTACGAAAATAACTGCTCTTACCTTCCAATGGGCTTTGTGCAAAGAAATGTTAGTGTGGGAGGAAAGAGAATCAACCCCCCCTCTCCATTATCTCCATCTCTTTTTTTTTTTTTTACCCTTCCTTAAAACTCTTCTTTAACATATTGGGTTAAGGCTTTAAAAGCAAAGGCTCGCTCTAAGAAACCCTGTTCCTTCAATGATTCCCTATTTCAAATAAAAGGATTTAAGTTGACGTATGACCACGTGAGCACATAATACAGCGCATTATTGTGGCATTTGGAGTGGAGACCCGGTCTGGCTCCGTCTGCGATTACGCTTTTCCAGTTTCTGTTCAGAGCAAGCACTGCTTTCTATTATTTTTTTTCCTGCCCCCATCACCGTCCCCGCAAGAGCTGGCCATTTCGCTGACAGCTTTCGTTCCTTATGGAAAGATTATTGTCGAGCCGAGAGGACGAAATGCTTCGTTAGAAAGGATGGATTTTATTTTAAGGTATTTCCGTTGATTGTTCATTTATGTGGTGAGTTATTGCTGTTCGAGGCAAAGGTCAGTAGAAAAGGCTGCAGCGAGTGCGTGTGTGTGCGTGCGTGTGTGTGCCCCCGAAGCCAGACTGCTTCCCCCTTTGTTTCAATTTGCTGCGGTAAATATTCAACTCTCCCCTCGCAGCGAGCAGACCAGGGAGAGTTTGCTGCTTTATTTATTTTTCTCCATAGAGATCCCACACCGCATTTGATGGCCAGCTGCCTCGGCTCCGTCCCCTCGATTGCCATGTTGTCATTATTTATGATCGGCTAGAGATGGGAAGCTTCTTTTATTCTTGTTGGAATTTTTATCTTTATGCTTGCGTGTTTGTTTGTTTATTTCTGTGTCGGGGGGTGGGTGGAGAAAACGGTGTGTGTGTGAGGGGACACTCCTCGGCTGGGGTCGTGCTCGGGTGTGCGGCGGCGGCGGTTGTTGTTTTATGTGTGTTTGTTCGGCCGATGCCGCCCTGTAAATCGATGAGTATGCAATTGTGCTGCCATTTTATTTATGATGCTTTAGTGATACTTTGTTTACCCTGCACGGAGGGCTGCATGGGCGCCCTGCTCTGTGGCAAAGCTTCCCTTTCCAAACGAGCCTCAGACGCTCGTCTTTATTTGTCCTCGGTGAGAAGGAGCTCAACCAAGAGCGAGCCGTGGCTTCTAACAATAAATCAACCCTGGAAATGTGGTTTTTTTCTCTGAATGAGGATCTGGAAAGAGAGAAGAAAAGGGGGAGGAGTGGAGTCTATCTTTTAGGAGAGCATATACTAATCCTAAATTCTTCTCCATACCGTCTTATACATATAATATATCCATATTTATAATTATATGAGCTTATGCTCATGCATATAAATATATGTGAATATAGCTGTATACAAGGAATGCACTTTAACCGTCGAAAATGAAGGAATTACTTGGTTATCCATGCAGGGCAAAATGTTACATAAAATGACATCCCCCGGTGGGTCCCGGCTTTGGGAAAGGTCACAGCGCTGAGGTTTTCTTTCCCCCAATTTGGTCAGCGCTTCTCGCCTATTTCTGCTGTACCATTTTGTCCCCAGTTACCGGGTGCTTGTAATTACTCAGCTTTTGAGGGGTTAGAGAGAGCGGGAGAGAGGAAGAAAAGTGAACGTTTGGAAACAAAACGTCCGCTGAAAACAAAAAAGGGGTATTTCCACTTGAAACTATTCGCTGCTATTCTATAGGGATCTACAGGGCAGAAATAGTGGTGCTAGTTTCTCGCTTTCTTGCTCTCCAGGCTGCTCTCCGAACAGAATTGACCCAAATAAATGCTATTTCCCCTTCTCGCCATCCTGGATGGTGTTGTTCTTTATTAGACACAGTGTCTCTCTTGTGCCTAGGAAGGAGAGCTATTTCACTCCCAGTAGTGTATTTAAAAGGGAAAGTTGGCTTGGCCGTATTTTGAAATGGGCCAAAATGCGCCTCCAAAATAAAGTGTAAGCTTTAATTGCAGCTCAATTACTTGGCAGTGTTTCCTCTGATTTATGACCTCGTTCGGATGCATTTTGACCCAGTTAAAACACTCATAAATAATACCGTCCTACTGTAGAGCAAAAGAAAGCAAGGGGACTTTTGTAGGAGAGGGATATTTCGGGCGGCTTGTGTAAACAACCTCAGTCTGCTGAGCAAATAGCAAAGCGTCCGTTGCGATTCTTTGGTGTTAGAGAATATAAGCAGTAATTCAGATTAACCACGGCTGCTTGCACTATTCGTTAGTTCACTTATTCTCTTAGGCAGCTAATATACCCGACAAACTCTCCAATGACTTGAGTAGGCATGGCTTCCAGAAGTTGTCCCATTCTCCTGTGAGTCCCCTCCTCGCTAATTCTTCCCTAAGAGATCCCCCCAAATCGGCCATGAATTATAGGGTTGCCTGCTTGTACTGCGGAGCATCCAAGGGTAAAACGCTTTATGGCCGTTATTTTATTCGGAAACTAATGATAATTGCGTGCAAGGGGAGAGTCCCGCAGAATGTGACTCTTTGGGAAGAAAATGCAGCTCATTTCTGACTCATGTATCAGCCCTGAACACTCCCAAACCCTCTCCGAGCTGAGCGCTATCGCTCTCTGCGGAACGTAGCAGAAAGAAAATATTCGGCCTCTGAGGGGAAAAGACAGATAAAAGCAGCAGGGATCTGTGCGTTGGGACATGTTACCTTGACTTATCCCTCCATCATAAGACACATAAAAAAATCATCTTCTCATGTTTAAAATGACCTCTTTGGGGAGAGAAGGGGCGTGGGGAAATGGGGCTAATGGGTGAAATATCGCAAAATACTCTTTGCAGGCAGTAAGACGAATGGCGGAAATACTTCAGTATTCCTATGAACCACTTCAGCTCTCACAATTAAAGTCCCTTGCAAATCCTTTCAGTTTAAAAAAGATCCCATCCCCCTCCCCTTCCTTGTCCTCACTCTTAAATACCCTTAAATACTCGCTATTAAGGAAACACAGACAGAATATCCAGCTAGAGACAGCTCCAAAGTTTAAATGCACTCATACGAAAAGATCAAACAAGCTTTCGGTAGCGCTCCCCAAACCGGCACCGTGCCTCGCGTCCGCAGGTTTCTGGAGTCCTAAGTTCTCACTTCCCAAATTTTCCTCTTTATTCCGGAGGGCTCTGCCGGGGCTCAGCGGTGCCTCTCGCTATTTGGTCGGGAAGCAGGGCGAATGGCCGATCAGCAGTTTCAGAAGAAAGTGTGGGGTTGATTATTGACTAAAAAGACTTTTCTTCCGATGCAACATTCAAGAGGTTGTTTGAAGCAAAATGCATACGCGGGATTTTTGCCTCTCCTCCCCTCCTACGCTGCCCGCTTCCCCTTTCATGTGGTGCCTTCTCACTTATGCCATAAGGAGCAAGTGTTTTCTGTTTTAGTGCTCTGTTTACAGCTTTCGTGCATGAAGTCATAAATCTTGCATAGCCATAAATGACAAAAACCATTGGTATGCGTAAGAGGCCACCCCAGCCTTATAGTGCTTTTTATTTCTCGCTTCCCCCTCGCTTTGTTTGTACTTTAAGATGACGCTGGGCTCCCTCCTGCTTTAAACGGACTAGTTATATTTCTAATGCCTTAATTAACGAAGTAACGTCAAATTTACACCTAGGCATTATTCGGAGCCTCCGCTTAACGCACGGAGCCCAGGACCTATCCAGAGGGCTGCAACTGGATCTAAGTTCTTGTGTGGGCACGGTAGCTGCTGCAGATAAAGGGGGGGGACACTGGCACCACCGCTGCCGAAAGCCCCGGGAATGCCGAGAGCCGGGAGCACCTTCCCCGTCGCTGGCGAGGAGCGGGGGGTGAGGGCAGGGTGCGTGGCGCTGCCGCGGCGTCCACGCGGGGCTGAGCCCACGCGTCCCCCCGGGGGGCTGCGGAGCCCGCTGCCCGCCTGGGCAGCACATGCGGGCGGGCGTGTGTGCCTGAGCTCCTGTGTGTCCGTCCCGATGCTGGGGACGTTTGGGGAGGAGGAGGTGGGGGTGGGGGGGAATGTCTGTGTGTACATCTGTGTGTGTGTGCGCTCACGCATGCATGAGTTAATAATTAGTAACTCTAATGATTTCCATCGCGGCTCGGAAAGCATTGCCCAGAGCGGGGATCCTGGCGGGCTTTGGTTGGCTCTGCGGACGCAGGGCCCGGCTGTGCGGGCTGCTGGCCTCGCCGGGACTCGGGGGGCTGTGCCGGGCTCCCGGCGCCGGCGAGCGGGAGAGGGGCTATTCCCTCGCCGCCCCCAAACCCCACTCATAAGAGGGACAAAACAAACAACCCCACAACAGCAACCCCGGAGGCTGGTGAGAGCGACCCTTTGTGAGCGCCGTTTGTCTTCATTAGCATAATTTTCCTGGACTTTAGTGACGCCTGGGTGCTGGGGGGAGCTGCACTCCTTCACTGCCGCACTCCTTCGCTCCTTCTCCCAGCCCCCACCCTGCCCCAGACTTCCCCAGGCGGCTGCCTTTCTTTCTTCCTTCCTTCCTTCCTTCCTTCCTTTTTTTTCTTTCTTTTTTTCTTTTTTTTTTGTTTAACCTCCCCCCCTTTCTTCTTTCCTCTCTCTCCTTCCTTTCCCCACCAGGCGCGGGGAGCAGCCCTAGGAAACGGCCCCGTGCTCCGCGGCCCGGCGCAGGAGGAGCCCGGGACGCCGGGGACCGCTCGGAGCAGGGTGGGCAGTGTGGAGCGGGGAGGGGGCCGGGGCCGGGGCCGGGGCTGGGGCCGGGGGAGGAGGGTGTCCGGAGCCGCCGTCCCCAGCCCGGGCGGGCAGGGCTCGCCCCTCCCGGCGGCCGGGCTGCCCGGTGAGGAGCGGAGCCGGTGCCCATCCCGCAGCCGCAGGCACTTGGCTGCGGGGAAATAGTCCTTGCTCCCTGGGTTGTGTCGCCGAGCCTCCAAAAAAAAAAAAAAAAAAAAAAAGAAGCATGCTGGCTTCCGCCTCAGTCGTCAGAAGTTAAGGTAAGCAGGCCACAAATACGCTGCTATCAGTCGTGAATGGCGGAGTTTATGTCCCAGTGATTTATGACCGTAGACTTAAATGTCGGTTCAAGAAGAGTTCACAAGCTGGGGCTTCCTTCCAGGCAGTGACTGATACCCTTACACTTTCGTGTTCAGGCAGCTCTCTCTCCTCTTCCCCCTCCACCCCCCCATACCTTCCCTCAACTTTGTCTTTATCTGAAGGAAATCTTTCAGGGGGGCTACCTGTTTTTTTTTGTTTGTTTTTTCGTCCTAGATTCGGAGCTTGGGGCTCGGCTGGGAGTTACAGGGAAGAGATTTCGTGTCTTTAGCAATGGGGAAAGCGGAGGAAAGGAGTGGGTAGGGGACAGCTGAAATGCGAAGTGGGGAAAATGGGGGGGACCTGCCTTCCCCAGGCAGCTTCCATCTACTGCCTGCCTGAAGGGGGTGGGGGGCATGTTGGTAAAGGGCAGTAGTGTATTCCACAAACGGAGACAGAGCCGATGAAACGGACACTGAAAAATTGGGGGCCCAGCTGTGTTTGTGAGAACTGGCCTTTTGTCTTTGCGAGAGGAATGGGGAGCTCTTCCCACTCCAGGCACCAGTGCTGGTCGCAAACTTTATCTCTCCCTCCTCTCTCGCCAGGGCGCTGTTATTATCGTTATCATTGTCGCTATTATTCCTGCTATTACGGTTTCCGAGAGTAATGGCCGTGTGCTCATCAGGTCACCCCGCTTCTCTGTAAGTTTATAGAACCTGGTTACTTTGAGGCCAAAAGTGGGTGTCGATCTTTATTTGGTGGCTGACGGCCGAATATTCAATAATTTATTGCCTTCGAAATAAAGTTGCCCATTGTTTGCGCTCCTGGCGTGCAATTTGTCTGTGGGAATAGTGCATGCCTGGTTTTCTACTCAGTAATCTGTGTCATGGTTTACTGGAGCAAACTTCAAAACGTTCAGGAGGATGCGAAGTATTTGAAGTCGCGATCATGAAAGACCGGTGCATTTGTAAAATCACTGTTACCTCATTATTTGCTCATTTTGCTCTTGCAGCGGTGTCTCTATTCTCTCTTTCTGAAGCAAAGGAATTGAGAAAAATCACACTAGGCCTAGCTATCATTAGGGAAGAGAGGCGAGGAGCTGGAAATTGTCTGTGTTCCTCAGATCTTTTTCGGCTTATTAGCTTAATAACATCCAAAGAGCTTGATTAGTGCAATAATACAGTAGCCGCCCTGCTGTAGGTGTGTTACCTTAAATTTGTTACGATCTAACAAAGGGAATACTGTTTTCTGAGAACTTGTATAACTTGAAAGGCGTAGAATGCGATCATTTGGTGCATCTGTTGTGTAACATTTTTCGCCTCTAAGCATTTGTCGTCGTTAGATGTTTGGGGGAAAGTATCCAGCAGCGTAAATATAAGGAAAGTGGTAAAAGAAATTAGGGCTATTCTGACCCGAATAGACGAAGTTGTTTGTCAGCAAGGGGAGTCGGGGACTGTGAGGAATACGTTTTAGTTTCTGAGAACAATGTGCGTGTGGAAAGAGCTCCTAGATCGGCTATAACGTACAGGTCCCCTCTCCCATTGGTATGGACCATTCCTTAGCTGGTTGTTTTCAGGCAGGTAAGCAGTAGAGTTTAGCTGGAAAAAAAAAAAAAAGGAAAAAAAGAAGGATGGGGCGGCGGGGGGGAAGAGGGAGAGAGAAAAGGGATTCATCCGGGCAGGAGAAGCATTCTCTGGGTTTGTGTCCACCCTGTCTCTCCCCAGCCAAGTGACCCTCATACATCAAATTACATAGCAGTTTCCAAGACAGACCTATTATCGCTAAGTTGGAAGGAAAGTTCAAGCCGTGGTCATGGAGATGAACGCTGGTTTTTCAGGTTTCTGGTGTGTTCCCCCCCCCCCCCCCAATCCATCATGTTTTAACAGGTAGAATCTGGCTGGTTCCATGACAAGTTAGTGCCTTGAAAATCACTGCCCCCCCCGCCAAAAAAAAAAAAAAAAAAGCTAAAGTGTCTCCTTCGCCCCTCCGGGACTTGCTGAAGTGGCTCGGCCTTGGAGCAGGTCCAGCTCAGCATCCCGGGGGCGAGCTCTGCGGGGGGCTGCGGGGTCGCGCCGACCCGCCACGCTCCGGGGCCGCCCGGCCGCGCTGCGCTCCCACCCGCGTCCGCGCGGGCGGCCAGGGGCAGCCACGCAGGGGCAGCGGCTCCGGGAGCGCTTGACCTGCGCGCCTCCAGGTAGTGGGCGAGCGCGGAGGGGAGAAGGCGCTCCCTTTGTTTGTTTTCGCACCGAGCGTTTCGCGGGCAAGCCAAAATCTGTCACTTCGGATCGGCGCGTGTAAATATCTTTGGCTGTGAAACCTTTCCACCCCGCTCCTGCCCCCTGCCACACAGAGAGAGGAACAATCTCATGTGTTTCTTTGAAGTTGTAGGGAGAGCTGCAACCTGGAGAGAAAGGCTAAAAATAAAACGACACTGGTTACAGGCGAGGGTTTGATCCTAGAGTGGGAATGAAGAGCTAGCCCAGCCCCTCCACATTGCAGATTCCTCGATCACCCTTATCTCAGAGACTGGTATTAAAACAGCCTCTCGGTGATAAACGATCAAACCCCTTGCCGTGTGGTGCCCTGCTCTGTTTCTTCAGAAGAAAGAAAGAAAAAACCCTCGAAAGCCCCTATCCTGGTGCAGCAAAGTGCATGTTTGTAGCTGCCAGTAAATCCAGGCAGCTTTTATATCAAAATGCTCCACGCCTGAGGCCAAGTCATGCTGCTAAATATTGCTGACCACTTTTTCTTTTATGGCTTTCATGTCACTTAGCTATTGAAAGTAAGATGGATTTGTACCATTTCTTCACCCTGCTCTGCTCTCCCCACACCCCAGGTCTGCCCGGAGAGGCCATTGGAGGAAGAGCGCCACGTGACAGAGGGGTGCCAATGTTATTCTCCAAGGGTGTCAAGACCCTGTCAGTTTGCGAAATAAATATTGGGAAACAACGAAATGCAAAAAGCGACCTACTACGACAGCTCTGCAATCTATGGTGCCTACCCCTACCAAGGAGCAAATGGTTTCACTTATAATGCGAGTCAGCAGCAATATCCTTCGTCTTCACCACTTGTGGAAACTGAGTACCACCGCCCCGCGTGCTCCCTCCAGTCCCCTGGCAGCTCTGTGTCCCACCACAAGGCCAATGACATCAATGAGAGTTGCATGAGGACCCTCCCCAGCCAGCCTCTCCAGCCCCCCAGCCTCGCAGACCCGCAGGCCCCACCACAGCCGCCTCCAGCCCAGCAGGCGCAGCCTCCACCTCCGTCCTCCACCTCACCATCTCAAAATGCCAGCAGCAACCCTGCCCCAGCCAACCCCACCAAGAGCCCAGCTCTTAACTCGCCCACCATGTCCAAACAGATATTCCCGTGGATGAAAGAGTCTCGGCAAAACACAAAGCAGAAAAACAGCAGTTCCAGTTCAGGTACGAAACACGCTCCCCCTCTCCCTGGGTCCCCCTGGGCTGGCCATGTGTCCTGTGGGGAGGAGGGGACCCCTGCCTGCCTTTACTTTTGGGAGGGAAGGGGGATCTTTTTTCTCTTTGATTTGATCCTCTCCCCTCTTTGGGAAGGGGTTCCCACTGCTTGCAAAGAGAGATCAGCTAATAAACAACCCCCTGCAAAACTTTCCAGCGTTGTAGGATGGATCCAAAGTGATTTTATTTCCCAGTGGCTAAAGTAGTTGCACCCTCCTGCATCTATCACATTTCGTAGGTAATCCCCCCTCCAGTAAATCATGTCAGTGCAGAGCAGCCTAGGCCGTAAGCCAGAGGCCTGTCCTGAGTACTTTGTTGGCATAGTGCTGTTAGATTAATAAGACAGTGACCTATCTCTGCTGAAGTGTAACACGAATAAAATAGCTCATAATCATGTGCAGTCAGGATCAATGCCCTGCAGGCAGTCAGAAGCTCTTCCTACTTTAACAAGTTGATTGGCAAAGTTACAAGCCTGGTAAACAGAAATCATTCTGGAGTGCCATAAACTTGAGCCCATAAAATATTATTTGAGGGATGGAAGTGTGCATTAACACTTTTATTACTCAAGAAAACCCAAATCGATAACACTGGTGCTAGCTCTAATGCTTATATTAACCTCTTCCTCTTTTTCTCTTAAGTGTTTCTTGGAACTAGAGTCCCAAACTTTAGTAAATGTCTTCTCCAGTGTGTTTTTTAAGGCTGTGGTAACATTACTGTTTACAGCCTGCCATATTGTGTATTTATTTTACTAAAAAGCAATAACATTTAAATATGTGCGTATGCCTATATACAAGCATAGCCACTGTATGTTCTTATAACATATACTCTGGCCCCCAATCACTACCATATGTTTGTCTATGCTATACGCTAGATATGGTAGAAATACAGTATAGTCAATTCTGTGCACGAGTGCATAACTCTATGTTATAGTAGCCACCTAACCTTCAGACATCTGTAGCTGATTTTTTTTTGTTTTAATTGGAGTTTTCAGAAAAAGGGTTGTAGATCTTTACAGTACTGAGAAACAGCTAGTTCTTGAAGACTGTGATCCTGGGATGTCAACAGAGTCATAGCTTCACCTTCAGAGTTTCTAAACCCAGCTTTTTTTCCCTGGAACTTTCTTTTTCTTTGTTGTAAAGCTAATCAGTATACTGTAGCATTGACTGTCATTTCTAAAGGGAGCAAATATAGTCTTACAGTGACCCTGTTGATGTGAAGGAAGTCCACTGTGAGTCATTTGAGGCTTGTAGTTTGGCGTGACTGAGCTCCAGGTGGGAGTACTCCTTGCACACCTGGACTTCTTGTGCCCCAGAGCTGGGCTCCCCATGTGCTGGTGTTGTCTCTGGTTGCTGTGTTCAGGTTCGTCATGCTGATTGTGTTCTTTGTGTGATTTACATAGGTGAGAGTTGTGCTGGTGATAAAAGCCCTCCAGGGCAAGCCTCTTCTAAGCGAGCCCGTACAGCTTACACAAGTGCCCAGCTGGTAGAACTGGAAAAGGAGTTCCACTTCAATAGATACCTTTGCAGGCCACGAAGGGTAGAGATGGCCAATTTGCTCAATCTCACAGAAAGACAGATCAAAATCTGGTTTCAGAACCGCAGAATGAAATACAAAAAGGATCAAAAGGGCAAGGGCATGATGACCTCTTCAGGAGGACAGTCCCCAAGCAGAAGCCCGGTCCCTCCAGCTGCTGGGGGATACCTAAACTCTATGCATTCTTTAGTAAACAGTGTCCCCTACGAGCCCCAGTCACCTCCATCATTTAACAAGCCTCATCAAAATACCTATGGCATCCCTGCATCATACACTGCTCCTCTTAATAATTGCCCACCTCCTCAAAAGAGATACACGGGGACCGCAGCTGTGACACCTGAATACGATACTCATCCTCTTCAAGGCAACGGTTATGGGAATCCACACATACAGGGAAGCCCCGTCTATGTAGGGGGCAACTACGTGGAGACCATGACCAATTCTGGGCCTTCCATCTTTGGTCTAACTCATCTCCCTCATCCTCCCTCTGCCAACATGGACTACAGCGGGGCTGGGCCAATGGGCAACAGTCACCACCATGGACCTTGTGATCCACACCCGACATACACAGACCTTACCGCTCACCATCCTTCTCAGGGAAGAATTCAGGAAGCGCCCAAACTCACCCATCTGTAAGACACAGGAGTCATTAAGTGGAACATGAAGTCCCCAACTTTATAAAAGTACTTGCGCCCTCCCCTCTCTCTGTCCTTCCCCTACTATGTGCCCTCCCCTCTCTTTCTTGTTTTTTTTTATTTGTTTTGGTTTGTTTTGTTTCCTTTGGTAAAAGCATTCTCTAGTTTATGTGACGTAGCAATATTTGTTGCTTGAATCGCTCTATAGTTTCACTAGTGAGTATTTATCTTCTTGAACTGTAGCCTTGTGTCTCACTTTGGGAGTATACATAGGCTTTATACTTTTCCTTCTACACTTTTATCAAAACAGGGTATATGAACAAATTTTCTATAAAAGGAATTCTTAAATGTGAATTTGTTCGTACATGATTGATCCCATGGGGAAGCAATTTTTTTTATTGCACTTGTTTTAAATAGCGAGAAAGACATCAAAAGCGCTTGGACAGGGACTCCCTGGACAATTATTAATACGTGTAAGTCTTTCAATGTGTGTATGCTGGTGAACATTCAGATTTATTTATATTTTTTTTTGCAAACATTGAATAATCTAAGTGTTTAAAATTTTATTTATCCCCATTTGTTCATATTTATATATATATAAAAAATCTGTACCCTGAATATTCAGGAGGTATTTACCTGGCCATATGTTAGATGGCATATCGGCACGTGTAGGAAATATCATTTGAAAGGAAACTATAACTCCTTTATTAAAAGTGATGATAACGATGATGATGACGATGCAATAAAATCTGGGAAAAAGATCGCAGTTTGAATAATTTATGCTTGTAACATCCAGCTAGGCAGAGAGTCTGTACAGCTGAAAAGACTAGATTTGTTTTGAAAGTTATACATTCCTTGCTGCTCACGTTCTGAAAAAAAAAAAATAAAGTTTTTATTCTGAATAACAAAGAGTTAAGCACGTATTATTTGCAAAAGAAGGGAGAGCCCTTCATGACGTGAGGAGTTAGCAAACTCGGCTGTAAACTCACGAGTATCCACTCTCCCACCCGAATGGCTTCATAGCGCCTTTTTCAGTGTTTTACAGATAGGCAGAGGGATTTTTTAAATGGGGTTTAAAAACCTGCAGCGGGCGGTACATCCTGCTACGCCCCGGGCTCGCTGGCAGCCGGGGAGCGAAAGGCGGCGCGGGCCGGGCCGCGGGGCAGCAGGGCCGCCCGGGCGGTGGCGCGGAGCGCGCCCTCTCCGCGCCCGTGTCCTTTCCGCGCCCGCGCAGCGCCCGCGGGGGTGGAGGGGCAGGCTTTGCTCTCCGAAAGGGGCTGATTCCCCTGCTTCGAGCCCGTGCAGGAAAGGCCCCACCGGCCGCGGAGCGCTGCGCGCAGCGGGGACGGAAGAAGCGCGGGGAGCAGAAACCTAAGCAGGCAGGCAGGGAGGAGGGTTGTGTGTGTTTGTGTGTTTGTGTGTGTTTGTGTGTGTGTGTTTATGTGTGCATGTGCGCGGGGGTGGGGGGAGCAAGCGAATGGAGGGCCGCGGAGCTCAGAACAGGCCGTGCGCGGACGCGGAGCGGAGCGGACTCCGCGCTGGGGGATCGGGCCCGCTGCCAGAGCCGGGCGCGGCTGGGGGCCATGTAAGGAGCGGATCTGCCCCCGCACCCGCTCCCCACCCCCGCCGGGTGTGTGTATATATGTGTGTATATATATATATATATATATATATATATATATATTTTCCTTTAAAGAAGCGCTTTTTCTCTCGCCTGATTTCGGGTTGCTGGTGTCGGTCGCGCCGCCAGGCCTCCCCCCGGCAGACGCGGGGGAGGGGGGCCTGCGCTCCCTGCCTTCCCGCGGGTGCGGCCGTACTGGGGGACAATATCGCGAAAGCGCGACTTCCCCGGCGGCTTTCGGCTCCAGACGGGCACCGCAGGCACCCGCGGGGGGCTCCGGCCCGCATCCGTCCGAGGGGGAAGCCAGAAACTCCAAGGCGTCTGCTTAAATGCGATTTTTCTTCCTTTCAGGCGAAACGCCCGTAATTTTTAGATTGAAACTTGAAAGATAAATCAAAATGGACCTTAATAGACTAGGCAAAATATACCCGTGCACGTTTATAAAGACATAATATTCCTATGCTGCAGAGATAATAACGCACGCTGTTCACCATCTGTATCTTTTAGAGCATAGAAAAAATGTCGCCATTTTGGTCTCATGCTGAAATATTATTAATCTTTGGGCTTTATCTTGTTCCCAGAGCCATCCTTGCCTGATGCTGAAACATTGTCATACATCCATGGATCTATATAGAGCTTTTCTGCGCAAACAGATAAAACATGTCCAGTCAAAGAAAAAGCTTGCAAATATATTTATACGATGTTGTTTATTATAGATATAGGTATGTAGCCATTGCAGGAAAGGTTATTTAGTCCGATATTTTTCATTGAAATATAATTATTACACAATGCAAAACACGGACAGATTATTATTTTGTAGGTGAAGAAAGTATTTTTTTGCAGTTGACGCAAGATCACCAGAAACACTACTCGTTTCAAATAAGCGCATGAATAAAATTCAAACCAGCCCCCCCAACCCCTCGTGTTAGTTGCGTTGCATGAAACAAAAGATAACGGTACAATCGGTGAATTCTTAATATGAGCCTACTTTAGCACCACGAATACAATTTATGAAAATATGCAAAGAGAAGGAATTTGGCGTTTTCATTCCCCTGCCACTCTGAAGAAAGACAAATAGAGGCGGTTTTGTCCCCGTCTTTTCAGAAAACATACCCTACCCCTTTTTCAGAGTCTGCACATTACATATAAGAAACTGTATCTTTGCGTTTAAAATTCGACCGATTAAAAGATCTCTCTGGAGGCAGAAGTAATTGATTTGCCCAAGAATTTCCCGTCCCCTCTCTAAAGGTTTTGCTCCAGGTGGTTTTTGTATTAGACTGACCGCAAGAAACAAATGTGCAGAATAGAGACACCCACACAGGTTTTACTCACAAAGCCTGGTTAAAGTCCAAACCTCTCTCTTTATTATTTGTCATCCTGCTGTTAATCCCAATATTTTCCAGAAAAAAAAAATTAAAGAAAAGAAAAAGAAAAGCCTGACCCCAAGGTAGGCACTGAGAAGCAAAATAAAAACGGGCTCTTCCCACAGGCAGGAGAGCAGTCCTCTGCCAGCATATTTTAAAAGTAGCTTTTTTCCTTGTTTACTTGCGTTTCTTGCTCTGCCTCTTTTCTCGGCGACATTTGATCTTGGAAAGAGCAAGAAGCTTTAAATGTGTTCTTAAGGGCCAGTAGCTGTCAAACCTTTTGGCGGCCAAGATTGATCGCGCGCAGACACCACCAGAGCTTTGTTTGGACTAAAAGCAAGAAAATTAAACCCCTTGCATTTTCCAACAGCATCGATATTTGTAAGGCATCCCTTTTGAGGGATTAAATGGCAAGTCTCGTTCTATATTTTATTTAAACAAGTAACCACCAAAAAGCCCATTTAATGCCTCCCAGCCCCTCCCCTCCCCCTCTCGCCAATGCCTTCACAGATATGCTACATCTTGTGGGTGCATTAACTTAAAACCGATTTTTTAAATGCACTTCGTGCAGTCTGGACGTACACTGATCCGCTGAGTGCTTGGGGTCTCGCTTGTTTTTTTTTTTTCTTTCTTTCATTTTTTTTTTGTTTTCACGAAGACGCTTGCCGACCCCTTTATGACAACTCCGAAAATAAAGACAGACGGAAAGGCATCGCCCTGGCGATGGTGCCTGGCTCCACGAGGACGCGGAGACCAGCTCGGCTGCGCCGCCCGCGCCCTGCCCGCGCACCCGCCCGCGGGATACCGCGACCGGCCTGCACTCCGCGAACGGCGGACCCCGGCCGCGCCGGCGGCGCGGCTCCGCTGGCCACAGGACTCTTCGGGCTCATGATTTTGGCCATCCTTGTCATCGCTCTCCCGCTCGCCTCAGTTTGATTGGAAAATTGTGCCCAAGCCATCCAAATTCGTGACTTGCCTCGACCTAGCAAGGGCAGATGGAAACGACGGTAAAGAGAGCCAAGGCTCGGGAGGCGACTGCCGTGCCTCAAGTTATAACCCCTCCAGCATTTTCGCTCTGCCTAGCCCCGTGAAAACAAACCCGCTACCAGCCCATATATTTCCTGGTAATCGAAAATACTCACCAGACCCAGCCTACTACGATTATTAAGCAAATTATGCCAGCAGACGGGAGTATCGTTTGCAAGCTAAGGCACAGGATTTTTTTTTTTTAAGAGGCAACAGCCAGACGCGTTTGCAGCCTCGCGATTTGGCTCGCCCAGAGAGATACTCCTAGGGTATGTTTTGCGGTCCAATCCCGGGAAGCCAACTGGAAAGGGAAGTCATGAAGCACAAGGGCTTGCTGCCTATGTGACTCTTCCCCTAGAAGCAAGGTTGCTGAGGAAGATCCTGTTAAACAATGGCTCGAGCATCGGCGGCCAATTGTTCTCCATACTGTACACCCGATAACAAAAAAAAAAAAAAGGAAAGAAAGAAAAAAAGAAAAAAGGAAAAAGAAAAAAGCGAAAAAAAACAGACAAAAAAGGGAAAGAAAAGCAACACACCGAGGCTGATTCGGGAGCAATAAACTAGTTTTGGAGGAAGTGCTATTCCCTACGAAAAAATCAAGACACTCTGCTTCAGACTCCTGCCTGGGTGCAACTTCTTATGCGGGGGCCTGGCGGTGTCAAAACTTTGAAGATTAATGGATTACTTTGTTAATGAGTCAAGGCGTCAGATTGAGGTGCTTAAATGATTTGTGAGGTGCAAAGCGTTTTCCTGACAGTCCCAAACAATGAGAGAAGAGTGTGCGGGTGGAGGCGAGGGAGGCAGCAGGCTGCAGGACAAGCAGCCACACACACACATTCACACACACACACACACACTCACACGCGCACACACACACATACTCACAGCCTCTCACACAAACATGTACACGCACACGCACCCCCCACATCATTTCAGATTAGGACGCCAAGGGGATAGATACTAGAGATATCATTTCCCTCTTTAAAAAAAGTGTAAATAAAGCCTTTCTGGCCCCCAATGAGGCGTTCCTTCCCGACTTTTTTGGATCAATCAAACAGACAGTGGCTTCTTTTGATTAAAGCCCAAATTGTCATTGGGCAGAGGCAATCATGTGACAGCCAATTCGGTCCAATTTCAACCTTGTCTCCATGAATTCAATAGTTTAATAGTAGCACGGTCCCCATACGGCTGTAATCAGTGAATTAGAAAAAAAACACCCCACCAGCGATCTTCTATGATATATTTTTTTCTTCTCTCTCTCCTTTTTCCTGGGCCTTCCCCCCCCCAAGCCCCCTAAATCCGAGGGAACTTTTTCTCCGCGGGGGCTGCGAGTTGAAGGCCATGAATTTCGAATTTGAGCGAGAGATTGGTTTTATCAATAGTCAGCCATCGCTTGCTGAGTGCCTGACATCTTTTCCCCCTGTCGGTGATACATTTCAAAGTTCATCAATCAAGAACTCGACGCTTTCACACTCGACACTGATTCCTCCTCCTTTTGAGCAGACCATCCCCAGCCTGAACCCAAGCAGCCACCCGCGCCACAGCGGCGGCGGCCGCCCCAAGGCGAGCCCCCGCGGCCGCAGCGGCAGCCCGGGCCCCGCCGGCGCCCCGCCGCCCCCGGAGTACCCCTGGATGAAAGAGAAAAAGGCGTCCAAGCGATCCGCGCTGCCGCCCGCCTCGGCCTCCGCCTCAGCCGCTGGACCAGCCTGCCTGAGCCACAAAGGTCAGTTCAAAGACTTTTCGCCTTCCCCTCCGTGCCGCTTTATTGGCTTCTCGCAGCCCCCCAACTTCGCTGGGGAAGAGGCTGAGGGGCGGGCGGGAGGCGAGGAAGGAGCTGGCGGGGCTCTGCGCAAACCCAAACTTTCCCCAAACTTGTTTAATGTGGGATGATTTATTTGAGTTGGAGCTGACCTCTCTTGTCTCGCTGTCCTAGAGTTAGGATATTTGACAGTAATGAAGAGTGATAGATTGCTCCCGCTCAGCTAAGCAGCTGATGCATTAATTATAAATTGTGGTATGGCTAATATAAAGTTTGCTCTGGTGTGGGGAGGTTGGGGAGCTGGAGGCAATAATTTTACCGAGGTGGCTGAGGGGTACGCAGCACCGGACGCTCAGCAGTGCAACACAATGGGTTTACTGCATCCAAAGGCGGCCATTTTGTTGCAGTTGCTATTTTTATGCTATATAGACATATAGATATAGATGCATATATACAGGGCGAGACGGAGAGAGCGCTCCCTCCCCGCCCCGGGATGCAATGTGCTTGGATGCTAAAATTCAATCTGTGCATTTATCTGTTTTGTGTGTGCGTGTGCGTGGTTTTGCTTTTGCTGTTCTGGTGGTGGTGTTCTGGGGTGTGTGCGTGTGTGGTGGTGGTGTTTTTCTTTTTCTTTTTCTTTTTTAACAGACCCCCTTGAAATCCCCGATAGTGGTAACGGTGGATCTAGGCGGCTGAGGACGGCTTACACCAACACCCAGCTTTTGGAGCTAGAAAAAGAATTCCATTTCAACAAGTATCTCTGTAGACCAAGGAGGGTTGAGATCGCAGCTTTGCTGGATTTGACTGAGAGACAAGTCAAAGTCTGGTTCCAGAACAGAAGGATGAAGCACAAGAGACAGACCCAGTGCAAGGAGAACCAAAACAGTGAGGGGAAATTTAAGAGCCTAGAGGACCCGGAGAAAGCGGCAGAAGAAGAGGAGGAGGAGGAGAAATCCCTCTTTGAACAAGCCCTCAGCAACGTCTCCGGAGCTCTTTTGGAAAGGGAAGGTTACACTTTCCAGCAGAATGCACTGTCTCAGCAGCAGGCTCCCAATGTGCACAATGGAGAGTCCCAAAGTTTCCCCGTTTCGCCTTTAACGAGCAATGAGAAAAATCTGAAACATTTTCAACATCAGTCACCCACTGTTCAAAACTGCCTCTCAACAATGGCCCAGAACTGTGCAGCTGGCCTAAACAATGACAGTCCTGAGGCCCTAGATGTCCCTTCTTTACAGGACTTTAGCGTTTTCTCCACAGATTCCTGCCTGCAGCTTTCAGATGCAGTTTCCCCCAGTTTGCCAGGATCTCTGGACAGTCCCGTAGATATTTCTGCTGACAGTTTTGACTTTTTTACAGACACACTCACCACAATTGACTTGCAGCATCTGAATTACTGAGAATTAAAGACGTCCTCTCAAGGGTCCTGCCTTCTCCTCCTTATTCTTCTTTATTTTTCCAGTGAATTAATTTTATTCCCCCCCTCCCCTTTTTCTCGGTCAGTATTTTCTGTTTATTACCTCCCTTTGCTGTGTTCGAGAGCCATTTTACCGTTTCTTATGAAGTTTTAGTTGTGTTCAGTTTTAACCGAGCCACATTCTAGGTCCTTCTATGAAAGCAATATATGAGGTCTGTAAGAAAGTGATCATATAGGAATTGTATCTTCACTTTCTTTTTATTTTTGTATTACATTAGGATGCGTTGTCATAAGTATTTTTGGTAGAATAAATTCTTGTTTGCTACAAGAAGCTTTCTCTTTTTTCTTTCTCTTTCTCCCTTTCTCTTTCTCTTTCTCTCCTTTCAAGACTGATAACATAACGGATATTTCTCCCCCTGCCTTCTATTATTAATTTACTAATAATGAAAATTCAACATTCTGACTATAATCTCTCCCCTTTTGGAAAGTACATGTTTTAGAGAGGAAAAAACACTGTCAAACTCTTTATTGCAAGGGTTCTCACAAGAAAAAAACACAAACTAAAACAACTTAGATAGAGGCTTCTTCCTTTTAATATATAAACGTAGCATGTTATCTCCGTGCGGATACAAAGCTTGGATATTCTAAACTGTAACAAAAGCATAACGGTGCACTTTTTTTTTTGTTGCAGGCAAAACATAAGCTAGACTTAGTCGGAAAAGTGTTTCCTGCAGAAACTAGCCTGTTACATACACGAAGGGCTCTTTTCGGAAAAAAAATCCTATTTTTCTAGAATACAGTACTTAGCAGCCAGCAAGCTGTTTCAGGAAGCGTATCTTAAAATATAAAACCTCACAGAGAGTGCGTTTGATTCGTGTCCACGTGCTGAGCGGTCCAAGAAAACAGCCCTAAAAAGAGAGGAAAAAAAAAGTTATTGCCTGCAAAATCAAAAAGGTGCCATAAAAGCATTAAAAAAAAGCATTAGGGAGAATACACCCTCCACTTGCTTATTTTGAGGGAAAGTGCGGGGACCCAGCGCAAGGTATTTTCTCTTTAAACCCGATTGCGAGCGGAATGGCTGATAACGAAAAGGGGGAACTCTTACTTTCCGAGTAGAAATTTCCTCAGGGCTCCCCGCTCTCTGCTTGAGGCAGCAAAGATGGGCGTAAAAAACCTCCAGCAAATTGCCTGCGACTCGCTGAGCGGCATTGCCGGAGCCCGGAGCGGGGGGCGAGCCGTGTCCGGCGGGCTGAAGCCGAGCAACAGATGCGAGCCGGCGGCTCCCGGCTCCGGGGGCGAGCAGAGCCCGAGGGATCGTTGGTCCCTGGCTGTGTATGTCTCTGCGTGTGTGAGTGTGAGTGTGGGAGTGTGAGTGTGCGTGTGCACACGAGAACGCAGCCTGAGCGAGGGTTTGGGGAAAGCACTTCGCTGCCCGTCCGTGCGAGGAGTGCTGTCTCCCAGCCCTGCAACACGTTGTGGAGCTGAGCTGCGTGGGTTATAGCTGGAAGGGCTGAACGCAATTCTTCCGAAAGTCATAAATCAAACTCTTTCTATGAATGAGAATGTCATCAAAGAGATCAATTGCAGGAACACATGCACAAATAAAAATCCTCTTACGTATTTGCCGGGGCTGGGGATCCCCGTCTAAAACCATTAAGTGAGAAGGCGTTTAGTCATAATTCATTTTTATTGCTCTTTTAAAACAACAGCTTGGCTGAGCTGCGGACGCGGCAAAACCTCGGCCCTGCTTCTTGTCCTTCTCTCTGCTCCAGCCCCGGCTCTGCGGAAAGCGAGTAGCCTCACCGGTATTTTAACTCCTGTGGCACTGGGTTAAACTGGATTGCAATGTGCGGGTATGGGCTGGGATTTCTTTTGTGCCTAGATATCTGAATACTGCTAACGCTTAAAAAACAAAACAAAACAAAACAAAAGAAACAAAGAAAAATATGCTACCAGATTTAAACTTTTCCCACACTCGGTTTAAACAAATCGGGCGATTCAGCAGACAGGAGCCGCCTAAGTCTCTCTCGATAAGCCCTAGGGCCATAGCGGGGGTACTGGGGGGTGGGAGGGCATGCGAGATCTCCCACGAAAAAGCCTTAAGCACCGGAATTGCCCCCTTCTCTCCCAGCTCTGGGCAGGAAATGGCACTTTCTGCACCCCGGCCCGGAGCGAGCCACAAAGGGGGCTCGGAGGGGAGAGGGGCCCGCCGGGCGCCTCTGGGAGCGGAGAGGGGGCAGCTCCACTCGGCGGGTGGTGGAGGGGCATTTTTCCCTCTGCTCTGGCCCTCCTTATTATGTTGCCCCCATGCACAGTATTGGCAGCAAAAATCCGAGGCACTGTGAGAGAGACAATGTAACAAAAGAGAGGGATCTCTGCTGAACAATGGCACGAATATACGAGAAAACAAACAAACAAACAAAAAAAGATTCCGGGATGCAGGAGGCTGTAAGAGAGGTGTTGTAATTTGGCAGGATTTACGGGTAAACCCGATCTATTTATAGCAAAATATGCCTTTTTCTTGGCCAGCTGTTGTAAAAAAGCCCTGAAAAGACGCCAGCTCTTTTATTAGTAAACAGTCCCAGCGGCCTGCCTTTTCCTTTGCCTTATGCAGTATTTATCACAACTGCTTTACAAGAATGAAATAAATGTGTTTACATCCGTTACCATAGCCAAAAATGGTGCCGTATAATTCCATAAATGCCTCTGGAGTTTTGTTGTTACTCCTCCCCGCCACGTCCCCACCGGAGTTTAAGAAACCGAACCTTTCCAGAGGGCTCTTACTCATTCGTGCCTGCGCAGTAAATGAAAGCAAACAGAAATACTAAGGGCATATGGTTAAGCATGGGCAGTCCCTCAGTTTTTGCTGGCCGCAGAGAGGCCTTGCAGATGGAGTGGGATAAGGGCTGACCTGACAGCAGTAGGAGAGCCTTGCACCCAGGAGAGGATGTTGTAGTTCAGATGGGAGGAGCTTGTGGGTTTGCGTGTGTGTGTGTGTGTGTGTGTCTGTGTGTGTGTGTGTGTGTGTGTGTGTGTGTGTGTGTTAAGTGTTTGTGAGCAGGGAGAGGTGGCAGGGTAGAGAAGCTTTTTGGGCTTCAGAAGAAAACAACAAAGCCTGAGAACCTAGCGATGTACGATCGGGCTGGAAATGCACCTGCAGGAATACAGAAGGCAGCTGCTCACGGAGCTGCTGCTGCTAGTGGGAGTATTAGTTCTTACCCATCTCTCCCCTAGGTTAACCTTTCGCAGGACGCCTCTCTGAAGTGTGCTGAAATCGGTTTGTTGGTGCCGTCCCCTCTCCCTACAGATGGATAGGTGCCCTGGGACGGGTGGATGCCCGATCTATACCTCCCCTTGCCTTTTTTGCATACGCAAAGCGAGTATGAGGTCGCAATTCAAATCCCAGCCGCCATCCCTCCTTTTCTACCCATGGACCCTTTTTGGGGGAGGGGGGGAAGGGGGAGTTGGAGTCGATGCTCAGTGCGGTTCCCAAGGGTCCTGGGGCCACCTCTGCCATTGGCCATCTGCCACCTCCCGCCACTGCCAGCCCGGGTGGCGGAGCCGGGACAAAGGGGACGGGGCGGCGGGCTTTGCATCTCCCCGCCGCTCCGCAGCCCCGGCCCCGGGCTGGCGGGCCGCGACCTGCGCCCCCCGGGCAGCTTTCCGCCCCCGCCCGGGCCTAGGGGAGTGCGGGGCGGCAGCAGTGCTGGCAGACGGGTCCCCGGCCCCGTCACCTTGGCGGGCATCTCCCATCTCCCTGCCACCAGCTCCCCCTCCCCTACCACAGCCCCAGGCTGGCGCGGGCGAGCCCGGCGGAGGTGTGGGGGGAGCGGGGAGCCGGGCCGGGGGGAGGCCGGGGGGCCCGGCCGAGCACAATGGCCGTCAGTCCCAAAAGCGCCTCATTTCCATGCTAATGTCCGCGGCCGCCTGGTGATGCGGCTGGACAAGCCCCTTTAACTCTTGGCGGCGCGTCGCGCTGGGCTCTGCGGCGGGGCAGCAGCAGCAGCGGGAGTGCCCGTCCCCAGCCCCGTGCCCGTGCCCATCCGCGGCCCCGTGCCCGTGCCCGTCCCCAGGCCTGATGCTCTCAGAGCCTGTCCCGGCCTCCCCCCGTGCCGTGGGTCCGGCTGCCGCCCCGCCGCGGCTCATGCCCGGGAGAGAGAGGCGGCGGCGGCGGCGGCGGGGGGAGGAAGTGGGTCGAGGGTGCCGATCGCCAGCCTGACAGCGCCGGCAGCAGGGGAGGCGCTGGGGCAACCCTCGGCGGGGACGCTGCGGCATCACTCACCCTGGAGGGGACGGCCGGTGGGCTCCGGGGCACGGGCGCAGCCGCCAGGCTCTCTGCTGCCTTCCCCTCTCGACGGGCGGGCGGGCGGGCGGGCGGGCGAGCGGGCCCCCCCCCCGGGGCGGCCACCGTGCCCCGCGGCGCCGCGCCGCGCCGTGCCGCGCCGTCGGAGCGCTCGGCGTTTAAATGCCCCCGACGCGGCGATCTATCAGCGGCAGGAGCCGGGAAAGTCCCGCAGGCGCCGCAGCCATTGGCTGCCGCCCCCCACGTGCCTCCCCGCTCGCTGTACCTTCGTGTCATTTTCCTCCCGGCCCCATGGAGGAAGTGGGAAAGTTGGCGCGGCCCCGCCGGACGCTGAAGACCCGGTGGCGGCGTGACAGAGGGACACGGCGAGGATGAGCTCCTTCCTCGAGTACCCCGTCCTCGGCGGCGAGGCCGGGGGCTGCGCCGCCCGCGCCTACCACCCCGACCACGGGATTACAACTTTCCAGCCCTGCGCCGTCAGCGCCGGCAGCTGCAGCGGGGAGGACCGCTTCCTCGTGGGCCGCGGGGTGCAGATCAGCCCCCACCGCCACCACCACCCCCCGGCCCAGCCCGCCGCCTACCAGCCCCACGGCGGCCTGGGGGTCTCCTACTCGCACGCCGGCTGCGGCCCGACGTACGGCGCGCAGGGCTTCGGCGCGGCGTACAGCCCCTACCCCCTCGGGCAAGACGCGGAGCTCGGCGCCGGCTTCCCCCCCTGCGCGCCCGCGGTGTACTCGGGCAGCCTCTCCTCCGCCGCCGCCGCGCAGCACCCGCACCAGGGCTACGCGGGGGGCCCCGCTCAGTACGTGCACCCCCCCTACGGACAGGAGCAGCAGAGCCTGCCGCTGGGCACCTATAACCATGCCCTGTCTCCTCTCCACGCCAGCCACCAGGAAAACGCCCGCTCCCCGTCCGCGGAGACCTCGCCGCCCGCGCAGACCTTTGACTGGATGAAAGTCAAGAGAAACCCACCCAAAACAGGTTAGTCCCCGGCTGCAGGACGGGAGGGCCTGAGGAGGGGGGGGGGGGCGAGCTCCTTTCTCTCTCTTCCGTCGGTAAAGCCAAGGCGAGGCAAAGCACAGCCCCCGCGGCCGGCGGCGCACAGGTGTCCCGTCCGTTTGCTTTGCAGGTAAAGCGCCCGAGACCCCCGAGAGCAGCCGCCGCCGTCTGCCCGCTACGCTCAAAGTCAGCGCTGCCTGTGCCTACCCCCCCCCCCCCCCCCGCGGTCATATTTCTTGTAATTCATAAACCACTTATCAAGTTTCCTCTGACACTAGAGGCTGAGTCCAGTTTAGCACCTCGCACTCCATCACTCACCCTGCCGGGGCTTCCCTCTTATCCTAAGAAGTTCTTGCTCCCTATCGCTTAGCCGGTGTGGACACATTGATTACGTCGCCTATAAATCACTTGCGCTTACTTAATGCTGGATGTCCCCTTTTGCAGGAAAGGCTGGCGAGTACGGCTTCGTGGGGCAGCCCAACACGGTCAGAACTAATTTCACCACCAAGCAGCTCACAGAACTGGAGAAAGAGTTTCATTTCAACAAGTACCTGACCAGGGCCAGGAGGGTGGAGATTGCAGCCTCCCTGCAACTCAACGAGACGCAGGTCAAGATCTGGTTCCAGAACCGCAGGATGAAGCAGAAGAAAAGAGAGAAAGAGGGGCTGCTACCCATCTCTCCCGCCACCCCCACGGGCTGTGAGGAGAAAGCGGAGGAGTTATCAGAGAAGTCCTGCTCGTCGCCCTGCACTGCCTCGCCATCCTCCTCTACCTCAGACACTCTTGCTACCTCAAACTGAGACGCACCTGGGTGCTCCCTGGCTTGGACTCGCGACTCCCAAGCCGCCTCCCTACCGTAGCTCGAACCGATTTAACGCTGTTGTGTGTGTGTGTTGGCTGGTTGGTCTCCTTCAGAGCCCCGGTGCCCCAAACGCCCGCCCCGTCGCGGGCAGCCGCCCGCTCCGCGCCCCCCCGGCCCCCGGGCCTCGGGGCCAAGAGGACATTTTCTCTCTGTTCCCCTTTGGCTGGAGGAGATGTGTTGGCACATGTGTAAGGGTCTCTCTCCTCCGTTGCAAAGACCTTTCTTCAAGTTCCCCCTGAGTGAAAGACAGGCTATCTAGGGTACATAACCTCACGAAGAGATGCACTATTGGAAGTGTTTACACGACTTACAGGACTTTCATCCTTTAATTTAATGTATTCTTTGTTCGCGTCTATGAGTTTGTTGCTTGTAAATACTTTGTCCGAGAGATTTATCTTTTTACAGATTTTTCTAGAAATGACGTTTAGATTATCAGGTTAAGCAGGGTGGGTGCATTCGCAAAACTGGATCCAATTTTATATTGTTAAAGCAGACGACCGTATCAAGTTAAACGTGTTAAGCTCAAGCAGATACCTCAAAGAGTAGCGCTATTTGTTTAAGTGTGACAAACAAGGCTTCAATTGCACTAGGTTTTGAAAACCTTACCCGGTGTGCTTTCCCTCCCCCCTCCCCCGACAGAAGTCTGTGCTGGATTATATTGAACCGAAGGGTATAACTGTCCAAAAGACCTCACCTCTTCCTGTTTTCATATTAACCCTCCTTTAGACTCGACGTCTTTTCAATCTAATCGTAAATGTGACGACTGGCCAAATGAATGTATATTTTATGTGATTCGTGTCTGGAAGTTTGCATGATGCACAGTGCTTTGCTGTACTCCGGGTACACTGAGTTCTATCAGTTGTCGTGTGTGAGCGAACTATCTTCCTCGTCTCCTGTACAATCATCAAAGGCTCTGCGATTCTGGGACTGAGGGAATCCAGGGCACAATCTACGGGTCCTTATAATGTCTGTAATAAATATATTCAACTTTCAGGTATCCCTTGTGTGCGTACCTCTGCGTGACGTCACTGATGAGTCACCGGCTCAGCTCAGCAGTTTACTCTCCATTATTTTCTTCTGATGGGGCCTTTCTCAGGGAGAAAGGGAGAAAGAACATCCCAACATTACTCCTGACGTGTTTTTTTTTTTTTTTTTTTTTTTTTTGGCCGGGGTCAGAGCTCGGGCTGTCCAGTCTGATTCATAACACAAACTTTCTTCCTTTTCTACACTCGAATAATATTATTTTTAGAAAATATAAGCCCTCCTCTCCGTCCACTGTAGCAAGGCGGAATTTATGATCCAGATCTATTTTTGAAGCACACACACGAGAACTTCCTGGGTCAAGTGCTAACCTTTTCACCTCGAGATGGATGTTGACACTTCTATAAACAGAGCACAATTCAAAAGCAGAAACTGTCTTCAGCCAGTCTCTCCTCACATCGCAGGCCCCTCGCTAAGGGCTGCACGTTTAATTAGCCCGGGCACTAAGCTGGTCCTGCTTCCCTTTCCTTCCCTCCCAAGCTGCCACCTCCAGGACCTGATCGGCTGGAAAGGTGGGAGGTGGCTCCCAGCTGCCTGGCAGTGTGCTTCTGGCAAACTCCCATTCCATGCCATCCCATCCCCCCGCTTTTTCTTTTTGCCAAAAAGAGCAAGTCCTCGCAGGTAATATCAGCCATTCCCAAGAGGTGTCAAATGAACACTGGGTTGGGGAGGGAGGGGGCGGGTATGTGGAGAGACTGGATCCCGGGACAGAGCGTAGACACGTTCAGCTGCACCGGGGTGCCTCGAGTCACTGCTGCCTCTTGAATTTCTGGCCAAACACGCGTAACGTCTCCTTTCGCCGGTTCCCTTGCTTTTCCCGAGGCGAGGCCGCCTATGGAGACTCGGCTTTGCGGGATCCGCAGAGAGTCAACGAAATTTTCTGCACTTCAGTGTTAAAAGAGACAAGTCCTGATTTGCAAGGCGCGGCGGCCATATCAAGAGCCGAGCTATCTTGCAAAGGAGCAGGGCTGTCTCCAAAGGCTCCCCCGAATGCCTCTATTTCTTTCATTTCCCCGCCTGCCATATACTTTACCTTTTGTTTATTAGTGTAAAGCCACAAAGCAAAACAGATGGCCTTCTTCCAGATACTTAGATGTGTTAAAATGGCATTTGCATGCCAATGAGGGCATTTCAATATCGAAATCTGGATCTAAACATTGCTGGAATCCGGATCTGCAACCCGGCTCCCCCGGTGTTGACTTAATGCGTTAGAAAGAGCAGCCATAAATTATAGCCTAAATGCGAGAGACGAGACACTTGTCAGTGCGTCAATCTGCGGTGAGCGATTCATCGGCAAAGAATCTTGTCTCCTTCCAAGCCGAAACCTCGGTTTATCTTTTTCGCAGCCCCGATCGATTCCAGCAAAAAGACCCCAAACCCGCTTATCCTGGCTCCTTTTGTTATTGTTATTATTATTTCGATACGATCAGCCTCTCAGGTCAGGGTGTGTGGCGGTAAGGAATGAAAATTTCTAGTTGCTCCGCGTACATATAATTTCAAACATAAAAATATCGCTAAGAATCAGAGCGTGCTTTGGCCTGACGGAGAGGCTCATTTGCACTTCAGGTTGTAGGCATCCTTTTGTTTTTACACCATTTTTTTCTATTTCTCTCCAGAGTCTCAGAGGAAAAAATGGGGGGAAAAAATCCACTAAACCAAACTGCATCCAGTTGTCAAGCGGACTTTAGCATCTTCCTATCATACTTAAGGCCATTTCTGCTGTTCACCTTTAAAGTTTACTTTGGGAGGCTATTGAGATGCTTTGGTGTTTTCCTCTGGGGCAATCAGATTGAAACCGATCAATATTTACTCAGTCTGAAAGGGCTGTTGAAAAGGCAGCTAACAACAAACTGCTTAGCTGCTCTCCCCTCTTTAATCTCAGGTTCACCGAAAGTTCAAGCAGAAATGAATTCAGTGATGGGTCACTTTAGAATAAGTCCCAGTGGTTAATCTCAGAGCCTTGGTAAAGGCAACAATTACAGAGTCATCCCTCTCTCTGTCCCTCTCGCTGTCTCCGCAGCAGACGCAACTTTCCTCTCATTTTTGCTCAGTAATATTTACTAAAGCTTAACCACTTTGCGCTGTTTTGCGGAGACAGCGAGCGCTGCCCCAGCCCGCGGAGCTGCCCCTGCACCCGCGCCGCGTCTGAAGCTGGTACAAAAGCGGGCACCCCCGGCAAGAGGCACCCGGCGGTGCGGGGAATAAATCCTCCCGCAGAGGATCCTGCTTCCCCACGGGGGGGCCTCGGGACCGACTCCCGGGGCAAAGGGAGACAAATTTGGGGCTTTCTCTCCGGCAGTGACAGGGAGGTGCGGAGGAGCGCTGGCGGAGCCGTGGGGGGAATATTCGCCTCTCCATCCTTTGAGGAGAAAAGAGTAGAGAGAAATGTGAGAGAAAAGCGATGGATATTGCTGCTAATTGCAGGGACTCTTCAGGGCCAAAGTTCACGCAATCACTGCATAAATGCATGCTCAAGAGGGATTTATTAGTACTTCTCTAATGGCAGATCACGCCTGGGCTATAAAATCGAGAAGGTTTCCCCAGCAAATTGCTTCGCAGAAGTAACCCCCGCCACACCGCGCCAGAGCCGGGGGAGCCGTACGGAGCCGTGCGGCGGGCACGAAAGGCGCTGAGCCCCTGGCCGGGCCCGGGCCCGGGCCCCGGGGCCGCCCCCGGAGCGCCCGGCGGGCCGGAGCGCGGCCCGGGTGCGCGGCTCCACCGCCCGCCGGCCCGCCGATGCAATTTTTGAGGGAGGGTGGGGTGGGGAGGAAACAATCCTTGCAGAATATTTTTCCACGTAAGCATAGGAACAACATTTCTTGTTTGTCTTCGCTTGGCAATTAGCTCTATGCGATCTCAGTAAATAGGTAACTATATAAAGGGAATACATAAATAATTAATTGAGTAATATTTAAGCGAATAGCAGTATACCTTAAAATTATAATCTCTTTCTCTTTCTCTCTCTCTCCTTCTTTCTTCTCTCCTTTTTGCTGTCTTGCCGTCTTTCTCTATTTCTCTCATTTTCTCTCTCTCTCTTTCCAAGGCAAACATTCCTTTTCTCCCCCAGGCACACTACTTGGCCGACTTTCACTGTTAACATTATTCTTTTATGGCTTATGTGTCATAAAATATTACAGGTCACAGTTACTCCTGTTTCAGGCTCAGAAAGACCATTGAAATCAATGGGAGCTTTGGGAAAAAAAGTCTTCCCCTGTGCCTAAGATTTCAGAGGCAAACTCTGTTGATTTTGATCATGTGAGGAGCCCTATTTGCCATATAACTTCAAAAGGACTGCACATTTCAGTAATACGAGCAGAATTTGGCCCAGAAAAATGCTTCCGCGCTATTTTTGATAGGGCAGTGATGTATTTTAAGCATTTGTTCCACACGGAGAATGTTTCAGCCATCACTTTTACAATTATTTTGGCTTCTCGATCTACTTCCCTTGAAAGTGTATTTCTCCTAAAGATAGATCAGGACTATTGATTCTTATAAAAATGTGGCCGAGTAGTGATCAGCCTCTACTACGGTGAAACTAATAACCAGAGCATGTCTTTTCCGGGAGTCCAGTTTATAAACAAAAACTCAACGTGTTGCCGAATTCTCACGGTTCCAGAAAGTAAAAGCAACAGCAAAAACAACAACAAAAATCAAATAAAAACAAAGATAAGCCCAAACGAGCCCAGAGAGGAGCTACCATCCAGGGACAGATAGAGAACCTGAAGGCAAGGTCAGCTGCAAACTCTTTTAGCTATGCTGACATAGATCTAAGATGTAGTGCAGTCAGCGGGAAGCAGAGGGATTAGGAAAATACAGGGACTCATGGAGTGCTTCGCTGGCAACAGTTGTAGGAAGTGTTAGAGCGGTCGGGACCCGGGGGGGTCCCTGATAGCCCTGCCCCGTGTTTCAGCCCCAGGTTCCCTAGCGATGTGCAGCCGTTGTTATCTGCGTCCAATATGCCTCGATTTGCGCAAATGTGTATATATATTTTGTACTTCCAGCCTACTCTGCCCTGCAGGCCACTCTCCATGAGGAAAAAGAAAAAGTAATAGGTTATCGATTATTAAAAAAAAAAGAAGAAGAAATAAGCCTAAGGAAATATGTGCTGTAGTTGAATGCTTCGCTAACGTATTTTGTAGGCATCGACTGCATTCACAGCCGTCCTCGGCTTTGATGTTCGGCAAACGACTAACACAACGAAAATTCGTTGTGCGCAGGGCGGCGAGGCAGAGCCCCGCCGAGGCGCCGCAGCCCCGCGGCCGCGGAGCGGACGGCGGCTCCGCGCGGGGCCCGGGGCGGCTCGTTCCCACGCGCCTCCCGAGGGCAGCGCGGTAACGGGCGCGAACAGCGCCGCCCTAACAATGGCTAATAAAAGCAGCACGGCGCGCACGGCTCAGCTCTGCGCCGAAAATACGCGCGCTGGCCGACGGCTGGCGGCATCGGAGCTGAGCCGGACAGACCTAAAACCAGCACGCTGGGAGAAAAGGGAACATAAACTTTCCGCGGGGGGGGGGGGGGGGGGGAGGAAAGCGCGAGGGAGGGGAGTGCGGAGGGCAGCGGAGCACCTGGGGCAGCGGCCGCGGAGGGCAGCGGCGGCCCCGGGCCGGGCCGGGCGGCGCAGCGGGCAGCGGGCGAGGCGGCGGGGCGGAGGCGCCTGCCGCCAGCCTGGTCCCGAGCGCTGGGAGAGCTGCCTGAGGGAGGACTGCGGCGCAAGGCAGTGCGGACGCCGAGCCAGAGGTGGAGTGGAGATACCTTTCGTGGGGCGCAGAGGGGCTCAGGCCCCCTCCCACCCGGGGGCTGTTGCCCTCAGTGCCCTCTCCAAGTTGGAAGTGGGCGAAGAGGGGGGTTGCCAGCTGCCCTCCGGGGCAGGAGGGATGGGACCCGGGGGAGAGCAGGGTGATGCCCTCCTCCCTGGAATGGGGGCCAGGGGGACACTGGCAGGGCCTTGCCACCCTGCTGGCTTTATATGAGGCAGCAGGGAGGCTGCAACACTGCTTGCTCATCCCAGAGTGGCATCACCCAGATGAGCAAGGGATATCAGTTCTGGTCTCCTTTGTCTATTAATATACCTATCACCAAATCCCAGATAACCTCCCTTTCTCTCTGTCAACACCCCTCAGCTCCAGGCCGTGCTTGGAGAAGAGGGATGGGACCTGCCATCAGGGTCCTGTAGCAAGGGGGTGCCTCTTTTAGGGGTTACTTGGTGACAGATGTTGACGTTTCTAGGGAGCTCAGTAAACAGAAAGTTGGACTGGACTTTTTCATAGCCCATGTGTTTTTCATCATTCCCCGTCAGACTCAGACCAAAGACAGAAGCTTCCCTCTTCACACTCTTCATCTCCTCTCATCTTCAGCAGTCACTCAGCTCCGGTGACATGGAATAAAGAGCAGAGAAAACACAGGAGAACAGCTTCTTTAAGTAATGAAAAGAGATGGGGGTGAGGATGGGGCTGGCAGTAGAAATGGGGGGGGGATGCCTCCTCCACTCCACACCATGAGTATTCTGGTGCAAAAGCACATCTGTGTAAATCATAGACTCCATCTGGGGAGAAATCAGGGCGAGCCCATAGGAGGAGTGAGGTAAGAGTCATAAAATAACCACTTGTCCAGACTTTTCACTGTCTTCCTAAGAAGGTGAAGCTTGTGGAAGGGACTATGCCACAAGGGTGAGGATTTCTACACATTTTTAATTGAAACTCCTCTGTACCGATAAAACAAAGCTCTTTCTTGCCTTTTGCATCAAGACGGTTTACTAGGGAGTCTCAGCTAACTCCCATGCAAAACATTAATTATAGTGGAAATGCCATCCAAGTCTAGAGTTATTGTCTTAGTATAGTTGTGAAATATTCCCTACAGCCCCCAGCAAAGACGGACACTTTAACCAGACTGCTCTATTTTGCAAGAAATAAAATCTCTGCAGCATTGCTCTGTTATGTCAGTGGATTCAACACTCATGCATGGTTCTGGGGACAGATGGATCATAAAACAAAATGCATCGGTTGGGAAGATGTTGCGTTCCTTGCGCTGCACTGGGGGAAAAAAAAAAAGAAACAAGTTAAAAAAATAACACTATCTAGAAACTGAAAGGTGATCCCATCTGAGAGCCGAGCCATCGAAGAGCCACACATATTTCACTGTGCAGAAATGTTATCTTGGAGGAACACTCCTTCCAGTAAACAGTATTAGCATGAACAATATGTTTAGACATGGAAGTGGGTATTGGAGGTAAATAGGACCCCATGGGACTTTGCAATTTATTACATTTTTTCCCCTGTATACTTTATTTTTGTACTTCTGACAGTGCTAGGAGTGCAAGCAATGATCATGGAAATGGAGAGTGATACAAAAGGGGCCAAGAGGACCTATCCTTTCGTCAGAAAAGGATGAGGAATGCTACACCTCAGCTCACACTGTGCTAGAGAGAGACATGTGGTGTCTTTATCCATGTGAATATGTATTTTCCCCCGGAACTTAGATTCATTTAAAGAGGCATTATCCTAGCTTCTTTCAAGCTAGCTCACAAGCTGAAAGGTTTAAAGCTGAAAGCTTTAAAGTTAGCAGAGGCTTGTACGGTCACCCCATGTTTACATCAGCTTTGAGGGGGACCTACTGTGGCCTGGGGGAGATTTGGCTTGCCTGAGAGCCACAGGTCTCCGACTCAAAAGATTAGGCTCATTGAGCCTGAAAACACATCAGTAAAGATAACTTTTCTCTGTTCAGATCACACCTTTCTCATCCCAAGGTTTTGACTGTCTAAGCAAAGCATATAAAGAACATGATATATATAAAATTCTGACAATTCCACCGAGACTTCTTTAATGTAACATTTTGATAATAAATAAGATGAGAGACTCTAGAAACAGCAATCTCCATGTAATCCCCTTTTTCAACACTGTGATGTGTTTTGAGACTGGTTAACTATATAGACTGAACTCCCACTTTCACTGGGTCTGACACAGACAGAGACATGCCCATTTCTGTGGGCTCTGGATCTGGCCCCAGTTGTTAACTCCATATCCAACAATGTGCAAAAATTTCCCCTCTGCTTTTCAGTGGGAGTACAGTAGGGCAGGCTGTCCACTGAAAGCAACGGAAATCTAACAGGCAATCTTCTGGGTGCACATTTGAGTTTTTTTTTTCCTACTATACATGTGAGCTAAGAGAGGTGAATGTGCCTGTGAAAGGAGAAGATGATCTATTTAAAATATTTCCCGCTACCAGAAAGGACAATTTGGCTCACCTAGTCTAGTGTGCGACTCAAAATAGATGCAAGGTTTAAATGGAAACCTTAGCTGCAACCTTAGCTATGATCCCATTCCGACGAAGGGAATGGAGAAGACTGATTAGTAACTAGTCCTAATCAGAGTTAAATGCAGAATACATAATGGGACCCTATTCTGCAGGCCTTATTCATTAAAATCAGTGGAGTTTTGCCTTAGAAAATACTGCAGGCAGGGGCTTCTGAGCCATTAACCATTTTTCAGTGTGACATTTTACGATTTAAAATAATAAGTGAAAATTAATTACCACAAATGCTACCATTTAAAGCAACAATGAAGCCATATTCACATTATTTTCTCTCTGTGTGTCTCCTTCTCTGTTTATAAAACTTATGTACTTTATCGATACAATGCTAACCACTTTGATAATAAATCTGTTGTTCCTAGCTAGGATGCTACCATTTCCTTTTCCATGTAATTTATAGTTATATTGATTCTAAAGCTCTGGTTCTCTATTTCCCCCCTGTTGTATTAAAAATGAGTTCTAATTGCAAGGCAGATGATCTTTGGTCGAAGCACCTCGCAGAGTACTTTAACTGCAGCTAAGGAGATTTAATGTGATTAATAGAGAAATGAAAGCCTCCAACATTTTAAATGATAATTTTCAGTTAAAAAAAAAAAGAGAGAGAGACAGAGAAAGAAGGGAGGTTAATGGAGCCAGGGAAAGCTTTCATAGATCAGCAAGAGCAGATGTTCTTTTGCTTTTCTGTCAACAATTCTGGTTTGTTGTGCACATAGAAAAACAAGCTTTTCAACTCTCACCACGATTTCAGCCTGTTGCCAGCTTTTCTTGCCTGCAGGATATCTGCTTATCTAGCGTGGGAGCAGGATCAGGCCTCCTCCCCTTTGGTCTAGAAGCAAAACAACCTTTCACATGAGCTGTGAGGTTTGTCACACTCCCCCTCCATTTGCACATACATTTTCAGCCCTTAGATCTTTATTTCATAAAATTCCTTTTCTCTTAGGAACCAAAAAGATGACCAGCAGATGAATGGAAGAGCTGGAAATATTAAGTGCGTTCAGGTGTGTCCTTGCTGAGAGGAGACTAGAGGAACGTTACCCCTTCCTCGGGGGCAGTGTGTGCCTTCCAGCCACATAAGGCAGTGGTTACTGTGCTGCTCTGCTGTCCGTGTCCCTATTCCTCTGCACCCCTAGTGTTTGCACCACAAAAGTAACCTCAGAGGGAAAAGAAAGCTGTTACTTCATACCAAAAATTCAAATAGCTATTTTCCTCTATAAAGCGTCTTTGATAGCTACCTTGCATGCTCAAACGTCTGAAGTGTCCAAGTTGAATGAGCAGAGTGATATACGGGTGCACGGGTGTATCTTTTGGGATTTATGAGAAAGAGACACCCTTTTCTCATGTTTTTGTCCTGAAAGCAGGTCTTTCGTTTAGTGCAGTTCCATTTTACTTGGGAGTTGCAGCGCTGGAAGTAATAGAGTCCAGTTTGAGCCATAAATTTAGATTTGTTCATTTCTAGGCATTCTCCAGGGCAAGGAATAAATATCATGCTTTGAAAAACAAGTGATCTGCATTTAAATGGAGATCAAATAATCTGAGCTTTATCATGTCATTCTCAGAGAGTAGGCCTTTTCTTATTGTAGTAAAATATCTAAAGGAATGCCAGAGGTCTCAAAGAGAAGATTCTCTTTCATCACAAAAGGTTAGGTCCTGCTATACTGCTGCTGCATAAAAGGCCTACCAGTTTTAATGGGGAGTTTGTCAGAGAAAAGACTGTGGAAATAGCTCCAAAGTCACTATCCATGGGGCAAATAATATCTGAGCTCAAAGAAAAAAGAGAGAAAGGAATGAAGTCTGTTGGCAACCCTGTCTTGAAGCATATCTACTTGATGTTAATTTGTCCAAAGTTGGCACCTCAGTCCACTCCAAAGATCCTGTTGGCTAGATCTCAAGGACATTCCTTTAGACATCATGTGTGAAGATCCATTTAATGTTAAGTAGGAGTAAATGAACTTAGCCAGACTGCTACTGAATATACTACTTTTTCTTTACCAGCAAAATGAATTCTGGCCACACTCCAAAGGACATTGCAAAAGTTCTTATTAGGAGAAAGAGGAAAAAGGAGTTCCCCTTTGCATGCAGCTTAGACTTTTCTTTTAATCAGTTAAAAAAAAGCCTCATCTGTATGCTTCCCAGATGCTTATCCACATCTATGATGCAAGCTCCTCTGGATCTGTTCACTGGTGCTCCAATAGTCTATCCAATTTTCAAAACATTTTGAGCTTTATGTTCTCCAGCCTGGGCTCACAGTGAAGCCCTTCCACTGCCTTTTTTCCAGGTTAGGTGGTCAACAGGGCAAGGCTGGCATGGGGCAAGCAGGGGAGCAACCGTGCAGGAGCTTAGCTGCCCAGTGCTGCCACTGTCACCAAGGACACTGGCTGCAGGGCAGTGGGCAGCAGAGGTGAGTCTGCTGCCCCGGCTGCACAAGAGCAAGGGGACAGGGCAGAGAAGGGAGAAGCCTAGGTGCTGGCTTGTTATGCTGTGACTCCAGTAGGGATAGCTCCTCCTTTCCCATTGAAATTGCTCTGATGTATGAAATGTCCAAGTTACTTTTCACAGGATCATCCAAAAGTTGAGTTACCTTTCCTTCTGATCCTTTCTTCCAGATTTTTGCACTGTTTACTCAAGCTTGGATCCCATCATCCACGTTTTTGTGCTTTTGTATGTACCTCTGTATACATAAATGCTTGATTTTCTTTAAAAGTTGCATGAGTCACTTCATAGAAAATGGATAACTGAAGATTTTTTGTCTTCTATAAAAGCATGCATTATTTTCCTTCCTTCCTTCCTGTCTTCCTGCCTTCTTCCCTCCCTTTCTCCCTTCTTCCCTTCCTTCCCTCCCTTCCTTCTTGCCTTCCTCCCTCCTCCTTTCCTTCCTTCCCTTCCTCCCTCCCTCCAATTCAGACAATCCTAAAACATTATCCTTGTCAACTAGGTGTATATACAAGATATACGTACCTCCATTTCCCTTCTGGAATGCCCTAAAATATTTATACTGGGGCATGTGGGAGGGAAGGGAAGATACACTGTTTCCCAACATTTCTATCTGCCTTTTCAGCAGGAGGTTTTAAACTGAGATTTTGATCTGAGCCAAGCTGCTGAGGGTGAGGATGGTGTTTTACTCTGATTTAATATTGGTTGGTGGTTTGTTGTTGATTTCAAGGCTTCCTCCATTTCCTTCAGCCTGCAATTCAGAGGCTCAGACTCCTGCTGCAGGGAACACATAGAAAATGTTTTTTCGCTTGCCACAAAGTGTTTTCTAATAGTTGCCTCCTTTTCTGCCATCTTTTCTTCTGCTTTAATATCTTTAATAAGTGTTACCATCTGTTTGGGTGGCTGATATTACATGCTGTGAACAAGGCCAGGAGTTTCTGCGGGGCTGGGAAGGTATTGCTTACTATTAGGCGTAATGAAGATTGTTGTCTTTGCCTGGGGCAGGTGGGCTGGGGCTGGAGGATACATAGTAGAAACGCAGAACATGTGCCGGTTTTGAGCTATCTACATTTCTCTTTAAAGGAGGTTTTGCTATTTAGCTAGCGGCACATACTTAGCATGCAGGGATTCTTTCTCCTGCCATCCTCTGGCCCCTAACATGCTTAACCTTAGAGAGAAAGAGACAACATATTGTGATGCTACTAACTGGTCGAAAGGCACTATCAATTTTAGATGTGATAGGTACATGTCAGAATCAGCATAATTAACTGGGATGACAATCCTGTTAAATGTGTTCATGCCATTGCACTGGCAATAAAGTATGTGTAAATGTGTAAATTTACAATTAAGGCCTGTCTTTCTTCTATACCTTAGAGACTAGTGACAAACATTAAGAAGTTGTATAGCATCAGGAGCTGAAGGGAAGTATTTATCACAATAAAAGCATCAGGCAATGCATTTCCCAGATTATCAGGCCTCCTTATGCAAACACTCTTTTTGCTAGAAATTCTAGGCTAAGTAATAATTTTATTTCTGACCTCGAAAGGTGATGTCCTACCTTCTTAATTTTTATTTTCACTTGCAGGATGGATGTGAACCATACTGTTTATCCACCTCGCATAAAGGTATTTGAAATAGTTCTTATTTCATATTACACTTCAAGCTATGTAGTGACCTTTGCAGATCCAAAGTGAAATTTTCAGGGATGCTACAAAACATTTCCCTATGTTGTACCTAGATGCTGCAGCTACTGCTATAGCTGCTTGCTGGAAAGCATCAACATAAGTAAGATAAAGGTGATTTAAAGCGCGTTTGTGACTCAGGCAGTGAAATGACAGGCATCTTTAACCAGCATGACCCTGGGCTGACCCTGAGCTCAGCTGGTTTGGAGATAGTTGGGTCTATTATGGGACAAAGGATCGTATGTCTGACAGGATGCAGAGAGCACATTATAAGATCACAGCTGAGTAACAGTGCAAGACGTAATGTACATTTATTTGATGAACAACACAAGCAAATCTTGCCAGGAAAATTTAATTTCTACTATTTTGTTTATTTCAAGTCAATCGCTTTCTGCTGCCTATTTCAAGAAATTCGTATTTACTAGCTTTTTCTCTTCTAGGAATGAAACAGATGATCACGCTAGTCAAATTTATAAAGCATGCAGAAGGCTTGCTGATAAATCCATACAATGCACTTGCATATTTCTATTGTACTTCCTGCTTCCCATGTGGGCTCGATACGCATCTATTTGACATTAAATTTCTAATGTCTCTGCCTAAAACCACATATAATTTGGTCAAGTGAGGCTGAGAATGTCAGAATGAAAGCAATACTGGTTAGAGAGAAAGCCACAGGCCTGAAACTGCCTACAGTGTCATACATGAGTAACCGCACTCCTGTGAGCAGTGCCAGGAGAGCAAAATTTGGTGTGTCAGGGTTCCCAAGAAGGAAGAGAAATAGCCTAGCTCCTTCTCGTTTGAATTTTATTCACCTCTAGTCTGAAGAATAACATTGTAGCAAGGTAGAATCTAATATCCTTATTTTCAGCACAGGGAAAAAGGCTGATGAAAACGCAGGCAGTGGTAATCTCTGTAACCTTATGCATTAAAAATTAGATTAGCTCTAGCCTGTCATCTGTGGAGCTCATTGCATGCCATGAAGGAGAACAAAAAAGACACGGAAACTGAGGCTGGGAAGTGAAGGGGCATGCCTGAGACGCTTGGCCACGGACGCTCCACCACCCTCGGTCCTCTGACTTCCCCGCTGACTGCGCTGCGGCTCTGATGTGGCTTTTTGGAGGAGAGGGAGAACGGGTGTCCTGTTGCTGTGGGGCGGCGCTCAGCACGGAGGGGGAGTATAGCGGCAGGTGACCCAATGCCATATGGCCCCTGCCAAGGCCCTCGACCCGGGAGCTCAGCACCAACGAGAAACTCAGGGCGAGCAACGGGGCACAATCCCGTTGGCCTCAATGGGCTATAGACCTTGTCCTGTCTCCTATCTCCTGCAATGAAAATTGCAGCGTGGTGAATAATACACCTCGCTGCCACACGGGTGAGAAGGGCTGTCAGACAGGGCAGAGGAGGAGCAGAGCATCCATCGAGGACTGGCCTCTTGTCCAGCTGCAAGGGGAAGCAGGACCTGCTGCGAGGCAGGCACCTGGCAGACGCACGGCCGCTGGGGTGCTGCTGCTGCCTCCGCTCCTCCAGCTGCCCCGCGCCCACCCAAAGGCCCAGCTATGCCGGGCAGGGTGCAAAAGCTGCCATCAGCAGAATTAAAATTCAGAGTCAGCCCCCCAGCCCTGAGCCGGCGCCAAAAGACAATGCAGCGCAGTGAATGAGAGAAGCCGGCTGGAGCACTGCACGAAAGGCAAACGCCAGAGCAGCATTGCACCTCGGACAGCTTTCTAGGGGCTGGGGGGTTAATCTGCTTTCTAGGCCCTGTTGTCAGGAGCCACACGTCCTATTGCTCCGGGCAAGCTTGAATCTGGCTCAGAGTCCTATACAAACAGCTTACTCTTAACAAACTACTGTGCTTTGTGATCTCTTTTAATATATTACTGGTTTATATTTGGTCTGATTGCTTCCAAAGGGGAAATGACACGAAGTGAATCAGCGTGACCTCATTAGCTTGGCTTGCACTGGTAAATGGATGACCACCATTAGGAAGGCTCTGTTGTGGCAACGCTTCTATCATATTACCTGTGGCTAGTACCATAATCTTGCTACAACCTGCTGCAAAGATTTATGCACCATGCTAACTTGCGTGCTACAGCTGCTTTCTGTCTTATAAATATTGACTTCTGTGCCAAAAACAACAACTTGGTACAGTTTTCCTACTTGGTAGGAATTAATCTTGTGCTTGACTGATGCATCTTTACAGACCAGTTTGTCTTTAGAAAATAGAGCTCAAGAGAGTTTTATGATTTAGAAAAACACTTTATAAGTCGATCTAAAATATAGGCTGTGATAAGCAGAGGCATCATTAAAGTGACATGGAGCTTATATTTTGCCTTCTAGATTTTCCTAACTGTGCCATCTGTTTGTCATCTTGACTTGTGTGAAATTTTAAAGATATCACTGTACCCTGGGTCCTAAATCTTTCTAAATCTTTTTTGTGTGTCATAGTTTCTCTGATAATTTATCTGTCATACTATCCAAATAGTCTTAATTCATTTGATTTTTTTTTAATCAAAAAGAATCTTTAGAGGATTTGATTTATCCAAACACTTGCAGATGTTATACTTTTTGTCCTCAGCTACAGCATTACAATGCCAGGGAAGCAAAGTGTATCCCTTATCTGGTGTCAGACACCAAAATGAATTCACAATATTGTGGGATTCTGGAGTTAAAGACAATAAACAGCAAATTACAGAGTTACAGTACCAAAAAGATTAAAAGGAAAAATATCAGCTCATCTCATCCAAGATCCTGCTGGGAAAACCTGTGCAATATAACGCCTAAACAAAGATATTTTACAGCAAAGGAACTGTTTAAGTTATTAGACCTGAAGATGAATTTACAGTATTTTGACGCTTACCCTTTGTTGAAGTTCAGGTGTTCAGGGCTCCAATTACAGATATTTTTTGTAGGCCTGTCAGTATTACATATGAGTGAGAGAAAGTGAGTACTCCCTGCTGTGGTCGAATTTTTGACTTGACTGTGCTCCTATGGATCACATAAACATCAGGAAAGAGTCGTGGTTGAGGACAATACTGGCTCAGCTATGTTAGCCATATTTTACGGTCTTATATTCCACAGGCCAGATCTGACTGACTTGCAATTGAATTTTTAGTTGGATAGAGGCTTCAATGCTGGCTCCTTAATGATTTTAATGAAGCTTACCTCCACACACCTGGAATAAGCAGGCTGGTGGCAGGATTTCCATTCCTGGAATCAAATTCATGCCCCCGAAATGCAGCCAGTCGCTGGGCTGTCTCACAGCCCTCACCTATGGGCAGTCATTTAGTTCTTGCAATGCCGCGATGATGCCTTCAGAGCCACTAGCACATATTCTCCCCATGGCCATTCTCATCAGTGGTAAAGCTACCAATAATTCCTGTGCAGTGGAATCAGGGATGGAGATAAAGATGGGTCTGGATGAGGCTGTTGCTGACCTGAGGTATGGCAGAATGTGAGAAAACCTGGACCACAACCCTGCTGAAAGCTGACGTCGTCTGAACAGCTTGTGTTAATTGTTCCACATCAGTAGGTAATTCTGTCTTAAGTATAAAGTTTATATTGCTCAGAGAAAAGGACGATGGGAAATACTGGGTAATATGGACAAAATGATAACGTTTTGGAAAGCTAACTTGTTATGCAGTGAAATTAAGCATTTGATTTCTAAATTTGATAAACTCTCAGCTTTCATCTCATGTAGTTGATTTCCATACTTGCTCAATGCTTAAGAACTCAAGCAAATACTGCATGTCTGAACTAGCTTAGCTTTATGGCAGTCTCAGAAACTGAATTTTAAAATTTCCTAATGTCTTATCCATAGGAAATGCATGCATTCAAAGTTGTGGTGCAGAGTGTCTTCAAACAAGAATTGCTTTTCTCTCTTCAGGGGAGACAGCTAGGTAAAGTAAACCGGGACTGAATCTTAAGCTTCATCCCTTTATGAGTCCTCCTAATGCAAATATTCTCATAAGGGAAAGAGTATTTATTTTGTGGTCAGTCCTCTGAAAAAACAGCTGAACTGATTAAAATCACTTTCAATCAATAGGAATTATAACCAGTAGGAATCTTCATCGATAGGACTTTGAAAATGTTAATGAAGAATTCAGTTTCTGTGATTACAAGCTCTACAGCTATTTAATTACCTCAGGTGCGATGCACAAGACATAAACTAGTGTTTACAAGCTGTTAGTAGAAACAGGCTCGTTCGTAATGAAATGAACGTTTAGGCAGTTGCAATATATAGTTCTGAACAGTAGCAATAGTTAGTGTGTGTGTGTGTGTGTGTGTATATACACATATATATGTAAATATATATGTAAAAGAAATTACACGGCTAGAACCCTTAAATGGGTCATATGCAGTTACATACCTTCTGTAACAGCTTGATAAACTGTGCATCTAATTACACATAAGCCAAAGCACAAATGTGATCTTCAGTAAGTACGTGTTCATACCAGCATATTAATGGATCCATATTCAGCAGATGAACATATTTTGACCTCTAGGAATGAATAGAAAATACAATGAAGTGTAGTTTAGATGTGTTCAGTTATGAACTTCAATTTGCAAGGTAGGAAACTTTATGATAGTTCAGTCTTAATTCTGAATTTAAACCTTTAAAGTAAAAGGTCTTTAGTTCTTTGTTCAGCACCTTCCACAAACGGGATGCTGAACTACATCACAGTAGTAATTTTTACTGTTTTTCTTTTACAGAAAGCAGAAGCAGACACTGGCACCTATATATTAATCCCGATCTGCAGTATAATTGTCATCCATAGGAGCTGTGATTGCAGGCCTAGAACTGGGCATCTTACAGTAGCAATGTCTGTTCAGGTGAATCCTTACCTTGTCTACAAATGCTGCCTGCTGTGTCTCTGTACAGTGATCTGTGCTCCCTTAAGGTCGGTCACCCTGATACTGGATGTGTTGTTTCAGGAAACTGTGATTTCATTACATAATGGGCAGAATAGTTCCTTGTTTCTGAAAAAGCTATGGTTTTGTGGAAAGAGTTTCTTCCTTATCCACATTTAATCTTGAGATCTTAACTGAACAGATTGCAGTTAGTGATATATGAACAACGTTTTGGGTTTTCATGGTTCTCTTGAGCCATTGTCCACAAACATTTGAATTACTGTGAGACATGAGAAACAATTTCTGGTGTGCAACATTGCTGAGTAGCTTAGACTCTGATATTGCAAACACTTGTGATTCCTTCCTACATGTATAAAGCTAAGCATAGGCATTACTCTGGATTTCTAGGACCAGAGCCTAGCTATGGAAATTCATCCTGCTGCCTCAGTGCCTGTAAGGTCTCATGCAGCAGCTGAATCCAGCTCCAGGCCAGCATGACTCAAGAGAAAAGACTTCAGATGGAGACTGTGTGTTTGGCGATGTTGTCAACCCCTCATGTTTCCTGAAAAGTCTCCTTTGACTATGAGTAGTCCACCAGAAAGCAGATGAGGTGAGCGTTTGTGGGTTGGAGGTTCAGCATTGGCAGGTACTTGTATTTCGGAAAGCTGGCGCTAGAAATTCAGAGAAATTAGGCAGCAAGCAGGAAGCCAGGAGAAAGTGTGAGGAAGATTAGGCCTTAAGCCCTATTCACGATCATCTGAAAAAGTAGAAGTTTGATTTACTCAGAGGTCTAGGCTCTGCAGAGCATGACATGAAGAGAGGCAGGAACTGTGTTTGCGTTGGGCAGAGCTACTCTTGGTCTATTTGTTGTTTTTCCTCAACTGAAAAACACTTATGAGTTTCTCTCAGGCTTCTCTGGGGCTGAAGGCTTTGATACTTGAGCTCAACTTATGAAGGAACTTTATTCTCCTGAAGATTTGAGGAAAATCCTTTGATCCAACTTTGAGCCACAGAAGAGTAAATCAGTGAAACTTTTTGGAGACCACAACTTAAAAAAAAGCAAGCAAGCAAACAAAAAACCTGTAGAAAAGGATTTCTAATCTTGATGCTGGAACATTCTTCCATGAAGGCCAATGTCCTAGTCAAGTTGTAGTGCCACTAAATTCACGGAGGGAACGACATGTGCAGAAGAATTGTGGGTAAAATCTCAAGTTTGTTAAAACACTGTTGAGAAACAACTTCCAAATACACATGGGAAAATACTCTTCCAAAAAACACAAACAAACAAACCCCCTCTAACGCGACAATCTTGGTACTCAGGAAGAGCTCAGTACTCATTTGGTTGGCCACACTGGAGACAGGCTGTTGTTGGGATATTTGTAAATATCCTGAATGTAAACATGTCAGCATAATGGTAACTTGCCCACAATGTGTAACTACCTTCCTTTTCAAAATCCAGTTAAAGTATTGAATTTTGATAACTGGATTATTCACTCAAAGTGTTCACAGCTGCACTGACCAACAGATTTGCTGCTGCTGCTTATAAGATTTAAACAGTAAGTTTGTAGAAATATTCTACTGTTGCATTTCATGACAATTTAAAAATATTTTGATAATGGCCTTAAAAAGAGTTTGAATCTTCTAACAAGTAAAAGAGAAGGTTGCATAAAGAGAGAGTGGAAATATAGCTAAGTTGTCAATATAGATCCATAGACATAGATGGATTCAGGCTTTACAGTGATAATCAACCTGGTCTGATCCAACAGTGGGCAGATGCCTGCTTGACTGGACTACAGGATGTCCAAGCATATGGATGTGCTGCTAGCCACGGCACTCCCTTGTGTGCTATTGGCTGCAGCCACTTGGTGAGCTTTAACCTTTTCCATCTGATGGGCCATCTAGACCTAGGCAGGTATTGATATGGATACACAGATCCTATTTGAAATTCAAATGCTTATCCTTCATAAATCACCATTTTTTTAAGTTGCAAAGTGCTATGCATGTGCTGTTTGCCTAATTTTGTATGATGACAAATAAAAGCCTATAAAATCATTGATGCCATGAAATAATACCAGCAGGAATACGTAATGAAAGCCAAAGTAATAGTGTTTACAAAATCAAGGCTTATCGTGCTGTGTGAAGTAAAGCACTTATTTCAGCTGTGTTCAAATCTGAGCTCTTTCAGTGGTTTTGTCTTAATAATGAGTGCACATCTCATACTGGCAAATAGCAGTAAGCCCTATTGAAAATAATATGCCTGTTGTTGTCATAATGCATCTCCGTTGACACATTTAACAGCTTGAAGGTATACACTTCAGACACTATAACTTACACTAATTAATCTTTATTACATCATTTGCTGCCTTGTAAAAAAAGCAGAACCTCTGCAAGAACATGTCATTGATATTAATGAATATGCCAGACCTTGGTACAGTTAAAGTCAAACTTTATTTTGAAATGGGGATGCTCTCAGAACCTTGTACACACAATAACTGGATAAAGCCAGTCAACTGACATAACTCTCTCCTCTCTTGTAGGACTGTATAACTGCAGCATATTCTTACCTGATGATGAGCTAGGGGTTTCTGTGTTTAAAATTCAGAGGATTACTAAAGAGATTATCTGATCTGTCAATCATACTGATATCTTGATGGCTTGGAATACTGTTGGAGATTTAGCAAAGTGTCTTTACTCTAATGCTCGTTCTGGGTGTCATGGTTAGCCAGCATCTTAATTATGTATAATGAATAATCTCTCCAATGGCTTATTATTGCAATACAAGCCTCAGTGGTGCCATATAAGCAGAGTCCGTAGCTGGGAGTGACTTAGAGCTTCAAGGTCCCACTGAAGGACTGTTATTATAATATGAGTTCAGCAAGTCTTATCCATACCGAGTTGAATGCATTTGATTCTGGCTAGTTTTGGAAACTAAGCAGTCCGGGGGACTCAGTTGACCATGTAGAAAGTCCAGGTACTGTCAGCAGAAGCTATGGAGCCATGGCCACAGAAACTGAATAACTGAAATTGAAATAATCCACTCATATCCACTACTGCTTCTATACTGAGGCTTATGGAAAAGAGAAGTGGCTCAGTGTGGCCAGCTGAAAACAACTTTACTTGTAAGTGTAGTGAACTACATCCAAGGGTCTACTAGGATCTGAAGGCTTTGCATTGCCCTGTTGATCTCTAGGCTAATAGACTAGTACATTGCCAAGTGCATTTGTCTTCTTTACCTAACTCTCTCTTGCTTTCTCAGGTCAACTTTTTGTTCTTGTCCCTCTGTCTGTCTGATTATCTCACATAAGAGGAGGGACTTTCTGTGATGAGGGAAGGTTTTCCAGGTAGAGACAGACACATAGCTGCATGCTACCAAAGCAGTGGTGGTATGGAATAAACGGCATTTTGTACTAACAGCTATATAAGACTGCTTGAAGATAAGAGGTGGGGGAGTAACGATGCTAGGTACCAGAGAAGGGACGTACAGGTACTCCTCAAAGCCCAGTAAAAAAAAAACTGATAAGAGGGAACGAATGGTTTCAGCACAGCATGTCTTCATTTGCCTTCCTTAGATTTCTCTGGCATGTTATCAGTGCTGTTTAGACAACCCTGAGTATAAAACTGTTGAAAGATCTGACATGATGAAAACAAGAAAGCTTTCCTGGCGGCAGCTACCAGTGCTGACTGTTCTCCATCACAGCCTGAAGCTGGGCTGCAGCAGAATAGTGACGGTGGGCTATCAGCCCCCTCAGCAATGCTGCAGGGGAAAGGAATGACACTAAAATGGTTGGATCCTTTGAAACAGGGCATTGCTGAAGGGAGCTGTTTTCACCAAGCGTTGCTATCATGGGAGACAGCTATGTCTATAAGGTGTTATCAACACAGGAGGCCAGGGATTAGTTTCAAAGGGATGTTCTGAAATGGCTGAGTGCTCACACTTAAAACAATGTAAACTCATCCATGTTACATACTGCATCCTCATCTCAAATGTAGATACCTAAAAATCAATTTAGTTAATTCTCTGTCTGGGTACTGAAAACAAAAAGAGCCGTTATAGTGGTTAATATATAACATTTTCTTCTGATCTGTAGAAGAACACAAAGTAATAAGTATTGCATACACTTTTGCTGCGACTTTCTACCATAGCTGAACACAGATGGTACAAAAAGGATCAGATTCTCAGGCAGCGTAAGTTAATATAGTGCCCCATATGCATAGCTGGGCTAGCTGATGGGAGGTAAAATACTTCCTCCAGTCCCTGGCACGGGACAATGTCTGGTCAAAGCTGCACGATTCCCACTGATCCTTACAGTGGGGTGTGCTATCTTGCCTTACCATTTGCACACCTTGGACTGGATCTTTTGCTGTCCTAAGGTCACTGTGTTCTACATATCAAAAGGCACTCCTCAACTAGGGAGGAAAAAAATCCCCCACATTTCTTACTTTGAAAGATTGACAGAGTGACCTTGCATGCACATTATCCAAAATGATGTGCACGTTGTGTTTTTCCCAGTTCAGAGAAACAGTACTCTGCTTTAAAAATAAAATGGTAGAAATTGGTAATTTAACGGCATGTAGTAAGCGGTTTTCAGCTTTCCCTGCTGTGAATCTAGTTCATGGCTTCCTGCCTTAATCAGGCTTTTATTTAAATAAGTTTCATTGTACCACAAGAAACAAAATTGTCATTTCATTCTCTTGCAATGAGCTGTGTTGTCTGCAGGGCCAGCTCAAAGCTTCTCAGCAGCATCGACAGAAATGAAATCTGTGGCCTCGAGGTTGGAGGACTGGGCTCGTCCTGCTGCTAGGAGGGGAAGGACAAAGGAAGGGCTGGAACGGAGGCGAGTCCTGAAGGGGCAGGCTTGCTGCTCCTGCTGCCAGCAGGGTGGGACATCTGCCACATCCCCTGACTTGACTTTCCAGGGCTCTGCCGTAGGTAACATAAAACTATTTCGCTATTTCTAGCAGTCATCTGCCAGAGGTAACTGCTGACTTTGCCAGTGGCAGTGCCAGCTGTGGTTATTAGTCTGTCACGTTGCATGTGATATGGAAGTCAGACTGAATATGGAGGCCACTATGAACCCCAGTGAGAGAGAGGTTTTGACTGGCAATGAGTTGATCTTTTCCCAGTGAAAGGCTGGCTGTTCTTGCTTACTACTTTATGTGACTATTATAGTCAGCTCGCACCGTGCCCTGTGAAATGCACGTCTTGCCTTTGAACTTAAAGATCAGGATGAATTCTCTCCTTCATCAGACTTAGGTTGAGAAGGGTGATAGGGAGGGATTTGCTTAAAGCTGGATGAAATTTAGATTTAATGAGAAAGTTTAAACCCTGGGTCTTTCACATCCCCTCCTTGACAAACAGTCTTCCTCCTGGCACAAGTGCCAGTTCTTGCTCTTCTACTTCTTGTCTGTAAGAGCCCCTCTTTTTGGAGGGAACTCTCTACTGCCCATTTCCAGTGATAAATGGTGTGGCTTGAATGGAGCAGAGTAAAGAACTTGAATTCAAGAAGTTATATAATTTACCCAAACTCAAAGAGCTTGTAGTTGCTTAACCTCTGATTGGTTGTAACTCCTGCAGCCTGCTGTTTTCAGACATCAGGAACAAAAACCCTGGACTTAAATTGGCTGAAGCGACTTTCTTAGGATAGGATTGCATCAGTGTAACAAACAAGATGGCCTAATCTTAAATCTAATTACAGATTCTCAAATGAAATATAGAAACTGCAGTAACTTTGGGGCCAACTCGTGCCTACCACAGAGGGAGGACCCAAGCTTCCTGGGGACCAACGTGGCATGCATACACAGGAGCAATCTTTTGGTTGTTCCTGTGGCAGCCCCTGTGAGAAATGTTTTGAGTGCTTCAGATGAATCTCTGGCTTCCAACTATACCATCAGCCCTGGCTGGGTGATTTAGGGGAAAAAAAGATGACCCAAGATCTGTCTTGCATATGGGTCCTTCCCAGAAGGCTTGGTATCACTTGCTGTCAGCACAGGCAAGTCGTAGACTGCCTGTGTCTAACCCTTAGGCTAGCAAGCATTAGGCTAGCAAGTCTTAGGAGCAATCTGGGCATCAAAGCATTTTTGGGAGCGCTCTTTCTGGTGTTGCTGCTGCTCTGGGGACAGTCAATTGGGAATCACTGGTCCTACTTCCATGCACACTTCTCCAGCTCATAAGGTATCCTGTGATGAATATTTGAAACACTTTTGTTATGGCCTTAAATACTTAGGTTAAAACAGTAATTGTAGCTAACCACTGAAGGGAATAATTAGACACTTCTAGGTATCAGATGACCATAACAGAGTAATACCTGTCTTGTCACGTTTTATTGTCTAGGGACATGATGAAGGTTTTGAAGATAATTGAGTGGCAGGCATTCACTAGTACAGCATGTGATTAAAGGAGCAAATAGCCTAACAAGCATGGTCAGGTACAGTGCGTATTTCAACTGTTCATTTTGCTGAAGGCCAACAATTTATGCTACACCCAGTGGCTACTGAGTCTCTTTAGACCAGGCACATGCAATAAAATAGGAATGTTAATGGGGCAGGCTGCAACACATTAAAGGGATAGTGTCCTGGCAGATACTGGCAATAACTTATTCTAAGTTGCTTCATTCTTAAATATTAATTTAAACCATGTTAGTTGAAATGCTTATGGGAAGGAGTTAATAAAAGAGGTAACATGTTTTGACATATATTGGACATCTTCATTTCAAAGTGAAATCCAACTCTCATTTTTTTCTTTAAGTGCGATGAGCTAGCAAATGTTTTAAAGTTATGTCTGTGGTCTAAGAGAAAGGTACTGTACTAATAAATATGGAAAAATGCTAGTGTGGTGGAATTATTGACAGGTCTGATATTAAAATTCAGTTTCTCTAATTCCATTCCAACTAAGCAGAATTAGCGGGGTTCTAAACTTGGAGGTTTTATGATTGCAGTTATATCATTCACTAAACAGCTTCCTAGCTACACAGTTATGGGAGAAGATCCAATGCTATGCCTAAAGGTACAAGCTTGCCCATACTTTTTAAAGGTAAGTAGCTAAAATCTGTCCTGTTCGCTTACAACTGAAGTAGGGATCCTTGAAACTTGTGAAGAGCTCAGGAGGTCTAAAGCCCTAGCTAATCATTAAAATGTTTACATGTAATGTTAAAATCATTTAAATGTTAGCTATCTAAGATCAGTTTCCCCAATGTATTGAGGGTATAACTCTTCAGTGGTTAAATTTCCACCAAGGCCAGAGGGAAGTCAAATAGTCCAATAGGATTTAGGTTTTCAGATATCATTGTGTGTTTGACCTCTAGCATCCATAAAGATTCCTGTCGAGTGACATGAAGCGTTTTCTGCTCTCCAGAGATTAAATACACTAGCTATCTATACTAACATGTTTCTGCCAGAGAAAGGGAACTGAGATCAGCAGCTGGAATCCAAACGTCTCTCCAGTGCAACACAAATTTACTGGACCATCAAGCCAAGCTATGCTTGGAGGTTTGCCACACCTTCTGTTTTCTCATGGACTGGATGTTGACAGCAGTTGAGATCCTCATATTGCCCAGACTCTCTTGACATGAGAACTATACGGTGATTACAGATTAAGGGTGTTGGTTACATCTGTTTCAGGGCCGCTCTGTTCTCTCTGCTCACAAACTGAACTGCCTCAGGCCAGTCCACCATTGTCTGTGGCTCTCCCACCTTTTCTCACACTTGCTCATGAGGTAAAGCCCTGATATTTGTTCTGCATGTTGCCTGGCTGCTGAGCATGTCCTTAGCAGCTCAGGTCACCAGCAGAATCAGATGGATAGCATGCTAGGCTGTTGCATTGGGTCCTTAGGGTTGGCAATACTGGAATGAAGGATAGATATTGTCGTCCAAAATTTTGAATATTATACGATGCATGGAGGTTTAGGAGGGCTTAGCTTTGCAGGTGTACAATGATATACCTTATAAAGATCTAATGATCCCTCCTTTAGAAAATTACCATGTAACTCTTCTTCAAAGAATTGGACATATTCTATTCTGTGGGAAAGCTACTCCATGTTCCATAGTTTTTCCCTGATTCCTTGATCTTTAGCCTCCCTTGAACATGAGGGGTTTCTATTTTCACTTAAATGCTACAGATTACTTGTACATATCCCCCTCTTACAATTCAAATGAATAAAGAAGGACGAAAAGTCTAGAATCCCATCCCCCTCCAACAAAAAAGAAGTAAAAAACTGAACAGCAAGTGAATAAAGTTTAGAAAAATGAGTGTAGAAATATGACAGAAGTGACAGAAAAAAGTGATTTATGGAAGCTAATTAAGAAATAGCTTGGCTTATTCTTACACAAATCACTTATTTTTGGATATCTTCTTCTTTAGCTTTCAGGAAAGATAAAAATCTAGTCTGTGGCACAGTGTAAAGGAGAGGAGAACATGGGGAAGAGGCTGCTGAGGCACTAGGCTCTCTGCTCCTCAGACCCCCCTAATCCTCGGTGCTCCATACATGGGTTTTATTGTTGTGTCAGTTCCTCAGATGCGGGAACTTTCTGTCTCTCCTTGCTATTGTGTTTGTATAGCACCTCCTGCAGTGAAGGGGAAGTCTTCCTGGGAAGGAGATGCTCACATGCCTCCTGCAGTGTCAGCTTCTCAGAAAACATTGTACTTTCAGGCCATTTGTCACCTAACCTTACATTTGGGATGAAAGAAATAAGCCATTTAAGTGAACTTTCCCCATCATTTCAATTCTTACTTTCTTCTCAGCCATCAAAGACAGATAATATTGAGTCTGACGCTCAGAAATACTGTCTGCAGAAGTCTATAGTCTGATGGCAGCATCAGAATCTCTCAGGCAGGGCTTAATGTTGGGAACTCACTGGGTCTCAGTTTATTTCAGCCTTGTTCTCTCCTGTATGGGATTAGAGTGCCTCTGCTGTCAAAATTACTAATAGACCCCTCAGGCAGAAAATGTTTCTTCTGTAATGATATGCACTGTGCTACTTCACATCTGGAGTGCTGCAGGGCCGCTCTTTTGGCTACCTCTCACTTTGCTGGGGAGAAAGATGGAAAAATGACTGTCTTTCCTGGTACACCTTTAACATACTTTAGTTCAGTTTACATTCAATACTCAGGAGTGAGGACAGAATGACAGCTACTGTACTGAGTGAGCTGCCCAAAGGTAGACTCTTTTAATACAGACGTTAGACAGTGTGACAGATAGATGGGAGATAAGCAAAAGGCTATTATCCCAAGGTAAAGTTATTTCAACATACTGCCAATAAACCCTACATATAATTTGGGTGAGGGGTGGGAGAGGCATGACTTCAACTAAGATCCTTTGACTGCCATCCACACCTTTCAGTGAGGCTCTGACACTTTATCAAAGAGGGGGAAAAAAAGAAAGATCAGTCTTTATAGTCTGGGCAGATGTCCAATAAGAAACTCCAGCAGAAGATTAAAGTCTTTAACATGAAAGAGAGATCCAGTGCGATGTGTAATATCTAGCAGTTCTAAAAATAAGCGTGTTTGTCAAGCCTGCAACAATCAGACTGATTGCTAGCTTTAACAGGATGACGTACAGCTTGCAATCTGGCACAGGGTAAAAACGTTATTAAAATATCTTCACAGTCAAGCTGGCCTTTGCATTTATGGGAGAGGGACTGTGTAACAGCCCTGGCTTGGCTTATCTAGCTCCTCTCCCCAGATGTCAACCACAGGTCCCAAGCATCTGGGGAAGATCTGGAAAGACACATTCTGCGGTGCATTCAACAAATATCCCTGGCTGATCCTGAATGTCTCAATGGATGTTTCTAATGGTTTTGCCCTAGAGCAGGAGTCTCTTGCATGTCTGCTGGAGTGTCACATGGGGCTGGTTCAGGCTGCTGGGAGCAGAAGGGGAAAGAGAAGTCCAGAAAGACAACGACTCTTCAGTAGCAGAGCTGGGGCTAGGACTCACATGCCCTAAAACCAAAGAGACAACTGACCAGAGAAAGGGCCTAAAGAGGCAACTATACACAGAAGAGGAGTGCTTGTGTGCTGATTAATTTCGGACTGCATTTACTTTTGAACTCCAAGTCCTTCTCTGTGAGAAGGAAAGGAGAATTATAGCCGTGCCAAAGACTGGGGAGAGAAAACAGAGACATAAAAGCCGTTTAACTTGACCATGGCTGTGGAGGAAGCTGATACTCAAAGTAAGATTCACATACGGATGCTGCTTTCTTCCTCCTTCCAGGCAGGGAGAAGGACCACTAAACAGATGCTCAGGACATTGAACAACCTGCCAGTTCATGCTCAGAAAGTTGTCCTATAGTTATGGCCAGAAATCTGAAGAGTGGCACAGAAATTTAACTTGTGTTTTGGGAGGGAGCTGCCGTCTCGGGGCTGCAAGTGGTACCCCTGTAGCATCGCCCTGCTCCTGTGCCTTCACATTGCTTCTTGAAGTGAGGAATCAGTGCAAGGGTATCCCCTTCACAGACACTGAGCCCTGGCCAGAGCTGGACTGGGACCATGAATTAACTATGTGCCCAAATAAGGAAGGTCCAAACCAGTAAGTATTTGTCCTATTTGAGAGATCTGACTTACCTGATTTGCACTGAAAGGAAAAAGGTTTTAAAAATCCAGTTCAGCTTTTATCTCTTTCTAACTGGGAATGAAATTGGACAGTCAATGGTTTCTGTGAGTCTGGGACCGACAATGAATTTTCTGGGTGTGAACTTTTAACGCTCTATCCCTAGCCTCTCCTGGCTAACCTTCCTATGTACTCCAGGAGCTACACTTTTGTAATTCGTTCTTCCCCTTTCCAAGTGTCCTTCCGATCCCCTCATGGGGACTTCTTTTTCTTCCTTTTTTCTTTCCAGGAGGCAAAACACTAAAATCTGAACGTATACATAAAGCTAATCTTGTTAATCCCTCTTGTAGGCCAAAAGAACAGCCACATGAATTACAAAGCTGGTACTCTTCATCACCCCATTAAAATCCTGGACAACCAAATGCAGATGCTCACATGACCAGAGCTGCAGGCATTTGCAATCCTTCGTATTAATAAAATTCCAGAATACCTTATTAAAATATTGCAGCTCCACCCACTCCACAACACACCTCTGAAGTTTGTGAGCCTGAGGAAAGAAAGCATCGGACAACAGAACTACTTCTGGTTCTGGCAGACACCCTCCGTTTGCAAATAAAGTCTTTTATTCCTATAGCTTTTTTTCTTCTTTTAAATGCAAAAATTATGACTTCATACTTTCCTCCTGGAGTGCTGGTTCACACCCATTACTGCACATCACCTTCTAGAGTAAATAATTTCTTACCCTCTGTTCCTGTGAAAATAAAACATACGCTCCTGATTTGTCATCTTGGGCAGTCCTGGTTTGATGGATACTCACTGGATTTGGAAAAATACAAAGGTTTTGGGGAAACACAGCCATAGAGAGCTGGCTTAGTGTGTTGCTGTTTGTCCTTGGGGCTGCATTGGATAGGGAACACCCAGTTTCACTTACTGGGGTCAGACAGCAGAGTTGATTCATTTGCTTCTTAACTGTTCCTATGCCAATCCATAAAATCACTGTCTGTGTGGTTGACAGCCTGTTGCATTTCTCATGTAACTGCAGAGAATTATACTGTACTTGCTACGGAGAGATGCATTGGACTTACTGGGTCCATTGAATAGCCTGAGGAAGCAAGTTTATGTTGTGGGAAATAACCTTGTGATAACATTTTGCACAAGGATTAGGACAATGCTCCCACCTAATACACAGGCATGTACAAAATTTTTCTGGTTTCTGGGAAATCCCTATCCAATTCTTCTTTATAAGGAAAGGAATTAGTTAAATTCACCTTTAAGTGTGAATTGCAGTTCCTTGCCTCCTGGATCTCTAGACCCTCAAGAGATATGTCTGGCTTAATGACTCTAATTCAGATGGTATTTCATCCACAGTCACTGCTGGTGACAGCAGCACTTATTCCATGCCAGGGTAAAGGTGCATTACCTTGTGAGTGCAAATCCAAACGCATACCTAGGGACAGGTCTGATGCCAGCCGAGCTGTGCCCTGACAATCTGCTTCAGGGCTTCCAACCATTCGAGCGCTGCTGGTTGAATCTACCATCAGTGGTGTCTTTTCTGAGATCACAGCTGTTATCCTGGGCTCTCATGTGAAGCTTCCAGCAGGGAAGGAGAGATCCTGTTCTCAGTCAGTTTCAGCACTACTGTGTTAAGTGTAAGAGGCAACAAAGCATGCCCAGAAACCAGCTAAGCTGGAAGAACAGCTGAATTTTCTGTGAGTAGAGTTCCCACCTTCAGCTGACCAAAGGCACTAATATTTCCTGAACGTGTTATTTCTGACATGGAAAAATGCCTGGCTTTCTAGAAATTCCGTAAAACCTGGCTTTATTAAAGTTGATATGAATTCTATCGTTGATTTCAGTGGAACTTGAATTTTATCTTGGGCATATAGACCTGTGAATTATCTATATAAATTTACCTATTTAAATACACTCCAAAATTTTTTTTGAATTAATTTTATGATACGAGATGGAAGATCATATTGCCAGATTGAGTTCTATGCTGAATTTAAGGTATGATACTTGGGAACAAAATGACAGCCGCGACCATTTCACTCTTTAGTAGCACGTAATAGAACAAGTGCCACCTGTTACAAAAGCTGTCAGCACTCTGTTTGGTGGAAGCGTAACTGAACAATGAAAAACACTTGGCTGATCCAGTCAGGATTTATTATGACATGCTTGTGGGTACATTTTGGTTTTTAATTGGAACAAAACATGTTACACATGAATGTATCTATCTACATCACAGGCCTTTCCCCCTGAGCTGGCTAATTTCTTTTGTTCCCCCTTTCACTTTTTACAGATTTTGCCTGCAAATGATTTATTCCATACCTACTTGCAAAGGTGCTTCCTCCATAACATTTCTCTTCATCACCTCTTTCATACACTGCATTACTCAGTTGCCCCAAATCTACCTGAATTAAAATGTACACATTGTGTCCAAATTTATCAGGATGAAGTTAGTACTGTGTTTTTTTTTTTTTCCCAGGTCTTCCTCTCCTGCCTTGTTTAAGGTTAAGACAACCAGTTTCCAGCCAGGTTGTGTGCCCGTGAGACTCTGCAGGGAATGGAAGCCACTCCTTTCTGGAAAAATGCCTAGGAAGGTCTCCCTCTTTTTAAACAATCCTGCTTGCCATCACCAGAAGGATGCAGTAAGGCTAGCTTCCATTTTCCACTCTGCTTTAGGTTAAGGAGAATATTTTCTTCCCTCACTTATAAAAAAATTTTGTAAGTTCCCTGAAGGCTTTGGGTGAATTGTACCAGATGAACCTTGTTTGTTAGGATACTTAGCACAATTACCATATAGCACCTGTTTTGTTATGACAGCATTTCCCACATGAACAATCAATCCACTGTAGTTACCTAGAGCCTGAGGACTTGCTTCATTTTTTAGTTGGGGTTTGTTTCTGTTTATTTAAATAAAAATTTAAAGCAAAGCAAAGTGAAAATCCCAGCATTTGATCAGGCTCTGACAAGTAGCTCTGAAAGTTGCATTGAAAATCTGTTCTAAGGGGGGAGAGTGCACACGTGCATTTCTCCATGTGTCGCAAGCATGCTTGTAGAAATGAGGAAACTTAAAATGAAGGTGACAGAAGGGACTACTACTTAAGCCGTGATCTTCCAAAGATGTCAATCAGGTGGGCTCTTAGGGCTAACTAGGACTCCCCTGACATCCTTAGCATTCCTTATGACTGATAGATTTCACCACATAAGGTGGTTTTTGCAGGCTTAAGATCTGAAGCTCCAGAGCTTGTGAAAAGCCTGGGAAGAAAGGACAGAGTCGCTCACTGGATGGAGTTCTTCAGTTCCCCTTTTTAGGCTTGGCCTTAGCAGGCCAAGATATGTCTATACCATCATGCCACTGTGCACTTACTGTACTCAAGCCCTACTTGCCTCCATTTGTCCTCTCTGTTTCCCCTGTCTGTCCTCTGTAAGAAGGCCAAAGAGCCTCCTTCAGCTTTACTTCGACGTATGCAAGCCAGCTCCTTCAGGGGAGGAACTGGAGAGTGGAGAAGGTCATGGTGGGCAAGTTAAGTCCTGCCTGCTCACATGGGCCAGAGGCAACTGAGGCACTACAGGAGGCCTTCACCACGTGGATGCAGTCTGTGGTCCCACTTCCTGTGGCACCTCTACCAGAGACATTGACGATATAGCAGAAAATTTCCCCTCTTTCCCTCACAGCTCAACGCATTGCTCTCTGTGATGTTGCCATATGTGTGGGGAGGCAGTCCACGCTTAGCAAAGAGAGCTGTGAAGTGTCTTGACTGTACAAATCCCCACTGGTATCACAGATACACTTAGAATCACAGAATCACAGGAAAATTCAGGCCAAAAGGGGCCACAGGTGGCTTCCAGTCCAACCTCCTGCTCAAACTAGAGTCAGCTACGAGAGCAGACCAGGTTGCTCAGGGCTTTATCCAGTTGAGTCTTGAAAACCTCCAACGATGGAGACTGCATAGCCTCTCTGGGCAGCCTCTTCCAATGTTTAACTATCCTCATTGTGAAGACGTTTTCACTTAAGTCTGGCCTGAAGTTCTTTTATTTCAACTTTTACCCACTGCCCCTTGTCTTCCCACCATGCATCAAGGTGAAGAGCCTGGCTCCATCTTCTTGATACCCTCCCCACAGGCACCACCAAGCTGCTGTTAGGTCCCTCCGAAGCCACCTCTTTTCTGGGCTGAACAGACCTAGCTTTCTTAGCCTTTTGCAGGCAAGTGCTCCAGCCCCCGACCCTCTTGGTGGCCCTCTGCTGAGCTCACCTCAGTTTATCAATGTCTTTCTTCTTTTAGGGGGTCCAAAACTAGACTTCATTTGCAACTAGACCAAGACAGAAAGATAGCTTCAGCTACAACAGCACTGCCAGCACTGGTTTTTATTTTGTGCCTAATCACAGGCACAGTGAATTTTGCTTCACTTTTAACCCATAAAAATGTCACAAGAAAACTTGATTGAATATACTTAGAGCAGATTATATTAGTTTGTTACTATCTTTTGGATTTTGGTAACACTGGAATAATTTTTGCTTTAAAAGAGATATCCAGAATTATGAACTCCATATGGGCATGTGGACTGTACAGGCCTATAGAACACTCTTGCCATTTTGAAATATTTTCTTTTCTATCAATCTGATTTCCAATATATACATTTACAAAATCTTCCATTGGGTTAATCTTTTTCAGAATTAGAAAGCTTCAAAGGTATTTCTAAGATGAAAATTTATTTCTCCAAATGTTTATTGAGCTCACTGTGGAAAGCTCTATTAGAATTCTGGATTTCAGTGCACTGTTATTTTTCCGTTATGAAAAGAAAAATGTTTATATTGAAAGATGGGTCAGTTCAAAAATTTACGAAGCTGAGCTTTCTAAGGGCTGGATTCTTGTTTGGTGCAAATATGCCAGCAACTGCAGTTGACAATCTGATCCTGAATACAACCTCCCAACTCAGAAAGTATAAATGACTCCAAAAAGCAATTAGAAAAAAATCATGGAAAAAAGCCATCGAGAACAATTCCATAGGAAGACGTAGACACAGCCTCCTTCTTAGGGTGTTCTTACACCATGGGTTGCTGGGTACTGAAAAGATATTCTGAACTAACACATGCTTGTCCTATTCTGGTCCTATTCCCCAAGCAGTTGGTGTCAGACACTGAGCAAGACTGGATTCAGCTGTATGGATCCTTGGCCTGGCACAATTCTGCGGTTCTGACTTTCTTATCTCCTCACAACTAACAACATGTTAGCCATCATCAGTCAGACAGTTCTCCTTTTTGTAGTAGGGGCTGCTGTACTCTGATTTTCAAAGGAAACCATGCATAACTTTGTTTACATGTATCTGGTGAAATACAAACTGTGTGATGTAAAACAATGCTGTGCCCAGCTTCTGTAAAAATATCCATTTAAGACATCCCAACCGACATCAGTCACCAAGAAAAATGCACTTAAAATGTCTATGCTCTGACTTGTTTTTGCACAAGAAATCACATGTCACAGATCCACATTTTGTTTTGAACTACAAACTTGGGATTTTTGTTTTCTCCCTGCAAGGCATACTGAGATACCACTGCTGAGTGGTGCAGAGGATTTAGCAGGCACAGTTAGCAAAGAACCCCCTGGAAATCCCATCAGTGTGTCATGACTGATGTTATTGATGTATATAGGGAGACTTCTCATTCCAACCCCTGCTGCTCCTTTAGAAACCCAGAGGATTGTTAACATGGTTAGAGAGAGTTCACGAACTTTGCTCTGTATGAATGCAAAGTATCTGGAACATTGATATGGAAGTGGAGATTCTCCTGCCTTTGTTTCTATTCATGTTCCTTTACATAGCATTTTAATGATTAAGAGCCAGATTTAGCCCTCAGATATGCCTGCTGACATCTCTGAAGTCACTCAATTGTTACCAAAGGCAGAATTCCACCCTGAATTTTGTAAAAATGAAGTGATAAAATCTCAGATCTTCCAACTCCGTAGGGCTTTTAAATAAAACCATGCCTTTTGACTCCAGCCATCTATTATTGATTCTATTAAAAAGAGAAAAAGAAGCTTAAAAGAGTCAGCACAGCCCTGTGGATCAGGCTTTTGTGCTGGAGGCGTAAGCACAGAGTAAGTTCTTTATTAGTTTCTGTATCTTCCAGAGCTTTGGTGCCGATGTTACACACACTCAGCAAGGCAAGTAAAGGGCCTTCTCCCTTTTGGCATCCTCAGGGATACAAATATCTTCTAGGGTGGCAGGTAAAGGAGATGTAAGGCCAGCATCCCAGGCAGCAAGGGGAATTGAGCTGTGCTATCAGAAAGTATACTGCAGTGTCATAAAATTTCTCCATGTGTGCCAAACTGCTCACTGAACCATCCTGCAGCACTCCCAGTACAAGCCAGGTCCCCATCAGTGTAGTGTGAACCACTGAGGTGACCATAAGCTATAACACGAAGCAGAGAGTTATAACATTTCTTCCCCAACTCATCATTTCTAAATGTCACTTCAGAAAAACTAAGTTTTGTGCTGGACCAGTTCCAGCTCCTTTACTTCTTCCACCCTGTCGTCAATGCCACCTCCACTGCCTGCTCTCCCCCTTTGGAAGAGGTTCAGCAAAGCTTGTTAGATCGGGTTCAATCCTTCACCGTTAACATGCTCTCGCTTCACTAGTGAGGCCCAACTCATTGGTTCAGGACTCCTGAAAGAGTGATAGATCTATGATATAACCTTATAGACACTTCTTGAACTATCTATTTACAAGGTACTGCTAAGATCCTTTTTGCTTTTATAGCTTTAACTTTTTGACAGCTTGGACTCGTTTATATTCAGTGGGCCAAATTCTAAGGGATCTAAAACTGATTTAGCTTGCATACAAAAGGTCATCTTACACTGTGCTCCGAATTTGAAATTCTTGATGCTCTAAAGTTATAGGACGAGTTGTAAAATTACAATGTCTGCTAAATAATTTTAAATAGCTTATGGTTATAGCTAATAAAATATTTACAGCTAGCACATAATTAAGAGAACCATGTGATACAGCTCTAGGTTGGTAAATCACTTTGGGAGAGTACACGTACGCTGCAGTAGCAATCTATTGTGAAGTTTTTGCCAAGAATTGTTTGTTCAAAATCATAGCTGGGGCAGTCGCTTCATTTTCACAGCTACCTGTTCTTTTTAATTTGGACTTTGCCTATTGAAAAATCAACCACAGAGCAACTTTTAAAATATAATGAGATCGGACTCAGACATAGAGAAAAGAGGTATCCTTGACTGCCCTCAGATTCATAGTGGTAGTTATCTCTGGCAATTGGGACATATGTCTGCAGCTGCAAGGCAGGAATTTATATAGCATCACTATTCCTTAACTAGGTAGGTATGTGCCTTCAAGCCCCTATATTGATCCTTGCATCATACTCTCTCATGACTGACTCTCCTGGCCCATGCTGGCACTGGCAGCCTGAAAAGAGCAATATAGCCCTAGGCAGCTTTCATCTAATTCACTGGTGAGTGACCCCCATGGACCAAACATAAGCTAAATGCTGCTCTCTAATACACCTTCTCATTTTGCTGGTTTGTTTCACTTATTTAGGTATGGGATAGTTTAGCTAAAAGGTTCTAGTGTGAGACTGTAACCAAATGCAGTGATTTCAGATGGGATGGTTGAAAAACATGGTAGTTGATATAATGTGATACCACCTTTTCTCAGAAGCAAAAAAATACAGACATTTATTGAAAGCTGGTTGTAGACATAGTAATTTGTGTAAATCAAATGCTAAAACAACAAGACTACTGCCACCAATATCATCAAAACCTCAAGCCCACAGTTCATATTCTAGAATCAAAGTCTAACTAAATATATTACCTTTCTGCATCTATAAAGTGTGTGGCCAGATTTAATGTTTAGTAATGTTGCGATTTCTCATTAGGTCTGCCTAGTGACAGGGTGTAACACTTTTCTGTTTTTAGTAGACATTTATCCAGTGACACACTCTCTTGCAGTGTAAACTTACCTATCTCCAAAAGAAATAAAACACAATCAGCTACGTTCTGCCACTAGACATAACGTTGCTTTGCTTATACTGTCAATGATCCTATCATTTTTTTTCTAGAGTGTCGCATGATATTGTGCTTCTGGGTCCTGCTATAAGACGTGAAGTAAGGAATTCCCTTCTCAGAGTGGAGCCTCATTGCTGATGGCTGTATTGACACGGAGATGATGGTTGAGGGTAACGTGTACTGAAGGCACAACAGTCTGCTGAGATTGGTGATAACCATTCTGGCGGTGTTTATCATAGCCTTACATTTTTCATTGTTTTGTTGAGTAATAAACAATTGGTTGGAAGGTATCACAATTTCAAGAATTCAGATCTGGATCAAAGGATACAGTTGGCACCTACATGTCCTTCTCAAAGATACCCTCAAATGACTTCAGCAATATGTTTTATTTTTCTTAAAAGGGTAGAGCTTTTTTAAAAGGCAGACGGACAGCAAATATTTTGTAATGTTGACACTGCACTGGAACAGGCATTGTATTTGAATTCTGCCTAAGGATATTCCAACTTAGAACTTCATGAAGAACCTTGACCTATCATGCATCCCTCAGCTCACTCCTTTTCAACATTTAAGTTTAGCTTTTTTTTACTTTTATACGTCTTTGAGAAATGAGAGTACTTATTCCGACTCCTGAAGTTCTTACTGCTGTCTGGGTTCTCTTATTTGGTAAAACAAGTGGAAAAGGCATCAGACTTATCCTTATACTTGGCTGCAGACTATTTGGATTATATGTAGAATTTCTACTCTTAGCAGTGCCAGTCCACCTGAATGTGAGTCTGTGGCAAAGTCCAAACCAGTTCTCTCTTTATCTAAAAGGATTCATTAGCTTCCAAGAAGGGTGGACCTACTGTCTCTTTATGGCACTAACTCCCCTGTGTGATATGAAGCGTGTGGATACTTTATGCATCTGCCAGCAGGAACGTGACACAGAAATCCTCATGGCGCAGAAGGCTGTCAGTTCAGAGAGACACTGAAAAGCGGACCTAGCCCTCTGGTCTTCTGTTGTCCTTAGACAAAAAGTCCACTAAGATTAGTGATTTATGATTCATCATTATTACTCCCAGTTATGATTAATTTTAAGAATGTGAAACCTTCATCTTCATTTACATGACTATAATATCCCACTTTCTGGCTGTAATGCAGTTCTAGGTGTGGAAGAGTCCTTTGAGATAACCTGCTTGGTCTCTGTGTATTCCCTTCATGTGTCAGTCAAGGAGAAAATCTTGCATTTGTTCATCCAGCTGGAATATAAGTGACCACTTCTGTTGCTGATGCATAAACCAGAATAGATCTCAGGTTGTTCATCAGTTGTTCTAGAGCAGCTCTTAAACGTAGCAGCACGTGTTTGTTCAAATGCTCCTTATTGCTGCCTGGATAGGTATCATCCCTTGAATCCACTTGAGGTTCAACCATCCGGAAAATCTTTTTTACAAGCTTCCAGTTATTCTGTGGCCAGTAAATGTAGGGTTAAAAAAATCCTCTAACTGTTTTATCACTGAAATTATGATTATTAGCTTACAAAATTAAATTCCAGAGGTTTGGAACTTTGAAAAATGACTCTGACACAAGTTTTCATTTCAATTTCTCATCAATAATTCTCAGAAAATGACTTCACTTTATTGCCAAGAGTTATGTTTTTATAAAAGGATATTTTTTGCAAAATAACAAGTGTTTCAGGTGATTTATATCTACTTGTAAACATAACATATTAGTGTGTACTCTACACTATTACAGATGTCTGCCACTCACCCTTCAGTCCAGTGGAATTACTGGTGAAACTATGACTAATAAAATTGGTTGTGAACCACAATTCAATAACGGCAAAGTTAATTACATGTTTGCAAGAGTATAAACTTACAGTTTGATCAATATGTAAATTCTGACCTTCAATGGTCTTTTCAGCCGTCTTTTAAGCTTTTAGTCTTGCAAAGATTAACTTAACTGCCTAGAACTTCCTTTTATGAAGTTACGAGAATATGAGAATAAGGAATTTCAAATAGTAACTTTATATTTTTTCAGAACTTTTTAAAAATACAAATATAGATGCTGTAAGTACTCTTCCATCTCACTGAAGGGCAGCATTAAACTGATACATATTCACTATTCCAAGAATTAATAGCTAATAAACTTTTTTGACATATCTTTTCATATAACTTATGCAATTATCTGTACTAACACAGCATATTTGAAGCACACTGCTTGAAACTCCCCTCTGAATTGAACAGGAGGGTTTCTGTATATGGGAATCAAAGCATTTATGAAGTTATTTGTCTCTCAGGGTCTGCCAGAGTAGCCTTTATGTATCAGTGACTGTCTTTCCCTGGGTGAATGGCTGCTTTTCGGTTTACCCTTCCTGATGTGGATATAAAGACACTTCATTTTATACTGCAGTATAAGCGAGTACACTTGGTTCTATACCGCATGTCCTGGAAAATCTATTTCTCTGGCAGGTTAAACAGCCCTATCAGTCTCTGTATTTAATATTGTTATGGATGATGACGAGATTGACACAAACTTTATTCAGGACAATCAAGACAACATGCTTTTGGATACATACTCTGGTTTAGCTCTAACCTGACCTTGGAATGACATGTTTGAGTGAACAATTTGTAGAATACCGCCAACTGCAGTACACAAATTCACTAAAAAGTACATTGTTCCTATCTAGACATCTAGCAAAATCTGTATGTTTGTTTGGCTGCTTTTACATGTTGCATTTGTGTGCTTAGAACCACTAGGGAATTGTAGTGACAGGATGGAAGCTGAAGGAAGCCCTACCTCAGACATGAGTATATCCTACTACGTAATGTGAGGCTGTATTTTTCTGGAGGAGTTGTGGTTACATAGTTAATCACAAGACCAAAGGAACTGCATGCTTTCTAGCATGTTTAGATTAAATTACTTTTATAGGAGAACATACGCATTCCTGTTCAGTTTTTAGACAGCTCTTGGACACTCAAGAAGCTTGCTTGGTGAACATAGAAAGGACTAACTTATTTTGAAATGATCTGTAGAGTTTCATGCAACTTCTTTTAATGATTACTCCTTAATGAAGTTTATATATCTGATGGGAAATAATAAACATAATTTTATTTGGGGGGGATGGAATTTTATACTGTCTGGGAGACTGGCACTGAAGTCTTCCTCTGAGTTTATTATTGCACTCTTTTTAAATCTACCAACAGGTCCCATCTGTTCCTCTCTTCCTTTGTGAAAGGCTTTGTTAGCATTGGAGAAGAAAGCACTAGGTGAGGACCCACCCCATCATCCTTTTGATGGAAGGGTGGCAGTAACATATATACTACGCAATTGTATATTTTCTTGAAACAGTTTGTGGGTACTCTTATCTTTGAACTCAGCACTTGTAAAAGTCAGAGTATTTTTATTTACTTGGTTAAATAATGATGCTGGGGCTTTACTAGGTGCTCAGATCCGGAAATGTTGGTTGCAGTGTTTGCTTTGTTAGAACTTCTCAGTATAATGTTGCAGACACAAATAAGAACCAACTCAAATTATAAGGTTTCTATTCAGCTCTTATTCAAGCCAAAGTTTAATCATTTGGCTCATGTTTGACTGATGCTGAAGGACTGTCAAGATCTGGTAGGTAAGAAAATACCTTATCTTTATTGTTCAAAGCTTGTTCTGAGCTGATTTGGGGAAAGACATGGAAACTACAAAACTATGGCAACAATTTCAGCCTACTAAAGGCCACACTCCAGGGTAACCCTTTTTATGAAATTTCCACCTGTTTCCTTGCACTATACAATATAGACTTAATTTTAAATGGCCAGAGGAACCTCATTCCTCTCTTAATTAAAACTGATGTCCTCTCCCATTATCAGCATCACCTGGGAGTTGACACACCCTCTCTTTATGCTTAATGCAATTAGTGCCTCAACTGCTGTCTTCTTAAGGTAACAGAATTACTGAAGAGAATAAAAAAACCTTGTAATTTTCTTTAGTATCAGCAATCACTTCAGGTATACCTAAAGCTGGAATAATGCTGCACAGGAAGAATGTTTTAAATGTACAAAATTAGAATATTATACATATTGTGGAATCATAGAAGGTCAATCTATAAAAACATCGATATTTTATGCTACAGTCTGGTCTGAGAGGTTCTTTTTTAGAAGCAGGCCTAATCCTTCCTGCTCTTGAGCACCCTCTTTCCCCAGCACTGACATAAATGGGAACCAAAGGATCCAACCGGCTTGCACTAGGGCCCTCAGCACTTTGCAGAACTGGCTGCAGCATTTCTGTTGATGCAGATGACAGAGCACTATTACTGCTCTTTGAAACTAAAGATAATCATTGAAGTTATGAGGTTTAGTATATTTTGCATGATGTTGGCTAAAAGACTTGGTATTATATACAGAACGTATATTTTGACTGGCTTGATGTGATTCAATTATAATGCTGAAGAGAGTGGAAAGCATCAGGCAACACACAGGAAATGAATCTAGTGAGAATTACTTGGTCATTGAAATCTAAAAGTCAGGAAGGTTTCGATCTTCGGGCTCACCTATAATTTGTGCACCATAAATGTAGACTGAAGTCGTTAGGGACTTTGTAATGACAGTGCTGTCTATAACAGTATCATCAAGCAAGACATTGGCATAAATCATTGGCACTTTGCAAAGTGTCACTTCTGTCAACCTCCTAGTGATGTGATCTTTAGTCTTTCAAATCTATAGACTGGCATTTGGATCAGCTAAGCACCTAACATCCTGTCTTGCATATTAAAGCTGCTTTAGCCAATATCTAAATGCTGAAGTAATGCCTGTTTAAAAATATTTTTAGATGATTTGCATAATATAATCCTACTACTTTAACTCTTTCCTTTAGGGCATAACTATAAAGTCTGTCCTCCTCTGATGAATTCACAACTACCTTAATCAATAATAAAGCCCCCTCCTTGCTGTTAATTGAAGCAAGAAACACTGTAAAATGACTAAATGGGTGCTAAGTAAAATCAGGTACTAAAATAATCACTGTTAACACATTCAAACAAATGCTGCAAAGACGAAAGCTTTTCAGTTTGAAATTATTCTAGATATAAACAGGGTTTTTTGGACAGGAACCGTGCTTGTATAGATTGATATAAATAAAATAAATAACATAAGATTTATTGATGGCTGTAAGTGGACAGCAAGCAAGAAAGCCCTCTTGCATATCTACAATGAACCAGAACACTGCAGCTCAGAAATGTAGCACCTCTCCGGACAGCATGGGAATCCTATCAGAAGCGTCATATTTTTCCATAGGTGAGTTTTTAGAGCGGGTAGATCTGTTGCTAACTGTGTAAAGCAAACAGTGCTGGGTATGTTCCTGGCACTGTACCTCTGTTATCTCTGCTGATAAATTACTACAAGGTCCCTAGTGTGGTCTTGTTCAGTGACTGTTGTTTCAAGAACATTTAATTAACAGGTATAGACGTTGTCATAATGTCTACCTGGAGCTACTAAGATGTGTGTGCAGAATTTGTATGTGTTCTTACAATTACACTGACATGATTAGGTATAGTCACTTCATTATATTCATTCTCTCCTTCTTCAAGCTATTACAGCTCAGGGTTGTATTTTATACAAAATTTTAGAAGTGTTTTCTTTTGGGTTATGAATATATTTGTTGAAGGCACTTCAAGAACCCATCTTTGTAGTCTGTGCTGAAGCCAAACTGATTGATACACCCTACCGTGAAATTCAAAAGACGCTGCATTTGTGTACATAGATGCAATGAAAGGCACAAAACCATCTTTATGACAAATGTGTGTAACTCTATGAAAAAATTTTATAACTATCTGTACCCAAGGCTAACCTAGCTTACTCACAGTCTGCAGGGCACGGTGCCTGTTAGCCTACAGATGTATGGGAAAAGCTAGACTAGAACGGCGGATTTCCTTCTCTTGCCCACTGGCCTCCTCTGGAGGTTTCTAGACTACTTCTAACAGGCCTGTAAAAGGCTACTAATAAACAGACTTGTTTTCAGGATAGCTAAACATTATCTTCTCTGCTGGAAAAACTGAAGAATTTGAGTGGAGGGCAATAAAACAGCAATTAACATTAAATGTCTTCAACCTCATAACGCATTTTAAGAATTTATGTTATGTGGAGAGGAAAAATTAAAGGTGTCCAGATTTTTTGATGGTCTTGCAAAATTCTGGCATAAGTAGCTATACAGACTCAGTAGCAAGTAAATAAACAAATCTAGAACTATTATTTAGAAAACAGTGGCGTGTATAAGCTCTGTTACAGACTGGAGCCCTGTTGTCCTATATTCTCTACCCAAGCATAAAATGAGTTTGGTTCCATTTTTTACCATTACAGTAAAAGTGGACAGTAGAAGAATAACAACATTCCCACAAAAACTTTACAACAAAGAAAATCAGTGATGACTTCATAAATTGATTTTACTGTGTTTTTGATAGTCAAAGGTAATAAATGAGTGACTTGGCCAGGTTGTATCCATAAATCTGAAGCAAAATGGCTGCAGCTGGACATGACATAAACAAGTGTGCTCTGAATTGAAAGATTTATACCTGTTTTTGACATAAAAGCTGCCATATCTTTCTAGATACGTTAAAGCCTTCAGCCTCTAATTTGGAAAATCTAAGGCAAGAATAAAATCTTACATTAAATGTCCTTAATGATCAAAAGTGTAAGTGAGATATTTAGTTTCTTATTTAAAAGACTAGAAGATATTTTAGAATTAACTTGGAGATATAATAAGCGCTTCATCCATCATCCATCCAAAACTCAAAGGAGAAGCCCTTTTTCCACCTTTGCTATTTAAAGTTAACATATTCAGAGCATATCTCCTAGAACTTCTTTTCTGCTTAAGCTGTGCAACAGTGAAGTCATAATTTTCCGAAATGATGAGAAAGGAAAACTGAACTAATACTTGCATTTCTTCATCTTATTTGTCCATAGCCCAAAAAAAATCTATTCATGTTCATATGACTTTTGTCTACTATGAATCAAGTGACGAGGGATGAGATAATGTATGTGTTTACAAAGGGTTAAAAAGAAATAATTACATGGGAGATTTCTATCAAATGTGTTGCTAGTAATAAGAAGGAAAAGACGAAACCTTAACCACTGAAATTAACGACTGTCTTGCCCTGGGCTTTACAGGGCCAGGATTTCTTGCCTGGTATGTTGGCCAGATTAAGCGAAGTAAGCCTACAAATCTTACTGGATTCAGGGATAGGACTGGGAAATAAAGAGGTGGTACTCCAACTCCATTTCCAGTTCCACTGTAGCTACGCGTTTTACCCAATCGGTCAGCTCATTATATTTCATGGTTAACGTTTCATTGCAATGAATACATTCATTGCATTCAAAGCAGAGATAGAGGAGTGATCTTAATAGGAAAAAAAAAAAAAAAGCCTCCTCAGGTGTTCCAGCTGTTCCTTGCAAAGGACTTTGCCTGCAAGATGCTGAGTAATTTCACCACATACTTAGGTCAATGAGCTAAATCCTCTGCCCTTATATAATGTAACTCTAGCGTAACTCCACTGAAACCACTTAAGTTAGACCACTGGAAAATCAATCTAAATGAGAATAAAGCTGTTCCAAGAAATGGTGAAGACACTTGGTAACTCCTAGGAAATACCCTATCTCTTATAATATAATTTCTTCTTGGCAGAATAACAGATGGAGAAATAAGACTAAAGGGAGAGGTCCCACTTTCTTTCTGGTTTAAATGCTGTTTAGCAAGGTCTCCTACTTCTTAGCTCAGAATATTGGTTTTCCCATACATGCAAGTAGCAATGGCTCAAACCAAACATAGCTCAAGTGTGTTAAGATCTATACCATGCAATGAAACAGAACAGGAGTTTCTTACCTGGGAGCGAATTGCTCTAGACCTAGGAAAGTACAATTGCCTTGATTCAGGGCTGTGGGCTGCTAAGTGGCAGGGCAGCCAGTCAGGTGCAGTCCTATATTACTGTGGGCATAACTTTCTTCAGGACTAAGCTTGTATCTCCTTGTAGTTCTGTAGATTGACCAGCCCTCTCAGAGCTTTCTCGCTCGTCTGCGGAGGGATTTATGGGCTGTTGTGGACATACCTGAGAGCATGGCCACTTGCTCTCTGATTCCTGAACCCTGCACTCTTCATCATCCACTCTCCAGTTTTCCACTCCTCACTTTAGAGTTTTACTTACAGTAAGAATTCACTGAGATTTGCTGCATTTATCTTTCTTCTTTCCAAGTGTTGCTCCCGATACTTCCACATTCCCTATTGTTCAGATATGGACAATTCCTCTCCATTTTCTTCTCAGTTGCTGTCAGGGCAAGTGTTTGGAGAAGCAGCAGCATCTGCCTCCTCACAAGATCCAAGATGCAGCTGCTCTGGAAGCAGATAGGATTTACTTTACTAACGAAGCTGTGGGCATGAAACATCCTGGCCTTTTTTTCTTTTTCTGTGGGTTGGAGGGCTGTAGGCAGTTTACTGCATAGCTATAGGTGACAAATGTCAAGAAGTCAGCCATTAAGGTGGCTAATCTAACATGTTGCTGTGCTGCTTTCCTCTTCTGCCTTTGAAAATACTTTAACAAACATTCATGACTATGGATTTTCATAGGGAACTAGGCATTGTGGTCTTCCTTTCAGGAAATTGGGCCTGATTTTCCCAAAACCTTTGAAAATGTCTGCTATTATTTGAGCAAGTCTTTACATTCTTTTATACTTGTTCTGATAAAGGCTGTTATTGCTTCACTTATGATTTCCCAAGGAGGCAGATGGCTACCTGGGATACTGCAGACACTGGCTAGTCATCCCTTTAACTGCCTTGTCCTAAATAAGAACTAACTTGTAGCAAAGCAGTATCTTATTATTTTTTCTCTTCCTCTATCTATCAAAATATCAACATATTTTCTCTTACCAGATTTCATAAGGAGCTCCTACATAATGCAGATTTTGTATCTACTATTATTTGTGGTGCTCTGTGTTTCTCAGCCCCTTTGCAGAATTTGTCAATATAGCTGTAAAAACTTTAAGCCTGAATGTCATTCTGTGCTTGTACAGCAGTATAATAGAAGCTGTGCTGTCAGGGCTTCAAGGTGCTATTGTAGCTGGTTAACTAACCTGACTTTTTAATAAACTAGGTTGCATGCTAAAATGAGACATTCTCATGACTGACACATCAGATGAAGTGAACAAAACCTGGGTATTGTCATTGAAGTAGTGCAAAAGGTCAATTTCAAAATGTGCTGTATAACTTAAAATTATAAAACCATAATCCTAATTCCTGCTTTTTCTAACTGCAAAGATGGAAGTGATGTTTGTGTTTCTTTAAGTCTTCAGGATATTTTCAGGAAATGGTTTTCTAGCTTTGCTTTAAGTATCGCTCACCCTCACACCCAGTATCTGGTAAAGGAGCTTACAAAAGTATTTGCATCTTCAATAACTTATCAGAAAACATGTAAAAATACTCAAAGACATCGTGCACAACTGTGACTTATGGACTTATGATGACAATGTATATCAAACACTCAACACATATCTAGGCAGCAGCTAAGGCTTAGCTACTCAACTTTAACCCCCAAGAGGAGGTCAACAGCACAAAGGAATGCATGTTAAAGCTCCCACTGATGGTTTAGTGAGATTCCTTCAATGGGGCTTGAACTCCTACTTGAGATATCAGCAATGGGTCTGATTGCATTGGAATGCAAATCAAGCCTCTTACTAAGCATAGGAGAAGTCATAAAAGTTCTACATCAGAGATGTAGATACAAGCTGAATGCTTTCCAAGGAATATTTCACCACCCACCCAATGTCGGCGTCCAATTTGAGACAACGGCAAGAAATACTTTGAACTATTTCTCACTATAGAACATATAAAACACCATCAATTTGATTTCCTCTGGCTTTATAAATACTTTTACCATTGCTTGTTCCATCAAATTAACAACAGAAATACAAGATCTTGAAACAAAAGTTTCATAAATGTTCACCAAGAAGAAAATCCTCATGCTTTACAACCTCCATTTTCCATTTTTATTGAATCATTTTTCATTTTGGATCTGTCATGCAGCAATAAAAACAGCAGTCTCACATCTGAGTCTGCCCAGCATAAACCATGAAATGTACAATTTCACTGGTCATGCGATATCTCCAAAATGTATTATTTTTTAATTTAGTAATACAGAATGATTCACTTGCAAGTACGGCAAAAAAAAATCTGAGGGGTAGATAAGAATGTCACAGGTAACGAAAGTCCCACAGTTTGTGTTGTTCACTGTTTAAAGTTCAAAGCACACAGAGGAGATCAGTAAGAAACCATAGGGATCACATTTTATTCATGTCTTAAATTAGGGGGAAGGATGTACCAAGGAAGTGAGGAAATTCAGATAAATTGAGAGGAAAAGAAGCAAAGCAATAAAATTCAAAATAGCCATAATTTGCATAAGCTCAGGTGTTGCAGTCTTAGTAGACTGAGAAATTGAATGGAAGGGAATGTAAAAAATACATCAAAGGTATACAGAGGAAAAGAGGAGAACGGAAAGATGTTTTCTGTGGTGTTGAGCACGTAGGCTGTAACTTAAAAGCAGCACAGAAAGCCTGCTGAAGTCTAAACCTTATTTCTTCCGCTGAACTGAAAGGGATGCTCACTGGTCATCGTGAGCCCTGACAGTGAACAAGCAAAATAAAGTATAAGGTGGCAGGAGGAGGCTGGCCCTTCAGGACTGCCTTGCTTGAGCATGGGCTCTTCTCTACTGCAAAGAGTTCTTGTGTGCCTTGCTGCTTCCTGTGCAAAAAAACCTCACTTTGTTCCAGCCTTGCTTGGCAAAAGTACACCAGTTTGCGTATGTGCATGTGCATGTGTGTGGCTGCATGTGTACGTGAATTTATATTAAGTTCATTCCTATGGAAACAAGTCACAGCAGTTCAGACTTCTGCTCCATTCCTGCCATGAGGATGAGAGGAGAGATACTTAGCTCATATCTGTTTTCTTTCTTAACTTTTAAAGGGTTTTAAGATACTGCATTTCTGAATGAGGTACAAAAATGTAGACAGAAAAGACAGACGAGCAGGAATACTCCTGAGGAAAGGAGACTAAGTCTACAGTCTCATATTTGGACCATATTTTTTTATATATTCGTATTGTCTTTGCAGAAGGACTTTACTTGCTCTTTCATTCCGTGCCACTTTCCTTCTCATTTTAAGATTTGCACATAACATTTCATACTGACACCCTCTGGCAAAGGCTCTCCTGCCATCACCTACCAGTGAATGCCAAGAGTACCACTACCCAGCAGGCCCCAGCAGAGCAAACCCAGGCAAAGCTGATCTGAATCTGTGTCAAATCTGCCCTTGCATGATGGAGGATGCTTTATGCTGTGCAGTTGTTTCCTGGTGAATCTGTGTGCTCCACTCCCTCTGCAATATTCATTAACACAAGTCACTTGCACAGTAAATATTTATTTAACTTTAAGATTTATATAGTGTCTCTCCCTACAGCATCTAGGTGGTATTTCCAGAAATTAAAAACATAAGTTATACGAAGCTTTCAATAATCTTTTGCATTAAACTGCTACTGTTGTCAGAAATAAATCAGCCATATTGTCATGAAATGAAATAAACCTAACAAAACCCAAACAAGCAGAAGTACAAAATCAATCAACCAAAAGCTAACCAAACAAATGTGGCTTGCATAAATAGAAGCAAGAAAGATCGGCTATCAGGTAGGTCTTTGAAATACCGGGACATGAATGAAAGCAAGCATCATTAATCTGCATTGATTACACTTATTTGGTGTACAATACTTCCTATCTGGCCCGAACACTAGCTGGAAGCCATATTGCTAACATTATCTGTAGGCAAAGGTACATTCGCAGAGATGGTGCTGAAAGCAAGCAATCACGGCAACAGCTAAGTTTAGGAATGTGAAAGGTGAACGTTTTTCTTTGGCAGGAAAGGCAGTTCCAGGGGTTCCAGTCTTTGTCGTAGCCTGGCTGCTCGTTTTCTCCTTCGTCTCTCTGTGCATCACGCCATTAGTTGCTTAAGGGCAGCTATTAGTGCAACTTTGCTATATGGTCATTTGGTGAGTTGCTCTAGACTAAATGCCTCCAAAAACACTATTAACAAAGAAAATCAGAAAGAAAAGCTCCTTCAGTCATTGCCCTGATCCAGTTCAAAACATAACCTCACAAGCAGTTAAAACAGCATGTTTGAGAGAGCACTGAACTCCGAGAGAGAATACAGAGGGAGAAACAGAGGCTGCAGAAAGCTCTTCAGCTGGCTTTATTGCCAGAGAAAATGTTTGTGTAACTGCACCCTAAGTTAGGGAGCCATGCCAGTCTCCAGTGCTGGCTGCGGGAGAGAGAGAGACAAACTCCTTTTCCCAAGGACCTCGGAAGTCTAAAGTCTAAAAGTGTCTGTTCACTACAGTCTTACAGACATAGAGAGCTGAGTGTGAATTGCTATTTTGAACACTACATAGAACGCTTTGCTTTTTATATTGGGCTGCATGCTCAACACACCATAAGGCAAACCACTTACCCGGCTAACTTCACACATCCAAGATAGGAAGGCTGCAATAAATAATTGTTTTCCTGTTTGCATTCATTTTTTTCTAAAAGTTTCTTTTATCAATGGATTTCTCCTATAGTAAAATATGCATAGAGAGTGAGGGAGCCAGGATTTGCCCAAGTGCTTCTAGTTGAGCGTTCCCATTTAAAGCTGGCCAGTTCACTAGGTGCCTAGAGGAAAAGCTCAGCATTTTTAAAAATCTAAGCCAATCTTAGAGCACTTTCTGTTCCAGACTCTGTATTTCAATTTTATCTTTTCACCAGCTGATTATTTAGGCTATAACGTGTGTTAGATTAAGTTTAGTTTTCACTTGTACCCCGTCAGAGAAATAACATTGCTCAGCTGTAGAAAAGAACAGAAATGAATCCAGAGTGTTTTTACCTGCATATCAGTCCTGCAGCCTGATTCCCTCTGCTTGTATTAAGGGTGATCTGTTTTTCCCTTTATGAAGAATTGTGGTTTGACTTATGATATTACTTAGCATGATGAGATTAGTGCGGGGACCAGCTCTTATTACAAAGATTTTGTAACAGATGCAGATATAAATGACTATACCTTACAATAGCATTTTCCCATCTTTCTTCTTTTGGTACCATACTGTGCTTTTTAAGGCATCCTTTACAACTCCTTGCTAAGGTAACTCATTTGCATCATTTGCCCCTTTAAAGACCATCTCTAGTGAAATAGATTTCACAGGCAATGTAATGATGGCTTTGTAGGAAATTGGATTTTTTTCCTCACTTTGTTGTACAAAAGGTTAAAATTTATTTCTGTTTGATCGTGCACACCTCAAAGATGTCCCCTGCAGGCTTTGTCTGTTGGCACTTAACATGGGTTTAAAGAATGCTCTCTAGGCCATTTTGCAGTGAGAAAGTAGTAAGTCTTACATGGAAATGCAAACAAAACCTTTAAAGCTTTTGATCTTCTTGGGGACTTGATGAAATCTCTTGAGCAAATTGAAGGATTACATGCAACAGCAAATATGTACAAGTATAACAAATTAACTGTAAATGGTATAACTAATCTAAAATGGAAGTATAAGATATTACTGTCTTATGGCAACATTTGAACTTTGTTTCACTAAAACTGAAGGATATTTTAAAAGAAATGGTAAATGACTATTGACTACAAATATTCATTCAAATGCAAAAGAGAATTGCTCTGGGGTCTCTTCTCCTTTAATCTCCTTCTGATTTGATCTAGGCACATCCTTCCAACCTCGATGCCGAGGGGTGGGAGGGAGTAGGGGGGACAAGCTGTGAAATTCATACTGCTAATCCCCTGAGGACTTTCTAATCAGACAAGAGCCACCAGGGAGATAGTTTCCTAAAGGCCTTTTGTTTCCCCTCATGTAAAGAACACAGAGAGCAGGTACACTGCTGTGCATGGTACACTGAGACTTTCGCATGGTAAAACAATAACACTTTGAAAGGCAGCAGGATTACCATATCTTCTTGTACTAATTGTCATTCAAAAAGGTGACCTATAAATTTCCGCCTGCTTTGAGCAGAGGAGCTGTGGTGACCTGGTCAACCCAGGTTCAAGTGTCATTGATTGGATGGTGATGGACAAGGAAGAGTCCTTTGCCAGACATGAATCTACTTGACATTTCACTCATCAAGCACCTTAGGTTTATTTTCTAAATCAGCCTTTCCTCTTGCTTTGCTTACGGTTTAGCAACAGTGGCATGCACAGGCACATCACCATGTCTGCATCTGGTCACAGCTCTTGAGAGCAGGGGTAAAGGAAGAAAAGCCTACGCATAATTTTCGCTTCACATAACTTTTAAATGAATGGGGCGAGCAGCAACCGGGACTGTAACACTGAGAAGCTCACATCGTTAAGGACTTCAAAAGAGGAGGACTGCAATGCATCTCTTGCAGCACCATCAACTAATTTGTCATTCTTCCGGGAATGCTTCTGTTCGAAATGCTAGAAAATAATTCACAGTCATGATAACAGTTTCTGAAAAAAATCAAAGTGATCATTTTTATCAAGTCCCTTTGAAGTTAAATGCCATTTCAAGAAATGTTAAGCATTCTTTATATAGGCAACTATTAAATAGACCATGCACAGAAGGTTGCATCTCTTACTACAGGTATGTTTATGGACAGGATTACAAATCCACTTTTTCTATTAAAATCAACCAATCAAACCTTTCAAACTTGCAGTTTAACTTCTACCACTGCCTGAATTGTTTAATAGGTTCCAGAGATTAAGGGCCTGTTCAGACACAGTTTCTCCAACTCTCTTTCTAGTAAAATAAGCGTGACCTTGAGTGTGAACACAGTAGCAGCAATAAATTGGCATAGCATACTATGTTTTGGCAACTAAATAGAACAAATGTGCCACTTGAGTCATATTGGAACCAAAAACTCAGTGCAGTTCTCCTCTCCTTCCCATGCCAACACAGGTGTAATTTTATTAGAATAAAAGTGCTTTATTTCAGTATCAATAACCTAAAATAAGGAAAAGGAATGGGCTTTAACACTCTTACTGCATCAGTAGCAGGGATGATACTAGTACAGTCATTTTGATTAAAAATACCAATGGTGTTGGATTCCTTGTGAGAACACGCTGAGCACTGCACCAGTTAGACTAATGCATATCAGTGCAAAGTGTGTGCAGTGGCCCACCCCGGGTGACAAGGTGAGAGGGGGCCAAGGGGAGCACAGAGGAAGCAGAGGAAGCAGGATGCTTCTCGTTATCAGAGGATGGCTCTGCCGTATCAACCAGTTTAAGCCCCTTGGAGTGCAAAGGCTTTTCAGCACTGATTTGCCCTGTCAAGATGACAGTCTTATCTGGGACCTCCCCATGGCTGGCTAGGACAGATATCAGCGTCCAGCACACTGAGACATTACTCCCTCCCTCACAATCTTACCACCAAGGCTGAGCCTTCAAAGTGCTATCATTTCCAATAACCAAAAGAAGGACTCTGGCTAGTAGTACGACATCACAGAGGCCTGATGCTCACTACAGAGTACAGTAATAAATACAGCTGGTCCAAATTTGTGAACAAAATGTTTATTCACTACAAAAATCAGTTTTTCTTCAGCCAAAATAACTGACAAATTCATGCCAAGTTTGGTGAAAATGGTGGATTTTTTTTCAAAACAGTCAAAACATTTCACTTTTGTTTAAGCAGGTCTTAATAAGGAAAGAGCTGGTTTAATACACTCTCCCCCAAACCCTGGTCTCTAAAGGAGGCATTTTTATTATACAAAGTTGACTCTTGCTTGGTATTCTTTACTTTTTCAGGGGTGAAGGATAATGCAACTTCACAGAGAAAACTGAGGGCACTTTTGGGTTGATCTAATTTTTCTTTTCCTCTTGAAAACTGTAAAAACAGTTGTTTGCTCAGTTCTAGTAATAAGAATACCTGCAGGTGGTCTATCTACTAACATGACATGATAAGAAAGATCTCCCTGAAAGAAATGAGCAATTCTGATATGTGCAATGCAGAAACGCCGAGGCAGAAATGCAATGCTCAGCTTGTAGTGTTGAACAAGTAAAGACTGCCTGTATTTATGAGATGATGGAAAAGCAATCCAGAAGCCAGAGGCACTACTGATTTAATGTCATAACTTAACAAGTAAAAGAGAGATGCTAGTAGTTCTTTGGCTATTTTTGTAGCTACCTTTGAGAAAATGCACAACGTCCACTCCAGCTTATAGGAGTCTGCTAAAATATGGGTGGGCAAAAAGCTGCAAGTCGAATACAGTGTGAGAATAATGTAGTTATTTGGGAGTGTCAAGACAGAGGATAAGCATGCCCTTGTCAAGGAGCTGCAAATGCTTTTTATTAAAATGAGCTGTGAGTTCGTATCACGTGGGCAACGGAAGTTCCCAGCTGAACCAGGGAGGCCTCCTGGTTTACAGCCTTGTGCCTAGTGCTTGGATCCTTTAATATAGGCTGAGCACAGCCCTTTCTTAAGTAGATCCAGTTATACGATTTCCCTCCTTTACATGACTGATCATTTCCAGGATTCCTTTAAGAACTTAATATTTCTGAGACCTTTCTCCGTCTCTCAAACTTGGTTGAAATTAGTGAGAGAGCTCTGCAGAGAAGGCAGGACAGACAGATGGAGGACTGGCCAGCACGGAGACAGATAGAAAGCACAAGCTACTTCATTCACTTTCCTCTCGTGGACATCCTGAAAATCTTCCAGGATCTGTGGGCCACACATGACAACCAGCTACTTAATAGCAGTCCCACAGCTTACCCTGCCAGCCAATCACTCTTCTCCCCTTGCTAATAAGGCATGCTTTATTTCCGTGCCACTGCTATTCACCTTCCTCAGCTTCTCTTTCTCTTCATGTTGCTACACCAAACAATGACTGTCTCCCTGAAAACAAATCTGGCTTGAGCTTCAGACCTAAATCACTACTATAAATTTCTACTGCTCTGAAAAGAAAGGCATTTCCTGGGGTATCAAGTGAATATTGGCCATAGGGAAAAAAAATGGGAAACTGCAGAGCAAACCTAGCTGAAGGCAAAGCATACCTTGTGTAGTATAATGCTGGCTTGCATTAAACCTACACTGTTTTTCTTGGGGCATCTTTCTTATTGACGCACTTGAAAGAAATTCTGGAACGAAAAGTCACAATTAGAAAATGAATACAACTCAAAGTACAGGCTAGAAGGGATACCTTACTGCACAGACAGCTCTCTCTTTGTCCCCCTTACCTCAAAGCCAGCTTGTGCAGTAGCATTGCAACCTGGCTGCTTCTCTCCAAATTTCTGCAAGTACAGCTAATAAAAACCCAGGAATTTCCCATCTTTGGTTATGAAAAGGAAGTTTCCAAGATTGGAGCTGCTGATAAACTGAATAGCCCCTCTCTAAATTGCCTTATTGCTTCCGTCTCCTTTCCAAAGCTTTGAGTACAATAAAATATTTATATGCATCCTGGCAACAGCCCAATTGAAAAATATTATACAGCTGGTCCTATTGATTTCAGTGCCTGTGGAATGAGTTACTACCCATGTGACTAAAGGAGCCAGAAGTATAACCCTAAATTCTAATATCTGAAATGTGTATTTTAAATATATATGAGAAATCTCATGTAATTAGCTTATATCTTTTTTTTTTAGTCATAGCCTCAATAGATGGCCTTATCCTGATGTAAAATCTCCACAGAATGCTCCTGTCATGAATGAAATCCCTGTGTGATGGCGGGAAGCAATCTTGCTTGAATAACTTCTACACAGATTTCCACAATAACAACCGTTACAGTATTCTGGATCTCAGAGGGGCTACGCAGCTCTTTTCCTTTGATTTTCTCCTTTAGATTGTAGCATAAATGCTCCATAAAACATTCTGCTTCCTAATTTTAAGTTTACAGGAACTGGTATCACTACAGAGAAATGGATTTTTAACTGACTAAGAAAATCTGAAAACTTCAACTTCAGCTAAAGTACACATGGAGCCCAGAACACTTCCTAAGCACATTTTGCCTTTTTTCAAAAACCATGTAAACAATAACCTTCCACAGTGAGGCTGTACTTAAATTCATGTTGGGAAAATGTACATGAACTCTCATGCAAATGAAATGAAATGATTCTCAGGACTGGTCTTTCGGAATAAGTAGCAGGTTCATGAGCTTTGAAAGGGAAATTTACCTGAAAGAAAAACTATTTTTGCTAAAATGATTAAGCATTTGAGGAGATGACTGTCGAAATAGAAGAACTGAAAACTTTCTTGGTCAAAACATTTATTGATTAAATTCCTGTGAAAATATTCATAGGACAAAGCCATAAACACATCTTCTTTTCCACAATGCAATAAGAATAGATTAAATATATCAAAATAACTTTATAAGTAACTCTGTAAATTTTAGTCAGATCTGATGATACAATGAATTTCATGTTCAGGAGAAAAATGAGGATATTATATTTAGGAAACCTATATTTCCTAACCTTGCATTTAGGAAGTATATATTCTTTTAAAGTATTTATTTTCTGAAAGGATTCTTAAGTATTTTGTAAAAATGTAAAATAGACATAAAATGGAGACAGGCTTTCTAAGTCTCGTTTCAGCAGTTGTAGATGTGTCACATGACATAAGACATGTGCTGTTCTCCATTAAGACTCAAAGCGGAACAAAGCAGAGGACATGAGGTGTAAAGGGAAGGACGCATATGGAATATTTGTCTGTGCTCTTGGTATAAAATAACAAAGCTGCTTCTTCCATCAGATTTTGTCATTGAACACAGGCATAAACCTCCCTTGCCCACCCGGGCCAGGATCTCTAAGCGTACTTCAACTACATCACAATCTGAAAAGTCAGAACAGCATCTTCTTTACAGCATTCTTTAAGAACATTGTTTTAAAGAATTATCATGATTACTATAGAATTAAGTGCTATAACCCAACCTTTAGGCTCCCACTAACCTGTGCAAGGATTCAAATTTGACCCCAAATGAATTCCAGTGATTCCACTGCATTTGTATTACCATTATGAAACAGACATCTTTTATTTGACTGGAATCAATAAACTGAAAATATGTTATTCATCTGAGTTACTACTTAACATGATAGTTTTCAGAAGAATCAACAGTCTTATCACTGTTTGCACCACTATGTAAACACTCCGCGCCTATATCTCTTGAGCACTAACACTGCATGTGATAGTGAAGTGCCTGTTATTTAGATATCTTTTTTTTTTATAGTAAAGTTACAGAGAGAAGACCGCTCACAGCTTGGCAAGTGTTTTTTTATTATTAAGGTTTTGTTTGATTTTCAGACCTTCTGAAAAATACCTTCCTAAGGAGGTCTGCTGAACACACGTCCACTATTCAGCTACTCTGATGTTCATTCAGGTCAATAGCCACAAAGATAGCTTGCAAGATAGCTGATTTTTCTTTCATCTCAACGAAATTACCTGAGATAGTGGGCTAGCAACAATCTGAAGACATGAGAAATTAAAACACTTGAGAATATCTGATGTTGGGGGAAATAAGGCTCATTCACAATTTTATCTGATTTAGAAGAGAGAAGAACAATCAGGACACTGGGAAGAGGATTGTTTATTTCAATTAAGCCTCAGCTCAAGTCAGTTGTACAGTAGTGAATCCAGCATATAAGAAAGATGACCTATCCATATATTAATAAACAAGAGGTTTATCTAGTCAACCCTAACTACTGCAATTATAGCTTTTTTGCAAAAGTAAGCTGTAGAGCATTCTAGAAACAATGCCATTTCTTCAAAATCATGCTAAGCTCAGACCTGTTGTTTGATTAGAAAATCACTTCTTTTCTGGTGCTGAAAACTCCACTAGACTTGAAAGCTGTTATAACTCCCCCTCAATAGAGCGCATAAACATAACCATATGGTACGAAGAAATAGAGTCACTGCAGATAAAAGAAACCAACAGGCTGCTTTAAACTCTCAGTGTCTGGCAACTGCGGCAATGCAAGTGCAGCTCAGCTCTTACCCAAAACTGCACTTTTCAGGGGAATTTCGAACACAATTGTTCTCTGCCCATGGTACAGCCATCTGAAGGGGCATCATGACAAGTAAGAGGTGAAGTAAAGACTACCAATATGCCAGCACGCTGGTAGCACACAGAATCTGTCAGTCATTAGAAAAAAGTGTGCACTGCTGCACATAGTTTCAGCTCAGATCAATTAATACTAGAGAATTATTTTCAGAAGAAAGGCTATTTTGTCTGCAGACTAAACACAACCAGTTTGAAATTGGTTTGTTGACCACTTACAAAGCAAGCAGTCTTTTGGAAGAAAATAGCACTTTGTGACAGCGTATAAACAAAGCATTTGTTGAGCCTCAATGTTCTTCTTGTAGGAAAGATTTATGAAACAAATGCAAGCATAATTAGCATGTTTGTGCCCAATTCATTGGAGACAGTGTTCAGAAACAGCTTGTTCTGAAAATATTACCAAATTAAACTGGCAAAGATCAGTGGAAAGTTAGATTATTTGCCTCAAGAACTGAGGCATGCAAACTGAAATCAGCAGGAGCAGTATAAATCTTGAATGCTGAGTTATTCAGTACACTTACCAGTATTTTTTTCATTATAAATTGTGCCATTCTGTTGCTGCCATCCTGCAATGCCTCTCTGGATTGTGTAGTCTCTGACTGCACGAATATATCCAACAGGGTTTTGTATATCTAAGGAGGCCATGACATGCCCAGGAAGGATGTGCCTGTAGCAGAGTGGAGGACGGCTGCCCCAACAACTCTGCCTCACCCTCCTTACTAGCTTACTGCAAAGTCAATGCCTATTTTTACTTCACTAGCCATACTAGCTTTAGTATTTTTATTCTTCTGCAGTGAGCATTTTCTTTCTTGTTCTGCTGTTGAGTGGAGGGAAAGCTCCGCAGTAAAACATAAAGCCTGTCATTCAGTTCCTCTTCCATAACTATCTGCCTCAGAGTCAAACAGCAACATAGGCAGGCAGCTGAAGAGCTCCAGTTCTTCAGTGCAATGAATATTATTTATGTTGCTTGTCCAGCATCTACCAAAATGGGCTCTAAGCTGGCCGTGTCCCCGTGATGCTTCCACAATACAAACTTTCTATAATAAGCACTTCCCTAACCATTCCATCAAATGTCATTGCTTAGACTTGATCAGGATGGATGCAAAAATAAGTAGGCATCTTAAGAAGAGATTTCATCTGACGGAACTGTAGTAGTGTCCTTAAAGAAGAGGAAACTGGCTAGAGAGAGGCTTTCCTATGGAAGAGACAAATGCAGCTTCTTGTTTGATAAACTTTCTCCCATCTGCTCTTAGATGCTGCTTTTTATCTTCCCGCTCATCCCCTGGCAGGAAGCGTGGAAGTACAAGAAATTACACAATAAAATTGTTTCTTCCTGGGGCTTCTGCCTCAGAGGCTGCCATGCGATGAGAAAGGGCTTCCTCCACGTCTGGAAACAGGAAGATGGTGGAGCTATCTACAGCCCTTCAGCAAACTGCACGGGTACACATGCTGCACTCCTCTTTTCCAGGGTGTGCTTCTAATTGCTTGGGATCTCTCTGACGAAACATGTTGATTTTTGCAAAATTCTCAAGTAAATAAGACTTCACATCTTTTGCTGCACTATACTCCTTTCAATAAGACAAACAAGTTTTGTTTCAATAAAACCCGTGTGAGGAAAGATCTTTTTGGGCCTGTTGAACCTTCTGCTGGAAGAACATCCCGTTTTTCCTCTCTTTATGAATATCTCTGCTGACACTTTTTATTTTCTGTCTGGTTGGTGGAAGAAATGTGTAGCTTAAAGTCTTCCCAAGTGATTATTTATTCTGTCATAAACTTTGTCCAAGGAAATGGCTTCTTACAAAAATAATTTTTCAAATCTTTCATTCCAAACCAAACTATGATAAAAATGGGACTGTTCCCTCCTTTTTATTTTTAAAGCTGAAAAAACTAAGCAGATGGTAAACCTGATAATAAACTAAACCAAATAATACAGGATGATGAACTGCATTTTAATGTTATGTGAACGGATGAGAAGAACATAGAAAATGTGATACAGTTTAATTTCTAGGACTTCTCACCTGTTCCGTCTCTCAGAAATTTCAGTCTATAACAATACCTAGGCAACTTCTATTTTCCTTTTCTCCCCTCTTGAAAGGGAGAAATATTCATTCTTGAATATCTTTGAAGGAAATAGTTATTTAAGTGCCTAACTATGTTATTTTTTAAAGACAAATTTAAGATAAGACTTGGAAAAAAATGTCCCCTGACACTCTGTTTTCCAACCGCCAAAATAAAGATTAAGGTAACACTAAGAAAGAAGAGAATGCTCAGCTCTGTTCGTAGATAAATCTTGGTCTGATGTTTCTCAGTACACCAACATCTTGTTGCCTTCTGACTGCTGTTTTAAGAAAATGAGAATAAAGAAATCGTTAAAAATGTGTTGTATCTGTTCAAATAAAGGCCCTAATAATCAACTTCAGACCCCCAAGGTCACTTGGTCAGCTTGTGATTACAACAGCAACTTCAGTGCTTGGTGTTGTCCTACGGCTGTGGCAGGTCAATGGAAAAATGTTCTTTAAACACCATAAGCATCTGATTGTGCAATACCTAAATCAGTGTCATTGATTATTCTCAGTGCTGGACCGCTCAAAGCTGGGGAAGTAATTAGGGCTTTTTGTGTGGATTATCCACTGAGAAAAGGTCAAATAACTACAAACAGTGCCAGAAAACAGGAGTCACCAAGGACCTCAGCCTCCGTGATCAGCTAAGAAATGCTAAAGCAGGGTTTGATAATGATGTGCTTATGCCAGGTTCTACAGAATTTGATCATTCTGTCATAGAAATCCAATGAAGCATGAGTGATGGCTACTTTTTCCCTTGAAGCCTGCTTCAGGTCCCTGATGCCCGTCAAGCAAGTTTGTCAGTGAAACTTGACTGAGAAGAATTTAAAAGGCAGTTTTTGTTCCAAGGGGAAATGTGTATACATATATGCATATATACTGTAATGTGTGTATGTGTGTATATATATATGTATATGTGTGTGTGTGTGTGTGTGTGTGTGTGTGTGTAGTGTGTGTATATATATATATATATATGCATATCTGTGTGTGTAAGTAGATCAATGTCCCGCCATTTTTGACAAGTACTTTCTAATTTAGATCAAAATACTTATTTTGTTCCACATGCTGTTCTCCCTGCTGAAAAACCTGCCTTTGCTGATGGGCCATACTGCACCTACTCATATATCTTTTACTAGAATACTCCCCCGCCCCACAAAAGGGAAGTCTGTACAAAGAACAGCCTTCTGCTAATGACTTTTTCCCCATTGAAATGTGAGAAGCAATAAAAGAAGTCCCTAGTTTTGTAACAGCATCTCCAACGTTTGCTGAGTTTACAGGGATACTGCTACTTAGCAACACCTTGTAAATTTAATTGCTAAGTCACGGTGTACAAAGCATTCCAATTCCATATGGGAGCCATTCCTTACAGACCTCCTTGCCTGGGAGTTCCTACTGCTGTAAATCTCTTCCCCTCCTCCCTTCTCTGAAATGCACTAACACTTTGGATGATTAGGGCTGCAGCAGTGATCAACATTTTCTCCTAGTCATTCCTTTCCATTGATCATTTAAATGAGGGATTATTCTGTTTTCCCATTTTAGCCCAAGGATCGACCGTTTAAAACAATAGATGGAGTTTAGTTCAGAAAATTGGTGCATCAAGGGGAAAAAAGGCTGTCCTCCTTGTGCAGGAGCAGATAACATTATATTGCTTGGGCTGAAGGAAAGAACCAATGAAAGAGGACTTGGGACAAGAGTAAACTTAAACAAAGAAGAAATAGTCAGAGCCAATACTACGTAGATTTGGCTAAGTAGAGACAGGATCATGTAATGCCTGGGGTGAAAACACAGGAAGGAAAGCAAGACAGAGCTAGTCAGATTGAAGTAATGGTGGCAATTTACAGTCCTCTTGCTGCTGCTTCACTGTGGGAGAGTATTTAAAATGTGCCATGAAGACTTGAGATTTTTATTTTTAATGGAAATCTGATGGCACTGGCAAGACAAGTGGAAGACTTTGAGGGAAAAGGATGGGATGTCCTCTGAAGCATTCTTGCATGTAAACTTTTGATGGGATGAGCAGCTAAGCCATCTTGTAGAACTGGGTGCATAGAGAGCATGGAGAAGTAAACAGTTCCTTTAGGCTCACCAATCATCTAAAGGTAGGCATTCTTTTAGACATTTAGTGTATTTAGTCCAAGTTAATCTTTAGACTTGTGATTCTGACAAAACAAAACTTGTCTTGCTAGAGACAGCATCCTAAGAACTAGCAGGGTGGTCCATCTTCTTTAAAATGTCTGCCTAAATATTGTTATCTGGAAAGTCTCTGTGCCACTTTCATATAAGGACTCCCACTGAACCCAAATATTAATGATGTGGAATAAACATTTCATTAATACAACTGTCAGGTAGGACTGCAACCCAATTATTATAATCATATAACAAATTCCACTCAGTGATCCATTTACCTTTAGTGTTCTTAAAATCTGTTACAGTTCTATATTCATCACATTATTAGATATCAGGCCCATGTGTTTTGCAGACCTCTGGACCCATTTTCCCTAGAATTTTTTAAAGTTTTTTTTTTTTGCTTTACATTGAGACTAAGCAGGTAGCTCAGGTACAGAGCAAGAGAAATTATGAACATGGAGAAAGCAATTATATGCAGTCAGCTACAACTTCTCTTTGCCTCAGAACATCCAGCACTGTGATTTTCCAGACTTCCTGGTACTCAGCGGCTGAGTTAATAATTTGACCAACAATTACTTCAAAAATATCTGCTTGGGAAAAAAAGAAGATAAGAGAGGGGAGTGAAAGATAATATTTCAGCTGACATTCAACCCAGAGTAAAATACTGTAGACATAACTTAAGCCTTAGGATAAAGATTTACTGTAAAAAACATGCATTGATGGGAGCCTATGTCCCATTGCTAAAGCCCAAGGAGAGGGCAATGTGGTAGCTCTGCTGCTGAAACTATCCCAAACATGGTGCTGTTGTATGCAGAAGGGCCAATTTTTGCAGATATTCAGCTGCAGAAAACCACACGAGGCTGAATGGAGGCAGGCTGAATGGCTTGAGGGGAAGCAGAGAGGCCCTGACCCTTATTAATGGACCTAGCTCTCAGGGACCCAGCACCCTGTGTTACTGTGCAGGAAGGTGAAATGGCAGCTCGCGGGGTGAGCTGCACAGCAGTTCTGTGCGCTGGGCCCTGCATGAAGGGTGTGAGAATTTCGTATCCCCCAGCTGCTCTGCACATCTGCACAGTGTCCAAATAGCTGGGCAAGCGATGAATATGGCTTAGAGAGGACTTTCCACTGGAAGGTGAATTTGGAAGCTGTTCTGTTCTGCTGTTAACTCTTACCAGGCTTATGAGCCTTATCTCTACTTTCCATGTAATTGACAGGGAGATTTCACTAAGGCCCTTCTATCATCTGTACACAATGAAGAAAATTTTAGTTCTAGGAGTTGCCATTATTTTAGTCTGTAAAAACAGCTTGACTATTTCATTGGATTTTTATTTTATTCCCCACTATGACTTATACAGTAAAACTTTATTGTAACATAGCATATATAGCTCTCCTATCAACAGCTGTATTCTGATTTGTAGTCCAATAAGCTCTCCTGCTGCAGATTTCATGTGTGCAGTTGTGCTAAGGTGTAATATATCACTGCAGCATTTTTAAATTCAGAGCAATAATGTATTCAATTAGGCTGCAAATAAAACATCTAGTTTTCCTTACAATAAATCTTTTACTAAACCCTCTACATCACATGTTCAACAAGGAAATAATACATGTCATTCAGACTAAGGGTTATTGTAGACTGCTGAGGGAAACATGAAATTCTGGAGGTTTCATCAGTCCTGCGAAATCCTGCAACATGGTAAGTGTACAAATTAGAAAAGGATGTAATATGTGACTAATGACACCTCTAGGGATATTCTTTGAGCCCATATTTACTGTTATGATCAGTAGGTTCATTTAAGCTGCAGGAGCTGAAAAGTAATACCAAAGTAGAGTGAAAACACCTCTGAGTTCATTAGAGGTGGCTGTAATTTAAACTCAGAAGGCATTTCTTTTCTTTTCTGTCATTCTTCGCATTACTGGAAATATAGTGCTTGAGCTCCTAATAAAAGCATTATACATGATCACATATCTACAGTCCCTGCAAAACACGTTTGCACCTCAACATCTGTAACAGTGCCACAGTCTGAGCAGCACCCTAATTCACCCCAGATGTCTCTTTAAAGGAAATACTGTAGTAGGGCTACTGTTCATAATGTTTTCTGAACATTGCCTTTATTACTTTGAAAGACTTTGATTTTTCAAGTGTCACAGACATCTGCAATAACATTTTTTTCCTGTGAAGGGAAAAGCTATATCATGTGTTTAAATATGAATAGAGTTTTTGGTAATACTCACCCCTGGAAATGCAAACTGTTGACTATACATCAACTCCTATACGTCAGCTGAATTATATAGCAATGATATCATCATAGGCAGTCTCTGTGCAGCAGAGGGCTGAAACGCCAATGCATATGCTCGTGCCAGTATTGTATCAGCTATTGCTTAGAGCGCTCTCAGAGAATGGCATGCCAGAACTCTTAATTCACACTTCAGTCAATGTTTCGCAGGTTCAGAAGTGTGCCAGATGGTTTGCAGTGTTTGGTGATGCTTGCTTCACAGCCAGGACTGTGGTGAACGAGACTCTGTGTAGATAGGTTCCCCAAAGGACTCTCCCCTTTTCAAATAGGGGGGTGTGGACAAGGAGCTCAGCAGTTCAAGCATCGCTGCTATGAGGGAGACAAGCCAAACTTCACCGTAGGGATCTACAGTACTGCAAGCACAGAGAAGGGCAGAAAATAAAGAGCACTCCCAGAGAAGGGTTTCCCCAGGACCAGAGTTTTAAAGGGATACAGGTTTCCCTGGCCATATTTACACCCACACAAACTCTGTCTCATGTGATATGTACCTTAGAGTTTTATCCCAGAGTCCATAAGGATCATGGTAAAACTCAGGCCATCACAGAATCAGAGAGTCACAGAATGGTGGAGGTTGGAAGGGACCTCTGGAGACCGTCTAATCCAATCCCCTTCCTGCTCAGAGCAGGGTCAACTAGAGCAGGTTACTCAGGACATTTTCCAGTTGGATTTTCAGTATTTCCAAAGATGAAGACTCCACAACCTTTCTGGGCAACCTGTTCCAGTGTTTGACCACCCTTCCTGTAAAAAAGGTTTTTCTATGTTTATATGGAATTTTTTGTATTTCAGTTTGTGCCCATCGTCTCTTGTCCATTCACTGGATACCACTGATAAGAGTCTGACTCCATCTTCTTTACACCCTAGACTGCATTTATGGTTGGGAGAACTTTTTACTAGGGAAAAGGTGATATGGGTTATCTCTGAAGAAAAGGAGACTATTTTTCTACAGTATCATGTCGCTGGACTGAAAGCATGGTCGGCTCATCTTCGGTGTGCTGCAGAGGTTTTCGTGAAGCAAGTGGGCATGAGAATGTGGAGGCTGTAGAGCATGACGGACATCATGCTGTGAGACATGTTGGCAGAGGTGGACTGCTCTTGGCAGTGACATTTCTAACTTTGGTGTAATTGAAATGCTTGATGCACATTGACAAACACCAAAACTGCTACTCAGAACTCATCTGCCAACCCTCCCTCCCTCGTCCCCACGCTTCAGCATGGGTGCTCACAAACACATTTCACTAGAACTTTGTGCTACAGCGCTTGAGAACGTGCAAGTACTAAACTAATGCCCTTATGCCTGTTGTGTGCACGCTATCACAATTGAGCAACTCAATATTATCATTTAATTTATTGATTTTTCTAAATTTAATATTACATTAAGAGAGGATCCAACACTGAAGGTTTCTCTGAAGAAAAATCACACTAATGTCAATTTGCTGTCAACTAAGGAAACTAGAAAATTTCCTCCTCACTCTTCCTTTCTTGTATTGTCTATTTAGTCTCTGAACCCACTAAAACGTACATGGGGACATCCCACAGTAAAGGGACTATTCATAGGCAAAATATATGTAAAATTAGTCACTGTTTGAAGATCAAAGCTGTGACCTCTTTGAGATAAAGAATGTGCAGAGGTACAATATGTATGCAAAACATGTAGCATATACTTGAATCCTTCCAGCCTGATTTTCAGTCCTCTTCTCTTACTCAGTAAGGTATCTACACAGGGCAATGGCAAAAGCAGTGCACTTAATGATGTAATAGCTCAACTTTCTGGAAAATTTTCAAATCATTCTTCACAGTTCACTTTTTAATTTGAAAAACCACACAGATAACCAGACATATGAAAAACAAATTTAAACTCCAGACTGGAATACCAGACTGCAACTTTTCTGAGTGAATAAAAAAGTGAATATAACAACTGCACCAAAATACCATGGAAGCAGTTACTCTTTTTTTTTTCTTTTGTAGTGAGTGTATCTCTCACTTGGATATTTTTAAAGTGAAATTCTAAGGCTCATGCTGTGAATTTCATGGAGTACAATCCAGGGAGGGAAGACAAGGAGAGAAAACAATCAGGGAGAGAAGTTGAGCTGACAGTGCAGTTTCTTTGCAGTGACAACCACGTGTATTCATAAATATTTTACAAGTGCAGCTTTCAGGCTAGTAAATTTAACTGCCATATTAATGCAGCTTGCACATTTATAACCTGGGCATTTGCGTGTTGTGAATGTCCAGTATTCTGCAAATGATGACAGTAAAAGGTTTATATTTGGAAGGCTTTTCTCCTGAAGAGTACTTTCTAAGTGTAAGACTCTGTGTTATTCGGCAGCTGTGCTTCTTGTATAATGCTACAACTCATCAGTTACTAATTCCATTGAAAGATAGCCACAAAATATACTTTTTATAACATATTCCATGCTGTCCAAGAACAGCACAGAATCTTTTTATGTCCAAGAACAGCATGGAATCATCTCAGAGGAGCTGCAGAAAAAGTTGCATGCTTTTTACCTTCAGTACATTTTATTATCAACCCTACAGAGCTTCTAAAATGAAAAGAATGAAAATAAATGTTGTAATCAGAACCATTTATGAGCCAGATGATTGCTGCTGACATTCAGAGACGTTAGCAAGATCAAGAATACTACCCCTCAGCATTAAGACTGCTTCTCATAAGTCAATGTTAAAATTAGTGGTCATTTGGAGAGCTAAAATATGTTTCAGCAAATGGTGTGTATCTTCCCACTTACTTGGATAAAACAGAGAGAGGATGACAAATGGTATGCTGGAAGGAACATTGTAAAATGACATTGTTAAAGGGCAGACTAGAACTGAACAAACGAGAGGCTATGGAACTGGACAAAGAGAAGAAGCCAGCTGTACCCGGCCTGGCGAGGGCAAATGCCATGATCACTCTATAGAGTGCAGGTGTTCTGTATTGAACCCCCTCAGCTACCTTCTCAACTCTGACATTGTAATGACAGAAAAAAGCCAAGGGGAAAGCAATAAAAAGTAAGAAAGGACTTTCTTCTCTAAATGATCCTGAAATCTGAATTGCCCTCACCCTGTAATGAAACTTATTTTAATTTTCTATACGAATTATGCTCTTGGCTGGAAAACCAGATCCATCCCACTGGCTGTCATGTCAGAGGAGCATTATGCCAGGGGCAAAGGATGTGGTTTGATTGAGCATGTCTTCCCTACAGCCTCTGCTGATGGCAGTACTGTAGAGCCTTTGATGAAAACTAAAGCTTCTCATCTCTAGCATATTCCTCAAGCAAATCCAATGATAAACACCCCGAAAGAGCAAAGCAATCCTCCCCAGTGCAGGCATGCACTATATGCATTTCCAGCTACCAGCCAAGGTGAATTTATCCCCATGGACAAATATTTCAAAAAAGCAATCTACCAACAGAGCTAATGGCTGGCTCTGTGACTATTTTCTGCTAGAGCCTAATCCTGTGGATATGCACCAGTCTGATTAATCTTGCGGCAAGTCGCATGGTGGTGCTTGTTAGGTGAAATTATACTTTTCAGTGAAATAAACTACATAGTAGGAAATTCTTCTTTCTCTCTTTTGTATTCTCTTTTGCAGCTAATTATATCTGAAGCCTTTGCAGCTAATTATATCTGAAAACACTTTGGGTTTGCTCTTGTAGATAACTTTGGCCTTAAGAATAACACTCTGTCAAGTGAAAATCCCTCTTCTTTCAACTGTTTCTAAGAAAAGGGATAGAAGCAGTCAAGTGCTTGTTACAGTAGCTCAGGAAAACTGCTTTAAAACTGATTGAATCAATTTCCCTTTATCTTGTTACCTCCGACCTTAGCAATTTTAAAGAACTCAAGCTGAGTAACTGCAAACCATGACTCTGACATTATAGCCATACATCCCTCTCTCTTTTTCGTTCTCTTCCAAAAGTTCTGCTGCGCATATCGCACGGGCCTGAACTGTCCGAGAAAGGATTAGCCACCTGAGAGGGTACCACTACATGTCGGAATGTGAAACTGAACATTCCTCAGACTACTTCACTTCCTTATTCTACACTGAATGTATCTGTGCTTAATTATTTGTCTTCTAGGTGCAAGAACAAGAAATTGCTGAATTCATTTAATGCCTACTATCTTAAAAGTGCCATAAAGTAAAGACGGAAGAAGGAAATAAGCCCTCTGCTAGGTTTTCCATTTACGCATAGGTATGTTAAGTATTCCCTAAGCAGGGTTGATGAGCTGAAAAACAGAACGGCCCCGAAACAGACAACATGTTCTAATGCACCTAATTGACTTATATGCCTAAACTTTCACAACTTAGACATCTCAGTGCATATGATCTATGAGAAAATTTCTTCTGTGTTACTTAAATGAACATGAAAATATCATATCTGGACTTTACTCTCAGATTATAGCTTACAGAGTATGTCTCCTTTCAAATGTTCCAGGTGCTGAGAAGAAAGATTGTTTGTACCTATGCTAGAAACACGCCCTCCTCTCTTATCCCTGGTTCTCTTATTTTTTCTAAAACCTCTTTGAAAACCTTTCTGGATTTGATTTATTTTTCATCCCAGTCCCAGATAGATATAGGCAATAAGCAATATGCCCTCTGCTTGCTCCTTTCCAGTCTTGTATGCACAGTTATTAATCTTCATAATGTTTCCCAGACAGGTCTTTGTTCCCTAATGACTCCAGGCACACCTTTGGGCATATTAGTAGGCAAAAGCCCTGGTGTTTTTCAGGGCAGATTTCCCACAGTTTAGTTTATGAACCAAGTCCTGAATGTTTACTCAGGCAGTGATTCAAATTTGGATCTAGATTTTTAAAAGCAGTAAGCAACTGCTGCCTTCAGTGTTGCTTGAGACTCATTTTTAGATATGTTTGGGGCACTCAGGATCCTAAATTTTGCTGTAAGTCAATGTCACTGGAGGTGTCTAAGTCCTTTTTCAAAGTGGACCTTAACTGTGTAAATCATTTAGACTTAAGATGTGGAGTGAATCAACATCTAAATCCTTTTAAATATGGTACGGAAATTGCACCGAATTTAGGTTACTACAAGCAAAAGAACACTCTGGAGTTCTGATTTTTTGTGTGTCAGAAAAATGAATAAAAGGAAAATGTATGTCATGTATTATAGTGTCAACCTACTGACTATGTCACTGTGTTATAACCAAAGCCATATAATTTACAATAAATATTTTATTTGTAAATATGTTAAAATCTCATGCTTCAGTGCATAAGATGACCATTGCACAAAGTCAGCTAGTTAAGTGTATGAATTTACAAGGTTTTTGTTCTTCCTCTGAAGCACAGAATACTTTTCACAGTCAAAGAATACAACTATATCTGGTTAGTTAAGGTGGTTCAATACAGGATGGATAGTCCTCTGTTACTCAAGAAGTTTACAGAGTTTATCTAAAGAAGATCAAATGTGTGAAGAACAATTGCCATGGAAACTAATCCCATAAGCTTTGCTTCAAAGTAATGATTATGCCTCTATGAATACAAGTTATGCTAAATAAAAAGCAGAGTTGGACAAGATTTTGAAATACAGATAATTTTGAAGCATGGACACTTCTGCCTCTATTTAAACTGTAATACAGTATGCTGGGTTTTCAGAGGCGCAGAGCATCTATCAGTAGTGTACAGATCCAGCTAAAGATCTTCCGGATAGTGGAATCTTTGGTTTTCATGAATTTAAGAGAGAGTAACCATAAAACTAAAATTTTACCCTTTAAAAGTATTTTGAAGTCATATATATATTTTTTTTCTGTTAAGCACCTGCCACAGAGGAAGGGGAAAATAACATAGAAATGTTATTTGCATGTGTGTGTGCAAATGAATCACATTTAGCTTGGAAACATGGAATTTTGATCTGTCAGTGATGACAATTTACTGCCTTTAAAATTCTATAACGATAGTATCTTAACATATAATGGTTTGTGATTTCCTCTGGCCAAGAAAGAAAAATGAAGGAAATAAAGAGCAGCCATAGAGGCAGCTCTAAATTTTGCCATTTGATTTGCATTTCATGGGCATAAATGAAGCAGATTTTTAATAAAAATAACATACTTTGATGAAATATTTCTATGTGCCTTGTGTCTGAGTTTTTTAAAGTCTGTGCCATGAACTCAATGTTCTGGAAGACCTTGCCAGGAGTCCACAGATCCACAGCTGTATTACTGTTTTACACCTCTGTTCTCTCTCAAATGCTAGAATGAGACCACTCACTGTCCAGGGTATTTTTTAGAGCACTTTAAATTAAGAACTAATTTGTGCAATGCAAGAAATCATCAAGATTTGTTTTTCTTTGCAACCATCATGAAGCCAAAAGATAAACATCTACATAAATATCGCATTTTATAAATAAACCTTCTAGTGCATTATGGGAACGAGTGGTCAGTGCTGGCAAGAGGAATGGAAGAAACCGAATAATTTTATGAACTTAACTGAAAACATAGAAATCCTTTAATTAACTTGTATGATCTAAAATGTCATAGCTGCCTTACAACACTTTAGAGGAAATTAGACGCAGGATCCCCAAGTAAACGGGGACTCTCTGCCATTACGGTAAGTCCACTGGGTAGGGACAATCACAAGAAAAAAAGGTAATTATTAAGATAGCTCATGATCTTGTGATTCCAAGCTCTGTGAGAGACCCTTCAGAACAACCGGGTGTAATTTTTCATAGCTGCTAGGTGCCTTTAAGCAATTCCTAGGTGTTTCTGATCATTAGTTGGCTCCAGCAACAAAGAGTAAAAATGCTGCAGCTGAAGATCACAGACATCTAAGATATTGCTATTTATATGCATACTGTGATGTCTTATTTCAGGTACTGTGATGTCTTATTTCAGGTATATATAACTTCTTGCTTAGCCAGTGGAGAAAGAGGCAGTATGAGTCCTTAGCCCTGTTAATCAGAATTAAGGAATTAATCAGTTAAATTTATTAAAGTCTTAACCTTTACAAGAACTTTCTTTTAGAATGTTTCACATGAATGTAATTAACTGGACAGTATATTAAGCAAATTAGCACTTGTTTAGTATTTTATAATTTTCAGTACATTTCAGACTAACTTTGTCCTCTCTCATCACTGTCAGCAGTGTGATGGCCTCACCTGAGTGAAGAAAATAGCTGCTCAATGTACTTTATTTTAGAATTAACGACTAACTTTTACCTCCCTATTCCCATTCCAGGAGGTAGAAAGACACTTCCCCTAGTATTTCCCAGCATTTATCTTGTTGTTTAAAGTACTTTAATTGAAAATGCTTCATTCTTGTGACCTGGAACTAGAACATAGTTAGCTGGCCAGGTTAGGCCACACCAGACCTTTCCTTTAACAAAATATACTTGACCAAAGTCATTATCTAAGCATTGATATGAAAATTTAGTTCACAGCTCATAGCTCCATTAATTACTTCTCTCCTTTTTATATATTTAAAGAGAAACACTTTACCACAGATTTGAATATATCTTCCAAGAAATGTGGTCCTGTTCCACTCTCCCATAGGTCTGCCATATCTCTGCAACAGTGCAGTGGCTCTCTTCACTCAGCAACTGCGTGCAGACAAGAATCAATCTCCATGGATCGCTAGCGTTGCGATAACTGGAGGAGCCAGGATGGAGAGTTGCAGTTCGTCCAAGTTATGCTACAGCGTCTTTTCCTTCCTTCCTCTTATTGCTCAGTGCAGTCTTCTGCCTTCTGGTTTGTAAAGGAGAGAAAGCTTATCTGTAGAAAATATTGCCAAGCAATTTCTTGACATTCAGTCTTCAGCCTCCTTTACTGAAATGCCAAGCCTGTTACTGCCTCAATACTTCTCAGTAGTTCACTTTATTAAGTCCCACCTATGAAGTGAAATGGAATATAATTATTGAAGAAAGCTTCCTTTTACTTGACAGGTTTCAAATAGCAGATCTCCTTATCATGACATAAACTGACAATTTCATAGGATAATCTTCTGATAAATACTGTGTTAAAGTCAACATATTAAGCGCATTTTCTCATTATGCCAGCTGGAATGGAAACAATATTTTCCTTGCCATGGGCACATTAGAACATGGTCAGGCAGAAGCTGTAACAAAAACAAGTAGAAATTTTAGTATAATTAAAGATAATACATTCAGCTTTATATACGCAACTGGACAGCGATTCCTTCAGGCAGCTACTATGCACTCTTTTTTGCAACCTTGTCATTTTAACAAGGCTACCTGAGAATATGATGTTCTTCATGCTCTGCGTGTGTTTGCATCTGTCTACGTAGGTACTCAATCCTTTTTTTTTAACCTTTTCAGTTTCAGCCCCATTTGAAATGGGCAAATGTTTCACAGACTCATAATATGAACATGAATAGAGGAAGAGATCCTGTAAATTCCATACAAAGAAAAGGCTGAAGTGCAAGTTTAAAAGTTTTAAGACGGAAGAGAATCTACATTGGCGACAGCAAGATCTTTCACATGTGCCAGCCTGTGAACAAACTTTAACCAAAGCTCATAGACAATCACAAGACAAAAATCTGTTATTTTCAGTAGTCCCAGCACTCATAAAGCTACTTGTTCAGAAAGAAAGGTGATATATTCTGCACCAAAAAAAAAAAAGGACCAAATGCAAATACCTACACGCCCTCCCATTCCTTTGCAAGACTCGCATATGATTTGGAGTTTCTTGATTGTATGCATAATAGTCACCCTCGGCCAGACAGGTCGCTGGGCCGGCAGGTCCTCCCATTCCCCTCAGAGAATATGTATTATTTTACAGGCAAAATCCAGTAAGAGGGATGTTCCCCGTACTGAAAGCAAATGATTACCTGATCTCCTTAACTTTCCTCTTTTCTAGAAAGCTGCCCATTTCCATGGGTGGTAAAAGCGCTACACGTACCAGTACTGCATTCCCACCATTTTCAGACAAATACACAGCAAGAAATAAATGTCCATGCCAAAAACATGGCAGTCCTGCACTCAGTAAGCCCTCTGCTAAGTTTTACTTTGCTGCTGTCCCACAGTCAAAAGAACAATATATAGGGAGGAGATAGAGAAAGAGAGAAAAAGGACAATATTCTCGCTAATGCAACCTTGGAGTTTATATGTCCTGAGGCCACAAAATAGGAAACAAACAAATCTCGTCACAGCCTCCTTGAGGTACAGGTGATACAATTTGAATCTTCTCTGATGCCGATTCCAGCACCAGCTACTATTATGATGTCATTAAACCTTTTAAGCAGAAAGTCAGTGATGTTTCAGAAGACTGTAAGTGAATATGGTTTCCCTCCTCTCATTTCTGCTCTCCAAGCAATCTAATGTTGCTGAAGAAGATGAACTGAGAGTGAACGACCTGTCCCAAGGGGTAGGCTGTAATGCAAAATAGTGCTGAAAAGCATTGGTTTATTGTGCTTATTTAAGATTGTCATACTACTCTAGTGCTAGTGAATCACTACTTCTGAACCCATTCACATCACCATTGCATGCGTCTCTTGTGTTTTCTCTGCTAAACAATATACATACATGTCTGTGAACTGAAACTATTAATACATAATTCACAAATGTATGTTAGTTTAATTATACTATTGTTGGTCAGTAAAGATCTATCTGGTAATTTTGGGAAAGCATTGATATCTCTTTAACTATATAGCATGCGTTTAGGTTAATTTTTATATTCAGAGCCATGTCCCATCAGGACAAGAATGTGACAATGAATTCAGATGCTATGCTGTTGATATGGTGCAAATAAACAGCACTTTGTGCTATTTCAAAGCCAGTTGGATAACTGTAAGGTACAGGTGTTTCCAACAATCCCTGGCATGGTTTATGAACGCTGGACTATTTACCCTCAGGCTTCCTGGCCAAACTACACTCCTAAGATTAATATCAAGAAAAGAAACATATCAGCTCATAGAATAATTCCTTAATCTTACCATATCAGACAGTGAAGACTTTTTGAAAGAGGTGCTGGTAGCTGTAGGAGAGAAAGGAAAACCCCAAGAGAGGGTGATTGTGCATACAGATATGAATTGGTAATCTTACATCCATGAGATGTTCAAACCCTTGGATCAATGAAATTGGCAGCGCTTCAGGATAGACAACTCTGTTTTTCTGTTGCTTGCAGTTGCCGTGAATTTACTGGAAGCACTGACTCATGCTTAACTAGTGGAGCCTTGGGTTATCTTTATGTTGTTTTATGCGTTTGTAGTAACCGCTATTTTTTAACGCACGTATTGTTCAGAATATTTCATTGTAATCTGGCACAATAATTTTTCTGTAAGACACTGAAACCTGAATAAAATATCTTTTAAATATCTTGCTTTGACTTAATCCCGTAGAAGACAAATCTATGGATGACAAACTTTCTTCATATAACTCATCTAATCAAGTAATGCATTGGCTATTAACTAATACATGGAGTTGGCACCACACCTAAATTCCTCAAAGATAATTAAATGATACCTATTAGAATGATTGCACAGCTCTTTGTATCAAAATAGAAGCAACATTATTTCTAGCAGTAAGGCGAGCAGGAAAGTGTTAATGATTTAAATCCATAGCAAATCTCAGTGGAAAACATCTCTGCTTGTAGTGTTTGTTCACCACATGGTGCGCGCTTGAGAAGGTGCTAAATCAGCAAAACTGCTGAATTTGAAATATCAGGAACATTCATCTGTCTCTGAATTCAGTTATGTTATGTGTAAAGATCCTGAATAGAATCTGATAGTGTGACAGCAATGTGGAACTGCATATTAGACATACCTAACCTGTCATTAAAAGCCTCTAATTACAGCCATCAGATGAGTCCCTGTGCTGCTACTTGTCATGCTATATGCATATATCATTTTAACGGGAGAGGACAGTAACTCTGATTATGTCGCTTAATGCACAATATATGAAAGTTATGGGCCTGAACCTGTTCCCATGGAGGTCACAGACAGTTTTGCCATTGTCCTCAAGTAGAGCAGGATGTGGTTTTATGACTTTTTATAGCACAGGAGTTTCATTTGCATTAATTAATTTACTTAGCAGGTAATGAAACACTTGAAAAAAACAGCCCTCTGGCTCATGAGTTTGGCACTGAGTTTAATACTTTCATTAGGAATAATTGCACTGATAAACTTTTAAGTAGAAATGGGTAAGATGGATCAGTGTATTAGGCAAAATCAAGGTTCCTAGTTGTTGCTTGGGAAACCCTGAGACTGCCTTCAATGTATGTCCTAGCCTCCTCTTCTTTCAGTCTTTCAGTGACTACGTCTAGCATGTTGAATCTTTAATGCTTAATAGTGTCATATGGGAGCACAACAGCATAAGATTCCAGATGTGCATTGTAAGACGAGAGCACAGTCCTGTGTTATGGTTTTATATGTTTTATACATTATAGAGGCATTTGTTCAGCAGACACTATAGAATTGACATCTGTTTTTTGGGTCAGCAGTATCACTGGGAATGGCAAGGAGAGATGGGTAATGAGACTGAGGTGGTTCTTTCAGGTCATGGTTGAAGCCATGGCTAGGCATCTGGGAAGATCCGTACAGATGTTGCTAAAAGTAAACTTACTTTTTGGAAACAATTCTGAGAAAGGAGTCTTATATAGTGTGCTGTGATTTCATGAAACAAAAAATAACATCAGTGTCTTTTTAATTTTTTTAGCTTTTTAGCTCTTTGTCAGCAACAGGTTCATACCTGAGAAAGGTAAGAAGCTGTGGAAACGGTGATGAAGGCAATTCTGTCAAGTTAGCAGGAATGCAACGTGCCAGCTGGTGGGGAGGTAGGCTGGTCCCAAATCACATTCTGCCACATATTTCCTGGGTGATCTTGGGAAAATCACTTATTGTCCTGGGTGCTGGTTCTACAACGTGAGGGCAATAATTCTTCTTTACCTCACAAGGTTTTTTTCCTGTTTGGTTTTGTAAGGTGCTTATTTACCAATGTGTTGGGGGCTATAAAGTACCTGGATCAATGGAAAACCCGTCAGTCAGAACTTGAAAACTCATCAGTCTCTGTATTCAGGGCTTTTTATTAAATTAAGAAGAAAAAAGAAGTGAGACAATATTGGCTTGGGGTCTGTTTGCCCCCTTTAGCATATTGCTATGATTGTCTTGGACTACTCTTAGGCAGGCACACTGTAGTTTATGGACATTATAGTAGAAACACTTGCTGAGAAAAGCTATTTTATTAATTGAGTAGTCTCACTGTAAACCATGTGATATCCCAGAAGACACTTTATAAATAAAGTGTATTTGCATCAGGAGTTTTTCAAGGTTCTATATTTTACAAAATAATAATTCACAGCTTAAACTAAATCCACTGAGGTGAAGTTTATCTGTCTAGCACTTTAATAAAATGGGAACTAATGCAATTTCTACTGGAGACAACAAATGCTTCTTATTTGTCATGATATTTTACATACCTATGTATCTCTATAAAGAAGGTAATTGATGTTCCTCTTCTACCGAAAAGGAGTTTGCATGGCAATAAATTAGCATATATATCTGCCTCACTTTGATTCGTCCTCTTTATGGGAGTCTGAAGAAGATTTTCATCTGTTTCCCAGAAACAATGTTGAATTCAGACAGCATGAATAGCTGTTTCATTTGAAATTTTATGATACTTTCCTGATTTGTTGCTGCTTGTAGCAATCATGTAAGAGCAGCAAATAAAATAGTAAGTCCAGGAACGCAGCAAGGAAAAACACTGAGTTAAGCACATTGAGACAAAAATTCATTCATGCTGTTGTAAGATGGAGAGCTAATGTCTATGCATATGATAAAACAGTTAGCTGTTCTTGTTACTGAGACTAGTGAAGTCAGTGAGAAAATGTGACAGATCTTCATTTTTTTAGGCTGATGAAAGCATTCTTCTAAAGCACACTTTGACTTTTTAAAAATAAAAATAAAACAGCAGCCTCTTCTAACTTTTTTTAGCTCTTAACTTACTACTTTGCTAACATTTAGTGGGAGGCTCTCAGCTCACAAAGTGATTTTTAATGGTGTGTCTTTTCTCAGAGAGGTGACACTTATTTAGTAAATTCTTTGTCATTACTTCAGTTAAAAGACTAGCAATTTAGAGGTTGCAAACTAGTATTCCATAGCTTAATGCAGAAATTTTATATGGATTTTACACTGATTTGATTCAGTTCTGCTTTAAACCAAAGTGACTGTGTTACTTCCCCTGTGAAGGGAAATGTACATTACATAGAAAAGTTTTGCAACTCTGGAAACTCCTTTTTTCCTGTAAATATATTTTCTGCTCCTTCTACAATTTACAGATGAGGGAACTTTATAAAGGGGATTACCCTGCTGTTCACAAAGTACATGATACTAGCAAAAAGGAACACAAGCTAGCTGTGCCTCAAGGCTTCTGTTAACTTTTGTTGATTTTGCCTCCAGTCTCCAAAGCAACAATTTTCGCTTGATTACTCGAGGAAACATGTCCATCTATTGATTTCTCCCTAAAAACTGATTGCCAACTTCAACCCAAACTTAATATAGAGTGTTCACATATTAACTTCTCAAAAACTTCTTAAAAAGCAGCTGCTGGATGAAGGAAAGAGTCAGATTAAAGCCACCATTGAGGGAAAGACTGCCGACAGGCTCAGCAGTTATCTATTCTCTTTGACCCACAGGCTAGTCAATCGGCAGAGATGCACTGACAAGCCAGTCAGCACATGAATTCCTCCAAATCAGCCACAGAAAATGTTGCTTCTTTCTCATTGGCCGAATAGGAGACATGGAAGGAAAAACAGGGTAGTGGCTCAGATGGGGGGGGGGGGGGGGGTCCTATGGCATAGGGACTTGAAGTGATGTTATTGCAATGGGAAACGAATATAGGATCTTAATATAGAAACTCATGGAAAACTATTTTTCATTAATTTCATTATCTATGGAATAACTTGTTTCAGATTTGACTCAATGTGTTATATCATAGGTAATAAAAGTCTAAAAGAAGAAAGAACACTAACAATTAGATTAAAGGTTATCTAGGTTTTCTTCTTATTTCATCTACCTTTAGAAGAATGAGGAAGAATCTTTGCTTTTACTTCTAGAGAATGCAATAGGATGTTTATTCAAGTTTACTCACCTCAGTGTTATTAAGACTCTTTATTGCTCCAAAATATTCATTAGATATCAAGGTTATGCAGCGGGTAAAGAAAAGTTTACGTAAGACTTTAAATTAATAACTGGAAGATATGTGGAGGGGAGCCAAACAGAACCTCCCTCTCTACTTTGTTCCTAAAACCACATTCAGCTGCAGAAGGAAACCCATCAGGCCATCTCTATACGTCGCGAAGAGGAGAAATGGGGAGAGGCAGAATTTTCCTTCCTTTGGTATTTCACTTTAAGAACAAAGGGCTAAATACAAACAGGAACAAAAGAATTTATTATGAGCTGAAATCTTGCAGCTCTTACTCAGCTGGCTGTGTCCACACTTCACTATTTGCATGATGAGCAGCATTGGCCTTTCTGTGTGATACTTGTGGAGTTATCTTTGGCTTGCTTTCATAGACTTTAGCAAGACAAAATGTCCACTGAAATCTTACACCTGTGCCAAAACTAACTTTTGGGATGTTCCACTTGAATCAATCCAGCTGGAAAACTGCCTCAAAATAGGATCTCCGTGAAACTCTGGAGTCTGTACCTGATACATCCTTTCTTATGAAAATATTTTTTAAAAGAGATTGAACTTGAACTCAATGAGATATAGAATATTTTTTACCTAATCGCTGCCATCTTGGTGGATAATATGTAATCCTATGCAAGCTAAGAGATGCTTACGTAAAAAAAATGCTTAAGCAAAAGTGTTTCCCATGACACTAATGTTTAGAAAATATCACTCAAAGTTACATTTACTATCCTCCTGTTTTGATCATGTAAACATCAATCATTTTTTCCTGGGGTAGTTCTTGCACAAACTTAGATATTCCTCAAATTTATCAGACTACAAAAATATAAATTATACCCTTGCTGCTCCTGCTGTGGAAAGATGAAGACATCAGCGTAAAATAATGGTCCTGAAGCCTCAGCAGTTAGTCATGATACAGCCCTTTGTAAATGATCTAGGGGGATGGTTCTTGATCTTTTTCATGTCAGTACCTCCCTGTGATCTTCTAGTTGGGAAGGAAAACATGGGAGACAGAGGGAAAGACTTGTGTTTCTTGATAGGCGTTCCTAAGCCTGCTGGAAATTGTTATCTTTAGGCTGAGGTCTCAAAACATATTAGGCTTACAGAGAGCAACATACAGAGCAATTCAGTACTGACCTGGGAAGTACTTCACAAATGCCACGCCATTTTCACTAAGAAAAACAGATCAGTTTTGTAACTCAGAACATGTAAAACAGTGACACCAGAATCTCCAAACTGTGTAGAAAAAAGGTTGCTGATAGCAAGTTTTCATCATGTAAACGAATAGAGAATCATGCACTTCATGTTCAAAACTTTTAAAGTCTCACTCAGTACATTGTAGTTCCACTTGTGACCATCAAAGAATCCCATGAATTGAACAGTGTGTTCAGCTTGTGTTGAATAGGCTGAATTACACATCCTGAATGCTAAGTGTAAGATTATGTTTCTACATCTTAAGATAGTACAGCCAATGTAATGCAACTGTGCAAATGATGCTTGAAAGTCTTAAAGATTTTGCTTTTTACAAAATGCCTCTAAAAGGGCAGCAAGATAGGAAGTTTTGATGGAGGTGGATCCTAAATAGAGGAGGATTTATGAAATTTTACCAATTGCTACATGAAGTACTAGCTCTTCTTCATGCTTCAAAATTAGTTGTAAACTTAGTGTCAAAACAGCTGCAGCAATGTCCTGAATATATCACTGACTATAAGGAAATCATTTTAACTCGAGAGTAGTAGCAAATCCTAACAAAACATTAATGATGTTTTGCCAGAGGGCAAAGAGTTCAAAACATGTTTTTCCACTCTAAGAGGCACCACAGCTTTTCTTCTGTGCAGTGACCATGGCCAAGATGCATAACGTTTTCATGTTTAGAGCGCTGTCATTTATTTTTTTAAACACAGAAGTTTTTGAATTTCTTTGTAAATAAAGTGGTGCCATGCTCCTTCCTTTTAACAGCTATGCATGCATCTCAGAAATATTTGCCAACTACTGTTTAATGTAACTAAATAATTAAAAAACATAAATAGCCTGATTATTGACTAGATGTTTTGGTTTGAATCTGCTGTACAGACAGTAAACAGGGGATGAATAGATGAGAATATAGAGTAGTCTCAACAAGCCTGCTGCCTGCCTGCATGAAATAGTGCAGGGAGCATGCAATCTAATTAATTTTCTATTAAAGGACATGTAGAGAATAAGAAGCAGCTGCACACAGGTCCTGTCTCCTTTTTTTTTCCTCAGAATTTAAGTTTTAAAAGCCTAGCTGCAGAAAAATGGAACGTTACATGGAAAAAATGCTGGATTTCCCAACACACTGGTTATATCAGATTTCTTCAACAAGGCAAGGTGATGGCGATGCCATTCCTGAACGGGAAATTTATTCTTTCTACAGGTTTTCTATTACTGCAGGCTCTCTGCAGAGTCAGGTAGGCTTTTCTTAGAGACTAACTTGTTTTTGAAGCTCTACACATATAGAAGCACAATAAACTTCTGTGTGTTCCCTGTGGTGTTGCTGCCTTCACATTAAGAATCCCTGATCCATGGGCCTGATTAGGCAAAGTGGTATGTCTGGTTTCGAAGAGGCACAAGCTGTGGAATCCCCAGAAAACAGGCTGAAACGGCTGTGAAGCCAGACGTATTTCAGTGAAGGAGTCTGTTTTGAATTATGCTTCCTATTAGCAGTAGATTTAGAAATTAGGGAACTAAGAGTAAATCTGGAATTCAACAAGGCTTAAAACAGGCCTGGGTTACAAATCTTGCTAGCTGTGATAGGCTGATCTTCAGTGCAATGACAAGGAGATCTTTAAGAAAAAAAAAGCAGCAGAAAGAAAAGGGTGATCAGAGTATGCTGGGCAGAAAGTGATAAAGGTAAGTTATTTCTTCTCATTTTACATTCTGAATCTCAGGGAAACCTCATACAAATGGTAAACATATGGAATAAATTATCAGGAAAGGTGATCCCAAAACAAAGACTACAACAGAGTTCAAGTGACACCCTTGACTCATTTCGGGAAGATAAATGTATGGAGCCATAAAGTCAACAAAAGAAAGTAGGATTAAAATTAATCCAAAAAGGGCAAGCGAATTAGACTGGAAGCCTTTTCCCTGCACCTTACGGCAACTTCCCAAGACCGCACAGCTGAAATCTGTTAATTCAGCGTAAGCCCAAAGAGCCCTCCTTGCTAACTGCAGAAGAATTAATCAAATATTAATATTCTTGTAGCAGAAAAGTAGTAGATAGTTAACACAAATATTGAAAGATCTCTGTACACATATATGCACCCAGATGCATGTGCATGTTGACTGTGAAATTAGAGAACTGACATAAAAAATCAGTGTGCAGCATTATACAAGTCAGTTACTTGACTGCTTGAGTTTCAACCAAGATGGCCATAAAAACAGGTAATAAAGCTGTAGTGCTTTGAAAATCCAGATGTATTTGAAATGAGCTGCTGTATGTAATTAAAAGGCATGTGAGAAGTCAGGAGAACAAGACAATCTTAACACTAGGTCTGCACTGCAGCCTTCAGCTGGCACAGCTACATTAACCAGAAGTATGAAACCGTTTAATACTTGGGTGATACAGCTGTACTGCCAGATGTGCCACAAGTGTTTAGCTATTGTTACACTGGTGTAAAGGTGACATTTTATAACTTCTTTCAGGTATTTTTCCACACTGGTATAATACACAGATGCGCTAGCATAGCTGTAGCTCTAACACAAGCATCTTTATGTAATAACATAGATACAGCCAAGCCCACCAAGGTCACAGAAGCACATGCTAAGAGTTTACTTTGACTATTCCTACACTAAACATATTACATTACTTATGTGCTCCAAATGTGGATAGCTACAGAACTGCAGCAAAGCTGTCTCCATAAGCAAAATAAGGGTGCTACAAAGTAGGCCCTTCCACCAGCCCAGCAGTGCTGCTCAGGAACAGCAATCTGTGCCCACACATCTGTGCCAACAGAAGCCTATACCAACACGCTTACTCCAAACGCCTAACTTCCCATTTCGTATTTCACCTTAGGTGTCATGTGCGCATGTGATTTCCCATTTCGATATGATTTTGCCAGCTCCACCTGTTTGGACAAGGCACACAGCCGGCCTGCGCTCTGATGCCCCAAACCCTGACACTGTAACGACGGGCAAGAAGAGGCACCAGCAGGCCCCTGCTTGACGCCGGACGCACTGTCCTCTCCCCTGCTGCCTGAGCAGTGCTATCCCTCCCGCCCGTAGGCAAGTTGAGGTCTGCGCTATGCTCTGAAGGAGGGCAGAAAAGGCACTTGGGGGAAAGTGGGTCAAGTCCTGCGCCATCGCTCCTGGGCCCGAGCCGCCATCGTCCCCGAGCCCCGCCAAGGCCGGGTCCCTCAACGGCGCCTCGCGGCACCTTGCAGGGGGGCGACGGTGGGGCGGGGATAATCAATGGACCAATCAGAGAGCAACTTCCGGGGGATTCTCGCCCAACAGCCAACTCTTCTTGGACCTTGGGCGGCGGAGGCGGGCCGATGGCCAACGCCGAGCGCCATGTTTGATGCTGGCAAGAGGGACACGGTGCCCTCACGCCAAATGGCCGCCGGGAACGGTCACGTGGAAGGCAGTCCCTCGTGGTTCCGTGGAGGGGAGTTGCTACGGGGGAAGCCCAGCAGCGGGTGTAAAGACGCGAGGAGGGGGGAGGCGCATGCGCAGCTCCGCAGGACGGCGCGAAAGCGAGCGCCCCGCGGCGCAAGGCCCCGCCCCCGCCCCGCCCCCGGGGCTCCCGGCCCGGCTCGTCCGTTGCCGTTGCAGCCGGCAGGGGGGCGGGGCCGTCGCTTCCTCCCTCGCGGGGCCGAGGCGGAGGCCAACAGCCGGGCCGCGTCGCTGTTCCCCGCCCCGCCGCCCTCAGCATGCACGGCGCCCTCGCCATCCCCGAGGAGGTCCGCAGCCTCCTGGCAGGTGAGGCCGGGGGTGGGGGGGGAGGGCTTGGCGAGGGGCGGGCGGGCGGGGCGCAGGGGAGGCCCGGCCCGGGCTGGGGGCGGCGAGGGGCGGGCCCGCGGCCGCGGCGGGGGTGTGGCGGGCGGCCGCTGCCGTTACGGGGGCGCCCGGCCGGGCCGGGGGGTGCCCCGTGCCGCAACCCCGCGGCGCCTCGGGGGGCGCCTCTCAGCTGGTGGGGATGTGCTTTTTGGGGGGGGGGGTTCCCCCCCCTTCCGTCAATTCCTTCTTCCCCGGTTACTTCCTCTCTCCGGCCGTGGTTGCGCGGTTTGCTTCCCCGAGGGCCGCGCTGCCCGTCCCGGGGCGGCTGGTGGCGGGCCGGGCGCGGCGGGGACGGGCCGGGCCGAGGCGAGCGGGCGCCTCCCGCCGCCGGCGGGCACCTGCGCCCTGCCCAGGGCGGAGGGTGCTCCTTGCTACAGGCCGCCGGGCTGCGGCACCCGGCTTGCGCCGCCGCCGAGAGGGAGGAAGAGCGATGCGGGAGCTGTGCGGAAGCCGCTGGGAGTTGTGACAGGGGTGCAGCATTGCCTCAGGGCTGCTGGGCTTCTGGGGCTTGTGCGGAAAGTCAGGCAGCGCCCGTGGGGCTGGCTTTGATCCCCGAGTTGGTGACTCGGGGGGAAGTTTCTGCTCTCGGAGGTGCGGAGGTGGGCCGTCAGGCGCTTTCGGGAGCTGCAGCATCTTGTTCTGGTGTCACCAGCGTGGTTTTCCCAAATTAGTTTAAACAAGAAAAAAAAAAAGTTCCTAAGATGTTGCGGTATTGTGGACATATGGTCATATCAATGCAATATGCCTGGGCTACCGCCTTTGGGTTAAAATGTGGCTGGCCATGTTCTCCTGGGTTACAGTAGTGGAATGGAGTGATTTCTCACTGTGAAATGATACTGCAGTAGTGTTAGTGGAGGCTTAAAAATACTAATGTTGTTTTTACGTGCAAAGGTTTACATTTTTTTCCTTTATTTTTTTTTGGTTGTTGTCCGTTAAAATAAATTGTCTCTTTCCCATTTGGGAGTTTTTTATATTTATGGAGAAAGGCATAAATAGAAAGGCTTTACTGTGCTGAAACTACTTCAGCTGGAGCAGGAGAATGTTTCTTTTGACAGCTTCTGTGTCTGCCTTAGGAACATCTTTTACTTTGGCTGAGCCATTGAAATTAACCATGCTTTTCAAAATCTTGCCTCTGAAATTAAGTACCTGATTACATGGCTGAACTGCCAGAATCTACAGCAATTCATCAGCTTTGAAGACTAGTTTTTTTTTTTTTCTTTAAGCACTTTGATTGTAAGAGTTCGTGTTTGAAACATTTTGCTTTTACCAGTCGTCTTATCTTTAAAGCACTTCTGCCACCTCTCTTAAGTGTTTTGGTAACTCGTGTGCTTAAGTACATTATTTGCAGATCATACCCTCTGAAGTAGAATCTTGTATGAAAGGCCACCAGAAAAAAAGCAATCCTTATGACTATTTCTTATTGTGGGAGACAGGTTCCTGATCATTTTTTAAAAAAAAAAAAAAGGCGCCTTGAGGGCCTTTCCAGACCTTGCTTATTTCCATGGCACTAATGTGTTCTGGACTTCCGGTGTCAGAACTGTAAATATTCTTCACACTTGGTGAAGCTGTGCTCTTAGAAACTCTTCCTTGTTATAAGTTTAGATTATAGGATTTGGGGTGAGGGTTGGGAAGGTCTAGGCAGATGGGGTAATTCCAAACTATGTTTTGTATTTTGTCATGGTACATCTAGGTAACTTGTCCTTCTCCCCGTCATTATCCAGTCTGCAATGGACAGAGCAATACAAAGGTTGAAGTGAGACCGAGAACTTCTCTTTTCCCCCAAGGGAAATAGGTGCATGCCATTTCAGAGTCACTATGATCTATGGTCTAAGTTATATACAGGTATCTAGTGTGTGTAGAAGTCCCTTGAGCTTCAGTTTTTCTAGAAAAAAATGAGATAGTTTTATTAGTGCTGTGTGTAGTAGCTAAGTTAAAAAGAGAATTAAATGATTTACCAATAATCTTTAAATCCTTCTTTTTTTATCGTGATTGCATAAATACCACATAAAATATTATTGTCTTAGAGATGCATTCAGTTTAGCTTGCATTCACACACAACGTTATTTTAGGACTTAATGCAAAATGAGTTCAACTCCTGTTAATTTTATAACAGTGATCTATGGATTAGGTAGAAATTTAGCGGGGCGGAGATGGGGTAGTGAGGAACAAATAATAGTTTGGAATTTTTAATCCTTACTTGCTGAATTATCAAGAGGAAACAAATGTAACAATAATTGTGGCTATGCAATTTAAAAATTCAATAACTTGATCCCCTTGTGGGGGAAATAAATACCCCCCCCCCCTTCCTGGGATTACTTCTTGCAGTTTGTTTGTTAACCTCTCCCTCCTTTTTTTAATAGGTTACAACTCAAATGTATGAAAGCTAGCAACTAGAAAAGTTCAAATTGTATGAGCAGTTTATTTGCTAACACATTTAGGTTCTGGTAATCTTTAATTATGCAGTCTCCTGCTTTTTGCTCACCCTATTCATGTACTGAAGATATATGGTAATGGAGGAGGGAAGGGAGCTCTGTAATATTTTTATTATTAATTTAGCAACCCTTACACAATTTAAAGACTGCAGGGAATAGCTATTCATTTTTGTATGCTCTTCTTCGAGGGTGCTTCTTAATGTATTATTTTAATAGCTCACAAATATTGATTCAGCACCTCTTTGAGATGAGAGAATATTGTTTTCCCGTCGGTAAAATTAGTGTAATAAACAAGATGTGATCTGAGGTCACAAAAAATAATCAATGGCAGAACAGATTAGAATTCAAATTCACCTGTCTCTGTGCTGTGCTGGTTTCTCCAGTAAAATAATGTCAACTGGATGTCTCTATTCAATGGATATTATGAGTGCTTGGCATTTCTTCATGTCAGGGTCTGGGGAGAACAGGCTCATGTTGGGAACATTAACTAATGGCTTGAGACAAAGAGTTCTTCTTGGTGCATTATTTGCATAGCAGTGGGGCAGGGACAGGTACAAAATCTTTTAAATATTTCACTCCTCCTGCTCTCCTTGGTATTTTTGTCTACACGTTTTCAAATTCTGCAACAAACAGAATGGGCAATCGTATGGATTTCCTTATCCTTGCTTTGCCTTGATTGATTGCCGGAGTAGTGTCCGCCCGCTACACTGAACAAGTAGGGGTCCTACTGGAAAGCGTACTTTGTGCTCCTGTAGTTAAACATCGTGATAATGGGATTAAACACACCAGGGGATGAATTCAAGTTGCACAGGAAACTCTCTGATTTGTGAATGCTTTACATTGAACCTAAACAATATTATATCTTCAATGCAAAAACAAATTCTGTCACACATTCTGGCAGGGTCATTACAGTTGCATGTCAGCGGTGCTGAAATGTTCCAGGCAGAAACACAGCTTGAACTCAGGGGTGAGTACATTGGTTGGGAGCAGGAGGAAGCTGTTTCTGTAAAGCTGAAGGGGAAAAGGTCGGTGCGGCAGTGGGTTTATTGCAGAGAATTGCTGGGATTGCACAATGCTGTCCTCTCTCTTCTGCCTTCTTTAAGTGGTGGGAAGGTAACATCAGAGACAGAAACGGGATCCTCTGGTCATGAGTTGAGCTTTTCGGGAGAGGACGAAGTCAGTTTGTTGCCCTCTTGCCTCTCACTTTACACCTGGGAGTGGGAGGGGTGTGACTGTGTGTGTAATTTTTTCATCCCTTGCCTGTGTCTCTGCACCTTCCAGATGTATGTGAATTTTTGGAAGTTACTGAAGGAAGCCCAGCCCTGTTGTATCTTTTCTTCTTTTGAAAAAGGCATCCTCTTTTGTATTTCCATGTTCAGGATCTTTTTGTGGGTATTGGTTTGGCAAAGTGGGATGTTACTTGTCATTCTTTCTCTTGCTGCCAAGTTATTATTGACTGTACAAATTGTTGGAGGCCTGCTTATTTTTAGTTTTCCTTACTCCTTGATGCACGCTCTGAAGTTTTGAGAAGGTTTTTGGAGGTTCCTTCTTCCCTAAAGGCATATTGTTTCTCCTGTAACATAACTTATACTAGTTGCTTCAGTGATCATGATAGTTAAATTTAATTTTTTTCAATGTTTATAGTAGTGAGGATATAGTTGGAAGAGTTAAGAATTATGCCATTAAAATCTTTTAAAAATAAATAATGATCATTATTTTATATATATATATATTTTTTTTTCTGTCATCTTTGTGACATCCATGACTATAGAAAGGGGTATTTTTTCACTTCTGCTTTCATGCTTTGCAGCATTTCCAATATGAAAATGAAACTTCTGTATTCATATTTAGAAAGTAACTAAGATCTTTTTAATGCAAATGTAATGAAACACTCTAGTCCACGTGGAACTTAGCTCCTGTATCCGTCGTTCCTTGTTCTACTGAACAAAAAGATCTTAGGCAAGCTCTCTGGTTTTGCCTTTGGGATTGTCTCCACCTAGACATTATCCAGGTTTTAAAAATCTCTAGTCATATTGCCCTAATTGCCTTATTTCACTGTATTCCCTCTACAATCTTCAAATTAACATAATTTACCCATTTGTTTAGCTGCTTCCTGAAAATAGCACTCAGGAGAAGGCAAGATGCTAGAACTATGAGAAGGTGGATCCACTGCATGAGTCAAAGAGTTTAATTATGCTTACCTTATATTTTTGGGCACTGCGGTAGTTATATTTACCCCTGATCCCTGGAAAACTAACTGTCCTTCTTTGACCTCCTTGTCAGTGGTTGCTGGGCTTGCTCCTTATGTTCCTGTCACCGAGGTGCAATGTAGCATTTCTTCGTTGGCTAGTTCAATTTTAATATTATACTCTTGTTGAAAACTTTACTCTTCTTTGTTCTAGAGTATTATTTTTCACATTTTGATGGATATAATGAATGCCAATTCTTGTAGAAGAATCCATCTTCACAAAATAAACCAGGGCGATTATTGTCGGCATCTTCTAAGCAGACGTGTATTTACAGCTTTGGTTTTATATATGTATATATATATATATATATGTATTTCAATAGTAGCGGGAGAAGAATAGAAACAGTGAGGTGAAAAAATGTGCAGAGGCATTCCTGGTAAGAAATAACCTCCAGTGATTTGAAACATAGTTCAATTGTCTCTGCCATAAATTTGAGAATAAGTGTCATATATGGGTGATAAAAATGGCATAGGCTATTTTTTATATACTCATTATTCACTTAGTTTGTCTTTTTCAATTAACGTGGAGTCTATCTTTCTCATCTGGCTGGGTTTACGTTTCTTTCCCAATCGTATGTCAACAAACCACAATAGATGCAGCATAATGTGGCGTACAGTGTAAATCTTTAGGTTAATCCTTAACATTTTTTATTATGGTTCATTTGGAATCACTTTGTAACTTGATCGTGATTTGTGCTAGTATGCTTTTTTCATCATATGCTTAATATGCTACAGCTTGATCTTTTCTCATTTCTTTAATGTAGGGAGAGGATGCCCAACTCCCCAGTCAATGAGGTTACAATCTAGTCCTTGAATATTATTATTATTACTCTTTAAAAGAGATGTACTGTCTGTTTACTTCATTTGAAGTAAACATACATCAGTATAGGTGTACCTCTATATATATCGCTGATAGAAACTGTTGATCATCAGTTTTTTCAGTATATTTACTTTGATTGTGATAATGTAGAACGGTAGCCTTACTTATGGAGGTTTAAGGTACAACAGCCTCTAAAGGCAGTTCTTTCCAGGACTTTGTGCTACAATGAATGTTCACCTACTTGTTAGACTGGATCGGTGTGATATTTTTAGACATTTTACAGTTGTCAGTCACTTGTTTTACATCATGTGTCCTGTTTCTGTATAAGTATGGTAAGTATGCTTTTTTAAGATAGTTTAGCAAACTCTAGGCATAAAGAGTTTTGAATATAGCTGGGAAGGCAGGAGAAGAGGGAAGAGCAAAGACAAAAAATCCTCAGATATTTTTTGACTCAAAAGACCCGAGATTGATGTGCGGAGGGACAGGTAGTTGCTGGTGTTGCTTGATAATTTGTCTTCAGGCCTGTTCCATGTTGGTGAATTGAAGGAAAAGTTTGAAATGCCATTAATTAATTGCTTCCTAAAGCTAGCCCTTTCTAATGCTAGCCCATGGAAAGCTGAAAGATGTGTGGTGGTCCGTTTGATGTTGATCACCTTTGCAAAGTGCATATGGACAAATGTGTCTCGTTTGCAACTAACTTCCAGAATTCCCCAGCCTGCCTTCAGAAACCCCGTGGCTCGCTGCTGGCTCTGCCTGTCCCGAAGGCAAAGGAGAGAAGTGCATGTCCAGCCATCCAGCGGGAGTGCACATTCTCGTCAGGCCATGTAAAGGCAGCTCCGTATGTTTCCTACCCTGTGACTGGAAACACACCTCTCGTGGCCAATTTCTAATTTTTCTCTGTCATTTGAGTAGTATGAATTCATCAGGTGATGAGGAAGTGACTAATGTTTTGATAAAGTGATAGATGACATTTTGGTTACCTACAGGAGGAGAGGAGAAAGGAAGGCACAGGCCACTCGGCACCGAGTGCCACTGCGAGAGCCCGTTTGGGCCGCTCCACACAAAGGGTAGGTAGTTCTGTCCCAAGTATGTTCAGTAATGCGACTGCGGATTGGTGTAGTAAGCAATAGGAACAGCAGAGAGCCGTCATTCATTATGATTAATTCAGCACTCTTGAATGCAGTATATGCTTTGGTCTAAACGTTTTTACAGCAATCTTGAAAAAGTCCATCTGCGTAGTTTCAGCCTTTATTGAAGAAGATAGCCCCAAAGACTTGAAACGATGGAGAACTTGCAGCGTCGTCTGCTTGTAATCACTGAAATAAGAAACACAAAATGTCTTAACAAACAGTGAAAATCAAAAAGTATCTTAGCTTGTTTTCTCATAAAAAGAATGTAGATGGGAATGAAATTAAAACGGCCTTTCAGCTTTTGACTGTTGTATGAAATGGCAGTTAAACTTTGAACTATACTCATATAGTTCCATTTGATTAATTACAATTGAAGCAGACAGAGCTATATTTTAGTGCGGCTTCTCTTTTGTATCGGTTCGTAACCCGTATTGACAGAGCAATTTGTGAATGGATCTTATCAATTGAATCTTTCAGTTCTGCATCTATTGTTCATTTCTGAAAGCAAATAATTTCTCTGGGGCATGCTTCAGACAAAGTTAATATCGTGAGCTTTAAGAAGCAGAGCAACAAATAATGGTGTTCAAGCTATTGGGTAGGCTAACACACAATCTTTAGAAAGTAGAGAGATATTGAATAGGATTTCAAAGTTTATTTCTCTTTGAAATTCTAATATTTTCAATAGAAGGAGTCAACTGCAGCTGAGTGTCTGTGATGATAATATGCGCTCTGCAATGTAGGATACCAAATAGCTGCTCAGTTTGTTAGAAATAAACAAAATGTGTGAAAATACACCACTTATTTTATGTGTGTTACATGGTAACTGATAAGTAAAAATGTTTTTAACTCAAAAATCTGTTCAAAGAGATTTTCTGTCTGGAGTACAGCTTTTATAAAAATTCATCAATGGACCAAATGCTACTGAAGCATGAAAGAAACGCATTCACGTTTGAGTGCTTATGGCTACTAGCTTACATTTCCATTTTCTGTATAGTGTTGAAGTGGCAGAGGAGAGATCAGATTTTTGGATCATCTTGGAGAAGAAAGAGTGAATTAGTGACTTGAATATTGGTGAGAAATGGGTAAATTTTGCTTGTTCTCTCTGAAGCTCACTGTATGAGCCTTGTATGTGTCATACTGAAGTCCTGAGTTCTCTTCTGCTTCTAAGGAAAGTCACTTTGAGGAGCGTCTTAGAAATGAAGTGAATGAATGTTCACTTGAGTTAAGCCAGTGACGAAACTTTCTCTAGTAGCGGGGACTATTTCTTCCATACGTTTCAACAGTGTGGAAAGGCAGGTTGGGAAGGGATGAGCGCAGCTTAGATAACTCTCTTGGTTCTTGTCCAAAGAGGTTGTAGGTTACTTGGCTTATGTGCATTTGACTGGAATTGCAAAGCTAGAAGAGAGCAAAATACAGAACATTCTGTAAAACTGTGAGCAGTTAAGAAAAATAATGGTATGGTGAATGTGGTGTTTCGAAGTATTTTGCTGCTTCAGCATCCTGCTCAAGATGATGCATGCATCGGTTCTCTCTTTGTATTTGGGGGGCTATGATGAGTCAAGCTAGATGCTTTCTCTGCCCTTGCAGAAGTAACTGTATTGCATGATGAATATAATTTGTGTTGTTTGTGGCTACCTTAACTCAAAGAACTTGTTTTGCAAGTTCATAGGAGAGGGAAGATATCCCAGGGATGTCTTCTCTGTCACTGCTGCTATTTAGGAACAGTAGATGGTTTCAGGAAGTTGTGCATGCTTGCTCTCTCTTGTTTTTCTCCCTCTCTTCCTTCTCACTCTCTGCTCCCTCCTCTCCAAGTCATCATCGGCTTTTACAACACTGAGAACGGATGGAGCATCTACTTCTGCCCTGTTCCTCCGTGGTTGAAAATTATTATATAATATTTGTGCTTTAAAGTTCAAGCTTTCCTAGAAAAGAATAGATTGTACCATCAATGTAATTAGTCCTCGCCTTTTTGTATCTACAGTGTGTTGCAAGCTGGAGATAATTTTTGCTTATGGTAATCCACAGAGTTTCACTTCTTCGTTTTGCTAAATTGGGTTATGTAATGATTTGTGTTTGAAGAAAGTTTTGACAGTCAGTCAAACCTGAGATGACAGACTTCTCAGCTGGGTTTTGAACTTTTCCAAGAAGTAAGGAAGGCCACTGAATTTAAATTAAGACTTCTGAGGCAAAGTTCTGTGATTAATTAGTGTCTGAAGAATACAGTGTAAGCGTCACTCCTTATTTATAAATGTGACTAGTGACACCAAGCTTTCACATGTTGCTATCTAAGTAGCGCTATGAAATTGATATTTAATTTTTGAAATAAAAAAGCATGAAGGAACATATTTTTAATCAGCATCTCCCGGAGCGAATGGTTGGTCTGTACCGGAAAATCCTCTTGGGTTTGATTGAGATAAACTGTTGGCAGTTTTGTTTTTGCCTTCAATAGCAAGAGAATCAGATCCTTTGACCTCAGGGAAGTTTTGTGGATGGTCAGTGTCTTGGAATTGCATGGGTCCTTATATGCCCCTTTGCTCAGAAATTATAATCCTTGGAGTTTGGGAAGATGTATGTATTTTCTGTAGGTTAGGACAAAATGTTTCCAGGGATACTTGGTTTCCAGCATAGAGGCTGTTGAGGGTGTGTCTGGAGGATTCATTAATACCCATGTTAAGTGCCTTTCCTTCTGTCCTTGCAAAGAAGGAATGCCATAGAACTGAGATTTTTTTTTTTTTTTTTGCAGTCTAGGACTGCTTCGGAACGTGTAATGGGAAAAGTTTTCTTTTTCTGCCTCTTGTGAGGAGGGGAACGGTATCATTGTTCGGAATACGTTTTAGAAAACACTTAGAATACTTTTTAAAAAAAAAAAAGGCTGGAGACTTTACCATGTTTTGTGAAGACAGCAAGCCAATCCAAACATCTAATTTATCAGATTATTATTTATTTCTAAAGAATGACAGATGTGTAATGACTATGTTACAGTTCTCGGACAGTTAACTTTTGACTTAATTTGTTTTCTTACAGCCTGAAATGTAAGGTGGGTTATATTTTTGTTAAACTTTTGTTTTATAAAGAAAATGTAAACCAGAGAGTTAGAGCTTTGGTAAGAAAACTGTAGTAAACGTTCAGCTTAATGTTGCTTTAAAATGTTAGTTTTTCTATGCAAACTTTTGAGTACTTAATTGGCTGTTTTGTGTTTTAACAATGAAAATGGTTCTTGCCTAACATGAAAAGTTACAGAATTAAAGTAGTGGCACCCATACTCTACTTAGGCACAACTAGTGTACATGTGTATTTGGCAAATGTGTGTGCGGGGCAGTGTGGGAGTGTTTGACTTGCATATATGTTCCCATCTTGAATGAACAGGTATTGTCCAAAGAGCTGAGAAAGATAAAGCCACAAGCCAGACTTTTTTTTTTTTTTAATATATTTCTACTTTTTAGCTTTCAGGAGAATCATATGTTGATTGGTAACAGTAAGAAGTTTTTACAGTTAACTTTGGCAATTATTTTTGTTAACCAAGAAGACACTCTACCAGTGTTGTTATGCTCACTGAAACTGAGTTCACTGTTTTTTAACTTACGCAATGGATGTTTACTATATTACAAAGAACTACAGTAACTGTCATTGAATGCTTTCATTCTACATGGCGCTATATATATATATATATATATATATATATATATATATATATATATATATATATCTTCTGTATAAGAATAAAAAATTACAAACTAAGTTTCTAACCTGCATTGTAATTCTACAAGTGCAGATACACTTAACTTCCAAATACATGTTTGATCCTGACTGCTTCAATATGGTTACTGTGGTGACTGCCTAATTGTTAGCAGGATTAGAGCTTTTTATATGGACTTTTAGTCTAGTGGGGAGTTCAGAGGCAGTGTGGGAATATTTGAAAATAATGAAACGAATAAATGACCTATATTAGTAGCTGTGCAAGCATTACTGCTGCAATAGTGAATTACTCAACCATTTTTGTAACTTGAACTTCTGAAATAATGTGGCAGTAATACATGCATAAAGGCCATTTACATGTTTTGGCTTTATCACTTACTTTAGGTGATGGAAAGTAATTGTTATAGTGCTGCAATTTACTAGGGCTTATTTGGCATAATTAAATGAGCAAGAATCAAATGTCAACATAGCGTTTGCTGTGCTAAGCATAAGTAGATCAGAGAACAAATGTATCCCATTTAGAATCTGAAACGTCTGTTAACTGTGGTGTGTGTGGGCCGGAAAGTAGTTTTGTAGTTTCTCCATAGTAGTGTCAGGGCAAACTCATTACAGTCGTATTTGTCTTTAGAAAAAAGTTACCACTTGAGATACACGTTTTCTTCCTTCTTTCCTGATTTAGATGTCGACACATTTATTTCCCAAACCCTAAAAGGAGAAAATCTATCCAAGAAAGCAAAGGAAAAAAAGGATGTTCTTCTTAAGAAGATAAAAGATATCAAGGCAAGGTAAGTGAGCTTTTTTTGCTTTAATATATTATCGGGTAATTTACTGCTCCTCTGATAACTTAAGTTTTTTGCAATCTTTTAACAATACTAACAATTAACAATCTGTTTAGGTCCTAGTTTTGTCAAATAATCTGCATGGGTTTAAGTCTTTTATATCTTTCCTGAAGCTGCTAGAATTCAGTAGGAAATGGGACCATAAGGGTTCATCCTGACTGAATTGTTTTAGTATTCTGAACCGTGATTGCAAGCTTGTGTGGTAAAAATCATTAAAATACAAGAAATATAATGCACAGAGTAAATGAATGCTCTTCCTGCTGCCATCCTCAGCCTGGTATAAGGCAGCATAACTCAATGATGACTTTACTATCTATTATGTCGTTTAGCTCAGTCTGAAATAAAAACTTGAAATATATCTTAAAAGTAGTTTTAGATAACAAGCTTGTTTTAGTGATGTTAAAATTAGCAAAGTACTAGGATAGGCCAGGCAAAGTTGTTTTTTTTTTTTTTTTTTTTTTAGTGTTATGTATGACTTGAGACTCGGTTCTATTTTGATTTTAATTTCAGTTGAACAGTTCAGCTGCAGAGATTTCACTGTAGTTTTGTATGTGCTACAAAATCTTCTGTGCAGATCTTCCATTTTATAACTCTGAACTGGGATATAATCTAGCACTTGCCTTTCTTTTCCGTCAGTGCTTCCAAACTGTTTTTCTACCAATACTCCTGTTGGATGCTTCCTAACCTCTGATTTGATGGCACGCTCCTACCTCTTTGACAGCTCATTTACAAATTTGAAAGACAGTACAATCGTCCAGTGAAGAGATCGTTCTTAGTAGCACACTAACTGGAGGAAGACATGACATCTGTCGCAAAAATCTTGTAGTTGACGTTCTCTGTGCCTTTGATTCAGCCCATGAATGTTTATGAAACTGCTTTTCCAGTTCTTCAAGGGAGCAGAGTTTTTTTCTCATGCTTTCCCTTCTGGGTTATTGCACAGATGACTTGCAGATAGAGCATTCCTGACTTGTTTTCTTCATTCAGTTTTATGACTCTCAGCTGTCCTTTTTTTATTTTATTTTTTATTTTTTTTGTCCTCCTTCCCCTAAAATGATGAAGTCTTAGATGAGGGAATCTGCAAGTTATGATCTTGATGAACACTGAGTCATTTGCTAGTCACCTATATGACCCCATGATTTCACCTCTTATTTTAGTATCTAAACCTTCCTGATCTCCTGTGGTATTACTCACTTTTAACAGCGTTCTGCTTTTCAGGCTGGCTACGAAATGTATGCGCGTTGTAATCGTCTTTGATTTTCACGTCTCGCACATTGAGCTTTGTCCAAGTAGCACTGCTGATTCCTACACAGGATTTGTTTAGATCTGGCCATTTATCTATGTTTGTATTTTTCGATTTCTTATCCAGACTCTTCCTTTCTCTCTTGTTTGTTACTTGTAAGTGTGTCCTTGCTGATGAGCCTGATGCATGCCCTACTGGTTATTGTCCATAAAGATGATCTTTGCAGCCGCATTTAGTTTGCCAGTCAGTCCTGGTGAAAACCCCTTCTTTTCACACAAACTCTATAGTCAGTTCATGCTTGTTGAGATGCTGTTTTGCATGACTCTGTCCTGATTATTTGTCATTATACATCCAACTGTATCCTACGATTGTTTTGTTTCTGAAATATCAGAGGTTCAGTTCTGGAGAAATAGTATTTTGTTCTCTCTTGGATGATGGGTTTATTTTTATGCTTTAAATACCTTGAGACCTTATTACTCTAAAATGATTTTATATTTAGGTATGCATCACTTGTTAATTTCTGATTAATTTTTAGTATTTTTCTTCGTATTTGACAAAATATTACAACTAGACCCAGATTTTGAATTTTTTTCCTGCTGATGTACCATGTCATTTTTAAGATGTTTAGTGGCTTCTATTTATGCACAAAAATAAAAAAAAAAATTAACATTTAGAAAACTAACTAAATCAAAGATACTCTGGTATGCTTATTCCGTAAGATGTGTGTGTAGATGTAAGTACCACCTAAAACGGGCTGCCCTATCTGGGATTTTGTCGGACCCTTCTTTAAAATGATTACTTTAGGATTTTCTCAAAGGCAAAAGGAAACTATTAAATATTTTAGGCCAAAGTAAATACCTTAATGCATATCAATATAGGAAATTTGCAGCACTAAGTTTACAACTACAAAGCTCGTAGGAAACTCGTGATTTGTTTTACGTTATGTTCTAGTTATGAAGATTTGCAAATCTCTGTTACTTTATTTTGTTTCTTCTTCTTTCTGCAGCTATCCTCAAGAATTCCAGGATAAAGGTAAATCCTATGCGTGTTTTTTTTCCCCCGTCCCTCCCTTTGTGGTATGTTTTTGCCCACTGACAGGCTCTCGGTGGAATAAAGAGACCATACGCTTGTTTGAAATGCTCAGCGGTGCCGTGGGTGACTCGCAAGGACGAGGATGCTGGCTCCCCCTGCTGAGGGAAAAGGTGCAAAGCTCCCGAGGTTCAAACTTCGTGCTAAAACTAGGTCCTGTTGACTTCATTAAGCACATCTGAGACTGCTTACTGATTAAAAGATTAGGCTAGAAATATAGTTCAGAATTTCATATAAATGGAGCTTGTTTTGTCTGATTTAATTAGCAATAGCTTAAGCAAGTAAAAGCAAGTGAGGCAGGTTTCTCGGAGGAAGTGTATGCAAAGCAGTCTGCTTAGGAGATAAAATGTTAGCGGGGATAATTTATTTCAGCCTTTTTTCTTCACAGTGATTGCAAAAGTCTTCACTTCCACAGTGATATTTCTTTAACCTTTTAATAGGCTCATCTAGCGGCAATATGATACTGGCTTTCGATCCACACTGAATGAATGTTTTCACAGCGTAGCAGGAACTCGGACCGTTATCCAAAGAGGAGACGATTTAGTGTGCCAGTAATGAAGGCTGAAGTGTGGGTTATCTATCGTCTTTTAGTGGAGTTAAAACAAAGCTGCAGGGTGCAGTTTAGAAAAGAACGGCGTGTGTTGCTACAGTCTTCTGTTCTGTAACTAAACCTGGAAGGGCTCTTATTTCCATGATGCTAATTCTTGAGGTCATGACCTATAGCCTGTGGATGCTGGTATGAGGGTCACAGTGTGAGGTCAAAAAAGCCCATGCAAAGCTTTACTTTTTGCAATAGTTGAGGAACCTTGTACTGTCCGTTTCTGGACACGGGGGTTCAAATGTGTAGGCTATATTTGTGCCTGCTGATAGTGTGAACATACTTGATGGAAATCGGATATTTGGCTACAGAAAGTTATAGCAAGATACAAAAAGTTCATATGTTTCTTATAGCTTGCATTAGATAGATGCAACAGGCCAACTGAAAGAGGAAGTATAAGTTGAAGCTTCCTGAAGATTGCCAAGTTTTTGTAAACTCAAACTACGGGACTGTATAAACAATTATATTAAAATTATGCTACTATTTTATATTGCACCTTAACACCCTTACTGAAGATAAGATGTAGTTTCCCTTCTCCCTCCACTGCCAGACAGAATTAAGGGAGGAAAAGTCAAGTGTCATTTTATTCAGAAAATGGCTAATATGAAATTAGGTGGGATGGCTGTTTCATTACATATGGAGAGCATGTTTTATGTTTTTGAAGATTTAATATGTGTACCTAAAGGACTTTTGGATCTGTGACTGCCTAATAAGCATGAAAATTGTTTATAAAAGCAGAGTTGTTATTTACTGCTATTTTTGGAAGTACAAGAAAATTCTAGCCTACTGTACTTTCTTCTTTGATAATTCAAAATTTCTTTTGCAATTCAATAGATTATTAATAAAGATGAAATTATTTCCAGTAAAATGTCTAATTTAATTGAAATAGTTTGTAATTGTTACTGTACAACTTGCTCTGATTTTAGTGAAAATTGTATTCAATCTTGTTTTTTTAATTAGCGTGGATGTGTTTCTTAAGAAGGATAGATTGCTTTTGGTTATTTTAATTCTCATGATGCATCTCCTTCGACTAAGATGCTAGAACTGTGTACAGATGGTGAAGCCTGTGAATGCTGACATTTTAATTTTCTTTCAGCGTTTGTCAATAAAATGAGAGGGCTCTGAAGTTACACTGTTGTTTTCTACAAGCTAGGATAAATTTCTCCAAATGCTTGTACATTTACATACATGAATATGAAAAATTCCTGAGAAATTGGAGCCCACACTTACTTGAAAACTATTTGAGGGAATCTAGTTCACTGGTATGGGTTGTCAGTACAACCTCCAAAGTTCAAGTGTGTGGTAAACCGTATTTGGTTGTGTCATTCTTACTTTTAGGCCTGTAGCAGTTAAGTGTGATTTGTGTAGGTGTACAGCAGAGGACCTAGGTGGAGACAGGCAGTCAGCTTCTTTGCCAGCTGCTAGTGTAGCAAAGCAGCTCGGTTAACTTTTGTACCCTTTCATACTTATGTGCGCATCTAGACCTTTGAAAAATGGAAAATTTGAGAAAAGATGGTTAAAGGAGGTGGTAGTGATGGATAGAACTCTTTACGTTCCTCCACCCCTCAAAGAAATGCACCAAAATATATGGTGGATAGGAGAATATCTTTTGGAAAACAAGGAGGGATGGTGGAAACAGAACTGTGGAAATTACACTAAAACAAGCTAGAGAGACTAGAAGAGACAATGGCATGTTTAAACTACATATCTGCTATTCTTTGTTTTGTGGTAGCAATTATTCCATTTTTTATGTATATAAAATAATCTTTGTAGCTGAAAGGAAAGGTGGAAATTGATTTACAGTATATGCTATATTACCATGGTATACTAATTATCATACTACACCAACTGTTTTCAAGAATCTTGAGAGTCCTGACCTGTCATCTTTCTGAAGGCATCTAGAATCTTTCGGAGGCTGAAAGAAGTTGACTAACACTGTCAAAATTCTTACGTTTCCTGTCTAACATAATGGAACTTGACTCTGGTGTCTCAAGCTCTTTTAGCTTGTGAGTTATTTTACAAGTATGCTTTGTGGGTATCAGCTTGTCGCTCCACTGTCTTTCATCATTGCTTGTTCTTGAAGTTCCACTGCCTTTGCATGTAGTGACTAGTCAGTTTGACCAAGGTATTGTACGTGAGCTCTTGGTGCATGGACTTTTGCCACTAGCACATGGAGTCTTATCTTGCATAAAACATTTGGCAAGCAGTTTAAAAAAAAAAAAAAAAAGACCATGTGCACAAGTCGAATCAGGCCCCTTTAAACCAAAATTGTTCATGTGCACGTCTCAATTTTTTAAAAATGCACACATACTTCTTTGCAACTAAACTGATGAACTTAGACACTTTCCTACATCCTCTTAAAAATAAACTTTCTCATGTTGTTGTCTGTTAGGTCACTACATATGCTGGCAAGGGCATCCTTGCAAGTGAATCTACACTCTGAAAGAAAAAGAAGCTCTTTGGGGGGGGGGGTGTGCATGTGAAAATTCAAGACACTAAATTCACAGTACAGGAAAATGTCCTTTAATTCTTGTGTATGATGTATTATCCAGTTTTACACTGACCTTTACAATTAAACGTAATGTTGATTTCTGAGCTAAGAAAGTCCGTGTGAGGTCATGACCAGAGATGTACAGTTATGTTAGTATACAAATCACTAATCTTCTCACCAAATTTTACTTTCATTCTTAAATTAAGGAACTCGGTAGAAACTTATTTTCCTGTTAGACGTTCCTGCATGTTTTTGCTTTCAAATATCTGACTTTTCATCTAAACATTGTAAGTAAAAACAAAAAGCCAGTTATGGTCACTTGCAAGGTGACCTGTTCTAGATCGTGAGTTGGGAAGCAACTTGAAAACTAAGATAATTTTCATACAAAGTAGATTAATTTTTAATAAGGCTAATATTTAGTGAAGGATAGAAGAGTCTGGACTTTGTCAAAGATTCTGAGTTAATACAGTTTTTGGCATTTCTCAGTTTTGAGATTAATTGAATCAATACTATGACTGCCAAAATGTTTAGTTAAAAGAGCCTTGCTTTCAATTTATGCTAAAAATAGTGCTAAAGTTGGCAGAAGTGCTGTAAGCCCTAGAAACTGTATTTGTGTTTTGAAGTTCACCTTACCATTTGTTCTTTGCATTTATTCTAGCAAAATACATATTTTTAATCACTTTTCTGAAAAATTTTGGCTCTATGCTGAAAGAGAGACACCAAAAGTACTAGCCAAATCTAGTCATAATATGGGAATTTGTAGAACAAGTTCCCTGTAAAGCCCTTGGTGCACCTCCTATCTGATCTGCAACACACGACTTTGGCAGTGTTTAAGCAGAAAATGTATGATTTGGCATTTATGCTGAATTATCACTTTTGAGGCTGGTAAAAGCTGTTGAAGGTCCATTTTCATTTCACTTTGGCACAGCAGAAGATAAAGCTTTGTCTCTGGAACATCAGCATTGTTCTTTGCCTAATTAACGGGAGCACCTCCAGGAAACCTGTCAATGATTCGGGTGCTTCTGTGGCTCCTGACAGAGCAATGAGTGTCTGGGACCTGAGACACCTGCTTCCTGGATAAAGTCAACTGATGGAGTAGCGCTACATGCAAAGGTTTTGTATTGTCTCTTCTGTCTGTATGTCGAGACCAAAAGGTACCGTTTTGTAGGGAGACTCCTTTTTTTTTTTTTTTTGGTCTCTGTACGCTTTGTTCTCTAGGAAATGGTGGCAGGGATTTGGGAGTCATTTTGGACTTGAAAAAGGGAGGCAGTAGTTTGTGGCAGTCAGAGCAACCTGTGGATATGAGTAGTATATTTTAGCACACTTGAAATTGCGGAATCAGGAATTTCAATGCATTATTAGTACCACAGTATAAAGGGAAAGGTACTGCTCAGTGGTTACACCATCCTCTGGGGATCATCATGACCTGTTCTGGAGAGACCATCAAATGAGTTAGAAATGTGCCAGTTTCATTTTATCCTGGAGGTCTGGAGCGTTTAGGTGTAGGCAAGTCACTATGTTGTCCCTTTCACCTTCACACAGCTGTCATCTGTCAAGTGTCTATGCCAAGCATGACTTCAAGGAGTGCAAGGTATAGCAACCAGTGCAGCAGAGAATGGTTTTATCCCGATGTGCCCCATCAGGACAAGAGGCAGCTTAACCGGGTACTTAGCAAGTGCAGGTTATGTTGCTTTTCTGTGCTTGAAGCATGTTTACTTACAAACCTAGCGCTATTTCAGTACTGTTTTAACAAATAGATGCGTGTTTTGTAAAGGTCAAGTAGGAATTTTTTAGCAATTTAAAACCCTCATGTATTAACATGAGAATCTAGAAGGGTCTTCAGGTATGAGCATGTTAAAGCAGTTTGCATGGCAAAGCATACAGTGAGAAACTGGCTGCGCCAAAAGCCCTTTCTTGCAGGGTGACTGGTAAATTGGGCCAGTAGCATCTTTTTGAAAATCACCTGCAGCCATCAAGGGGCTAAAGTAAACATGCGTCAGCTTGAAAGTAGCTTTGCCCAGTTATTTTTGTGAAAACTGTAGTGAGAACCTTGCATTTATTTACTTGGTAAGTTCATGTGGTCTTTGCAGCAGCAGTGATTGGACAGAAAGAAATAATTTCAGCCTGCTGTGACTTGGGACCTCCTGAAACGGGAAGAAGCAGGATGTTAAGACTGCTGACTGGAGCGATTTTTTACCCATCGTTCCCCCTAGACTTTTTAGAAATACAGTAAAAGCATTTAGTGATTTCAGGACCTCTAAATAGCAAGAGTCTATTTCAGAGGCACTGGCTGAAACATCTTGTCTGCTCTCTTTTAGTACCTGAAGCAGTATCTTTACTGTTTAGGAGTTCATTACTCTAATTGGGTTATTGTTAAAGAAAATAAATTTCTGGAGAAAAAAAAAATCTAATTTTTACAGGATCTCTGTAAAGTAATATGGTCCTGTTTGCTATGTTCAGCTTATATCAACTAAACCTGTTGAAAATCTTCAGAATATAGAACAGGGAATTAAGTTAAATTGTTAAAATGAGGAGAGTTTGTGTCTAATGCTCTAGCCTTAATGTGGTGTACTTAACCGTTGGTGTACATTATTTTCTGTATCAATAAGCAAGCTGTAATTGCAAAGGTAGCCTTTAATAAGGAAAGACATTGTATGTTTTGTTATGGATAACATAAAATATTGATTCCACTATCAAACCTATAAGTGGTTAGTTTAAATTGAAGAAATTGAAGTACAGAATAGTGTATATACATGTTTTTGTATTGTAACTGTTAACCATCTATTGTTAATTAAACTTTTCTCAGGTTCCAGATAAATCATATGGTATTCTGGGGAAACAAGAAACTATATTAATGAGCATCAACTCCTTAATTATCCTCATGACTATATAACAGGGACACATTCATGTCATTTCTTTGTGCAATAACTTTTGCAAAGAAGTATTTTTAAACTGATCATTAATTTTATGACCACAGAAATGAGATGCAAAATTTATGCTGTTGTCATTGGCACAGGTTCAAGGCACTACTGACATTATGTGTGATTGTAATGGAATGGCTGCCAACTAATGAGTCTATAGACATTTCGTTTGAGCATGCTTTGCTTTTAGATGTCTGATTAGGCAGTAAAGCTTTCAATTATGCCTGCAAATTGTATTGGATGCATTTACCTGATGCCCATTGTTGCTTTGTAGTTCAGTTTTCTATTATATAAATGCAAGTTGAATGCTTTTCTTTAATTTATTGATGCTTTTGGGGTGTATTTTTAGGTACTTGGCACCTGAAGAGGGAAGTGACTTGTGCTGCTCAAGACTGACTCCTCTGACTGTTTAAGGAGTAACACTGATAGCTTCAAATCCAATTCTTTCTAGTCTTCCTCAGTAGGTGGAATATGAGCTGCAGTGCAGCAGCTTGACGGAGGAGAGTATGAAGTGGAAAACGGGAAGGGATTATTTTGACTGGGAATGCAAGAGACCACACAGAATTAACAGGGAGGCTTTGTATAAACTGTCAGGGGCAATATCCTTGTGTATTAAAAGCATGCGCTTTTAAGAGTGTCTTTTAACCCTGCCAAAATCAGGAGGCAAGGATCCGATGCTATCCTGTAGTCATTTTTTGTGCGAGTACATAAAAACATTGTGAAACGTTACCTGTTAAAGCTCCAGAGCACATCTAGTCACCTGTCCTATCAAAATGATTGCAATTCTTATGTACAAATTGAGTGAGTTAGGGATTGCATTTCAGTATATAATGTGAAATCACAAATATTCTTATTTAATCTTACTTTGCAAAAAGGAAGATTCTTGGTTTAATCTTGTCTTGCATGGCCGTGGGTTAGTACACCTTTAGTGTCTGGGACCTATTTTCCATGGTTCTCACACATAAAGTGAGGGTACCCAAACATATTTTTGTATAGGGATCTGTATTTTTGTTCTGATTGTCTTTCTCTATGAATAAGTTTTAAAAATTGTCATTGAAATCTTCAAACCTTTATTTAGGATTTAACATCTAGAGAATGCTTTGCAGATGATAAACTCTCTCAAAACACTAAGCATATAACTTCGAATTCTAACTTTCTTCACAATACCTCAACAACATTTTGTCTGTTTTTAATGAGTCTTTTGAAATTTAATAGTGTAGATTTATGGCAGACTTGTTTTATTACAAGCGTGCATTTAACGTGCCCACAGTTTGTGTTGTTTCAAATAGAGTATATACCTAGAATATGTACATGGTGAGCTCTAAATATGTATATATGAATTTAAAAAGCCCCTTTGGGGGTTTATATGAATGCAACGCACAGGGGCTTGCTTGTATCTGTAAGAACCTTAGCATAACTAGAAAATGATAATATTGTAACTTAATGGAAGAACATGCTAAAAGCACAGCTATGCCAACTTGCATAAGAAATCACAGTCAAACTTCTCTGAAAGGGATTGTGTATAGCTGAGAGAGGTAGAATTCATGAAAATGTTCTTTCTACATGTGTACTTGACAATTTGTCATCCACAAGTGCTATGCGTTTAGATATTTTTAGATATACTCTCGCTATTCAGCCCGTGAATTCTGAGTGCTGGAGATGGGAGTTCTGTTTATGGAAATGTTTTCCTCTAGAAATACAGCCTAATATTTTAAATTATGCTGGCAACTTCAGAAAGGTTAAATGATGGTACGTTTAATAGCTGATAGAAGGGCATTTTTTGATTGACCACCTTGGTATTGGGGGGGGGGTGTTTGCATACATATATGCTATGCATTCTAGTACTAGTAAAAGTTTGGAACAGAAAAAAGATGGAAAAACTCTTGATGTCATATAGGTTGTGAATATCATGTCTGCTCTTTGTATACAGAGTCTATCTTCTAATAAAGACATAAGTGTATATAGAAAGAAGAAGAGACAGACAACTAGTCTTTAGCGTGTAGGTGTAAAAGATGATCATACAGATTGCAAATATGGCATAATGATTTCTGTTCATATGGTGTCTGCTCTGTGGTTTTCTCTGGAGGGATAGGAGAATCCTTCTGGAGAGGGATAATTTACTTTTGATTGGTTTGACAGGTGTGATGAAATGCAAATATTTTGATCAGATTCACACGATGGCTGGAGCGCAACTGGAAGATGGTCATGTCAAAAATAGATTGGAGTCAGTGTCAGATTCTGAGCAGTTGTTATGTGGCATTGGAGCTTGAAAGGAAGCTTTCCCAAGAAAAACGTACTATGTTACCGAAAGGAAAATCCAATTCGGTATTCAGCAGTCTTGGGATGTAAAAGAATTCCAGCAAAGCAGAAATAAGACTTTGTTGTCTTGTACAGAAAAAATGTGCTGGTCTTTGCTAAGAACTGTGGTGCTTTTTGGGCACAGACTCTGAATTTTCCACAAATTTACATTATTAAATAGCAAGCAAAGTAGCAAAACTCTAAACCATGGCTAGACAGTCCTACTGATGAATATGGTTCATATGTGTGTGGAGAAGAATATCCCAGCTATGCATGTGGTTTATTTTGGATTCTGAGAAATTAGTTATCTGATACAGTACTTGAAAAGGGAATACATGAATAGAGAAACATATCTGGAGGTCTCTGGAAAGCTTTCTGCATATAAATATACTGAAATAAAATGCCTGAGCAATTTAGCTTTATATACTGTTTTAGGAAGTTGAGGGTCATTTGATCTATTAGTGCATCAGGTTTATGATTTTGGTTTAGTGACATTATGAGTTTTAATTACTGGTTTTCTCTCCTTCCCCAAGACTTCATTTTTTTTTAAAAAAGGAAGAAAGTAGTTTATGTTCTTTTTTCCCCCTGTATTTGCTATTTTTCCACCTCTTCTTCACCTGGATGGTATGAAAATCTCAGAAAATATACTCGGTTTTGGGAGGGATATTAAATGAATTAAATGAATTAAATGAAACCTTCAAGTAATATTGATTTCTCCTTACCTTTCCTAGACCTTCACATTTAATGCACTCTGATCAGCATAGTGCATAGGTTCGTTTACCATGTAGATTTTGCAGGTATTGTAGCAGAGCTCTCAATTGTTTAGGATATTCATCAATATGTCGCATTAAGCCACACATTCAGACTGGGTTGCTGTCGGGAATTTTTGTCCAGTTTTAGTTTCATGGGAGGAATACCACGTACGCTGCGTTTGCAGAGAAGTTCTCTGAAGGAAAGTGAAAGTGAGCAGAGGGCGACAACCTGCTGCAAAAAGTAGTTGGGCCCTTTATTGGAGGAGGTGGCCGCAATTCCCTTCTGCGCTTAGAACGAACCTCTGATCTTGACACTGCCTATTCCTCTTCCTGACAGTGTTTTCCCTTGCCCACCTCTTTGCCGTGGTGTGTGTTTTTCTTCCCCTCTGCGTGAGAAGCTGTCAGCTGTGCAGCACTGGGAGTGGATTCATTAATGTGAGAGTGTTTAAAACAAAAAACCAAAAACAAAAAAACAAAAAAACCCACCCCAACAAAAAGCACTTGGCCAGTGAGGATGTAGCTCTAGAACAGCAGCGTTCACCATGACGCTTTAACGTACAAGGTGCATGGAGTGAGAGTGCATAAGAATTGGCATTTGTTCAACTTAAAATAGGAATTCTTAGTAAGGAAAAGGCCTGTCTTTGGATCCTGTCTACGTGTATATGATAGACCTTTAACCAGCAACACGTTTTTGACTTTTGCAGAATTGGAAGATGAGGAAGAGTCTGAGGGCTCCTTTCCTTCACCTCCTGATAGTGTCTCAACAGCATCTGACCGATATGATAAAGAGGATGAAGCACCCTCTGATGGTATGTGACACTGTTTATCTTTGAATGTACTAGATTTGCCAGTTTGCTACAAACTCTTGTAATAGGATCCTCCTGATGAGAATGTTAGTGTTGGAAATCAGATGAGCAGATAAGCCTCACAGCTGGACAGTTTTGTTACCTTTACAAGAACCTTTTAAGGAACTGAAGAGCTCTCTCTAGTGGTACTAGAAGCATAGTGAAGCTGTCAGAAGTATGCATGCTTTTTAACTCATGGTTTTCCATAGCAAAACATCTTCTGAGGATGCATTTCTTTTTTAAAGATAGATCAGTGGCTAAAGCAGCGTGAATGTTTGTAGTAACAAATTGTTTGTTAATTCAACATTATCAGATTCTTGCTTAATTTTATTGTGCTACTTAATGGCTTGCTGTATTATTTATCTTATAAATAATGAAACAGTGTATATGATTAATATTTTTCTGTAAACTCCATGCAGAATAGGTTCATAAAATATTAAATTAATTATTCCTACAATGTTTCCTTCCATTAAGACAGTCTTTTCTAGAAAATGTTTTCTTTATAAATTTTAAATTTGAGGTTTGTGTCTTTTAAAAAAACCTCTAAGCTCAATAGCTGTTTTCCATGTAGTTTTATTCTGTATTCATTAAATTTAATGCTAAGTGTGATTGTTTTGAAGATATGAGCAACTGAATATTTCAACAGTTAACAAGCTTGCTTTAGCGTAGTGTCCATATTTCTGAGGTTCGTTTATTGTATACATAATATAAAAACATTCTATGGATAATATATGGTGATAAATTAAATCTATGTACAAATAAATTAACGCTGTATATTAATTTGTGGCACTGGAAGTTAAATAGACTTACTAGTGAATGATGTTTTCTGACATGATATGATGATCAAACTGTGCAGCTCCATCTCGAAATACAATTGCTGAATGAAAATATGCTTCCCGCAACATAGCACTCCACATTTTATGTTATCCAGATTATTCCCTTTGGAAACATAAATTGCTTTTATGAGGTATAAAATTATGTCTATTGCAGAACGGGGATAAGTCAAGTACATGCATAAGTGATAAACCTTCTAACCACTGATTCAGAATAGCACAATTTTTTTTGTATATCCAGAACTCTGTAAAATGTGTAACGATAATATCACACATTTTCTTTTATATGGAGCTTGTTTTGCATTTTGGCAATGTGACCTTCTATTAAAAAAGAAAAGCAAACCTTTTTGTTTTCAGGTTGAAATGTAATTATCAGTCAAATTGAATAAGGCTTTTATAAAACCCAAACTAATTTTCCAAACTACAGATGAATGCAACTTTCCATTTAGTTATTTTTGCTTACAAACATAATCTTAAAATTATTTCTAATTGTAACTTAACAGCATAAGATTGATTGCATCAAGGGTAGAGGAGAAAATTGTATAAATACTTAATAGGAGACATGATTATATGTGTTCCAAAACTGTAAGTCAAGAAAAAAGTGAAAATGTTCATAAAACTAAATAATGAATGACTGAAGAGTGCTGGCACAAGAGAATGTGAAACATCGTATGAGTTTTAACAGCTGGATGATTAATTTTTAGCCCATTTTAGAAGCTGTAATTGTGAGATTAGGTATAATAGCTTCCTTACAGTATCTTGGCTACTTAGTTATGATGTGGGTAAAAATACAGTTGATGCAATTCTGCTATGTTTAAGATGATGTTACCTCATATTGTTGTTTGTACATTTTTGATAAATCCTGTTTAAAATATACTGGGAGCTCAGGATGAGTAAAAGTTGAGGAAAGACGGCAGATTTTAATCTGTGAATACTTATATTTATTGCAGGAGTGTTTCTGTTTTACTCTTTGAATGTGCAGTGTGTCATTCTAAGGGCATTTTGATTTTAACATCTATAATCTGTCATTCAAGTCTAGCCACCTAGACTATGTATGAAAATGCATATTGGGGGAATCTTGTAAGAGGCGGAGTGATGCTTGAAAGTGCAGTGCACTTCAGTTCTCATAGACGTGGCTAAGTTTGAAGCTTAGTACTATATTTTTATTTTTGAGCAGTCTAATGTTCAGTATTTAAAGCCTATACAAGTATCTTGATCATAAGGTAGACTCTTAGGTGGATACCAGTTTAGTTCAGCAGGGCTCTGTGCAGGTGTAAACCTCATTGTGCATATGCAATTGCAGAATCAAGGCTTTAAGCCTTAATAGAAGGGCTTAACAGTAGGTAATCAAATTGAGAAGTGTTTTCTACTTATAGTTGAGTCCATTCATCCCTTTTTTTATATGCCTTATATGTACCTTTTCTATTAAAAAATTGATATTTTTGGCCTCTATATACTTGAGTTAAAGACTACGATTTGTATGGTCTCTGAAAATATCACTGTTTGACTTTGCAGTGTTACTCTCAAAATATAATTTGTGAAGGCACCCACTTGGTAACAGATAAGGAATTAGAGTATTACGTGTACGTTACGGTCATTGTAAAATCCTGGAGTTTTTGTGTGACCTTTGTCTAATGGTGTATTAATTACAAGAGAGATAATCTACTTAACAATAAGTATAGGATAACTAAATTAGCACAGGTCACCTAAAGGCCTTTTGTCAAATCTGATTGTTATGTTGTCCTTTTGACTTTTACCTTATGGTAGGCACTAACAAAGTATCTAAACTTTGATGGATTATAAACTCTAAACATGATATGTATTTTTCATAATGCTAATGTAATTTTCTAGGTACTGAAAAGGTCAAACCCCCACATCTCTGTGTGCATTCTAAGTCTGTCTTTCCTTTTAATATTTCTTTTTCTCTGTTCCTCTGGTTCAAAAGTTCACTCTGTTCCCAAATGGCCACCTAATTTTCCAGTTATTCCCTCAAGCCATATGTGTTTTGGTTTCTTTATGGTTTATTAGGTACTGTAGGAAAGTAGCATAAGTTATATCTTCTAATGAAATTCAAGCACACTTCAGCGATGCTTTGAGTTGATTGCTGGCAGCAATTAAATCACAAGGAAGGAGAATGATGCATAGGCTTACATGTCCAGACACCCTACAGAAATTGGAAGAGGGATAAAACACAACAACCCCCCCCCCCCAAATAAAATAACAAACCCCAAAACAAGACAGACAAAACAAAACAGCACTGCCAGGCACTCTGTTCTTAACTTGATTTTTTTTTTTTTTATTGGCTAACAGCCTGATTGATAGCAAAATCATAACTTGCTGTATGCTAACAGGCAGAGTTCACTTGTAGGTTATTGTGAGCTGATAAAGGGTTAGATGGAGTTTTGATTTTCGCATTGGTCCTTGGTGCACCAGATTAATGGAATTTCAATGAGAGACTGGAGTAGTCACAGCTTTGTCAGAAAAACAGATGGAGATTCTATAGCCATGTCTGCTCATTAATACCGGTTGCCTGAAAGGTGTACTACTTCTCTATACAAAAGACTCAAGATAATTGATTTTTGAGCAGGGTATTTTTTCCACTTATTGATGAGTATGTTTCTTGCAACTTAAATGACAGGTTTTTGTATAGTGCATTGTATAACAATGTTATGTTGTGTAAAGTCTTACTCCCCTTCTATCAGTTTTTTGAAAAATGTGTGTCGTGGGAAATATATGTCTTTTTATAAAGAAAAGCCAAAGTATACTAACATACTTAGAAATCAAAATAGTAAGACTTTGAATAAGGTTGGTGATAAACTTATTTTTAGTTGAGACATTAATGAAATGAAAAATAAATTATATTCTTAGGGAAAAATAACTTTTTCACTTAATTTTCAGCTTTCTTAGGATGGTATTAAAATAGATTCAGTGTCATGCTAAAACCAACAAAGTACAGTTGAAACTAACAATTAACAATATAGCCTTCTTTTATGATCTTAAGTTTTGTAACAGTAAAATGCTATGGAAACTTGATTCCATGCTAGGAGAAGCCATTACTGTTACAGGGAAAAAGTTCTCTGACTTATTTTTTTGTAACTACTGCAAGTGAATTGACCATTTTTGAAGAAGATAGGTTTATGTTTAACTTTGCAGGGAGTATATAATTTGGTAATTACTGGATCAAAAAGATCACAGTGAATGTTGGTGAAGCAGTTTAAATCATCATTATTTCTGTGAATGGTCTAGAAACGTTGCCTTGAGCCTAGGAGAATGAAATGTATTAAAATGTGTCTGGGGACATGTATGCTTTTCATAATTATCATGTTTGGCTATAGCATATGAATAAAATATTCCTTTTAGTAGAAAATTTTTAAATAGAGTTAGAATCTCATCCCATAACATTCACTAAAGTTGAAGTGGAGGGAGGTGGGGGCTAAGCAAGCTACATATGACAGGTGGAGAGCTTTGAGGCACTGTAATAACTGAAGGGGTTGTATCTTAACTGTTGGTCATCAGAATGCAGTCCTGGAAATGAGTAAAAGTGTTTGGTCTCCACAACATGTATTTTCCTGTGAATTTTTTTTGACAAGCTAACAGGTTTTTGGCACTTTGTTTTTATGCAGCTGCTTTGGAAAAGCTGTATGCAGGTCTTCTCAGGCTTGAGTCAACTATTTTGTATGGTCAATAATATTTCCTTTATATGAACATGATACTTAGAATTTTGAATGGTGAATGGTATGACTGAATTTTGCGTGCTGCTTCTTTTGAAAGTTTAAATCTGAAGTACAAGTTCTTATTAATTTTCATTTTTTTTCTCCCTATTTAATAGAGATAAAGTTTAGAACACTCACAGAGGAAGGGCAGCATTGCACATGAGAGTTTGTGTGTGCAATGCAAAAACTCGTTTTTCCCCCCTTTATTCAACTTCATTCCCACTGAGTTTATTTTTGGGGGACTATATTTAAGTGAGAACTGTATTCCATCATGGAGCCAATTAAATAATATTAGTAACTACATTAGCAAAGGTTGGAGAATGGAAAATACAGCTAGGATTTTTCTGTCCTCTCCCTCTCCTTTTGCCCTTCCTTTCCCCCCATCTTGTATTGGTTTACCACCATTTTAATGTCATAATCACTCATACTTAAGAGGATGTTTGGTTATCTTGGGAATGAAAGTATTGGCAGTTTACTTGTGTTATTCCAGAAGATTAGTTATTTGCTCTGTAGTACTGGAGGTAGTTCCAAACTAAGAGCATGACAGCCATTCAAAAAAAGCAAGAAGCACTTGTTTGGCGGGGGGTGGGGTGGGTGGGTGGGTTATATTTTATCTTCCTCATAGGTAGATCTTTTTGAAGGCAGAAAACCATGCATTTTCTTACGTGAATTTCTGTTTAAATATTCAAGCTTGATTTAAAAGGATCACAATGAGGGGAAGTAAGATCTAGGTTTACTGGGACACTTGGTCTTTGGTGAGGAAAAAGTGACTTCTACTTCATAGTCTTATTAGGAAGTTGTAGGAAGGCAATAGCGTCAGGCTCATGGGAAATGAATTAAGACTAGACTTTGTTACACTGACTTGGTTTTGAGAGGATGCTAGTTACTGTCACAATTGTAACTGGAAAATATCATTATAATTTATTACATTGATACAGGTAGGTAATTATATACAACAGTGTTGATATATGTTTTTGTCAATAGTTTAGTAGACTGTTTTGCTGTGTCTGAATAGATGCTCTATGCCAGAGGAAATGCTATGTGTTGCAATATATGAAACTTTGTGATTCTGCATTTATGGGAGATTTCTAGCTGAAAAGGTAATAGGATTGGTTAAAAATGCTGCTTTCAGAATTCTAAGGAATCTTGATTAGCAGCTCAATCTCAAGCTGGAAGACCTCAGTCAAAAATTTCTGAAGTGGTATGCTGAGGCTGTGAGGGGATACCTCACTAGGGAGTAAGTTAGGCTGAGACACAAACAGTTTGAGTATCTGGAGCCTTCAGTATTTTCCCTAGACAGGAGCATTTTCAACTATGTCACCCAGAATAGAATTTTCTACAAGTTGATGAAAGGCAATGGAAAATAAAACATACTAAAGAGGAGCGTAAACTGTGAAGAGCGTTTTGCAAATTCAGATCTTGACTGAAATCACTACCTTCTTTTAATGTCTCTTTTCAAAGTTGTAATGGGATACTGGTGCATGTGGGACCCTGTGAGCATAAATTCTCAGGTTCAAATCTATTTATGTTGAGCAGAGGAGAAGGTGATGTTAACCTTGCTAAAATTGTCAAAAGCCGTAAAGAAGATACCTCCTTTTTGGATAGGAGGGACCTCAGGAGTAAAGTCAGTTATCCCTGTAACTGTGATGTTTCTTAGCAAACACGTCACATCTTTTTCTAAAAATGTCTAGCGGTGCTACTTCAGTCTCCCCAGGCAGCTTATCCCAGTGCTGCACTGTACTTGCAAGTAGAAAATACATAACCAAAACTTTTCTTGCCAATCTATTGACATTTGACTCTGTTTTATCCATTAAGGACATGAAAATTGTATATTTCCTTTTTCTTTCTTCTGTCATGAGTATATCTGAAGACTGAAAAAGACTATAACTTTCCAAATGTAAATGCTGTGGAAATCTTAGGGGAAAAAAAAGAAGCGACTGAGCTGCTTGCTTATTTGTTTATGGGATCCATAGCAGTGAATATATCAGCAATGACTTATTTTGGAGAAGCAAGAGGTAAACAAAAATTTGCATGTGAAATGGGCAAAACTAATCTGATTAATTTTGATTTAAACCATTTGTGTAGAACAGAAGGGATGAATTTCTGACCAAGAAACAGAAGTTTTAAGCGAAATTCTGACCCTATGAAAGTCAATGGTAAAGTAAAAAAAAAGATATCATGTAGGTTAACAGTGTGTACAAATTGATGATACTAAATTGTTTGAACTTCTAATTATCATGATTAAAAACTTCCTGTTAAAAGAACACAAGGGTTTATTGTTTAACGTTTACCTTTCTCCCATGGGAGAAATGACATGGTTTGTTGCTCATTTTATCTCATCTATGTTGCTTGAGTGCCTGAGCAATAACAAAACAGTCATGTATGCTCCAGCACTACGCAGTACAGTATCCACAATAAAAACAAATAACAGCCTGTTTGACCAATTTCTTTTGAATATTTGATCCTAATTTTATCCAAGATATCTAACAACAGGATTGTAAAAACAGAAAGGTGAAGTGCAGTAGATTTTTCTCTTTATTTTATGTTGCTTTCTGACCTAATGTTTTGCTAGACCAGCTCTTACACATCACAAATGGCTGATATAAAAAGGAAGAGGGGAAGTTTTCCACTCATCTCCCTGGTATGGCATAAGCTTTTCTAGTGTGTTTTGAAGGCTGCTAATTATGGATACAGGACCTTATTAAGACTTTCCTCAGTTGAGGGAATTTCTATGCCCTGCTTTCCCTATTTCTTCCTGCCAAGCATTAATGGGAGATCAGTGTCCATTCTGCTCTTTACTCCTTCCTTCCTGGGACCAGACAGAGATTGCGCTAAAGGTAGATGATAGACCACTGCTTCATGCTGCTTCACCAGCGCCTGAGGTAGGGGATCATCTAGTATCCTCCCAGAGATGTCCCACAGATCATTGCTGCTCTGGCATTCTAGGGAAGAGGCATCTTTTCCTTCCTGGTCTCTACCAAGTGTGACAAAAGAATGGGTCCACCTTCAACATACCATGTAGCTGGCCCAAGCATCTTGGGGGAGAACAAACTCTTCAGAAACAATTGGTTTCTGACTAAGTCAGAAATATGTAAACCAGTCCTCTCTCTGGTATTCTGTGTTTTCCATGTCAAGGATGAGGCCTTTAGAGTGCCTGGATATAGGAACCAACTGGAAAAAAAAAAGTCATCTAAAGCCTTGTGATAAAAGTAAGAATTAAAAAAAAAAAAGATTTTGGTGTAGGTTTTTCTTTGAATTGGTGGTTAGGAATTTGTGGACATTTTTAATTCATAGTACATATTGAGATGTATATCAACATTAATGAAGAGAAGATGATTTTACCACAACCTGATTTTGTGTACTTACTGATGAGTATTTTCTGTATAGATGCACAGTGCATCTGTAGTGCTTAGGCACGTTCAGAAAGGGCCTGTTTTCTGTAAAGCGTCATGTAATCTGGGCATTAATTTAATGGGTTTGGTTTTGCTCGTCTTTAAGAGGGAGGCTGCAGTGGATTAATATTTGTGAATTTTGAGATTAAATTTGAATAGAAAAGCAAAGACTACGTAATGAAAAGGTTTATTAAAGTGTTGTATCAGGAGAAAAAAATTTAAATTAAATCATGATATTCACTGCATGGGCAAATTCGTTATTGCCCTTCTCACAGGTGTTGCAGGCATCATTCACTAATTATAAAATTGTAATAGGAACTATACTTTCTTTGGACATTTGTTACTAGATAGTTTGACTGATAGTTTTCTTGATAATTCTTTTTAGATGCTCACTTGGAATGCTTCCATGTAGGAGAGCAGGGGACTAAAAATGTTGAATGTTATCTTTTCTCCAAACAGTAAAATTATTACTACGGTGTTCTTTACTAATTTTACTCAGAGTCTATTCATTAATATCAAAGTAATGAAATGTAGCATCCCATGAGGATCTTGGCCCTGTTTTCTGGACTGCTGGCAGTCAGAAATAGTTTTTGGGCCATTTTGGTCAAGGAATTATGGGTGTTCTTATACTGTAGAATGGAGGAGAACCTCTTCTGGTCTTAACAAGATTTTCCTGACCTTCTCCTGAATATTCACCCTGTCCACTCAAACACACATTCCATATTTAATGGAAAGTACATCACAACCTGTTAATAATTTTCCAGAGATATCTTAGTTTTCCTATAAAACATGTTTTTGCTTGTTACTTGACAGTAGAACTTTAAATTTCTGATTGTGAACGTGTGTGATGTCTAAGATATTCACAGTGAATATGCAGCTAGCTTGTGTGTTTCACATATTTGCAGTTGTGCACTACTACTTTGAATATAACAGGTAAGGGAAAAAGATTGCTGTAGAAAGAGAATGTGATTAGGGAGCAGAATGATGTTTGAACTGTGTATAAAGCTGTGTGTAAGATGAAAATGTGATGGAAACAAGTGAAGTGAAGATGGTCTAAGCCTTTTCTGGCAGGTAACAGATAAGCGACTCTTCCTCAAGCATGGATACAGGAAATGGGCCTTATTATTACAATTGCCTGGGAAAGAAGTTAATGGAAGTGTTGTCGTTGACTTCCAATTAAAAGAAAAATTAACTTGCCATGTTTTCAAGTGGAGAGTCTTAACACAAATTCTTACGTATTTGGTCTATTTTGTGCTTAGTAATCTAAGTATGTACGAATATCCAGGTGCTGAAATCAAAAAGACAAACTTTTTCCCTCTGTAACAGCTTTCCTGACAAAAAAAAATCAACAACGGAATATTTTTTTTTCTCCCATTTAAGAGCGTCTTCAAAAACTATCTTTAATATTGTCTTATAACAGAAAAATAATTGGTGAGAATACCACAGAAATTTTTTGTCACAGCTTTTTGGAATATTTTAACAAAATATTTATTCTGTAATTGTTTATGTAAAATAGCTGCAACTTAAAGTTGAAAATACACAAAATAATGTAGTCTAATGTGATATTGTCAAGTGCAGAGATTTCTTCTGTACAGATGCATTTGCAATTTAATGCAGTAAGACCTGCAAAGTAAAAACTTTCTATCTTTACTTGATAACCACATCATAACTACAAGTTTCATTTGGAAATTTTATGGACCATGTCATGCAATTGATGGAAAGAAGTGTGTTTCAATATGTATTGCATATGTGTATCTATAATATACATATTATATATAATACACACACACACACACGCACGCATGCACGCAATGCCATACCTTCCCCCCCCCCCCCCCCCCCCCAACTCAGATCACTGGAGTCTTCCAGTGTTCTCATTCATGTGAGCGATACTTAGAATGTGGTATAAAAATAATGTGAAAATGCCATAGTGAGCTGGCGATAATTGATTTACTCCATCACACTGAAATACCTCTTGTTTTCCTCCTCTTCTTCCCTTGGGCAATAATCATGGGATCAAGCTGCCAGTCTGTAGATACAATTTTTCCAGCAGTGCCATCTGGCTACTTGGCACTAGAAGTTGTATTGGCTTCTTTGCTGTTTCCACTGATTTTTGTCAACTGTTAGATAGTTGATGAGATGTTTTCTACTAGTGGATGCCTTTTTTTTTTTTTTTTTTTTTAACCCCGCTAAGTGAATACTGGTTTGTATTGGTGATTTATGGGATCTCTTACATTTGCTGGTTTGGTTTTGTTTTGTTTTTTCTTTTTTGCCCAAGTAGGTAGGATTTAATATGGGGTCTATTTGAGGGAAGAATTGGGCTTCACATATGAATTCACTTTCTCTACCCATTTTTAAAATACAGTTTATGTCATGATCTTTGTACTTTTTTAATAGTACCAACATATTCTCTCACAGATTTTTATAGATATTCAACATTAATGTAGAATTTGCCCCTTTTTATTTTTGGAAATTTTCACTTTTTAAAGAAATTATGGATAGACTGTAAGAATTTGAAGGGTCTGTGTAAGAGAAGCGACAAGCGTTATGTTTTGGGAACACCAGCCAACGGAGTGACCTTTTTTGTTATAGAACTGCAGTTTCATTTTTATTGTCATCTTTTCTTAAAAGAAAAAAAATGATTTCTAGAAATGTGGCATAGCAGAGCAAACACATCTGAGTTGCTTTATTCCATTCAAGTCTTAGATGCATTTCACTGCAATGCAAGATGTAAAGAGTTAGAAAAGTGTGCTTTTTTTATTGGGGAGGTAGGAAGGGAAGCATTGTGGTCAAATCTTTTTTTTTTTTTCTCAATATTATTCACTATTTATTTCTTATTTTTATTTCCTGAAATGTTTAGAAACATTCATTTAAAAAAAAAAACCTCTGAAGATTCCAATGCACTATGAAGAATAGAGTTTCAGATAAAACTAATTCTGCTTTAAAAAAATCACTTTAGATATTTTGAACGATTTATTAAAAACAAACAAAAAAAAAATCCAAAGCCCCATCTTTTATTATATTAGTGAGTAAACTCCTAGTAAGCAGGAAAATGCCAACTAATCTTTTTAATCCTTTATAAATTTGTTCTTTTAGCCACCTTTAAGTACTGTGTTTCAGATGAATAAGTTATACTCCTCCCTGGGTGTAAAGCTAAATTTTTCTCTTAATAGTCTGTGTTGAAAGTACTTTCTTACAATTGTTCAGGGTAACCTTGAGAACTCCCAAACATGAACAATTGTGTTTAGTGGCCTGCTGGAATATTTTTATATTGAATAATGTCCCCAAAAGCAGAAAATAATAAGCACTATTTATTTATCATAATCTAAATAAGCTATATGTTTACAATACCCTAGTACAATGTCTGTGTTCTAAAATACTAATAAACTAATATTTCAAGAAATACTATTTATTGTTCTTTTTCAGTGCTGGAGAAATTGTCCAGTACTGAAAACAATAGGACTAAAAATCTTAAATCTTTGGATTAAGTTCTTAAATGTTTACAGGGCTGCGGTGAGAATTTTGTAGCAGCTTGAATTAAATTTCAAGGATTTCTTAGTGTCTCTTTATACTAGTCTTATAAAGAAGAAGAATAAGAAGGACAGGCTGTCTGAATGTGGCTCTCCTCATCAATAACTTGCCTCTGATACCAACATGGGTATTTTTAATGTATGAGTCCAGCTGAAAGAATCTATAGAAATAGCAGTAATATCAAAGTATGACACATACAGCTAAAAATGCATGATATATTATAATAGTGAAAGTGTAAGTCTTTATTTAGTTTCACAAAATATATTCTCTCATGAAAGATTTTAAGGGGGCATTTCATGACTTCCTAAAATAGCATCAAATCTTCTTTTGGTTCGTAACTAAACGTGAAGATAAAATGTTGCCGCTAATCAATTGTCTGGGATGCCACCTCATTAAGATTTACGCGGTCATCAAAAATGCCCAGAATTGTTTGTTGGCGATACTCTTAACTCAAATATATAAAGGGGATACCACAGCATTTTTCTTTAGAATCGCAGGGAGTTCAGTGACCTTTTGTGGCAAATTATGTAGAAAGAAAATATTTATATTCATTTAAAATAACCTCCATGAAGCAATAGTCTCATTACCCTGTTTGATCAATTCCTCGTAGCCGGAGCCGCAGCGCGCTGCTGTTGCCATTGGCTGATGGAATACGCTGCGAAGTGGCTAATGGTGATGGTGCTCATCAGGACAGGGTTCAGCCAGCGGTCAGCAACAAATAATTCAAGACTGTTTCTAAGTTTGTGGCTGGTGGAATTTGCTTCTTGCCCCAAGCCAGCAGCATTGCTGAGCTGGGCTATTTGATTAGAAGAGAAGCATATTTGCTTCTTAGCAACTGCACATTTGCACAACACACAGCCCTATACTGCCTCCAAAGGTTTCCCTTTTGTGAGGGTGGAATAATACTTTACTGTTGATTGGCAGACAAAAGAGATCTTTGCAATGCAGAAGAGTTTACAACCAATTTTCTTTTTGTCTTTTGTAAACTTAGAGTAGGTACTTTTTAATGTAGTATTGCCTGATGCAAATTTTTATATGCAGCAAGACTGTGATTTGAACTCCTACATTTAACCTATTACTGTTATGCCTATTTAAAGGACAGATGCACACTTACATTTAATCATTGGGGTGTGCTGTTTTCCCCCAGCAGGTCTACTTAATAGAAATTATTTTGTACTGTATTTTGAAGTAGCTATATTGAAAAAGCTATTTTGATATGCATATTGCTATCTCCCATTTAAAAAATGGTATTCTAGTTGTTCATTTTATATTAAGATGATAGTAAAATGAAAGCTGTTCTTTTTTTAAATGCGCATTAACAGAAGTATGTCAGCAGTTAGGATTCTAATAGTGCGTGTGTGTGTGTGTAGTTTCCAGTGTAACGTTTCCCACAGGAAGTGAGTCTACAGAAGAAAATGTGTCTAGTCAGTAGAAGACAAAGGTATTTATAACACTGGTAATCCTTGAAAAGAGACAATTCAGGAAACTCTGAATTTTACAGTTGTAGGAGGCCAGGGCAGGAAAAAAGCAAACTTTTTTTTTTTTATGGTTTTACAGCTTTTTTTCACCTCCTGGCAGTTTCCATACTGCCATAGCAGAGCGATAAATTGCTGATGTGGTTACTGAAACGTTGCATGAAATAGTAAGTACAGTTAGTGTTCATGTGGATTTTCGATGCAGTTATCCACTTTGCATATTTTCCTAAATAAAACATTTAGTTTTTATAAATAAAAATAATGAAGAGTACTTTTTTACATGGTATTTACAGGCTTTTAAAACTGTTTCTTTTAAGGGATAAGGAGAGTTAAAGCAGGAGGGCACAATAAAAAGAGAGTGGGGGCATATTAGCATGGTTAATGTCAGCATCCACGGGTTTACTTACTAATAACCATTTCAGTGGCAATTCAGAGCCAAAAGAGGAGAGGAAGAAAGCTATCTGATGTGGTGAGGCAGTAATAAACCCCAGATGTCCCTTTTTTAAACCTACCATTTTTTTTTCCATGTAGGTTTTTTTTTTTTTTTTTAAAGTCAGATGAACAATTTAAATAGTAATCTGAAGCTTAAGGTTTTTGGAGAACTTTAGAGACGGAGAGGAAGGAGTGAGATATGGTGAAAGAGGTGAGGGGGAATCAGTGGCTGGTTGGGGAATAGGTGTACAGGGCACGTGTACCGCTGAGCAAGAAGCAAGACATAAAAGTGTGTGACTGTCAGTTTGGAGGCTCTGGAAGGGCTGACTGGGGACTTGCTTCATTCTCTTCCTTCTTGTTATATGAGATACATGTATATAGAAATTTTTAGAAGAATGTTTTAACATACTGGTAGGATTTTAGTGTCTGTAGGGAGAGGTGTTTGCATTGGCTTAATTTCTGAGATATTCAAGAGTTGTGATAGCGTGGTAAGGTGGCTACTTACTGTGCTGCTAAAGCCCCAAAGAAAAGTTTACAGCGTGATAACTAATATTTATATACCTAGATACCTATTAGGGTGTTACCTGTGTTCTCTGCAAATGTGAATATATGCAGAGTGAATTAGCATTAATATTTTTTTTCATTACCGAGAGCCTTTTGCAATCGCTAGGCTCTTTGAAGAGTGACTAAAATACGTGGGAACTGCCACCTATCTACCATGGAAATGCAACTACAAACCGGGTAGAATGTAGTAGCTTTTACAATGGCACTATGAACAATACCCAGTAATTTAAGAGCAGGATATGAGGAATATCTTGCCTAATTGAAATGACAAGGGATTTTTGCATAGGTAGATGCAATTATTCAAATTGGAGGTGGGCCAGAACACTGGGGTTAGTCCCCTCATCTTGCTAATTAGGCTTTCAGTTTCATTAACAATCATTGAGAGACTGAGTGACTGACTTCTATATGAACCTTACCATAGTACATGTAAAGAATCTTATATTTATCTATTTTTTGTTGTTATGATAAGCCAAGGGATGCTTCTAAAGAAGTCTGCACAGAAAATTATTATGGATCATTTTTGGTTGTATAACTCAAGATAAATGTATATGTTTTGAGATGTGCCGAACACTGAACATATGAAGGCTGAAGTCAGCATGATTATGCCGAATTTTGGTTAGACTGTGTGCCTCAATTAAGCTACCAGCATGTTTATATTAGTGGCATTTTATTTTCCTTTTGTAACATAGAATCTGCAAGGATTTCTATTATGTAAGTAGTTAAAATATCTACCTTTACAAGTGCATGTGTTGAGAAAGAAAATTAATCCAGCTTTGTTGTGTTCACAGAATATTTTCAACCTGGGTCAAATTTAACTTTAAAGAGGTCTGAGGAATCTACCATTCTTGTTTTCTTTAAGCCCTAATTTAGGAAATATAACTTAATGAGTGTGGCATCTTTGAATTCCCTTGCCACTCTTGTACACTGTCATTGGATTTTTTTTTTTCTTTTCTGTTAATTGCCTTTGTCCTTTGAAAATAGCAGTTTAGGGGGGAGGTGTTTGGTTTTGTTTCCCTTTTTACGGAATAATCTGTTCTAATGAGGTGCAATGAATTGTACCATACTATGTTGGTACCAAATAGCTGCTTGCTATGTTTTGGAAAGGGCCTTGGGTACCTGAACCTCAGTGAAATCTCTAGGCTAATCTTTTTTTCAACCAACTTGTCCTTTTCCAAGTTTGCGATTAGTTTCTTCTACTCAGGAACGTCAGGTACAGACTTTCTTTGATATATTTTCAGTTAGTTGCAATTCATACCTCAAATTAAAACTGGCCTTCAGTGAAGAAAATCACAAATATAAACCACAAAGGTGAAAATATTTTGGAAAAAGCAAGTGTACTCAGCTAGAATGTTTGAAGACCGGAGAAGTTGAGAAGTCATGTGTGAAACTGAACAAGCTAAAACAATCACTCTGAAAACTGATAAATAAATGGGCAGCTCCGAATTGGAGCTTCTTAGTTGTTTTTTTTTTTTTTTGTCTTCCCTCCCTTTTAACAATTAGAGCAGAGCATTCTTTTTCTAAGGCAAGCATTGCTGTAAGGAAAGGTGTTGTTACAATTTACCATTATTTTGGTTCCTACAGCTGTACAGATGAGGCCATAATTTGTCCTTTTGGTTTGATGCTTACGTTGATGATCCTCCTGTCATTCTTCATGGATCCTTTGGGACTGAGAATCAATTACCAGCTCTCATGGCTTTTTCATGGCAGCTTCTTCATCTGTAAGATTATTTTAACTATTAACAGATAGGTGATTTTTAAATGATTTTGAACAAAGTTATCCTTGTGTGCTACATTTCCCTTCTGTACTGAGAACTAACTTAATATATCCTTTATTAGGCTAAAACACAGAATACTGGAGAAAATGGTGTTCACGAAATAAGAACAAATAGAATAATCATGTGTCATTCTATCCTCATCATTCAATATACTTCTAATCTTACAGAGAAGTGGCTTTCAGTAGTGTTATAAACACACACACTGGTATCAGATAATACATGAGTACTGATTCTGGAGTTTTGTCCCTTAGTACTTCCATGTCACTGAATGACTTTCTGTAGTGTTCTTCAGCACAATTTTATGCCTGTTTTTCAAGAATGTATTGTCAAAGTATATTATTTTTAGACAATTGTAGGTTGTATGCATGGAAATCTGGTAATGTATTAGCATAGCTATTTATAGATGCAAATACTTTTGCAGGAACTTTAAAGATCCAATATACGAAGGAACCTTTATAATGATAATTTTTTTATTTTGATGTAGAGTTTTGTTAGTAGTCCCAGATTCTTTGGCTGCTGATGAGAATTCTGTTTATTTACAGCCTAAAACTGTGCTTTATCATTTGGGAGGAAAAAAATGAAAAACTATGAAAATTACCCTAGTCTGTAATTGCCAGTAAACTGCCAGTAAATTACCAGTTTATATTTTTCATCTCTCATCCTATTGTCATTGGATCAAGGCAGCTTTAGAATCTTCCGCGCTGTGTCTGTGTACCTAATTTAAATGAGTCTATGCTTCAAAGAGCCTAATCTGAATAAAAACAAAAAACAGGAGAAAAGATTTGGAAACAGGTTTGCAAAGATACTAGTGGAGGACCTAGGCTATGCAGGAAGTGTAGAACAGGGATTGGAATGAAATCTGTCTTCTCACTTGAAGACCTTAGCAATCTCTTCCTTCTTTATTAGAAGTGTGACTGTCAATTCAGAAAAAGCCCAGCTGGTTAGGAATGCTGTGGTGTTATTCTGTACATTTGCCATATAACTTACTATTATTTACATATTACTATATTTTGGATTTAATACTTGGAATACTTCATGGCATTGGACACAGCTATCTGTAGGAGCTTTCATAGCATTCTCCTGCAACAAACATATACCAGTGAACACCAACCTGTAGGACAAGATTTTAGGGCATGGACATAGCAAATATTTTCATAGTAAATATGTGCCTCTGGTTGGCTCAGTTTCTGAAGTACTTTTTCCAGTAGGCCTTGCAGAGATCAGATCATGCACAGACTTCCTAACCGATAATTTATTGCTATAATTTAAAACAAGCAAGAACAAAAATCCAGGAAAGAGAAGCAATGGCATTGAAAGAGTTTTTTGCTGTATTTGCGGTATGAATTTATACTTAGGTGGCAAATCTTGCTATTTTTGAGTTTATAAAAAGTTGTTGATGCGTATTTGTTTGCTTTCATTTGTTATGGTACTTGTGTTAGAGTTCACCACCTCAACGTGTCCAAGTTCCTGAGGTGGGCAAAGGGGTAGGGTGACAAAAGCTCGGTTATTTAAGTAAGCCCTTAAGCTAAAACCACTTTCTTTTTACAGCTGATATTTTGGTTTTTTGAGTGAAAGTGGGAATTGAAGTAGTACATGTTCAAACTGAGGAAATATTTTAGCTTGGATATATGTACTTAACTACAGCGTTTTCAGTGAACTGTTTGTATGCATTAGATAACGGCATTTGTACCTGACCTGATTTTGTATTAAAAAAAGGAGAGGAGGAGAAAGGGATTGTTAGAATCAAAAATTGATTTCCTTGGCAAGTCATCTTGGCAAATCATTTCATTTAGATAATCAGAATCATTGTACTTCTTACCATCAGAATCCTCTTTCATGCTTTTTTCCTCTGTGTTTCTTTTTCAAGTTGATGTATGCTGTAGCTACCGGAGGAGAAAGTGTGCAGTTTGCTGTGCAATGCGAGAATCAGTACATGTGTGAAATCCCAGCCTTGTACATGTATACGCTAACCTCTGCTCTACCCCTTCTCTCTTCCCCCTTAAAACGGCTTACATTACTTTGAAAAAGAAGCGGGGTGCGGGGGTGTGCGTGTGTGTGGCGGAGGGAGAATCAGCCAAGTGATACTGACATGGCAGACCAGAAAATAACATGTTTTTCTCCTGTAAGAGGTTAAAAAAAAAAAAGCAAAAAGAAACATAATGAAACAGCAAACACTTTCATAGCATTTCTGGAAAGAAGTGAATTTGGCTTCTCTTTTATGAAGAAAGTAGTGGAGGCAAAGTAGTTCTGATATGTCCAAGGTTGCAAAAGGAATCTGGTTATGAGCCAGGACTGGTACTGTGTTTTCTAGCTCCCGCTTACATGGTAAGGTCTCTCCATTATGTCTCATATTTTCCAGCTTTCTGAAGTTTTTGACAATTTGAAATGGATATTAAAGGGACATAGGGTAAACCTTTTTTGTTTCTGTCTTCAAAACCACATCGTTTATTAACAGATGTCATCCTAACGTGTATACAACTTCCATGGGTTTGAGTGTTATTGTAAATGGTAAAAAGACTTTCCTCTTTGAGTTTAAGCTCGTGTCTTCTTCTGAAGTACAAGAGGTGTCTGTAGCTTTGTACAATGTCTTAATATTATTTTAATATGAAAATGTTGGAATCACTTTAAGCGTTTTAAAAAATACCATGTTCTGATCTTATTTTTCAATATCAGAAAAAACATTTTGATAAGACAAGGGATAGGAACCCTTCCCCCCCCCCCCCAAGAGTTACAGCCATGCACTATACTGCTGATACAGGTACTGAAACTGAAATAGAGTCCTCCTTTGCTGGTTTATTTTTGGCATTTTCTTTTTTTTTTTAATTAAAAAAAAAAATGTGGTGGTGCCATTCAGAGGCTGGTACCTTGGCCATACCAAAAGTGGTGAAGTAGGTTCTGGCGATAACAACATACATGTTTTCTACCTGGAAGATAGGAGTTAACTCGCAGAAACTGGTAGAAAAATTTATGAAAGCTACTCTTCAAGTTGTAAGAGTTAAAAGTGATTTGGCTTCACTTTAGAAACAGCAGCCTAAAACTGAGCTGGCTGAGTATTATCATTACTCCAAAGCAGCCTAATCACCATTAGGAGAGAATTGGTTCCTTTAAAGGAAAAAATAATGAAGGGAAAACTTCTTAAAATGAGTTTATTACATTTTTCTTATAAAATTACTCTTTCATTTTGTTGATTAATGCTTGAGTTTAAGATTTTGATGTAGGCATTTCACCATTATAATTCTGAAATATGGGAAGTCCTTGAAAACATTCCCGGATTGCCTTCTGTCTGTCTGCCTTGTAAAAGATCCTTTCAGTTAAATGGACCATCCTCCTTAAATGATGTCATTAGCTTGGATTGAAAAGACATTGCCTGCAGGGAGATCATTTAATTGTCTTAAAGTGCTCTACTTCTGTAGATCTTGAAGCAGCACCCTCACTTCCATCTTCGTACCAGATAATTCATCTAAAATTCTGTTTTTAATCTCTGACGAAATATTGAGATGTAATTTCCACTTTTATTGGAGAAATTTGAGACCTTTTATAGTCTTGTCTCTGTCAAATGGATGGAGAAGTTTCACTTGTTGAAATGCAAATGGGGAATGTCTTTTTTTTTTGACTTGAAGAATTAGTTTAACTTGCATTCATGCAGTGCTTTATAAATATTAATATATTGAACTTTTAGATTTCACTGACACCAAGTTACACTTTTTATATATCTATATTTCCAAAATGAATAATATTGACTTGTTCAACCAGGAATTTTAAGTTTTGTGGATGAATGTGAACTTTTATTTATTTACTTTATTTATTTATTTTTGCACTTAGGAAAAAAGGAAATGACTGTTTGCTTCTTTAATTGGGCCGATCAAATTCTCAGTCAATCATGTAAAAGTCAGTTTGTCAGAGATGCTGGGAATTTTTACCTAATGAGTAGGCACTGAAAGCAAAAAAATAAAACCTGTGTCTATTGATGAGCTACTAATTTAATTAGAAAATGTCGTATTTGAAAGTATGTTGTGCAGGTTTATGTTGTACTTTAGTTTTAAAATTAATAGACATGTAATCTTAAATAATTCAAAGCAGAAATAAAAGAATACATTTCAAAACTTGTATTTTTATATAGTTTATATAATTTCTGGCTTGAAGGAATGTAGTTCTGAAACTGTTCACAATTTTCAGAAAATTTATTCCCTCAGAGGCTGGTTTTGCCTTTAGCATGGAAAAAGTGGTATTTCTGAAGCTTTAACATGAAATTAGCAAGTTTGTGTATTCTTATCTTTCTCTAATGCTGAATTACTTTAAAGCTAAGTTCCAAGACTGCCACTGGATTTGTTTTGTTCTAATGAGTTGCTTTCTTAGCATGATCTTCATTACTGTGGCTATTACACTTTTTTCCTTTGTATCGCTCTATCCTGCAAGCAAAATAAATATAGATTGAGGCCATTTTAATCTTATTTTTAATTTTGCTCCCTTTTGTGCTCACAGTTTCACCGGTTATGAGCCTTTAAGGAAAATATTTTATAGCATGCATAAAACCTCTGGCTGCAGATTTAATGTTTGTTTTTCTTCTAACGCGGCCTACCAATCTCCAAGAGAGACTGGTTTGTTTATTTTTGTGGTATTTTAATTGCAGTTTGTGTAAGTTGAACTATGCTAGAAATTCCATGTGAACTTTTTATCAGAATAAATATTTAGTGTCTGTTCCTGCTCCTCTTGAAGCTAGTGTCGATTTTCCATAGAGAGGTACCAGGTTAGGAAGACCACTCTGTGTTCTCGCTTCTAAATTTCCGAAGTTGACTATAATCACTGTCAAAAACTTCAGAAATGGGTGGCTATAAATAGAGTCCTATGGAGCTTCCCGAAGTGAAGTTGCTTCCTAGGCCACACCAGTTAAATACTTCTGTATTGAAGCATAAAATGATATCCCTTACTTTCTTTTGGTTCTGTCTCCTGTAACTTTTGCAATTTAGCCATGCCTGTTCCTTTTTTTCAGTCTTGCTAAAGCCTGGTTCTCAATGAAATCTTAGATGGTAAATTCTGTAGATGGATTGCTTTTTAAAGTCTGTCTCTCCTACTTATCAGTATCAGATTTGTTGCCTTTCAGTTTCACTGAATGTCTCCTTGTTCTGTACTATTTGAATGGAATTCAGTACTCCTGCTCTTTAACATTTAACTTCACTGGGAGCTAATTGGAATATCTGAGTATTAAAGTATTTCTTATCCCCCCCCCCCCCAAATTATTTCAATAATATTTACCTAGGAACAGCATACATATATAGAATGTAAAGTGAAATTGTATTTTTCTTACAGACTACTAAGATTCTTTCATTACTATTGAACTATTGCATGTCTTCCCTTAGTCTAGTAAAATTATATTTTCCTCCAGGGGTATTTTTAGATGCATGGTCTTTAGTGGTAAGTCTATAATTCTAGTTCATGTACTTGCTTGTTTACTATCTCAATAGTAAAGAAGGGGTTGGGGGTGGGGGTGGAGTGACTAATTCCCTAGCCCTTCATTACTCATTGAAATTCATGGTAATTTTTCACTTACTATAATGAGACCAACGTTTTGGCAAGTAGGGAGAGAATATAAGAACTTTAAGAGATTTTCATTATATAAATAGGGGAGCAGTTTTGTTTTCTTTCAATTTTTTTGGATTTAAGGCGATTCTATAAACTCAGACTAATATTTCTTTTGGCCTTCTTGGAATTTGCATGCATTTGGGTAACTCTAATAACTGGAAACAAAGGTAGAATTTTAAGAAGTGCACTGTCAGTGAAAGGTAAGTGAACAGCCTTCTGTTTTGGCTGGGAAAAAATAGCAGCAAAAGTGCCCCCGTATAAGAGAAAGAAAACGCTAGTAATTTGATTAACAAAAACTTTGTCATTTTCTGCAATGAAACACAATTGGTTTGTTAGAGAAAATAATACTGAATTCATCATGTGCTCACACAACTCTGAGGGTGTAAATCCCAACCTGAGACTTTTAAGGCAAACCTAATGATTTTGACAGTCTTGATATTATTTAGTTCTCTCAACAAATTGATATGAACCACACCAAGATCAGTCACAACAGTATCCAATTTTCTCCTAGTCACAGGTTCACTGCTGGGTCAGCAAACTCTTACTGAGGAGAGAATGAAAGGGCATGCTGGTGTAGAGCAGGTAATAGGCAGCTTTTTGTATCCAGGTGAGAAGGTTCGTAGCTTCCAGACCTAAGTAATTAGGAGGTAAGAATCCTCAGATAATTCAGCCAATAAAGGTGTTTAATGATAGTATGAACAGTTAGGGGTGATGATTAATTGGGCTGGGCATTTTGGGCTGGCTAGTGTGCATGCTGTACTACATACTGGCCATCAGCTGGTAGGCATGCAGTCTTGTAAAGGGCTTTCTGCTCTGACACTGGTCATATATCATTGCAGCTGTGCCCTTTGATTACTGGGAGGGCTTGCAGAGTGATTAATAGCCAGGATCAATGTTTCTGCCCAGCACATGACATTTGGTCACAGAGCAACCATATACTTATTCCCCTTTGGCACGACGCTTAGGAGAAATGAAGGATGAGACCTGCCAATTTATAGCTGAGGAGCTTCCAGTTTATAAAATGAGTCAACTTTGACTGTACAAAATTATTCCCCATTGAAATAATTAGTGCAGCATTAAACACAATTAGAACTAAAACTACAGGAGTATGCTTGCTGAATCTAAGCCAGTTGACAGATGGTTAAGGCCTGATATTTGGCTGCCTACAAGGTCCAAGGGTTATTATTTTGCTGAGAGAATGAAAAAGCTTGGAAATAGAGTGAATGTTTTAAGAAGAAGGAGTAATAGTAATGTAAATCCATATTCTATTTGTAAAGCTGAGATTTTCATTTAAAATGGGATAGAATTGTAGAGGCATAGACAGATGAATTATTATGTGAATAATATTTTCTGGTATGACTATACATTTTTTTAAAAAAATGTAATCTTTGCTATATCCTTAAAGGTCTATCAACTTTTTCCATTATTTACCTTGAAGGTAAGCAGCTGATTAACATTCAGTGAACTTCATTAACTGCAGTTCAACTCATGTGGAAACCTAGCTTTGAGGCAAAGATCTCTTTTTTTAACCTCTCTTTTCTCGTACTTCCCTTTCAATCTGACCTGAAAAGTGTTTGTTTAAAAAAAAAAAATATTGATTTAACTTTTACGTGTAGTTATAAAATTAGAGATGCTAGTTCTTTAACATTTACCAGTTGAAGTATTGTTACTCCAATGATAGCATGAGTTATTCTGATGTCTTAAAGACTGAGTTCCTGCACTCCTATGAATATGAGAAATTCTTAACTTTCATTTAAAGAAAATAAGGTCTGGATTCTTGTTATCTACATACAGATGGGCAATAAGATACAGGGTGGAATTTTTCAGTTCTTAAAAGGAAAAAGCTGAAAAAAAATCTGAAGTGGTGCTCTGAAAACTAACTTTTAAACCAATCAAAATATTGGCGTAAGACTCATGATTCTGGAATACAGGTACATAGGACTTCTGTAATAATCTTTTTATCCTTGCTCTTGTCATTAATCTGCATTATGGGTGACCCTTAATTTTCAGATTTTGACATGAGGAATAGGTAATCAGGATTTCAATACTGGTCTACACATGTCCTAGATACGTGTTTCTACATTCCATTGCATTTAAATTCATTTCATATTATATCTACTACATATCCGTTAGTGGAACTAACGTCTTAAGCAAAAGTGGAGGGTTCTGTAATTGCTTTAAAGAAGCATTTTTTGAATGCCTGCAGTAATTCAGATTTAAATATATTGTATATGTGTTAGACTACCCAGCTATACGAACTTGTATTTTTATATTTCCATAGCTCACTAAAAAACAACAGAAAAATCTATATGAAAATTTAAGAAAGCTGATTAAGAGTAGGCATTTTGTTTTGCATAGGATTAGGAATGTGCTCTTTACTTCAGAGTGTATTGCTTTATGAATAACAGCAAAGTTGCTATGCATATCTGCTTCAAATAAGCCAACGATTGAAAGAATAGAAGTATGTACTGACTGGGTTTGGCTGAGATTACTGAAACAGGGACCTTTGCAACCTTCAGAGAATTAAGGGTTAAACCCTGCTTCCATGGCAGAGTTCTACCCAGTGGAATCTAGATTACTGTGGTTCAGTGCATGTAATTAAGGCTGTGGAATCAGCGATTGGTTTAAGAACGGGAATAATTAGCGGTTCCAGAGATGAGACCCTCACAAGTCCATTATGGTTGGGAAATAAACAGCAAAAACGTCTAATGCAGAAAAGCACTTGAGGAGTATGGCAATTCTAAGATATGACTGAATCTGTAAAGCCACAGTGGTAAAGTGACCTCTTGCTGCCCTACGGACCCCTTTGGAAAAGGGGAGAAAAAAACATTAAAAAATTCCCAGGTCATTGTAGGCTTAAGATGAATGTTCTGTCCTTGCCCAGTTTAACTTCTCCTGATGCTAATGGAAGTTGCTCGCTTGCTGTTGAGACGATACTGAAATATTAATTGAAGATATTACTTGTTTTTAAATTCCTAATGTAGCTGGCTTTCATCTCTGTTTGTCAGGTATGCTGGCGCATTCCACAAATACATTATCTCAGCTCCTCTTTGAACAACATCATAGAAATGCTGCAAAACTGACATGATTAACAGTGTCTAATCAAGAGACACTGAGGCTAGAAACTGAGTTCATTGTCAAAACTGTATGGTGCATTTGCATTGAATGTTCTTTATCTTAGATATTTGAGCTTGGGGAGATGTTGGGAACTTCTGGGAAGATGTTCTGGGATCTGCAGTTTGTGTCCGCTTTTTGGCTAATGACGATGCTAACCTCTCTGTATTTCCACAAGTACAAGTTTCATTATGCTAAGTATAGCTGACAAGTCATGTAAATCTTTGTTAAACTGGTTTGCCTTTCCAAAATGAAAACTGTCTGTAATTCAGCCACTTCTCTGCTGAAAGCTGCACACAGGTGTTTGGTACACAAAAGTAATTTATGTCTATTAGTCTGACCCATCTCAACATTAAAACAGAGCTATTTTTGCTGTTTTCTTCAAAAATCTTTCAATGTGATGAATCTCCAATAAAACCAAATGCAACTTCTGATGATTTAAACTGATTTTTTTATAAGATAAATCAGATTCCCTGGTTAGCACTGCAATCATCTTGTCATGCTTAGTGTGATTATTCACCTTTTAAAAATAATGGCTAAGGTTTCAGGTTCTGCAATCTGTAGTTTCTTGAAATGAAAGAGCATTATACATATCAATTAAAATAACTGCTGGAACAGGCCTCCATGGTTCCAAAACCGATACAGGAACTCATATATTGACCTCATATTTAATCCACATATACTTCCACATCTGCAAATTAACTTAGTTAAGGTTTCATTAGAAAATACTGGTGGTGTGTCCCTCAGTTTCCTAGCCAGATAGCTGTCTGTGTCGTTATCTGGCCCCTTGTTTATTGACATTTCGGAGAGGTGTTAGGTGTATGACTTTGAGAGCTACAACTGTTGAAGTCTGCCCTGTATTTCTATTTGAAGTGTATGTCTTAATGTGTAGTCTACATCGATTTGAATTTAACCTTAACTATTCAGTAAAGAAAATGATGGCTTAGCTTTTTTTTTTTAAATATAAATTACTTTGCAATTAAAAATAGCATGCATTTTGCTTGTAGAGAAGGAAAGGTGTTCACAATTTTCATGCATCAAACTTGTATGTGCCTTTTGCATTTGCGGGGTATATTGGCTGCTCTGAGTACATTCATCTTAAATGAACTGAAGTTTTATTTTTTAAGCTTCTTTGATTTAGACAGTGTTGAATGGCAAGGGTTTCTGTAAAATTAGATTCATGTTCTTTTTTGTGTTACCAGAGTAGAGGCAACAGCTGTAGTTAACTTATCTTATGAAATACAGTACTAACAAATACAATTAATATTATTTTAATGGACATTTTTATGTTGCAGTGATCTGTGTAAGCTTTCATAGTGAAGTACAGTTAGTACATATGGTATTGCTACAATACTAATTACATTTACTACAATGGCTCTTTGCTCTGTATTTCAGCCATGCTTTTGTGCGGTGAACTGTTTCATATAGGCGAGTTGATAAAATACATGCTATGAATGCAGCAGATGATATTAGAATAAATAAATGTGAAAGTTGGTTATAGCTGTCTGAAGGCCTCTTAGTTATGAAATACTCTCATATCAGTATTGGTCCCAAGAGTTTTGAGGATGACGGTGGCATGAGAATATATGTTCTAAGGGTAGCCTGTGCTATACAGAGCTTTCCAAATCTGTTAATACGAGCTCTGTCAGGCACTTTGTTTCTTATTTTTACTGCTGTCGTCGCTCTAGTGCTCAAAGTGCAATCAGAAATAGGGTCCTGTTGTGATAGGTACTCTGCAAAGGCAGGTGTGTGCATACTGTACAATTCAGCATAATGCCTGAATACTCATAAAACAGTGTTTATAGTATTAATCTTGGAACTGGAAACAGTGGACCCTACCGCTGCAGCACTGCTCCTGGGCTAAGCAGCCATCCTGAGAAGTGAGGCCAGTTAGCATGAGCATGGTAGCTGCACAGATTTGGAGTTACTGCTTTTGAGAATGGAGCTTCTGTCTTGCATTGGGTGCTGGTGCAGGTATACCTGAGGATTGATTCAAAATCATAAGAGGGTGACTGATAAGGTTACCGCACTAAGTACTGCATTGCTTCTGCACGGGTAGCTGCACTGTTCACGAAGCAGTTACTGAACTTGTGCCAGATATGTATTTTAGGTAAACCCAGCGCTGATTTGGGGATAGGAGCAGGTGTGCGAAGTCAAAGACTTCGCTGAGGTCTCTTTCAGGGCTAGCTTTCTGATTTTTCTGTTGGTTGGCATGGAATGCTCTCCTGCTGGCTCCTGCTGGGGTAAAAGGAGTGATTCTTATTTTGCTAATATGCTCTGGGAGCTGAAGCAGTTCTGTTTTTAATGGTAGCATACTGTACCTGTGGTAGGGTGTAATGCTAAGAACTGAGGCCACAGTGGAGAAAACGAGATTACAAATAGAAAAGTAATAGGATACTTTCTGTTGCACTTCTAATGAGATGTTCAAAGCTGATCAAAGTGAGCATTGAAAAGGGAAGTTAAAGCCAACAAATGTCTTCATGTTTACCTCATCCCCTGGAATGCCGTAACTTAGGGGAGAGGCGACTCCTGGTTGATGGGCTGGATGTGGCTCCCCCAAAACAGCTGACCTATCTTGCAGCTCAGTCCAAGACACCTGTGCAACCTCTTTGCCTTAGCCCTCCTGGACAGATGGTTGGGGCATTCTGTATCTGTGAGTCTAGCTGGCAACAGGACCTGCGCCCGGTGGAGGTGGGCATACTCACCCTGTTAGGAGGACTGTGGCAAGAGAACGGGGTATGTAGGAACAGATAAACGTCTCACTTGGCTAACAGTCTTCCTGATGTGGATAAAGGCCGGTGAGTAAAGTGGATGCACAAGGTAGTCTGGGCAATGTAGAGAAGCCAGTTGTTCATAAATGGAGGAGGCAGTTAAATAGAGCAGGATCTTAGGGAGCTGGGACTGAGAATATGGAGAAAGAGAAGATAAAGAAGAAACATAAGTGATGGGGCACTTGAAGTAGGGAGCAGCCTGAAAAAAGAGTACTAGACACAGGAAATACTTTGAAGGACTAAGACTATAGGACTTGGTGCAGAAGAAAGAATGTTTCCAGAGATAAGCGCTAGTGTGAGGCAAACGTAATGGCTGGAGTAGAAAGGTTGGGCGTGAGGAGGGTGGTTTCATGCAAGAACATTTTTCTTCTAGATCCTATGCAAGAAACTTACAGTACTTTCCTTATGTCTCTATTTTGCAAATGCAAGTGTTTATGTGAGTAAACTGAGAGTATCCCTGTAAAGCAGGGATAAAAAGTAAACTTGTCCCATCTACAACTATGTCTAGAAGACCCTCCTCTAGACACGGGGGTGGAAGTACCTGTCTAAATTATACTTGAGTTACGCTTGTGAGAGAGGCTGAGTCTGAATGGCCGACTCTTGATGTCGTGTTGATTGATACTCAAGTATGGTTTTGGACAGGAGATTGGTGAAGTTAGGCTCTAGAGTGTCCCAGGCTTGATGGCTTTGAAGCTGTTTGAAAAGGAGATATTTTCTGGTTTGAAGGCTACGTGTTAGCTATTTGGATTTACGAATGGAAGATACAGTTGTTCTGGCAAATTATATTTATACTATAAATATTATGGCAGAAACTGGTTTCTTGAAAGTAATTTGTCTCATGTGCTTTCTTCCATCTCTGACCAGAGATCTTCCTGGTTCTCTCATAAGCTTTCCTTGCTAGGCTTAATGAAACCTTCTGTGTGTAGGTGTATTGTTTTACAGCATGCCAGGCCTAGCTCCTAGCTTCAGACTTCAAACCAGGTTCCCATGGCCCTTGCCTACTCTCGTGAGCTGGCCGCATAACTTAACTGCTGTTCCTACCTTGAGGGCTAGAGCAGGATTAGGAAATGGGGTTATGGAAGTTAGGCAGGCAAAGGAGAGCCCCACAAGTTTCTGGCTGTCCTTCTTGTTGCTCAGTCATCAGAAATTCTCTCATGTCTCAAGGTGGGAGGAACCTCTTCTTTCCCCAAGTTTTCCAAGGCATCTCTTTACAGTACTTCCACATATTTCATTCCCAGATGAGGTGAACACTTTGAATTAGGTGCCTGAGAAAGTTAGCCACACAAATGTATGAAAAAACGTGTGCAATATTTATGAGAAACCACTGCAGAAACATGTGGGAGTGCACTTGTTTTCACAAGCTTATTTGCTTATTTTCTGCTGTCTTCTATTCTAAGACCATCTGTTGGAGAAGGAAGTCTGCTTTTTGTATTGTAGTTTTAAGTGCTTCGGCAGTCTGGTTTCCCTGCATCTGTTGGAATACAGCAGCCCTTCAGACACTGACAGCTCCTGCACTCGGTTTGCTGTATGCTGTATGCAGCGAGTCAGACACAGCATCCAAAATGTCCTCATTTTATGTGTGGTATAGAGCTGATTTTATCAGAGTGTAGTAGCAAGTAGAAATCTCGCATTTACAGAAATCTCACAGTTTACCACCAAAAGCAGTAAGGTGGTAGCTGAGTGCTATAGTGGAGTGTAGTCCACTGTTCAAAGTAGCAGATCTGTCAACTCTGCTGAAGATCAGTACAAACATGAAATGCAGTGCCAGCAAAAAGCATAACTATTTTTTTCTTCAGAACTGGTTTATTGAATAACCCTGTAAAGCAAATAATGCAGGAGACTACAAATTGTAAAGATTTTATGTTGCTTGCATGTTTGTTCAATGACAAGCGTGTTCTCCATATGTGACATCTGAGGATAGTGGACAAATTATTTTGGTCTAGATTTATCTTTTTTTTTTAATGTACGTAATGTCTGTAGAGCATGTCAGGAAGAGCATGCAAACTAAAACAGTATCTTTGTTATGTGTAACTTTTTCTGCTGCTGCACTATGCAGGTTAAAAGATGAGATCAGTTTCTGCAGCAGCTGTGGTGGCCCTACGCATGTATCACTGAGTTGAGACAGACGTGTGCACCCACATTGCTGCAAAACATGTATTGCTAAAGGATTTTCCTTATGAGTTTGTGAATTCATGGCACATGTATTATTACCAAAAAAACTGGGGCTATGGTGGCAGGTTTTTATGGTAAGGGAACATAGCTGATCATTATGGGAAATTATGCAGTTTAGTCTGTGGCTTGTATACTTTTGGTTTGATGTATTAGTTCTTCTTGTCATTGGTGACACTTGCTGGTGAGACGCGTGATTTGTAGTAGTGTGATTTGTAGTAAACTTAACTAGTGAATTCCAGTCATACGCTGTGAAAAATTTTAGTGTTGCTTAACAAATCAGAAAATGTGAAACGCTTTTCCTTTCCTTGCATTTCTTTTTCCTACTTTATCACTGAGGCAACTGCTCACTCTAATATCAAATAAACGGTCCCCTGTTAGAACAACTGACATCTGGAAGACTCTTCATAGTACTTCACATAGCAATGTTCTGACTCAACCATTAGTTGTCAGAGCTCAAATCGGGGTCATCTCAAGAAATCTGTAATGCCTTTTACTTCTAGCAAGAGCTGGCCTGAAAATCTGCTTAATGTTATCATTCAAAATTTACATGGTTTCATTAGGCTTATTAAAAGCAATGAAAAATGCAGCAGGACGTAACACTGATAAAGCCCTTTCACCTTGCTATTTCAAATCACGTTTATGGACGATGAATTTAGCTTCCCAGTAGCCCTGGGCAGAGGTATTATCTCCATTTTATGGACAAGAAAACTGAGTTAGATTCAATGACTTGTCCAAGGTCATACGTAAGACTGATTGTATTGGGAAAAAATTGTCCAGACTTCTGTCTTAATTACATGATAATTTTTTTGAATAAACTCACTGTCTTAGGGAAAAAAAAGGCCTCTGAGTCTATGTCTTTCTTCTAGAACTTTTAATAATCTGCAGGACGAATTTTGCAAAAATTAATCAGTATATTCCTCAGCAACATGATTCTCACGACTGAGAATATTAAGAACAATTCATATCCTTTTTTGTAGACTTTAGTTCACTGCTTCCTACAAAAACTTTGTTGTAGTCCACTTCGTCTCTGTTGTTCTCTGCTTCTGTGGCATAAAGCTGCCCTCATTATTTAGCGTTCTTACATTTGCATATGTACAAGAGGGAACAGCTGCTTTCTGCAGGGATTTTGTGTACTCATTCATATTCCCACAGTGGTGGCCTTGTTCTGAAGCACACTGCTACCCTGTGGAAAAGCAGAAGAATACATGAACAATGTAGAAGTCAGTTTGTTATTAAACATTTAAAAGTATAGCAATAAAGGAAAGACATGACGACAGAATTACATTTTAAAATCTGAAGCAAGTACCGTCTAAAGAAGATGCATAGAAGTCCTTTACTCTTGGAGTTGCAGTAAAGTTGTTGAAAAAAATTATGTTTAAAAGCAATTTTTTAGTCTGCTAATTTGGGGAAAAAAATTAAACATTATTAGTAGGCGTGCTTTGTACAAAGCAAATTGTTAGTACTTACTTCTCATTTGAAGGCAATCTTGGCTTAGATAGCAAATTGCTGTTCCCGCATCCACAGGCAGAAAATTACATGCCTCTGTGTTTGATATAAGCTTTAGATTTTCAGGTATGATCCAGAAGTAGTTCCTGAGGATTTGTGACAAGCTGGCCAATCACATGAGCTTGGCGCTTTCTTTTTTTCTATAGCATTTTATTGTGAAGTCTCTTAATACCTCAGCTTATGCTTTAAAATTATTTAGAAATATAGGAAAATTAAAGACAAAAATAGAATAGTTTTCCCCATAAACTGAAAGATATGCATCTCCCTGGCTCTGGATTGAAGATAGAGAACTAAAAGTCTAGCCAGAGATAGGAAAACACAATGAGGAACTTTGTACAAATGCAACATCTTAGTGAGTTTGAAGAACTTTGCTCTTCAGTTCTTTAAAAAAAAAAAAAAAAAAAAGCACATAGATTCACTTTGCACTTGTCTTTAAATTCTGGAGCATCTCAAAGTGACTCTGGGGAAGAACTTGGCATCCAAGTGTATGAAATTTTATCCCAAAGCATTGAGATACATATATACGCGAGGTTGTGACAACCTGTGCAGTTAGAATGAAAAGTGTTTTGCTTGTAATAGCCACAGCTGGGCCAGCCATTCAAAGTAACTTATTACATTAGAAATATGATTCTGAAGCATTTACTTCCTTGCTGGAATTTCTTTCCTGCTGTTTGCCAAATTCTACTGTTGGGCTTCTTGTTTTAGTAGTAGGAAAGTATTGAAATATTCTTAAGAGGGAGGAAGGATCTTACAGAATTATTAATATTCTGCTTAAAGGTATCTGGAGAAAAATGGAAGGTCATAGTCTGACCTATAGACCTTGGCAGTGTCCTTTAAACAAGCATTAATCATACGTAGTGCATCAAATCATCATGTGCAAGATAACATTAGTGACCTCTCCAACTGAGAATAACAAACGGGCTCTTAGTTTTTCTTTCTGTACATGACAGTAGTGTTGACAACCTCCGTGTATATTTTTTTGCCCTGTACCTAATCAGCCCTGATCCTTCTCCATGCAGAATTTTCCTTGAAGTACAACTTTTTCACTCCTGTTTGTGCATGATAGGAACTTTTATACAGAACATGGACTGGGTTACTCATCATGTACGCATGTTTATTTCTGTTGGATGTGTGAGAGCCAAGTAGTTCATTCTTCTTGTATGCGGATGAAATGACAAACTGAACAAGGGAAACTGGATTATGCTGACTACTTAGAGTAGTTAAAATGCGTAAAGCTGTGCTTCAAAATATCAATAAAAGTACATCATGCAGCATTCTTGGGGAAAATACATATTACTCAAAACTTTTTGGAGAATGTCTCTAGTCATATGTAAGACTTAAAATAATTCATGTATCTTATGTGCTACATTGCCACATTTTTTTTTTTTAAATCCTAAAAGGGGACGTTACTAGTTGTAACTGGAATTCTGATGTGCTCAGAGATATCTTTAAATGTAGCTAGAGGATCACAGTAAATATTTTAGAGCTGAACTGAAGACTTAATTGCCTGTCTGCTGCTGAAAAAGTCTTGTTAAAGCAATGATAACCCTATAATGTCTTAGTCTTTATTCTGTAATGGCCAAAGTGGCTGCTAAGGAGTATTGGGGGAGTCCACAGGATCAATTTGCGTTACAGGGTTAACAGGCACCTTAGGCAGTATTTCGTGACTGTTGCTGCCTTCTCAGAAATTGCCTCAGGATTTCAGCATTCTGGCCTGTCAGTCTTGCCATTGCTTCACCACCTGCAGTCTGATAGCTCCAGCTGTTTTCCTTTTTCTCCCATTTTTGTAGCCTGGCCTTAAGCATAAGCAATGCTAGCAGCTGCTTGGCTGAGCCTTGCAGAGACTTGCAACTCATTGGCTATCCTGATACTCATCGAGCCCTTCGCCACAGATTTGGAGGCAGTGTGCATGCTGTTGGCACCTTGGGGTGCTGCAAATCATACGTCTGGCCTTGCGCTGTCTTTCAGTGGTGGTGCCAACTGCTAGTTTGCCTCCACAAATGTTTTCCTGACCAAATTTCAGGCTGTGTCACTGAATGGCAGTGGCACAGAGTTCATGGATCGCTAATATATATTTTAAGATTTTGCTGCAGCAGCAAGCTTTCTCTGTGGCATTTGTTTGCTTGTTTGTTCCTTTTGGTACTCATGTCATTTAGCAGCCTCTGCTGCTGGTTGTTAAAACTGAATGGTTCATAGGACAGTGCTTAAGAGTAGAGAAAATTTAGGGGTATGAGATTAAATCTCAGAAGACTAAGGGCTCTAAAAGACTAAGTAACTTTAAAAAAAAAAATGCTGTCAGCATTCGTGGCTAAATGGCTCTGTGGAAGTTAGCCATGTAGCTGGGCATGTGGAAATTTTCAGGAAAACCCTCTGAACGATGGCTTCACTCTCCTTCCACCAGTCAGTCAAGCCTAAGTACAGTTGGTCTTTTCCAGCAACAGTCACCTAGTAAAATTGTCAATCAAGTGCAACCGCTTTAGTTGATCTTGTAGGCAACGCCCAAGATGTTAGTCCTGATCACATCAGTTGCAATAGGCGTCCTTGTCATGCTTATTCTTTCCACTGATTGCTTGAGGGGGTATTGCAAATTGGAGAAGATTAGAAACTCTTTCTGTAATCCAGCTAAATGCTGAGGCAACATTTGAGCTGTAACATAATTGTTGTGCTGAAGTCCCCTATAAGTTTTTTTTTTTTTAACCAAAGTTTTCAAATTCCTAGGCCGCATCGAATTCCTTATAACAGAAACCTTTTTTCTGTATTTTATGCAATAGCTTCTAGCTCTGCTCAGTGAGCTTCGATTTATGAGCATCAGAACAGGAGAAGAAAGATTAATCATTTTGAACCACTATGCAATTTATATAAATCCTTCACATATCTACAAAATGCCTTCTCTCCTAGTAGGGTTAAATCCTTGTATAAAAGCTGCTTTTAACTGATGAAATTCAGGTTTCATCTCTTCTTGATGATTTGTCTTGAGGGAAGATCCAGAATTTCTTACTTCAAAAAAAAATTACTTCCACTCTGAATTTGAGTTTCTGATTGGCTAAAACTCCTCCAGAACTTGTAGAGAGAATGTGTTATGTGCTACGCTGAATCACTTGGAGATGTGGGATCGCATACTGTGTTGATAATACTAGAGATATTTCCTCCCTTACATCTCTTGTTGCTCTAGTTGACTTTAAAAGGGCATCCCAAGTGCCACAGACATGAGGTTCAGTATTTGCCCCTGAATCTGTGTCACCACACAGGTGACATGGGTGGTGAATCAAGTCATATTTTTAGAAGGCTAGTGGCTTCTTAAGGGGGAAGAGAAAGTCAGAAAACTCATGTATCCTTTTTTTCTTGAAATGCACTGACTTGTTTTGTGCTGCAGCTCAACTCTGTCACCCTTTAAATGGTATTGTTCAACGGTGACACCTTTGTCTTTTGTAATGTAACTAAATGATAAACCTTAGATTGTTCAACATTTGTAGCACGTCTTCAGTCATGTGTTTTCATTTTTAAGATTGACAAGAACTCAATAGTGAAACAAATATAATATAAAGCCCTCTTTTAGTCTCTGTTTTAATGACTTTAAATGTTGAAGTTCATCACTACCCCTTTAAGTTAGTGCCCCAAATGTAGGTTCTTTCTGAGGATCTATTTCAAATTATAAATCAAGCAGATGACATTTTTGATGTATGCAGTGACTGTACCTGGTAATTAAGCCTATGTTCCCTGCTCTGCCAGTTGTGTTTAAGTGCACCCCTGAATCTAAATTGCATCTGTAAAGCCAGCTGGATAGAGTAGGTGTTGTAGACCAGTAATTAATGTATCCGTCAAAGCAGCATGTTTCAGTTTCTGTTTTGAACACCAGTTTCTCTGATTTCTTTCTTAATGTTTCTTTACCTTTTTCCTTTTTACAGAAAAATGGTGAAAAAATCTAGGATTTTATTTTTTATATCATCTTCCCATGAATCAAGAAATTTCCATTATGAAAACCTAAGAATTAGGCAGTTGTGCTTCTAACACTAATACTTTAATTTTGCATAGATATTAAAGTTACTATGCTCTATGAAGATAATAGGGTTTCAGCTTCTTTGAAATGTTACCACCAGCGATAAGAACTATGACATAATTAACCACACAAATGAACTTTTTAAGGATTTCTACTTTATTTGTCCTGAAACATGAATTCTTAGATTTGTCCAAATAAATATATTTTCAGATTTCCTCCTTTAAATTGTTATTTTAGTTGCGTAATAGAACTTTCCCTGAGGCATATAATGGCAAATTAAGCATAAATGGCTTCGTAGATCTGAAAGGTTAGTATGAGTTTAGAGTGTAGCCAAGAGTACTATCTGTATTCATTTTTCTCATTTTTTAAGAAAATTATGCTTTTGATGAATATTTGCCTATTGTGGGGGTAGAAGTCTCAAAACTGAGAAAAATCTCAAAGGGCCACACAAATCTTTATTGTAAAATTCAGTTTAATACTACAGAAGTATATGTAGATGTAACTAAATATTTTTGTCTCCGTTCTAATTAAACGGTATTCTTTTTTCTCTCTCTATAGACTTCCTATTGACCTTTTTGCTTTTGTAGACTCTTAACGTAGTGATACTAAACTTACTTGTATTTACTCAGATGCCTATCTCACTCTTTCACTTAACAATACGCTATAACCTTGCTATTTTTCCTCTTTCCATAGAAAATTTTTCCTCTAAAAATTCTTTGTGTGACTTCATTATAATAATTTTTAACTTCATGAATCAGAAGGCTAGACAGGTACTTCTTGGGGCTAGAAAATATGACAGTAGATGCGGTCTCTAAGAAATAATCAAATGGAACTGTGATAACATGCGTGATGAGATCTCTGAGACTATTTGTAAACTTTTGACTTCTAAATATTGCCTTCAGGCTTGTTAAGAAAAGCTCAGTGTTTGTAAAGATTATCCTGACAGCAATATGCTGGGTCGGTTGTCAAGACATGTTTAGCATGGAGGGATGTATTAATCTGCTATAACTACCACTGTAAGTGGCTGGAATAAATAGAGGGCTCAAGCAGATGAAGAGGGATTAACTGTGTAAATTGAGCAAACTCTTCAATCACTAAACCAGTGATTTTACAAAGGATTAGTCTGCTTTTACAAATATTGATTACTGATTTGTTACTTAGGATGAAGATGACATAACTTGTGCAGTTGCTATGGAGTATGCGATGTGAAGTGTACATCATTCATATTAATGGGATTGTCATAGGCATTATAGAAACGGACAGATTTATTACAGCAGCGCCGTCAGCATTGCCACAGTTAAGGTTGTATCAGCATTTCCATTGAAAGTCGTATTTTCTTTTTTGGTGTTCATAGATCATCTTTAAAATTTGCTCAACTGAAATTTGGCAGTATCAGTTTATAGCTTTGATGATGTTTTTCTGCACTTCTAAAGGCAATTGAATCAACAGTTTTTAAAATGGAAGGAAATACTGCGCATGGTTTTTTTAAAATAATTGCGGGTTTGCATTCTTTGTTTTAGTGCAGCTTTTGAGTGATGATGTGCATATTCTGTAGCTTCATTAAGCCAGGTTTATAGAGGAGTGTACATGTGTTAACCAGCTCATATAAGCTGGAAAAAATAAAGGAATTTCTCAATACATGAGCTCTTCTGCCTGTGTATCCACAGGCTTGTCTGACTTTTTCCAGTGTTAATAGTTGTCCGATAAAGATAATACATTTCTTACAAGCCTTGTCCCACCCATATCCACAGAGCACCATCCTATTACTAAACTACCATTTAAGATTCAGCAGTGGTACACTCACTGTGGAGTTTGTCTTTTTAATCTGAATTTAGGTTTATGTGTAGAAATAGGCTTAAGGAAATCTGCAAATGGTGTAAGAATTAAGGGGCATAGGATAAAAGGCTGAAGACAGAGGAAATGCACATTGAGTTCAGAAAAACCCTGCTGATGTTTATTTAGCAATTTCCTTGTTGTAGAAATTCAAGTTGTAAAAACCTCATGTTTCTCTTTATGTGCCTTCCTTCTAGTCTTAAACAGACATGGCACAAGACAGCTCAACCATAACTATTCTCTCAGTTCTGTTTTCCCAAATTGTGACCCAGTTGCAGAACATGATGGTAATTCTGAACTGTGAACTTTCAGTAGTTTAACACTTTGGGATTTCCTATTGTGGATACTGAAGATAAGGAAAACTGTATGCTTAGGCCATAGGCAAATATAACCTGACATGAAGCAGGTCAAATCTATTTTTCCAGAGGGGAAAATAGATACTGTATAAGTGACCCTCTCTCACTTTTGAATTTCAGTCCCGTAGATGGTATCTGAAGCAGATTTTAACCTGGGTATTGTCTTAAGAGATTCAGATGTTGTCAAGAGAATTTTTCTGAATAAAAATGAATATAATTGTTGTTAATTTCAAATAAAAAATGAGTTAAGTATTCCTGCTTAGTGTCAAAAACAGTAAGAGCTAGTTAGTCGTCTGAGGAGGATGAAAGTCACATGTGTGAAAAAGCAGATCCATGCTGTAGCCTGGTAGCACTCTCAAAGACCTCTTAAAAATTAAAGAGGATGCTTCAAGGGACTAGTTGTAACAAGCTGGGGCCTAGTGGGAAAATTGGTGCAGTTGGTCTGATTTGTTCTCTGTTGTTCCGCGAAGGCAGTAGCTGTGTTCTTCCAGAGCGTCTCCTGTTGCATGCGTCTTCAGGTGTATGGTATCTTCTGGAGACTTCAAATGGAGTGAAAGTATCAGTGTAATCATTCAGAAGAGCTAGAGTGGGTGCTGGAAGACAGTTCTTCCCATCATTCTCACTACTCCAAGGTCAATTAACAGGCCACTGAAATCCACATCTGGAAAGCTTTCAAGAAAAGTAAGAGTACTCTCTTGGCCTCTTGCAGTGTTTCCCTTGCTTGTTTCCCTTGCTCTTTTGAACTTGGTCATGCATAATCAGAGCCAAACAGAAGAATTTTGTTATCTTTGTGATAGCAACAATTGCCTACTGAGAGGAGGTTTGAAAATATCTGTGTGTATTTTCCATCTATAAAACTGTTGGTTCTTCATTACCTCTTTCAGAGTATTTAGAGATAAGACAGAGTCTTGATCACTGTGGAGTTTTTTACCTTGGATTTTCTCAAGGTCTTGGTCAAAAAAAAAAAAAAAGAAAGAAAGAAAAAAAGGTTATATTCCTGGATTATATTCCACTGTAGTTTTTGTAATTTTTTTGTAAATGCAGTGTCATTGCTGTAGGAGGCTGTAATTCTACCAGAACTTCCTAGTTCTCCATACTGAAAGGCATTTGATATGCATTTTGTGTGCTGCAGGGAGAAGACTTGAAAGGCGCATATGAGATTTTTTTCCTTTTGTTTTTATTTTAAAAAGGCTAGTCTGTACACTGTAAAGTTGTACCTCCATCTTAATCCAAATTAGCTTTCAAATGCAAAGGAGCTTTTAGTGTGATACTGATCACTGAGCATAGCTTTTTACTTACATTTTCAGTACTAGAAGAAATGTATCAAAAATAAGGCAGTGAGGCAGAACAGTCTAAGCATTTTGTGTTTGCAGGAATACACAAAATGTGGAAAATGAAAATTGGAGCTTTGCTGCGCCTCTGTCCTCCTTGAGATCTGCAAGTGCCACTTTTAAAAATTTGGTTCTGATTTTAGCTGACTACCAATCCTAATCTCTCTCTTTTTTTTTTTTTTTTTTTTTTTTTTTTTTTGCAGATGAAAGATTTTTTCAGCTGCAAGCAGTAATGTCAAAAAATTTTTTTGATCAGGGATATGATCCAACGCTGTTGGAGCGCTTAACATGCTCGCAGTGCATACACGTGTTTCCTTTCAGAAGCTTAGCAGGCCAGAACTCCGACCCGGAGTCAGAACAGTTGGAAGTTTGCAGACTACAGAACTAATCTGAGGGGGCTGCCGCTTGGCATAATCGAGTTGCATATATAAAACTTCGTACAATTTATCCTGGGGTTTTTCATTGGCCTTTGGTGGTAGTCTGAGAAGTTCCTTGTTTCCCTGGTTTTGCCATGGTAGTGCCTGTTGTATTTCCAATATGTTACGCTTCTGATGAGAACAGCAGTTAAAATGTTTCCCTACCTGAATATCCCCATCACAAACTGAAATTCATGTAGGATGATTTTCCTGATGAGCTAGATTTGGCACTTCTCAAACTGTACTACTTTTCTTTTTTTTTTTTTTTTTAAAGGGAGCTTACTAGCTTCTAGGAACTAGAAACTGAACAATTTAGGAAAGAAGGTATAAGCAATGGAGTGGAGTGTGTTTAGGAGAGGGTATAGGGCAAAATAATTTGGGAAATGGTGATTTAAGAGGAAAGAAAATTCCATACTTTTTGTTTAATTGATGTGTGACTTGTGAAAAATCTAGCTTGCAGGGTATTACAATTTTCCCCCAAAGTTTGGTAGACTTCGCTTAATTTAAGTTCTCGCAGATCTGTCAGTATGCTGTTCAGTAATAAATATTTGGATTGCTAGGATGCTGAAACTGAAGTAACATCTACTACTAATTTTTAAATATCATTTGAATATTCATTGCTTAGCTTTGCAAGAAGTGACGTTTGGCAGCTTTTCTACCAAAATATATTAAATCATTCTCATGTTGAGTTACATTTGGTCATTGTTTAGCCTCTCTTTAGGCTCATTTACTGAAAAAAGTGCCAATCATACAAAAAGGAAGTTTTAGTCCTTTTAAAACTACTAATTAAAAAAGTTATAACAAACTCAGAAAAGTAATAGAAAACATCTTGTTCTGATAACCTTAACTTTTTCTTTTCTTAAAATATTTTGACATGTAGTTATCTCCAAGGGATTCTTTGCTTACTAGGTGATTATTTAAAAATAGTAGTAAACTGTATTATAAAATTGGATTGTAGTATTACTTTTTCCAGATATTTTAGATGCTCAGCTGAAAATTGTTTTTACCAGGACATATTAAATGCTAGCTTTTAACTTGCTGCTTGGTAGGACTTTCTGCCTATTAGTCATCTGGGAATCCAGGAGTCATAACGTGGTTAAAGATGCTATCCATGTGTATTTTGACATAATGCTGGTCATGCTCCAGCTGTAGACTCTTTTATTTCCTGGCCTTTTAATTTTCTCTGATGAGCTAAGAGCACCTTCTGCAGTTCAAATATTGTGTAGATGTTCTGAATCTTTACTTAGGGTTCCTAATCAAAATTGGATGTGTGCGCTTGTCTGTGAGATGATGCTGGGGAGTTTCAGCTTGCCTACATCATTTCATGAGAATTTCCAGTACATCTAATTGATCCATGATGGGCTATTTTTACTTGCTTGTAGCTGCAGTGCAGAGGCATTGTTTTTATCTGTGTATTTTCCTGCCTATTTTATTTCTCACAACCAAGTAGGAAGCTAAGCTTCTTATTATATAGGCAAAACTTGTATCGTCAGTCTCTACAACTGATCTACGTTTCTGTTAGCTGCAGTGTGGGCCTCCGGGTGATTGAAACCTTTCTGTCTCTCTCTAGAATGATTGATTAAACTGTAATGATCCTCGGAAGGATTGAAGCAAAACTCTCTTAACTTTCTATGCTTTGTGTTACAGTGGTCCGAGCAGTGGGCCTTGCACAAGAGACCTTTGCTTTACTGCTGTATCTTCTTTTTGTCGTCTTGCTTCAGAGTCTCTGGGAAACAGCAGAGGTGGGAAGGCTGCTCCTATGGAGCATGCAACAGCCTGTTTCATCACCCCAAGGGATGGTGGCTGCTCACAGGAGAAAACATTACTTTTGCTTCTTTTTTATTTTTTGGCCCTGTGCTGTGCATGTCCCTTGTGAAATTTTAACAGTTAATTGTCTATGTGAAAGTCATACTTGGATCAAGGGGTGAAAGCCATTAGCACCTTATGTAAAAAGGGATTATGTAAAATGTAACGGTGGGCATTTTAGAGCCAGTTTGAAAGCCAGCACGAGTATGCGCAAGTCCAGGAGAGTAGTGGTTTATAAAAAAATCTTGTACATTCAAACTTAAGTTCAGACAAGGAGTGCATGATCTAGGATACTTCCAGTAGGCTGTGGACCCCAGTGAATGGAGTCTGACCCGCTGACTCCAGTGAATTATAAAAAGAAGTCTCTGTCAAATGAAATATGTTACAACTACTAAAGAAACTTTGCCCAAAAAACAGACGAGGATTGAAAAGTCATAGATGTAAGGCTTTTTAATTCAAAATGTCCAAATACATGGTTATTTAATTAGGGGATAAATGAAAATGACTAAAAGAGTTTTTAAAGCTTGCGGGGAACGCTTAAAAGAACTAAGTATTTCTGTAAATAATATGTAGCAGTGGTTTTTAGGCTGCCTGGCCCACTGCCTTCTCCTGAATTTACAGGAAGGAAGGGAGGAGAAATCCTCATCCCTCTCTCTTTACAAGGGAGGAGTCAAGAAGAAACGCTCAGCGTTTCGGCCTCTGAGGGTGCATTTTAACATTTGTAACCAAAACTCCAGATCCAAAATTAGAAAGAACTAAATAACTAGGAACAGATGACGCTACTTTAAGTATTCTTGGATAAAATACACTGCTGGCTCTTCTTAGAGGGATATATTAAGGCAAATTGTGCTGAGGAAATTTTGAATATGAGCTATTAGAAAATACAATGGTGAAAGCTGGGGATGGCTCCGTAGCAACATTTCATGAACTAGACAGTCCCTGGAACATGCACTTTGAAGACCAAAAAGCTAACTTTTCCAAATAAATGCTTCAAAACCTAAACATTTTCCATTAGATTTGTTAACCTAAATGAAATATGTTTTCTTTCAGATTTATCTTTTGATTCTTGCAAGTTAAATTAAATTACAGCTATTAGGCTCTTACATTTGCAGTGTACTGAAGTAAACTTTGTGGAGGTGCTTAAGACAGTTAATGAAGCTAATGAGATTTTATGTGATCTTCCTAGTGATCACTTTTCCTTAATAAGAAGGCTCTTGGAAAGGGGATTTTTTTTTTAAATTCAGTAAATATTAATCTTCTATTAAAAAAAAAAAAAAAAGAAAATTAAAGGAAAAAGGTATGCATATGCAAGTAAAACACCTCTTCTTTAACCTAGATTCATAGTGGTTGTGCAACAGATGTGACCACGCTGTATTGCTATGTGCACATTCATGGATAATTGAATCCCTCTGTAGTCCCTATTAAAAATGAGTAAATGCTGTATTTCCAGAATACAATGAAATGGAGAAATATGAAGAATTTGGGGAAAAGTGTGTGAGAAGGAGGATGGGAGGAAAGAAAAGAGGAAGAAGAAAACACTTTTTGTTTTGCTGGAACATTAGGACTTCTTTGCTGTGACTTTAGCACAAACTTTGTCAGAAGATCTTTGCCAATTTAGAATTTCGGCCTGAGAGAAATCATAAAAGTCCTGAGCCTGGGAGGGGGGGGAGGGGACAAAACCCTATATTTCTACATTTTAACAGATATTATTTCAGTATTTATAGGACCAGCTCTTTGTTTTTAGAGAAACATCCAGCTTTGTAGCAACTACTAGATACGCTTTTGTATTGCTAGCAATTTTCCTCTCTGTTTTTTAGATATCAAATGCATTCCTCTTTTAATATCAATAATTCAAACAGGAATAGATTTCAGTTTCTCTTTTTGTATAAATGGGTTTTCAGTGCAGTAAGAAAGGAAGCTGAAGAAATGAATTTCAAAAATAGTGATTATATATATTTTTTAAATTAAGGGAAGATGCAGAAATAGAAATTACTGTTTCTTTGTCCATATAATACAATAAATGTATTTTGGCTTGACAGTTTTCCTTTACAAGAACTGAAAGATGGTAAATGATTCTTATTTGAGTAAGAAGTCTTTACCATTGTAATAGTTAGAGCTATGGTGCTCTACCAGAAAGGCAAGCTGTAATCAACCACTTAGCTGTTACTGAATTACACTTATCTCCACTTCGCCTGTTTAACTTGCCATAAGCATGCTAAGCACCTCTTTAGAATGCATTGACCTCTGATTATTTCTTGCTTTATGTATCCCTTAGCCCGCATTGACGAAATAAAAAATATTGCTATTGGTATACAGTATAGAATGATACAACTGGGTTTTGTTTTATTTATTGAGTATTCAGAATGAAATGTTAACACCTTTGTGTTCTCCAAAAATCAAAATGCCATGAAAAATGATTAAAACTCATATGTTTTGTCATGTAAAGTGATATTGATGAAACTACTTTTAAATAATGGGCCCTATTCACTATTGCAGTAGGGTGCCAAATTGCATTATTCAAGATTTTAGCTCTCTGATTACCAAATTGCCAAAATTCTGGACATGCCATAAGCTGTAGAGCAGTCTAAAGTCACGAGAAGTCATATGGGATTTGTGGACTTTGTGGAGTGGAACCTGTGAATTAATACACCTACAATTAATAATGTGTTCCCGCTTTTCTGATGTCAGAGCATGGTTGGTGGAAAAGCCGGCTTTATGCTTCAGTGAAAGCATTCCACTTTCTTTTCACTAGAGGAATTTTTAGCCTGGCAGCAATAGCATTATAATAACTGCCAGCTGCTCACTTGGCACAAAAGGGCCTAGAACCAAGAGGCAGAGCTTGGTGCATTATATGTGTAATTTACCTTTTCTTTAAAATTTGAAGGCTTGGGCCTCATAAATATCTTGATCTGATGTTTGATAGCCTTTGTACACATCAGTCTGGGAGTACGCATGTGGAGCATAGCTCACAGATTGTAGTTTGGAGTACATTAAGTCATTTCCAACAAGATCAGAAGATAAATTATTCTAGGAGATTCATCTGTGAGTGGGTGGTCAAGAAATAAGGAAAGCCTTTAACATTAAGCAGATGTACCCTCAAAATAAAACTTAAAATGAGGGAGGTCCAAGTTGATCATCAGCCTGAATATTGGATAGTATTGGCATAATTTTCATGTCAAAAGAGCAAGGATGAATGTCCAAGATATTTGCGATGTAGAAACTCAAGAATGGAAAAGATATTTTCCTGTATCCTCAACTCCAGGCGTGTCCACCACTCTCCAGGCAACGATATAACAGAAATTAAATTTGGAAGGGCACACAGGAGCTTCAATTGTGCCTTTCTCCATCTGTAAACTCACATAGCTGCAAGCCACAAAGCACTTCTTGACACACAGTTCCACTTTACTCTTTGGTATTTTTTAAGTCTTAAGGCCTCAAAAATTGTAGTATACCAAAGGAAGAAAGCATGAGAGATTTAACAGCATTGTTAACGTCTTTTTTCCTAAACCCTTGAGCCATGTCTGGAAATGGACCATATAGGGCAAAATAACTAGCTAATCCTGGTGGTCTCTGCTGGTCTAATTTTGAGGGAGAAATTTCCTTATGATTTTGTAATCAGTTTGACCATAAGTATCTGAGCAACAAATACTGACTGGGCACTCGAACAAATTCCTGTCACTAGGAGCTCTCTTGCATCCTGCTAAACATTTCATAGCTCATAGTGGGCAACCTCCAGTCAGAGCAAAGGAAATTGAAATCCAGACTATTTCACCTGCATCCATGAAGAAAAGGAACGTTTTCCCTCATTCTTAAGAAGTCTTGCGGTCTGCATGAGAGTAGAGTATTGAACTGGTGTTTGGGAATTCTGATCTCAGCCCTGCTTTTAAGGGCATATGTGACTTGAAGCAAGTTCTTTAATTTGCTTCCCAGTTCCTGATTTTAAAAAAATGATTCTTTCTTTCTTTCTTGCACTCTTTCTCTATATTAAATAGATGCTTTGGAGAAAGAGCTGTCTTACTCAAAGTCCCGTACAATAATCAACTGATGGTCGCTGATCTCAGTTGTGGTATTACTGTGTTTAGTGCAATGTAAACAAATGCTGCCTTACTATAATAAAGCAGTGCTTTAATGATACATTTACTTAGGAGATTTGTGGCCAACCTGGTCTATTTTAAGTGAACAGGAAAGCAATATTTTGATTAAAAGCAACAACAAAAAACAACCTGCTATAGGTATTCCGAACTTCTAGTTGGGAGTTGCCACAACTGGGGATTGTAGGACACTAAATACCTTCTATTTGGAACATGGACAAGAGAGTAAAGCAATGAAAGAAATGGAAGAAAGATAGAAAGGTGACACAATTGAAGAGTCTTCCATGCTGGCTTTAGACAGTTGCTGGAAGGAAGTCTTCATTCTCTCTTCTTTCTTCCTCTCCTTGTTTTGGTTGCAGAGCAAGGGTAAGATTTGGTCTGTGCGCCTTCTTCCTGCCATATGTGCGCAATGCCTGCACCTAATAAGAATCTGTGAGGAGGTGGTTCTTTCTCTTTATGCTTTTGATACTACTTATTCGGCCCCCCTCTCCCCCCATTGTCTCCTTCTAGATGTACAGGGAATTTAGCCAATTTTATTTTATTTTTTCTTTCATATACATCTGTATGTATCTTGGAATATTAAGATTTGGTCCCTCTCGCCTGCCCTTCCACTAATGTTCCCTCATATTTTTGTGGTTCCCAGGCTTCTCAAACAGAAGTTTGATCATATGTGTGTGATCTGCTTCTGCTACTTACAAATTTTGATGGGCAGTGAGACTGACCAGCCATATTTTGTTTCATGGAGTTGCTGCCTCAGTTACTTTGAGTAACAGAAAAATAAACTGGTTTCTCCACAGGTTGAGTATGAGAAGAAGACTTCTCTGTGCAATGCCACAATAACAGTGGAAGACTGCGTTTTATTTTCATGCAGGTTCTTAAGCTTTCAGTGCCCTATGCAAAATAAATGTAGCTTCAGAAAATGCCATCATTAAATTTGTGTCAGCTTGTCTCAGCAGAAGCAGCAAAACTGGGACGGCTCTCTAAAGACTCTAGCTCTCTGAAATAGTCAGTTCGGATGAGGTTTTATCTGTAGGCAGAATAACATTAAGGAGTCCCTGTACGTCTGCCTAGGACTCTTATGTCCCTTGCCTGTGGATCTGATTGTTCCTAAGGGCACTAAATTGCTACTTGCCAGGCTTTCTTTTCAAAAAACAAATACAAAGAACAAAGCATAAAGTTAGATCCAAATTGACGTTGAATTTGTTATATTCAAAAATTTAAGAGCCTGAACCAGTTTTATTTCTTTGTTTTTAATTAGATTTTATCCCTTTCCCATCTGTGGGGGTGCACTGTTCTAAAGTGAGCCCTACTGGATGAGGTAAAGCTGGAAGTGTTGCACACTGATGCCTCCCAATGACCAACTGAAAGCAGCACACCATGTGTAATTGTAAAAACTCTTCACCTCCCCCACTCATAATATCATCATTAGATCATCTTCTTAAGTAACTATTAAACTTGCCATGTACCAGCCAGCAAGTGTCTTTGTGTTATATTCTCATTTAACGTTGTGCAGTGGTTGCATACTTACCAAGCGGGGGGGAACAGCTGCATCATTTTAAAAGGCATGTACATGTAGCCAATAGCTCTTGTATTTTTAACACAGTAGTAAGAATTTCACAGAAGCTGAAATAATATCTAGTGCACTGCTAATCTTAAAACAAAATAGAAAAAGCGTTTTGGCGGAAATGCCAATGCATGTAAAATTCTATCTACTATTGCATAGGAGCCAACAAAAACTTCAATCTCTTGTTGTCTGAAGCGCAAGTTGTGTTATTTAAGGAATGTATTCTCATTCTGAGAATGTTTAGATTTTTAAAAAAATAATATTCTCTGTATGCCTCTACCTCTTTGTCTTGTCGTCATCTTCTCACAATTGTATTTAAAAAAGACCACCATAAACCAATTCAGTTCTGGGCACCAATGAAAAATAAATTCTATTTTAAGGGACAACCTGAAAACCCAGGAAGTATGCATCACTTTCCAGAGATAGTGTTTTTAGTTCAAGGTCAGACTGCTGATCTTTAACCCACTCTGGATAGTTTAAAGTACTTGTTTAACACAGGGGTTGTCTGCTGATGTCGATCCTTCTGTATGTTTTTCTTGGTAGTACTTAATGAGGTTACATATATTTTGATGAATAATTGCTGCCGTGTAAATTTGCCACCTACCTACCGTGACTCTTATGAATATTTGATGATAATAAGTAGTGAGAACTTCACTGTGATGCTCAAACGTGCTTAAATAAGAAGCGGCACAAGAACAGCTTTTGTTCTGCCTTTTTGCTTGTGGAAAAACTAAGTGACGCTTATACACACATTAGTAATTGGGCACATCTAAAATACTTATGCTCTTAAAGCTGGCAGTTTAATTTAAATCATAATTCTATCTCTTTGCGGGGGGTGGGATTCAGATGGGGAAGATGCATTTTTTTTTACAATCTAGATTTCTATTTTAAGTTGGGGCAGGGTTGACTGGTTGGTCTCATGTTTCTAGCAATGAATTAGCAGATGAGAAAAAGGAAAAAATGCAGTGGAATATATTTGTCATTTTGCAGATGCAGCCATGTTCTTTTTCAAAACCTAAAAATAGTATCTTTAGATCAACAATTTTGCAGACTTCTGTGCAATGTGTTCAATCAGTCAATCCAGTATCCCCATACAGAGCCTGTTTGTCTAAACAGCACTTTTCTATCATAATGCAAATGGTGCAATGTATATCAATAGGAGGCACCACTTCTAATCATCCCTTCATCTGGTTTCTTCCTTTGTAGGCAGTGTAATTTGTTTTGCACCTTGTATGTTTTTTCAGGACGTTCTTATGCGAGGCTGTTATTGAAAATCAGATTCCTGATTTAATTGTATTGAATTGTGATAATGTGCTTTTGTTTGCACATGTGAAAGTCACTACTTTCATTATCCAGCTTGCTTTAAACAGCATATTCAGAATGCGAGCTAACGTTTTCTGAGTTACGATAGCTTGCTCACTTGATTTATTTATTTATTTTTTCTAAGATTTGCAGGGCCATGTTTTTCTTCACTAAACTGATGTAGCACCACAAGCAACAGTTCTGTCATTCATAGTTTAACGTTAGACTGTATTTGTGCTTAAAATAATCTGGAATAGAAGCTACTAGAATTGTTTTTTCTAGTACCTCCTGAGCATTGAGAGGGTAAAATCTGCAAGTTCAGTAATGCTGGGGCTGCTATTTATAGTATTTTGCTTGAAAGGCAGTGCTTTACAGAACTTATTTTTCTTTCAGGGAATCAGTTTCCTCCTGTTGCAGCTCAAGATCTTCAATTTGTTCTGAAGGCTGGATACCTTGAAAAACGCAGGAAAGGTAAGTTTAATTAGCTTTGTGAAGAATATTTAGTGCCCTTTATATATTAGGGGAGTGTATTTAAAATTATATACACAAATAACATTATGCAGGAAGGATGAAATAGAAGTTGAAACGTTGAAGCATTATTATCCAAAAGAAAGAACAGCAAATAATTGCTACTGCAGTATTAAAAGAAATTCTCATTTTTTTTACTGACTAAAAAAATCATGCTGTGGAAGTCCAGTGTCAGCCATAATTCAGAGACTTTCGGATATTTTTGAAGAAAACGTTAGGAACGTATGCAAAAGTGCCATATGTTGACTTCATGTTTCAGTGAGCATCAAGATTTATTTTCCTTGAAGAGGGCAAATATTGATCTCAGCTTTGGTTCAGTCAATATTTACCTTGATTCAATAAATCTTATATTGTCACCTTAATACCTACTTAATGCTGCAACAACTCTAGGAAATATTTAGGAAGTTGTTCATAATTTCCATGTATTTAATGGCACACACAAATTTTCTTTTTATATGATTTATAATTTCCACTTGTTTTCTCATCTCCAATTTTTACTTAATTTCCTTCTTGATGTCATACTTTTCCCCTCCTTCATATCCAGATTTTGTTTCCTTTCCTTAGCACTTTTCCTGTCTCCTCCTCCCTCCTCCCTCTTTCCTCACTCTTGAAGAGAAGTAACATATTTGTGTTTAATAATACCATAAAATTTTATAACACAAATTATATTAATTGCAGACCACAGTTTTCTCGGCTTTGAATGGCAAAGGCGTTGGTGTGCTATCAGTAAGACGATCTTCTATTATTATGGAAGTGACAAAGGTAATTGTAATAATTATGATAAACTATTAAAATGATCTTCTTTTAATACACAGAAGAGTATGAAAGCTTTAGTGGAGATGGAAACTGAGAAACTAAAGTCATTCTGAGAGAGCAATGAACCTTTTAAAAGAATTGTTGGCTCTTAAACAGTGCTCTGAATTTTAAAAAGTGTAAGTATCTGTAAGTGATGTGCCGGTTTTCAAAAGCAAGGAAACTGAGAAAGAAAGATTAAGTTACTTGTAAAGCTACTTTGTGTGCCAATAAGAGCTAGCTAATAGGTTTGATAGTACTCTAGTGCTTAATTAATCTAGTGGACAGCAAATGCTTTTTCTGTCCAAATGGGATTTTCATTTTAAAACACCTTCTAGCAATTACTCCTTCTGAGTTCTTTAAAGAGGGGTTCTCTCCAGGAAAATGTTAGTCTAAAAACTGCATAGTGGAGTTCCATGTTTCTCTCTAAATTGTTTATGTTGTGAAAAAAACTAGAAATGAAATAATATGTTTAGCTAAAAGTCAGTTCTGAAGACTAGCTAAGGCTAGCTTCTGAAGGTGACTTCTAATAATCAGTTTAGAAAGAGTCTGACATAAACCTGGGGATATCACTTTGAACTTACAAAACTGACAGTCAAATAAAACACCTTTTTAATTTTATGATAAGTGTATTTGATATTTAGGAGTAAGACAAATGATGCAGAATTATTTTTTAGTAATTCTTAGAAGAGCAATTATATCTTTTTTTTCCCCCAAAATATTTATTTCTGGATAAACTTTAAGCTTTTTCCTTCTGCTTTTGTTGGTGTGACTTTTATTGAGATTAGTGAAGATAGTCTTATCATATTAATCTTACTTAATTTGATACAGTTTATTTCATTCTTTGATATGCTGATTCATTTAAGTTCAGCCTGTCTTTAAAAATGAAGTAGAAATAAAGTCTGGGTGTTACCGTATCTCAGTTACTTTGGACATTTAAGCCCAGTTTTCAGCTTGCTACAGTTTCCTCCTCGTGAGCTCTGTTTCCAGAGAGTGGTTAGTTGATCTGCTAAGTGTTCCCTTTTTTTCTTTACTGTTTCCTTGAAATTTACAGATTGATCAAGCTTTGAGAACATAAACAATCTTTCTTCAAACGTTTTGAGGAGGTGTGGCATAATACTGACTTGTCATTTTCTTCATTGTCGTTTTCTTCTTTCTTTGGAAAATTATCTCTTGCTCTTTGTTTATGTATACTTATCCGGTCTTAAGTTGTATATTGTCTACAACTTTTAAAATAAATAATTTTTTGGTCAAAGTTTATATTGCTAGTTCTGAAAGACTCTTCTGGGTTTTTGAATCATCTTTGGCTTATCATCTACTATTTTTTTGGCAAACAAGTTGATGTCATTTTTGCATATATTTTTGGCTTCTGTCTGTGTTAATGATTATGCTTTCTAGCATATGGCCTTTAGATTAAGGCAGGGGAACTGCCAATCTCTCCTTCTTCCTGCCACTTTTTTTCCTCTTGTAACAACCTGACTATCGAGGCTATGTTGTAATTTCTAATACCCATGCTGAAAGTTAAGAAACATGGAAGCACATTCCCTAGCACCACAGAGTTAGTGTCCTGTTAGGAATTGATTGTGATATGCTGTGGAATAGCTTGTCTTTTGTTTATGGCACTAGGCACAAATGGTTTGGCTTACAGATTTATAGCTTTTGAAGACTACAAATTTTTGGGGAAAGATGCTTCTGACTGTAACCTAATGATGTGGTAGGGGCACTTAGTCCGTGGAGCATCTTTTGGGAATTATACAGACATGGGTTAACTCTGAACAGTAGCTCAGGGAAGAAGCAAACAAATCAGATACTGAAATTTCTGCCCTACCTCCAGGTGTCTGATGCTATCAGTGCAGAAAAATGAGCACAGCATGATGGAAACATGTTGTCTTCCAGATCTGAGATGACCAGGCCAGTTACTCCAGAGCTCGTGTATGAGGAAGAAGGCTTTTTTTTGCAGACCGATCTGAGGTACTTCCCTCAGCCCTCTGATGCCACAGTACACGAGGGTGCCCGTTGCAGTGCCGAAGCAAATTGCCATCATTGCCTGGAAATTAGATACCCTTGATTGCTTTAGTTCCACGGCGAACTAGTTTAGTAATGAAATTGAGCTGTCACACTGATGGTTGTGAACGTATGTACTGCTGTTTATTATGCTGTTTAGCTGCCGATTGTCAGCAAGGACTAGGTGTGTGAGGAGAGAATCCTGAGAAGGTTTGGCGTTTGTTTACTGGAAGAACCTGCAGCTATGTTCACTCCCACCACTATGGCCAGCAGTAGTACCCGCTGTAGTATGCTGCAGTGTTTGGGCCTTTCCTCTTTTGCTGTGACCTTTGATGCTGTACCAGCTAACTTGGGCCATGTAGAAAATGCAGCTATGCTCTCAACAACTGTAGGATAGTAGTGAAGCGTGCATTTGGATGGCTTAATGCAAATTGCTGCCACCTCCTGAATTGTTTGGATGGCAGCTGTCTAAATGATGTTGGTCTGCCCTGGTCTGTGCAATGTCTGCAGACATTTTGTATCAGCTGGGTCCTGGTTACTGACAGATTCCAGAGCTGATTCACACAACAGGAAAATTTCCCCTTGTCAATGTGAACCCAGTTTGAAGAGAGGCAAGGGAGACGAGGGATTCCATATATGCTCACATTTATGCTACATGTGTCAACTTTAATGAGTAATTGAGTGCTAGTGTATAAGTGTTGTGGAATGTAATGCAGAGGGGTAGCAGGGATTTCAAGTTCCTGCTTGGTTTGTTTTGCGTTGTGTATGTTTTTAGGTCTGGGACGTGTAGATCGCTAATTTGTGAAGGATATTTTGTATCTGGTGAGATGTGTATTTTGTTGATCAAGGTTTGATTTTTATGCTTAAATATCAGCGTAAATGTAACTGACTGCTAAATTTGAGGGTATAGGATGCCTTTTTATTGGATTGTGTCAATCTGTTCTTTCCAAAACGCTTTCAGTTCTTGTAACTTTCTCTTTTCTACATTTGGGAAAACAACAGGTATAGTGGTATATCAAAAAGTTTCAGAACCGGGTTTTCAGACCTCCTTACTGTTATTGAAAGATAGGAGGCCCAGTCAGGCAAATACAGTACAGGCTAAAGCTTGTGAAACTAAAATAAATGAGACTGCTGTGGGTGGGGGTGTTCAAGGAAAAGAGAGAGAGAGGGAGAGAGTTTGCAAGCATCCGTTTAATATTTGCAATGCCTACTGGCTCATGCATGTCTCATTTCCCCTTTTCTTCCCCCTTTTTGTGGTAAATTTGGTGCAGCACTGGATAGTGAAGCAATATTATTTATCCTCTGAATACAGACAAGTCTGAGGGAATCATCTACATTTTTCATATTTGAGGATGTATAGGGTAGATGAAGGAGCAGGACTTAAAGGTTTGACCTAATTAAGTGACAGAAGTAGGTATTGCACGTGTGTGTATATCTGGGCCTGTGCTGCAATGTTCATTGCCAAGATATGGCCTGTAACATTGCAGAGGAGCGTGTTCAAATGACAAAGCCAGCCTTGATTTCCAGGAGCTTGCCTGGCCCCCCCTTTTTATGGTCTTTCCTTCCATAAGCCTTTTCCAGTCCTCTTTCCTTTGCTTCTGTGCCAACAGTAGCTTCCTCAGCTCGGTACCTTGTTTGCACGTCCACTGTTTTTCTCTATGATCTCTCTGGCGGTACTGAGGTACTTGGGCACCTAAGTGGTATGCTTTGGACCTCAAAGTGCGTGTAAAGAAAGTTAATTTGTTGCTTTATAAATGAATGAATTAATGGCTTCATTACTACTTCCTCACTAGGCCACAATTTTATATGCCCTCCTTTCTCAGCAATCTGAAGAGATCAGCTAAATGTTTAGCAAGGTAGTAGCATGATAACATCATGGTAATTTTTTTCCTTGTTAATGGACACTAAAAATTTATATTCGTTTTTATAACTTGAAAATGGTACTACCTGCCTGCCAGTAGTACGGTGTTGAAGAGAGGGATAATTCAGGGGCCTTTTTAAATCTGAGTTCCTGGACATTTTTTAGCAAGGACATAACAATGCTGAAAGTCTCTTCTGAATAGTAAGATAGCAATGGGCAGGCCAGTGGATGCACTGCTTCTATTTATGCAAAAGGTAGATAAATATATATATGTATGTGTGTTTATATATAATATATATATTTTATATATGTATATACATACATGCTACATACATATATAAACTTTTTTTAGAAGAGCATGACGACTGAACAGTGTTAAGGGAGAGGAAAGCATAGCTAGAGCTGGATTTGCAGATCTCTTCTAACTCACCTAACCAGGCTATTAGAATTCCTGCTACATGCCAGGCTTACACAGTTCTCCTAGGAGCAAGAAAGGTTCACAAGCCCAACAGCTGCTGATGTATCATTTGGCTGTTAGCTGCAGACCTCCTTCCCATAATCCTCTGCCTGTGAGCAAATGCATGATAGGAAAGACAAGAAAAACTCGTTCAGTTTTGACTACTTCACTTTTGACAGAATCCATGATTTAAATCTGCAGGAACTGTGAATGCTCATAGGACTTTGCCGTACCAGGATATGACGGCAATCAAAAGAATGAATCTAAGGAGTACTGAATCTTCTGCTGTGAGAATGTTAAATTCGAATCTCAAGAGATACAATTGTAATAAATAATGCATTATAAAGAAAAGCAACCAGAACACGAAAAGATACCATGACTTGGTCAGCAAGTCTTGATTCTCCCTGATCACCTGCATTTCAGTTTGTAATGCTGATTTAGTGAGTTAAGCAGATAAATATACCTGTATGAATTCAGTTTGCTCACACTGTTGCTTTTTTAAATCCTAGAATTTTATTCTGTCTGTGGCTATATGTTTGCAACACATGTTGATTTTAAAGGGAGTTTGGATGTGCAAACAAGTAGTTCCAAGTTTCATGAACTTACATGACAGTTACATGAAGGTTTGTATAGGTCCTTAAGCAGTGGGATCCTGATCAGAATGTCTGATCACGAGGTGCTGCAAAACTGTAGTAATTAAGTTTTTCTAATTAAAAGAAATCTGAAATGCAAATGATCCTTACCAGTATACAATAAAATATTCCAATTTGTCTGGTCCAGCAGTGCGTCTCTGTGAAGAAGAGAAGGTACTGCTGTTACTTTTTTTTATTTTACCCTAATCAACAGCGCAACTTAAAGCGTTTTCAAGCTGTTAAGTTTGTGTCCAGTAGGATTTAAGATTTAAGATTTCCTGGCATCTTTGTGGTTCACAGCTGCTAGATTGGTTGGTAGGTTTGGTCAGTTCACTGGGACGAGTGTTTGGCCCAATGGCATACAGGTCTGGCCTTCAATATACACAATTTAAGCTGTTGCTCTAAATAACGTGTTTCAATCTTTGTCTCGGTTTCTTCATTTTTTCATCCAAATTTCTCAAAGAACTAGATTAAACAAAGAAGTTTATTGCATTTTCATATTCACTATCTGAAAGAAAAGAATTCCTATGCATGCTCCGAAAGCTGGAAAAGAAATTACCATTTTGGAAATACTGACATTTGCTATTTTTAGAAAGCAGACATACTGCATATGGGAAAGTATGTGAAAGTACATTTAGCATGGAGCCATGTAAACCATAAGATCTTAGAGACTCATAATCTCAAAAAGCCGAGAGTTAAAGTATTTATAGATACTATTAGAATCTATAATTTATCACTCCCTGAAATCTTACTGTTTGCCTTCAGTTCCTTATGCCTTTCTCTGTAACTTCTTTCCTTTATACTATCAGAGTCCTCTCTGTTCTTCAGACTGCGTTAATTCTTTTTACATGTGCTATTAATATGGTCACATTGCCTTAGGCCTCAAATATACAACCCAGTCATTTCAAGACCCAGTTGAAGGTTTACCCTCCTTTGTTTTGAAAGTTCCCATGGACTCGGTTATGCAAGACTACTTCAAAACCTTTTTTTCTGTGTTTCCCTTGAGATTCTCTTTTCCTAATATTGGCCCTGTTTCTGTTAACAATGTTTCACTATTTTTGCTATGAATTAAATTTATATGGAAGAAAACTGTTGAAATTGACTCTCAAATTTCATTCAAATCTGTATTTCCTCTGCTTAAAATATTCTCTCAAATATTTCTCTCATTTCTTCTAAAATATTTGTGTACTCTTTCCAAGTTTTTTTAAAATACCTAGCACCTGACTATCCACTCTGTTATACTATTTTTTTACCATTCTAAATTCCTGATGCAAAATGATTTGCAGAGACTCAGATTTTTTTTTTTTCTCTGATGTATTCCTGATATGGGGGAAAGGGAAGATGAGGAAGAGATGAGAGCAGTGAACAGCTCATTCTGAAATGAGATTTGATCTAACTGTGGAAAAACTTATGCTTGCAAATGTTCATGTTCTTTTTTGTTTTTACAGGACACCTAGTAGTATACTTTTGCAATTCTGTTCTGTATTGTTCTGTGGCAACTCAAGGGCTTCTTATTGTTGAACTGCAAAGCCCCATCTTGGGAAAGTAAGAAGCAACAAGAATATTATCCTTCTTCAGAAAAGTGTATTCCATTTGTATGTCTCTCCCTTAGCCCTTACTAATAAGTTTTTGTATGTTTGTCTAGGAAGACCCTGGGTCTGATTTGTGGATTTGAAATGAAATAATGGAACTGTGTTTCCTGAAGCCATTGACGCTTATAGGTTCTGCCATTAAAAATGACTATATCTAATTTTTAGACTCTTAAGTAAAGTCCAGACAGTTTAAGGTTTCTTAAAAATCAAAAGCTATTTAGCTCTCACTAAAGCACGAAATATCTGGAATATATTTCTAATATAAGCATAGAATTCTAATGCCAGTTGAGTGCATGCAAGCACACAACAGGCTTTTCTTTCATGCAGATACTTACCTTGCAAAGATTAATATGCATGCTTAACTTTATACTCTGTCAGCTTCATCCAAAGTTCACAGAAGTCATTGTGGCACTTGTAATGGCAGCTTTTAACTGAAAGCCCGTGTTTTGTCTGCATGCCTGTTTACCTACCAGCCTTTGCTAATAAATGAAGCTGAGATGATCATTGAGTTATCGCAAGATGGTCTTGCCTTCAAGCCGGCACCTGACTATTGTGCCTGGCCGTGTTGCTATCAGGTATTATAGTGTGCCCATGGCAATTCGGTAATGCGTTCTAGTCCTTCCTAGAAAAGCGTGTTCTGCAAGAGCAGCTGGGATTTGTAGGCCTCCAGCGCTTGTCAGCGTCACTGCGTACAGCTGAGCTATCGTTGTCCTGTGTCCTGCCGTTCCATGCTGGTCGAGATGTTTCTCAGGACACACTAGGTCGTCTCTGTGGCTTGCTGCCACCGGCAGTGTGGATGCGTACTGAGAGTCTTTCTCTTAACTTTAGTAGGTTCTGGGTCAGGGCTGTGACGTGTGCCATTGTCTTAAGAGTTTCCTCATGCTTTACAAATTAAGCACGTGCATAATGCTACGCTGGATTTTAATCAGGGGTACTTTACTGCACAGGCAATGAGAAGCAAAAGCAGTGATGTTAAAACTAGTCTATTGCTATAAACATCACTGGTAGAAGTTAATAGCAAAGGATATGTTTTTTTGTTGGTGTAATTTTCATTAGCACTGGAATGGGGTGTTTGGAGAGGTAAGACAAAGACAATATAAACAATAAAACAATCGGATACAATATGGATAGCGTGCGCTGCGTTTTCATTTTGCGCAGAGTATAACATCTTTGTATTTTAGTTGTAATGCTGTTTGAAAGAACTAGTACAAGTATGGAGATCATCTGAGATTAACTCTGTAAAACTCTATTACCATAGGAAGGGATCATCCCCATGACAGAGAAATATTCTCGGAAATATTCCAAGAGACTAAATTTGAATAACTTGCCTCATTTTTATCTTGACAAAAGGGTTTTACCTTTTGAACCTGGTATTTGTTTATTCTGTCTGCGTGTCGCTGTCTTCTAGGATTTTGATAAACCTCCAGCATGGAAGAGTGAGAAATTAATGTGTTTCACTTCATCTTCTCCCTGAGGTCATAAGTGAAGGAAGAATACAATTTCTAGGCTGAAATGAATTTCCTTAAAAGGGGACCTAGTTAGGCTATTGCAGGTTATTATTTCTAATATCTGCCTTGGTGTGATTTAATGAATTTTGCATCTGTCTGCTGTTTGAGATGGGGTGGAAGATTGAGCAAACATAAAATATTAGTACTGTGTCACAGACTCAATGAAGACATAGTAACACTTACTGAGGGGGAAGGGACTAGAAAGGGAAAATAAAACAGTATTCTGTGCCTGGATTTGCTCATGTAATCCCGTTATTTGGTATTTACTTGCCCTGGCTGAGAATTCATAAAGAGGGGGAAGCACCAGAGAGTTTGTGACTATGTGCATGTAAGATTACTAGCAGAGTATTTATTTGGTGACTGCCCTCACATCCACTCTACCATAATGTCCATTTTGCTATGTTAATCTGTTTTTTGCCCTTTCAGGACTGAAAAATAGATTTCTATTAAGTTTCCAGATAGGTGACAACATTATGTTGAAAACTGTTGTTTTTCCTGTTTTATCCACTGTAGAAGCTTTCCTCTTTTGTTGACACATATAAGTAATGGTCGATCGATTTGCACCTAAGTTATGTCCAGCAATGCTTAAAGTGCGGTTGTCGCTGATTGTTGTTGTTAATTAATACTGTTCCCTGCTGTGAAAAAAGACCTTACTTAACGCCGTTTTGTTCTGTTTGCCTTTGCACTTTGTTACAGGAAGCCTGAGCAAAATGCAATTGATGATGCCTCTGTCTTACTTGAGTGCTGCACTGTGGTCTACAGAAATTGCAAAACTGAATTACTTTTATTTTTGTTTGCTTTGTTTCTAATATCCACCAAAACATGCCAGAACACATAAAATCGGATGTAGGCATTCGTCTAAAGAGCTCAGAAGGAACGCACAGGTGCCACTAGCCCAACATGCAGTATATTTAAACGCAGGCCTGTTCTAAGTGATACTTTTATAAACCAGAACCTTTAAAACTGAAATGTAGAATTGTTTTTAAAACAGCCACATGGCTCTACATAATAAACTGTGGTAGGGCTCAGTACTTTTATTGGCTAATTAAACACGTGCTGCATTGAGAAGAATGCTTTTGGAACACACGCCTGCCTTTATAACCACACTCGTTCTGTGCTTTACTGTGTGGAAAGGAGGCACATCTGGGAGTGGTTGGGAGAATGTGAAGAGAAGCTTTTGCAATTGCTTAGAAAGAAGTTTAAAGTTTATTTTTTGGGTAAAGCGGTTAGTTTAAGGAGGGAGCTCAGCAAGTTCTCGGCTAAACAGGTTTTCCCATTGGTTTACTGAACCTGAAAGAGACTGGTATATAGGAAGCTTGTCCTGCAAGTTCCAGTTCTTGTCTTTCCCTGGATACAAGTGTCATAACATGCACTTCTTACTAAATAAGACCACCATCTGCCAGCACCTCCCTGTGGAATTCCTTAGGCATCCTACGGAAAAATGTACTTTTGTGTACATCTTCCTTTAATATAAAGCTTTATCTCCAGAAGCATCACCTAATCATTTGGCTAGAACCCCCGTTCTTTGTAAAATTCATGAAATAGAAAACAAAATCTGAATAAATGATAACCTGCTGAGCCACTTGCGTTCACTGTTGTAAATGAAGCTCTTAACTTTGTTTTTTATCTCCAACAGACAAACAACAGAAAGGTGAATTTGCCTTAGAGGGCTACACCATCAGAATGAATAATAGCCTTCGGAAGGATGCAAAGAAAGATTGCTGTTTTGAAATCTCTGCTCCTGATAAGCGCATTTATCAGGTTGGACTTTTTATGTTGACTTGAAATTAAATTGATAAAGCCGTTACAATCCCAGTTACTGAATTAACATTTCAGTAAAACAACTTTCACTGACACCTTAATGAAAAAAAGAAACCTTCGCTTGCTTATACTGTATATTCACATATTAGGAAAAATAATCTGATCTTAAAAATATATATATGTGTTCAAATATTGTCTTTTTCAACAAGAACAAGGAAATCTATCATCTTTATCTATTGGTCATTTCAATGTTGGTATTTCAATATCTATTATATAGTATGTCTGCAAGATTTCTTGATTGAATTAAATAGAAAAACTTAAAACAAAATATATATCAGTGTTAAATACATATTGTATTGGACGTAGCTTTGCAAGGGAAATTTAGGTAAAAGCACATATCAGCTGTGCAATTCAGAGATCTATCAGCTAGACATCAATATGGAATGTAAGTTTAATAAGTTTTAAATATCTGAGATTGCAGTTGAAAGCCAGTTAATTAAGCTGTCAGGTAGTGTGTTGGAGTCTGACAAGAACATTTTTAAGAAAACTGTACCCAGCAGTCTAAAGAAATTCATGGGTGTCTTCTAATTGTCAAGGGCAAATTTTGTTCATCAGTTCTGGCTTTGACATTGATGAAGAGAAGCAGCTTTTTTCTGCACAGCTGCCAGCTGCTGATCAGAGTTTCAAATCCATCATCCTCTCCTTCAATTACGTAAATTTGTCAAAATTAGCTGTACATTATAAGAAGCATCCTTGCAAGAAAAGTACCAGAAGACATGAAAAGAATTACTAATGATTCCTTGAGGAAGTGACAAGAATGCTAGAATCCTTCTATTGCTAATAAAATTATAGTTGCATTTTTGTCATTGCTACTACTACTTATTAATAAATGTTTAATAGTTTACAGCTGCCACTCCCAAAGAAGCAGAGGAATGGGTACAGCAAGTCAAATTTGTAATTCAAGGTAAGCCAGTCAGTAAAGCAGTAGTCTTTGAGATCAGTACTGCTCAGTGATGGTTGTTCTCTCCATTAGCAGATCCATGACATTTCTATATTTAGTATTCTCACTTGTCTGAGTTTTGAATTGCAGGTCCTAGTTCCTGATCATGTTGTTACTTTTACGTGACTTTACTTGTTTTGCAAGATTTTTGCTTTTTTTCAAGTATACTATTTAGCTTGAAAGCCCTCTGCAAGCCACCAGCTTGCAGAGAATGAATTTAAGTGTTTGAGATCCGATGAGATCTGAGAGTCATTTATTTTGCAAGAGCTGTATGTAAAACTTTATTTATTGATTGATTTTCAATTGTAAATACTATGTTTTCATTTTGCATAAACTTCTGTTCGGGGCTTTGTTTTCTAGTAAATGTTAACTTTTTAAACTGCTGTTACATAGACATGGAATCTAATACTATTCCTGAGGAGGAGGCAGAGGAAGAAGAATATGATGATGTTGCACAAGCAAGCAGTGAACCAATAGATGATAGCATTTATGAAGAACTTCCAGGTATTGTTGAGATTTTTTTAATATGTGCCATGTGATAATTTCTTCTTCTGCGCTTCTAGGTTGATAACTATGAGTGACTAAAAGTAAGTGGGCGGAGTAACCTGATTAATAAGATACATTCAGATTTCAAACTTTGTTATGATGTTGAAAGAAAAATGTGTCTTTAACCAGGCCTGAGTGAGAGCAGTTCAGTTTTCTTGAGCAAGGGCATCAAGATTGTGCAGAAAGTGTAAAAGTGGTCTCACGGGGCTATTGGCTCATTAACATTGTCTCTGGTACGTAATTTTTTTTAATTAAAAAATTGACTTGCCTTACAGCTTTTTCCACCACCTTGCCCATCGTTTTTTTCTTTCTTCTTTTTGGCATTTGTATTAAGCAGAAGTTGTCTGTTACTTCATACATCATCAGCTACTACCTCATGGTCTTATAATCCTGCAACTAAGTATTGTGTTGGTTTGGAAGGGCCCTGGAGATGAACCGTAGATAAAGGCAACATGAGGATTGTCATTATTTTGTTTCATATCTTCCAGAGTGACTATGATTATACAGCAACTTCTTATTGTGGGCTTTTTGATATGGTCAAATAATTATACCCCTAGATGACCAAGAGTATATTTCAGGCAGTAAAACGAAAAAAAAGAGAGCTTACCAAAAGCTGTTGGAGTTGATTATAGACTTGCAGGTAGTGGGAGGAAAGTTTTCGTTCTTGCTTATATTTTAATAAGCTATGTAAAAAGGAACCATTCGGTCATCGTAAGTTTAAAAATGACATTTAACGGTGATATGACAATAAACAATAACTCTGTACAAAATAAAGTCTGTATCTCCTGCTGTTTGGGGCAATGCAACTATCAGCAATAGCCTGAGAGGAAAAATCGGTCACAGCATGTGGTGCTGACTAACCTTATGCATCCATTATGTTGAATGTTTTATCCACGGGAAAAAAAAAAAAATTAAAGTATGCCTTGATTTTAATTTTGGGGTCATTTGAGTGAACTGGAAGGAGCAGATAACATGAGTGGCTGATGAAAATGATTATCTTAACATTCTAGGAGAACTCATTTGTTTAAGAACTGGTCAGCCTGCATAGCTAGAGAGAGATGTGTTTTTTCCATTCTTTGAGTTATTCCTAGACTAGTCCAGCACAGAGGTACTTATTCTGCTGAAATGGGGTGCAGTATGCCATACATGCTGAAAAACTCTTCTGTAATGACTAGAAAATTTACATTACAGGGCTTAACTTTATAGCTGGAAGGAGTCCGCCAAAGCCTATTGCAATGCTTTTTGGATGCTCAGGCTCCTACGGGAGATCTTGTATGCTTGCTTATGCTTTAATTAATGAACTTCTAGATGTGTTCTGGGATAAATTACTCTCTCCTGAGCTTGATCTCACCTGTTCATTTGGATCTCCAACAGTAGGTAGATCTGTAGCAGTAACACATGGAATATTGGTTGAAGGACAAGCATTAAAATACTTAACTTTGAGTTTTATCTTCAGAGAACTGCAGACTTCATGAGATTCTATGACATTTTAGAATATTTCGCTTTTATCCCATGTTTATATCAGTTTTCTAGGAGTTCTTGTCTCTTAATGTGGCAAATAAATCTGAAAGGTAACAGAAGAGCTATCACAAAAAATGGTAGCCCTTCTGTTATTCAAGAAATTTAGTTTCAGTTTTTAGTTAAATAACATTCTTTCTCTACGATCTTGGAATAGTGTTTCAGCTTCATGTTGTGAAGTAGAGATTATCCTTTGCTTATTTTATGCTTTGTTCATCTTGTCTATTAGAACTGTAAACTTTTCAGGAAGGACCATCTTACCTTGCACAATGCAGTACATTCTATAATATTGGGTTTGATAAAATTTGAGTAAAGAATGTTTGTATAAGAAGGTGATTTTAAAAAGAGAATATGGGAATTTTTGCATAGTTTTGAAAATCAGGAATCTGAGAAAACTGTAGCAGTAATCAGCACTGACTGATGCTGTGTTCACTAGCTATCACATTGCTTTATTTTTTGTGGCAAGAGACAGTGTAGAAAAATGAATTTTCCAGCCAGGAACTGAATAGCTTCACACCATTATCCACAATGGTAACAGTCTATTAGCCCATTAAAAGCTTAGGTTTTAGTAGTATTAAATTTGTACTGTCTGCTGGCAGAAGGAATGGGTTGGTAGTGGGAGGGGATACAAGGAGATGTGGAAGAATTAATCTCTTGATCTGTTAAGTCACTGTCTTCTTTAATAGCACATACAAATTCATATTTACCACAGAAGCATCATTTCCTTATTCTCAGTGCTAGTAAGAGTGTTTAATAAACACTGTGATTATTCAGGTTACAGTCAAAAATGTCAGAACTGCCAAAGATTTCCCAACTTGGAAACCTTCCTTTCAAAGTTCTTCAGGGAATTAACGTTTAAATGTGTTCAGCAAACTAAACTTGTCTTCGTTTCTGTTTTTTTTTTTTTTAACAAAAACAAATAGCAAGGGAAAACTTGATCTAGCAGAAATACAAATATTGTCAATGAAGACTCATTTTTGTTTAAGTAGCTATTCATTTTCTACCTTAAACTTTCTTCAGTTTTGACATGATAAGTGTGTATTGCAGTCCATTTATGCTATTATAAGCATAAATGATTCCTTAGCTATAACATAAAATAGCTTTTAAAGTATTAAAAAATTATGTCTATGTATGTAAAGCTTTCTGGCTGCATAGAATCTTCAGCTCAGTAATGTTTTAAACAATGGAGTTGTCTTTGTCAGAAAAGGAGATATTTGTCAGCTTTAAACGTATTTTTGTCTGTTAAGGTCCTTGGAGAACAAATTTGTGGACTAGCCTAGGGGTTTCAGTGACAGGATTTTTAAATAGCTTCTGTATTTTCTTTTGAGGTTTCTCATCTGCATGGGCCATGTACCCAAATTTGCAATACTAACTACTACGTGCTACCTTGGTTCTTTCTGCAACTCAGCGTAGTTTACGTACTCTCTACTAGAGTCTTACACAATAGGAGAAAAGAGGTCTTAATCTAAGTTATTTATCTTAATTTTCAGTCTTTTGTTTTCTTTTTTTGTTCTGTTCCCTTTCTGCTCTGCACACTGGCGTTATAGCAGTAGTTTCCACCCTGTGTACCTTAGTTTCCATTAAAATGATTCTGAAGACAAGGTTTGATTCTTATTTTGGTGCCTCTCAGCTGGTGCAGCATGGTTGAAAAGCTGCCCTTACAGAATAGATATAGTTGGAAATCCCTAAGTGATGTGATGTGATGTGACATAACACTAGCATACCTGGCTTTGTCCCATTTATTCTCAGCCTGTCCCTTGTACAAAGAACTCCTGGATGAGTGAGAAGTAAGGATGGAGCTGAAATTTAGTGCTGTAGTGATCACCAGCTAGGGGAACTGTTGTGGAGAACAAAGCCTTTAATAATAATAACTTGCAGCAGTTCTTAGTTTGCTGTAAATTAAATTTTGGGATTGATCCAATCTCTAGTTAGCCTGAGGGTCCTGGGAATGGAAAGCTTGCCTTTATCTTTTGATCCCCACTATCAGTTCCGTGCCAAACAATTCGGTCAAGCGCAGGTATCTGGCCAATAAATCCATTTTGCAGTGTAGTTGGGAGCTTAGCTTCCTTTGTAACTGGGGCAAAGCTCAGGGAATGATAAGAAGTGTTTGCAAGTTTTATGCAACAGTAAGTGTGCTTCACAAAGAACCACTCTTGTGTGTGTGCCCGTGCACGCATATGTGTTTGTTTATTTTAAGCAAACTCTTTAAAGAGTTTTAAAATTATATTGATCTTATTTTAGAACTTATTTCTGACATTGTGTATGAAGGTAGGGAATTATCAGCCTGTCTCTTACTCATAGTTGTCTCTTTAAGTAGCATTGTTGTCCTAAGTGGGATTTGAGTGTAAATTTGGTCTGTCATTCAGGAAAACAAATCCCTGCCCCTTAGAGCCTTTTTATATTTCTGTTCTCTAAGTGCAGTGTCAGATGCACTGATTATTTGGTGCTAAAAGTGAGGCTTACGCAGTGTTGTGTTAATGAAAGTGCCTTTTCAGAAGACCTTTGCTTATTTTGGAGTTTTCAAGATAGGGTCAGGGTCCATAGGCCCAATACAGGGTTTGCCATTGAGCAGTCCCCGTTGTGGATTACTGCTGTAAAATCATCTCCTAAAATCAGTAAGCATGAATGAAGAAACTGTTAATTGATCGATGTGGGTCAGAGCAGTAGGTTTAAATCAGCAGAGATGCAGGTGATCATGGAATCTGAGATGTTATTTGTGAACACTAGTCTTAAGTCAGTATATTTGATATCATGGTACGTTGTCCAAATTCCTCTCAATGTTTGTTGTTTGCTGCAAATAAATATGGAATTCTTCTTTACTTCCTGTCCACGGAGGGTGTATGTAGTGCTGATGTGCTGTTGAATTTTTAGGCACAGAAAGAATTCTAACTGCCTTTTATTAGTAAATAAAGTGGTTTCCGAATATAAATTGTAAATCGGCCTATAAGGTTCTGGAATATTTGGACCTGAAATGACCAGATATAAGATCAGCTTTCTTGAGGGTATCACAAAAGATGAGTTTCCAAAGTACCTACTGAAAGTGTTTTGAATAATTTCAGTTAAGGCATCTGGCAGATTCAAGTACATAGCAAGGGCTTTTTTCCCCTCCTTTTAAAACAGTCAGGATAGATAGGTTATTCTTCAAAACCATTTTTTTCAAAGGTTAGATCTCAATGTTGTTAAAAAATTAATCTTTTCATTCATTTAGCCATTGCGTTATTTTAATATATGGGAAATTTTTGCCAATAGTATCTTTTGCATAGGTGAAGTACCAAAAAGGAGGAAGGGGTACTACAGGGCTTACTTGCTTTGCTGTAAATCTGCAGTAATTCAAGCAATAGAAGAGCAGTGAAAAGCAGATGTAAACTACTTGTCAGGGAAGGATGTTAGGGAATAGTAAGGATTTTTTCTGTGTAAAATGTGAGGTTTCATTGTGTTGATCCTTCGGATTTGAGATCTACTAAGTGTCTTTGATTATTTACCAGACATGGAAATCACTGAAATGTGACCTCTTTCAAGTGTATATTGATGAACCCCAACTTCTGTGATGAATTGGAGCTGCATCTCTGAATCCTTTGACATTTTGGGTTTTAAGGCAGTACTTCTATGAGATTTTTATGTAACATGAAGTGTCCTTCAGCTAGTATTAAATGCTCATAAACATGAGACATGAGTTATGAATCCAGATCACTTGTTGTATTTAAACACAGTGCATGCAGAAAATGGTTAGGAACATGATACCTGGACCTCAGCCTTTGCCACAAGAGTTTGAGCTTGGTCTTCAGTTATTGTAATCCTACATCTGAACAGATCCTTTTCTTTGTGTTGATGTTAGGTGGAAGTATCAGTGATGGAAGGAGAGATAAGGCAATCTGGTGCAGTTGAAAAGAATGAGATGTCCCCGGAGTGGGAAGTGACAAGTCTCTGAGAGGAAAAAATAGCGTTCACAGGCTCTTCTGTGTTTCTTGTAAAGTGATGGTCTGTGGAAAACAGGTGGCCTGTTGCTGTCAGGAAGTCCACTGTCTGTGATGCAATTAGAAAGGAGAAAAAGTTGTAAAAAGACAGTATCACCTCGTCGTGCACATTGACAAACGTACAAGCAAGGAAGCTGATAAAAATGGAATAATGCCAGTAAATATTCAAATTTAGTCTGACGTACATTTGGGGGACATATTTGCTGATTGGACTTCTTTGTAGGATTTTATACTGAGACGTACTCTCTAAAAGGGGTGTTCTCTACTTAAAAATATACTTCCGCAGAAAATATAAGATAAAGCTTTGTTTCTAACTTTGAGTATGTTTACCCTGGGCGCATGGCTAGTGTAACTGTTGTCCACTACTGTTTATAATGACCCATTTGCAATGAAAAAGAATCAAATCTTGTGTTTATCCGAAATTCTGCACACCTAATTTGTTGGATTTGCTTTCTGATGTTTACTTGGTCATTGTTCTCTGATGCTCTACGTAAACCTATTTTTGTTTTCTCCTCCCTTTTAAGGCAGATACCTTGCTTATTCTAAAGCTATGTTTTGAGAATTTCAAAACTTGAATCTTCTATATTCCAGTTGTGTAGTGGTGGAAAGGGTCTTCATCCGCAACAAAATTCACAGCAGTTAATTACAATATCTCCAGAAAATGGAAAATGTGTGCTATGAAGCTGAGGTATTTATTCTCCTCTTGTTGAATTGCATGCAAGACTTTGCAGGTTTCAGAGCTCTGAAATGGAGAAAACAGTAGTGTCATTGCTGAACTTATCAACTGCTATAAGAAATTAAGTGAGTTTGTGAGTGACTTTGGAAAGCCCATGTTTATCAAAGTCACAGGTTGTCAAAGGCTGAATTTTATTTCTGTATTTCAGAGTTAATAAAAGAAAAAAAAAAAGAGAAATACTCTAAAGCCAAATCAGACCAAAAAAACCCAATCCTCCAAACAAAAATAAAACTTCTAAGAATGGTTTGTTAAATCTGCATTGTCTATTGGCGTTTTGAAGCTTGCTTACTTAAAATTAGAGGCGTGCCCCAGCGTGTCTAAAAAGGAAGTATTTTTAATTCTGGAATTTTTTTCTTTAAAATTCTTTGGAAAAACTAATTAGTACACATCTCATTGAAAGGGATTTACTTATTGAAACAAGCTATTTTATTGCAAGTACTGATCAATCATTTTTATACTGGTTTCTATGCACCAGTATTAAACAACTTTTGGCACTATTGATTTGTAAAACCAATCTGATGTGAACAGTATGTGACAGAAGTTGTTTGTTATTAAGAGATAGAATCCCATCTCTGAAAAGCTTGTCATCCTGGAGAGACAAAATCCCACAAAGTAATTTTACTTGTATCATAGCTTTTTCACTGTTGACTACGTTTTTGACAGCTGGCTTCGTGTTAAGTATGAGCAACACTTTGTTTATGCATGTGTGTCTTCAATGGCTTATGGACCCAAAGTTTTTTCTGGTGAAAGCGAAATAGTTTTCCTTGGCAGTGCTGATAATTAAGAAGCAGTGCGGTAACGCTAATGCAAAGCATTCAGATGAAATGTCTTGATATGTGAGATAGTTTATTAACCATAAAGACTGAGGAATTATAGTTTAGTAGGTTCACAGCAAAATGTCAATTGTATTATGTATGTTTATGAAAACAGAAATTTTGGGCTTGCTCTACTGCTTGGGTATAACTGTGATGAATACTATACAGATAGATCAAGGAACCTTTCCTTTTTGAATTTGTGATGAATGGCTGTGTATCAGGCTATTAAAACCATTAGGCAGAGTTTTTTTGAGAAACAAGAGCAATCAGAGGTTATATGGTGCCTCAGGCTATCGCTTCTCAACTTTTCTCGTTTCCACACGGTAGCTATTAAAGAACCATAACTTATACAGCTGGATTCTCAAGTAAGACCCAGCAAGGTGGGCTTTAAAAGCTGACTTAGTCACTCTTGTTAGTGAGACACAAATCTCCTTGAGTTTTTCAACCTTAAGAAAGGCATCAGCACAAATCGCTCTGTACACGTCTTTTCCACTTGGTGTGCTTTTTATCTGCTACCTACTTTCCTTCCTGCTCTCTTCAAAACAAAAGACATTGGCTGAAGAAACTATTTTTAATTAATTAATTAATTTGTGAGCTGTTCTGGCTGTATCGTGTATGTGTGTCTCGCATGTGTTCACAGTGTACTGTATTTGTAGTGGATGTAATGTTTAGTTTGCAAGCGTACAAGGAAGACAGCAGAGGGAAAGGCTGCCTGTTTCCCTTGTCTAGGCTGTTGCTCCCTGGGCTGGGTAGTACTTTTTGAAAGAGGAGGAGTTGGTTGCCCCGGGAGAGGAAAATGGTCAGTGGGGTGCAGTGCTGAGGCTGCAGGCTGGACCAGGCAGAGGGGACAAGATGTAGCAGGCTTCCTCTGCCTTAGGGTAGAGAGGGGCAGGCTCCAGGGGAGCGCGGGGTGCCGGTGCACAGGCAAGGAAAGAACGTTTTTGTGAGAAGCAGAAGAAACTGAGGAGAGTGTGTTGCAAGTCGGTGAAAGTTGGACTGGACAGCAAAGTAGGAGAAAGTTTTCTTGCCCAGAAATGACACAGATAGCACAGGGGAGATGCTGTTTCATTTCTTTTATTGCACTCCATTTTACCTAGCAGATCTTAATTCTCTCTCTCTTTTTTTTTTTTTAATACACAGTTTGCATTCTACTGAAAACTAGGTTAAGATCTTGGAAACATTCAATGTCGTTAAGGAAAAGGCTCTTCCATCTTTAGTTTTTGGCTGGGTTGTTGCCTTAGGAGAGTCTGTGGCGATTATAGTGTCCTTGAATATTGAAGGCAACAATGAGTAAAACTGAGGAATAAAGAAAGGAATGTCATTTTCAGAACAAAGCCATTGTCTGTGGAAAAGCTTCTAGAGCCTCACATGGGCGTCTGCCTTCCAACATCCCCAAAATACATTAACTGAATCTATACTTGCTTTCATACCTATGTATTTCAAAATTATTTCCTAAAAAGGGAGACATCTCCATTATTGGATAGTGAACAGTGGTTTCAGATAATTAGACGAACAAAATTTCAAGGTAGATAGGACTATCATAGTTTCCGTAAGGTTCTTAGATCTCAGTTCCTGGGTTAAATCGCCCCGCTCAGGCCTAGCAAACGATTGTTCTTGAACTGCTTTTGGGACTGTCGTGTCTCTGGCATGGAGCCTGGCCAATCTAAAGCGTTGGCTGCAAGAGAATTCAAGTAATCTGGGGCTGTGGAGGCCCTGGGTTTCTCTGAGGACCCAGCTGCGTGCCAGTCCCGCAGTAAAATGGTGAAATGCCTGGGGAGCAGTTGTCATCTCCTGCATTTATGAAGTGTTTCCAGCTCCCTGCTGTCCTCCCTCATCTCTCTGAAGGGTATTGTGCTGTACGGCGAGTTGGCAGGTAAGTTCAGACATGCAAAGACCCCACTCTGGACCTAATACATGAGAGCAGGAGAATAGCATAGTATTCGTAGAGATATTTGTTAATATTTGGGGAAATAAATATGGAAACGTTACCCAAAATATTGTATGTATAAACAGTCTAGGTTGCAGCTATAATTTTCTGCTTATTTCTGATTTAACTTAATTTTTGTTTACTAGTGAGTCATAACAAGAACATTTTTCAATTGATTTATTTCATCCTTTAAGCTGGAGAAAAGATTTTGCATAGTTGACATAATTTAATTTGGTGACATGGGCTGTAAACACTGAAAAGAGGCAGTGGTGTGGGTTTGTTGCTTTTCATGAAAGTACGCAAATGGTGGAAGCTGCTGACTTTTTTTTTTTCTTTTTTGGTCGATGTGTAGTTAATGATCAACACAGAGAATGCAAAAATGTCAGTTGGTTGAACGTTTTTAAAGGAGTTATAAGAGAAGCATCTGGGAGCCAGACTTTTCCTGTGGAAACATGCCAACAACTGTATTGTGTTTCCTTTCACTGAAGTGAACTATGCTGAAATGCCTTGTCTCCTGTCCCTTTTTTCAGTAAACTCATTTCTGGAATCAGACTATAAATTTGAATACTTTAACCCTGCAGATTATTAAGGAATATCATGTGGTTTAAACAAGATGCTTTCTTTATGATTCTGTGTATGTAAATATTATGTCAAGTCACATTTGTCACAATTAGGGATATGTAGTTTTCAGAAATGTCTTTTAAATTGAAATCTTGCTGCTGATCAGCAAGTATGGGAAACTTTACTTGACATGTATGGACTTTTTTTTCCTCTGTATTATATAAATTCAGGCCTGAGAAATATAACCCCTGTACATGGTTGTCAAATAACACTGTACTACAGAGCTATACAGTATAGATTAGTTAATAGAATATTAGATTGCTGGATGTATTTACATAGAGAATTATTTATATTTTCTATGTAGATTTTAATAGCTACCACATTTATTTTAGCAAAACCTTTTACTAATAAGGTTTATAAAATGTCATGTTGAACACTTAAACTATTTACATAACTAAGAGCTATTATGAGTTGAGAGGACAAACAAATTTATTTTAGTTACAGTGAATTCACATAAATCTTTATAATGTTTATATATGAGAAGGGACTTATGCACATGCCACACGTATTCAGGCAGGCAATCTCTAGTGCAAATTCCTGTGAACCTACAACACAACCCTGGAATCAGTTTCCGATACATTGTTTGTTTTGTCCCTTTGAGCTCCTAATTTGCATTCTGCCCAGTAATTACAACTACCTTTTTACTTTGGGGGAAGGGAGGAGCATTTTTTGTTAACCAGATAAATAATTAGATGAACATGTAGAAACATTAAACCTCACAAGCTTTGCTTTGTATTCTTGAGGCCTGTTAAGAGCAGTGTTTTAAAATATTTTATTTCTTCTTTAGATCTTCAAGTATGGATTTCGGTTCCTAACTTTTAAGTCAATGAGCAAAAATGTTAGGCCTTTATATTTATAATTTTAATTCTCTCTGTTTGTCGCAAACAGAGGAACTAGAAAACTTCCATTTAAATTCCTCAGCTTTGCATTTGTTGTAATCTTAAAGAATTTGTAAGAGTTGGGTTCTGAAGTCACTTATGAAATTTTCACCTTGTTTGATGGCACGTCAATTCTTGTTTTCTGAATTTAACATAATCTGACCAGTTCACTCAGCATATGGGGTCAGACAATTCTGAGACTTGATTTCTGAAAACAAATCACTAAAAAAGTGAATTCAATTGTAAATATCTACTCTCTGTGAATATAAAAGCAGGAAAAGAATGAATGATTTTCTGCAAGTGAAATGCCGTAATTTCTTTTATTCTCTTTTATAATTATTGTGTGTATATCTACAATTTAACTTGCTTGTGATGACCTTTATCTTTTCTCTTGAGAAGAATTACTATTATCTGCTCTTTCTTCATGAGGAAATAAAAAGGTCAATGCAAAATCCATCCCTTATTTCTATGCAGTGCACATTGCACTCTGGCATATTTGTATTGAATTTTATTAATAATAATTACATCATTTTGTCTAAGAAATTTTAGCACTCCAAAATTAGATACTTGAGATGTTCTTTCCCTGCTTCTCCCTACTTCCTCTCCTCCCAAGCTTAATATTGGTGTAGCTAAGAATTTACTTAGTTCTACTCCTGCTAATCCTATCAGGCTAACTTTTTTTTTTTCCCTTTTTCTTTATTGTCTCTCTCTTAACCCTAAATTGACAAGGTTTTAATTCTTCTGCATCTATATCTGTCAAAAAGAAAAAGCTAAAATTAATGCCTTTTTGTAAGTGGAGGTTTTAAAATTGTGTGTGTTTTGGAAGACTGGTGCTAGGAACTGAACTAAGTTGATTCAGCTGTCACTCAAAACCCTATTGAAGGTTCCTTGTTTGCCAGGAGAGCTCCAAGCAGGAAGGAGAGCTCAAAGCAGGAAGCTGAGTTCATGAAATCCTAATATATTCATAATTAAAACCAGGAATTGCTTGTACCTCTGTGGGTCATTCTGTTGTCCTAATGAATGTATTCTGTTCTGTTATTCAGGTGGCTAAGCATGTTTTTCTTCCCATTGCACTACTTTGCTCGTAAAGCCTACAGGGCCTTACGAAGCCCTGGAAACAGCAACTTTCATGCTAGCCAACAAACTCTGTGTGTGACGACAAATGGACAAAATTTATGAGATCTGAAGGCGATATAACCTTTAGACAAATTATTTGTGACTACTGAATGGGGCGCAGATAGGAAAGCAGGGGGACTGGGATGCTTGGTACTCGGGGAGGAGGGGTAAGTGTTTAAAGGAAAGAGAGGAAAGGTGCTGACATCTGCTCAAGTCTCGACAGGCAGGGAAAGGTAAGTAAAGCTATGCATGCTCCCAGATTTCCTGAAAACTTTGTAAAATTATGCATAATAGAGTGAGAAGATCCAGCTGTTTATGTAAAGACAGAAATAACATTTAATACTGCGCCACTTTGCAGTAACTGTGAAAGACCTTGACAATAATGTTGAATTTTTTTCTTTCGTGAGAGTAACTGTTTCTCTTCCAAAGAGAGAGATGTATTCTTTGATCACTTAATCTTCATACTTTTGTGCTGTAAAACATTATAAGCAATACTTTCTACTAGAAAAAACTTTTGCTCCTTGGTTTTCCAGTAAGCTAGTGACTAGTTATGTAGTATCTACCTGCTTTTAAAAATATTCTTTTTGTTCATTGCCTTAGTTAGTATCCTTCATGTTGATGGGTATGTATATGATACTACAGGAGAAATGCAGTATCTTTCCTCTTTCACAAGTGTATTTAGAAAGAGACTTTTTCCCTACTCATTTTTCCAGCCTTGCTCATTTCTCTCTACTATTTTACTCTGTGATTGTTTTCATAGCAATAGCTGCATGGTGCAAACAACATTCTTATACAGAAGAGTAGAGAATTGTAGCCTAAAGTGTATAGCAGGAAGTCTTGTACTTGTCCCTAGTGAGACTGGGATTTTTTTATTTGCTTAGTTCTTTAGCTGAGCTAATGTTGTATTTCTGAAATGAATGTTAGATCTGCTTTTCGGTTTTGATTATGCCAAACTGTAACATATGCTTGGGTTCATCAGGTGGTATCCCAGGAAGGTTGTTTTACAAGAGAGAACTTTTTGCAGACCATCTAGAAGTGACATTGCATGACCCCAATATCACTGCTTCTCCCTCTCACCTCCTTTTCCTGGAGCAGAGAGCCTCGGTTAATTTTTACCAAAATATACTATTATTTTTTTCCCCTCTGAGAACCGTGAGGTAACTTTTCCAAGGTCTTCTCAACAGGAGGCAGTGCTTTATCTTCAACTGAGCTGACCGTTTTGGTTATTCATACCGTGTACACAGTTTGAAGTAGTAGTGGTGCACCGTAGTGTCATTTCAAGATACAAGGAACGTAATTGGGGGGGGGGGGAAAGAATCCCCAAACCCAGTAATAATGAAGGCTTTCTCAGAGAATTCAGGAAACCTCATGTCTGGAGTCTTGGCAAGATCTGGACAAATCTGAGTCATTTGAGCTAATCCTGTTCTATAAAATCATTGGCGCTAGCTGTGTCATAGATGAGCCATCAACATGCAGAAATCCTTATAAACTACTGCTGATTAGCTTAGATTTTCTTAGGGCAGTCTGGAGAACCAAGAAACCAAATATTATTGTTTGCTAGAGACTTATCGTTTTAGACACAGGGGTTCAGACGAGGCAGTTTCCAGAGGTCTTTTCCAAGCCAAAGCATTTCATGATTCTAAGTCCTTCACTCTGTACAGCCAATGCTGCTTCTTCCTGGCAATTGGGATCAGTACGTTGTCAATACTAATAACAGAGTTCTCTTACTGTCTGCTGGTGTAACAAACAGAGCTGTGCATATACTCAACCTTGCTAACCCTGGAATTTAAGTAGTGGCTGTTTCTAAGAACTGATAAAAACTTGGACAAAATGTCTTAGTTGGAGTTTCATCAAATTTAGCTAGTAATATATTTGAAACCTTTTACCTTCTTGGAATCGTTCTTGGATCACATGTGTTAGAAGGAATTGAGGCTGGGAATCAGCATGGATTCTGTCCTCAACTAAATCTAAAGCAGCTCAGTACATGTAATATTGTTCATAAAAATGTTTCCATTTTCATATTGTTTATAACCTGGAGATCTATTTCTATTTATTCTGTATTGTCTACTTCCTGTCATATTTCTGAGTATGGGGGTGACCATTTACCCAGATGCAGCTTCCATTTCTGCTGATAATTTGGTGTCACCTTCCCTCCAACCTCTGTATCTGTTTGGCCCATTTATATCCCCATCTTTACTGTCTCTGTTGTAGAAATCAGAGCTCTTTCACTCAAGCTTGTCAGGTAGGAATATGGCTTCTCTCCTTGAGCTGTTGGGTGGTAACTGACTTGGGAATAATCTCCTCTCTAAATAGCACCCAGCTTGCTTCCCACTTTTGTCACCCTCTTGGAGGCGTTTGCATCCCCAGACTATGTGCCCCGATACAGTCAGATGGACCTTTAACAAGATCATTCCCCTCCACCCTCAACTCATCTCATGCTGTGGCCAGTGCATAGCACCTTCAGCAGCCTTTTTCAAGCTGTTTCATTTGTTTAGAGTGCACCAGGAATGAAGCAGACTACTGGGAATGCACGGTGAAACGTCAAGAAGTTGTTTGTAAATCATCCACTAATCTACCATATCCAGGAGGAAAAGAGCAAGATTGGAAAGGGGCAGATCTGTGGGTATATTTGGAAGATGATCAAAACTAGAGTTTTGCTACTTGGATTTAGAGGCTTCTTGCTATGGGTGGATTGGAGCATAAAAGAAGAGGACTGAAAGCAAAAGTCCGTTCCATTATACATATACACACCAGGGCAAATAAGCCTAAGATCAAGTAGCACATAGAAGATTTCTGGGATATCAAGTTGCTTGGGCTAAACCAAGATTTTGGGTGAAGTGTCTAGGCATACACAGATATGTATATAATGGGGATACTGCAGAGGACTCCCACTCCCATGACTGGGGAGCACTTTTCTCTGAGATGCTCAGGGAAGGCAGCATTCTGGCCTACATAAAACAGGATATTGATTCTTATTCCTTTGTCCCCAGATGGTCCCTAACCTTTGCTACTAATGCAAGCAGAAGCTGACAGTTCAGCCAAATTATAAAAAGATAGTATGTACTTAAAATTTATTTTTGGTTTTTGAGTTTTTCTTTTGCCCCTTCTTTGGGATTGCTTAAATTCTTCTCAAAACAAATAATCTTGTTTGCATAAAGCCAGTTCTAGCTATTTTTTTTTTTAATTAAATGGCTGGACTGATTTATTTTCCTTATTAGGGTAATAATACATCTGTTATGGTGTTAGGTAAATTTATAAAATTATAAATCTAGGAGAGAAAAGGTCTCAACTCTCCCTCAGTAAGCATTTATTCATATTTGAGAGTTCTTGTTTACAGTTGCACAGAGTCATTATTTTGTAGGGGGAAAACAGTCTGGAAAGGTAATACTCTTGGTGTTAATATGCTGTTGTACCTTTTAATTTTTCTTAAGCAAAGCAGTATAGAGCCATGATGTTCAGTTCCAGCTGAATTCTTCATGTGCACACCTCTGTGTTTGCACACATGGGTCGGTCATCTCTGCTGAGTACAATGGTAAAGGCATTGTAGCTTTTATTGATCATTTAATAGTGCAAGTATTTTTGTGGGGATCTGTCTTATAAGACCTATTTATATGGTTATACCCTTTTGACGTCACAGTGAGTTTTCAAATGAAGATATATTAGTGTGCATTACAAGCATATGATTGCTTGAATCATTACAGAATAGATGAAAAATTAGTTTACTGCAGTAGTTTTTGTCTTGACTGATCAAAACATCTCCCAAAGATTTTTCTAACGATATGTGATTGGAATAGCAACTTCACATGTTGTAGAGTTCCATGCTGCAGCCGAGAGGCATGTAAATGCAAGCTGCTTATTTGCAAGAAGCTTCCAGATTTGCAATATGATTGCTATGGAAACCACACAATGAAAACCTTATAACCATCTGTGTGATTTGGTAGATTTTGCTGCATAGCTGAGCTGTTTTTGTTTACTGTTATTAAAGTGTTGAAAAGAATGTATTAGCCCACAAACTGAGATTATCCAATGTATAAATTAATGTTGTGAAATGACGAAGTCTATCTCAGAGGATGCACCACAATAAAGTACTAGTTAATAATGGCGTTAAATTAGGATCAAATTTATAAAGATGGATAAGTAGTGTGTTGGTAGAGGAAACTGCTAAGCTTATGCATATTTATGATGGCAATCCCACATTCCATGGAAGGAATGCACTGTTCAAGCCAAGCTCTAATCCATTTTATACTCAAGAAGTCTGATTATTTTCCCTTTAAGAAAAAGAAATTGGAAGAAAAATCACTGGTTTCATGTCAAAACCTCAGCTAGCATAGTATTCATTGCTCACTCTTTAAATCATGTGGATGGTAGAATCATCTAGGATTGGGGGATTATTTTTGTTTTTCTGTTCTTTCTTAATACTGAAAATTAAATAAGTAAATTATTTTCAGTTCCTTGTCCAACTGTCGCTACAAGAATTTTTTAAAATTGTTTGTTGTTAGGGTCTCTGAGAGCTGGTGGAGTATAGAACATAACCTATCTCAAGGGCCAGATATCTGTTCTTTGAATCTATAGGTCTGAAAGAGTTCACTGGTTTGGCTAGTGTTCTTTTCATTCAGTGAGAAGGTGGAGAAGCATATTCGTGATAATGATGGTATGAAGCAGTGATACGGATGAAACAGGTTATTTTAACAGGTTATTTTAAAGGTCTGCATGACTCCTCTGACACACTATCTTAACAATACAGCATGGATTCTCCTGGGTGTTTTTTGGCTTTTTTTGTTTGTTTTTAAATTTTGCATTTTTTGACACTATTGCATGTTGCAAATGCAAACTTTAGTATGTCATCTCTGACCAAAGCAGTAAGTCTCTGGGTATCTGAGGCTGTTGTCTTTGAAAGGCGTCTCCCACACACTGTCAGTGCTTCAGGACATAATGCCAGAAAGCACTAGTAGGAACTATAGGTTCTCTTTTGCCACCCTAAACAAAGTCTATTAGATCTACACCACTGTGGCTATGACTACATTACCAAGTAGTCTGGATCAGTTGAAACAGATTTGTAAAGCCCAGGTTTGTGTTGAGGCTGTGACGTTCGCAGTATGCCCATTTCAGAAAGGTTTTACTATGGAGTCATATTAGTCTGGGTACATGGACTGAAAGCCCATTAGCAACTGGACCATATGCAGTTTGGTTCTGGAGTGCCTCTTCTGGCCTAACTGCATCTGCAAGGAATCTAATCTGTCCACCCTTTGGCAATTCTTTGGGGGAAACCAAAGTGTGACAAGTAGGGTGGTTGGCATCACAACTACCATGCTAATAGGGACATGCATTGTTTGAATTTGAGACCTTTTCAGTATGCAAAGAACTTTAGTTCAAGCATTTTTTTCTCTTCTTCAGATAGAGATCTTGTGAACTCTTGTTTCTTTTTTATTAAATACATGTTTCAGGAACAGGGATGACAATGTTCTAACTTTTTATATGAAACCACAATACTATCTACATATATTCAGTTATATCTGTTATGAAACATCTGTTCAAACCTCTTCTACTTTTTCTTAAGTTGAACCCCTGCCAGAGCACAATTCTGTGTGCAAGATAGTCTGATGATGATGACAATTACAGAGTTAAAATCCACAGTACCTTCAACATATGAATTCTGCACTGATATTGGTCCAAAAATCTGCAACGTTTAATATCAGCATTTATTTTTATCAATGTGTAATATTCTGTCCATTAGATAAAATTGTGTGTTCTGGGAGAAGAAACTGTTCTAGAAAGTGTGACTGGCAATGGAATAATAACTCTTGTAAGTGGTGTAATTGTGATATGGAAGCTACAGAATGACAGTGCCTCCTAACGCTCTGAACAACACATAGGAATGCATTTGTGCCTTTTATGTGCCTATTCTGAGTGCTTAAAACAAACAGATGAGTGTACTTGGAAATGTGTCACAAGTGGTATGCCAGCTAGGGGGATACATTTAAATGCAGTAAATAGTTTGGAGTGTTTTGTGTTGTACCACAGCTTCAGATTTTCCCCATTCTATTATTTTATTTTGGCTCAAAGAATAGTTTGTATTCATCTCAGCCAGACTTTTAGCTAGTCAAGAGTCAGATGGCAAAAACTGTTGCTTGCTTAGTAGGGCAGAATTTCAAAGCCCTTTGTAGAGTGAATCTTATGATGTAATTGTAACATTGGTAGGACTGCGTATATGGGTTAGCAAACAATTACGCATACTCATGTCAAGAGGTCTACTCTTGTGCTTTAAACATCTGCTTTAATATTTGCAGGGACAGTCTTGCGGGTAAATTAAATTTTTACAAGGCTAACAATCCTTTGAACTGTTGATATAAAATTCAGTCTTTGTCAGAGTAGATTGTACAACTTCTGTTTAATTTGCTTATGAGGAACATTTTAAAAGCTGTGAGTTCTGTATCTGTTATCTGTCATTTATAAAATATCAAAATCAGTTGCTGAAATACATATCTTAAAAACTGTATAACTATATAAATATCTGTTTAAGATGTGATGAGTAGTGACACCAAATAATTTAAAAGTATTTAAAGTGTAATTCTTCTTTGAAAAGGAGGTTTATCAATACACTATTTCCTCACAGAGTACAGCAGCTTTCACAGTTGTGGTGTACTACAATGGCCGAGATAAATCTGTTTCTACTTCCTTCTGACCCAAAAGAAAGAATACAACTAAAAAAGAACTCATAGTTTGTTCCCTTTTTTGACTCACCACGAGAATTGTTGGCTGCAAATTGTGTCGAGTAGTTCTTGTGTCCTATGAATGGAGTGTGGGTTTACTAAGTGAGGTATGGGAATGAGAGACTCCCATGTCTGTGTTGGACAAGAAGTACGGAGCACATCTTATGAAGTTGCCCATGGTGGTTTCAGAGCATTCCAAACCCATTAGCCAGAAAACATGCCTTAGAGTGGTCACTGCCAGGGTTTCTCTTTTCTTCTCTCCTAAACTTGCGCTAAGATATTGATACAGTCTGGTTTGCTTAAAACCATGGTCAGCCGCAGTAGGCAAGAGCAGTGAATGCCTGGCTTCTGCAGGGGCTCTGTTCCCATCATGCAGGTGTCTAGCCAGGGAGTCTGCCACTGTTGCCAGTAAGATGTCCCCTGCCTCCTTTGCATACTTCTAATTAGAACGTTTGAATTCTTGCATGGGCTGAGGATCATTTTAGTTCCTGAATTTCCTTTTCTTTATCCTGGCAAAAAATGTATGTTGCAGAATAGGACTCTCATTCTAATTGTCTTGGAATGACTGAAAAACAGCAGAACTGCAGCTCTGTGTTACCATGTTCAGGGTAGAGTGAAAAGGGAAACAGATGTTCACAACTGAGATTTTGAAAGAAAGCTTTTGGAGTGTTTGGATGGGTAAGGAAAACCACAGAAGTAACAACACGCCAACTTCTGTGCAAATGCAAAATAGTAAACAGGGCTTATGATCTGGAAATGTTGAGCGTGGCTTTCAGACTGATGGGGGCAGTAATTCCTGTCAGCTGAGATGTCTGTTCAGAGCTTCATTTGCTGTTATGTATTTTGCAGAAGAAGAAAGAGTTCCTCCAAAGATTGAAGTGCCAAGAAAACTGAGCCAGGAGAAAGTTACCATCATTTCAGGTAATCTAACACAATGTTAAACTTTTTCTTCATTTTGTGTATGCAGTTTCTTTTTGCCTTTATTTCCTTGCATCTTCCCCTTGCTGTTTTAAAATAATGTTTTTACAGCTCTTGTCTTTTTCACCTGGGTATTTGATAGCAACAAAACTGCTTAGCACCACTTAGGATGCATGAAAACCACTTGAGAAGGATTTATAAAGTAAGCCAATTTATACAAGGTATTCCTTCCTGAATTACTTTGTAATGACTCAATTAGCTTTCATTTCTGCACAAAGGAGATTTAGTTGCATAAATTAGCTTATCATCATTGAGGAAGTGTCACTGCTAAAGGACAGTTTATAGATACAACATGCAGTTGCTGTCAAACCTATAAGAATGTAATATAGACATCTGTGTATACTTTGTGCTTGAGCAGAACAGACTTCTGCCATTCAGAGACTAACAGGGGACAACAAGTTGCCCAAGGGACTGGCAATGTAGACGTCTCTGAAAAGGTCAACTTGACACAGGCTCTGACGATCGACCCAAAGCTCTGTCTTCTTTGATAAAAATCAGATAAACTTAAGACCACTAATTGATCTGCAGCCTGTTTAAATGTTGGCCATGCATATCTTCATTGCATATGATTACCACAGAAAGCAAATGAATTGGGTAAGAAATGCCAGAGTCCAGTGACAGCAGCGTAAAAATTGGAAAAGGACACAAATGCCCAGAAAGACTGTGAAGGATATTCTCTCAGTTTTAGTTTGGCAAACTGCCCTTGTGCTAATTATCTCTAGGACTGGAAAAATAACTGCATACACCATATAAAGTCACATGGCCGGACAACTTTTCTTGACAGAAAAGTATTTCCAGTTATGCTTAAAAACAAGATACGTATGTGCTTCAAGGGCGCAGACCTTTAAATAAACCACTGGTGATTTGACACAGAGAGTAGAGGAGACTTGCTTCTTATCAGACCTTAAGCCTCTTTGAGATCTGCTGCATTGTAACTGTGACCTGCATTGACATGCAATCTGGCTCACCTTCCCTCATCGTACATAATGCATATCATTCTTTCAGGGCTGTCAAGGAAAGGGTGGACAAGAAGAGTTCCTTTAGGAAGTAGCTTTGCAGGGCTCTTCCTGTTGCTGCATGTGGAGAGGAAACGGAGGCCTGATTTCCTGACCCATGCAGGAAAGCAGGAACAGGTTGCTGTGAAGAGTTTTGGGTTGCTTTTCTTGGAAAGGAAGCAAGAGCCAAGTCATCAGATGCTGTTAGCATTGTGCTCTGCTAAAAACATGTGTAAAGCAACATGACTCATTACAGCCATAGCATTTAGTACTCATTTAGACATTACTGTAATTACAGGAGTGTGTCATCATAATACAGTGTTGGGTCAATCCAATTATATACTTGAAAGCAGTGTGTGTGTATATGTGTGGGTTTTTTTTTTTTACAGTAATACATCATCTTGAAGAAGTTCTAAATGATCATACTTTTAAGAAATCAAAACCTTAGCACCTTCATTTTTGACAAGTTTTGACTCCTATGAGAACAGCTTTGTCAGTCTGCTAGTATTTCTGTAATGTCCTTGAAAACACATAACAGTTCTCCCCAGGTGTCAGATTCATTTCAAGCAATACTTTTAACACTATAGTAAAGCAGTGTCTGATCTTACTTGACCAACTATTTAACACTAGAAACTTGTTTGCTGTTTAGGTCTGTGAGTTGACATGATTATTTCTGATAGGCATCGCATCATAAATATCTAACCTTATTCAAAAATATTTCATGTTTTTCCATAAAAATAAAACATATACTTTTAATTTTCATTTACTGCCTGGCTTTACTAAACCTGAATTTCGCAGATGATCTTCTATAAGTAGTCTGTGAGCTCAGCCTGAGGATGAGGGCAAAAAACCTTTCCTATTTTCTGCTGGATTTTTTTTTTTATTCCATCTTATCTCTACTTCAATTACTGTGCAGACTCCAGAATTCTTTTAACCTTTCAGTCTTGGTACTGACTGTTGCTGCTGGATAGCTTTTATGTTAATTACTAGTGACCTAATTATTTGAAAATACCTAAGTGTTGGAGGGTTTCAACTGTATATCGTGGCTTTTTGGGTCTTTCTTGCTACAACTATTTACCCATTGTGGTTTTCACAACCACTGTTGTTTTAGTAAGCGTAATAAATTCTGTGTTGTGTCAGGGTAAATATTTTGATTTTGGAATAATTGAGGAACAATAGAAGAATGGAACTATCTTGAGAAAGATTATGTGGAGAAAATTGAGCTAGACTAGAAGGTAAGTCCAAATAAATCCACTACAATTGTTTAGTCCTTATTTTACAATTTTTTTTCACCTTCCTTTCTTCAGGCATGTATTATAAGGTACTGGTATTTTTCAGTCACATAAGCAATTTGAGCCTGCCATCAGGAAGGCTGGCAACCCCTACTGTTTGATCTATCAAACAAAATCTGAAAAGTTTTCATCAGTATATTGGACAAAAATATCTGTTGTTCCTATTACTGTTACTGGAAAAACAGAGATGGCAAAAGAAAACCCTGAGGAATTCTTTGTGGAAGAGTTTTGAAAACTGTTGGATAGTTGTTCATCTGGATAACTCTCCTGGAATGAAAGAACTATTTTCTGGAGAAACAACCTATCCAAAAGCCTGCTCAGTCATTTCTTGACTGATTGTATTAAAAGCAGTGAGTAGATTAAAAACAAACGGCACTCTGCTCCCTATTTACGAATAAGAATTTATACTTGATCGTCATCTCATTCACCTTTGTGGTCTAAGTGACTGTGCCTTCTAAATACAACAGACTTACATTTAGCAGTTGTACCATACACAGTATTTTTACGGCACAAAACATTTTTTACAGAGTATAATAAGAGTGTAATTTTGACAAGGTAATGCCAGCAAATCAATACCTTATGAATTTAAACTCTAATTGGCACTTAAGTTCTTAATGTTAAATCCACAGACTGTTTTCATGTACTTCGTGTGTTTAGGGGGTCCGTGTAGTTTCCTTGCCATATAAATACCAAATTCCTTCACCTAGGTCCCCTGGTTTTCTTTTACTCAATTCTTTAGATGCAATCAGAAGAAATTTGGCAACTTTTGGAGGTTTTAAAATGGGACGAAGCAGGAAAGAATGGGCTTGTGTTTTACAGAGGTTTTTGCAGCATTTTTTTGTTGTACCTGTGTTTGTAAAGCACTGTGAACAACTTAATCGTTTCATGAAGCTTGCTGTCCTTTAGATGTATATATTCTGAAGGTATATTTACACTTAGTGTCTATGTGTGTAGCTCCTTCTAGTATTTGGAGAAACTTAGTACTGTTGGGTGTGAGAAGGCATATCCAGTATGAACGAACACTTGCTTGGAGACCAGCATAGTTGTTCACAAGCTTATACTGGCACTTTCTCTCCCTATTTTTCACTTCTATGCCTCTGTATACCAGTTGCTGTCTGGAATGTGTGGCTAGCTGATATGAACAGCTCCTCTCTTAGGTTTTTTTCACAAAAGAGGGCACAGAGCCATGGTTAGTCTTTGGGCAACTTCATCAGGTAGCAGCAAGCTTATTTTAAAACACGTCTTTTCTAGAGTTGCCATGTCATTAGTTCAGTTTCATTCCCACTCTGAGGCTTAATGAAATGCTCATGGTGAACATCCAGGGAGAGATGCGTCTCACTCGCTGTGGGATCTCTTCTGTTGTCAATGTTCCCCATGTAACTCGCATTAGTGTTAACGAGAGTTACTTCAGGCGCATAAATGGTGAGAACAGACCCTAAAGCGATAATCAGTGTGAAAAATCATGATTCACTTTTGTGCAGCTCTGAAGACGTGAAAGTCCTGATTCGTGTATTTAACCCAGATCAAAAAGACAACTGTTGAATGATTTGAAAGGCTGGGATATACCAAAGTAGCTCTTGCAGTTTTTTTCTCACGAGGGCTTACATTATCTGTTGCGGGATAGTTCTGGGAACTGCAGTCAATGCTATATCAAAAAGACTGAGGAGATACGATTAAAACATTATTGCAAATTAATTTTGTGCTGACCTGTATTACTGCTTTTAATTGTCTCATGCTAAATAATCAGCTGACAGATAAGTGGGAAGTGTCAAGTGCTGGTGGTGCAACATTTCAAACCGATTCCATTTTCCTCTTGGGATTATACTATCTACACATTTTACCAAATCTCTTATTTCTAAATAGATGGGATTTTTAAAAATGTATTGCTGATTTTGATGTGATGACAGAAGAATTTGTGCATGGATAGTCAGGACGCCCTCTAGCGCTGTACAGTAAATGTTAGTAATCACCGGTTTATGGAAAAATAAATGGTGGCTAATAGCAGTTTTAATTTCAAGGTTGTGAATGTTTCATCTTACGCCAGTGTTGTCATCAAAACAAGATAGCACAGAACAGACTGAAGTGAATAAATAGAAAACAAGCTCTTCTTGCTCATATAGAGAATTAAAATTAAGCTTTCCATGTTTGTCAAAATAGAGAACAACACAAGTTGAATACTACTTTATTTTATATAGAGTATGACATTTTCTTTTGCTTTTTACTTGATATTTTAGCAGGATTTTGTTTCAGTAATAAACTTAACCAATCGTGATTAAATTGTAAACTATAAATAATGGTGTAGAGTGCTAATGACATGCAAATGTGACTGGTATATGTTGGAACAACCAGCAAGCCTGCTGTTCAAGGATCATATAACAAAACTAAGATGACAGCCTTGATCCAGCCAGTTCAGTGATATTTATGTTATCAGAATTAGGAGATAGCTTTCCAGTGATGTAAATTATTAGTACGTATACATTCTGTCTGGTTAGTGTATACATAATGTAACTGGTCATCTTAGTGGTATTGCTTACATTCTTTTTGCATTAACTCATCACACTCCATTCTCATGGAATTAAAAACAGGAAATAGTTTGCAGTGTAACAGAAGCACCCAGTGTATTTAACCATGTGTAAGTGCTGTGTTTCAATAGATGTACTCTGTATTGTAAGTGTATGACAAAGCATTTATTACTGTGTTATTGCCGTATTACAGAGCAAAGAGTGCTAAATAATCAATCAGTTAATGGTCTGTATGGCAGCTTGAACACAGCACATCCATTGTGCTTATGCTGTTAGAAGGATGAGTTTATGACTGTAGTGTAGTTGCATGTTTAGCCAGAGCTTAATGTCCTAAGCTGGAGCTGACAAATATTTTTAAAATGCAGCTTCAGCAAACAGTTTAAAAGTTCTCCAGTATTTCAGAAGGAACAATCAAAGATTATCTGAAAGGTTCTCGGAGCAGAAATGGAGGGGGGGAGCATATCATAAAATACTTAAATTTGGCTTCCTTTCACAGATTATTATTAATTATACTCTAGCATTTTTATCAGTTTCAAGTTGAGATACAAATATGGCTTGCTGGAAATATATTGGTAGAGGAAAACTAGCTGCTCTAAGCTGCAGCTGGAAAATGCTTTGAAAACCTGTAGCTACATGTCTCTAAGTGATACAACTGCTGCCAGTGAAGGGCTCGCGCATTAAACCTGGTTTCCGCTTGCTTTTGTGGTATGAAGGAGCTATTTTTACGAAGAGCATTAAGAAATGTGCTCTAATAAATTGCCGCGTAGTGTCTGGAGACTTAAAGAGTAATTTTCATCCCTCAGAATCTTTATCCTTTTGTAATTAGCTGCTGTGTTTTCTCCGCAGATGGTAAAAATGCCGATTACGCTAATTTCTACCAAGGTTTGTGGGACTGCACAGGAGACGTACCTGATGAGTTGACATTTAAACGTGGTGACGTTATCTACATTCTCAGCAAGGTACAGCATGCTATTGAGACTAAATAGTTGTAAAAAGAGAGCCGTGGTAGAAGGGCACATTCCCACAGTACTATGGGGGGAAACTGGCACTCCCTTTCAGATCCTTTGTTTGCAATCAGATATTCACCGCAATTAATTATTTTGTCAAATGAACTATAATCGCATTGAAAACATAGCCATGTAACAGGAATTAACTTAAAAGCATGTTTATTTACTTGTTAAATCCTGGCTACCGTTTGTTAACTAATTTAATGGGAGACAATGTGCTTTCTGCTTGTAAAAGTTAACCTTGTAGAATTTTATATTATCTTGTATGTTATGTTTTTTGTTTCCTGTTTTATATTCCCGACTATGCTGATTCTGGCTTTTTGGGCACGTTGCTGCTGAAGGCGGCTTGTTTTTTCAAATTACGCTTTCATCTCTGTGCATGTATTGCAATTGTTCTGACAACCTGGATTCCGAGTTTGTTTGCCCTGACAGTTATAGGCCATTTTTAATTCACTGTTTTCCTGTTTGGAAAGCAAATGATAGATTTAATTCTTCTGGTTTAAAATGATGTTAAGTGGTATAAGCATGAGATTTTATTTTACTGTAACGTTCATTATTTTTCCTATATTTCCTTTTAAAAAATGTCTTAAAAATGTATCTCAGTCCATCAAAGTCTATTTCTGAACAATTCATCAAAGAGGAAATTTCTGTCTTCCCCACATATTAGAAAAAAGCGGCGCTTTTCTACTTTTTATTAAAAAAAAAAAAAAACACATACCTCAGATGTAGTTGCCATTCAGTATAGTTCATGCTGAAGATATTGTAGGTCACTGAAGTATGTAAGTAGCTGCATGAAAGCTAAGTCATCTGTTTGTATTGGTTTCAAACTCTTCAGTTTTGTCACAATTGCTGTAAATCTTCCTTGATAACTTTAACTGCAGTGTTTCTGGATAATAAATGTACAGCTTCTGTTTAAATAAATTTAAGATTTATGGGTAGAAAGGTAGTCCTATACAAAAATATAGAAGATATATTACTAATGGTAATGTGACCGTGTATGTCTTTTGAGGTATTTCATTGTCACTTAAACTAATAACTGAATTACATTACTAGAGGCAGGATAGCACTCTTTGATTGGGCAGACTTTCATACAGTTATACTGCACTGAAGAATGGTGCTAATTTAAAATAACCGCCTCTTCCCCCTCCCCTGTCATCCAAAAAAAAAACCCCCTCTGAACGAGGCGATCCCCTGTTCATGCTGGCCTCTTTGTGGGTTGTACCTTTCTGTAACAACGGGGACTAATACAATCTTAGTCTTCAGTGTGAAGGTGGAAAAATCACTTGCTACCTCTTCCCCAAAATAGTGAGAACTTTAAATAAAAAAAAAAAAGTGGAATAGAAAAACAGTAGCTTAAGCTGTCCTCCGTATATCAGCCGTCTTGTGGTCGTGCCTTGATTAATCCGTACGCAGTCCTTGAAGCCGGCCTGCTGTTGCTCCAGATATATTGAACCTTTCGGTTTGTGAATGATTTCTGCACCAAAACAGAGCCCAGCAAATTCAGTCCTGGTTCACTTAAAGATTGTTAGAGCTTCTTCAGAAAAATGAGTGCTGGCCACTATTGTCAGCTCTGAATTTAGGGTCCTTGGAGGGGAAAGGGCCAGAGAATTTATCCATCTCAACCGTCCACTTGCTTCAGTTTCAAGGTCTGATCTTTTACAAGCTCCTTGTCCGATAAGGGAGAATATAACCAAAGTAGAAGTGAACCTAACCACCCTGAAGTAAGTCAAGACTTTGCCTCAGAAAATATTTCTTAATCCACTACATTAACACTTGATTTTTGTAGGAGTCCACAGGAGTCCTTGGCATTTTTTTTACTTTTTCACACCATCTAGTGGCTGAAAATGAGAGATGCAGGTACTGACAAGAGGTGATGTGGATAGATCCAAAATGGTGTCATAAATTCAGCTTCAGCTTGCACCTAGCTATGGCTTATTGCCTTTCTATCATATGTCAGCCAGGTATGAACATTGCTCTCAAAGAAATCACATTTGGCTGATATGGAAGTAAGTACAGGTATAGTAGTATCCTAGTAGAAAGGATTAAGCATTGAAAATATGTTGAGAATATTTGTATAACATGTAATAGTTCTTTGTTTTACGACAAAACATAAGTGACATAGCGTGGTAAAACTTGATAAACATAGTTAAAATACATATTTTTAGATTCCAGCAATTGTTACACCAAAGCACTGTAATTCTACCTGCTTTTTACGTAGCTTTACAGAAAGTGGGGTGGAAAAGTGACTATTTTGTTTCTAAGGAATGAGCTCATTAGTGCAACAGAAGTCATTATGAACCAGTTTGGAAAATATGGGCATGGATATAGTTGAAGTAAAGTAAGATAAGTAACATGTTACGTTTAAGTTTCTAGTTGAATGCCTTTTAGAAGAATAATCAAGATTTCAGTTTGGCAACATTTACTCCCAAAAGTACCTAACGATTAAAAAAGACAAACCCTCCTCAATTTACCTCATATTGAGCCTCAAAATTCATTGTTAATGTAAGAGCACAATTTGCCTGCTTAGACATGGATCCTAACCTATGCACACAACAAGTTGCATTACTGTATAAAAGTAAGTTTTCCTTGTTTTTAAGGATGCATTTGAAAATCTGTTGAGCTAGCCTCCGAATATTTGTCTGTTGTGACTTCTGCTTGACGGTAGTAATGTGGACTCCTAGCCCTCCCCCTGCTCCCCCAAAATAGTTTTTTTGGAGTTTTAACCCTTTATTTCCTTCAAAATTTGAGTTTTTAATGTGAGCAGATTAAGCAGAACTGCCTTTGTTAAATTTTCTTTATAAGAAGGAAATTAACTTTTCAGATTAATTATCAACATATTTGTACAGGTACACTCATATTAGTTAGTATCATTTTAATTTATAATATTTCTGAATATTTTAATGACTTTTTTTTAACCTAGCTATGAGCTGTGTGAACTTTCAGAAATTTATACCCCCCATGCAGTACAAAATATTTTATAGCTCTACTGATGGAGTGAATTTTTAATATTTCTCTGTTAATATTGACTATTAGAAATGCAATACTTTAGAGTGTCCTGTTTTCTAAAGGGATGATTGCTTTCAGCTCCTGCTCGCTTGCGGGCTTGCCTTTGCTTTCAAGTTCATATGATAAATGGGGAAGTAAACTGTGGTGTAACAGTCTGTTTTACAAATCTTCCATAGCTCTTATTCAAGAAATCAATTTTCAGAAACAAAGCCAACCGTGAGTGTTGGTAGTCATATTTTTTTAAAGTTTGGTATGCCTTGAATTCAGGATATATATACAATTTACATAAGTGTGGCAGTTGCAGTATTTATTTATTTGTTTTAGGTGGAATGCTTCATGTTGGGAAACTTCATAGTTTCATCAGCCAAATGCAAGTAGTAATGGAAATTTACTTGGATATTAGCAGGCTCTTGCTTAGCAGAATTACCTCTTAACCTTTAATTTAATTTCATTCCCATCAAGTTTACATTTATATTTTCTGTAAAGCAACAAATAATACTTGAAAGTCAAAAATTGTATTTTGAACTGGAACTGCTTCCCTGTTATTACTTCAGTACATGCCAAGGCAATATAATGCTACTCACTCTGGTATTTATGATCCATGGAAATCACATCTATGACTTAACCCTTTACTTTAGAATTTTCCGTGTAAATAGAGTATTAACTCAGTATCTGGATTTCCCTGTATTCTGTGGTTGTACATTCACAATGGGGCAGATCGTTGTTCCTTCAGCACCGCAAATGTTTGTTAAAACGTCCGCATCTGAACCTGTATTTTTCTTGTTCAATGAAAAGGCAAACAAAGAAGTCTCCACAGCTTGGATTACTACTTAGGAAATAAAGTACAACTTAATAGTGCAGCTGTTTAATAATGAGTGAGAGCATTTTGTACAGTGTATGTGTAATCTTTTTATAAAGTATATTTATTCAGTATTTTTTCATAAAGATGTGAAAGGCATACTACAATTTTGAATGATTTTTTCAGGCCCTTGTCTGATTGACCATAGTGAGAGCATAATTTAGCTTCCCATGATCATCACACTGACTTTGTCTATGTTAGCAAATAGTGTGTACCAATGGGAGCAGATTTGCAGAGTGACACATGTAGTGCTTGAGGACATGGTGTCCACTCTGTACGTTTTCCATGAGGTTTAGTGTCAGAATAGGTCTACTTGCTTTTGTGGCCTGAGTCCATGTTAGTGGTTGGAGCACATTAAAGCGTATCTTCCGTTTTAGTTTCATTTGAAAGAAATATAGTTTGTGTGTTCTGCAAAATGAGCTGAAGTGTGTACTACGGTAAGACACTTCTCATCAGAACTAAAATGCAAATGCTTATGCACTTACTGAGTTTGAAATTTTATTTTTCTTACTTGTTTAGGTATGTTCCTTACACAGAAATAAACCTCGTACATGGTTAAATATAAGGCCACTCTTACGAAGGCCTTTAAATGAAAGGTTAGTTAATACAGACTAATGCAAAGTGACTCTAGCTGTTGGTTTGCACACTGTTTAATAACATGTAAGCATTTACTTACTCTATCAGAAAAATTTTGGCATTATGACGTATGACAGAAAGAAAAGACCTCTCAATCATTCTGCGATGTTTTCAGGGGCCAGCTTTGGTTTAGAAGTCAGTCTGCTTATCCTGATTTGTATTGGAACTTTTAAATTGGTGTCTATTTTGTTTCATGTCATTGAAGGAAATAAAACCTAATAACACTGCCATACAATAAATCTGAGGCTTGCATTGTTAAAGATGACCATTTTATTGCTGTCTTAAAACAACTCTACTACCTGTGAAGAAGTCTCATTCAGTTATCTAAAGCATTTGTCATCTTCTGCTTTTTAGAGAAAATGCTGTTCTGTGCCAAAAATGCTCCCTAGTTGATCGTGTATCATTCAGCAATTGCACTAAAGGAAGTTCTAAAATTTTTCAGCTAGTCTGAATCTCCTGGATGAATTAGAGGTGTTTTAAAATATTATCTTGCCAAAATTGGCCCCTAGGATATTCTTTGAAAAAAATTCTGTACGTTTCCTGCACGTGATAGGAAGCTTAGCTTTAGCTTGATAGGAGATGCTGTTTATTTTAATGACAGACCAGGTTATGGAAGCATTTTGATTTTCAGTTTTAGAAATTGCAACTTCGATCTATAAGTTAGTATTACTAGTTAGCATTGCTAGTAATGCTGTGGGAGAGGAGGAGAGAAAAAACCTGAGTTCACACACTTCAGTTGTGTATTTTTTAAATACAAGTCCATTGTTTTCTTCAAGGCATTGAAACACAATGATGATTTTCAGCAACTCTTGTTTTTGAAAAGAACATACCATATGTATTGAACAATACAGGCTAGTTGCACAAGGACCGGATGTTCTCAAATTTTGTTAAAGTCACTAGAAGTTAGCAGGGTGCAAAGCATGTGGAGATGCTCGTTTACTCAAAGGATCTGTTTCTAAAAGGTAAGAGGAGAGTGCTATAGACATCCTCTTGCATGTCAAAATTCACTTCTATACAGTATAAAAAATCTTAGATTTAAAAGATAAAAAATACATGTGAAAAAGAGGTAGTATATTTCTACGTACTGTGCTTTCCTCAAGTGCAAAAAACTTTTAAAATCAGTATCTCTTAGAGTTTTAGGTACATACATAGCATAATGCAATGAAATTGGTGGAATAGGGACAAGGAGAAGCATCTGCCCACAGTGTGTCCAGCTGAGAGCTTTTTAGGAGGCTGTAAATCCTGCTTTCTTCCCCCCGCCCCCCATCAATGCATACTGCTTAGAGAATGTTTTGCCAGCATATTAAATATTAAGACACAACCTGTTCCTTGCTGCCTTCTGAAATGGCTTCACTTTATTAAATACATTTCTGCTGGAAAGAAAAATCCGCTCTGTATTACAGACCGTAAAAACATGGAAGTGGCTTAGAAAGCCTTTGGTCATTTGTTAGAGTTGTATTATTTGGCTTAATGTATTCCACTACCCTGGTGTTTGTATTCCAGGGGTTGTGCTGGCCTCTTCCCTGCCACTCTCCCATGCGTGCGGGTGCACGCACCCACATGCACGCACACAAACATTGCTCAGAGTCACATGGAGTGGCTGCAAGTGTGGGTGCACGCTTGTGCATTCTCCTCATTGCAGCATGGCTGGAGTTGGCCCTGCCCCCATCTCCCACCCCTCTATTTCCCTTGGAGCAATTCATTTTGCAGTTATTGAATTTCTTCGGAGAGTTATTTTCATACAGCAAGCATCACAGCACCTCTGGATCTTGATAGCATTTCTACATAAGGAGAAAGAAGCTTTGTGTTAGTAATTACCTAACATTGTCAGGAGCTGACTGCAGGCCTCTTTCTAGTGATAACAGAATAACCACATAATGTAGCTTTATAGCACATGATTAATAGAAAATAATTACACATCCTACAAAGGGATGCAATATTTCTTATAAATTGACTACAATGGTTTCCTGTAGATTAAAGGACTCTTCATTATTTTATCAGTCCTTCTGAAGTATAGTTGCTTCCCTATGTTAGCACTGATGTTGAAGAGCTGAACGCAGTGAGGGATACCAGATGGTAAGCCTAGTGGTACCTGAGATCTTAAGCTGATGCTTGCAAAAACACCATGCTTCCCCACTCCTCAGAATTAATATTAATACTCAATTGTATTCATATCCTACTGCATTTTCATTATTATTTCCCACAGATATCGGCTTTAGACTTTTTATTCTACACATCTTAAACAGCAGTAGCAAACATATGAACCTCACAACAACAGCAAATCAATTGAGTTCTATTGTCACTAAGTAGTTTATCATTGATAACAGTGATAGAAACAATACATCAATTTGGATTTTATATGTGAATGCAAGAAGGGAGTGGGGGAGACTGCTTTTCTGTCTGACTAGTAAGCACTCTGTTGTGTGATACGGAGGACAGAAAGGAGTGGTTAAAAGCTGTGAGAGAAATGCCTGTACTTTAATCAGTTTAAAAGGGACTGCTATGCAATTATTCTAAAACCTGAGATTAAAGTTTTATATTCTCGATAACCAGGTATCTGTATTATATTTTTATTCCAACTTCTGCAGATTGCAGATGGTTTAATTGGGATTCATGTTGCTCTTGAGACCTGTACAAAGAATACTAATGATAAAGTAAAAGCTCTTCTGCATTGCAATCCTGTCTGTATAGTATAATGGTTGCAGTGAATCCTTAAATTAGTTTACTAGTCCGTTACATCAACATTCATTTCATCTTCTCACTTAGCTTCATGCCAGAGCAGTAAGTGGTGTATTACTAAGTGGCAAGAAACGGGAAGTTTTCAAAACAGCAAACACACTCTTAATTTTAATCTGAGGCATCTAAATTGTTCCTTAAAAACTCATTATTTTTAAGTTCATGTAATGTTGCTAAGTGGAACATTTTCAATGGATAATACAGTCCACAGGCTTTTTCTGTGCCATTTGTCATATACAGTTTAATGACCACTTAACTAAGCCACTTCCCTCATTTCATGTATTGTTTGTTTTTTTGGCTGATGTCTAGCAAAACTTGCTTAATCACTCTCGCCAGTCACTTCATGAGTTCCATGTAGCAGCTTAAAATCTTTTGTTGCTTTCTGCTGGAGAGATTTATTGCTGAGATTCCAGTAGCGTACGTGAGTACTGCTCCTTTCAGCAATTTCCCACTTTAGTCTAGAAATATAGTTTGTATATTTAAGCAGTGTATTGTGAGATAAAATATATATTTTAAACAAGCTGATCTGGAACACTGTAAACCTTGATGTCAGGATATTATTTAGCCTTCAAGGATTTGGGGAGTAACGTGTGCCCTGTGGGAGAGACTCTGAGCAGTTCTTTGGAGAGCACTTTTGCCACTGAAGATCACGTTCAGATATCTCTAGACTTTCAGAGCAGGCACATCCCTAGATTTCTGTTCTGCAGCACAAGGGGGAAGAAGGTGGAATTATTTTTGCAGCTTCTAGTTGCGTGTGTTCACATCACAAATGAAGTCTTTCCTGCTGTTTTCTATGTGGGTTTTCTTTAAGCCATACTTACTGCAGCGTTTCATGGATGGTAGGATAGAACCTGTTAAATCACCAGTTTCTGTTTGCATTGTAAAGACAAGGAAGGACGTGTTTAATTTAAGACTGGTGTTCAGCCTTCCGCAGTAGAAAATAAAAAAGAGTGGGAGTGCATGCCTGCATGCACGCTAGAAAAAGCCTGGGCCCGCGTGGACACATGGATCTAGTCTTGAAAGTGGGGTTACCAACAGGGCTTTATTGCAGTTGTGCAGAGGGAGAGCCGAGTCGCTAAGCACCGCACAGGACCGAGGGCACTCTGCAGACCAGGCCGTCTGTGCCTGCAGCAAAGCACCCTCGCGCGCGTTCTAATGGAAGTCCATTAACCCTTAAGCTCCACCTGACTATTTATAACCGAAAAACTTTATCTGCAGTCAAAATAATAGCTTGTAGTGTCATCTCAGTAGGCCCATTAATTCAGAAGTCTGTAGCCTTGCTTTTCTCATCAGAAGAGCAGTGCAGCAGGAAGCAGATGTTGCTTATCAGTGTTATCTGTGTATTTTGTATTTTCCATGTTTGTTCCAAAGTAATTTTTATCTTACTAATCATTCCATTTTGAATGGGGTCTCTGTTTTAATAATGCTTCATATGTAACTCAATATGTGTGTGTGTGCAATTTCAACTGTTACAATTTATTGAACTGCTGTTAGGATTGATCTTAAAATATTTACCTCATAGGAAAAAAATTAAATTTGGATCCCACAATACTCTTACTTGGTATAGCTTTTGGAAGATATTATTTCTTTAAACTATTATAATTCATTTTGTTTCATATTTATCTCACTAAGCCTAAACAAATTTCAAACAAAAGTACATTAGTCATCTGTCAGACACATGAGATCTGCTGTAGAATTTTCTGCAAGCCTAAAGCAAGAGTAGACTTTGTCCGTAAAAAGAGACTATGTATTAGATACATAGCATTCCTTTCACATTTGAGCAAAGTATTATTTTAAAAAAGTTGATCGTTAAGTTCCCTGGAGTTTAGCCTTGTGATACGGAAAGCAGCTCAGCTGATTCTTACATTTCAGCATTGTGCTATTGGATATTAGTTACAAAGCCAAGATGCTTATATTTGTGAAGCATATAGGATGGAGAGCTCAGCTATTTTTAGTATGTGTTGTAGAGAAGCATGGCCATAATTAAGAAATTTTCCTGAGTATGCCTGGCCTTTTTAAAATTTAACTTCTGTCCTTGCCTAACTCTGCATGTGAATGCCTGTAACAAAAAGATATAATGTTTTAATTTTCAGTTGGAATGATTATAACTGTATATATGAGGAAGCATCCATAAGGAGTTGCATACGAAACTCTATTGCATTTATATCAGACTAAAGGTTAATATTGCATATTGTTTTCAATTAGGAGTACAATAGATTTGGCTGGTGGGTAGGAGAAATGAAGGGAACCATTGGCTTGGTGCCTAAAGCCTACATAATGGAGATGTATGATATTTGAGAGGCCTGGGTAAGTACATTTTAATCCAATCTTCTGTAATGGCTTATATGTTCCCTTGTTCTCTGTTTCATAAGTATTTCTTTCCTGGAACCTTTGTAGGAGTCCTGTTAACATAAAGATTATGGCAAAATATATTGAAGGTTCAATTAAAGCACCTCTTCTGGGATTGTGTATGAAATATTAAACCACAGTGTTCAAAATAAGATGTATTTTATAACTAGCTTTCTTTTCGTGATTTTTTGGGTAAAATAAAGTTGATGTGCTTTCTAGTTAGTTTTGTTACTTGAGTAATATGCATGTATCTGTCTATACAGAAATCTGCGGAAGGGGATAGATATTTGGACTGAGCTTTGAGCATTTGTCTGAGTTTTTTTGGCTAACGATGAACTACCAACTGCTTTCTTCCTAATCAGGAGAAATCTGCAGTTGAAATCAAGAGTGGTGCGCAGCTGCAGTTTACAGACCCAGCCTCTGATCGAAGAAGATTCTGCCGTACGCATTTTGTGGTTTCAGTGAATGTAGTCGGATCACTGCCTTGTATATATTAAACATTAAAAACTGTAATTGATCATCATTTTGAGGAAATGTTCATCTTACTTTTTATAGAATTGTAATGCTAGGAAATGAAATAGATGATAATTAACGTGTGGGGCCCAAGCAGTCAAATAGTGCCTGTTGATTTTTGCTTAAGCAGATTCGCAGCACTCCATATTTTTATAGGTTTTTGTTGTTTCAGTGAAACATGTTTTTCTGTTACTCAAATTAAAAAAAAAAGAAGCTGAACTTTGAAAGTAGCAAATTATTATTCTCTTAATGCATGTATTAATCTTTTGGTGTAGCAGTTCACTGTACATTTTTGCCTAGCTTCCTAGCAAAATCAAACAAAATTTCTATGTAATAATGCAAGTCTTAAAGGTATTATGCTTCAAAATTATTATTTTTACATTTCAACAGATGATATATTTTTTCATGTATGTTTAGTATTGTTAGTTAGTATTTTGTTATCACAAAATAAAGGATTGGCTCCTTGGCTAATGTAAATCAGCTTAGTTGGTAATACCGCTGTGCTACCATTCTGCCATGCAAACATGAATCGTGAAAATTTGGCAAAGGATAACGTATTAAAAAGACAATTTTTGTACACCAACGTAAGATAAACGGCGAGTGAGAGTGATTTTGTCAGCAGTGGAGAAATATTCCTTTTTACCTGTTGCTTACAGATACTTTCACAGAGTCAAACCTGGATATCTTCTTTATGTGGAAAGTCTGGTACAAGTTATGCAACAGATCTCAGTTCAACGTTACAGTTAGTAAGGGCTACCTACAGTCTTAGTAGTGTCAAATTGAGAACTTTGTGGCAAAAGCATCAGTTGAAACGTTAAAAAAACCCACACTAAAATATGCTCGCTTGTGGACAAGGGGCGGGCTGGACAAGTCAGAGTTAATGCTTTAAATGCTCTTCTTTTGGGGATGTGTTTTGCTGTTAGCATGTAAGATCAACTTTTTTTGAATCCTCCCACACAGTTGATTTGTGAGACCCTTAATCTGCCAAAAAGGCAGGTCAGGCCAGTCTGTGAATTGCTGAGCCTGTGCAGGTCTCCTTGTAGTTGCTTGTGCTGTTTATGCTTCAGGCAGGCCCTGGAAGCAGTGTGGGTTAAAAGGTAACATTAGGCTAAACTCAGAATTAGATCCTTCTAATAAGCTAAGATGTTGTGCTTTATTTTTACTAATGTATTTTACTTTCTGGTGCACGCAGTTCTAATAGGAGTCAAACAGCAGGGTAGAGAGTTTTCTTGTATTTTTTTCAAAAGAAATAGTCATTGAAATTGATTCTGTATGTTATCTGTGGAGCATTAAAATGATAGATTATAGTCTTCAGATCTTTTACTACTTTAATTTATCAAGTGTACTTGTGGATTGTGTACAGAATGTGAAGCGTTAATATCATGGCTATAAAAGCTCCTTCTCTCTTGTTAACATGGCAGCATAATAAATCTACACACCGAAATGTCTTTTTATTAATTATGTAATTCCGAAGGCCACCAGCACCTACCCTTCGTGGGGCCCAGATCCCTTTTGTCGAGACTCGCGGTAGCCCCTCGTGCGTCGGCCGCGAAATTTCAGTTTGAGAAGTCCAGACAGCGGCGGCCGTACAGTGAACGTCAAATCTAGGCAAGGCTCTGCCTGAAGTTTCGCTTGGCGATGCCCCAGCGAAAGGCAGAGCCGCTCCGGAGGCGGCCGAGCGCGGCCGGGGCCGGGGCCGGGGCCGGGGCTCGCCCCTGCGCGGCGGCGGCGCCGGGCGCCGGGCGGCGCTGAGCACTGCGGTGGCTCGGCAGTAGATGGCAGCAAATTTTCGTAGCACGGGAGGCTCACGAAACCCTTCCCCCTCCGGCGCTCCCGCACGGGCTGCGGCGGAAAGCGTTGGGAGCCCCGCATCCGCTTTTGCTGTTTTTCCAGGAGAGGGAGTCCTTACCCAGCTGATGAGTAGCAGGCTTGCGGGGCTCTTTTTCTTCTCGGTGGTGACAAAAAGAGCAATAAAATGTCTTTTGTCTGTCGTTCCCCTGGCCTTTAATTTTTTTTTTTCTTTTCTCCCCGTCCTCCTTTAGTACATATGGGAGGTAAGTAAACAAACTGCCTTAAAAATTCAAAACATGACAGAAAGATGTTCTCAAACTCGCTTGAAGTGTCTTGGAATAAACCAACAATAGAACATAGATAAATTGTTTACTTTAAGTCTTTGCAAATACCATAACCTTTTTTGGATAAGAAAACCTCCATTAATACAACTTAAACAAAACTCAGTGTTAGAAAATGCTAATTGCTTTATTTTCATTGTTTGCTTAGGTCCCTTTTGCCTTTCTGTGAGCAGTAGGACAGCTAATTTTTTAAAAAGGTGATTGCAAGTCATATCTTGTACAGCATTTTACTTGATTATTTGCTCTGTTCTGAATTTGTACTATACTGCCATTAGATCTTACAATAATGTTCTACTCTGCAAATTTTTAAGGTTCAAATAAAGTTTAATTGTTTGCAAACTGTTATGATGCTAATAATTCAACAGCCTGCTGTGTTACTAATGAAATTACTTTGTTATGATTAATTTGGAAAATAGTGTGTTGATTGTAGTAATTAAGCACAACAAGGTGAAGTAAATGATTCTAATGCCATCTGGCCTCCAGACTGAATGAAGAAATGAAATGGGGCTGTCATTTGAATTTATTCAGAGAAGTAAGGGTAATACAAATGCTTTTTATTGCGAAGGCACCCGGATATAACCATCCCACTTTCTACTATTATTTCATGTACTTCTGTATATAACTGCTTCACATATTTTACCAGCGTCTTGTTAGAATGTACCTCCTTGTACATGCTGCCACTGATTACATACACTGATGGCAGCGTATGTGCTGGTTTCTTCCACCAGTGAGGTCTGAGGATGAGATTTAAAGACGTGATGTGCATCAGCTTACCTTTTGCTCCTCTCTTAACGATAAAAACTTTCTTTAACTAGAATTAAGCGAAACGTGAACACTAACTAAGATCTCACCGTATATGCAAAGCCAAATGCATACACTATGTTCTTTTTAGCTCTGCAGTCAGTGCATGATGCAGCATTAAAAGGAGCATAAAGCCTTTAAAAGGAGTGATAACCCTTTAGAGCCTGATCCAAAGACTGCTGAAATTGAGAAGCTATTGAATTCATTTGCTTCTGGATCAGGCTGTCAGAATGGTAACTCAAAAATAGGCAATAAAATTTCAAAAAGCCTTTTCCTGAATACTGTCTGTCTTTTTTCAGAAAGAGATGCAATTATTTTCGTAACCTGAACTAAACAAAAGAGAAGCACTAAATTCTGTGTAGCTGAAAGATAGAAATCCATTTTTCTATCTCAGGTAAAGAGAAGTTGTAGGTATAGATCAGAATCCTGGTTTGATGAAGTTCCCTGGGATCTGCAGGAAAACTGCAGAACATTAAAATGGGATGAAAGTACCCAGGTAGGTGACAATGGGATGCTATTCAGCTGTGCAAATCGTCGGATGTTTCTCCCATCTGCTTCCCTCAAGTTGACGAAAAATGTCTCATTAATATGGAGTAGTGGGAGTATGTGTGTGCATGGAAACCTTATAAACAACTTTACATAGCAGAATGTACTGATACACTGCAAGACCTTCACTAACCAGACTTTCTCTGAAGTTGACGTTTCTCAGACAAGTATCTGCTTAATTCCATCTTTCTTTAGAGAAATACAGACTGAGCTCAGTGCAGAGTGCTCTGCCAAACCTGCATCTCTGTTTTAGCATTCATTTCCTGCTCTGCATCCCTTGCCTTGCTGTGAGGGGCCAGCACCAACAACTTAAGGACTTAAAATCAGGGATTCAGACTGGTATAAGCACAGTGTTTCATGCCTCTGGAATGAAATTACCACTTGGCCAGTCTCTCCTTGCTACAGGAAGAGTTAATCGGAAGCCAGGTTCGTGGCAGGATGTGTGGGTCAAAGAGGTGCCGCCTTTCTCCTCTGGCTATACTGTGCCAAAGAGCATATATTTCTTTTTCCCTTTTACATTGTAAAGCAGAGCAGGCAGTGATAAGCCCTGAGTCATTATATCATGGCCGTTTATGGATTAATTTAGGAATGATTTTGTAACAGGATCTAAACAATTCTGTTTCTACTGCAGGGAATTCTTGGTCAAAAAGAGACTTCACCACAAAGAGAAGTCCACAGGGAACAGGGTCCAAAGCAAACTAGAGGAACAACCTCTGCACTGAAATATATACCACCATGAGTCAAAGCCTGAGATGTCAGCTCCTTCCTAGCCTTTTGGGAAGAGCAAGTTTTATAATAGTGAAAAAAACTAAAAATGCAAGGTGTCATCTTGTAGCAATGAGTGGGAGAATGAAGTATAGCAATGCAGACAGCCTGAAAACAAGAGCTGCTGGTAGGTGAAGCGGCAGATAGTTTCAAATGCCACTAAAACCCAGTCTATCTCTATTAGTTTTCTGTAAACGGGTGTGTTGGAGCTTTTATCTCAAAGTATCCTGCGTGTCTCACAACCTGTGCAACAAATTTCCTCTCACCCTCTGCTGTAAAACAAGTGCTACTCCATAAAGATATTTGACGACTAATGAGCATTTTACAGCAATACTTGAGAGTTTATGCTGTGAGATGAAAAAATTCCACATTCAGGTACAGTGGAAGGAAGGATTTATGCTGGCAGAACAGAATTAGCAGTTTGGCCGCTTCCAGTCTACTGCAATTGCTTGCATATTTGTAAATCGTGCCATGGGACTTCTAATGGCCACAAGCAATCAGGATTTTAGTTTTACACCTCATGCTACGAGACAGGGTATGCAGCACCGCAGAACTGCTTGGGTTAAAGGAAACGGTCTTACACAGGATCGTTGTCGATCCTTTAAACACTAGCAGCGCAGAAGGGTTCCTTGGCAGTCTTCCACCCAAGAGCTGACATGGCCCAATGCTGCTTTTTAATAGTCAAATCTAATAGGGTCAAAATGAGAAGAGCAGAGCAGAGACAGTCTGACAGGCATGGACAACTGAGTTTATTCATTCACAGTTTTCAGCCTTTGAGACTTATTTCAGTTTGGATGGGAAAACATGGACTCTGTGAACAGTCACGCGGCATCAGGGAAGCAGGGGGACCTCCTTCCTTCTCCCTGATCCAAGAGGACTGCCATTTCCCCCTGATGTTTAAATTAAAGGTAGCCAGGGATGAATGCCCATACATACACATGTATGTGTGGGAAGGAGCAGGTTTTATTGTATATTCACTTACAATCATGTTTTGATGCCTGTTTTTCATTTCTAAAAGGTGCTTCTGTCCGCATGATCATGATAGTGCGGCTATAGGCTACAGGTTTTTCCTATAGAAAAATGGTATTTCTAGATTTTTTAAATGTTATTTCCAATTGTTTAAAGGCTCTGTTTGAGTAACTTCCCTTTTCTGTTGCTCCACAATGCCCATCACGATAGTACTCTTTTAGTGCATTATGTTAGGAGCCTATTGTTGAACATCTAGCGTCTTTTCTGGCATCAGTTTTCCTTTGCCTGCACCAAGAGAATACTCTGGGCTCATTTTTTACTACATCTTTTTTCCCCCTGTTTTCAGGCTAATTTTAGAGTTAGTTTCAAGGTGTCAGACCAGAATGAAAGGGGCAGGTAATCTCTGCTTTTAAGTTCCCATTACTTAAAAATAGACATGCCACGTTATCAAATGAAAGACCTAGTATAGTTTTGGAAGGACTATAACTGATGAAGTTCCTATCCATTCATTTTTTTGGCTTCTGAGGCTGGCACATTACAGATGTTGGCATTTGTTATGTGGGCACTTACCTACTTCTAGAGGGAGGCTGCCCGTTCGACTTACTGGCTTTTGAGAGCCACCCAAGGTCAGCTGTGGGTCATTACTGACTTGTGACTTACCCAGGACCAGAGCTGCCTTCCCTCTGATCTGTCTAGCACTGCTTCAGAGGCGAAAGCAAGCATCTTACCTCAGGGATTTTGTTAATTTTCAGAGAAGTGAGGTGAGCGAAACTTCAAAATACAAATGCATCATCCACCATAATAGTTCTTTTCAAGCCACTTTTATGATTTGCGCTTGTGTAAATACTCTGCCTTTTACTGTTCTCCTGCATGCCTTTATTATGCAAAGTTATGAAGAGGAGAACATGTGCCACAAGGCATCTTCCTGAAATATCAGATTGCTAGGATTAGGTCAAATCTGTCTTTCAGGCGAAGGCTAAGAAAATGCCCATTTGAGAATGTGAACCTGAATTTGCACCAGTGGTGGTGGCTTGTGGCAGGCTTAGGCAAGCACTAGAGAAGAAATACCTACCTGGATGGCCCTTTGCTGAAAACTGATCCTTACTAATGAGTGTGTAATATTATATTGGGTCATTCAGCTGCAGCGTTGCTACTGGACATCTCTAAACAGGTCAGTAAGCTAGTAATTTCTGTAGGTCTTTGTACATCAGGTGTGGATCAGGATTTGGAATTATAGCCTCATCTGACAGAACAGCATCTGATGCTGTGATGTGATACGTTCTTGTTTACGTGTCCTGTTTATCAGGCAAGAGCTTCTAGGAGTATATGCAGCCCTCAAAGGGAATTCATCATGCCCGTTTTGTTGGCATTTTATTTTGCAGATTCTGGTTGATGTCCCCCTGAAGTCCCCCATGAAGGAGGCCTTCATGAACAGTACCCTTGCTTAGGTATCATAACATTTGAAACTTGTGGAATATGTTTTATAGTAATTTAGTCTAAAACTGACCGGAATGAATGAACCATTGAACAGATAGAGCACTGTCTGCTGACCAGCTACTGAGAGCGTATTTATTTCATTTGGTAAACAATGTCTGATTATTAATTAATTATGATAATTCAGACAATTATTTCAATAATTTTGTCTAGCTAACAGTCACAGTAGACATACTATATGCTAAATGTATTAACTGAAATTACAATAGCTGTTCAGCCTACATTCATCATCATACTTATTAGCGTCTGCCCTTCCTATGTCTGTGGGCTGTTGAATGTTCTGCTCATCCTGAATGTTGTCATATCTGCTGGTATTACAGAAAGAATTTGAAATGTAGGCAATTGTCAATGACACAAATAATGTTCTGTCTTTTACACTCTATGCTTCCTGAAAACACAGTCAATTCTGAGAGTATAATCTGAAACAAAGGAATCTTTCCATGTAACTTCCCCTTAACCACAATAGAAGTTATGTGGGTAAATCTTAATTTGAGGGCGCATTATTAACTCCTCAATGACAATAGTAAGCGTTAAGTCATGTAGTTTCCTTGGCTTCACTTGAAGTGCTTACTAATGTGAAAAAATGTTTTAAAATCAAGTTGTTAGTGTTCTGGAAAGTAATTTTTGTGCTTTAAAAAATACCCCTAACCAGAAGTTAGCCACCTGGATATAGGATGCCAATTTATCTGTGTCGTATTTCTTGCTGTTCAGCACCACTCTGCATAGCAGTTACCGACTACAGAGAATTTTCTGAAAGACACAAAGTGAACGACTTGGTTGGTTCTCATCACCAGCTGCCCAGAGTAGATCTCCGTAGGTGTAAGATACTTCTAACCAGATGGAAGTATTTTACACACTACGCATTCCTAATTCCCAGTTCACACGTTCATGGTCTGTAGACTCTGGGCTGAATTCTGATCGGCTGTGCCAGGATTAATGAGCACTAATTCTACCGAAAACAGTGCAGGCTTTCCAGCCTTACACTGCTGTAATCAGGAGTTGCATGTGACCCCTTGTCACCTCCCTTTTCCTACTAAATCTAAATTGTACAAGGGCAGATATTATAATTGTCTTCAGTATCCTTTGTTATAGACAGCTGTCAATGGCAGAAGAATGCTTTGGCTGTTGCTCTATCCTTTCAGCAGAGGAGAAAGTGTATAATAATAATCTTGGTGTATGAGGATATTGACACAGAACTATAATATCTGTATGTGGGCCACAGTATATTCTATTTTCTGTAGGCCAAATTTCTTGCTCTCACAATTAAACACAATTCTGAGGACTTCATGGAGTTGCACATTGTGAAACTAGCAGGAAATGTGTCCCCTGTATAGCCACGAGCAGCTACCTGACACCACCTTCGCTTTGACTGCTGTATCTGGTGTTTTCCATATCTCCTTCACCATACCTGGCCAAGTGGGTGATGGCACAGGGACACGTGTAGAAGAAAGTGTGATCTGGTCATCTTTGCCCCATGTTCCACCTCACATTAGGAATGCCAGAGTGACTTGCTATTTACTATAAGGCTTACTGGCACCCCTAGGTTGCTAAATGGGATCATGTTAATCATCAGATGACATCAAGAAATGAGAGGCTTAAATTGCTCCCAGGTGGGTTCAGGTTAGACACAAGGTAAAGCTCTTCAGTGGCAAGGGTAGGGAAGTTTTGGAGTATGCTGCCTTAGAGCTTCTGGAATTTCCCTCTTTAGAGGGTTTGGAGAACTAGCAGGGAATTAGCTCCCTTGCTAACGATGGGAACCATGGTGGTTCCTGCCTTGGGGTTAGGGTCATGGGCTAAAGGACCTCTTCACGTCTGTTCCAGTCCAGTTTTCTACTGTTCTGTAAGTCAGCTGGTACCACTTTCAAACGGCACAATAAATACAAGTCTACTCTTAGTTTTCCTTTGACTGGGATACTAAAACTGACACTGATTTGCGGTTAAAATGTTCTTGATGCCTTTCCAACTTCACAAGTTCCAAGCAGTAACCTGGTTCCTCAGCTCCCTCCCAACAACATGTTAATTCAGGGCATTACCTCAGCAATTGATTTGGCCCACAATTAGCATCTTTTAAAAAAGGGCTTCTTTCAGTAGTATCATGTATCTTGCTTCACCTCAAAGCATGTTTGATTGTACCAGATATTAAAACAATTTTGAGAACATGAAACATTACATTTATTCTAATTGACATGAAGAGCATTTCACTCATGCATTTTTAAGCAAAATAGCTACAATTTCAAGTTGTAGCCATTTATTCACCTCAGGTACTTAAATTTTACTTACCACTTTGCTGTCTAAGTGCCTTATGAAACAGAGAAAAAGATAAAAATAGTCCTCAGTTTCGTCTGATGTTTCTTTCCCCTTTCTAAGAATAGAAAGGGATTTTTCCAGAGTCCAATCAAGTAAATAGGAACATTGTCATTCTTATAATAGGCTTTGGATCAGGTCTACCTGTAAGGATAATCCTCTTTTTTTCCCCGCACTCTTTAATTAAACGTGTAACATATATTTAATTCTGGTAGTATTCTTTATCTCTGTGAAAAGTCCTTTTAATTCTTTGAGTAAGAAACTGTGCTGTGGTGTGGCTACCTGATTTTATTGAAACTCCCATGTCAGGGAAAAATTATTGCCTTCCCTGTCAAAACTGACAGTAATTACAAGTCCAAATATATAGCTGTGATTGACTTGTAAAACTAAATCTGTAATATTTCAAGTTTGTAAGTTGACTTGTGCAGCTTTCAAGAAATATAACCCAGTATTTTCTTTACAAACTGCCATCTCTTTATCCATTTCTTTTATCATCTTTGTTTTTATTTGTGAGCTTGGGGACTAGACAGCTTTTATATACTACATACTGGATGGCATTTAACAAGTCTGCTTCTGGGAAAAATTAGTGTTCTTTCTAGCTAAACAGCAGCTAAAGGAAAATCAGGAAGCTTTAAGCACATGGTTCCTTTTATATGGTCTTCTTTATGCATAATCTTTCAGCAATAAATACTGCATATTGATTACTTAATTGTAATGGAAGTATAGTAGGATGGGAGCAATGTTATAGCCTATTTACTGCCTCAGTTTTTAAAGAGTTTTTAAATTTTAAAGTGGATATTGCGCTAAATGCAGTGCTATACTCTTCTATGCAGAACTTGCTATGAAAGGACTTTCTCACCAGGTCTGTGTCAGTGAAAGCTCCTTCTGTTTTGGCTGCCTTCCTTTCACCAGCCTTTGTGAAAAAAAGAAAAATCTGTAATTGGTCTTCGGGCTCTGTTTGCATATATGAAATTCACATCAGAACAAACAAATTAGTTGAGACTGATTAATGAAAAAGTCCCCAAATAGGGTTCTGTAGAGAATTTAGATTTATCTAGGCTAGGTATAAAAGTTTAACTTGTTTATTTGCCTAAGAGATTAAACATATGCTGTGGTTTTCTAGTAAATAATGAACATTTGTTCAAAAGTATTTCTGAGGACTAGTGATCTTCCTTTAACAGAAAAAAAAAAAGGCACCTACACATCAAACAAACCTGCAAGCCAAATACTCTCTGAAAGGCTTCCTAAAAGTGAACTATTTGGACTGCCTGAAAAAAATAGAGAGAGGAAGCTTTATCTTAAATATCATGTAGTCGTTTAGCTGGAGTGCAAAAAATAAATATAAGTGTGGAAGCTATATATACATACAGCCACAAAGCAGCACTTAAAAGTGGCATCCACAATCTGCACACAGCTTCAAATGTGCAATAGCAGATTATTTTGGAACAGAGAAGATGACGCTCCCCTTACAGGAGAAAACATTTTCCATTTTACTTCATTATTTCTAGGCTGTTGGGTATTTGGATGATATTGCTGTTTGGTTTTTAATTTTTCCTTTTTTTTTTTTTATTTAAAATCCAAACCAGTGAAGCAAAGCCTAGGAAGTAGTAATTTCTTTGCATCTTAATGCAGTCTGTCTTCTTAATGAGCGTACTGCACTGCCCTGAAAACAGCCCTTTACAAATAAACATGCTGAAAGTGATTTAGCCACAATGTCCAGACTGTGTAAACATCTAATTATTACAATAAAATTGTCAATAAATATACATTACTGCTCCCTTTTCAAACGTTAACCAACTTTTTCTTTGCTTGCTAAAAAGGTATAAATTGTATTTTTATGTCTTGGTGGGTTTTGTTTTCATTACCCTGCTTGCTGCTCTCCAGACAAAAGAACACAGCCTAATGTCTGAGTTATTCCTGGATGCTGAAAACTCCTACAGTTGTTTATTAACGTAAAGTGCAATGTTTCCTCTCACAGTAAAATGAACTCAGAATTTTCACAATCCGATCTTTAGTCATGGCATTTTTTGTTTTTTTAAGCTATAAAACCTGTTATTGTAATTGCTGCAACTCTGGAACGGGCACACGATTAAACCCCACTTATTAAAGGGAGGAAAGGACGTAATGCTGCATTAGGACTGGGAGAGAAAATAGGAAAATGTAGCAATTTCCTCAAAAATATTGAGTTCCGCTTTCAGAATTACGGTATCACGTTGGCCATGGTTGTGGCATAACCCCCCCACCCCACCCCCCCCACCCCCAAGCATGCCCCCTTTTCACATTTCTTATATAACTGGCACATTAACATTAGAAAAGCAGAATGATATTGAATTCTAATGAGGTCTGGCCTATCTGCTCGGCTAGGAGAAGAATGAGGATAATTCATTTGTATGCTGCGAAGCGTTCAGAGCTCCGCGAGCATCCCTGTGGCTTCGGCTTGTGGTGCTGATCATCTGCTCCTACTTTAGGGGGTTTCATTGCTCCGAGCAGCATCTGAGCTGGGGAGAAAACAGTTAACCACTTTACTGCTAGCTTTTGTTATATAATGACAATTTAATACGGTGGCTATTTTTTTGTTAACCTGCTTTAAAAAGGTCTTTCAAATGGTTAAATTAATCTTCTGATTAGCTGTGCCTGCCAGGTAAAATATAAGGAGGAAAATGATGTGGAACATAGCAGTGTAAAATGCGTTAGCCAGTCTTGGTAAACATGTCTATTTTAAATAATCAATGTAATGACAGGCAGCCATTTCCTCAGAAAACATATTTTTAAATACTTTTAATTCTCTTTTACTGCCTGTTTTCACGCTGCTTTTTTTTTTTTTTTTTGACATTGAAGATACTCAGCAGAGCGGCATGTTATTTAAAAAAGAGAGAAGAAATGTTTACCAAAATCAAGGTATAAAAGACTCGTGCAAATTGCCACGTAAAATGATCTGCGCAAACAGGCATCGGGGAAGAGAGCGAAGGCTGTGCCAAACAGATGGCACTCCCTGCTGTGTTTTTGATTGAAAAAGAAAGGTAACATTTGCAGCCACGTCAAAGAGACAGTGATCAGCTAAACAAATGGGTCTCCGAAGTACGCCATTGCTGGAGCGAGCCCTGCTGCAGGGGACGAGCGAGGCTGTATGTCACCGTGGTGCTGTGCGCGCGGCGCGCCTTGCCGAAGTGAGGGGACACGTCCCCCTTCCGTCTATCCAAGGCGAGCAGAAGCCTTTGTTGGACTAGACTGCGATATCCTCCGCAAAAGCAGCAGAGAAACCCGCAGACCATAAATGCCAGTGTGTGTGATTTCATTTATTTATTTATTTGGGTTTTTTTTTTTCCCCCTGGTCATCTCCAAATCATATTCGGGGACAGCCCGGCGGGTTTTCCATTTGGTGTATCAGGTGTCCAGGGTTTACAGTGAATAAAATTGCTCTGTGGTTTAAAAGAAATGGAAAGTCAATGCCAAATAATCACAGAGGTGCAATTGGAGGAGGAGGCTATTAGCCGAGCAGCCCTCCTCGTGCCTGCGCTCTGCCTGCAATACAAACATCAAAGATGGCAGAGGAAGGGTGGGGGTGGGTCTCCCCCCTCCCCCTTTTTTGGGCTCATCTCAGCTGGCAGCCTTATTCCGCCTCAGTAAAGACAAGGTACAGAAATGTCCTTTGGGTGACATTCAAAACTCGATATAAATCCTCTGCTTTATGAGACTGCAGTGCAATAAATTACTTAGCCTAATTGTAGATGTAATGAATTACCATAATTAGTCATGGGCTACATTAAATTAATCAGCATGGTACATTATTTTGCTAAATTACATCTTTGCCTTCCAAAGCCACCAGTGCAGCAATCAGTGTTTCTTGCAAGAGGGGAATGATGCTGTAATGAGAAGCCTTTCTGCTCCTAGAATAGTGACAGGATATGAATTTTGATGGGAGACAGAAAGGTTTGGAGACACTGGAGCCTCAACTTGTGCCTGAAGTGTCTGCCGTTGTTAATGATGCTCTAGTCCTCCTGCAGGGGAGCAGTGGGCTGTGTCTGCTGAAGGTTGTGGACGATTCTCCTCACAGGGGAAGAAAAACACTTAGCTCGTGCTTTAAGGCAAATAATATCGCTGATACAACAAGTCACAAAGCAGTGGGGTGGCAGAGAGATAATGTCTCTGGAAATATTAATAGATTTAGAATGTTCTTTTACATTGGCTGATGAGATTTATAGTTACCAGGTATTTATTATTATTATTATTATTCGTGCCATTTGGATCTGAGTTAAAGCCTGTAGCTATTTTTGTTTTTTACTTAAACCTCCAGCTGTTCAGAATCTTGCTGTTGCTTCTCAGTGAGTAAGTCTGGAAGCAAACCGTACTTGAGCTGAGTATTAGTCACTATTCAGCAAAATGTTGTTGGGAGAGCTCCAGAGTCCCACCTGAACACACATGCTCTGTTTGGATTTTTATTTGGGGGCATATAAGTAGATACAGACTATTATTTGGCTTGATGAATGACAGAGTATATGTTTCGAATGCGTGAATCCCAATTATTTCCGACATATTTCATAAGTATGAAATAGCTTTCCTATTTTTTGCTTTTCCCCGAATGCTCTGTTTACAAGATCTGTCACTTTGTAACTTTTATGCTTCAGAACAAGTTCGTTCAAATATTTACTTACACTCACGATGTCACCAGATGCCAGTTTGTGACAGAGATTCATGGCACTGTCCTGCAATAAGGTTAATTATCCTGGACTTGAAATGAAGGATGCTGCCTCATTGCTGTTGTTTTGTTTTCTAGAAAGGCAATATTTGTGAGCTTTTAGTTTAAAGGATGCATCTGCTGTCTGAATGCCCATCTGTGTAATGAAATTAGAGTAGGATTTTTATACCGTTCTTTGGTGTTTTTGTCGTCTGCCTGCCTGTCTTGACCAGAGGACGAGGAATAAATCAGCCAGTTTAGAAACGAGACTACGGGAATGGGAATGGGAGGACAGACGATGGAAGCAGTTCCGATAAGAGTGCGCTGTCTTGTCGTGCAAATGTGAGCTTAATCTTTGAGCGTGGTCAGGAGAAAGGGACCCAAAGAAAGCATGGTCACATCTGCAGGGAAAAATGCATAGGGATGCAGAAAAGCCCTGTTTGTAATTTGTGTTTTTGTCCTGGTGGGAACCCATTTAATTAGTGCAAGAAGGTATTGAATTTTAGCTTATCATGCATATTGTTTTCCAGCTGTACAGAAGATTGCCAAGTTTCTAATGGCCTGACCCTACTCTGTAAATCAGCAGTAAATTGCGGCATTTACACTGAGCAAAGGCAAAGGGCTCATTCTGTTGGGTTTGCGCTGTCACAGGAACCTGGGCTAAGGGATTAATGGTCTGATGTTAAACATCTGTCCCCTGTCTTTGGGGGGACGTAAACACACAAAGAGGGAATCTAATGCCATCTACTAAAAGATCTTCAATGAGAGGGAGCCCTTGCTAACATTTCCATCCAGTGGCACCTCAGACACATTGCCTCTTTATGCTAAAGCCCCACAGCACTAAGGGCCCTATAAATAGTCTCCATGTGACAGCTCAGAGAAGAAGAGAGGTTTCCTCTAGACATTAGTTGTGCTAAAAGATTCATCATTACCTGCAGTCATGAAATAAATCTTTGATACTTACAACTATAATATCCATGCTCTACGTTTTATTGCAGATATAGGTAGACAGTCATTATTTCTGACACTTTCTCAGCATTACAAGGAGTACTCTAGGGGAACAACTAGTGTACAGTCTTACAGAAATAGATTGATATAACCACATGGAAACCAGTTACTTGCAGTCAATATAATAGTCCCTTAATGATGTTAAACAGTCGTGTAGATTCCAAGTTTAATGTAAAAATCCTATCTTCAAACAACCATAGTTATCTGCAAATTAAGTTGCCAGAAGGGAAATTTATTTTTTCATCATATATTAGTCCTCAAGAAATATATTACTTGGAGCAGAATAAAATCTTTTTTTTTTTTTCACCATTATGGTTTATTGTTATTTAGGGGACATTAAAACAAGACAATGGTCAACAACAATCAGTTTGCAGTACTTGTGGGAGATGGGAAGCATTGTATGCTGTGAAGCCGAGTACTGAAGGATGCCGTATGTGATGGTGATGTGGTAGATACTATCATCATGTAAATTTAACGAACATTTACACAGCAAATAACTTCTCATACTGAAGAGGTGCTAAAGCTGGATTAGGACCAATGAAGAGAAAGTCACTTAAGTTGCTGACCTGACCCCTTGAGAGAGACATGTGATATGATAATATTCCCACCGCACTTGTAAGGCACAGGTTTTAAGCTCTTGGCTGTACTTTTGTACTAGGAGCTCCTCAGTTCTGCGCTGCTCCCTTCAGCAGCTCAGAGCTTGCTGGGAGGAGGTAATAAACAGCAGTGCACACAGTTCTCCTATTTTACCAATGACTGACCACCAAAAATGGGATCATATTAAAAATATTGTGCATCACCTTCTTACTGGGATTAACTCCTGACTAGCTAAGAACAAGGATGTGCCTCCCAGGTGGATGGGATGGACACGTGGGTGCCACTGCTGGGCAGGGACATCGCAAAACTCGAGGCCCCCAGACGACTCGCCAGTGGTCTGAGCTGTCCAGCCTGTCGGGGGCCCATACCAGCTGGCGCTGGGGAGCGTGAGCCTGAGTTTTTGATCTGCCTTTTGATTGTAAGGTTTCGAAGGGGAAGAAGCACTTCTGGAAGAAACTATCCCAGACTCAAAATAAGACTTGTTTATCTTTGGAGGCCTACCATTATTGGTAGACTTTGCACAACAAACGGTGGGCATTCTTGGTTCTCAGTACATTTTTTTAATGTTTCTAAGACTGTAGATGATATTAAAGACAGCGCTGGTTATGGTGGGCATCAAGTACCTCCTGGTGTGCCCTAGGAAGAGCTAGTCTGGGGGTTGGTTCAGTCTCTACAGAAATGCCATTTAAAGCCTACTCTTTTGCCAGGCTCAGACCTGCGCAGCCGTGACTTAGCATTCAGAAGAGCTGCAGTAAGTCGCCAACACTTTCCTGATATCAATGCGGTTTGACAACCTTATGCATCTTTCGCTGAAGTGTGTTTGAATAATGCTGGGCTTTCATCCTGAGGCTATTGAATGAAACTAAGCACTTGTATGTGTTAATATTTTGCTCATAGGTAGAAAGATTAATTGTACAAAGCGTTTGCTCTGGCTTGTGATGATCATTTCAAAGCTCTCCTCATAGCCCCAGAGATGGGACCGATGCAGACGCCTGCAGCAGGTGCGGTTTGTGGAAGCCTGTCCGCTTACGCCAATGGAGGAAGAACTGTGAGGACCACTCAGCGGCGCTTTGGGAGAGGAGCAAAAAGCAAGCATGCCCACACTGGTAGTCAGGGGTTGCTTCTTACTTATCAAAACGGAGTTTCTTATGTTGTCCTTGGGCTGGAGAAATGTTGCTGATTGGCCAACTGTTATTTTTTAATAACCGATGGCAGGTGTCCAAGTGAGCATCCTGGTGACCTCAACAATAAAGCGTGCCTCTTGGCTGCAAGGTCTGTGGGAGGGTGGCAGCCTGCCAGCCGGCCCTACATCATGTGCAGGTTGCTGTTTCTGACAGACCAGTGTTAGTTATTGTAAATGAGTGACACTGCCTATAACTCACCTTTAAATTTCACCTCACTGACATCCAAAGAGCTGTAGGTGTGTGCATGTGCGCACAGAGACACTCATATAGGTGCGTGCCCACGTACACTTACCTGGAAAACGCTCATCACCACCTTGACTGACCATACAAATGTGATTGACGATAATTAGGTTTCAACTGCCTTCTGATGCAGAAATACACACCATTACAGCGCGCCCAGTTCTGCTCCTGCAGTCTTGCCTCTGAAAGGCTATCGATTCATGCTTGCACATTTTTAAAAGGTCATGGCAATAATTCCATCTGAATTGTGCTAAGTGAAAATAGTTTGCAGAGGTTATGTGGTTTCTGCTTAGTTCCAGTGTAAACAGAATCCACTGTTGTTCATTATTGTTTTTAGTATATTTTAATTACATTTATTTGCCTCGCTCTCACATTGTATCAATGAACTATTTGTAAAGTTGTGAGGCAAGTGACCTTCAACATATGTGACTCCTGGTTCTGTGCAGAGACATTTTATTTTTCTATTATGTAAGATATGCTGGAAGCGCTTATCATAATATGGTGCTCACATCAAAAATTAAAAGCAGACGAGTAAAAATTGCCTTTTTCCCCTTGTCCCGTCATATATCTATCCATTTTAATAAGATGAAAATATCTACAGCTCCATGACTGTGGCACTAAATGTGCTTACTTTTTGTAAAATATCATTGTAGTTAAACAAACAGCCTTCTCTGGCTTGACTAGGGACAGATTGTTCCCAACAATTCATTTGACTAACAGGCTATATAATGCAATGAGTTAACTTATGAGAATACATAGTTAGTGCAACCCAAGTGCCCTAGAAAGATGACAGAAAGCTATGGCTGCTATGGCATGTATTATTTCAATGGCTGTCCTGCAATTAGTGAACTTTGTTTCTGTCTGGTTTACAGAACTTACAAGCAGAACTAAACTCATGAAGGAGAAAGAGAAGATAAGGTTTTATACATAGAATGATCCCTTCTATCTTCCTATAGGTTTTTTTCCCTATGTTTGTTTTGTTTTAAATTCTTATACGATGTCAATCATATGTACATCAATAGAGCTTTTTAGCTTTTTTACCAGCTCAGGATTTGCCTAGATATACAGTGATTATTATTCACACAGCCACATTTCAGACTGCTCCTGAAGTCCAAAGAAATGAACTTGGGTCGAGGTCACATATGTGGTTTGGCAGAGAGGGGCTTAGCATAGATCAGGACTAGACCGTAGTAAGGGCATACTTTTTGCCCCAGAAGTGTCATCTAAGGAATCCAAGTCATTCGTTAATATGTAGGACTCAAACATTTTTCCTCAAAACAGGAAATCCCTTTCTGCCTCTGAATGGAGCTACTGAAGAGCAGAGTGCTGCTACACCCGGGGCCCTGCAGCACGCGCTTGGCAGAGGTGGTGTTCGGTGTGTGAGGGGACGTGGGGAAGGATTTCCCTGCTAATCCTCTTCAGCAAAGGTAAGTTTGCATGTGTACAGATGGAAGCTTAAATGTAATATGTTCCCATGCGCCTCTATTTAGTCCCACTACAATTGCCATAATTCACTCCACAATTGGTTACTAATATACTTGAATACACGTGTCTGTAGCATGTGGATCTAATAAACAGCAAGACAGTATATGATAGCCTATCTAACCTTGTTCATATAGATGAAACATCACAGATCTGAAATCCATTCATGCTCCCTAAACACAATGCCTTATTCTGGTTTTCTATTCATGGTGTTGTAAATTTGTCAGCCTAATGGGACACTTTGTAGATGCTTTCCTTTTTAAGTGCTTTAACGGGAGTAGGTATTACATTGATCCAAAATCCAGCCTAGCATTTCGTATTGTGGAGGCTGGAATTGTGTAGTTTTATGGAGTAGTAACTGCATAAAAGGTAAATGGTATTTTTGTTCTTCTTTCTTCTCTGAGCTGAATTCTGCCAACATGAAACTGCAGTCTGCCATTCACATATGGAGTAAAATCAGCACACGGTTTGGCCACCAAATTACTAGATTGTATCATGTTTTCATTCATTAGAGATGTAAGTGTTGGTGGTAAGCAGGCTGGTAAGTTGGCAGAGTACACAGCCAAATTTCCATCCTTTTTTCCCTCCTTTCCAGAAGTGGAAGGGCTGTGGCCACACTGGGACAGACCCATCATCCACCAACGTTGGTAATCTGTCTCTTGCATAGTGATACTTCCCTAAAATACTCCCCAGCATCCACCAATTCACAGATCAAATACTTCTTAAGCAGAAGTGACATCTCCGCTTTCAGTACAGTTGAATTTTTCCTCTGTGGAAGAATAAAGTGAACCTCACTCCGTGTGAAGGCAGGCAAATTTTGGAAGCAGTGCACAGTGTGAACGCTGATGATCATTCCAGACCTGAGCTCTTGAACGTTGGATGTTTAGGTTGAACAAGGCTGATGGTAGGTTTGATATTGGCACAGTGATACACCAGCCAGCAAAGCTCCTGCTTAGAGGCCGAGAGGCAGATGGGTACCTGGCAAAAATGGCCAGTCAGTAGAAGCTCTGCTCTATGGGAGACTCAGGAGGTAGAAACGCAGAGAAAGTCAGGCCCATCTCTGAAATATGGCTTTTGCTTAACTGAATTGTGACACAGTGAACTTCTGTCTTGCATGTAAACATCATTATGACGCTATTAAAGCTCAGTATTTTCACTGCTGCTCGAACCTAAGCTCGTTCTGGATTCTCGAGCCTCCAAACAGCATGCTTGATTTAGGAAGAGAGAGCTTTTCCCTAAAACTGTCTAAAGCAATAAAAGTGAAATATTCTGGGAATTTCTGAATCAGGGGACAACAATGCAGGCTGAAGACTTGTAAAAACAGTAAACCTGAGGGCCTTGCGAGGAACCTGAGAAGCCTGATGGCGTGGAATAAATTCCCTGAAAGTGCACAGAATCACAGGGACCTCGTAGTAACAAAGCACTTCTTACTCTGAGTGTCTGTGTGCCACCTTTAAGACTGGTTTCTTGGATCAGTGTGGTAGAGATTAAACAGTGCACCCCCAGCCCTGCACAGCTATTGATCTACCGTGCCTTTGCTCGTGCTCACAGCTCAGGCTTTTTCCTGCCCCTTTGTGTCACATCCACATGCTAAGCTTCCTCAGTGAAGGACTGCATTTATTCCAGCAAAAACTATCAATCTATGACATTGTTCATAATGGGGAGAAAAAGTCAACATCAGAAATCTTTTCTGTACCCTGTAACCTTTGAGATTTATCACAACTTGGAATTCTCCTAGGGTTGACAATAAGGTGACAGAATGAGCTGTCTCATGACTTCTTTTTTTGTTTATTGGTTCCCTGTGTATGAAAAAGCTCTATAAATAATAATCACTGGTGCAGGTGGGTACAGTTGTTAAAGACACTTAACCTATTGGCTAAAACTGTCTTTTGAAGTGCTGTTTTCCTCCCTTATTAGTATGGGGGCAATAGTGCTGCTAGAGGAAAGACAGCAGAAGTCTGGAGCGTGTTGGTTGTGTACTTTGTGAACTTCTGCTGCAGAGAAATGTCAAGGTCAGAACATGATTGAAGAACCTTCTTCCTCTCTTGAAGTCACTGCTCCTATATGATATTGTTTTCCACTGTAGAAGATTCTCTTAAAAATGAGGTTGAGATCCCTAAAGAAATTGCTTCAATCAGCAACAGTGCTTAATGACTGTTAATGGGAAGTGGAGATAGGATAGTAAGTGTTACTTTGATTAATAAGAGAACTGCAGAGAATTTAAATTGTGCCACTGATGGATTATTTTCTTCAAGCTTGATAAGCACTTCTCATTTGTTCTTAAATTTGGTCAATACTGTTAAAGACAGCAAAATGAAGTATAATTAATTCTATTACTGCTACTCAGACCCAGTGTTACTGTGAAACAGATTGCGATGCAGACAACAATGTTAGGTAACACTTCTGGCAGTTTTATTGCATGAGGACCTGTCAGCGCTGAAAAGTAAAGCAAACCTTTTCTCTTCCACAGCTAGAAACTGTCCAGCACTCAGGGCCTTCCTTAACATGTATTGGTCTGCCACAGAAATATTTGCAATAAAGAAAATAGCTGGTTCTGAAGGAAGTGCGCAAAACAGAAAGCTCCAATTTCTTCCTCACCTGACATATGGTGATATGGTTGTTTGATTTTGTTTATATCTCTGTGGATATTGAGTTAGTAGTATTACTCAGGTGGAGTAGCACGTGCATAAATAGCTTTGCTGGGTGCAGTATTGCAGGATAAGACCTTAGTAAAATTAGGAGATTATAGGGCTTGGGAGAGAGGGACGAGATGACTTTGTTCCACTCCAAGATAATGCATGTTTTGTTTGCAAATGCTATGTTTTGTAAATTTAACCCCTCTACATGCTACTAGAATCCAGTGCAGCGACAAAGAAATTTATTACAATAATATTTTCCCAAAGATATTTTCTTTTCATAATCGTATGTGATTCTTACCAGTCTTGAAGTTCAGTGAGTGTACGTCCTATAGGTTAATATGGCCTGTGTAATAAATAAGCTTCTTATAGCAGCACCTAAAAGCTCCCATTAGGTCCCTGTTGTGTTAGGCATTGGCAAACGTTAAAGTCTTGACTCAGGAAAGCTCCCACATGTGCTTAAATGGTGTCTTGAAGGGAAACTTTCCTCAGCTGGGAGCAATGAGTCATTGATTGACATCTGCAGAGGTTCTGGTCATGCGTTTGCAGCAGGAAGTGATCCTACCGGACATGCTAGTCCAACACACATATTTAGTAATAAGGTAACATAGACTCTGTGCTGGTGTACCTGTAAGTTATCATTCTGCTTTTAAACAAACCTATTTACCTTGTACAACAAGTAAAGAAAATATACTGAGAAACAGTTTATGCAGAGATCTCTGTGTCTTTTCTTAAATCATTTTATAATTCATTTTATAGAACAGCGATCAGCAGCACACCTATTCTACTGTCTCACAAGAAATCCAGGCTTGCAAAGGAGTAAGGAAACTGTTTTCATCAACTGTGCTTTCATCAGAGGTAACTGCAATTATTGCTTAATTTAACACACACTGGCTATTTCAGAGTCCATGCTTCTCCGGTTCTGACTGCAGAAGTCATTGTGTGAGTTATTTCGAAATAATTTGAAACCAGAGTGTGTTGGCTAATAGTATAGTTATAAAATCAGTGAAGGTCTAATTCTGTTATTAAAAATGTAAAGCTTATGTATTATGAATAAAGAGTTCGTTCTCTTCCAAAGATATTCTATAAACATAATTTCTAAAGGAACTGGAAACACTGAAAATGTACTTCCAACATGAATTTGGGTGCAATGGTCTGCACTCTAGGGTGCAATAATATGGTAAAAGACTCTCAGGTTGAAGGTTGTGTTTGAAATTTAGAAGCACAGGATGAAAATCTAACAATTTCTCTACCTCTAAAAGTCACTGTGTTTGTAGCTCTACTTCCATTCCCCATAGGAAAGAAAACTGAACATCTTTCATTCACCTGATTTGTTGGCAAACGTTTGTGAGGGCCACTCGTGGGGAGTGTGGTGGCCTGACTGAATCATTCCTTGATTGATACTTTCCTTTAGGCAGTAAGGGTAAACACTGATAGTAAATAGTAGTTGGACACCCTTTAATTTCAGATGTCATACTCCTTGCAAGTAGTTAAAGGCATCGCATTTATATAAAGAATAGCAGTGTCAGGGTACTGGTGGCCCTTCTTAAGGCAGTTGCAGAGTGGTGTCTGGATCCAGATTGCACAACATTTTTACGTATGTTTTAAGAAGGCGGCTTTGAGATCAAACCAGAAGCCCTGTGCATCGCTTACTCATGCTTTCTACAAAATAATATGCTCCTAGGTGAGCTGGCAACTTTTTGAAAGATGGCAGCTGGCATCTTATATTGACTCTAGTGCACCAAAGACAAAGGAACTTTATATCTTAAGTATTATCCTTATAGAACTAACCAAAGATTTGGAGGCCAAATAAACCTTTCTCTCTCCCGAATTTTTCTGTTATTCCATTTTAGTGTCTGTCAGCTTGATACAAGACCTCACACATGCATGCCTATATGTGTGTATATTTGCTTGTTGCCACTGTTTTATTATGCAGCACAATGGAAATTGCAAAGTTGATTCACAGTGGAAGAAAGGTGGATCCTATATTCCACTTTACAACAACTATTCTCCAGAATTAAAGCCTATATATTTGAAGGACTGTGGTGCTGTAAATGTGCTTTTCAGAAGGTACTTTAATAGTGTCTGGTTTGTCAAAAGCCAAGGATTCGATAATGAAAGAGAGTCCTGTGTGGACCAACAGCCCTGGATTAAGAGTGGAGTACAGCTCGTTACAGTTATGTGGATACTTGGCTCTCACATAAGCTTATTAAATCATAAAATTTCAATTTACATTGTAATATTCTATAAAAGATGGAGCACACAAAACTAATAAGTATGACAGAATTTCTTTAATTTATGAATTGTTTTGTTGATTGTGTTAAAGCTGCCATTTTCAGAAGCAAGATTATTTATGTTAGAATAGTAATTTCCTGTCTCAGTTTAATTTTGTAGAAGTTCTTTGCAGATTGAAATACAATAAATGTGGCATAAAAGCTAGTGAAGTGCTGATACGATGTTATATGTTGTTAGAGAGGGGAGGATATATGTGTGTGTGTGTGTGTGTGTGTGTGTGTATATATCACTTACATATATGCATATATTTGAGTCTCTGTTTATTGTGAATATAGCTTTGTAGAAACTGAGAGACGCTGTCCTGGGGCTGTGTGTTTGGGTATTGCTCTGTTGCAAGGAGGTGAAGTTACTTGTTCTTAGACCTTGTTTTTCATAATGCTTCTAATTTCCATAATGTTTCACAATGGTTTTCATAGTTTGTAAAGTTTAGATGCAAAGTCTGCCAAAGTTCATTTTTCCTGTTGGAATCAAATCTTATTCTTCATTTCCACGCTTCTGTGAGTTCTCCGTTTAATGAAACCAAAGCCATCTCAGTATGCTTGATCTTATTTTGGCCTAGCCATGTTTTGGAACATAATGACTTATTTCTTCTTAGATGCTGCCAAACCCTCAATAATGCTGTTTCCTGAAGAACAACTGGTATCTGTGTTGGTACCTTTTGAAATAGCCTGGGCTGCTTATGCTTCACTACTACTTTTCTTGAGCATTTCTGCAGTGCCAGGTACAGATTGCTGCAGAGCGCACAACTTGTTCTGAAGGATTTGTCTGCAGATATCTGGTCTCTGAAAACAAAACATAAGTTTAAAAGCCAGCTCTGAAGAGTGGCTGGAAAATGTTTCCCAATACTCCGCCCACCCTTTACACCTTTGCAGGAGGTCACACTCCAGGAAATGCTGCATCTTGTTCATAGCAAGGGGCTATTCTGAGCCACAGCCTCCGCCTTGGATTGGGAAAAGAAGACAAAATCTTTTCCACACCTGCAAGGGGGTCCTGAGGAGATTTCAGTCACTCCTGGCCACGGAGCACCAGAGCAGAAAAAGTACAGGCTGCACGATGTAGCTCAACTGCGTTACATGCCCATGGCACATCAGAAAATACTCAGGGCATGTGCAAAGCTTGTGTTACTGCCTCTGTCCTCCCTCCGGCACAGAGCAGAGATGTTTTGCCAGCTGTTCAGTGGGTTGTTTTTTGGAGGCAAAAGCTGCATTTCTAGGATTTGCACTGTGTGGAAGAAGTGCTTCTTTATTTGTTTTTTGGTTGTTTTTTGTTGTTTTGTTTTGTTTTGTTTTGTTTTGTTGCCAGAGGACTAATTCAACCTTTCCAGGCTGGTCCTTGCAGGCCTCTGTTGTCATGCTGTTTTACCATCATATGCAAGACTTGGCAGCAATTTCCCATTAATACAGTGAGAAAAGTCAGAGATACAAGCCTGCAAATGCATGGCTGAGAAGTGGGAAAGGAGCGAAGAGGCCTCTTAGAGTGAGCTTAAAGGAACAGAGAGAGTGAAAGTTCATCAAGATGGGTTTTAAAAAGCCGTTTTGAGGTTGGACAGAGGTGGACTGGGCTTGGAAAGACACAAGGAGTCATCAGCAGTTTTGGAGATTATGATTTTCTTTACTAAAGGTGCTCTCAGTAGAGGTCTGGCATCTTCTGATTTGGAGTGCTGGCCCCAGAGGACATGACAGAGAAGGAAATCACAGCCATGAAGAAGATATGGGCAAAATTGTCAACAGCAGTAGGATGTTTTTACAGTCACACTGTCCAAGGCCAGTAACCGGGAGAAACTAAAGTGAAGAGCAGTAGAAATCTCTCTCCTCCTCCCACTGGCTCACGTGTGAAGCCCCTTCCCGCTGCCCTTGCAGTGAGAGCCCTTTCTTTTGTGCTACTCTGGTAATGTTGCCATTTATTTGGAAGAAAATTGGGTCTTTGAGCCAGTATAAAGTGACAAGCGCCTCTCGAGTTTTACAGCCCCCTCCAGATCCTGCAGAACTCCAGAGCGCAAATTATGACTATGAGCAGCAGGGACGAAGACTGAAGCGGGAAGGGGAAGAGAAATCCCAGTCTTCCAGCCTGTGCACGCTCTGCGCTTCGCTGGATAGATTTCTTTCTGCTTCTCTTTTCCCCTGTTGCCTTCTTGCCAGTCCTGCCCTGAGATAGCTGTTTCATATCCACAGGCACAGTGTAAGGCACTCAACTGTTGTAATGTGTTTCAACTAATAAGCTACAGTGGGTTAGCCCAGGATATACCACACAGTTTCCAAAGGGCTTTGCATGTCATTTATGGCATGTGTTTCATAAAGAGCGTCTCTTCTTCTATAGCCTGAATGTGATTCACCACCATTTTGGAGCAGGTCTGAGAATGTTATCGCCATTGGCTTGCTAGGTGAAAGGCTTTTCTATTTAGCTTTTAATAGAGCAAAAGTGACTCTAAATTTGTTAATACTCTTTAGGTTATATAGGACAAATTACAGATAAGTGAATAAGTAATGAAATTTGTAATGAGAATTTCTCAAGTATGAAATGTTGGCGCAAATTAATTGCAGGATTTTACAGCTATTATAGTTTATATCATAAATGCAAAAATGACTAGGGCTTTTTAATTACAGTAGGAACACACTAAATTTTTATGGAGTGCCATTTTGTTAAAGAGGTACTTTAAGCATTAAGAGCAAATGCCATCCGTAACAGTGAGCCCAGATATCTGTGCCACATCAAATAAATATGCTATCGCTATGAAATTGTTCCTCAGATACTGTAATTGACACAAAGACTAATGAGAGGTCTCTTTTCACGCCTTCAGTGTACCTTGTCTTTTCTCTTGGTCATTCTTTTTCTTAATTACTGTGTGTTTGCAGAAGGCCATGGCAAATCCCTTGGAAAAATATACGGGGCTTTTCCATTTACTCTTCAAAGCTGCACTGTGAATAGCAAAATGTTGGTGTCTCAGTAGAAGTTAATATTATTGTGGAGGGGAGGAGGGAGGATGGCTGGATGCTAATTCTTATTAAATATTTGATGTGTAGAGAAATCTAATACAGTGGAAACTCAAAGAAATCTCATTACTTGGTGGAATGCATTGCATACTAAGATAGAGATGACTCAGACTCAAAAGCTAACAGGCAGATTTAGTAAGGAAGCACATCTGAAGCAATGTCCTGCTGTTCATTTCTATTAAAATAAGAAATCTACATATCCTTTGCTACTCAGTTTATCCAGATGTTTCTCAGAGTCAAGAATATGCTTTAAAAATTTCATTGCGTACTGTATTCCTCCCTGGTGATGCTGTGTTTAGCTTTCCCCCTCCTCTTCTCCCAGCCAGCTTTCAGAGCTGGCTGGACAACAGTAGGTGCCGCAGATCTTCCTTGGCTCATGTGTAGCTCCGAGATCCCCCCTGAGCCCCTCACTCTCCAAGTCAATAAGTATGTTCCACTCTAAGGACTGACATTTTTGCTTAGGCACATGAGACCACAAGCTCACGTCCTTTTTCAGTGCCTCCTCCTACGCACACCGTGTCACAGACTACTTCCCCAGTTAAGGTCTCTAATCCATCACTCACAATTCCTTAAGGGGATTAATTAATTTTAAAAATGGTTGTGTTTCTAGGTATACTAAGTGTCCTCCCTCAAGGACAAATCCTCATCTTTCCGTTTGCACATATCGCTTGATTTGGCCTATTGGAATGTCCAGTATTATGCCTTGTATTAAACAATCCCAAAATCTTGCTTGCAAGGAATTGCAAATGAACTGATTGTCAGAGAGCTTGCTCGTAGTTAGCCATTATCTTTTTTCTGAAAGTGAGTTTCACTGGAGTGGAGGTAGCGTACAAATATGCTGCTGTCGTGGTCAAGGGGTAGGTAAGATAGCTTGGAGAAGACAAGCTCTGACAGACAGGGATGCTGAACTGAGACTTAAGAGTGCTGGGTTTCCCCTTCAGCTCTGACACTGTTTGGTTGAATAGCGTTAAATGTGTCCTTTAAACTTCATAACTCATTTCCTCATCTGCAGGTTTTTAATGTGACCTGCTTGGTAAAGCACTTTCCAATGTTACGATAAAAACCAGGGCATAAAAGCAAGATGCTTTTGTGTGTGCTTCTGTCCCTGTGACAGCGATGTTCAAAAGGAGTTTAGTTCTCATGGCTAAATGGCCGCGCGGCTCGCTCAGTGCTTGTTGGATACAGGTTGGCATCTGGTCTGGCTGCTGTTGAATCAGATTTTCTTTGCCAGACTAAGACTTCGATGTGAGAGTTTTTTGCTCATGCTTCAGCTGCACAAGTCTGTCACCAGGAAAGTACTAGCAATTTGCACTTTTGCATTTGATACATCACTGATATGGGTAGCTGTGATCAAATTATCTGAGTTTACTTTGGTGCTAGCAGAGCAATAAGATGTTGCCTGGCAAAAATAGGTTGAGCTGCACTGTTACGTGATTCTCCTGGTCCACACAAGGTTACAGGGATTTCCTGTAAAATCACCTTTGACAGAGAAGAGACATCTCCATGCCTCCGAGGTCTATGGTGGCATCAAGTCATCCAAATGGCCATCATCTACTGATGCTCTGTCCTGACCATTGTCCTGTTTAAAGATCTAGAGATCTACAGCCAGGGTTGTTCCAGCCCCTGCAGCCCATTTCAGTGAATTAGGCTCAAAACTACCGTCTCTGTTAAAATCCTCTCTGCTATTTCTACCATGTGGAGGGGAGAAATACTGCACATCCCATTTCTTCTGCCCTATCCAATCATTTTCCTGCATTCTTATTTCAAGGGCTGGTGAGAATCCCCCAAACGTCTCATTTTGTGCTTGTGAAAACAAGTCAACATTATTATGCAAGTCTGACCCTGCAAGTCATTTGTCAGAAAGATTTGTCATAAATATGCCATCTTTTTCCAAACTAAATTTCCTGGAGCACTTCCTCTCTTTCTCTCTTTGTTCCTGGTTCCTTAATTGCAAAAAAGAGACAACAAAACTACATTAAATATTGTTCCGATCTCCCATCAGGATATAAAGAATTACTGATGTTGCTGGAGGGATAACAAGTGCCTCTGCCTGAGAGTGGTCTAGGTCAACTGTGCTGGACAACGAAGGGGACTGTACCTGCTCTAAAGTCTCATGAAATACCTCTCCCTCCACTCTTTTCTGTGTTTTGAGCCGCATGATTAGAAAGTGCAAGAAGACCCTGCTACAATAGGGTTAGGATTAATTTAGGTGAATAATAGGAAAGAAACCAAGCAATGGGAAAACAGCTAAGTGAAAAACCCACACCCAGATTACGTTTACAGTTGTACTTACCATTGCCTGAAATGTACACCTCATGAGCCAGTTTCTGAAGGGTCTTGCTCCTTTCCCTGTGAATGCAAGGAAAGAATGCATGTTCTTGGCAAATTACATTAAAATAGGAAGAGGAGACAGCTGCTGAAATGCTCTCAGTGTAAATGAAGGGCGTTATGTTTACACAAAAACCACTCTTGGAAAAAAGTAATTTCACTAATGAGATGTTCCCATATCTCCTGAGGAGCTTTTCATTGCTGAGGCACTGTTTCAGACCTAACACAGATCTACAATAAAAAGAAATAACAACTAGTTAAAAGAAGCTCGTGGTTCAGCTAGCTCTCCAGTAGCACAGTAGCCTACATAGCACACACACACCACATCAGATGACAGTGATGTATGCTGTCAAAATGACCAGTAGCGTTGCATGAGCAACTTAAACCATATGCAGGATGAGCTCAGTGCTCATCTTTTGAAATAAGGTGCTGTTATTGAAAGCCCAGTCGTTATGTATGTGTCTCTCGCTTTCACACCTAAGGTAGCTACCAGATCGGTTCCTAACCAGGGAGAAGTTTACTCTAACATGTCCCAGCGCCCTCTAATAGCCACTGGACTTACTCCAGGACTCCTGAGATCATCCAGCTCGTTGTAATGGACCAACTGCCATGCAGGCTGTGGACATTTCTTAAAACTATATTTTAATGATGGCAGCCCTAATCCAAAGGATAGCTTCCTTTGCCAACAAAAAGCCTTTAACCTATAACTTGAGGCATTTCAACAAGCAACTCACTGGTCCCTTTCCCTCACCAACCTTGGCTAGCCGTAATAGAGAAGTCAAGGACTAAGTGGGCATGACCACACAGCAGTGTGCTCCAAGTCAGGCTCGAGCGTAAAGAAAAAACAGACGTTTGTTCTGCTGCTGCCTTGCTGAACTGTGCCGTGGAGAACTCTCTCAATCCAGCTGCTGGTGCCTTTCATGGGTACCAATTAAATTTTTATATAATGTTTTATAACCATAAATATACTCTACAGACTTGCACATAATTCCTCTGCTACTTAAACTGCTTTTCAAAGCCCTTTTCAGCAGGCTTATCTTTGTTTCGCTTGTGCTGATTAAAAGGCGAGATATATTTTTAATAGGGTAAGTAGTACCAGAGAGCACACTTCACATAAGAGAAAAAGAAATGCGGTCAAACCTTTGTTATCCAAATTGAATAGAGGACATTGAATGAATTCAACTAGTCATGGTTTCATATAATTAATGGGATTTTCAGGCTACTGAATACATCAGGGGCCATGAGTTTGTTTTGGGCAAACGAGATTTTTGAATGATCAAAACTTTGACTACAGGTAACAAAACAGCATATGGGAAGATCCTTTATGAAAAACTAGGAGGCTGAAAATCCAGACTTGAAAGTAGAGATTTCTCTAGAAGTATTTCTGAGACTTAGTGCGGCCAAGAATAGCTTGGAGGCAGTCAGAGAGCAGTGCCGAATCCTCTGAGCAGATGGCTTTCTGATAGTACCGACATGGCGGGTTGTTTCCTAGTTTGCTATGAAGAATCTTCCACTTTTCATTTCCTTTTTTTAGTGCAGCTTGTTTCCTCTCCCTGAACCTTTTCCCCCCCCAGATAAACCTTAATTGTGTGTTTTCCCTGTGAACACCCACGCCTGTGTAGTTTTCAAGTGCCACTACAGCATTAGAAGGCATTTCACAAAAGTCCTGATAGTTAATTGGAAAGAGGGTAGGCTTTTCCCATGTAACATAGACTCTGTGCTTTTGAGGTGATCTCTACTCATTGCCATAGGCAAGATCCAGTCATAACTATTGTGGCGGACAGAAGCACAATTTGCAAATGCAACCAAAATGCATCATTTTAGGAAGGGCGTAGGAGCACCTTTTGCCTGCCCACTGGTGGAATGTGATCACAACAGCTTACCAGGAGCCTGCACTGGCCGGGAGAAGGCAAGATGGTTGTGCTGGTAAGAGCAGCTGATAAGTAGCAATGAACTGTATCAGGGGAAGAAAATCATTGGTTCCAAAATGATAAAGTAGGCTTTAATTGTCCACATCCCAATGCCTAGGGGAGTACTGCCAGGGAAACTAGAACAGAAGGAAATGCTGCTGACATTAGAATAATGTGCTGCGTGTGAAACCTCTGCAGAAATAGTTAAATGGCTTCTTTGCCAAGGCCACAGAGTGAAATGTTACTACACCATGGGGCGGATTAAAATATGCATTTTCTCCTAATTGAGCACAGCGGACTCAGCTGGAGGTCCTGTCAGGAGAAGAAGAATAATTTGTCACAGCAAGAAATGTATAACTTGACAGAGCATCTATTAGGCAGTACAGTAAAAAATAAAGTAGGACTAGTGCAGGTTTTCTTCATGTTCTAAACAGTTTGTTATAGGTGTCCACATGCTATAAATAGATCTCAGACTGGTTAGCGGTGGACCAGCCTGCTCAGTAGCCTCATGTCAAACATATCATGATGAAGGGAAGGGTCAAATCTTTTTTGGAGCATTCCTCATTAGAAAGGTCCCATAAACAGCATCCATTATCTCCTCATAGTGTATTTTAACTGCATAGAATCAGCAGAGCTCTATATCAGTTTCTTTCATCACTCTTGCATTTATGGTGCTAGCAAAGTAGTGGCTTGGATGGATGTTGGTGGGGTAAAGAGCTGGGACTGGGTTGCCCATCAGGAACCACATTTCCCTCCTTTGTTTAGAACATGGATGTGATAAGTGCAAAAATGGTCTCCATGAAGACATCTATAGGACAGGGCTGCTCCCCAGCCTGTGAATTTTACCTGGTACTTTTTATTTGCCTGTCACTTATGTATATGTATATGTATATGCATATATGTAGGTATGCATGTATATAGGTATATATATACATATACATACACACACACACACATCCACGTGTGTGTGTGTGTGTGTGTGTGTGTGTGTGTATGTATGTATATATATTTATATTTTTCACGGAGATTGGTCCTGGCTTGGCTGCAGCTTTTTGCTTTCTGTTGGCTCACTCTACCAGTTCACAGTCCAGCTGGCCACTTCATTATCTGGGGGGAATTTGCTGGCCATTAAGTCCCTGAGCCTTGTCTCATGGTCAGCATTATGCTATAGCCTATAGCTGGGCCCATACAGACCAGCCACTGGATTTAGAGATGAAAGACATTCCATGCTGTCCTCTCCCTGCGACCTTTGCAGTGTATTGTGTAGTCAGTGAAGCCCAAACTTCAGCTGTGGCAACTGTTTTGCAGCACTTCACAGAATTGCATGATGAACCTAAAGGGGCAGCTCCTGGGACTGGGCTCCACGGAAGCAACCTGTCACATACATCCATGAGGCTGTGTGGCAGCTAAAACCAAGTAACTTTATTCAGGCACATGCTTTTTTATCTCCCTGAAAGGGAGAGCTCTGACTGACAGGGTAATTCATCATTTACCTGATGCACGAAGAAGAAGTCGCCTGAAGGAGCAGAGCCACACACGGTATTTTCACACTGGTGAAGATGTATGCCCTCGCTGAGATCCAATGTTTTTAAAAGTTTCCATAACCCGAAAAAGAAATCCTGGACTCAACAAGGAGACCTTACTGGGAATCTTTGCTGAATGCCTTGGAGCCATACAGCAGCACGCTGGGCAGGCATTTCTGGAGCATGCTTCACAGCAGTAGAGGGAACAGCTGGCTGGAAAAAACCCAGCGACGCTGAGGGGTAGCACTCAAGAGATCAAAGGACTGGCACAAGACTGCAAAGGATCCCCATGCCTTGCAGGAGTGGCATGAGTCACTTCTGCCCACGTTATTCGCCAGCTGGTATGCTTGCGGGGCTGAGTGGGGAATACCTGCCTGCTGCTCTAGGTGGGCCTGGGGCTCTGTAGTGCCTTACCTGCTCCAGCTCCTCTGTGGGATTAGCACCATGAACAATTGACTTGTGGTTCTGCTTTGCAGGTTACCTGGGACCCTTTGCAGGCAGGCCAGGCATCTCTTCCAGTGGCAGGAACTGTCAATAGTTTGAACTTGCACTGGCTGCAACCAGACATCTGATTTTGAGTCTTGGGTTTGGCCATGGATTCAGTGTGCCCAGAAGCACCTGATGAAGTCACTATACTGCCATCAGAAGTCTTTACATATAACTGCTAAAGTACATGGCATATGGCATGAAATGCTAAGTCTCAGCCACTTTAAAAGAGAAAGCCTGAATGCACATTGCTTACCGCAGTGATACAGATAGCCAGTGTTACTCATCTGTGTACTTGGTGTAAACAGTAGGTGAGACTAAAACTGCACTGTTATTTTACAGTTATTGCTGTTATTTTATGGTTATTACAGTCACATCCAGAAACCTGAGTCAAAGCTCAATGCCTCCTTGCACAGTCAGTATGCACACACAGCATAAACACAATCTCTGCCCCAAAACTAGTACAGATGCTAATGCCCACTTGCAGTGTTGTGATCCCTCCTGTCTGCACTCGCAGCAAAGCACTGGGATGTTGTGGGAAGTCTGCACTGTCTGTTCCTCTTTACATGGTATTTGTTCTGCAAAGACCAGCTTTAAGCTCTGCCTTTTCCTAAGCATCGACTTCCCTTATGCACTGAGCTAACAAATATATAAAGCTTTTTGCCTTCCCCTTACCTGCATTTTCCACTTTAGCCATTTCTGACATCTCTGCTCCCTCCAAATGGCCTTCTATGAAATAGAAATATATGAAATATATTTATTTATATGAAATATAAACAAAATCTCAGAGCTAGTCCTTTTTCCTCTTACACAGGTCTTGCAGTCAAAAGTAGCAAAATGCTGATGTGGTGTGATGATGCAGGGTCCCATTGATACATCTGGATAATAAATGCCCAGAGTGGAGACATCGAACTAAGCTGGCCACATTTCCTCATATCTGATACCACACAGAGTAAAACAGGTTTGCTTAACTCATTTGCAGTGACATGGGATAGAGTAGACTTAGCATGCACAGATCTCTCCCATATAAGCCAGCATCTTAGCAGCTGCTTGAGGAAGAGCTGCAGTCTGTCTTGGAAGAGGATATGTTGCTGTTTGCTGAGCACCTCTTGGTAAAAAGTGAGTAGCCCTGGGGTAGCTGGCACAGCAGGGGGCTGTTAGTAAAAAAAAAAAAAGCACCAACAGCAATATTTGCTTTTGTTTGTGTCTTTAGTTATATATGTGCACTTGCTGTGTGTTTTAGTTTCTTCTGCAGGGTCTCCTGCAGTTTGACTCTTCCTCAGTTTTACTTCAGCCATGCACTTCTTGACCTTAGATGAGTTTTCCTTTGCTAATCAGTTCTTTCTTTTGGTTTCTGTCAACTCTTTCCTGATACTCTCTTTTGTGAAGGGAGTTTATCCTACTACTGTCCTACTCCACAGTGATTTTTCGCTTTTGTTGCTGGGGGGGGGAGGGAATGCAAATCCGTAGGAGTTTTTTACCCTTGAGAGGCCAAGTCCCTTCTGCATTCAGATCCTAGGGGTTTTCAGGCCACCTGATTTTGCTTTCCAACTTGGTAGATGTTTCAAGTTCAAACTCAGGAATCTCGTGTCTAGGCCCTTTTTTGTGTTGCTGCTTATTTAAAATTGAATCAACTCATGGTCATTTAAACCAAACTTCCATGCTACAAGCAGTTACCTGAAGTGTTTTGGTACTTACCAGAACGGTTTGACATGGCATTGTTCTTGAACCTGTGACTACCTGCTGTAGAAAAATAGCTCTAGTTTGTCCTTCTGTATTTGGAAGCATTGCATACGATATTTAGCATTTAAAACTCTCCTAATGATGTGTTCCCTTGCAGTTTCTTCTAATAAGATGGTGATCTCCAGCCATAACAAAATCCAGCCATGAAAGTGAGTAGCAGTCCCTGTTCTAATTCCCACAGATCCTCTTTTTCAGGCCTTTCTAAAAGTGATTTTTGACTTAGCCTGTTTCTTGGTTTTACTGAAGCAATCAATTCTTATTTCTTTTCAGTCTGTTTCATCCGTTAATGAGAATTGCTACCTCACTGCCTTTTACCTTCCTTCTTTTTTAAATAATACATGTCTTTCGATGCCTGTTTTTGAGGTAAGAGTTCTATTCCACCATATTTCTATTGTTCTTGTAATATCTTTTTTTTTTTTTGTCCTGGATGAGAGATTCTACTTCCTATACGTATCTGGTCTTAATGCACAATATTTCTCTTGATTTTCACTGTTTTAATCCAGTTTTGAATAGCAAATTTCACTAAATGTATCACACAAACATTTATTCCTCTCTCCAGTACTAGTCCCCTATTCTCTCACTGCCTGTCTTTCTTCCCCCCTATGTCCTATTACCCATCGCAATAATCTCATTTATCTGATTTTCCTTTTTTCCTTGCATTAGAATCAGGCATGGCCATTATGTGAGTCTCTCCCAACCTTCTCCCACCAGTTTCTATTTTAAAGCTCTTATTAGTTATGCCACCACAATCCCTGGAGTTATTCATGTGGAGTCCATTCCTTCAGAGCAGTCCTCAGTCACAAAATGGTGGTCACATATCCCAGAACCTTGTTCTTAACACTAGTCCTTGAACCATCTGACTATCTTACTTCTTGAGTCATGCCTTTGCTCTGTACCTACTGAAGATCATCCATAACATCATTCATTTCATCATTTTCACCTGGCAGCCATCCCTAGTTAGATGTGACTAGAGCAGTGCTATATGGCCCACCATGGAGGTCAGCCAGTGGATTTTCTTCTGTTAGCATCAAGATCTTTTCCTGCTCTAAGTCACGTCCTTACTCTTGGCAGACAGAACCCATTCTCTTGTCTACATCTGACTTTGATGACTGTCTTGCCAATTACTCCTAATAAAAATCATCAGTCACAAAGACCTTCCTCTTCCTAATGTGGGCAGAAATGTCTACAGAGACTTCTACCTTTTTTTTCATCATGACTCTTGTTCTTTCTTTGATTGCTGCTTTATCTCTCTTCTGGGAAGGGAGGTGGGCCTGAATGTCTTTCTTGTCTTCTCTTCTGTCTCTTCATCCACCTCCTTTTTTTTTCCAGTGAAGCAAACCTGTATCTTGTTCTATTTTTTCTCTGTTAGCTGATCTTTTTCTGTTCTCCATAGTCACGCCTTCCATAATTACCATAACCAAAGATCTGTCCTCCAAGTATTTGCTCAGAAGTTCTCTGGAGAATCTGAATCTTCTCTCCACCATATTTCTAAATATTCTTCTGAGATCCAACTACATCTAAATATCACAGTATCTAGCTGCCTGAGTTTTGGAAAATCACACTTGCATTCTCTCCCTCCTAACATAGACCAAACTGTCCAAGCTCCCACCATGAGAAGACATCTACCAGTGGGGTTGCAGATGTGGAACTAAGGGTAAAGCTGGACTAAGGTGGGGAGTGCACTTGACAGCTCTGTTGACATGTGGGCTAGAGGGAAATCTCAAAGGGAGACCTTTGCTGTGTTAATTGCCTCACTGCTCGTGGCAATAAAAAGGAGTAAAAGTTTATTTTAGTCACTAAATCAAAAAAAAAAGTGTCATATGCACAGTTCAGGAACTAAAAATCTAACATGTCTTGGAAATGTTTTTTTAAAGCACTCTATTTTGTGCCATTTCAGGCTATGAATAATTTTCTAGAGTTAGGTTCCTCTCTGTTATTAAACACATCTGCTTGATTCTAAGAAGCCTGTCTGTTATTCTTCTGATCCCACCCTGATGTTGTTTGCGTTATCACAGCCCATTGCACAGGATTTGGGTCTCATGTCACAAATAGGGGATTAAGACCTCAGGAAGAGGAGTAGCAACAAATCCTGTTTCCATTCAGGTACTTGTAAGAAGACATGCTGCTTTCTATGCATTGCTAACTCAAAACTATCACTTTTTTCTGATAAAAATTTTGGGGTTTTTTTTGTACGGAGCAAATAACATATTAAATAAGGAGATCACAAGAAGGAATGCATGACAGGGAACAGATGGGAGGCATAATAATATTAGCATTATTAGTATGACATTACTGCTTTTCAGGTTATTTCAATATTGAGATATTTAAATGACAGTATCAAACTACTGACAACGTAATAAATACTAAAAGCACAAAATACGCTTCCGGCCTGAGAAGAAGCGCCAAACGTTGTAAAACTTTTAGCATTTTTTCTTTTTTTTTCCTTTTCTTCTTCTTCTTCCCTTCTCCCTCATGCTCCCCACTTGCAGCATTAAGCAATTTGGTTGTTTCAGACCTGTTTTCTCTTATCTGTCTCTGTGTGCATGTGTGTGTTTTCAAATGGGTAGCTCCCACTTTATGCCACACTAAATTACACAAAGGGAAGAAACTGTCCTACTTAAAAGAACACAAAAGGATTTTGCAAGGCAAGTATTTGAAGAGGGATATGTCAAATTAAATAAAGACCATTGTTAAACCTTTATGCCTTGGTGTAGTTTCAGTTCTGTAAAGAGTCTAAATTTAGACTCTGAGCAGTATGTATATAGTGTCGTGTGGCATATCAGGTCCTACTTTTGGAAGATTTGCATTGAGGAGCTGGCCTGAAGTGCTTCTAGCAAAATCCTGAGAGCTTTGTTCCTATCATCTGGGAAATGTTTTTTGTTGTTGCACTTTTTAGTATTGGTCACCTTATGGGATGGGAAAGGATACAGCAAATGATACCTCTGAGTCAAGTAGCTTTTCCTGATGCAAGCTGATAATGACCAAAAGCCATTATTACTTAAAACTAGGACAGTGGCTGATTTGAACTGTGTTGCCTGTTTGTTGTCTACTTATTGAACAGGATTCCACATGTTATGGTTTCCATTTAGCTGGAAAAAAACCCTTCTCCATAAACTGATCCATGGGATTGATATATTACTGTTAAGTGTTCACATCTCAGTGCTGTACATGCCAAGAAAACCTGGATGTATGGTGCATGATGGGATTGTAATGACTTTGAAAAGGGCTGTACACATCTACTTTTCACCTCGCGGGGCATAAAATGGGGTTGTGAAGGTCTGAAGAGGCTGGGTTTTGGTCCACCCCACAGCCCCAAGATAGGATGAACACCTGTTGACACATCAGTCAATCCGTGATATGGCAGGTGAAGATAATCAAAAGGTAGTTTTCCAGGCCCTAATTGCCATATCCTCAAAAGTCCTGTCACTTCTGCTAATACCTTTCCTTCTCAGGACAACCTAGTCTACAGAAGGTTTGTGATGTTTCCAGAAAGAGCATCCATTGATTGAAAATAGCCAGAGAAAATGGTGTTCCCCTGTTCTTAACTTTTCCTTACCCGATATTTTCCTCCGCTGATGGGGGTCAGGTCACAGTGGAGAATCCACGCTGTATAAGGAGTCAGCTGAATGTGCCAGACAAATGAAAAAAAAAGCTAAGGAATGTGAAGTTTCTTGGGATTTCTATACCCAGTAGAGTTAGATACGATGGAAAGCTCTTGTTGCTCAAACTGAGGACAAGGCTGGCCTGGACTTGAAATTCCTGCAACGGTCACATATTAGAGTCTAACCCAAAGTCACTTGGAGTGAGTGGTAAATCAAGACTCTAGAGATCGTTTTCATTAAAGGGAGAATTTAATGGAATCCATAATGTTTTAGGCAAGTCATTTACTTAGAAGGTAGAAACTCTCAAAATCAGAATCAAACAGGAGAGGGCATTTTCATTCTCAACTGTAAGTTTGCTTCAGCTAGCATTCAGTTAAAAAACTCTGCTTTTTTTAGTGCCACATCTCCCAACACTTCTTTGAACAATGTCCGTTGTTGACTCACAATCTCTTCACTGAAAAATACACCCTTCACTGAAAAAAACACAGTAACCACCCCTCCTTCCTACCTCCAAAACGGTCCCTTGAAGGTACCTTTGTACCAAATCTGATGAGTTTGTTCCTGATCCTCATGTCTCGCTGCTCAGCATGTGTCAGTCAATCTTAGAGCACTTGATAGCAGATATTGTGTCATAGCTTCATTTTGGAGGTGAAACGGAGGCACCAAACAGCAGTATGCCCTGCCAGTGCTGGTTGAGCCAAGGGCAGAGATGAGGTTTCTTGACCGCTGGTCTCCTGGGCTGCTGAGCTGCGTTAGGGTGGGCAGAGATGAGGTTTCTTGACCGCTGGTCTCCTGGGCTGCTGAGCTGCGTTAGGGTGGGATGCTTGGGCAGCCAGCAGGAGCTACAGCACAGGAAGAGATCTGAGGGAAGCTGTGTAGGAAGGAGGAGTCCATTTCCGAGTTTTTCTTAGGGACAATCTACATATCATTAAAACTCCAGTGCCATCGGAATGCATAATGGTACTTTATCAACTAAAACTTCTTTATTCAATCAGTTGATTTAATTATGAGCTAGTTAATTGAAAAATTCAAGGTGCAAGTTCTGAAGGTCAAAAAATACAGAAATTCTAAGAAGACTGAAGCGTTTGCTTCATTTAAGCTGTGACATGCAGTGCTGAGTTACAGAAATCTGCCCTGATTCAAACTGGCAAACTGATCTTGGGACTAAACAACTGAATTACCAAACAAGAAGACAATTCACTTCCATTCATGAGGTGTGAATGTATCTACTGCCAGCCATGGTTAGTCTGTGATTGATTTATCTGTATGTTGTGGTTTCCAAGAGATCTGAGTAGTAACTACTTTTGCAGAAATGGCTTTAGCTCTGTCCTGTCGACCTTGTTAGCCCTCTTAGAGACATGTCTGTGCTTGTGCAAGGTGCTGGACTGATCGACCTGCAGACTGAAGTTCTTCTTGAACAGGGGAGACAAGCTAAGGGTGACAAGAGCTCCAGTTCACCATCCTCTGGGTGGTTGCGACATTTCACCACTGCGTGAACGCCTTTTTCAGAAGTTGAAGAGGACAGATGAAAAAGCTGGTCAGTTGTTTGTTAACCTCTATGTGTTGCAAACACTCGTTCTCCTCCCAGTGGAGCCTGGGGCTCCCTAAGAACTTGTCCGAGATCCCCCTTTTAGAGGGACGGTCATATAAACAGCTGCTGGGACTGTTGAACGTCTGTAAGAGCTTAAAGAGCTTAACCTCTGCCAAAAATCAGTGAGCTTTGGGCACGTAAGGACTTGGAAATCCCTGCTCTTTGGAGTCTTGCTGCTGCTACAGAAGTGTGAGTTCACTGTATGTGACTGTTTGAAATGTATTATCAAAGTAAGTCACAGGTATAGCCCGGGCACGAATACCTGTTCACACTTCTGTTGTATGTAGTGCAAACCTCAGGTGTATAAAGATTGCAATATCCCCTCTTATGGGAATATTCTGTATATATGCCATTGGCAAGCCCTGGGTCACTTCATGTTTTATATTTTTCTGCCTTTGTGACAGAATTTTGTCATTCATGTGTCAGCAGAGGGAGAGCAGCAGTCTGGATTCAGCCCACACCATGCATTTATGTGCCCTAAATAGCATACTCTTACTTTAAAGAACGTAACTTTTTTAACAAATAAAGCAGTACATTTTTTGGCCCTTGTGTTTGCAAAATTATCTCATATACTTTGAAAGAAGTGTACCGAATCTGCAGGTAACCCTGATTACAAGCTCTTAGGGGCTCAGTTTCACTTAGACTTTTCAATGATAGCAGGCTATTAACTTAAAAGCCCTGTGGTGATTCTTTTGTTCTTTGCTTCTTCTTTCTCTTTCTTTCTTTCTTTCTCTTTCTTTCTTTCTTTAATCAATCAACATTATCTATGCTATTGCTGGATGTTTTAATGAGAAGGGATAGGAATGGGATAGGAACGAAGCCAAGAGTAGAAGAAAAACTCAAATAAGAATAAAAAAGGCAAAGGAATAAAATTAAAGAAAAAACAGTAAAACAAAGGAGAGGGGAATAAAAAAGAGGAGGAAGTGGAAGAAAGTGAAACAAAGGACAAAAATAACTCACAGGCACACATATATAGATAGGTGAATATTTATTCTTGAAGGATGCTGCCTTTAAGAGGGAGAAAATGAATAACTGATAACTATAAAGTCATTTGATACTGTTAAAAACTGCCTAGGACACTCAATTTCAGACCCTCTCCCGGCTGTCTTACTGCACTTCAGAGACTTTTCCCCTAACGCTACTTACTGGAAGATTTTTTTTCTCTTGCTGACCTGCATTAACAACTTACAGAGCGCCCAGGGCAGCGCATGGCGAAGGGCCCCTGTTAGTCGTACTGGGAAACAGGGGCCTGCAATAGTGATCCAAGGACCAGGTTTTTTTAAGGGCTGCCATGTTATTAGGAACGAAACACCTAAATCCTTGCTAGTACCGTGAAATTACCCTTAACACAAAGCAACTGTAAAGTTACAAGTAAATAAAGACTGAATAGCTATTAACACAGCAGCTAGCAGGTTTAGAGAGAGCACTGTGGACATAAAAGCATGTTCATGTATACCTGTGCTGCAGAAGAGCTCTGAGAAGTTTTTCTTCTCCTTGGTAATCTGATTGCAAATCTGTTAGGATGCTTACGCAAGTCCAGCAGGAATCCAGTTCCTATGCAAACCTTTCATCCCAGGTCTAGCTTTCACTTTTGGGAATAACTCTGCCCTTACAGACCCAAATTCTTCCCAGGGTCCTCTTTACATTTAAAACTCATTCCTCAGAAATTTATTATGAACTGTAGACCTGAGCCAGGATACATTTTTTAATATTGCTAGTGGAGAATTGCTGGCAGTGCCTGCTTAGCTTTTGGCAAGGCCCCCAGCCCTTGAGCACTGCTGGGTAGGGCTCTTGCTGCAGCTGGACCGTGAGCAGAGCCTGCTTAAGCGCTGTCTCCGCGCTTAATTCACTGTAAGCCCTGTGTTAACCTGCTGTGAAGTGACTGCTCCTTCTTGCCCAGCTGGCGGGGTGCGACGCTGAGATGATGGCTCTGAGACACAGGAAAAAATCCAGATTTCGAGCGCCTAGAAGAGGATCAAAAACACTGTGACCATGCAACGCACAGTGTTGATCCAGTATAAACTCATTCAAGGGTTCAGGCTTCTTCAGACAATGCCAATCAGCAAACATGGTGCTGGCAAGCCTTACAGCAGGACTCTTTGTCCTTCCAGCGCCAGCACAAATGCCCCATAAAAGCACGGAGCACAATGCCACAGCATATGCTCTGGTGACCTGACAAACCATGATCACGTACCTCTGCCTGGTCCAGATCCACGTTCTTACAGCTTTGGAGTTGGGCTGTGCACAAATCTGGGATTAATGGCATGGAATTACAGCCTAAATGCATAGTTTCTTCACACCTTGAGGAGTGTATGAGGAAACAGTTTTCATCCCTCTGCATAGGGCGCTTTGGGCGACCGGGAAGAACACAGCAGGATCCTTCCTGGCTCTTGGCTGAGACTAGACAAAATGGTACCCCAATATTTTATATATAATATAATATGATATAATATGATATAATATGATATAATGTAATATAATAATATAATAATATAATAATATAATAATATAATAATATAATAATATAATAATATAATAATATATAATATAATATAATTATATTTATATTATTTTATATGCGGTTCAGGATGCATGATCGCTAATCTGAGTTGTGAGGAATCCTGTGACTAGTACCTAAGCATTTCTTTTACCATTAATCCTTGGAAAACCGCCCCTCAACATCAAAGGGCATTGCACTGGGCAGAGACTATCTGTGGTTTTAAAAGGATCTCTGTACTCCATTGTCCATCATTAGAAATGGAGACCTCTGCTCTCTGCTACAAAGATTTGACCGTTGGCCTACCAAGGCAGCAGGAAAAAAAGAGCAAAATAACCGTGATATGGTGAAATAGTTCTCACATTTTGCTCAGGTTTCCTGTCTCTCTTTAGAAGCATTTATAAGAAGTAAAAATATAATAAATATTCGGAACACATTGTTTGAAACAATAAGTGAGTCTAAGTAATAATGTACTGCATATCCAGAAGAAAGAGAAATAATTTTTTTTAAATCTAATGTTGTCTTTATCACCCCTGGGATGAAAATACAGCTAATATATGTTTCAAGTGTAAGTTCAAAATATTCATGTGCAACCAAGCAAAGGTTTATTTCTAGCTCTCCATCTGTTTCTAGTGATGTTACGTTGTTGTTTTTCTCTATTGTGTGGTTGCATTATCTTAATAAATGATTAGTTGTGAGATATTATTTTCCCTTAAAACCTGTGACAGCAAAACAAGTTTTTAATAAAGTGTTTTGAAAAAGCAACAGACTGAAAAAAAGCTGGGCAAGAGTTCAAACTGGTAATGAACTGAATATGCCTCTAATTATATTGAATTTACAAGTAATAGGATGAAGCAATATTAGAAATTACTTCTGACTGAAATTCAGTGCCTTAAGGCTGAGAATGCTCCCCTCAAACTTCCAGAGGCTGAATAAAAATTGCTGTATCATTATATTGTTCTAAATATTTGTCACTCCAGACCTCCACATGAACTACAGTGGGCTAAGTCTCCTTCAAAACAGACACTTCGATAAACACTTCGCAAAAGCTAAGATTCTCCTCAAGACTAGATTTATTTTTGGACTTTAATTCACCCAGTACGTGTAGCATTCAGTGTAAGAGAGCCTGCTTGTGTGTAATAACAAGTTCAGTACACATTTAAACCTACATTTTTAAAGCGGTATTCAGGAGATTCAGCTGTGTTGATCTAGATGAGCCTCATCATAGGACTAAATCTCTGTGCCCCATGCCAGCAATTCAAGGCTCAATCTTAATCTTTGTATGAAGTCATTTTGTACTAAATGTATAAATAATTAATGTGTTGTGTATGGAAACGCTATCAGATTAATTCCTTTAATAACAGAAATCTGCAGATAAATAGAGGTTGGTCAGCAAAGTGACCTTTTATCTTTTTTCCATGACCCTGAATTAAATCCAGCCTTGACCAGAATGACCATTAATCATTTTGATCAGATTGCTGGGAGAATTACCAAGTGAAGTCAGTTTAGTCATCTCAGTTTACTTCCACAGTAAAGAGGCCCTGGGTTTGTATCAGCAGAATAAGGCCATGATTGCTTTCTGCAGATCAAGGTTGATATATATTTTTGAAACAGCATGAACCTTGTCTGTCTATAATGTTCTTGAACCTGCTGCAGATGAATAAAGGATTTCTTCCCCCAGCATGAGTTACCTTATGTTTTGTGCCATAAATAGATTTCAAAATGTCTTACAACTAAGAATACAGAGAAAAGGGGTGCTTGCAGGTCAAGCAGAATAAACAAGACTGTCTTACAGATTCTTCTGGAGTTTAAATATGTTGGTATACCACAGAGAATGAAACATCAAAGTTTCATGCCTACTTCCATGCCTACTGATATCCAGCTGCTATTCGGAAAACATAACTGGAGAGAAAATATTAAAATACATTTAAAAACTTGTCAGACCCATTATTAGGTTAAGTAACCGTCTCTGTAACTTCAGTTTCATGGATCAGCTTTCCTGACGAGATCACAGCAGGTTCATATAGGAGAGAGGCAGAATCAGAATCTCAGTTCAAAATGGAGAAGTCCCGTCATAAGGAGGAACGGCAGAGCGTTCTTGACATTTATGAAGTGATATTCATCAGATGCACTTCACCTTTTCCATATCTATGACAATATTTTGGCAGTACTACAGAGAATGAAAAGGATGATGCGCACAGTTCATCTAAGTGAGTATTCTGAGTGACAAACATAAATGACAATAAGTTTCCAGGATATTGCTTTTTAAGGCGAACTTTGGGGAATGCAAGATAAACCTTACTGGTCCAAGTTCAGATGAGTCACTGTAATGAAACCCAAGTCCTCTTGCCTGAGAAAAATGCTGAATCAGAAGCAATTCTGTGCCTTTGTGCCAGGATAAAATACAGTGGAAAAGTGCTGGAAGTAATATTAACCCAGGCATCACGTACCTATGGCAATAGCCATCACAAAACATAGGCAACAAGGCACTTCTCATAGCTCTGAAGTGCTCCCATGCTCCCTCATGAGAACATTATGGGAATTTGTTTTGCGGGTTTCTGTTCTAGGAGAAATGATCTATGACCTCTACCTGCTGACATCACTCCTACCTTCCTGACTGCGTCCCTCTTTCCAGATATTTCCAGACGACATACCTTTCAGCGTGCACTGCAAGTGATGGGGTAATGCATCAGCCCTGCCAGAAGAACATGTATGAGAGATGGCTGGTCTGATTTATCTTCAATCTGCCAGGTTTCACTTATCTGAGTCTCCACCTTATTTTCCACCACTAAAGCATCTGCGTGTTGTGCATTTGCAGAGCACTGGGCCCCACAACTCGAACATGAGCAAAACGTGGAGTGCTGTTGCGCTCCAATGTAACGTAAGGGCTAGGGCAACGTCAGCAGTATTGGGGAACAGCTTGACAGACAAGTGTGCTGCCTTCCCTGTAATGGGACCCCAAAGATAAACTTTTTGAGAGAGACACTGGTGGAGTCTGTCATAACTATTTTATAACCCCAATTATAGCTGTTCCTTACAAGAAGCATTCACTCTAACAGCAGGGTTTATTTCCCCTGAACTGCTGTCTGGGTACCTTTTCTTCTCACAGGCCTTCAAATTTTCTCTCCTACTTCAAGAAGAAAGGTTTTGGGGGTGTTTCTAGCTTAACTTCTGACATGTTCATCCCATCCCAAATGGATTTGCCCTCCTGCCTTATGAGAACGGGACTTCTCCTGTCCCCTTTTTTACCCACTGTGACTTGTCTCAGCACTCCTCTTAGCACTGCACACACAGCAACACCTCACATCTGCTACAGATATCACCCTCACACGTACAGTGATCTGAGAAAAGAGTTAGGAATTCTGGCTGATGGAAAATAATTTAAAAAGCATCTGAATAGCTGAGAACTGCCAAATGCCTCTGTGTGAGTGCAGGGCTGCCCATGGCAGGTCTACATCCCTTCTCTGCCAGACCAGAAACCAAGGTGGATTGAAGCTTTGTGCCAATGTAAGTACTGCCTTCTCTTTTCGGAAGGCAAGGTGAGATGGATGTAGCACACACTGATTAGACAGATGTGGCGGAGGGGGAAGAAAGGAATAGAGTCACAGCACGCACTGGCAAAGTGGGACAATTCTTTCAAGGAAGAGGGACTAGCTAATCTGTAAGACTGAAATTAGAGAAAACAAGCTTGAGCTGCCCACTGTCATGCAGCAGATTTCCCTTCGGGGATCCCCAAAGGATGGGCGAGGGGGTGACAGGCATTAACAGGATGGGCACAGCTCTCCTGGCATCCTGCCGTGCTCTGGCTTTGCAAGGAGGAAGGAATTCAGCACCGAAAGCCTGAATCCCGGTGCGGTAGGTGCTTCCTTCGGCAGGGGATGAGGTTGCTGAGGAGCTGCCCAGATCCGAGGCAGTCTGGCAAGGGATGTGAAGGCACGTAGCCAGAGTCCGTCCTGATACTCTTCCTCATCGCATGCAGATAGGAAAGGGGCCAAACTCTTGCAAGATGTCACTCACCAGGCCACGTGAAAACCCAACAGCAGGCAAAGCTGGTGTGCAGTTGCACATTGATATAGCTATACCACGTGGGTCTGTAGCCATGTGTTTTTCTTTGCCTCAGTCTCACATGCAGCACAGTACGACGTTTTCACACGTTTAGTTATACTCCAGCATGGTAGTGTGTGTCAAATTAGTAACCTGCTTTCTGGTAGCCATTTAATAATCACAAACGGCCTGCGGAAATCCTCGTTTGTACTCAAGACAATTAAACAGACATGGTTGCGTTCATCTACACAGAAACTTCAAAGGAGGCTTTTTCACAAATATGTGCTGCTCGTTGCCTTCCCAGCATCATTTGTCACCACTTCCTACAATACTTGGCTTAGACTGGGTCTTGTATCTATGGGCCAAATGAAGGGCCACCAGGAGTGGAGGGCCAGCCCTGCCTTTTCTTTTTGCTAGAATCACCAGTCCAGATAATTTTATTTTCCCATATTCTATTAACACAGAAAAATGTTCTTAGAAAGTATCCACTAGGAAGGTTGGTGCACGACACTGCATTTTATACACAGGGCTATTGCTTCGTCATTCGATATAAATTAGGAGACATTTCAAAAAGTGAATCCAGCCCCTAATAATCATTTTAGTATACTTTTCTCCAAGATTATTGTTTTAGCTAGATACATCACCTATACTTAAAATCTATGAAATGGAGGTATACTTAGTGTTCAAAGTGATATATGATAAAGATAGAAAAAGGTGAATTCTTGATATATTGCAAGTCTTTCATACCATGAAATAACTATTGCCTATTATTTTACTCCTGACATTTTTATTTTTAAGGGAATTTCACTTGATTTGTATTGCTGACACCACTGATATGTTGTTTCCAGTGACCTTACATCCAAAATCAGTAGGGTGTGACATTTGATGGCCCAGATGAAAAACATGAATGGCATAAAAGAGAGTTTATTTTCCTGGTCATAAATTAAGTTTAAATAACTCAGAATTTATTTTAAACTCTTGAGTACTTTTTACTGTCTAACCAATAAATGTATTTATTATTGGCAGCTTAACTCAGGTTTCCTTGGTGAAGCAGTTTACTTAGATGTTTATGTACAGCCTTGCCTTTCTTACTGAGCGGGAGTTTGGTAGCCAGCACTGCTCCTCACAAGTGAAAGGAGATTTTTCTCAGGTAAGAAATAAAAAATAATATAGGTGGCTTTTTTTTTTTTCTTATTTTGCTTACAGGTAGCTAGGTGGAAAGGACAGCAGTAGCTTTTGGCATGATTAAAAGAAGGGAGATTTGGAATCAGAGAATTTTGCCGTATGGCTGCTAAACAAACATGTATAGCGACAGATACATGTAGTAAATGCATAGTACGGATATTAGTATAACAGAACATGCTGTCTTATCATACCTGTTCACACTTCTACTTGTGTAAATTGCCCTGCAAATATTCTCTTGGGGCACTTTTTCATGAATGTCAGTGAACTACACAAACCATTCTGGTATGTATTTCTCCACTTTGAATATATTCAGGTGCAAGTTATTCAGGGCCAAGCTCTCAGGGTTCAACTTGAAAAGCAGAGAGAGAGAGTGAGAAATTCCCTCTCCACAATTGCCGCAGTCAGCCTTTGGGGCACAGGCACCTCTAGGCAAAGCCAACATGAAACAGGGAGGCAGGGACTGGTGACTCAATAAAACCCTAAAAATCCTGGAAAAAAGGCTTCTTGACTCCTGCCCCTCTCTCTCTGGTCTGCAGCAGGTCAGTGAGAAGGGCAGGGTTTTATGGACTAACATATATGAAAAGGTCAAATTGTTACTGAATTGTATTAAGAATTTTTGTAACAGTAAGAAAAGAGCTTGAGCCATATATAGGCTCTTAAAAATAAAGACGGGTTCCTATACTATGGGGTTGTACTCTTGTGTTCCCTTCTAGCATTCTTTACCGTACAAATGTGTTTAGAAGACCATTGTGTCTCTTACGCACTGTCCGCAGATGGTGATATAGGATCTGTTTGCATAGCTAAGTCTTGGAGGAACTGAAAACAGAGAAGGTTCGTGAAATGTCTTTGCCCCTCAGAAAGGTCTTTTTGGAGTTTCTGATGCAATCTGCTTTTACTGAAGCAAAAACAAGCTCTCTGCTATCGCAGAGGCAGTTTCTTTCCCAGGGAAAGAGAAGGGAGTAAATTAATTTGCTTGTCTGAAGATGCTTCCCACTCTCTTTCTGGTCAATGAGCACCATCTGTAACTTTAATGTAGGTGGAAAAGCACAGGAGATTTTTGGACACCAAAGTGTGATCACTGCTTCCATTAAGAAGAGGTGCATTACAGCAGCTTTTATGTCACTTAAACCAAACTGGACAGATCTAGCCTGTTGGTGGAATTTGCCAGGCCTCACCCATTTTCTAAGGAAGATGCTTGTTGCAGTGGGGCTGAGTGGCACTACCGTCAGTGCCTGCACCTCAAAAGCTTCAAACACCTCTCAGCATACCTGGCTACGCTCACAGTATCTTTCCAAAGAGGCCTGCTGGAGGGCTAATGGCTAGTCAGCAGCAAAATATTTTCCTGCTTGTGACCTCTGAGAGGGCTTCAAAACAGGCTTGGAGCCCACAAAAAAAGTAAATTAATAGCTGAGATGGAAAGACCCTAGACCTGACCTCTCCCAGCACAGTTTTGCGGTGCAATCTGTTATGTCCAATTGTGTACTTCAAAGCAAGTGATCAGATAATTACAGCACTGGAAAAAAGACCCTAAAAATGCAAGATTGTTAAAAATTAGGTGCTTGAATTTGTCTTTTGGTTTCTCAGCCCGTAGGATGAACTCAGTTCATATTTTCTTCTGCTGCCAAGCGGATTATTCCTTAGAGAATTTTTCTGTATTTTTGTTGTTGTTTTGTTTTATTTTTTTAATGTAAGCTAATGCCTGTGTAATCTCTTGTTTTCAGCATCAGAGTCTTTAAGAAAGATATCTTAAATAGTAAGAGCTAGCAATGCTCAAGCCAGATAATAACTATTTGAATGTATGAATATATCTTAAACTAGTTTTACACAAGCCGAAGTCTAGTGATTCCAGCAATTTACTGTAGGTGACTTACTGAGGAGAACACACTGGCTTGTGAATCCAAGTTCAGTTGCTAGTTTTCCAAATGTTTCCTATAAAAAATAAGTTACAGAAGAATAATAAACCCTCCAGGGTTTTCTTTTGCAGTTAGCTTTTCCTAGACTCATGTGCCCGTGCAGGGACCATGTACTAGACTGTCAGTGACAAAAAGGAGGAAGGACTTCCAGGTCATCCTGTAACACTCTTCTCCGGAAAGCTGTGGAAGTGGATGGGCCTTCAGCTGATGTAAACATGGCACTGAAGCTTTGGTCCCGGACACTACAGGAGAAACCAGCCACTTTTCTTCTCCTTGGGCAAATAATGGTAGAACAGGAGGATGCCAGGGCATGTCTGAATCTCTGAGAAGCTTCATCCTCTTTAACCAGTATCTCTGCTCTCCACCTGGCTGGGGAAAATGGGAGGTAGCTGCTCTACACAACCCCCTGCTTGGAGACTGTCAAGGACCAGGATCACATCAGGATTTCTGCAGAGCTAATGGCGAAGCCACCCCCATAACCAGAACAGCACCTAAATGAAGGGATGCAATCACGACGGAGACCAATATACTTCTAGGGAGACCTCTAGTCTGTCTCCAAACAGCCAAGGCTGTTGGAGAAGAAAGACACCACGGCTTTGGTCTCCTTTCAGACCAAGGCCAACACTTGCTGGGCAAAACTGCCGTGCTGCACAGCCTGTCCAGCCAGTGGCCACAAACTGAGGCCAAAGCAAACCAGGCACCACAGCTGCCTAATGGCAGTGCCTCTTCCTTCCCTGAGATGCTTGTTTCTACTACAAAAGCAAACAAGAAGGTGAGACCGTATAGAAGGAGAGGCCATATGAGGAAATGGCATCACTAAGGTCTCTTATAAGATGTACCTAGGGTCCTGACTTGCCTTGAACAAGTCCTCTTGTAGCTCTCTCTTTGGCGAACCTGGTGATCTTGGAGGGATTTTGCTAACAGCTGCACTTGTCAATTTTCCACAGTTCACAAGAGTTCCCCTGTATGGAAGTCAGTATGCCAACCCTTAATATATAGCATGCTTTTATCGTGGGTTCAGGAAGTATCATTGCAATTAAGTTTTCCTGTTAATGACATAATTTATTAATGAGACAAGGTTTGTCTTGAGGATTTTATGAAAAGAAGAAAATAGGGTGGATTCTCCCTTGCAGCATTGTGAGATTCACGCTAGGTACAGATTTTGAATACCATTTTAAAGTAGGTATACCAAGGAATCTAGTGAAACGAATGCTCTCCTATGCCTTGATTTGCCATTTTCCAGACAGCTCATACAAATAAATAAGAGGAAGGCAGGTAAGCAGAAAAAAAAAGTCCTCCTGATAAGAAAAATCATAGGTGTCTTCTAACTGCTTTGTTTTGAATCCTCTCAGTTAGAAGGAAGATAGCACAGAGCTTTAAAAACTTTTCCTATTCATGTCTAAAAAGTCTCAGAGAAAGCTGATGAACAGTACTGCAGCACATGTCACAGAAGTATCTACCTCATAGAACGTAAAAACGCATTAGTGTAGGGCTGAAATGATGATCTGGTAGTGTCTTACATTCATTCATGACAGGTGTCCTCCAAAAAGACCTCAGAATAAATAATAACTAAGCCAATCAAATAAACAAAATTCAAGTAACTGCTACCTCAATGATATCTGTAAAGCTAAAGGGTTTTACTTTATATTAATGGACTCCATATAGCCGCGGAAGTTCTCCGTCTATTTGCCATGCATGCTGTTGTTTTGTTTTCTTTTGTTTTTTAGCAGAACGCTCAAAATATTTGCTGTTGGAAGAGGATGACGCTATGGGATGACGCTCTGAAGTGATATTCAGAAGAATTGTGAACACGGACTAATTGATTAACCAAGAGTTCTTGAAGAGAATGATTTGATTAGGGTAATTTATAGAGATTGTATCTTTTGTCATCATTTGTCTTTGAAAACATAGAAGAAAACTGCTTCCAAGCGCATGTAGCCGCTGGCATGAGAGATGATGTGCACTACATCATCAGTTACAGCAGACTGCTCAATTTTGTATCTTTCCAGCTAGTCAAATATCCAATAACAAAACACACGTGCACACACATGCACACACGCACGTGCATGCACACACACACACACGCACACACGCACACAGACTCTAGCTCTTTGCACTCAAAACTTTTCTAACATTGGCTTAGAAAAATATTTGGGGTTTTTTTCACTGCTCTGCTCTCTGTAGCATAAACATTTATTTAAATGGGGCTGTCTTTTCAGTAATGAAGAATGAAGGAAAAACAATGGTCTGATTTTGACAAATTAACTTGTGATTTGGAGAGTCAGTGAAGCAGGGAAGAGACATTCCTAACTATACTAATTAAATGAGCTTGCAACATTTATTTTAATGCAATGGAACCAGCCATATGAAGATGAACATTTTAATTTATTTTGCAGTGACATTATGAAAAATTTCTCTGCTGCAGATTATCTACAAAAACAAATCTCATCAGCATCTAGGTTTGTGCATGAAATTTACATCTCTCCCATAAGTTTGACCTTCCCCAGCGAAAACAAATGGAATGTGCTAAGTTAAAAAGTTTCTGCAAAGGTTGTCTTCCCATTGATGCGGTGGTTTATGTTCAAATTACCTCTGTGAAAAACACATCCATTTTTCATGGTGCAGCGTAGATGAAAAATTCTGAATCCGTTCTAAGGGGAATGCAAATATAGCTCATTAGTTCAAAAACATTTTTCATGAACGACTGCTGAGTATTTTCAGGCAGATGAGAATGTGCAGTTTCAGCCAAGAACGAGCACCACATGTCCTACTAATTGTTTTTTAAACTTGTTCCTTTCCTCTGTGGCATTCAGTAATTCTAGAAAGTGGGAAGATTCCCTGAGAAAAAAAATTACAGGTATCCTCGCTTATTTTATAGCATATCCGGGGTCTTTTCAATATCATATGCTGTATGAGGAAAAAAATAGGGGCATTAGCTTTCAGATGCACAATATCGTTACAATCAAGCACATGACATTTCTCTCCTCTGATTTTTTTCAGGCTTTCTTAATGAGTAGAAATACTATTTATGGAGTACCATCAGTAGACAGAGTGTTGTACTAAGGTTCATACCTTTGCAATGTTACGAAGCTGCAGGAGTTCATTGGGTTTTGGTTTTCTAACTAGGTTGACTAGCAGTAAGATGTTTTCACTGCTAAAATGATTCTTAAGAAGGTGCTGTAGCAGGACTTTCCTTTTCGTCTTCAGGCGTCCCAACACTTTGGCCTGAGATTGCCTTAAAAAGCAATTTGAACAATAGTTCAGGCTTCCAGCCTTTCCTCCATCACTGTGAAAGTTGGAACAATCAAAACGAATAAATGAAAAATTGCACTTCTTTGGTAATGCTCTGATTTCCAGGTTTGGTCATTTGTAGCATATCATGTGTCTTGGTGTAGCAGTCCTCCACACACAGTGCGGAGGGTAGGAGCTGCTGGGCTCATCCTCGCCCCAGTGGAGGAAGCCTCTCCCGGTCGCCTTTCTGCAGTGAGCAGGTCCGGGAGAACAACCTCAACAATTTGTCAAGTCTTTTTTTTTTTTTTATTTAACCACCTGAGTCCAGGAGGTAAGATGCCCCAGGGTGGGGGCTTATGAGGATGTTGGGGTAGCACAAGTCGGCAGCACAGCCCCAGCCGCATGGAAATCAGCAGGGTCCGCCAGCGCAAAGCTCGTCTAAATCAGCTCTCGGTCACCTGAGCAGCTCCGCAGACCTCTGTTTCCATCTCAAACAACTTAACAGACCACAGCTATTTTCTTTTATCTTGGCCCTTTATCTGTTAGTTTTGGAGCTTAGGGTCAGCTTTTCAGGCAAGTTAAAAAGAAAACCAAGCCAGCTGACCCGAACAAGGGTTTCCTACAGCTTATCATTGTCCTTTCTGTCTGCCTCTTGTCCGTGAGTCACAGCAGTGCCCCAGCACTTGTGGACTCTTCCAGCAGAAGGACTCCCAGGCTGTCACCAAAGGACTGACAAACTTGGGCATGTTGTGAAGCATTTTGCCCACCAGTGAACTGCAGCCATCTCTGCACTGAACTGTGCAAATCTTCTACCTGTGCACAGAAAATGAGATGAGTGCAAGCTTTCACCGGACTGAAACTGCAGGGGGAAGTTATTACTGAAAACTGAGATGGAATTTAACCATAACAATCACATTAACAATACGATTGTTATGATTAACTATATGATTAACAATATTAACATCTGCTAATCTAATGCTACGGGAGTCTTAATAACAATCAAGTATGAAAACTTAAGCCAACTGATGGCAAAAATCCTGTTGGCCAAGATTACAACCTTGCTTTTTCTTCAGAAGAGCAATCCTGCGTTCCCTAAACATTTGCTAAACACTTGCTCATTACCACTTTTCAAGATGGAAAAACACCAGGTACTGAATAACTAACACCACCCTCACCTAACTTTATTAATGTTTTGTTAACGATTTTTTTCCTTGACTGAAGATATCAGTCACTGCTTTCCCATTCAGGACTTGCAGAATATATATTTTTTTCATGTCCACTCTTAAAAAAGAGTTCTCATATAATAATTTAATGCATTAAAGCCTCTTTATCAGAACAAAAATACTCTCCTAATTATGCATGGAAAGGTCATCTCACGCATTCTGTCTACACGGTCCATACAGAGCTAAAACTGCATGGCTTACTGAAACAAAGGAGGTGTCACTGTGCCTCAAAATTACAGGCAGGAAAACAATTTTCTGCAGATTTCACAACATCTGCACATAAAGTGAAAGAGCCAAGACCTGAGATCCAGCCTCCTGCCAGGCTTCACGGCTACAGGCCCACAAAGCAGCCGTGGTGCTGTTTGCATAAAGGAATGCTCCCACAAGGAAGTGATTCCCCATATTTCCTGAAAAATTTGAGAAATGCCCTGGATAGTGTAAATACACGGACTAAGATTCCCTTCAGTTCTTTCTATTGCATCTGCATAGACATTTCTTTCTCTTCCCTCACTGAAAACATTGGTCTGAGGTGCAGATGGTAAGTCCTGGAGCACTGACAAATGTAAGCTCTGATGTGTGATTTGCACTGTAGTAGGAAAATAAAGGTTTTATACCGGAGGGTTGATATGCAGCCTTCCTGTTGACTATACACTACAGCACCCAATAATTCTGTCTTTAAAAAGCATTGGGTAATAATCACATTCAGAAATATTGACGACACTATATTATGCAGTGGCACCAACAGGAGGACTAGTTGAAAAAGCAAACATTCAGGACACCTAAAGCCACATAAAATTGCCAGTATATTGCCTCAGAGGACAGAGAAAGTAGTTTCTTCCAGTCTGCTGAGTTCTTCGAGGCAGTTTCCCTGATCCTGAAAACAGCATAAAGAATTTTTAGATCTTCAAGACATGCACCACTCCTAAAACAGTCAACAGCCGAGGTCCTGGACACGAAGCTGAAATGTCCTCCTATGCATACAGTCAGCTAAAAACACCAATGTACTGAGATGATCTCACAGGACCAAATTCATCTGTCGAGGTACTTTTAGCAAGCTGCAACTCCATCCACAATGAATCTGTCCCATGTTTTTCACATTGCCATTTAAAACCAAAAATCAGGCTATAAATGTTACTGTTGCCTTCCTGGCAACTGTTAAATGCCTTCCTGGAGAGCCCCGATGAGAGAAAAAGGTGATGCATTTATATAAAAAGGGAGCTAGCATGTAGACTTTCAAAAATAAACTTTTGACAATTTGCTTTTGACTCCGAAGCAGTGTGCAAAAAGTCATTGCTCTTTCTGAGCTCATATATGCCTTGTATTTCTCTTGAGGAATCATTTCTCTTCATTCACCTTTTCACTCTGTTTAGGCAACCAGATTAATTTTGTTTGCCTGGACTTGGTGCTTTTCTGGCTTTCACGCTATTAAGCTAGCAGCTAGAATAATGGCAGGAGCCTATCCAAGTGGGGAGGGGCTTTATTTCTCACCAGCCTCCTGACCCCTCTCGAAGCCACATTTCTTTACCATTTATTTTTCCCTTCTTCCCCTTTCTTTTCCTGATTCCAATTACCCTTTATGTAAGAAGCATCCAACGATATTACTGTCACCTTCTGCCATCTACAAAGAGCAGCCACTTGCTTTCATCCTGATAAACTTTTATATTAGACTGAGGCAAACAAGGAGCAGCCTAGTGACACTTTGTTGTGAGATCTTACTCGATGTGCAGTTCTTCTCTGGGAGCTGTGGCCCACCAAGAGCAGTCCTCAGGAGGCCCAAACCAAAGGCCGAGTGCCCACACGATGAAGACGGCCCATGTTGCAGTCCATGGTCACAGACAGGCTATAGACATCCAACTGGCTTCTTGTGCAAAATGCTCACCAGTCCCAATTTGGCAAAGAGCAGGCGTAAAGGTTGTCCAGCAGTCCTCTTTGGTGACTACAGCTAGAAGGCACTGCTAGCAAGCAGACAACATGGTCGGGGTGCTAGTGTGTGCCAGCTGTTCCTGGCTGCCTCGAGAGACCACCTGGCCCACTCAGGACTGTGCAAAAGTTAGGAGAGCCTTGAGCTTCTGTCTGTGGTGGTAAATCTCTTCAGTCCTCCTGCTATAATTGTGGTGCTGTAAGCTCTAGCCTTCTCTTGGGCTTAGGGACCAGGGACTGTCTTCTGATCAAGTTGAGCCATCCGTAAATTAGTGGTCAGTCAGGGATGTCAAACTGTGACCGTGTTGGCTTTGCGGTTGGCTCTGGAAAGTGGGGAGTCCAATCCTGTGGATAGGGCCACTTCGGCTCAGGGATCCTCCTGGGTCTGTCTGCAGCTCTTACCTTTCCACATGCCTGACACTTTGACTTGCAATAACTACCGAGCAGCTCCAGTGTCAGCCAGCCTGCAAGTTTTTTTCTGTAAGATGTTAGCTGCTGGATAGCAGGAGTGCCATACAATGAAAGCGAACAGATAGACATGAAAATAAGTATTCTCCCTCTCTCTTTCTCTCTCTGTTCTTTAACGCAATACCACTTTGCAGGAGATTAATTTTATGTAAAGTTTTACATTTCAGATTGTGATCAGCATTTTTTTTTGCTTTGGTTGGCTCTGAGAAAATACATATTCAAGTCTGAGAATTCATCATGTCTGATTAATGATGTGTATATAGAGCTTTCTGTATCATCTTCCTTCTTTTGGTCTTTTTTATTCAGTTGTTTGCTGTACTCCAACCCTGCGGATAGATGGTTCTGCAGTGATAAATGTAAAGTTTGCATAAGCCATGTAACAGCAGGACAGCCTATTATCACTGTACATTTTCCATGGCTGTGCAAACCTCTGTAGGCTATTTTATTGCTAATAGATCCACAGAGAAACAGTAGTGATTTTATGACTCTTTTTAAAATGGAAATTCATGTTTGAGAAATACAACTGGGAGGAAACAGATGTAAACCACTTAAGCATTTGCAGAAAATTGAGATGCACACTCTTATTTACAGACCCACATCGCCTCCATCATTTTATTTTCAAAATTAAAATAAGCAATCTGTTTGCCATGGGAAATGAGGAACCGTAAACTTGTTGTTTTTCCTTTACAAAGCAACGGCCAGCGTCACTGTCTCTGTGCTTAATGGCATAGAAGAAAGGGAATGACAATTTCCTCCCCCCTCCACAGATTTTATTGTCTATAACACATTCCCTCTGTAATCTATGTAAGAGGTATGCAAGTGGGAAAGATTTTAGCATAACCATGTGTCTACGTTCACATTATGTTATAAAAGCTAAAGTGATTACCTAACCTATTATAAGGTTTTACCCAAGTATTTAAAGCTATTGGAAAATTGATTTAAAAACTTTAATAGCAAACAATTGCAAAGCGTTTGCACACGTCAGAGTGCTAGTGTGTTCATTGCCTACACCAGCAGAAAATATTTCCTACCTCTTGCGTGATATTTTAGGTTACTGATTTTGAGGGCCAAGCATCCAATTGTAAAATTATTCTAATATATCCCTAGAATTTCTGTGAAAACCTGAACTCATAAAATCAGCTGTCCAAATAACTGCAGCACTTAACTCTATTAGTTCTAATAATACTCCGTGCTGATCTACAGCCTGCATCCATGGAGAGTGGAATTTCATACCCTCTTATTCCTCTCTTAAGCAAGGGGTGTCATATATACTTTACAAATAGCTAAACAGGGACACAAAGCATTTTAGAGCCTTGGATCTATTTCCCTGCACTGCTGAATGCCGAAGGTTAGAAGAGCACGCAGTGAGCCCTATGCTTCTCGGGAGTCATGGCCACACACATATATTTCAGCCAAATACTTCTGAATTATTGCTGACTTTCCATGAAAGTAAGGGGGCTGCAATGTTTAAGTATTTAAAAGGGACTCATGATATATTATCGCAGATTTTTCTCCTCTGAAGAAGGCAACCGAGCAGTGTAAAGCACTACCTTCAGCAACCTGTGATGTGGGAAGTGTGGGAAAAAAAACATATTTAAGCTTCAACTGATAAATGAAGAGTCAGACAATCCCCCTCCTCTCAGGAACTGGCATGTTGAATGTTATATTTAGAACTGTGTTTCACAGGAAACAATCTCAGCAGTGCCACATGACAGCCAGGTGTATGCCTACAATACCTGCTTCCTAACAATGACTGCTGCATACCCTGCAGCTACAGCAGGGTAAAAAGACTTCAAAAGTTAAGAAGACTTCAAAATTCTTACAGAGCAGCTGGGAATAAGGCAGAGAACATCACTGAAATGCCCCAGCTGGGTCTGCTCCTATGCTATAAGAAGAAGAAAAAGAAACGAGAGCTGCTTTTATTAAAGGCGAAGACACCAGTGCGCCTGGATCTTGTCAGCACAGCTTGTAAGCAGGAAAGGAACAGGAGTAGCCAGGGAGAGTAGAATTGTCAGTATAAAACACCAAGGGAGCAAAGATGCAAGCTCCCAGAGAGCAGACTGAAGAGAAAGAAAAATCAGGTGTCAGGAAAGAAAGGCCTAGGGAAGTGAGGAAGCAAAACAGCTGGGGTAGGAGAACTCCCACAAAGAGCAAAACCAGACGCTAATTCCACTTTTGGGAGAAAAGACTAAGACACATATTGCATTAAAGAGAGCTAACAATACCGACTGTCTTCCCTAGTGTTATTCTTCCATGCAAGCAGTTTCCATAGCGATGTCGCTTGATTGCAAGTAAGAGAAAAGATGGCCACAAGGCAATCTCTATTAAGATGTTGTTCACTCCCTGAGAAAGCATGAGACCCTTGAATCACTTCAAGAAAAAAAAGAAAAAAAGTTGCAATCACACAGTCCCCAAAGTGCTGTTGGCTTCAGCTCCTTTCTGAGGAAGCAGGTGGGAACCGAGCAGAGCAGCCTTTCCCTACCTGCGGGCAAAGTAGAGACTTTCCTGCCCCGGCCTGGATGGGCTGCACAATTGGCCCTTGCTCCACTTCAGTGTTTGACCACAGCAGAAATCGGCTGCAACCTTGGTGTTTGCTGAACTACTTACAAAGGGCAAGGGTACAGCCCTTCTTCATGTCCAACCCGATGGCAAGAGAGAACCTCTTGCTGCTCCCCATTGCATCTGCTGCCAATGGACCTGCCACGTCCCAGCCTCTGATCACTATCGTAGCCGGGAGTGACACTGGTCAGCTGGAAGAGCCAACCAAATTTCACACAAAATCAAAGTGAAAGATTTCTTCTTATACTTTCTTACCCTTCACTCAACGCCGATTAGTACATTAAAGAGCTTTATTGACCCTTAGTAGTTAAACGGAAAGCTTTCTTGTTGCAGCACTGAAAGAATGGACAGATTTTCCAACAGCTGTCTAATATCTCTGTCAACATGGAAATGAAATAGATTTAAGAACCTCAGAAAAGCATCCGAACATTTAGTGCCCAGTAATAATGAATTCCAATTTCCACTTGCAGAAAACTGGAATTACTCTCAGTCTGTTCTTCCAGCTTTCTAAATAAACATCTGGCACAATTTTATTTTTAGAAAAAAATCACCCAAAAGCCGACTACTAGCTGGCCATCTCTTTATTAATCCAGCTATAGAGGGAGAGTGTTTGAAAATGCTAACGTGAACCCATATGTCATGTTCAGGACCACAGGGGAAAAAAGGATGGCAATAAACAGCCAAATAACAGAATAAATGAGAGCTGATTTCCGTGGGATTTGTGAGACACACCAAAACCCTTCAGATCAGTGTGTGACATTGCCCACATCAATGGACAAAGAAAAATAACATGATAATGTTTTCATTCTTCAGTTGCACACAGCACTCCTTGTTCTTAGATCAAGGCATTGGGATGAAGAAAGATGAAGCAAATGTAGCCTGAGGACCTGTGAACAGATGTCTGCTCCTTTCCTTGGTCCAGCCCAGCCTGCTACAGTTCATATCTTAAAACCAACAACAAGATTAAGCAATTATTCCCTATTCACTTGTTATTGTCATCCAATAAAGAAGTATCTAAAATAATAGCCTTTTTCCTGCCACCTGGGGTTGAGTACTGGAGAAAAACGTGTTGAAACTGATTAGGTTTGAGAGATAGGTCTGCATAAATAATTACTCAAAGTCAAATAAGTCAAAATAATAATAGCAGAGGAATTAACTTTCAAAGAGAAAATCTAGCTTCCTATGATCTCATTTGTACACTGAAGACTAACTCAGCAAATGAAGAATACAATTCTTAGGACAAAGCAGGCAACACATGGATTCATGATGATAGCTGTGACAAGAGCCAGGTCTTCCCTGAGATCAATTAGTCTTGAGTAGAGTTAAATTTATTATTATTTTTGTTATTATTATCATCATGGAATCATGTTAAGATTTATACAACTTTTCCTGATTGTTTTACCCTGTATGTCAGCAAGGAAGCCCAGATTTACCGAAAAGTAGGTAGAACATCTGCAGCAATTCAAATTTTCATTTTATACAGTTCAAAGGTATGTTTCTTTTCCTGAATTTCTTTTTTTTTTTTGGTTCCTAGCTACCCTCAGTTACTTTCTTCGAACTTGCTGCACTGTACACGGTAGATTTTGTCTTCAGTTAATATCACTGCAGTCATTACAAATCATCATTTCTCAATGCGGTCAAGAACAATTTGAATGTGGAAACCTTTATGACAACCGAGCCTCCCACAGGAAAGGAAAAGTCTTGGGGCAGTATCTCATCCCTTCAGCATCTCTCTTCTTGGTCTTGAAATTATATTTATAGTCCCATTTATCCAGTCAATACCATTCCCTCTTCACAAGTAGGAGCCAGTTCAGGACAATCATTACCACCATGTTTTATGCAAGAGTCTACATCTAATAGCAAATACTCCTTTCAGGCCAGGCTGATGAGAGTGATGTCATGTCTGCTGAGCACTTCTGTTGTCTCTGCCCACTTCATTCTACACACCCTGTTGGTGCTTTATTTCTAGTTTTACTCCGATTTTTGCATTATTATTCCAGCAATGCATAGTCTGGCACTGTAACCAGCATAGAACTACTTTTTTTCCCAGCAAATAAAGAAATCATGACTACTCTGTGTTCAGAACTGGGCCTAAGCTAAGTAACACTGCTGATGCATTGTGAAACTGAAGAATGCAAAACCTCTAAAAATATCTAGTCTCTGACAGCTACAGAGTGTCTTTCCTACCAATCTTTAGGTTGCAGTTGAAAGTATGTAGTGCATCACACAGCTGAGTGTAGAAGAAGACTTTTCTTATACTTCCAGCAAACATATGACTCCTTATCGGCAAGTAGCAAGTGTTTGTGCTTTTTCATTCATATGCAGAACATAAATTGAGTAGTGTACATGTGATGAACATGCAGGACTTCTGAGGCATATTAGTACCGAACTTGTAATGTTTTGAGTTTGAAGAGTGCTTCTGCATTATATTTATACGGAGCCTCATTTTATTGTACAAAAAGCACATGACTGAAGACATGTTTTAGGGATTCTGCAAATGACCTAACCAAGGACTGCAGCAGGAAAATGGAGAAGTTGTCCCAGAACTCTTTTTATCACATAGAGATTCTTGGAAAGATACAGCTAACATGGAAAATGTGAATTGCTATGCATGTTATCTATATGTGCTTCCCTATCATCATCCCCATCCCCACCCTGACTGCTTAGGGTAGCCGCTGGGTTTTGTGAAAACTATGATCATTGTCCCTCAGTTCTGAGAGAATTTGCTGCCTACTATAGAAATGGATAAAGTTGATTTAAGGTGGAACTTGCGGTTAATTAGGTCCTTTACCTGTCATCATACATCCTATTGCATACTCTTCCTTGTAGTTTATCAAAATTACTGTGTTTTTCTTAAAGTTTTGAAGTCAGGGCTTATGTGGCAGTTCAAGCTTGCAGCTTCTTCACCACCACAACCCCAAACTTCATGACCTTATAACGGCAAAGAAAGGTGGGAAAATGTGAAAAAGGCAATCAAAAATCAAAAGGCAGATAAAAAAACTGAGAATATGTGTATATGCTCTCAATCTCATGATTGTCAAGGAATCTCATTATTATTAAAACTGCATAAAAGGAAATTCTCATGAGTTTAGAAACCTCACTCATCGATTTTGGAATGCCTGGATCTGGCAATATTATGCGCTTTCTTACAGACATTCACAAAGCACTGCATGTTGCAAGGCTTCCTATATACTGGAGGTTTAAAATATGCAAGAACATCCTGTTCCTATTCGATGCCCAGTACTCATATCTGAAATCACATTTTGGCCACAAAGGAGAAATTAATAACCCATCACTTACTGTTTTCTATGGTAATTAAGGAGTTGCACTAAACTGAGCACTGAAATTTTTCCATGTGCCAATTTGCTGCCACTTTTTAGTACCCTGGCTGAAGAATTCAGAAATCAAAGAGATGCAGTGACTTCAAAACATGAATACCAGCGCTGTGCTATTCTGAATGAAAGTGGACACAGAAATGAATGTTAACATTTTCTCTATAGAATACTTCACGTATGGGCATATTTGATGCTTTCCTGTACCAGAGCTGAGGCTGGAATTAAGTAATGAATAAACATGTCTCACTGAAACAACTTTGACATTTCAACTAAGTTTACACATTAATTAAGATAAGGCTGTCCTGGCCCCCCCAAAAAGGAGCAGAAATTTGAAACAACTCGGAGGCTGAAGTATAGTATAAAAAAGCTGTATGAACACTTTGTTAAATGCACAGATTTAACCCTGCTGTTTTGCTCCTAATCATTATTAATTGCCTCCAGTGGTGGACATTAATTTCCCTATTGCAGCAACATGCATCTTGAGTTTGGGCATATCCTAATATATCAAATGGGACAGGTGATATAATTCAGCTGGTCACAGCTGGAAAGAAGACAGCCACCCACATGCAAGCAGTCTGTCAGCCTTAGTTACGCTGCAGACACCACCACAGCCTCCATAACAACATTGTACATTTATCTCTGGGGATAACTTTACAAGAAGTATAACCGATCAGTTCATCCTATTTAATCTGCTGTTGTCTTAGCAGTAGTAATAATGCTTTAGCCTAAGCTTTAACTCTGAATTTTGAGGAGAAGAAATTGACACACGTGCCTGGACTTTCCCATAGATAGCCTGACCCTCTGCTGATTATTAGAAAGGGGAGGGAGAAGGAACGATGTTCCTGCTCCATGAAAAGCAAAACAGGACATGCGCCAGTAGCCAAACTCCAGTGCCGCCATCTGGGCCAGGAGAGATTTGCTTTCACATCCCTGAAGTACTTGCTGTAGACTGGAACCTGCTTCCCTAGTATTTTATTTTTAGGTTAATATAATGATCACTGAGCCAGAGAAACTCTCAGAGTAAATTAATTATTTCTTCCATAGAAAAAAAGGACAGGAGAAATGGAAATGGCTCCACCTTGGAACAGCCCGGTGGTGAGAGCCCTCCATCTGCATGCGAAAGATGTAGCTGCAAAACCCTGATTAGTCAGTAATTGATCTGAGAGGGGGACGCACCGCACTCATCCGCTCATCGGTTTTGGGCAGAAGTTTCCATTCTGCACTTGGGAAACACATACATTTCCACAAGAAGTTTCTGGTTTTGACAATGTCACATGCCCAGGTGAAAAATGTTTCCTTGAAAAAAGTCTTGCCCAAGTGTCCTGATTATATAGTTAATTAAACATGCAAATTACTGCTACGTGAGAATCCCTTTCCCAGCATGCCCCGTGACTCCAGCTCAGCCGCCGCTATGATATATGCATTGAATTTCAGCTAGAAGATAAAGGAAGTTTATAGAAGTAAAAGACTATAAAAGGATTTTAGCATTTGGCCCAAAGGAATGTCTTAGGTTTAAACTAAGCGGGACCAGGTCCCACGGTTGCCTCTCTTCAATTGCAATTAACCTTTTTCAGCATAGCAATTACTCTCCTCCGTAGCAACCAGCAAAGGATAAGCCATGAAGCTTTTTGGCACTTTGGTTAATAAGTACGCACAAGTTTGGCAGCCTGTTCAAAGCATTGTCCAAACACGTGCAGAAGTCATTTGTCTGGAAAAGGGAAGGAGGAAATTTGGGATGCTGAAAATTTCTGGAGCAAGATCTTCTATTTCAAAATTTTCAGAGACTTGTGAAAGCACCTTTCCACAAAGAATTTTCTTTTTCAATATAAAATGACAAAGGCTTTTTCAGAACCTGAAAGAAGAGTTTCATGCTTTGTTTGATGAGGCTTTAAGGCAGTTCAGACCAGCTTGGCAATTCCTCATAATAATTTTCTCTTGAGTCTGCAACTATGAAAGTGAAGTGAAAGAGTTTAAAAAAGCAACTCAATTATTTAACAGAACAAGTCTTGTTGTAACAGCCTGGCATGAGCTTGATGGGTCTTCCTTCTGGTCCTTAGTTCTTGTGCCTTTCAAATTATCCAAATCATACAGGTGTTATCCTGCAAATTCTTGCTGCAGTTTGCAGATATGCCTTATCATTCAGGGAAGGCACCATAGAAATGTAGCTGCTTAATGAATCAGAACATTGAGGTGAAGCTAATCCTTAGCATCTTAGCATGTAATAACATTTTACACCGAGCCTAAAAGCATTATGAAGTGTGTTTTTAAATGCTCAATGATTAAGCTTGATGTATTTAGCCTAGTTGAAAATCATAATAGTAGTGATAAAAGAAAGATGTCAATGTGGCTTTGAAAAGTTTAATTCTTCACCTTGTCTGTGAGTGATCCCATACCAGAACTCCCAAACGATAGCTCGATAATTAGATTACCATTTCTTTAAAGGTGACATTATGTCCTGGCAGCATCTAAATTACATTGTTTTCTTTTTCTGTTGGGACAACACGCTGTCAAAATAAATCACTTCCAGTACACTCCACTTGGGTGACCACTGCCTCCGCACTTTGATCTCCCCTTTCTCCCAGAGAAGGGCCCAGACGGCGCGGCCGCTCGCTGGCGCTGCTCCGCCACCGCTGGCCCGCGGGGCTGTGGTTACCGCCGTCTCCTTCCACGGCTCTGCTGGAAGGAGCCGACGTTCCCGCAGCAGCAGACGGGTCTGGCTTCTCGTCGCCTTGACCCCTTTCCGAGGCAGGCTGCCTCGGAAAACTCTGTCCACTTAATGGTGGACGGCTTTATATTTCATCTGGGCTGACACCTGGTCTGGAGGTCTGGAGCACAGTGTTTACGTTCATCTCCTCTTTTTTTTACCACTCCTAAGGCGTGCTGTTTTACTGCCCCAGAACCAAACCAGGCTTTAGCGGGCGGTAGGTTTGCTAGCAAATCCAGCAACGAAGGAAAACAATTCTGGATGTGCTGCAGTTGGTGTCGTGAACTTACACAAGACGTTTTTTTTTTGTTGTCTAGGCAGCCAGAGTGTTTGGGTTAAGCTGGCAGTGCCACTCTGTCACAAATCTCTTTGCCAGCCTCCGAATCAGATACTATCAAAATGGGTCAATTAAACTGCTGTGCTGCCTGCTTTGGAAGGCTTTGCCAAACAGCTTTATTTCAGCTAGTACTATTATTTATGAGTTATCACAAGAAAATTCCAGTGTTATGATCACTGTTATTAACATGAGTTTAAAGGAACAAAGGCTTTGTACTAAAAAGGAAACACTAAAGAAAAAGCCTTGCACAGTGGTATGTGGGCTGAGCTCTTTACAGCAGTGTACATTTCCCTGTTAATTAAAATAGTTAAACTCAGGAACTAGACATTGATGCAATGTGTTGTTCCCATTCTGGAAATACATTCACTAAGAGTTAATAAATAATCTATGAATTCTAATCTTTTAAAGTCATTTCAGAGGGATGAAGTCATCTGCTATAATTGTAAATGCCGTCCCTCTGCTTTCGCTGCATTCAAATGCAAAGGTGAGAAACTGATTAGAGGTGCTGGACTGCTAGAGATAGATGCCCCAATTTAAATGCCACATCATTTGTTTTTAGCAAATTGAGTCACTAGAATAATATTTCCTTCTACTGTAAGGCTTTTGCTCAGAATATCTACCTGCACATCCCAGACTTAACTAGGCAAAAGGATTCATCTTATTATTACTAAATCTGCAGGGATGCTGCCTCACCAATAAAGGTTGCCTAGGTAGACCAGATTTCAGAGCTGTCCAGGTCTGGTGCCAGTCCTCACACTCTCATTTTGACACCTGAAGCAAATCTTGCTGCAGGAGCACAGTCAGAGCTGCTTTCGAAAATCTTAAGGCTCTTGTTTTGTTTCGCTTTTAGAAGGAGCTGAGCTGACTTCCCTGGAAAATTAGGCTTTCCGTCTCCAATTTTAGACTGCTCCATCCCTGGCCCTTAGATTCATCCAGCTCAAACCAATCCTAAACTGAAAGTGCACAGCAGACTGAAACCTCTCCAAGTAGCAGGATGACTAGCCATTGCTGAATTTGGTTTGCCACAGCCAGAGTCAGGATGGGATAATTTAAAACTAGCTTGCAGATGCCTGCACTATCCCATGGCTGCCATCAAGACTGCAGTGTAGACACTCTGATCTCTGATACTCATGTTTCCTCAGTCAGGTGTAAGTCTCTTGTCGACAATCAAATTAGCTGACATGATGCTGTCAATCAGCGCAGACAAGAACAAATCATGTTAAACTTCAGATACACTCAGCGTCTGTCAGTTGTTTACTTGTGACAAAATGTCATGGTTTAGAACATGACTCACCCTTATCTACAGCAAGCAGTCAGTTTTAACTGAAATCACATCATCAAAGAGCTGTGGTCAAACACTGCTATATTTCTTGGTGATCGCAAGCCCAGAGGGAATGATTTTAATGAAGCAGAGAACCGAGGATCTCCCCAGCTAAACTTCCCCCTAATGGAAAGCTCCGCCACGCTTGAAAGTATGCAAATATTCAAAACGAAGATCAAACTTCCCTCACACCTCCTGCAGCAGAACAAAAACGTTACTCACTAGAGATCCAGCCCGGGTTAAACCTAGTGCTGCAGAAATGAAAGACAGACTGCACCACTTTCCTAGGTTATTCAATACCCCAGCATTTTACGCGAATATCAATGGCAGCATTGTCCAGTGTATACATTACAGAGAGACAGTCAAAAATGGTATATCAATGATAGCATCTTTAATAGCCATAAAAATAAAGTGAGGAGGACAGAGGGTAATAAATAAAGATCAGCCGGTATTGATCCATCTGCATCTGGTTTGTTAGATTTCTTATACAGTTCATGGGAACAAAAATCTGTCAGTTCTTCCTTCTTCAAAATAAACTGCTTTCCATTAACAGGCAGCAGATGATCTCATGGGTTTTAAAGAAACATGCGAGAGGGATCCACAAAAAAAAGAGAATGATGAAGATTATTAATACAGCAATAAATTTCGTCAACCTCTTAAAACCAGGACAACTGCACTTAGCAATAAAAATAATAATAGTCTGAAGGTCTTCTGTAGTTTTGTAACCTCTCTATGTCACTCACTGTTACAGTGCCTTTAAAAGTGGTTACACGGTGCTTAAGTCAATATGTTAGGAAAATATCACTTTCAATGCTTTAAGCAGGCATTAATCCTCAGCCTCACGTGTGGCAGCTTCACAGCAGTCCTTCTGAGTCTGCGGACTGTCACCTTCACCTGGCAGCGGACAAGAAGGAGCTTTCGAGTCCCTCTGTGATCTACAGAAAAACGTTATTTTTATAGCAACCCTGGGACTTCACTGCTACCGCCTGGATGGGAGAAGGATCTGAGAGTGGAGGAGACACAAAAGCTTTACACTATTTATACGAATGCTGGCAGATTGTGCCAGAGCTACAGTGCCCTCCGTTACCAGCCTGCTGCTCTTGTGCTTCAGCTGCCAGGAGCTTCCACATTTTCTGTGGGCACTCAGTCCTTTCTGCTCTCTCTTTAGGTATTGCCCAGCATGGGTAAGTTGGCACATTGCATGAGATCAATACCTCTGCCTACATTCAAGCTTGTGCAAAAAGCGGGAGAATTAAAACACAGATCGAACTTTTTTTGGCCTTCTTCTTCTTGTGATCTTCAAGACTGCAAAGGCCAGGTGAGCGATCAGTGGCGAGGTTTCCACAACTCACCGTTTTACTTTAAATGAAATTAAAAGTCATTTTTTGTGTCTACAAACTTGCCTACTATGGGGACTAGGCACAAAACCCCCCACCCCTTTTTACCCTGAGAGGTGCTGCACATTAGAGAGGGAAGTCAGAGTCTGATTCTCCAGTCCATTACTCTGCTTTATCACTAGTGCAGCACCAGGTCCGCTACCAAATACCTTTTCAGGGCCAAGCGCTCACGGAATATGCTGGATTTTGCAGATCATACTCCATATCAGGGTCTGTTTGGAGGCAAGTATACAGGGAATTTTGGAGTACATGTGTTTCACCAACATGTAAAATACTTTTCCCTTTGAGACCCCATGTGTTTGAGGCTACGTTCCCAGAGCATTTGGGAAATTTTTCACAGGCCTGTTATTCCGTGGAGGGAATGGCTGAGCGTTGAGCACACTCTGTTTACCTTTCAGCCACAACAAATGCTTACCTATTTTGGATGGGAGCAGCAACATTTCTGATAAAGATGTAGCACTAAGTACATGGCTCAGAGATTCTCCCTCTTGTCAATTAATTCAGACTGCTGAAGATCATCATTTCTGCTGGTGTTTGAGCATGACGCATCACATTGCATTATATCACTTAGGACTTGTCACATGATATTTGCCCATCTCAGCTTTTGACGTTCTGCAACATGAACAAACTGACCTATTTTCTTATCAGAGTCCCATTTCCCACATGTGAGTCACAAAAGGAATAAAGCCCTGTTGTGGACAGCAAGATGCAAAGAGCTTCTGGAAGCCCACTGCTGCTGCAGTTCACTAGCTCCTTAAATTACAGCTACTTCAATGGGTCTGTTGCTTGTTTTCCCAAAGAAGTGTTATTACAGCCACTGCTGGTTTAATCTTTTTCCCAAAGAGTATGAGGCAAGCAGAGGAGAGAGCAGCAGCCAAAAATACCTGTATCCTACTAACATACTTTTATGGTCCATTTTTTACCTTGACGTTTTGGTGGTGTGGGAAAGGACGACAGTCAGGGTGTAAATCATGCCATTTCATTTGGAAGGCATTGCTTCATATATATGATGCTTATTCACTGAAATGTCATAGCCTCCATCTATACTAACAAATTACATGTCACCAGGGCTGCTCATGCTGTGGAGGCTGACTGGCCAGGAACAGCTTGCCTCCAACTGCTGCTCCCTTACTTCTAAGAAAGGTGTGATGGCATCCAAATTTGGTCGCAAACCTGCGCTGACTCCTAAGCCGTTCCATGGATCTGTTTGATGGAAAGTTAGTTGTCGGGGGACATGCTGATGACTTACCCGAGTAGACAGCTGAGTCCCAGCACCTGGGAAAGGGTTGGGTTACAGCTACACCAGGACACAGATTCTCCAGGATAGAGATCTCATTTCTCTGTGTCTCTTCAGTCTCCCATGTATTTTAGATGGTACTGTACAGTGTATTTTCATATAGCTCTCAGCACAGTTCCAAGCAGGGCAGCAGAGGAGTGTCTAGCAACATCGTTATAAACAAGCCTTTAACTCAATAGAGTTGTTTGACAGATTGGAGTTCCTCCTCCTGCTTGTTTACATGTATGCAGACACACACACATACATACACACACTTAAATAACCTCTGTAGTTTAAAGCACTGTTACCCCCTTTGTCCTTGTATCCTTTTCTCTAATGTTTATGACCCATCTTCAATGGCATGCGCTGGTATCTGATGATCTGTGTCTTTTCAAGTCTAAATGCAGACACACAATCTCACTGTCTGGGTAATACTTCCAACGGACAGCCTTCCGATGGACTCACTTTCCTCTTCCCTCCTTTGCCTCCTTCCCACGGATAAAAATGACTGATGAAGCCCATTACTTATCTATCAGATAATAGATCTACCCCAACACAGATTCCTTATAAAACTCTCTCTTAGCAAAATTTGTTCGGGACATAGGGGAGGCACCGGGCTAAAACATTGCTTTCGTTGGTGGGTTAATTTAGCATTTAAATTCTTCTTCTCTATTGACTTCTTTTCTGGAAAATTGGTCCCCTCTGTACAGCACACTTCAGCTGATCCATGCTTTTGTGACAAAGGAAAAAGGCAGTTACATAGCAAGAAATTCTCTTCTTAATGCCGATAGCCTCATGGCTTGTAGACATATTTAAGATGTGTACAACAAAATCCTGACACCCAAATGAGTAACAAGTGGTCTCGTGGAAAGGGATTCAATTACTTTTTGATGATCTAAAGTATTGCCAGGAGAGAGAAGCAAGTGTTTTGTAGCTTTGGACACGTTTCACAGCACTGTGCCCTGTTACACTGAGTACGCAACAGTTCAAGCGCAGAAAAAGCACATACCAACAGCGAGAGACTGGATTCATTTCTGTGTTCAGGACCACTCCAGTTCTGCCTTGGCAACGCTTGCAATCTGTTTGCACATTGTTTTTCCCAGCTGCATCAAACCCTTGCAAACGCATCCAAACTTGGAGAAGCTGAGTTGCTTGTTGGTTCATGACATTTTTCTGAGAAAGGGGAAGATGCTGCAAACAAATTCCAGGGACTTTAAGCCCAGGCCAACTTTTCTAACACAAGGAATTTCCATACCTCATGAGCCACAGCATCTGGAGTTACAGCAGTTGTTGCCGGGTCTAGTTATCAGGCAGACGACTTCACACAGCCTGGTACATTAATAACTCCCATCTTGCTTTGTTTACCACAGCAGAACATAAAGCAGAACAGCTTCACAGAGGTGGTGGGGGGCCATGTCCTATCGCTGGCTCTCCTCACCATCACCTCACACCTCCCAGCAGTTCTGCTTCTCCCGTTCCCGCTGGAGCATCTCCACACGTGGAGAATTGGGTGCAAAGGAGCTCTGCAACCAGCGCAAGCATGATATTTGCAGCAGAGATGTTTGCTGGCAGGTCGCCTTGGCCCCTGGGTCTTTCAGAGTCATCAAAGCCTTTGGGAGGCACTTGGGTGTCCCCTCAGAGTACGTGGCTTCCTCACATCGAAATGAGCAGGCTGAGCAATAGTAAGGCAAGCCCCTGTCATGCCCACATCTCATGCTCTGACTTGCACCAAGGACAGGGCTCACGGTGGTTAGTAACAACCCTGGGCTTGTTCTGGCCCAACCACGCGTTTGCACAGCTCTCGCTGCAGCTGGCAGGAATCACCTGCGGGGACTCGGAGAGCTCAGTGCCTTGCACCAGGCATTTGGCACCTTGCAAAATGGGTCTGTTCTCTCACATGCTCTTACAGCTCCTCAGTAATTCACCCTGCTTCTCTCCTCAGGATCTGCCTTCCACCTCTGTTACCATGGTGCGTTTCTTCTAAACTCCTCTCTCCCATGAACTGATGTGCCTTCTCCCCAGGGGCTGTAAGGAGTAATGCAGAAGAGAATGGCAGTGGCTGTTTGGTGCATGTCCTTGCAGGGTCGCCTATTGATTACTACAGTCTCCAATTTGGAGCTCCGGGGAAAAAGCTCTTGCAGAAATATGTATTCCTGAAATGACCTGAAAATAGCCCAGTGGCAACCCTGAGTGTATATAAAGTTGGAAGATAAAGAAATAGCAGACATAAAACATGCTGTTCTGCCTGCATCTGTGTCCCAAAGAGTGCCTTTATAACGCTGTTATCCCAACCCTGGCCTTCACATCATGCCTAACACTCCAGTTATGATACTCTGCTTCTATTTTGAAGGACTTGGCTTGAAAGCAGCAGAAAGGTTGCTACTGTCCCCAGCAGGGGGGCTGGAGCGAGCAGCCCCCATGCTTGTGGAGAGCATTTTATTTGCATGTATGGAATGAGCTCCCTCAGAGATATTGAGGTCTCCTGGAAGCAGGGAGGCTGAATCGCAGAGGGGTTGCGTGGTCTACTCCAAATTGGCAGCACTTCCTCCAAAAGCCTCAAGCAGTGCATCTACCAAGGTCACCTGCAGAGCCAGCCCAGCGTGGGGCACAAGCCAGGGCTCCTGACCTCTCCATCCAGGGACCACTGCCCCACTCAAATATTTTAAAGCGCTCAAACTGAAAAAATAGCTCATATATGCAGTTAGTTTTAATATTACCTGTTAAATGGAATTATAGAGTTAAATTACCTTCAGAAGGTTTATCTCCATTTTTAACAGCAGCATTTGAGAGTCAGCAGAGTCCTTCACAAATCCCACATTCAAAATGAATATATGAGTATATTGTGAAATTAGCATGAAATGGACAATACGGCAAACTTATTTCACATCTCCAGACAAAGACAAATGAATATCAAGAATCTCTGCAATATCCTGAAAAAAAGCATCTTATTGAATAAATTACACTTGAAAAGACGGCGGTGTTTTTTTTAATGGGCAAAGATTGATTTGCAGGACCAGAAGCCTGCACCAGCAAACAAAGTACCTGCTGCCCACCTCATACTGAGAGCTCTTAATAGCAGAACTGAGTAAATAATTCTCAGTAGATAATTTACCCACACAACATAGCTCTCTTTTTTCGCTTACCGAATGTCAGTACCTTGATTGTGGTTTCCTCTAATTTATTTGCGATTCAAATTTCCTTGCCCAATTTATTATCTTTTCTTTTTCTCTTGCAGGTCAGATACAACGTGAAGGGTCTGCTAGAAGTATTTCGCCTTGTGTGTACAAAAGCTGAGTTCATCACGAGTAGCATCATGTGGGCTTGTTTTTTTTCTCCAACTGCTTGAATGCAAATTGTGTGATTGGGGAAAGTGCTTTGGGTCACCATTAATGGATTTTATCCCACTGGAGGGCTTTTGCTTAAAGCTTCAGTCCTGGAAACCCTTGTGATCACGGCACAAGATCTACTGTCTCTGTGCAAAGCTGAAATGAAATCTTTTTATTACATTCACTTGAAATAACAGCGCCTGCATCCACCAGCCGCTTTGCCAATGGCACAGTCAAAACCTCATTGAATCGCCTGTGTGCCTGCACTCTGGAAAAGTTTCCTGAGGAACTGTGTCCCCTGCTGGGTTAAGCAGTGCCCCTTTTAAATGCACTAATTGCAGAGCACGCAATGAAGAGAAATGGTCACAGCAGTGGTGGATGAAGAATTTTGTCCCTCATTAAGCCAGTTTAAGCTCGAGGCTCTAGCACCGCTTTGTCATCTCAGCCCAGCACTTCTGCTATATGTCAGTATTCGAGCGTGCAGACTTCAAATGGGCTTTCCATGGGCATTCATGCAAGCCAAACTCAATCACTCTAATGTCTGCAGAAAGCAAACAGAAAAGAGGTGGGAAGTCTGGGCAAAGGGAATCCATTTTCGAATCGCCAGCAACACAGTTCCACTTAGCATAACCCCTGTCTCAGGTGCTGGATGCGAAAGATTAAGAAAAAAATAAAAAAAGAAACAAGTCAGCATCATTTAGCCACATCGTCGGCAGAACATTAGCTCTTAATTGGCATTTGCTAATGCTCAGACTGCTGCTTACCTTTCTTCCTTCAGGTTGTGTAGTCAGATATGAAAGGATAGCCTTAATCAGTGAATATGTGCATGAAAATTTGAGCAGAGGGCAGTTTTTTAAGGTGGGACTTCTCAGCCCTTTTAACCAGAGGGCCAGGTCACCTTTGTAAGAAAGGATCACAGGGGACAGTATTTCTACAATGGTCTTACTGTAAAACCTAGTGAAAATGGGGCAAAATTTTGAAAGCTTGGTTCTCATTTTCATTCATATTCTGCCTTTTATTGACTTGTTTGCTTGTATGGGGGTATGATGGGTGGAAATCTAAGTGTGTATGGCTTTGGTTTGTATGTGAAACTGTAGTGGTTTCGCAGCTGTTTTCTCACATTTTATGGCTTGCCCGTGGTCTCTGGCCCACAGGTTGAAGAATGCTGTCCTGGTGGGTCAGACAGATCCAACGTAGGTGAAAAGCTGCAAGCAGCCCAAGGATCAGCTCAGATGGTCTCCAGCATCTCTAATAAAGGGTTCAATTCTGTCAGCCTGACAACGGCATTCGCTGCTCCAGCTGCAGTTTCCTCTGAAACCTGTAAACATCCTTTCCTCTCATTTTGCTCTTCATTTGCTCAGCCACTTCTCATGAAACGTAACTGCCAAACTAATGTTAACAGGGGCCATTGGTAGTTCAAGCTGAGAGAGGACAGAGAATCCCAGGAAAAAAACCCGTTCTCCTGGGATTTCAAGCACCGCCTTGTAGTTAAGGATTCAGCTCACAAAACTACTAGCCCGCCTGGTGTTAAGGGCAAAACGCTATCCTTCCTGGGAGCACAGAGCACATACTGATGGGAGCTGCGCGACCCAGCCAGGCTCCATGGCAATGATGCCTAAATCAGACCGCATCAAGGACGGGCATGAAATATTCATGCACCCACACAACAGACCCGGTAGGTCGTGGAGTCGGCCTCCGTCTCACACGTGCTCCAGATTGTGTCACATAGACCCAGCCGTGAGCAATTTCGTCCCGAAGGAAGTGAAGGCCGGTTCCCTGCGGCCGGCTGACCAGCAGCCTGAGGTTGTTAATGGCTGGTTCCCCGCTCCGACGGCGCTCACCCATGGAAACCTCAGCTGCAAGAGAGATCTGCAGTATCTGGCTGATTCACCCTGAATTATTCTTTGTACATCTAAGCAGACGTAGCTGCTATTCTGAAAAGCTCATAAACCAACAATGCAAACAGCATGTAAAAGGCAGAGGCCTGAAAAAAATACGCAACTAAAAGTAATATTTTAAAATAAATTTCAGTTATCCCAACTGCCCCTTTTCTGAATCACTAATAGAACAAATCTTCATAGTAAAAGCTAAGAAGGGGATGTGTAAAAAACAAGGCCCTGTGGATAACTCAGGAGAGACATGCCATGCATAAGAAGTGGTACTGAAAAATGCATGAGAGCAGTTTTGTTAAAAAAATAGAAATGCTAGCTTCCTTGGAAGAATCAGGAACGATAAATAGAAAGAAGCAAGACTGCAAAGAGCCTGAAATTGAGAGTGGAAAGCCTGAACTTGATTGGATGGGAAAAGAGGAGACACTGGCAAGTCAGAGGGACCTATTTGAGGAGGACCCTACATTTTGCATGTGCTGAAAAGGACGAGGTGAGAGCACACGTGAGGCCAGAGAACAGAAGGAGGCTGTAGCAGCTGAGACAAGTGAGGATTTTTATTTTGGAGGAGAAAGGAAAAAAAATCAGGTCTAGAAAAGCCGTAGCAGGAAACTGTATTTCAAACACTGCATGTAGGGGTGAACAGACCTTCACTGTTCAAACCGGTGCTTTGATTCTCTGCCGTAGGAATGCAGCAGTCTGCAGATGTGTCGGTCTCTCTGAATTTTTGGGACAAGTAAAACTCTGTCTGCATTGTGAATACAGATGAGTTACGGGATTCACTTGCAGTGGAGACAAGGCCAAGACTTTAGCCAGGATTATGGAGTAAGCCTGTGCCCCATCTGCAAAACCAACCGCAGCCCTATAATGACTGGTTCAGTGAGGAGTTGTGCTGTACCCACCTCCTCTTCCTCACGACGCTTCTCAGCCCAGAAACTCCACAAAAAGGGAACAGCAATTGGAAGTCAACCCGCCGGCAGCAGAGCAGAACGGCTCCGCAGGGAATGAAGACATACCTCGGAAGCACAACCTGTCCAAGATGAATGTGACATTTGTTTTGTGTGACTGTCATAATCTGACTGGTGTCCAGAAGCCTGAGATTATTATAACAATGACACGGCAATGGATTGAATTTCCTCAATGGCAAATGCGAGCTGGGGAGAACAGCAGTGAGTGTGCTCAATGTCAGCTCGAGTGAGTAACAGTGTTCCCTGGTATAATAAATGCTGGCATCCTCTGTGCTCCATGTTTTATTTTTTAACCACAAAAAAATACATAGCTCTCAGCAGAAGGGGTGACTGAATAGATGCACGAGCTACACCTGAAACCCAAAGAACACAGAGATTCAGGCAGGAAAAAAGATTTCATTTGCAGATATGTCTATAAAGCAAGATTGAAGACATCATTAAACATCAGGCATTGCCAGTGTGTTAAAGTGTTTCCCAAGTCTGCAGGTTGACTCGGAGGAAAGTGAACTGGATAATTACCTTTTGTGATGTATCGAACACAGGAACGGGGGGGAGGCAAGGATAACAATGAAAATTCAGTGCCACACTGACTGCCTGGTTGTTTAGCCTATGTGTGTGTGTGTGTGTGTGTGTGTGTGTGTGTGTGTGTGTACTTTTAACTAGTACAAAGCCTGGAAACAAACAGATTGCTTCCGAGTCTCTGTCATGATTTTTGAAGGACCCTCACAGTTGCGTTTCAGTGCCACATTTATAAAGGAGTTGGGAAGCCCCAGCGGTGTGCCAAGCACTGACCCCGTTTCTCATGCTTTGGAGAAACATCAGGGCCCAGGGACAGGGCAGCGCCAAGGTGCTCTTGGGCCATGCCAAGCCATTGGCACCTCTCTCTGCAGCCACTGGGACAAGAGGTGCAATTAGGGCCCGGTTTAGGCCAGTGCTGCCTGGGTGCCAGAACTGGTATGAATCCTTGCAGGCTGAAGGCAAGGGACGCGGCAAGCCCCGGAAGGTGGGAACGTAAATGGTGCATTAAAGCACCTGCTTTAAATAAATCCTGCTTCGTGCATGCTCCAGGTTCACACTGACCGCTCCAAGACTAACGCAGGAAGAACCAGGGCCCTCGTGCCAAAATAAAGGTAGTTCCCTTTGTCTTGTTCACACACCAGTAAAAGCGAGCTGCTCATTAGAATCTATAAGATCAACATTTTCTTGTGGCTACTACCTGGCAAGAAGGTCATGGAGCCTAGCTTTGGAAAACTGAAATAAATATAGGCAGAATTTCACAGTCCTAGCTAAACTTAGGGACCATTTTCGTGCATTGCTTTCTCTCCCAGAATGATCCTGTATACAGTGGCAGTTGTAATACTCTTAATACGTCCTTAACATGTTTTCAGTAGTGAAGGAAGCTAAAGCACAAATTCACAAGCACTCTTACATTGGTCATATTTTCCTTCCCCAAAGAGAGGTTACTAGGAAGAAGGAAAGGTCTTTACAAAGCCCTTGAACCTGTCTAAAATTACAGTTGACGGACAAATAGATTTTTTGGGAAAAAATAAAAGTATTCTGGGTTTTTTGATGAATTCGGGAGGAGAATGCAATGCTTCCACTTGTATTTCTTTAATTTATGGAAAGAAAATTCCAAACAAAACATTTTGGGTTTTTTTCAAAGTTGCTGTGACTTTCCAAATTGATAATTGACATATTTTGTGTTGGAATGTCAAGAAGAAAGGTTTGGACTTTCAAGTATTACAATGATTTTGTTTGCATAAAAATTAATGAATTCTTTGTTCCTCTCTTTTAGACTTGCTCTGCAGAAGAGTGTATGCTTAGCAAGCCTGAAACCTTTCAGGCAACCTGTCACAGCCTCTGTGAATACACTAAATAGCTGTTAACCAACAACAACACAAGACAAAATGAAGCAAAATCTCTGCTCTGATTTCAAATTATGCATAAGCAGATTTCCTTGAAATAAGCACCATTTTTCATTTCACTTATGCTTTCTTTTGCAGGAACAAAAGAAGCGGCATCCCAAAATGTTCAGCCTGTTCCAAATGAAATTATTCCTGTTATTCTAAGCTGGATCCCATTAAAAAATGAACAGAGAAAACCGCATAAAAAATTGGTACCTTTCTGGTGTGTACTTTCCATTGCTCTTTTTACCAACAACATTGTCCAGTCATGAGGTGTCGATAACCTTCCATGGTCAGTTTTAACGATCGAGGAGATAAAAGTCAGCAATTGAGTTCAGAACCAGTACTCAATAAAGCAACGCTAGCCACCCCTTACAAAAAATCTTGGTAAAGCATAAAACATTATAGTGCATTTCTTAAAAGGAGATAGCCCTTAGCAGCTGTATTCCTGCCTTTTGTCGACTTTTGTAAATTGTACATATTTTCCTAATTTCCTACAACAAGGATCTTTTTTCAAGAAAAAAAAAAAGGAGCCTTGGTGAGACTCCAATATGTGAGGTTCTTTCAGCTACTGCTTTAAAGGATTCTATAAATCTCACACCTCAGAATATATTTCAGTCCTTTTTAGATCTTGCCTGCTAGCACTGTTGCACTGATATCTAGCTTGAGGAATGTTGGCAGAAAGCTTGTGACACTGTTTCTGCAGCAAGTACAGTTGCTTCTATAACATGTGCCTTACTTTTCGGTTTTCAGTCAGCCTTATTCAAGAGAACGGAATAGCTGTTTCCTGAGGGGTTGGTTTCTTTCCTACCTCCAAAGCACTTGCTATTGCCTACTGCCAGGGCTGCAGACAGGACTAAAGGGATTCCTGGCCATTTCCAAGGTGGCCGTTCTTCCTATGTTTTTCCTTCCTTAGATCTTTCCTTTCCTTATAGCTTCCTATAGCTTCCTGTATTTTTAGAGTGCAGATTCACATCAGCCAGACGCTCATACTCAGTGCTTTTTGCCCTACCTTGCAGGTTGGTTTGCAGCTCACAATAGAGACAGACAACCAGCTTTCAGTTGGTATGGCTGAGATCTGGAAATTCAGTTCATGCTTGTGTGAATGCAAGAGGCTTTTAGTGTTGCAAAAAGCAACAGTTCTCTTGTCCCTCCTTCCCTCTCTTCCTTCCTTCCTTCCTTCCTTCCTACCTTCCTACTTCCTCGTAGATCCTATCATTTTTTGGTGATAGACTTCACTATAACATAGCTGCATCTGAAAAGAAATCACAGATGCATGCTCTGCCTTGCAGCTTCAGTCAGGAGAAAGGAAAGTAACAAGCCCTGGAAATAAATCTGCCTCTCGCTCCACACTAGATAACCGACAAGTGTTTGTCCATCTGCCGTGAGCAGTCAAACTGTGAACCCGTTGGTGTGACATTGCGCTGGCGTAATGGGCTGGGGCTGTTCTGGCGGTGCCCCGTGCCCACGTGCTGGCTCCCCGGGGCAGCGCTGGGCACTGGTGGAGGGACGGCTGAGGAGCACGATGCTCCTCCAGACCTTGCTGGTGGAGCTGGGTGGCAAAGACATTCGCAGATGGCTTGAGCGCAGGCACTGCCCAGCTGTATTAGCACTCTCTGCCAGAAGCAATGACAGAGAAAGCTCTTCACAGCTGTCCCTCAAATCCCCGTGCCGAATAGTCAAACCCTTTCTGCTTCAAGGCTTGTCTTTAGTCGCTTGTATCAGTTACCAGCACCTTCACTGAACTTCTGCCTTAGCATTTAGGGTCTCCATCCCTTTCGTCGTCACTTTTCTCCATTGCGTCCTTAAATGGACAGAAGACGTGGGCACTTGTAATATATTCCCTGCAATGTCCGTGTAACCCACACGCTGGCATGGCCCAGGGCAGCAACACTAAACTTCCCCTCCCTGGGCTGGACAGTCACAAAACCCACAGCCAAAGTCGCATCACTCAGCGAGGCTTCCTGAAAGCCCTGCTGTTCGAAGGGCCACCAAACAGGGGGACGTGGTCCAGTGTCACTGCTCCAGCATCACCACTGCTGCGCTTGTCCAGGTGAAAGCTGCCAGGGCACTGCTGCTTGATTTTATCAGCCCAGGCTCAGCTGAGGGTCTCGGAGCCAGAAGTGAAGCAGCACAGGGCCCATGAGGAGATGGAAATGATGCAATATCCATTGCAAATAGAGACCCCGAAGAAAATGTGGGAAAGATTGCCCAGACGTTGTAGCTCATTAAAGGAAAACATGCTGAGATATTTTTATGTTGCTGTTACTTACAAAAGAGCCAGTTAAAACAGCTTATTATGGTAATTACAGCAATGTAAAGAGAGACCTAGCAAAGATTACAGCACTTTAATACACCATCATCATGGCTTAAGTGAAACGTATTTAGGACTCAAATAAGCCATCTCCCACATGTCAGAGCAGTGGATAAAAAAAGTAGAAGATCCCTGTATGAGTTTCTTAGGTAGCGGTGGTGCTCAGCGCTTCGGAGAAAAGCTGCCAGTGGCTGCTCACTGCTAAGCAGAATATTTTCCAGAAAAGGCTACAGCCTTTTCTTTTTCCCGAAAAGACTAGTGCTATGGCAAATGCTTGGTCAACCACAGAGAGGTGGTTGGCTGTAAGAGGAGAAAGTGCCATTAGGATGGGGCTAGAGAAGGGCTGTTGGGGACATGGAGCCCAGGCCCTGCGCCTGCCCATGACCTTGCAGTAGGCAAACAGTTTAAAAATCTCTCCATCACCACAGATCGCTCTGTCTGGTGCTGGGATCATGAATCAAGAAAGAGGCCACAAAGAGCCATCTCTGCCACGTGACCTGATGTGGCTGATAAATCCCCTTCTTGCACCTCCAGTTGCAAGCAATCGGGAGGAACTGGACCATGGAATTTAATAGGCCTGATGGGAATTGTCCTCCCTTAATTTATCTCATCCCCTTCTGATACAAAATTTAAGATTTCACCTCTGGAGGTGGTGTAATCTCTGACTGTGTGCTCTTCTGCACCTAGATTTATGCTAGCTTCTTGTTGAAAATTCTCCTTCAACCCTTTTCACTGTATGCACCAGCTACTTGGTCCTATTTTGACTCAGGTAGAGCCTATCTTTTCTGGGTAGGCTTCCTCATTCCAAAATTTCCCAAGTTCTTGATAGATCTAAGCTCCTCTTGTACATCCTTTTCAGCTGTTCACAGGGACCCCGCTTTTCTCTACGGCCCTGTGCTGGGAGCATTGCATGCAACACTACTGTCAAGTCTGTGGCCTTTCAATTTACTGGTGCCCACAGCTCTTCCCCATCAGTCTCTGAGAAGTTATCTAGATGCTTCATGAGGTCTGCCAGCTTTACTGTCTTCCGGTGTGTCACTGCCCAGCCCTCCTAGCCATCACAAACCAGTTTGGCTACCCCAGGCTCAGGAAACAACTTGTTTTTGAAGTGCATGAATGGACTACAGCGCGTAAAAGCTACATCCTTCCTCCAGCCAAGCATGGAGATCCTGTCGGTGATGCTCACTGCAGGATAGATAAGCCTCCTCCTCAGCTGGATTTGTGCCTGAAGTTTGTTTTTTCTGGCAGCTGTTTTGCTTTTGTTTAATGCATTGCTTCATGCACAGTTTTCTGAGGAGTCCGGGCTGGAGAATCCTGCAGCCGTCTCCTCTCCCACAGCTAAACTACTGCTGCAGCCAAATTCCCCTTTCATTTATTGGCTCCCACAGGCCCAGGGGCACCTCGTTCTGCACAAACGGTAAAGGAATTGATACATTATGTTTTCTCATGAAGGAATAAAATGCAGATTGGGGTTCACACAGCCTGATTCCAGTCTGCTAATAGGAAGCAGGGCATCAGACCTAGCATTACTCAGGTTGGGTTGCCTGGTTGCAGCTATTTCGTGTATGTAAGAAGCTAGGCCAACAGCATCCATTTAATCCCTTAGCAAATACCCAGACTGCACTTGCCATGCTGAGACTGAAGTGTCCTTTTTAACCTCACAGAGGCTGCATGGAAATCTTCCCCAGTTGTGCTGTCTGTAAAGATGGCACTGGAGAAGCTTAGAAAAGGACAGGAATACATTTTCCTTTTTAATCCAGTTTAGTGAATTTAGAAAGGGCACTTAGTGACATTTTGAGGAGCTTCGACACTTGGGCAAAAATGATTTTGCAAACAAAGGCATGGAAGAATGTGATGACCTGAATTCCAGTGTTTAACACAGGCATCGGCAAGCTGGACAGAACGGCTTTTTTCACATCCTTGCTCTTATTAAAAATTGGGGACAGCATAATTTTCCTAACGTAAAAAAACAAATGGCTAACCCGCCCTTGATTTACTTAAGATTCCAGGCTGAGCATTTTGTTATCCCCCTTCAGCAGCACCTACCACCTACCGCTCCGAAAAGGCGCCGTGACCATGCTCCAGGCCAGTCCCTTTATTGGCTTGTAGCAGCATTCCTCCTGGCAGTAACACGTGCAGGTAGCACCGTTGAACAGGAAACAAGGAAATTGGTGAAATTCGGTGCAAAACGAAGCAGATGAGTCTAACGTTCTCTCCAGGTAACAGCAATGAATGATCTGGGGGGAGCGTACGGAAAAAGCGGAGGGGGCCGTGAGGAGGAGTAGGCATTGCCACCTGGCCCCTCTACCATTTTGGCCGCGAGCCGCCAACACCTAATGCAGGCATGATTTACACCGGTGCAGTGTGTGCCTACACTTTGGGTGTAGACATCTCCACGCTGAGGCTGCCGATACTTGATCTGCATTATTACAGGTGGAGATAAGCTGACTGCCTTTATTGAGAATGAGCCTGATTTACACCAGGGTAACTGAGATGCCAGCTTAGGTTTCTACTTCTGCAACTGCAAGCAGATGCACAGCTTGTCCACAGCCAAGTCTGCTTCTGAAAACTGTGCTCTTTTATAGGGGTAATTAAGCCCCTCATGTGCAGCCTTGACATTAAAACATATTTAAATTTAAAAGTAATGTTTCGTAATAAAGTTTTTTTTTTTTTTTAACCAGTTTATTTGGATTCTAGAGTTGAGCAGAGACCTCAGGGCTGGCTGATTCATGCCTGTTTCATTTTTCCATTCAATCCATTTTCTCTGAAAAGGAGATATAAGCATTGAAGCCAATATAGTTTTATTGAATCCAATGCACTGCCACTAAAACAAATATATGTACACTCAGGCCACTACATTTTTATTAAAACAAATAGAATTTAATTCAAACCAGCATTCACTAGCTACATTTGGTTTTTCGGTTTTGGAATTTTTTTAAGAGATGAAATTAAATCCTACCACTACTTCTGCTCAGTATGTTTTCACAATCAGATTCATTTGACCTAGGCAATATATATTTATCATAGATAATACATTTTTTATTAAAAAGAAATTTACAGAAACCAGGTTTCCTTCGAGTATATAGACAGAAACCCTAGCCAATTGTGAGATTAGATCAGGAGAACACATGGGAGTCTTTTGATTGTTATTTTTTTATGCTAGTAAAAGGCATTTCTACTTAAGATTTTTTTTTTAATGGCTACACTTGGGGTGACAGATGCCTTGTTAGAACAGAGGCTTTTGAAAGCCCAGGTCTTTACAGAAAAGCCATGCTTTGTTTAGCTCAAGCTCTGATAGAAAGAAGAGGTAGGCCACAAATAGCACCATCAGTGCTATAAATATGTGCAACAAAGTTCAGCTATCATTAAAGTGGGGGAATAGGACTAATATATCCGCCAAGCAGCTGAGACCTAGTATTCAGTGTGGCTCACAGGGTCTGGTCTTCTGAGCAGAGCACCCAGTAGGTGCAGACCCACAGTGATCAGAGGCTAAGAGCAAATCAGAACAAGAGCGTGCGGACTAGAGTTTGGGCTTGACTCAAGGTGTAGTAGCAGGAAATGATATTCAGAAGAACCAGCCCTGTGCTACCAGAAATCTGGAAAAAAAATCCGGAAAAAAACCTCAGTACAGAAGTGAAACTGAGTCCTCATTTACAACACTGATGTCTACTTATATTTCCACAGCTGTGTTTATAGATGAGATTTTTACAGACACCTAGGGGAGATATATTTCTTTTTTCACTGGGTGCCTCTGAAAATCCAGCCTAGATCTGTATGTGTGTCCAGTAAAAATACTGTTTTACAAAAACCTTATTTTGCACTTCTAAAACCTTTTCATCTCCTTAATCATTGGGATGTCTCCTTTGATCTTTAAAGGTTATCATCTTTTCTAGTCTCCTCTCTCTTTTTCTACATCAGTTACACAGAGAATAATGCAGAACTTTTGGAAATCTGTGTATAAAACCACTTACATTTTTTTCTTGAAAATATTTTGCAAAAGAGGAACTGGTTCTGCTCTGCCAACTAAGTTGTTTTCTCCCTGGAGAAAAGCACTATGGAGATGCTATGGAGATGTGCCCAGGTGACTTCAGAGTGCACATTTCATTCCAAGTCAAGAGAACATGTGCATTTAATTCACAGAGGGGCTTTTGAATTTCTTTCCTCTGTTGTTAGTAAAGTTCAGAAAGGAAAAGGAAAATTGTTCCATAACCTTACATGAGAATTACCTATAGCAGATAGATGCGGCCTCCTTTGAGCTCATAGTGGTAACGGGGATGAGGATGCTAGCACTGAGACCATCAAAGTGGCGCCTTGGCTACATTCACACTTGCCACAGCGGGAAACAGGCACATCTATGACCACTGAAGCATAATTTCAGTTGCTGCTTGAGCCTCCCAGGGCTGGTGGAAGATGCTGGGTTTATGAACGTCTCGGTGGGGTCAACATCAGAGGGGAGAGCAGATAAATGCACAGTGGCACAGAGAGGTCTAGTGCGGGTGCGGGTCCTGTCCTCGGCTTTTTTCCTCCCGCCTCCTGAAAGGCGGTGTGCTGTGTCGACCTTCCCTCCTGACTCAAGGGCTCTCTCTGGCCCGTCTCCGTGTCAGTCAGGAAAGCATCATTAGATAGCGGTGGCGGGGGAGTGCTCGCGCCTCCATATGGGCTGAACAGCTGCCTTCGCAGCCTGCCCGGCCCGGGGAGCAAAGGATTAAGTTCAAGCCCCACATCCAGACATCCTCCCCCACGGTGTGCTGAGTGGCAGCGCAGTGCAGGTGACAAAATGCTGCCCCTATTTCCAATCCACTGTCAGAGACCGGCTACCGCTTCCTTGCCTCGGTCCCGGTGACGACATTTCCAGTCAGCAGCTCGGCAGCTGCGTCTGCCAGTCAGGCCGCTTCTCCCTGCCAGCCTGGTGCAGAGAGAGGAAAAAAAACCCGGCCCTACTCGGAACAATTTTAATTAATACTGACATTTATCAAGCTGCAGAGGAAGCAACTGCTGCTCGTTGCTTTGGTTTACATGAAAATAGTAGAAATAAATGGAACTGTCATAAAGTTGTAGACCATCCCGTCTTCATTACAGCTAACGCGTGGGAGAGATGAATTGCGAGCAGCAAGAGCTGCAGGGGCTTAAAGAGAGGCTGATGGAGCGCCCAGCGCTGAGGTTTTGTTCTCAAATTGTTTACTTCTCCTCTTTTCTCAGCCCTCTCGCTTCACTTGGACGCCGCTTTGCCACGTACTGCCCATCCTCCTTCCGCTTCCTTTGCCTTCCTCCCTGCTCAGAACTGGGAACCCAACCTGCGCCCACCAAGCTGCAGACGCTCCTGCCCCAGCTGCCCGCTCTGTCCACCGCGGGGCAAAGCCACCGCCGCCATCCGAGCCAGCTCTCCAGATGGGATGCTGGCTGCCTGCAGAGGGGCCACGCCGAGAGCCAGGGCGATGCCAGGACACGTCTGTCAGAACCCGAAAATGTCTCTTCCAGGCTGTTTCCTGAGTTGCGTTGCCTTCCCTGCTGGTAAACACACGGCTCTACTTGGGATGCCCTGAGATAAGCCCGTATGCACAGTCAACGAGAAAATGTCATCCTGCTGCACCCCAGGCCTCACCGAAGATAGCAGGCTCCCATCCCACACATGGTTTGGGCACAGCGTAGACCAAATAACCTCTGTTAAGTGCGCTTTGGTGTGTCCTCCCAAGAGTTGCACATTTCTTGCCTCGTGCCTGCCAGCAAATGCAAATTAGTGACCGGGCATAAGGCTACCTGGGCGTGCGTTTCCATTCAACAGGCCTCATACGGGCCCATCCTGGCAGAAAGGGCAAATAACTATAATAGTACTAACATGAAATACAAATAGTACATACTTTCTCAGGCAAAGCACATATAATGATTTCTCATCCTACAAGTCACCTTATCAATTTGCTGATCCTTCACAGGCTTTCTTAACACTGTTCGGAAGCAATAGTGTTATCCTAACGTCCTACCAGGGCAGCTGTTGCATGTTTCTTTCTGCCCGTTGACAGCTAAAAGCTTCTTTGAACTCCTCTATAGCATCTATTTCCTATTAAAAACGTACACTATAGAAGGGAATCATTTCCTATATCCTGACTCCTGGAGGCAGGAAAAGGTTGCTGTTTCTTCCAAGACAAAAAAGAAAACATGTTCCTTCACCCCGGGCGGCTTTTATTTTAGCTGAAAAGCAACCACAAAGAAATAAAGACATTAATATGAAGTGTCCATATGACTGGACAGCAGCATATGTGATTTCCTTTGCAAAAGCTAATATCTGAGGTAATGCACAATACTAACTGGCTCACTATATACTTAAAATGCATCCCATCAAAAGAAAACTTTATTCAAAAAAAAAATTACAATATCCAGTGAAACTGTCAGAAACTTATGTTCTAAGCAAGGATACATAGGGCAGGACATAGGGCAGGAGAAGCTGACCTGCGGTCCCTCTGAGCAGGTTAACTCCTGCTGTGGCCTCAGACAAGCCTAATGGAGGACCTTTGGGGCAGACATCTGCGGGGTCAGTTTGGGTCAAATATATGACGCTCTGGATTGATGCCAAGTACTCTTCAGTGGGTCATTTTTGCCTTTAATGCCTGAAGTAGCTCTAGCTTCCAGGGATCGAGTCACCTATTCACTCACCATTGTTTTCCCAGTTTGTGAAATAATAGAGCCAAAAGCAAATGAAAACAGAAATCCCCCCAAAACCCATATTCGCTTTTCAGCCTCATACACATACTGTGTGAATGGATTCATGAATTTCTGTAAAGTGCTTGGAAACTAGAGAATCAGATCCTGATGGTGCCCTAGGCCCACAAAGTGATACAAGCACACACGCGCGCACACGCACACACACATCCACGTGTAGAATACGAGTCTGGATTCCGTTGTAGCACTTGACACGTATCAGGATATCTTCTATGACCTTTATTTTTAATGAAATTGTTTAATACAATGCAATAAAGCAGTCATCCTATGGTGACTTTCAAGAGGGCCTTCCAAACCTGAAAAACATTGTGAATGATAAATTATTCTTCCCGATTTCCCTAAAATAAAATCCACCTCTTTTTTCTCCTTTAGCGCTAGCCAGCAGCAACTGTTGGTTGCTGATAGCTACAGACGGCGTATTTCCCTTTCAGGAAACAAATATTGTTTTATTTCGTAAAAAAAAAAAAAAATCCCCTGTAATGTCAGCTATAAAATACAGTAACTGTTCTTCAGCAATACATTGAATTATACACACCTAACTGTATTGGAGACTATAAATTCATCAGCTGGCGCAGGCCAGGGGGTTTGTGGAGTGGAAGGGATTTGTCTTTTGTCCCCCTCCAGGGAGAACTGTCACCCTACCGCTGAGATAGCATTTGAGTAGTGGCTCTCCAGGGGCAGAAAAGGCAGAACTTGCTGAGTCTGTTTGCGATGTGCTTATCTATTATTGACATTCATATCCCCTAATAACTCAGGGAGTAAAAATAGAAAATATACCCACTCAAAACATCCTTGGATCCCAAAATGACAAATTTCTACTGCAGGAAAAAGACGGATTGGATTCCTGCCAGTCCAGACCCTGTGGTCAAATACTTTGCCATCTTCTGCGCTTGGTTTTAGAAACACACATGATTCTGGAGGTGTGTCAAAAAACATAAAAGAAAATCATAAGCAGTGTTAATATCACTGACATAGCCTTAAAGCCTTCTAGCAGCAGTTTAAGTAGAGTTACATCGTGCATGCTGACAATCTTTTTTTATGTTTGTTGGTATTTATTATTTATTTTTTCTATTTTGGGGTGCCTTGTTCTATTACTTTTCTCCCTCTGACTTTTCTTCCATCTTCTCTAGGTACTGTAAGGTGCCCTCTTAATGGGTTCTCAGCACTATGTCATATTTAGTCAACTCTGTGTTGAAAAAAAAAACCTTAGAGTTGAATCTCATCTTTTAATTATCTCTTAATAGAGAAAATAAAAACTAACACTGGACTTCAGACTGGATGTAACAAACCTATTTTTCAGGATAAAGGTCCAGCTCAACTTGATTTTTTTTCCATACTGGTAATGATTTTTCAATGCTCTGCTATTTCTGTTATGACCTCCACTGTAATTCCTAACCCGTGTTAATTTTGAGCAACCAGTTGCAAGTTAAAACACAATATATTCTCTTTAAAAATGAGAAGCATCATTGCCTATAGTAATACACAACTTTGCCTGAAATAGTTAACTTTCTATAGTACCTTTTGCTGTGCCTACTGCTACTTCGCCATCCTATATTTCACTCCTCAAGTCAGTTTAATTTTGAATAGTTTTGTCAACAAAAATTATTTGATCTGAAATTTCAAAAAAAAAGATTAAAATGTTTCGTCTGAAGTTTCCTTTTTGGGAGAATTTTGGTTTAGCTCCTAAAACATCTGTTACTAATGACGAAGGTCAGCACACAAATTGTGCAACGAGGGAGTTCTTTGCTCCCTTATTTCTGTCAAGTCTATCCAACTAATCTGGCAGGTTTAGGCCCATGAGACTAAGGCCTCATTGCTTTTAATATAATATTTTTATCATAAACCTATGCATCTTTATTATTTCTCTTCATATAATTTTCATTAAAGATCTTAGCCTGAGGTCTATGCATCACTAATTGCATGACAACAGCCACATTATACTATTTATAAAAAAATGTGAATTTGGGAACATTTTTGACCTGGTGCAGTTTTTGGTATTAGTCCATAAAACGGCATTAGAGCTGGGCTTTATCCCCCCTGCATCTGTATGGGAGACTGAAGGCATAAGCTAACACAGGGAGAAAAGCATGGTATACCCCTAATTTCAGTCTGTGCTTCTCCCTTTTAATGTAAACAATCAATCACTACAGAAGGAAGCACGATACCAATCCTTTCCCCACTGAGGTCAAATGGTGACTTTGAAATGAGAGAGCTGGATTCAGTGTTAAAAAAGATAGAAAATTAGTACATGTTATGTTTAATTAGAATGAATGAACTTGATTATTTGGTTTCCAATAAAGCAAAATAAATGGTACATAAATCCATAAATAATGAGGAATCTTTGGTTGTTTCTTTGTTATTATTTTTGATGCTGAGAAGTGGGTCACTTGGTATGTGCATAAACAAAGAAGATAAATGGCTAGAAGAGGAATGAATTTTCCATAACCTGATTAAAGGATACGTCTGGCTCCTAGGAGAATGTTATAGCGCTTAATGATTTTGTTGTTGCTGTTCTTAATGTGTCTAATGTTTGCTGTTTAAGAAAATCAAGAAAAATGTTAAAAGGTTGCTCCAGAAGGGAGCTGTCAGCCAAGAGGAGGAGACGGCTGCGTTTAGCCAACAAATCCTCCACTGGCAAATGGAGAGGAGAAAGGGAGGACGGCTCCCACCCCCAGGCTGGGAGAAATCTCCCGGTATCCAAAAGCAGGGGCGAGGTGGCTCCCAGGCCTGGTGCTTCATGCACATCACCTGGCCTCCAGCTCTACTGCCCCATGGATGGGCACAAACCCCTGGCATCGGCGTGCCCCTGCCACGGCACAGCGTTCGGACCTCTCCCCCGCGGCGTTATCAAAACCCAAGAGTTTCCCAGGGTGCCGCGTGCTCTTTTGACAGCGACTGTGAGGCTCGACTTAAAATACTAACGTGTTGTGTTATTATTTTAACATGCTCCTAGCACAGTTCTGTGCGATGCAAACTAGCGAAGGGAATTGGCAGATGTTAACAGTCCATAGCAACAAAAGTTGAAAAAAGATGCATCGACATAGAAAAGACAGTTGCCTAGCCTGAGGGCTTTCTCCCTGCCAAATTTTGAAAGTCTGCTACAGACAAATGGCGCCATGAGAACTCCTTAAAGAGAAGGCACACGAATTTCTCAGAAGAGCAGACGAAGACTCCTTTATAGTGTAAAACGACAAGCACCTTAACCAGAGCAGCTGCTATTAGCTATCCCCTAAATGACAGTTACGAGGATGATGAGAGTAATAATATACTTTTGAAGGATAAAGCTTTTATTAAAGAAAAATTAACTAAATTAATTCCTAGAATTACTCAGTAATTGTCTAGGGTTGCACAAAGGTCGAATTTGACTCTCTTTAGATGCAATAGTTTTCAGAAGTCTGAATCTTCTTAAGAAAAGAAGTTCTTTTTATTTCTTGCAGTCCTGTTTGCCTCTCATGTAGCTGTTGCCATATTATCATCAAGCTGGCCTTTGTTAGCGAAGAATCCTTTTTACATCGCTCACCATTTTAGTTCCCATAACAACAGAATACATTTGTAATATGGAAACTCAGCTTCTCTCTAGTCTTCTGGGGTAAGATCTTTCTCTCCGCTTGAAAGAAGCTTGTAACACACTAGAGGTCTGTGCAAACCTGAAAACTTACATAGTTTAACACAGTAAGTGATCTAATGGAAAATACTTAACTACCATATTTACATATCTTCAGGTGAAGGGGCAATTTCAATGCCTGCAGATTTTGCCTGGGTTTATACTTCTTGTAGCCAGTGATTGCTATACCATATCTGCATTTCCTAATTAAGAAATGAAGTACTCATTTTTGAACGTGCCTTTTTAGGCTCCAACAAATTTATTGTGTGTTTATGAAAATACACAGCCATACCAAAGTTGGCTAGCCTAGCAAGGTTTATCTTCAGCCTATAGCTCTTTCCCTGAATTCAATACTGCAGGCACAATTTAATGCAAACCCAATTTATGACTTAATGCTCCAGGGACCATAGTGGGAGATTGTTACATTATTCTTTTCTAATCCTATTTGTGTTTTAATTTGCTAAGTCTGTAATGAGGTGCATGCCTTGAATAGATGCAAGATCTTTCACATTGCTTTTGACTTTGTTTAATATAATAGATTGTACAGTTTGCATTCAGAACTGAGGTGTTCCAGTCAGTACTATCTCTTCATTTTCAAAACTAGGGTGAATAAAATTATGCTCTGAAAGTAATTGTATCCATGTTTCCTTGTTTATCACTTAATGGTTTATTTCCTGTTATAATTTTCTGTTATAATATTTGAGGTCATAAAAATCAATTCTCCGTGGACTCTGACTCGACCGACTGTTCCAAATTACTCCAAAAATAAGTCTGAAAACATCATGGTGAAAATAAAGTGCTCATTAATAGATGGCTGGGTATACTGATTTTTTGTATTATTGCTTCTTTAATTTTTTGGGCTCGTAAAAGTATAGTAGAAATAAAGAGAAATGGAGTAAAACTTCAGCTACAGGAGAAACACTCACGTGGTGATAATCAACACACCTTTATTTATGTCAATGATTTATGGTGCTAATAGTGAAGAATCTAGCTCAATATATTCAAATTATTTTGTTCTGAAAGTTATTGCCTGTGATCAAAGTTGCCATTCATCTATATGGAGAACAGAAATCACATTTCACAGCATTTCTAAATTTTAACTTTGCTTTCATTTTGTTTGGAAGAGAAAAAAATTCTCCCCAAAATATGTATTTCTATTTCATGACCATATTATGAAGCACACCATACCATAAAAACATAACAAAAGAAAAGAAAAAAAAGAACAAATAAAAATCATGTGCAAAGGAAAATTCGATGCCTTGTTTCCAAATGTCCTAACAGGCTGCTTTGATACTGCTGGCAATCTCTTATTTCAGGAAGAAAAAAAAGAAAGCAATACTGTCACAGTGGCTGAGATTTTAACAGAACTCTATTTTCTGGCAAAATGCAGCACTAACACCGCTTGTCTGATTGGTTCTCCATGCTGCATCCTGCAAATCTGTGTCCTGGGTCCTCTTCTGCCCGTACAAGCAGTACAGGGAGGACATCAAGTTCTCGGTCCAAACGCTCTGTCAGAGCCATTTGCCATTCCCTGAACCCTGGCACTACGGCAAGCTTTACTGCACTCACAAAATGTAGTATCACTGATCCAAAATGAGCTGCGGGCTGATATTTGGCAAAATATGCAGAACAGCGTTTGCACTGGCGCTCACCTTTCAGGGTCTAGTACCAGGGGTCAGTTACTGTCTGGCTGGACTCAGTGAGGGAGGATATGTGCTGGCTAAATGCCTTTGTGACATACTAGGCAACCGTTCCTCTTGATTAGCTAGTTAATTTTGAGAGCTTTCTCTCATGTTTCCCTTTCCTGGACATTGTTTTGCCCTGGATCTATGCCCGCGGGGGCAGGCAGATGCCAGAGAAGGTCCAGGATTTTATCTGTACACATAACGCAGCAAATCAAAAGACAGAGGCATTTTTTTTTTCTGTGTTTTTGTTCCCTAGTGAGTATCTCAATCCGACAACTGGAGCCTGTTGGAACAGCACAGCAGCCCACCCACTACTTAGGAGTTGCTGATGCAGGAGTCCAAATATACCTGGGAACAGTGAACGTTCTTGTAATTTAGCTAATTCCTTTTTCAAAGACACTTTTCGCATAGCCTTGAGAATTAATAAGTCAGAATAATAGAAAGCTTATCGAAGTCTTGGACTGTATGGAGAGCTGTTCTTAATTTGTGAAACCTCCATACATGCTAACAGATCCTTCAGTTCAGACCCTCATTTCATCAAAGTGAGCCCGAAGTAACTCCAGCCTCCTTAAAATTTCAGAGAAGCAGAATGAGGAGTTTGGATTCATATCTCTGGTTCTGAACAGATGGGTGCTGGATGCTTTGCTGGAATACCCTTATTTTCCATTCAGATGCAGCTAAAATCTCTCATAAACTCCTGGATTTCGGTAAATCCAGATGGTGGGAAACTCCTAAGCACCAGTGGGGCCCTGCACTATCTGACATCGTGAAGCTCTGAGAAAATAGCTGTGGGGATAACAATACCATCCAAGGAAACCCCAACCCCCTCCCTGATTTAACACTGAACACAAAGCCTACAACTCTAGTCTATACCTCATATGTGAACTAAGGCTATCTTTATTTCAGAAGACTGAGAATGAAAGACCAGTCTCATCAGAAAAGCCTTTGGTTAAGTGTGATCATTTCTGGACCAGTGCTATATCATTTGCTACCATTCACCTGGTCCCATTCATGCGGGGATAGCTTCTGGTGACAATACCAATGGGAAGGATACAAGAGGAAGCTAAACAGGGTTTTCCTGGTGCATGAAGTAGCAAAACAGCAGACATAATGAATAGAAAACACCCAGGTCTAGATGGATCTTCATGGACTATGGGCAGCCTTTAGAGTCCTCCCTGACCATCTAGAGAATTAAAGAGTGTCTTTGTTTAATAACTGGTGTCCCTGACAGCGGGACTGCTGCAATCCCCCAATGTCTCTTTATTGCATCTTGTTGTGGCATAGAAACGAAAGGAGATATGCAGGCTGTACAGATCCATCAGATCCATGGGAGAAACTTAAAAGTACAGAAGCAGTTTGGAGAAGAGCGGCAGTCGCTATGCTATCCCTGGGGGGTAGCAGATGGGGAGGGACTGAAGGCAACCTGGGTTGCTGAAGGCAACTCCCTCCCTCCTGAGCCTGGTTTCAATGACAGGTTTGAGCACACTAGCCAGGTCAACATGGTATGAGCACAATAATAAGAGCATAAGGCTTAGATGGTGCAGTGGCCGAACGTAGGCTTGGAGTATGTAAGTGCCACGTTGGTTTGAAGCCAAAGAGCCTGGAAAGGTCAGAGCTCTGTCTGTGCTGCTCGGACCTCCATGTGTCCAGCTCTGTCTGTGCAGCTTTGCCCTGTTCAGCTGCGAAGTGATGGGACTGACAGCCCTTGCCTACTCCTTTATGCCCCGCTTAGTGCCCAAGTTAAGCGCACTGGAGCTCCAAATAACTCTCTGTACCTTCAGACAACTTTAAAGGGTTAATGTGGCACCCAGAATCCAACCCACAGCTGCATGTGCTGCACGCAATTGGACCCTCACCCAGCTTGGGTTGCCAGAGAGAGAGGACTTGGGCTTCAAAAGTGGATCTTTGGTGAAAACGAGATGTTTGAATCCAACAGTGCAATGCTGGAAACCTTCTCACAGCTTCCGCGTTGCCTAAATCCATCAGTGCCGCCTCTCTATTTCACTTTCACACAGAGTTATGCCTCTCTATTCTGCCCCGACCCAGTCAGATTCAGAAATTAGATAAACTTCCAGATTAGTCCCCTGAGAGCAACCTTCAGACATGACTAACACACCACTGGGAGCAGCCCGCGCTTAGCCCGCCGTTTCACTGCTGTGGAAGATGCGAGTTTGAATTTCCTCAAGCACAGGAAAGAATTGAACGTGTATTTCCCATTTCCTGGGTAAGTGCTCTGCACACTGGGCTTTTATATAAAAGCAAGGCATGACGCACTTCTCATATGACCTCACTTAAAAGAAAGCAGCGGCACCTACCCCTTTTCCTCCCCAGATTTCCTATGGACCCCAGAGCTGCCAGCGTGTTCAGGCCTCCTCTGCAAATGCCCAATAGATTTAGCTCCCCCAAGGCTTTTAAGCAGAGCAGAGCTTAGTTGCTGTGTCTCAGGCAGGCCTGGATGGGAGCCAGGCGCCGAGCTGCTCGGGCTGCAAAGGCATAACCCAGGAGGCAAGGACGGAGAATATGCACCTTCCCAGTAATGCGACAGACAGGCAGGGCTTTAGACTTATGTTTCAGCCATAACTTGTACTTGCAGATGGGCTGCATCTAACTTAATATTGGCCTTCTGATGGTCAGGCACCTCAAATACGCTCCACTAGGCTTCTGCTCTCCTTACCGGAGAGAGACGGGCACTTCTCGAAGCAGGCTCCCTTTCCAAGGAAACTCACCCCTTCTTAACACAGGCATCTCAGGATTTATTTCCACTTTACTCTGGAAGCAGCTTGGGTTTGAAAGGTCCCTGTCCTTCTGCACACACATTTGCTGCCTGAACTGTCCCCCCCACCCCGCCCCACCCCCAGCCATCTCAAGGCTTGTAGACTAGACAGTGAAAAGGTTTAGGGCTTAGAAAAAGAAATCCCCAACCCTTCTTCCAAAATACATTCTTTAACCAGCTCAATATATTTAAGCCAGTTCAATGTAAAGTGTGCTCCAAAAGAGATTTAGAAATAAAATAAAGAAGGCAAATAATAAGATGGTAAATAAGCTGTAGGGGGGAAAGGAAGAGAGAGCAGGGTGAGAGGATGAGAGGCAGGAGAGTGCAGGAACCCTTACGCGGGCTTTGCTGCTGGAGAGCTCTAACCCAGACCCATAGCCTGAGCTAGGGGATGGGTCACCCCAGGAATGCCCTGTGTCTCACTAGGGCCAAGGAGAACCAAGAGACTTAACCTGGAGCAGATGGCACATTTTGAGATTGCTTAGGTTAGATGAGAAGTACCCCATGCAGTGAGGATGTCTAACACACAAACCAGGGATAAAAGTCTCACAGGTGTGAGATCCTGGTGTTAAAGCAAAGTCAGAAATTCCCATACCACTGTCCTTTTCAGGTCCAAACTTAGTTTTGACTTCCAAGAGCATCCAACAGAATGATTGGTTTTCCATGTTTGTAGGAAAAAGGGTGTAGGAGTCTGATGGAAGAACATACTTTTTTGACATGCTAGACTTAGATGGCATTTATATGATTATTCCTTTATTTCAGGAGACCCAAATTAAGGCATTGTAATAAATCTACGGCTTGACCGTTGTCACTGTGTAGCAAAGTGTGATCTCTTAGCAGCAGCAGCAGCATTGGCAAAGCTGATGGGACCCCGTTTTTAAAGAACAGAGAGTGCTTGGGTTAAACGAGAATCCCCACTAGCTGGTAGCAGTATTAGCTACATGAAATGCACTTGCCGAGGAGGACAGCAATGTGCATTGGGCCAAGGAATATTTTCCAGAATGGGTTAGGAGGGCTGCGGTGCCCTTCCCCACCCCACTGACAAATCAGTGCTCCAGAGGTCACACACCTCTGGAGGGCCAGGCACCTGCACAACAAACCACCCGTTCTTATGCCTTCTTTCTGCCAATAACGGGGCCCTTTCACCTGCAGGTCATGGCCACTGAGGTTGCTTTAACAGGAGGCAAATAGGCTCCTGCAGACCATGGAGAGACAGGCAGGGAAGCACTTCCAACAGTGTAAAATAATTCAGTGCCCACAAGATAAAATGTGTGCAGTGGGTAGTACAGTGCCTGCATGCTAAAATTCCTGGAGGTAATTAGACTTCATTTTTGCATATGCTCATTGCTTAGTCTCAAGTATATTTTTCCTAAAAGCATTAAATATTTTCTTACAATTCCTTGAAGACAGAAAGCATCCAGTCCTCCACAAATAAAATCAGGTATTTGTATTTGTTCCTTTATGTAGATGCATGTAGGAAAGTGCGGGCATACATCTCTATCTCTCTCTCTTAAATAAAATGTTCCATGGAGGTATCTAACCTTATAATGGTCATTAAAAAAAAAAAAGGCAGCTGTTAGCTGTTCTTTCCAGAATGCTTAGACAGTGGTAGCTGACCTTTATCATGGCACTACCATGTATTAGCCAAAATAATACTTTAACAGTTTTTTAGTACCCGACTATATGTTCTGTTATAAGGAATAGCAAATGTTTAATCATAAATATTTTAATGGCTTCAGGGATTCATGGTATTCAATGACTGTGTTAAATGATAATAATCACATCTGGTTTATTACTATAGTAATTCAGCAGCTTCTCTTCAGTAGTTATTTTTTATTATATGTGCTGTGCTACTGTCATGGTCATTTATAGCTGTAATATTTTAAAGTGGCTCATTTGTTTGTTTAAGGACAGTTTCACAATATATTTCTGTATTAATATACATTTTGTACTATTATTTCCAAGCTGCCACTGGAAAATTGATCCTAGCTTGTTACGATGAGAGGGGCTGGAGCTCGTGCAGAATGCCAACGCCAGGAGCGAGTGACAGAGCAGATGGGTAGTGCACTGGTCTCCACTGGGGCTGTAATTGCTGTTGAGTTTTATTCATAAATGAAGGGGTCCATTAAGAAATAGTTAACTAATAATAAACATGAGGGGAGGATTTGAATCAGGCAGAGCACAGACAGAACTAGAAAAATATCATAGCTAAAAACAGTCAAAAATCAACTGGATATAGCCCTTTTACATGTTATTACCCGATAATGCTTCCATTTTTTGCATGCTAGCCCACTTACAATGGAGGGATTTTTACTAGGGAGACAAGGGAGAACTGATTGATTTTGCTGATCATTTTATTCAGATACCTGCCCACTCTCAGTCACATGAGCGAGCTCTCATTTATCTTAATGGGATCACTCACGAGAGTAAGCGTTTGGAGGATCACGCTGTATATCAGCAGAAATGGGAAGAAAGTAGTAGGAGTTAGTTATCAAATTAGAGGAAGGACCACTCGAGACTGCAAAGACCTTCCCTGCATTATTTTCTCCCCTTGGAATTGCACTTTTCTAAAGCTTTGTGTCCAATGGCATGCTGCGCTTCCCGGTTATCACTGTGCTGAGGTGTCTGGGACTCACATTATTCACCTGGAGAAGTCAAGGCGGAACATGTAGGACAAAGGAGTCGCTGGGAGGGTGACTTCTGTGAAGGTGCAGGTATCTCTCATCAAGCCATAATAGCGCTAGTGACTGCTCCCTCTGCTAGCAGCCCAGGCCTCCAAGGTTTCCACTGAATTCACGGGCAGCAGAGCAGCTCCTGGCCGTAGAGACTTACATCAGAGCTTGCCCCTTGCTTCGGGTCCTCGCATTACTTTTGTAGCTGGTACAAAATAGTTGGCAACCATAATCCTGGATGTGAAAGTGAGAGAAAACAGCATTTTGTAAACCTTGCCTGTGAGAGAAAAAGAGAAAGTAACGGGAAGAGCAAGGGTTAACTTTCTGCTCTCTCTTTTTTTTCCTCCTTTCTCTGGCTTTCCCCTCTCTTTCCCGCCTTTAATGACCTGGTGAAGGAAGCTCTGTTTAGTTCAGCAAAACCTCCCCACCATCCCACCACACAGGATGTACTGAATTGTTGCAGCAAAAGTTAAGAGGAAACTAAGGACAATTATTTGTGCTTCTTTCCTGCCTCATTTTCTGTTCGTTTTGATTGGTTGGTGGGCTGAAGATAAATGGCTTTTATAGCGTTGAATGATGAATGACTCTGAAATAGTCTGTAACCAGAAGTGCCGACTGACATGCTGCTGATTTAACTGACATGCAGGGTTATGTTTGTATAGAGTCACTTAAATAAACATGTGTTAGGCTGGAGCCAGCTACGCCAGCACTTCTTCCTTGCTTCCCCTCCACCCTCCATTTATCACTAAAAGATAACGATAACGATTTGATCTTCCTATCAGTCATTCATTATATTAATTAATTCAAATGTAATTGTTTTAAATGCCTCTCCTTTGCTGTGGGTACTTTGTACAGCACTTAAAACACACACACTATCAGAGGACAAAATAAATCCTCAATAAAAAGATACAGTCATCAAACGGGCTCCTTCAAACTAGCAGTCCCTTTCATCCAGCAATTATCTCCTTAGCCTTCAAAGCAGCCTCTCCCTAAATGCTCAGGAAAATAAATGGTCCAGAAGCTTGACAAGGAGTTCAGCTAAGCCATGCTCTTACAAAGGGAGCCAAAGCAAATTCCTCAGAGAAAAAACTCTTCTAGGAGATCCCTCTTTCTTCTACTCTTACTTACCTTTGTGCACTAGTTTTTCCTTTGTGGCTTTCTGTGAAGCTTCAACAAACCTTATAAAGGTCTTTATGCCTCTTTATGGCTTTTTCATTTCCTGTGTGAAGTCAGCAGCAGATTTCCCATGTAACCTTTAAAAATATACACACTGGCACTGAAACTCACACCTCTGTGTGATTATATCAGGCAAGTCAGGGCACAACAATCTGTTTTTAATGTGTAAATCAGCAAAGAATGCAAAACCAGGATATGAATTTAAGCAGGGGCCCTTCCTCCTAGTAGCTCTTGTGCTTAGCTTTGGCATGCCCGACTGACCTAACACACAGCAAAGCTTTATTGTAAGATTCAGGCGTGCTTAAGTTTTAATAATTCATGCCTCAGATATACGTGGTCACTCAAAGTGTCAGACTGAGGTAGTATCTGTTATAACAGCATGGTTTAGGTACGCACAGATGGGCTCCTTTCACATACGTGGGTAACTGTTGTAGTTTAAACATTTTACTAATTGCATTTACCCTGATGTTGTTCCAACATGCTGTTTATTTCTCGCTGTTGTGCATTGGGAGTGAATCCTGTCTCACCACGGCCACTGCACGATTTTCATAGTAGCCCCCAAGTTCCACAGTAGCACAGAAGAGAATTAGAAAAAGACTAGATAAAATAATGCACTAGTTTGTTCATCTGCAACACCATCTGATACTGCCAGGTTTTATCAAATACTCTGAGTGTAAGTCACAACTAAGCCCCTCTGTGTGGTCGCCCACAGCTGAACGAAGCCATCTATTTCCAGACCGATCTGCCCACACTGTCCTACACTGTACAGGAGGCACTGAATTTGCTAGTGACCACAGCAGGAGTTGTAACGCATCCATTCCTAGGTGCAGAAAAGCCTGTTACTCCTCTCTGAGGCTCCAGGTCGCACCTAAGCCTTCAGAGTATTCCTATAAAGGGTTTTCTAACCCCAGGGTAGCTGCAGTAAGCGTGCAAGAAGTGAATGACTTCAGCACAGTTTGAAGTCAGATTGGAAGCACAGGGGGTAGAGGCAGAAAAGAGAAAGCGGATCGCTTTTTTTTGGCAAAGCCTCCCAGGACCACGCACCCTCATTTCGATGTCTCTTGCATGAAGCTGGAAGCCCCTGCAGCTGGCAGGGCTTGCAGAAACTCACACCAGCTGCTTGGGCCCCCGTGCTTCAAACAAGTTAAACGGAAAGACAACCCTTAAAAATCACATGGTGGTCCCACGCTGTGAGTCAAAATTGGGAGCAAATCTCCATAGCCATTCTCAAAAGCTTTAGTTTCGGTTTAAAATGGCTCTTTTAACATGGCATTGCTTCACTCTTCTTTTTTTCTTTGCTCGCTCAAGACACCAAGACAGCCCATAGCCTTATTTTACTCCCTGGGCTTGTCAGAAGCCTCTTTAATGGCATCAGCCCACTCCTTGGAATTAATTTGTTAATTAACTTGCCCCCCTTTCCCCTCTGTTGTCTGAAAAAGGGCCTCTCGTGTTGGAGAACTAAAGAATTACAGGACATAGCGGTAGCTGTTGCATTTAATATCTTGTCAGCAGCGTGATGGATTTAGCACAGCCTGGCCTGGCTATTTGGATTCTGGAGAACACTGTATGCCTGATTTCTATCAGGTCTAAGCAGTGTCTCATTGGGGGCCGAAATTACATGACAGAACCCCTTTAAGGGAGAAAGAAAATGAATACCACCCTCTATAAATTAACTGGAACAAACAAACTAGTTGCTCAAACTTACTGTACTCCTGCCAGGAGTCATAAACTAGCTAGCTGTGTTTAAGAAAAGTAAAAACTGTTTTTCCTACCATGGAATAAACAGTCTCTGGGTTCTATTCCTAACCACAAATGGCAAATGTATGCAACTCTCCAAGAACCAAATTCTGCTCACTTTCCAAATTCGCTTAATCTCCATTCCTCCGAGATTAATTAGCTCGACAAGGAAGCCAACACTGAAGTTAGGATAGAGGTGTTTTTTGAAGTAAGTGCTGTTCTGTTCATCTAAAGAAGCTGCTCTGCTGAGAGCAGCAGAAAAATCTGCAATATTTAACCTAGACATTCCTGTTTTCCTGTTTTGCAAGTAAAGTCTTCATTTTATGTACACAGAACCAAGAAATAGATATTGGGCACAGATAGGAGCATCTTATTTAAAACATTCATCTACCTCCAGAATTGCTTACTGAGATTTCTAAACAAGCCATAGAGTAAGCACGCATTCATGCAGCATACTCAGGCATGCATGTGCTGTGGAGAATGGGTTTTTGGCTTTTTCGTGGAAAGAACTGACGCTCTAGAGTAGAATTCAATGTCCAGAGGGGCTGGATCATCGCATTCACCAGTGAAGGCTGCTGCCCATCACTCACACACTCCTGGGCAGTGACACCCATGGAGAACCCCAGTATTGTTCAAGACCTCAAGCAGCCTAAACTCCTTCCTGAAATTCACATCACCCGTCCTCTGTCAGTTGGGGAGGGCCAAGTTCTCAATGCCAGTCAAAGGCAGCGAGTGTGTCATACACACTCAAAGGGCACATTCACCACAATATCATCGACACCCCACAGACACACAAGAGCGTCAGCAGTGTGCAGACATCACTGTGACTTCAGCTGGGGTATCTACTTGCTGAAGTACAACATTCGTTGCTGAGCTCTTTGACAAGGGTTTGTATTCAGTCCTAAAAGTCTATTATGCTGGCTTCAGATTTCCCTTCTGTGGCATCACCATGTTGTGCAGGTCAAATTGATTCACTCCATGGCTATGCAAGTGTAGCCCTGGGCATCTCCTGAAGTGGAAAAGACCCGTGGCAATGCCAAACGTCGCTGAGATATGTTAGTGGCTTTGTGACATGAATCAGGGTTTAACTGAGGCTGAATAGAGATCAGCAGACTCATTTTGCTTTGGGCATGAGTCACCTTCTTTTCACAGGTGAAAGACAAGTGCTTCCCTCACCAATTCTCTATGCCGCTGTTTAAACTAAACCCTTAAGATTTCCATTCTAAAACAATACAGATTTGGAAAAAAATAACTGTAATATACTACGGTTTGTTCAAGCTCCTCGCTTCCTATCTACAACCACATGATGTATCTCTTGCCTATGCCTCCAGGCAAATGCATAGAGAGCTGTCACAGGATGGAAAATAAAAAATGCTCCTTCATAAGAGAAAGTGAGGTCAGTAATGTTTTTTCCTGGCTGTAGACTCCATAATAGGTAATATAATGATAATTTCTTTCCTGTTTCTTTTTTTTTTTCTCTCTCTCGGAAATACAAATGAAACTCCAATGCGGTTGAAGGAGCCGTAGGATTCAGCAGTATTTTCTTTAACGTTTCCATTGCAATAAGAATGTCAATAGGCAGAAGTCATGTCCTCTCCACAGTCTTTCCCCTTTCAAATTATCTTACATCCCCTTGGTTGTCCTCACTTCATAGTGCGGCCTTGAGGTCCTGCTCTAATTGCAAACACATCCTGTCCTCAAAATCCCAGTCTATGGCTGATCTAGGATCTTCTCCCCCTTGCCCTTTAGCTGTGCCTTACTCAGTTCTTGGTGCTCCCTGCAATTCACTTGATCTCTCTTGACAGTGGTTTACCATGAGTTTTTCAAGAAGAGGCAGATATGCCCTTTCTCGGAGTACATTTGGGATCCTGAAGCGTGAAATGTTATCTTCCCTTGCATTGACTGTGAGCATCTTGCTGATTTCCTATCGAACTGTGCAGCTGGGCAGCAGCACACCCTGACTGACCCAGAGTCCTTCTGTGAGTGCCTCTGCTCCCTAGCCACTGTATTTGTGGTTCCCAGACATCCTGGATCTTCTCACGTGCAATGAATCCTTCTCAGACATGCTCCAAAAGCGGTGTGGTAGCACCATCTTTATTATAAAAGTATATGCTGCTAAGATCTCTCACTGAGGTAACTAATTCATACTGAAATCAACTTTGATGAGGTTTTTAGGCTTGTTTCTTTTCTAAGGCCTGTTCACATGGATATTGATGGGGCAGTGGAAGGCTGGGCTTTGCTCACCGCATTTTGAAATGATACAGTGCAATAATCTCTTTTTTGCCTTTGTGAACAATTCTATGAACACGAGATGTTACCAGCATGTTAGCAGTGGCCAAGATGTTGACTTCTTTCATGTTAACTAGAAATAGATATTTGATCTGTCAAAGCATCTTTGAAAATCCTCTTAGCACTTATCAGCCTTTTCATAAGTGAAAATACATTTCAAAATCCAACCCACTCTGTCTAAACTTACCTAGCTGTAAAAAAGATATGGCATTATCAGTTTTTCAGTAAGTCTTGGTTAACAATTAGGTGTTTGAAGAAAAGGGTCATCCTTCCGCACAGTATTCTTAAAACCCTGAGCATCATTCTCAGAACAGTTAGCCTTACACTAAAAAGGAGCAATAAAAAATACCACACACTTTGAATGTAAAATTAATCAAATGTATAGTCTTGTTGCTTTTTTCCCCCTCTATTCTACTTATTGTTGCTCCTTTCCCAATGTTTTATACATTCCAACATCAGTTTTATCAGTATCTTGTCTCTTCTCCTATCATATTAAAGAAAGAGTCACGAGGCAGCAAATGTACATCTGTATTTTCTCCTAATTTTTGATCCATTGGTGAACTTGCCAACTGTTCATTTCCACTGCATCATTTCCCTTTAAGGAGCCATTATTTCATGATTGTTAACCAATACTAGGGGGAAAGCAGCCAACTAGTATGGATTTCGGAGGAAAATTTTCAGTCCAAACCAGGTCTGGAGCTCAGCACCTGAGATGCCTTATTTTGTATGTTAAGATAAGATACCATCTGTGCTGTTTCATGACATGCCTTCTAATCCACTGTTATCTGAACAAAACATGCCCTTTTTCAACACATATTTCTTGGTCTCCATGTTCCTTTCCTGTCCTTTGACTTCTTACCCTGCTCTTGACAGATTTCTCAGGAAAGCACTAAGACAATAGGATTCCCCCAAACACAAAAGTATTTCTTTACAGGAAATATTCATTCCTAGGGCCTACCATAGAGCAGACTGCTGTATGTGGCCATTCTGCTTTCTGCCTGGTACTGCACACAGGAAATAGGTTGAGAGCTCTGTAATAGATGGGGGCTGATGGATTTGGTCAGGGGAACAGATGTGTATTAGCTCTATGATCTGACTACGGAGAAAAAGTTTTAATACCTTTAAAAAGTACCCAATTGCCCAATTTTACCAAGCTAGTTTGACACATTACCTTATTCATGTGCTATCATTTTCATCCCAAGGGCATACAAACCAGGTAGCATGGAAAGGCGTGTTCAACTGAATAATTGGTATTCAGCTGTGCAGAAAGAAAATTGAATCGGCAGAAGGTCCAGCTGCATATCAATGCCTCAGACCAGTTGCCATATCCAAAAAACAAGAGAGTGTCTTTTTTTTTCTTCCTTCTCCAGTTCAATCTGCAATCAGCAGGAATCCTGAAAGTATACCCTGTAAGACCCCTAAGTAAAAAGCAGAAGGGAATGACAACTTGATGAAGCTCATATGGGCACCAGGCAAGACTAATGACCTCATCAAATGTTCATCTTTGCCTTTTTGGGGAGGCCGGTCTTTTTTTAAGTTTTCGAACAAAACTGCCACAATGCATGTAAGAGATGAACAGCTCTGTGCATCTGGCAACTGAATTAAAGCAATAATATTTGTCCTAACTAACAAGCTCCTTTTACAGTCACTTAGTTATCTAAAAAGCCTGACAATTCACACAGTCTTTTAGGTTCATAGAACACTCTGTGAAACTAAATGTGTACCAGTATAAAAGCTTTTGTACTTCTGGGTTACTCAGCGCAATCTGTCTAGTCTGTGATCATCTTGCTTGGACATGCAAGTTCTTCAGTACAAGCACTGTCTGTACTTTGGATTCTGTACAGCAGAGCACAGAACATATTGCTGATGTTTAGAAAGGAAATGATTAATATTTCTCCTACTTACCATACTAGAAATTCCAATAGATTCCATCAGATTCTTCCAGCTAGTCTCTGCTAGTGTCCAAGTGTACAAGAGCCAGTTCACAAACCTTTTGCCATGATTCAGAATCTGATTTTCAAATGGAAGTATTGGGAACTGGTCAAAGTACTAACAAGAATTTCCATTCGAGTGAGATACTCCTCTGTGCTGATGAAGCATGAAGCAGGTATTGACACTGGAAAGTAAAGTACCCATTGAGTTATATTACTGACCCTGTCCTAAACCTCGTATAGTTGAGATCATCATGAAATATTTATTCTTCCTAGGCTGCACCAAGACTGAAGCTACTCCAGACCACTTTAGTACCGTGTTCTGTCTTTCTAGAGAAGAAAGGTCAAAGTGGACAAGCACAGGTGGGGACAAAACTTATGGATGAAACAGGGACAAAACCTATGGACGAAAATGTAGAAGGGAGTGCTATGATGATGTAGGGAGAAATGACCCATCCTGAAGCTATCAGACAGCAACCATTCTCAAATCTTATTCATTCTGCAGTTTGCAAGAAGCCTCCAGGCACAACTTAGTCTGATGTTCATCTGAACTCTGCTGTCACACTTTTTGTCAGGCATAACATTCCTTCAGAGTACACAACGATATGTTTTGTAAGAAAGTGCCTCTTCCCAGCTCGCTGCCGGGGTGATGGTGAATACACATTCTCTCTGAGCTCATCCACGAGCTGTGAAATTGTAAGCAAGACATACCAAATTTATACAAAAAGAGGAAGCGTGCACATTTATCAGGATCTCTATTCTGGTTCTTCACAGTGAGACTTAGTCACAGAATTTCAGATGCTGTGCTCTAGGATTACGTTCCTGGAACTGCAGAGAAAGGTTATATCCTACAGAAGTCTCCTTTAGATGTTTTAGTGATGAAGAGGGAAGGTGCTCCTACCAAACAGTGGATGTTTTCTTGATGAATTCAAGTGCTTGCAAGGTCTGGGTCTGTACCTGCAACAACCATCTGTTTCTAGTCTATATGGGGGTGAGGATAGAAAGAAGGAAGGAAGATCAGGACAGGAAATATGTATGCTTGCTGCTGGAAAATCTTGTTAGGTATAACTCTGGTTGGTTTAAGGGCTTGGAGGAGGAAGGCAATGTGCCCTTCACTCTGGAAATCACATAGAGCTGAAGGAGTGATCCCCAAAGCCAAACAATGAGACATCTTCCTGGAGCTTGTACGGTTGAAATGGGAATTTAAGAGCACATGAGCCAGATGTGTGTGCCAGTTGAAGCTGCACCATCTTTCACGCAAATTTGAGTTACCAGCAAAACCAAAGCGTCTTTGTGTCCTTGTCAGGATTTTGACAGCAGATTCAGCGAAAGCATGGGAGCAGAAAGAGAGATCCAAGCACAAGTACTTCAGAACATACCCACCGCTACAGTAGCAGGTTTTACAGGTACTCCTGGGTGACTCCAGTGATATGTGCGGCATCAAAACATAAATATACCTTTCCAAATAGGAAGATTTTCAGCAGTAACATTCTGAAATAGAGCTCTAGAAACCATATATAAGATGGGAATTTGCAAGTGCTTAAATAATATCTCCAAAGTAATGTCTCCAGGCACATCTGAAAGTTCTCCCATTAGATGAGGATTTTCTAAGTAAGTGGCCTGGGAGTCAGCCATGCTGAAATCAGCTCCCATGGAAATGCCAAAGAGGGAATTGACAGCCTAATGTTAGGTCCCTTATTTTTTGGAAATCTCAGCCACACTGTTCACAAATACGCTTTACTTTTAGGATTCTTAGAGGATGGAAATTGTCCAGTACAAACTATGTTCAGACCACAGATTTGAAACACTGGGAGGAAAAAATAAAGTCTAGGTTCATGCCAACCTTGTGACCACAAAGTCTGTACACTGCTCTTATTTAGAAGTATAACTCTGCAGCGGTTCTGTTAACCCAAGGGAATTTCTCCAGATTTACACCCACATACCTGAAAAGAATTTGGCATGAAATCTGTTAAAAAGAACAGCGGAGGAGGAGGATGTTCAGAGTTTAACGTATATGTGCTACAGTAAACAACTAAAAATCAAACCAGCCTCTGAAACAGCCCAAGTCAAAACCTCTTGCTCCTTATCCTTTTCCTTGTGACATTTATTGCAGAGCCCTAGAGAGGACTGGAGAGTATGTGGTGATCTTAGTTTTAACACTGGAATGTAAAGCATTTTCCAAACGGGTGAGGGGAGAGTTTTCTTTAAACATGTTCCAAGAATAGACCTGAGAAAAATGCCTGATCTGAAAACGCCCGATGAAGAGTTAGCCTTTCATTAAACAGCATTTCCTTTGAAGCTGCAAAAGTGTATGTGATTGAGGATGCATTTTTGTCACAGCTGCCTTGGGAGTCACATATCCTGTGATCACCGTATTTTATTTTATTTTATTTTAATCTGTGATGTGTGACATTTTGAAGGGTTTGCATGTGGTGGACGTGACGGTAAACAGTCGAACGACACTAGGAACGTTGAGAGCTGCCAAGTTAAACACCAGAGCTGCACGGGAGGCTGAGACAACAAGGTCTCGAGCGATTTGTTGCCGGTGATGGTAGCGGGGGCCACGGGTTCTGCCATACCTCTGGATTTGGGGAGCGGGGCAGGCAACACCAAAGTCTTGTCTACATTAAAAGGTTTTCCCAGTATTGGTAAGTATGTCCAGCCAAGAAAAGATTTTTGGCTATGGTTTCCCCAAGGAAAGCAAGCCATAGTGAGAGATGACTTTTTTTTTTTTTGTTCTGCGTGTATATGTTTACCTACCACTAAGGCATTTTGCCATGTTCGCTGGATGCAATTTCACATACAAACCTTACCTGCATTTTCAAGGCTGTGCAGCTCTGTAAAGGCAGAGATAAGACTTGTCTGCCCTCCTAAACTAATCGCACAGGGGCAGCTATTTTAGTCAGTATTAACTATTGAGTTAAATATTATTAAATTTCTTTGAACAGTCCTAATTGCAAACTGGAGGTTGTATTGATTAAAATACTGTGATTTGTGACTTAGAAAATTTTGCTACTAGTAGTTTGTGACCTTTTGGTTAGATTTGCATTGCATTTTCCGAAGCCTTGTTATTCTTATTTTCCATGTCAATACACTCTCCCAAATATTACTGAACAATTGATCAAAACACTTCAGTCACCTTTAAAAAGAAGGCTATTTTCCTAATATTATTTCTGCATGTAAGGAAAATCCCTGCTAATGAAAAACAAGCTCATAAATGGCTTATATATGCTGCTTTTTTCAGCAAGGGCCTGAACGCATTTCAAACCTGGGGCTGTGTTTACAAAAGTAAACAATTATGATTTAGAAATAAATAAACTATGGAAAACTTGGGCAGTTGACTTTGGCAACAACCAACGGGGATTCACAGAATCTCGAAAGTTTCTCTGGGAAACAATTTTTAAGCTCTGGGTCTAACCAGCTCCTTTGAGTCCCCATTCTTTTATTTGCATTGACTTCAGCTCAGTGAGTGTGTGAGAGCGTGAGGAAGAGGATGGCCTTTCCCAGATAAATACCGAACCCTGCAGTTAAAGAGGCTGATGTCTCCGGGCACGCAGAGAAGATACGATTTAGGAGTGTCCCTCGCAGGGGAGGTTAAGGAGGCGCTGAGGAACGTTATAAAGCAAGCAGAATTGGAAGGGACCTCCCATACTTTCCAAGCAGTGTCTTCCTAGCACAAGCATGTCATATAATACCTTGCATACAGTTATCCACCACCATCTTGACAGCAGCTTGGGTTTATCCGCTGCTCCTCTGATTAGAAAGCAGGACCTCCCTGCTCTGATGATTAGGACTTTCTTCTAATTTCTAGTCTAAATTTATTTGTGGCCAGTTCACAGCCATTTGTTCTTGTGCCAACTTTGTCCTAAAACTAAAAGACGTGTCTTCTCCCTCCCCGTTGTTTACCGCCTAATGTATTTATAGAGGGTGAGCCTCTCCGATCTCAGCCCTCCTGGTGCTAGACTAAACAAGGCCCTCGCCGCCGCGGCCGGCCTCGTGGTGGGGTCTGCTGCCCAGTGCTGGGCACCCGTGTGCTGCGGGGAAAATGGGAGGAAATCTTCCCTGGAATGAGGGGCTGGGTGTCAGGGTGAGCTGCCATGAGGGGCTGTGTGGCAGCAGGGCAGCGGATCGAGAGCCAGCTGTGGCAAAGCGGGGTAACTTTTCACATAGGCTTGAACCCATAAAAGAATTTAAAAAAAAAGTCCTCCCCCCCACAGTTTACTACTTGTGATGCTGACAGCAGTTGACAGTTCTGTGACAGCCATGCAACTGTTTTTTTGTGACAGATTGAGGTTTGTGTGTGTGGTCTCAACATTTTTAAGTGCGGAATTTCTCTCCCCGGTGCTCTCCCTGTGGCTCAGGCCCCTCAGCTCTCTCGGAGGTTGAGCATCTGCTTCAGTTCAGGGACCTGCACCTAAGGGGGAATAATCCCATGCAGCAGTACAGGCTGGGGGTTGACCTGCTGGAAAGCAGCTCTGCAGAAAAGGACCTGGGAGTGCTGGTGGACAACAAGTTAACCATGAACCAGCAATGTGCCCTTGTGGCCGAGAAGGCCAATGGTATCCTGGGGTGCATTAGGCAGAGTGCTGCCAGCAGGTCGAGGGAGGTGATCCTGCCCCTCTCCTCAGCCCTGCTGAGGCCTCACCTGGAGTACTGTGTCCAGTTCTGGGCTCCCCAGGACAAGAGGGACATGGAGCTCCTGGAGAGAGTCCAGCGGAGGGCTACTGAGACGACGAAGGGACTGGAGCTTCTCTCCTATGAAGAAAGGCTGAGGGAGCTGGGCCTGTTTAGCCTGGAGAAGAGAAGACTGATGGGGGATCTCATCAATGTCTATAAGTATCTGAAGGGAGAGTGTCAAGAGGATGGGGTCAGACTCCTCCGTGATGCCCAGCGATAGGATGAGAGGCAACGGGCACAAACTGAAACACAAGAAGTTCTATCTGAATCTGAGGAAAAACTTCTTTCCTGTGAGGGTGACTGAGCACTGGAACAGGATGCCCAAAGAGGGGTAGTGGAGTCTCCTTCCCTGGAGATATTCAAAAGCTGTCTGGACACAGTTCTGTGCAATGTGCTTTAGATGATCCTGCATGAGCAGGGAGGTTGGACTAGATGATCTCCAGAGGTCCCTTCCAACTTCAACCGTTCTGTGATTCTGTGACCCTCACTCCCTGCCCTTCATGTAGCAGAGCAATTCTTTTATCAGAGGAACCTCTCAAAGTAATAACTAGGTGATCAACACAGGGATGGTTCATAGCCAGTGGCCTCAAAGAAGAGCCTTGCAAAAGGGAATAAAATGAGATGAGGGAATGGGCTTTGAAAGCCCCTCGTTAAAGAAGCCCTGGAGCCTTTCAGGCACGCTGGAAGCCAGCAGGCTGTCATGGCCCCGTTCCTGCGGGAATGCCACGGCTGTATGGCCATGTGGATGACCTGTGCTGGTGGCAGGACAGCCCTGGCTGCCCCCACAGCAGCTGGATGGCAACGTGGAGGCACGAAGGGAGTGGGCAGAGGGCAGCCTCCCGTCCGTGACTTGCTCTTAGCATCCAGGGCCACCAGAAAGGCAAGGAAAGATGGAAGTCTTGCAGCCTGCTCCATGTCATCTCCACACATCATGGCAAAAACATCAAGGGAGAAGGATTCTGGCATGCTTTTCCAAACTGAACCCTTCCTAGCAGTGCTGCGCTCTCTGAGCACTGGAGAAACATGCAGCAAGCAATTCCTTGCCTCCAAATCCTCAGCTCACGTCTCCAGGGTTTTAAGTATTAGTGAGCTCTAAGTTGCTGTTTGTGGAGGGGGGGGTGAAAACCCGCACTCGGTTTCTTCTCTGCGTCTGTCCCTAACACGCTCAGAGTTTGCTATTCAGTAGCACAATCTTATATTTGCAACCGAGGTAACCACCCTTTCCCTTCCCATCTCTGGTCGCATCACCTCGCTCAGAGGGTTTAGCTCTGGCCAGCCACCTGATGAAATGTTTCGATGGCAGCCTTTTGCAGTTAACGCTGGGTAAGACACATGAAAATGTCACTAGGAGGCAAGCTGGGGAAGGATTTTACAATGCAGTAGCTGAGCTGTGGTATCTGCCTTTGTGCACAATATTACGCTGTAGCTTAGCTGTCCTGTGTTGAGCAGACCAGCTTTTTGTTAAGGAGGGGTATGGGCCTGTATAAGGACGTTTATCTTAGAGCACTTGATGAGCTGCAGATTCACCTCTAGTCCACAGTAACTTGGTATGGCACCTGTAAAGTAGTGATTATTCCTTCCTTTCAACAAGGAGTGCAACTGTGTTTGTACAGCCAGCTTTCAAGGTGCTAAGTAATGCAACAGCTAGATACAGTCACTCTGAACTGCATGTGCTGCAGAGGAAGCCAAAATCTGCATATCACACGCACACATTTTACCAAGTATTACAAGTCAAGAGCTTTCAGCTTATCATTTCACTGGACAAATGAATGAGCGATACAAGAAAAGCATGGCTGAGCAGCTCCAGGCCTGGCAAGCAAGGCTCTCAGATAAATCAGTATAACATGTGTGGCTTTTTTTGACAAGCTACCACCAAAATAAGCCCCACAGAATTCTGAAATACGGCTGAAAGCAAACAGGGCTTGACCATATGTGACTGAGAAAGTTATTAATCTCCTCAGATAAACTTATTCCGTGGCACACAGGAAACTTTTTTTTTTTTTAAATTAACGAGTTAAACCGCAACAAATAAAAAAGGTTAACTGTTGTGGGATGACTAAGTCTCCTCAGGCCTACGATCAAATAAAAAGCCAAAATAAAAATCAAAGTAAGCATCTTCCTGCATAGACGATTGCACAGCGCTTTGCAAACGAATTGTCTGGGTCTTTCTGGCTCCCTGCCTAATTATTTCACCCATGACTGAAATGCAGCCGCTGCTGGGGCAAAGCACAGCAATTGCTTCAGAGTAGACAGCAGCGCAGCAACACATGACAGCTCAGGACCACAAGTGAAGAATGTTAGCTGGGCAACTCCAAGGTGTTTTCTGCTATAAATTATAGTGAATTTACTGCTGTAAGAAATTACCAGTTTCTGGAGAAAATTATAGGCAATGTGTCAGCTATAAATGATTTATGCACAAAACAACCTGTACTGTGGTAACCCAGGGGGTATAATAACAAGACAAAAAATCGTTTAATCTTATATGTAAATTTAAGCAGGCAGGAATTTGGGAAGAGCAGCTTGTTTTTATTCCATCTGGTGTTGCTGCCAAGTAAAGACAGTACTTGAGCAGAAAGGCACTGATGTGGAGCAGGTAGATAGGCTTGCCAATTTCCAGCAAGATACATTTTAAACTGGCTTTTTGGTTTCAGTTCAACACCCTCTGAGAATTGATTGGTTTCTATTTGACAAGAAAGGAGTCAGAAAACCAAAAGACTCTTTCTGGACTAGACAAACTCAGCGTGAGCAATGCTGTCTGTGGGCCAGATGAAACTGAAACATGCCCGGGTTCAGTGAAAATCTCATTCCTACACCCTTATTCACATGAAGGAGTCTGTTAATTCTGATGAGATTCCTTCTGGAGTAAGACAGTACATGAGCAAAGGGAGCTAAATCAGCTCAGATATGAGGACTCAGCATTGGGTCAGGCTTGGCAGGAAAACAGACTCTTCACATCAGCAAGTGTAATTTCAGATAATCAGCCTAAGATAATGCAGAAGTAGCATCAGGATTTTCCATCTGATTTTTTAAAATCATTTTCTAATGACCTGAAAGGAGCTATTCTGATTTTATATAGCAAAAATAGACGCCTACACTCCAGGTTATGCCTTCTTTTAGGGACACTGCAGACTCAGTATCTCATGGGAAGGCCTGCGGGCTGGTAACACAGAATCACAGAATCACAGAACGGTTGAGGTTGGAAGGGACCTCTGGAGATCATCTAGTCCAACCTCCCTGCTCATGCAGGATCATCTAAAGCACATTGCACAGAACTGTGTCCAGACAGCTTTTGAATATCTCCAGGGAAGGAGACTCCACTACCCCTCTTTGGGCATCCTGTTCCAGTGCTCAGTCACCCTCACAGGAAAGAAGTTTTTCCTCAGATTCAGATAGAACTTCTGCCTCTCATCCTATCGCTGGGCACCATGGAGAAGAGACTGGCCTCATCCTCTCGACACCGCCCCCCCCCCCTTCAGATACTTATAGACATTGATGAGATCGCCTCTCAGTCTTCTCTTCTCCAGGCTGAACAGGCCCAGCTCCCTCAGCCTTTCTTCATAGGAGAGAAGCTCCAGTCCCTTCATTATCTCAGTAGACCTCCGCTGGACTCTCTCCAGGAGCTCCATGTCCCTCTTGTCCTGGGGAGCCCAGAACTGGACACAGCACTCCAGGTGAGGAGTACTGTACACAGCTCACATCAGACTCACGCTCACGCTTTCCCAGGGAAGAGCCTCCGGCTGCTGAGGTGAGGTGGAGCCATGGCTCCATCTTTCCTCCACTGGCCCCTCACTTTCCCTCTTTCCTTAACACAAGACAGAAAGCTCACAGCTCATCCAAATGCCACTCTGCCTGGTCCTTATGGGTACTCCACAAGGGAAGAGAGAGTGTCCCCTTGCTCTTACTGCCGAGGAACAGCATAATCTTGCCCTGGAGACTAAGCTACCTGACTTACTGATATGAAGCCAAGTCCTGCTGTTTTTACTCATTTTCTATTCAGGTAAAAATTTCCTCTTTGGCTTCACTAAGGACTAAGAGTTAAACGATGAGGCCCATGAAATGCTTACTATTACTGTACATGATAATGACTTTTCTGCATATCTGTATGTAACACACATGCACACATAAACATGCAGCACGCACACACACACACACACAAAAACAAGTGTATATGCAATTATACAAATCTGAGTTTTTATAGCTGTGGGAGTGATTGCCTGCAATTGTTTGCCCATTGTAAACGAAATATGACAGTTCTACATCTGCATTAATGTTATTACTTTTTAAAACTCGTCTTTATCAGATGCTGGTACTGGTCTCACAGGCTGTGAGTACAGGCCACTCCTTTAAAGATGGTCACACTCTTCTCCCTTTGCTCTTCCTTTAGCTGATTAACTAGAGAAGGTCTCTCACCTCCTCATGGTCTTGGAGGTGGGATCTAGAGAAGCCACCTAGGCTGAAGGAGGAGGCTATGGTCGTTCTAGAAGGGACCACCCAAAGTAAGTTTAGGGCAATCACAATTGTTACTCTATTCCAAAAAGCAGAACAGAACAACAATGGTGAAAAAAAACCACCTTTGCAGGGGGAAGAAATCTTCATGAAATTCATCCATTAAGAAAATATATACAGAACAGCAGAGATCCTTCCAAAGAGCTGTGACGTGAAAGCATCTTTTTCACCAACAGTGTGGCAGTGCTAACATGCCATGGTTTGATGAGGAAACATGCAGTCATCAAGGTCTAGTGGTAAAGCAATAACATACTATATAATTTACCAGGAGGTACAAGTTCAGTGCTGAGCTTCCTCAGGCCCCAGCTACAGTCTAAGTCAAAGGTCTCTTATAGCTCAAACAAGACTCTGTTGCTTTGTCTTTCTCTGAAACAGCTATCTTATTTTGTTTCTGCCTCTTTTTTTTTTTTAATGAAACCAAGTTGTTGGCCTTTATTCAAGCCTCAAACCAGAAGATCACTAGGCTAACTTCCATCTCTCATTTGATCTGTGCACTTAGGTGGCCATACTAACGTCACCAGTTTAAGGTTTACCTCACCCAACAGGCTAGCTCTTAGATTCACAGAAATAGGCATGACATCCAGCCGCATCCAACTCAGGGAAGGCAATAGCTACCTACTGCATCTCGACGGTACAAACATCACAGTGATGTGCCAGGTACATTTCCTCTTTATTTTTCAGTCTTATATCGAGAAGAACATTCCTGTACATGTTCATGCATGCAATTTCTGTCAACATATCCTACTCAAGAAATTATTGTATGCATTGATCAGTGCCAAAAGAAACATGGGAGGTGAGGGAAAAATGGCACTCTCAGGGTATGCTACCCACAGTCTTTCACTCAGGCTCAGGATGGGCTAAGTGTTATAGAGCTCTTTGGAGAAAAGGAGGCCCTCAGTGTTAACCTATTGGAGAAGTTTGTACAGCTCTTAAAAACAAATGAACATCTGTAACAAGAAGTTGAAATGGAAACGTAAATTGATTTACTTGATGTTTTGCAGTTTATATGGTCAGGGAGACAGCTCAGGACAGAGCCTGTTAACAGACTGAGGTTAGAAATTAAGAGGACAGGAGTTAACTTTCCATAGCAGCATGTTTAGACAGGAAGAAAAAGATGTGGTTTGTGTTTAGTGAGCAGCTAGTGAAATGAAATATATTATGTATATGTGCTAGTACACCCTGATTCCTTTCCTCACTCAATTTTCTGCTAAGATACCATAAAGCTGAGTTACTGGCCAGCTGCACCCAACTGTGCTCCTCTTTAAACATTATTATACTATTCTAGACAAGTAGGTTAAAAAAAAAAAAAAGGGAGCTGCTAAGCTAGAGTTCACCCATGCAGAGTCTGGGCATGAAAGGTTTCAGCTGAGGAGCAAAGTTGGCCACATTCTTGTGTTTCCACAGCCCCTACGGGGCAGAGGCTTTTCAAGTATCGTTTTTCCCATGTTTAAACCAATGTCATGGTCTACCACATGTCAAAAGGTGTGGTACATCCCCAGCTGAGGTGCAGTGCTGTGGTTTCTTTTCTGCTCCAAGATCATCACACCAGTCATCGCCAGCTGGAAGATTATAGGGGCTCTGCTGCTCAAGCGCATCTGGCCTGAGGTAGGAGGCCCTCATAAAGCACCACATAAAAATATGGGAAGTAACTCATTCTGTGGGAAAATCTGCAGAAGAAGCAGCCTACTATATGAGTCTCCCACTCAATGTGTGAGACATGCTTGGGAGGAGAAAAAGGGTTGGCTTGGCTGAGCTGCCTCATGACTTCATTTGAACAGCCAGTGCGTAGGAACAAGAACAGCATCTAGCTAAACCTTTAACAAATAATTCTAGTCTTTCTCAGAGTGGTGTGGTGCTGTGTCTAGCAAACTGCTACTGAATTTACTAGCAGGCTCTGATTCGGAGACATCTTACCAATATGATCTTTAGGAATGGAGTCCCAGACAACCGAAGTCAGTCAAAGTTATGTCATGTATTTCAACAGAACAAGATTGAGCCCTGCATAATATAAATTGGGCAAAGGCAGGTTATTGCTTACCTTCCCCCCTGAGTACACCTCAGTGTAGGAAACTGTGCATTTTTGTGTTTCTAAGGAAGCAGTGTAAAGCATCAGTTCACAAGACGTGCTTACAGGAAACTATCAGCTCTCCTGCACTCTGCTACATACAGCATGAATATCCTAAAGAAAAATGTGAATAGAATAACTTTAAGAATAATAATAAAAACCCTAAGGAGAGATGTACTTGTCTCCTACATTTTAAGGAATATGAAATTGTCTATTCTCAGTGTGGCAGTCTTCCTGCAATGTGGGTTCTTTTTTTTTTTTAATTCCCATCAAATTTTACTGCATTTGTATGATATGCAATTAATGAGCCATAGAATCATTGAAATTAGAAATGGAAAAGATGCATTAAGTCATCTAGTCCATCCCCTGACAGTGCAGGATTGTTCCCTACAGTGTATTTTTGTATTTTCTAATGCTCTGTACAGTCCAGATTTAAACGTCTCCAGAGATGGAGCTTCCGCCAATTCACTTAGAGGACTGCTCTATGGTCCTGTAGCTCTCACCCTCTAGAAAATTTTCCTCATCAGGCCATGTACATTTTCCTTTTCTCACTTTCATTCCTCCTGTTTTAGCTGTAATCCCTTCTACCAACTCAAGTAATTCCCCTTCTTCCTTGATATTTATACGTCATGTCATCATGCCCTCTTCTTAAAGATTGCTTACATAAACTATACACATCTAGTTTTTACGCCTCGCTTATACACCCAATACTCTCCCTCCAGCCCTTTAATCATTTTTGTTGCTCTTTCTGAACTCCCTCCACTTTGTCTTCTTCCTTCTGATAAAAAGGCAGCAAAGGCAGAATTCCAGGTGTAGTTTTCCCAGGGTTCTACAGGAAACTGGTGTTGCCCGCCTGCTCCATGCGTTTCAGTTACTGTGGCTCCTTGACTGTCCTATTGCCTTGAAAACGCAGATCTGATTTGCTACTCACTATTACCATTATTGTAATGACATGTTATGGCATGGACTGCAAAAACAAACCACAACGAGTTCTCTGACTGTTCAGAAGGGCTGATATTAGTAAGTGAAACATCTAGGCTGTCAAAAAAAGGAACAGGGGAAGGGTAAGTTTTAAGGGGGGGAATCAATACAATATTTTAGGATCCAAGGGGGATCAAAGTTAATGAGATCGCCCCTGGTTTCAGAGGGTGTGACGTCAAGCCTTTACTTTCAAGAGGGAAGAGAATGCTGAGAAAGGCAAAACCAAAACCAAGAGGCATAAAGACATCAGAAACCACAACAATGATCATAGTATAAAATCCTTAATAGAATAAAATAGGTGGCTGATATAAGAACAAACCCTGGTTGTGGTATTTCAAGTGAAGTGATTCCTCCTTCTGCTCTAAATCCTTTTAATGTCCCTGTTATTGAATATCCCATACAGGTGGAATACTATAAATTCTGATATCTAGCAGCACACACCGTTTGTATGAACACTTTATCCCAGCTGAGACGCAAGTATTAATAGCAGCCTGGATCCTTCCTTTCAACCCCTTCTCTTCTAGAGAAAAATTTATTTCTACTGCCTTTGGCAAAGCTTGCTCTGAGGGAGCTCCCGCAGAAGGAACAAATACAATGAGTGAGAAGTAATTCTTAAAACTATTTTCTATGACAGACATTACACGTGTAAAGCTGTCTTGACCTATCTGCCTGTTTCTCTCAGGCTATACCATTGCGAAAATTAATTCTTAATTTTAATGAATCTTTAAATGTGTGAAGAGCAGAGTCATGTGCTCTAGCAGTAGTAATTAACACAAGTGAAACTAAGCTTCTTCGGATGGGCTCGACTGAAAGGCGCCGTCCACCTCTGTGAAATGAGGTGAGTAGTCGTATAAAAGAGTAAATTACATGGGAATAGAGGAGGGTGTTCTGCATAGCCCCTTCAGTTCACTTTCCCAGGCATTGATCTAATATACCATGTATATTTTCAGAAAAATGAAATTTTTACCAGTTGTGGCTTTTCAGCGGGGTCATATCATAGAAGCCACAGCTGGAAAAGACCTGCCAGGTCACCCAGTCTATTTTCCTGCCAATACAGGGCTGTTCCTGACAGTGCAGCCTCTGGAGTGGAGTCAGTACAAGAGCCAG